>NC_134142.1:22606666-23910000 GCF_033958435.1 Carettochelys insculpta
ATGCATAGTCTTTGATTTAGGGAGATGGGCAAAAAACACTGAATTGTTGAGATACCACTGCAGTCCTTCAGCAGCTACTAGAGAGGCAGATGTGAGTCAGAAGATGCCATCACCCTCACCTATTTAAGCAAGTGATTACATCTTTCCAATGCAAATTAACACTCCTGCTGCCAGCTTGACAATAAGAGTATTTTGCAATCCTGTACTCAAGATCTTTATTCTTGGGCAAAGACAGCTTCCCAGTTCAATGGGTGTGGACATCGGTGACAGAGGAAGTAATGGGGAAGGAGAGGTCAGTGAGGGCCCAAGCCCATGAGGTTGCTACCTTTCCTTTTGGAATATGGGGGTTCTGCTCTATATTAAAGATATTAAAAGAGTTAACCAGTTAAATGACAGTGCTTAACCAGTTAATTGTTTTAATCTAGCTCCTGCCACGGCCATGGGGGTGGGGTCTCACCATGGCCACAGGATCTTATTGTCCACCCCACCAGCTCCCCACGACCAGGACTTCTCCAGCAAAGAGCAACTGCAGGTCCCAGAGTGAACTGGGAAGGGCTGGTTAACCAGTTTGTGTATTGGTGAGCCTCATGCTTACTGGTATGTTTATCACTTAATCATTTAACATCCCTACCCTGTGTGTCCAGAAGACTGCTCCTAGTCCCACCTCTCCCTGAGCTTCAGCCCTGTTGTAAGTAAGAGCAGGATCCCCAACCCCACTCCCACTTCTGAGCTCTTGGCCCGACTGTCAGATCAGCACTATCAACAACAGGCGAAAAAGCTGATTGTTACTGCAACTGCGAGCACCAGACCACGACACTCACTCAAATTTGGCCTTACCACCTCTCCATTCTGACACATGTTCCTTCCCCACACACCACTCAGGTTGAAATCTGAGTGAGTGGCACTGTGACCCTGTATGCTAGGTTGTGGTACCACTCAGGTATAACCTGATCTGGCTTCTTTTCTGTGGATGCAATTCCACACATGGACCCAGCTAAAACCACCCTTGTCCTTGGCACCTACTGAGACTAGTGTCAGCATCCCTAATCAATGTCAATCAAAGTAAGCATAACAAAGGCACAGTATTCCTTTATTAAAATACTGGGATAAGCATAAAAAGGGGAACAGACAAGAATGTATGTGTGAGGGGAAAACAGCAAGTGTATCATATATTAGAGAGTGACATCCAAGGAGTGAGTATGGACTGAGGCTGGATTCAGACTGCAGTCAAATATTCAACGATTTAGAAGACCAGAGTATCTTAATTAACTTTGAAAATGATAATAAATAAGTAGCCAAAGTGAATACCACTGAGATTATATAAAAATGGATTTAGAGGTTAGAGATATCAGCAGGTGGTGCATAAATGTGTATAATTCTGGAAAAGCAAGCAGATCTGGGGGCAGGGGGAGAGAAATAAGCCAATATTCAGTAATTAAATGGAAGGGAGACACTTAGAGAGCAGTGAGACAGCAAATGGATAATGTTGGATAAGAATAGGCAATTCCATAACCACGTAACAAGACAGAAAAGAACAATCCAAAGTAGCATACAGTCCCCCTTCCAGAGATCAGACCGATACCCTTACACCATTACATTCGTCTCAACAGCTCAGGGAACAAGCCATAAAAATGCCTAAAAGTGTGTAGGAACCAACAAGAAAAATGAGATGTACTTATACTGCTTGGCCAAATTACTCTAACAGGAGGGGAGAGAGTTGCAATGACATTTTTCTGGAAAGCATGAACATCAGAGAAGTTATTTTGGAGTGATCCAAGGAAGATCATTAATAACTGAACAAATTATAAACAAACAAAATGGGACTAAAAGCAAGAAAAAAAATCCCAAAGTTGACGTGTATTAGGCTTTAGAACTCTGAAGTCTTAAAAGCCCTTAATTAAAGGGAACATGCCACATGGGAAACACCTGCAATGACAGGGGAAAGAAAAGATTTTGCAGGACTAAGGTTTCAGAAGGTCACCATGTTGTACAGGTTCACCTAACTTCTATGATTAAAATATTCATTGTGTCACATATAATCACATTCTAAACTGCCATTTCCTTATGTAAAATGACCGACTGTATAAAGTCAGGACTCTTCATACTGCCAACATGGGGAGAGAAGGGGTGCAGGTGGTGTTAAAATTGATTTTAGGAAAATTTGGTTTGTTAGGGTGATGGAAATTTATTATCACAATAGAAGTTCCAAACAGAAAACAAGCTGAAAATCACAGAATAAGATCCAAACTAGATGGTATTTTGACAGATTATACAAATAGCTACATACTGTTTATATAGCACTGAATATATGCTGCACAGAACAGAAGAACTGCGATAAAGCACAGATTTCCTGCCCCCATAGGGCTTACCATTTAAAGGCAGAGACTGGCATAGTATCAAAGACAAAGCATGGCAAGAGGTTACTATAAATGGAATGAACGACAATGAAGCTCTACATGCGTATTTAAGTGGTAGGCAACCTGTGGCCCACTGGGGCTCCACTTGTGGACCTTGGAGCACAAGTCCCACTCCCCCCGTGCACCTACCACGCTGGGGCACCAAAGCCCCACACTTCCTACTCCTCCGCCTCTCTCTCAGCACCTCAGGAGCACAGAAAAATCTACTGATTCGCACTCATATCCGCTCTTTCCCCTCCCTCCCAGAGCTGGACTACCAGCAAAGCGCTGGGACCAAGGTGGAGGTACAAAAGTCAGCAGATTTGCAGCACTCCCAAAGCGACAGGAGGGTGGGGGAGATGCAGGAAGTGCAGGGCTCCTGCATGAGCTGCACACAGAAAATGAGGACTGGCGCGGGTCTGCAGGGCCACAGGTGGAACCCCAGTTGGCCACAAGTTGCTGTGGCTCACTGAGATGAAGGAGGGCCACTCATGTGGCCCACTCCCTATTTCTGGTTGCCCATCACCTGCATAGTACGGATTCATTTGGCACATCTTCACAGGGTGTTGTGAAGATAAATACATTGAAGGAGAGGTTCTATTATCCCTGTTTCAGAGGCAGAGAACTGATGCCATAGACCTGCAAGTCACATCTATACTATGGGACCATAAAGACATAGTTACAGCAACATAGAAAAGGCAGTATAACTCCATAATGTGGCCACAGCGTACAGTGACAGAAGGGTATTTCCATCAACGTAAGAACCCCTCCTCCCTAAGCAACAGAAGCAAAGTCAACAGAAGCTAAGTCGACTCCAGGATTTGGTGAGCACTGCTTCAGCTCTCAGGCATATATACTTTTCACACTCCATAGTGCTGCAACTATGGGGATGTAAATTTTAAATACAGTTTAGACCAAAATTACTTGCCAAGATCACATAGAGGTTTGATGGAGTGATGAAGCAGGGACTGAATCCTGGTTCTCCCAGGTTTTAGGCTAACATCCTAATGACTGGATCCTTCTTTCTCCACCATGGGATATCAAGTTGTTCTCCATTCACAAAATAAGAAAATCGCCGCAGGCACGAAGTAGCAGCATGGAAGAATGCATCTTTATTATGGTAGTGCCCACGATAAGTTAGTTGAGACAGAAAAAAGCAAATCAACTATTTTGAGAACAATGTTAAATAGTAAGCATACCTACTGGTCATGTCCTACTTATAACATTCAGTATGCTTTGCTTTTCAGATTAGACACTATGAAAAGACACACTGTATGATTCTTAACTTGTATGGCTATGACAAGAAGTCTCAGTATAGTCATTACTATGACAATGAAAAAGAATCAAAGCTGGCATGCATGAGTATTTGGTATGGAGCATTTGCAGTGCAGATCCATTCACTCAGAGGATCAACGAAGTTTTGTTTTCAATTGCACATGGTCTACAGAATCTGCTATTGGTTGAAGCTCTCTAATCTGAAACTCTCTCGTCCAACAAACTCTGCAATCCAGCATGATTTTAGTTAGCCACACCACTACTTATAATGGGTGTGGCCAAGTTTCCCATGGACTCAAAGTTTACAGCCAACAATTCTGGCTCTGTGTTCTGTGCTGTTATTTAGCTGTAATTTACCCCAAATATCTTCTAAGAGCCCAGTAAGCAGTGGAAGTGTTGGTAATGTGCTAAAAAATACTGATCTCCCATCATCCGACAAATTTTCTTTTCTTGTCCAGCACTAGTCAGGTCCCGAGGGTGCCAGACGAAAGAGGTTCAACCTGTATCCCAATACATTACAAACACATCAGTTTCTTAAATGATCTTATGTTAACACTAAAACTATAGAAATATTATGCAGGTTAAAATTCTGAGTTACGTAAGAGCTTCATTAACAACTTGGATAAAGCAGTAGAGAATAAGCTCAAAAAAATGTGATGAGGACACCAAGCTGAAAGATGTTGCAACTATTGTGGAAGACAGAAGTAGAATTCAAAATGGTTGACAAACTGGAGAACTGGTCTGACATAAGATATAGTGGATTACACATTGCACATGGTTAATATCATCCTGATATGTGCTCTTAGGAGTGTAGTATGCAAGACACGTTAAGTAACTGTACTGCTCCACTCAGCACTGTTGAGACCTTGGCTAAAGTACTGTCCAGTTCTGGACACCCTAATTTAAGATGTTAACAAACTAGAGAATACACAGAAGAGTGATAAAAACTTCAAAAAGTTTAGAAAACCTGACCTGTGAAGAAAGCTTGAAAAACTGGGCTGATTTAGTCTTAAGAAGAGGTTGGGGATTGCAAAATAGTCTTCAAATATGTTAATAGCTGTTACAGAGAATGATGATCCATTTTCTCCAGGCCAACAAATGTAGGACAAGGAATAATCAGCAGAAGATTTATGATAGATATTAAGAAAAACTTTCTCAGAACAAAGGTAGTTAAGCTCTGGAATACGCTTCCAAGAGAGGCTATGTAATTCCCATCATTGGAGGAATTTAGGAACAGGTTGGACAAATGCCTGTCAGGGATCGGCTAGGTTTACTTGGTCCTACCTCAGTGCAGACAGTTGGACTCAATAACCTCTCAACATCCCTTCCAGCCCTACTTTTCTATGATTTTAAGCCTGCTGCAGTTCTCATGGTAGGCTGATCTGTAAAATGAAGGTTACAGAATAAAGCATGAGAGATGTCCCAGGGACATGGGTGGGGGGGAAGAATTATACATCTCTCATATAAAATGCTGGTCTCCAGCAATGTCTTAAAGATTTTCATCTTTCCTTTATTATCTCTTGCTATATTTATTCCCATATTATTATTTCTTTCCCACCCTTATGCTTCAGAGGACAAGACTCTAGTAAATGTAAGTTTTTTTAAACCCCGCCCCCCTCCCCCCACACACACACAGCAGCAGCAGCAGCAGCAGCAGGAAAGCAACAGCATGAAGATCTAAGGTTTGACTAACCTACTTACAAATCCAACCATAAGCGGCAATTCATCCCAAGTCACATGCACAAAAATATTTTACCATCAGCCCCTCTCCACATCTGTCCCGGCTGACAGGACAGTGGAATGCATCCCATAAAAACACAAAGAGGTGGAGGAACTTAGGAAAAAATGAACAAACTCAATAATGGGATATCTTTTCTATCTTCTTCTCTCTCCATTTTCCATGTACATTGTGTTCCTTTTTGGTTTTCTTCTCTCTTCAGTTTTCTCTCCTACTCTTCCACTTTTTCCCCATGTTTTTCCTCCCTCCTTGCTCTGCTTCAAAGAGCCAGCACTACACCATCTTCTATGCCCTTTCTACCGCTCCTTCACCCCACTTCCCATCTCCGCCTTTCTTTCTACCTCCTTCAATTTCCCTTAATAGTTCTTTCTGTTCTCATCCTCCAACTTTTGCATTCATTCTCTCTCTCTCTCCCCCCTCTCCCCCCCACCCACTCATTTTTCTCCTCTTTCTTCTTTATCCATATTCATTAACAAAAAGCTTCAGCATTAAGAATGAGTTTTACAAAAAACTCACTCATCAGGCAACCTTAATTCTGAATTAAGAATTTTTTGCCAGTGAATTTCCAAGGGTTTTTTGTTTGTTTTAAACCAAAATGTTTTTGGTAGGAGATTAGGTAATTTTAGTTATACAGTGCTGCAGCTGAGATGTTCCTGAAGCCAATTAGCTATGATAACACCTACCTTTTACATAGCATTTTTCCAATCAGCAGATCTCAAACCACTGTATTAAGGAAGGAAGCATCATTATTCTCCCTGTACAAATGGGGAAACAGATGCACAGATATACGAAGTTGACCATTCATCTCATTCTTAACTGAATGAGAACAGCCAAAGAGATGAATACAGGCTGAAACAACAGCTCTAAGAAATGAGAGCTGCTCCATTCATCTCAGCCAGTGTCTCACCGCACCACCCCAGCGCCAGTGATTGACAATCTGTTCAGTGCCCCACCTCCGAGATACCAGCACACATACACAATGGGAGAAAGTCAGACAGGTGACACTGCCCCTAATCTTCCCCACTCACCTTGCACATACCTCCATGTTATGCCTCTGTGATCCATCCCTCACCCCCAGTCTCCCTAACCCCATCCTCCCCCTGAACCTTTCCCCTGTTACACCACCCATCTCTATTTGGGCCCCTTTCCTCACTCCAACCTTAAATTCCTCTCTCCCAGTATGCACTTGCACATGTAACTTATTTTTATCCTGAAAAACATATTTACCAGTTTCTCAATTTTCTGCCACTCTCAGGCAACATTCACCAAAATAAAAAAAGGCTTTGGGGGAGAGAGAGATCACAGCAACATGCATGTGTTATACTTTCACTTTCTGCCCAAGGTTGAATTGAATCCTACATTACCGGGTTGGGGTGGGGGTTGCTCTGATATGTTTCATGACCTTAACATGTCCTCTTGACCCACAGAGGTTCTGTTGGTCTTGGCAGGTTGGCAAGCCCCTTGGACATGCATTCCCCTGAAGCACATCACATTCTGAAAGCAGTATGAACAAATGTGTATTTTAGAATCCGTAGAAGAATCAACGTTCTCAACCTGTACTATAGCACAGATGAGGTTTCAAACATGGGTATCCAACTCGAAAAGTACCCTTCCCCAGGCATGAAAAATTTGAATTTCAAACCCTTACAATTTCTTATAAAGAAGAATCCAAAAGGAATATTGACCTCCAAAAATAGATAGGTCTCAAGTAGTCTTGAGACACCATAAGACTCAAGATCTTGAGGTAAATGTTCTAATAAATCAACACTGAGAAATTCAGCTGTTGCCTCATATAGGATGTATGAGACCACAATGTTCTGATATCCCTGCAATGTCTACTCACAACAGGGCAAATAAGGACAGGGGGATCAGCTCCTTCCATTCCTCTGTTCTATTGGCTTAATTCACATTTCCAAAGGGTGGGGGGAGGAGGCGGTTGTATTTTCTCCAGTGATTTAACAAAAACCAAAAAAATTTATTTCACTTATCATTTTAATCACAATTTTCACATCCATTAGCAGAAGACCAAAGTCCCCTCTCTAGAAAGGTGGTCCCCTTCCCTCATTTCAACATAAGAATAAAGGATATAAAATGCAGCAAAATTTCAAAGCCATTTTGAAAGCCAAAGCAGCTCTCTCCATCTACGGAATCTCAATAGTCACACAAAATATCATCAGCAATAGGAACTGAAGTAGTGAAATTTTTATACACTGCTTTAAGATACTAACAACAGTAGAGATGCTTAGATTGTTATGAAGATTACCCAAATTGTTGGTCTAGTTCAGTATCTTTTTGCACTGGAATTCTGTCTTTCAAACCAGTATGAATGCCAAATTTCATTTCGGGTTGTCAGAAAAGCATAAGAAGAGACCCTTGACACTCACTTTCAAGTAGGATTAATTGCTTTGCTTTTACATGTATGGTTCCTTTTCTGTGTTTCAAGTCCAGTACCAACAGGCGCTTCCAAACAGATTGTGTTTCAGTAACACACCTCACATTTTAAAGTAAGAGCAACACATCATTTATAACATTATATCGGTGTCCGCTCATGCTAACTAAGCTCATGATATGTCAGTATCTCCATTATCAACCTGTATTATAAAGGATTTCACAACCTGACCATAAAAACTCAGAATCACGCTGAAACATGGTATATTTCATCCCAAACTGGGAACCTTCTTTCTGTAAACACATTAAATATGTTATGCACACAGTGTCATTTTTACATTTCAAATTGTAAATAACACTGCACATACATTGCCACCCATGGACCCTTCTAGACTCCCACATGTAAAAATGCCTTATTTTATAAAATAAAAGGTATTGTTCCAAACATACTGCCATTTGAAAAAGGATTTGATGGTCAATATATAGCAATTAAAATGCAGCTTCTGTGTACAGACTGCAGCTGTTTTACATATAGATTTTTATTAAA
Source organism: Carettochelys insculpta (assembly GCF_033958435.1). NCBI lineage: Eukaryota > Metazoa > Chordata > Testudines > Carettochelyidae > Carettochelys > Carettochelys insculpta. The sequence goes on from NC_134142.1 coordinate 22,615,011, forward strand.
TATGCAGCATTATGACATATGATGTGCCCAGTCTTATCAATGCTCATATGCATTCATAGCATACACTGAAAAATAAACACCTTTCTCTGGTGCATGAATGTGAATTAAGATTAGCACACAGCAATACTAAATACATTCTCTGTATAACAGATCTATAACAAAATATGTAACACTATACTCAGAAAGCTTCTTTTGATTAAAACATACACTTAAATACATCTTGACAATCTAGAGAAACAACTGACCCCAAAAGATCTCTGATTTCAAAGCATATCCTTGGCACTACCCACATCTTACTACTATAGAAACACAGGAGATGACACAACAGTGTTCAAATAGATGCTGAGCAGCCCGATATAGAAGGCTATATAGTCTTCCAACCATACATGAGCAATATTATGGCATAACATGACCGCACACTAGAACAGTAGATATAATTGTGAGGGTTTTTTTGGCTTTTCTGATGTCTATTTAAACCCTTGATATTATCAGAATATACAAATAAATCACACAGATTTCTTGCTTTCCTATCTTACAAGCCACTGCAGTTCTCTGATTATGAGTCAGTCATAGGTTCATCTGCAGAAGAATGACTCAGTATAAACTTTTAAACAATAGTTATTTTTCCACTAAGTTACAAATGAAATTATGAAAGCACTACATAGTAAAAAGTGCACACATTTACTAAAATGTTAAAATAATGTAAAATTATTTCAATTTTGTTCATGCTAGAAAGATCACTTTATAAAAAGAAGACCTTGGAAAATATGAATTGCAAAAATAGGGCTCCTTTTGCCCTGAGTAGGGATCGCTATTTCTATGGAAATACTGAGACAGGATAGTCTCCCAGGGACACAGAAGAAACCCAGGTTAATTGAATTTATTTTACATCCTTCACTACAGAACCCCTCCTTGCTTGCAACAGACACACACACCCAACAAGGTCACGGTTTGCTAAAAGCCAGCTCAGCACAGATATTCTACACGGTTAACAAAAGCAAAGGCATCGTTGGGCTAGCAAAGTTAGCAAAATAAGCGTTTGCCACAACTGAAAAGAACAGCTCAAAACACACAGCGGCTGCCCCTTTAAAAGCGTATGGCCCGCCCACACTGCCTATGAGAGAGCCAGAAATTGAGAGAGCTGTCTGCATTCAAACAACACAGCAAATGCTTGCACGGACCCTACCGCACCTCGCCTAGCAGAGCGGCAAGGGGTTTTTTTTTTTTTTGCAAGGCTCACTTACTGATCGGCTCCTCTCCAGGCGGCCTTTAGCCTCGCAAGCGCGTCTCCCCCACCTCAAAAACAAGCACAGAGAAAAGAAAATAAGGCAGCAGCCCGGGGCCTGACCAGCAGCCCCGAGTGCGACGCTGAGCCCCAGCAGCAGACGCAGCCTGAGGCTGAATCGAGCCTTGGGCGGCAGCAGCAGCAGCCGGAGCCCGGGCAACAGGCTGAGGCTGCCGTGCCTGTGCCTGTGCCCGTGGCCCCGGGCAGCAGCTGCCGCCTCAGCCCGTCCCCGGGCGACAGCCGCCTCCGCCGCCGACCCCCCGGCAGCCGGATGCAGAGCGGGAGCCGAGCCGCGGAGGGTCCCGCGCGGGTCGCAGCAGCCCAGCCTGAGCCCGAGGCGGGGCAGTAGCGGCCGCCGGCGGCTCGCTGAGGCGCCTTCTCGGGCAGCAGCGCGGAGCCCCCCGCCGCCCCTACCTGCCAGCGTGTGAGGGGGACCCACTGCAGCCCGGCGGAGGCGGCCGCTGCTCGGCTGGAAAGTCCCTGGTGCTCTGCCCCGGCTCCCCCCGCCCCGCACTTCCTCTCCCGCCCGCCCAGGCTGGAAATCCCCGGCGCGGCGCGGCGCGGCGCGCTGCTCTCCCAGCCGCTAGTCCTCACACACCGAGGGGCGGCTCCCGCCAGCCGGGCTCCTCAGCGCGCAGGCGAGAGGGGGCCGGGCCTGGCCTGCGGCCCGCCCCGGCTGCACCTGATGCCGCCACCCCCGGGAGGGGCAGTCGGGGCTGGCAGGCGGAGCGGGCTCGGCTGTGGGGGGCGGCCCAGGGGCCGGCGCCAGCCCAGCGCTGCCCGCAGCCGCTCGCCTCTGGAGCCGGGGGAGGGAGGAGGAGCAGCGAGGGAGCCAAGCCGTGGGGCCGCTGCCGCTAGCCCGGCTCAGCCGCCGGCCCCCGAGCTGTAACCTCCTGCTTGCGGCAGGTCAGGGCTCAGACAAGCGGGGCTGGGGAGCGAGAGGAGCGGCTGCCTCCGCCCCACACCAACGTTTTTACCATCCCTGGCTGGGATAAATTTTGTTACGCGCACCAAGACCTCGGGGATGTGCACCACCCCTAGGAACAGCCGCTGCCCGCTGGGGGCTCTGCTCCTCAGCTGGGCCACAGCTGAGGCTCCTGTGGCAGTGCCCAAGTGCTCAGCTTACAGGGAACCTGCTCCAGTCTAGCTTTGGTCCCTGCCACCGGTTTTCCTCAAGGGCTCCCTTATACGTTCTGCTTTTGGTTCCCCCCCCCCCCACTCCGACTTTTACAGGCTGTAATAAAATCACACCAAGTTTTATATGCTGGCACATTTTCCCCTTCCCTGGGAATTTCTCATAAATGATGCTCTGGGGTTAAAAAGTGAAGAGAAGGGGTGAGGGAATGAGGTGATAGAGTGGAAAGAGGGAGCCCAGGAAAGAAATGGATTATCACAAATGGAAATCTCCATTTTTGCATAAAAATCACTCCATCCTCAGCTGCACTAAACTGTTAACCAGTAGAGACCTAAGAACCCCATCCAAAATTGAATGGTCTTCCGGAGAGAATGACTACACCAAACCCTAAACACGAGTATACAAATCAGTAGGACAGATCTTAAAAACAAGCTAGACTGCTAGTTCTCTGCACAAAACTAGCAGGCTGCTTTCAGTGCAGTGGAAAGTACAAAGTTGAGGCCTGTTCTCACCAAATACAGTCAGTAAACCAACTAGAGGTGGCAACAAAGTCACACAGCTGTGCAAACCCAGAAAGAGTGTGCAACCACTGTGACAGAGAACAGATTGTAAGTGTGAGATATTTTCTACGCCAGTGTCCAAAAGAAAAGGAAGTACGAGAAATGTATTTACTCAATTATCAGAAATGATGAGACTTCCCATTCAACAGAAGGAGAGTAACAATAGCACAACTGGGAGAAATGAAAAAAAAAAGATGGCCGAAAGAATACGATGTTATTCAGACTCAGAGGGGTAGTGGTGTTAATCTGATGAAGTGAGTCTTACCCATGCAAGCTCATTACCTAATAAATAAAATTGTTAGTCTTTAAAATGCTACAGGACTGCTTCATTGTTTTATGTTATTTAGAGTAAACTACTACTGATTCAGCAGTGGATAATAACTAAACCAAAGGGTTAAACATGCCGTCCCCCACAACATATTATTAAACCCTACTGGGGCAGATGCCTTATCCACTGAAATTTACTGCTGATAGAAGATTCTCTTTTACACATGGACAACTTTTGTATAGTTATGTCAGTAACATACAGTATTGAACTGAAAGGAAGTGAGAGAGGCAAGGAGGGTATTGGAGGAACAGACAGTTGGGGCATAATGCTGTTTTTTACTGTGAACCCCCTGCCCAAGGAACACCACCTGTAGCAGCACCCTTAGCATCTTACTCCTAATCCTGGCCCAGTTCAAAGGTGCAGAGGAAACTGGATAGTGAGCCTTCCCCATGCTTACCCTGCAGCAGTGTCTTCAGCAGCTCCTGTAGCCAGTGTTCCCTTGTAATCTGCGCACTTTGGCAGTCACCCAGGAGAGATGCAGGTGCTTACCAGCTGATTAGCAGAGCACCCACAGCCAGCAGCATTTGTTTCTATTGGTGGTGCACATGTGCACATGCCTTGGTGCACACAACAAAATTTATTCTGATGACAGATAAAAAAAATTAGAGGGAATGTGGCCTGTAATTCACGGAGCAGAGTGCAGCACCTGCAGTCACCTTGCAGTGGTGGCTGCTGTGGTTCCTGCATCCACAACACTGGGCCTAGCACTGTGTGTTGCAACCCGGTCTGCAAAGTCGCAATGCCACTCAGGTTTGGCCTGCCCGACCTCATATGAAGGAAGGTTGGATGTGCCAAAACTGACTGGCATTGTGACCCTTCACATCAGGTTGCAAAGCATGGAGCAAAGTGCCAGTCCCAGCCCTGCAGGACACAAGAACCATCCCCTGCAGGGACACAAACAAAAAATCATGGATAGATGTGATCTGTGACTTTTCATGTAATGATAAACCTGCAGCCTTAATAATGATTCAAACTCGCATGCCCCCAGGGCCATCTATGGTATTTTGTCCTGTCAACTTCTAGTGGCTAATCCTCTGCCCATGGAGAGATTATGCTGTGGCTGTTGTCTGCACTAAATTTTTCTGAGAACTCTTATTACATTACTAAAAGTGAGACGAATGTTGGCAATACCGCTGTACACTAGCCACCCGTGGTTTTGACACATTTTTTAGACTTTTATGATATAGTGATAAAAATGCCATCTGCTCACCCATGCTAGCATTCCCATGATCAGTGTCATTTATGGAGCTGCTGTTTTAACAAGGACTGTAATCTAATTGTCCAAAGTAAAAAAAGTCCAACTCAACCTGTTACATAGAGATTTCCTGAACATCAGAAAAGTTAGAGACAAATAGACTAATAAAAATTGACTTGCTTAAGTTAAAGGAATTATACTAAGGCACCTTCAAGGGCTGGTAAAGTGATGGTTTGACTAGGGAATTCAAAGATTCTAGAAAGGGAAGAAAATGTTTATACAATAATCTCTTGAAATGCGCAAATTCCAGCTGCACTTAACTCGCATTAACGTGAGTTAAGCACAACTCAAAATCCCGTTTACCCCCAGCCCTGGCTCAACCCCCCCGGCTCCCTGCAGCCCCAGTTCAAACCCTCACCCTGCACAGCCCTGGTTCAACAACGCCCCAGCATGCAGCTTCAGTTCACACCCATCCTGCACAGCCTTGGCTCAACCCCCCCAACCCCCGCGGCTCCAGTTCACCCCCACCAGGCTCTGGCTCACCCCCACAATGTAGCTCCAGCTCAACACCCCACAGGGCCATGTGGCCCCAGCTTCATGCCTCTGCCTCCTTCCCATGGCCCCAACCCACTGCTGGGCTTAATCCTCCCCAACTGCCCCCTCCAGTCCCAGGACTTACCTTTCAAAAAAGCTCCAGGTGCTCCTGCTGCTTCCCTAGCTGCAGATGTGTTCCACTGGGTAAAAAAGTTGCCCCCTGACTTACGTGAAATTCGAGTTATGCGAGGGTGCATGGGAACATAAACCACACATAACTCAAGGGACTACTGTAGCTGAGAGCACTGATGTGTTTTGATTGGTTAATTTTAATGAGTGGACGTTGCCACCTCTGCTGAGACATTTAGAGTGGGGAGGAGGAGTGTTACCAGCTGGGAGAAGCAGGGTAAGTGGCACAGAAGCAGCAAGCTTTACCATATTGACTGTCACCCTCTCTGTCTCCTGGAACTAGGGAATCTGCCATAACACTCTGAGACCTCACATTCAGATCCTGAAAGGCACCCTGACCAATCCAGTGAGATGGAACCAGATTACATCACCATCTCAGTCAGCCTCAGTGACATCCTGACCACCACCTTGGATATGAGACTTAGTTTTCATCACAATTATCTTCCTCATGTATTATTATTATTATTATTATTGTCCAATATACTTCTCTTTCCTACATGTCCATCCAAGAAGACTCTGACCTGTCTGCCAAGACAACTACACCTTGTTCAACAGTGCTGTGAGCCTGTGACCAGAAAGGCAAGCAAAAAGCAAAACTTTAAACAGACCCTATGCTGATAGAAGTTTACCAGGCCTCAGAATGGCTGATGGCACTATATACTGGGCCTGTGTTTCTCCAGTAACAAGGATGCAAAGATCAGTCACCACCTCAATTATGCAATTTTTTCATCTTCCATTTTGTGTGTATTTTGTCTCAAAGAAAATAGATTCGGACTCTCACAGCTCTGAAGTATCTCAGCTAACTTTTCTTTTCCCTTTTTCCCTGAAAAAGGGAGTTAATACCATCTTTAATACCACCTAAAAGACTGTTTGTAGTAGTGCTATTCCCCAGACCTGAAGAAAAGTTCTGTGTAAGTTCAAAAGTGTGTCTTTCACCACCAGGAGCTGGTGCAATAAGAGCTATTACCTCACCCACCTTGTCTCTCTAAAAGACGTCAAACAAAAATTTTCTCTCTTAAAAAATAAAAACAAAACAAAAAAAAAACTGTCTATAGCCATTTTACACTTTAAATTATTTAGCTTGTCCTTCTTTTTCTGTATCTTTAGAATTAAAGATTACAATTTTTTTAAATGGTAGATTTCATAATGGGAATGATAACTTGACACAAAAACACATTTAACTGGTTCATATAATAAATCAACAAAGCTTTTGTTAACCTCTTGTCCTTTGGTGGACATGCGACACTCCTTGCCAACACAACTGCAACTACAACCATCCATGACTTTTTTTTCCTTTCTGAAGCTTAAGGTTGGCTACTGAATGTGAGAAAAGTGAGGAAGAGAATCCTTGTTTCTACTGTAGATGGGATTGTAAATATTTACAGAAATTCACATAAACAGTTGTAACTTGAAGTACAGTGTGTCCAAACTTATCACGGCTCTTTGAGGTGCATTCTTGTCCTGCTTCTGTACATGGCACTCCCACCAACCTCTGCAATACCAGTGCATGCCTATCCCACAGTTTCTTCTCCCAAAAAAGGTGCTTGAGTTTTCTTTCCTGAGGCTATGCCTACACTAGAGTGTTTTGTCTTCAAAACCCATGGGGAGTCCAAATTCCCAGGGAGTTCTGTCAACAGTAAATCAACAGAAAGCAGCACTTTGGCCAGCAGTCTTATCCTGTTCCCCATGGGGCATAATGCCTCCGTCGATAGAAAGCCGGGCTGAATATTCCAGGAGCCCTCTCTCTGCTCTGCTTCCAGTTGGCTGTTTTGCTGAGAGAGCGGCTGGACTGCCCGGATGCTCTCTGTCAACAGAGCGGATCACTCTTAAGATACATTTGGCAATTTGGCCACAATTTATTGACAAAAATTCTGTCGGAAGATACCTTCCAACAAAAACTTCTGTTGACAAATCGCTGTAATCTAGTAGCAGTAGGTAGTCTGTCGTGTCTGACGATGACGTCTTGAGCTTGCACAGGCTCATCGGTTGTGGACTCACATGTGGCTGAGGAGTCCAAGCTTTGAACGGCATGGGTGTCCACAGTGGGGGAGCAAGGGAATTGTCCTGGCTCTTTTGGTGCAGCTGCTGCTGTTGCTTTCTTCCTCTCATGAGCATCAATGAGGCATACATGTCGCTGCTCTTCAAAGTTGTCATATGTGTGTTGTACGAGAGCACGCCAGCCTGTTCAGTCTTTTGCATGCTGCTCTATCTGATCTGGTTTTAAATCAGCATGAGCAATGTTGGCCTTCACACAGTCTTTATATCTCTTGCAAGGCCTACCTTGATTCCTTTTGCCCTTGGGAGAGTTCACCGTAGAGGAGTTGCTGAGGGATTCTCGACTCCTCCTTTCGTATGCCTAACTGACCTGTTGCTTACTTGGATAGGACTTAACTAACAGATCCAAATTCCTACTTTTTTTTTTTAAACTACTACATCTTCAGGTGTGTTACCTCTTTGCCTTGTTTGCATGGCACTAAATGCATATTGACAACAGGGGATTATTGATTTCTCTCCAGCTAGATAATTTTTTCAGTTTAGATAATATTTCTAAACGTCAAGGTCATTATAGCCTCTTGGGAACTCAGCTTTAGTTCCCTACCCTCCCAAACTCTCCAGTTACCTCCCTCCCAGATCCTGAAAGGCATCCTGACCAGTCCAGTGAGAGAGAACCAGATGACACCACCTCAATCTGCCTCAGCAACATTCTGAACACCATCTAGGATGTGAGACTTTGTTTTCACTGTTATTATCTTCCTCATGTGTTGTTATTCTTCCCCAATGTACTTCTCTTTCCTACATGTCAATCCAAGAAAAGTCTAGCCTATCTGTCAAGAGAGCCACACCTTGTTCAACAACGCTGCAAGCCTGTGGCCAGAAAAGCAAGTGAAAAGAAAAAAAAATTTAATCAGCCCCTATGCTGGTAGAAGTTTACCAGGTCTCAGAATAGTTGATGAGGTTATGTGCTGGGCCTGCGTTAATCCAGTAACTCCAGGTTCTCCAGTAACATGTGTTTCTCCAGTAATTGCCACCTATATGTTCAAGTAGCATATCAACAGCTGAACAATCCAAAGCACAACTTCATCTACCTACTAAAGAAGCAATGTCACCACAACCTAAATTCAGTTCCCAGTGTTGGTTGGTCAAGCTTGTCTCAATTACCAAAGTTACAAAAGACAGCTACTGGCACACCTTTTGCAAACAAGCTTATGAGAAAAGAAAGCTCCCCCCTGCGACAATTGGTACAACTGAAGGAGCATGGTTTGTTCATTCCATTGTCAGTTGTTAACTCTGAAGCTGGACAGTGGTTTTGAACAAGACTGGCAAATGTTCATCAGGTTTCTGCCAGAAACTCAGTTGACTAGTTAGAAGCATGGAGGAAGGGGGCAACAGTAAAGAACTCAGCAGTTGGAGGGGTGAAGAACTCTCTCTTCCCTTAAAATGTGCTTACATGTCTGATTAACGCACCTATGTAAATGGACATTGATCATTAATTACATTTTCTTGATGTCAGAGGTAAGCCAGTAGATGCATTTCTAGATGTTCAGGTTATGGAAGACACATTGGTTACATCTGTGAAGACCTGCATCTTAAAAGCTTGTATATTGGACACCAAACAGATGGCTACTTGGGCATTTGATGGAGCTGTACACTTGTCTAGAACACCTGGTGGAGTAACTTTGCTCAGAGAAAAATGTAAGCCCAACCTCTTCTATACACACTTCAGAGGCCATCCTAACTTCAGTACCTGAAAAGATAATGGAGCAAATAATTATGGAATGAATTTGCAAACTTTGGGAAGATTATCAGATATCAGTGTGAATTTGTCAAGAATAAAGCATGTCAAATCTACAACAAATAGCTTTCTTTAACATGATAATGTCCACCTGTAGATAAAGGAGGAAGGGGCAGATATGGTATATCTTAACTTTAGTGAGGCTTTTTATACACATAAGATTTTCTTATAAACAAACCAGGAAAACACAGTCTATATGGAACTACTAAGGTGGGTGCATAACTGGTTGGAAAACAGTTTCCCTGAGAGTGGAATGGTTCACAGTCAAACTGGAAGAGCATATCAAGGTCCTGCAGGGATTAGTCCAAGCTCTGGTTTTGTTAAATAGCTCCAGCAGTGATTTAGATAATGCCTTAGAGGGTGCACTTGTAAAGTTTGTGGACTATAGCAAGTTGGGAGGAATTGCAAGTGCTTTGAAGTTACCTCAAATTGGAGGAATGGTTGGAGGTAAATAGGATGAAATTAACTAAGGACCAAAGCAAAGTACTCCATTTAGGAAGGTAGAGTTCTCCTGTCCATAGGATGAGGTGAGGCAGCTGCCCCAGGTGCCACGTTTTTGGGTCCCCACAGCTGCCCCAGCTGTTCTATGGAAGAGAGGGAGGAAGATTACCTGGCACAGAACACAGGCAGCAGGGGCCATCAGTGGCCGCAGCAGTAGGGAGTTGCCTCCTCTCCCCTAGCTCCCTTGTACTCACCACATGGCAACAGCAGCAGCCCACTCCACTCTACCATGGCTTCCCAGTCTGCTGAGCCCCACTTCTTCATGGGCAGCTCAGAGGCCTCCACTCCCAGCTGTCTGCAAAGAAGCCAGGCTCAGTGGGCCACAAGGGCACTGTGGAACTGAGCAGCTGTCATTCATACCACGTGGTGACAGCAGCAGGGCAGGGAAAGGGCGTCAGAGGGAAGGCAATCCCCTGCTGCTGCTGCTGTCTTCCACAGCACCCTGCACCAGGTCATCCTTGGGTAGAGGGGCAGGGGGTAAGGGGAGACACTGGAGGTGGGGTTCCCCTGCACCCCCAGCCCCGAGAAGGAACATCAGTTGCTCACCTACAAAATGGGAAATGACTTCTAGAAAGGGGTAACTGTGGAAAGGGATCTGGGGGTTCTAGAGGATCACAAGATAAATGAGTTAATAGTGTAAAATTATTGCAAGAAAAAAAGCAAGTATTCTGGGGTGCATTAGGCAGGAGTATGTAAGCAAGAAACAAAAAGTAATTCTTTCACTCTACTTCGTGCTGATTAGGACTCACCTGGGGTGTTGTATCAATTTCCTGGTGAGACATTTCAGGAACAACATGGACAACTTGGAGAAAATCCAGAGAACAACAACAAAATGATTAGAGGTCTAGAAAACATTATGTGTAAGAGAAGATAGAAAGACCTGGGTTTGTTAATCTTGAAAAGAGAAGACGGAGGGGACATAACATTTTCAAGTACATAAATTATTGTTACAAAGAGGAGGGACAAATACTGTTCTTGTTACTCTCTGAAGGTAAGACAAGAAGTAATGGGCTTAAATTGCAGCAAAGGAGATTTAGGCTGGACAACAGGAAGAGCTTCCTAGCTGTCAGGATAGTTAAGCGCTGGCAAAGATTGCCTAGGGAGATTGTAGAATCTCCATCAATGGAGGTTTTTAAGAGCTGGCTAGATAATCACCTGTTAGAAATTCTAGATAGTACTTAGTACTTAGGGGACTGGAAGATCTCTCCAGGTCCCTTCCAGTCCTATGATGCTATATTTCTATGATCTTCTCAACTAGCACTAATACAAACTTCAGAATTTTCAAAGACATTTAAAAAGCCAAAAAAATAATGTTTTTCTTATACTCTTTTTTCACTAAAGCTGCGTCTACACGTGCACGCTACTTCGAAGTAGCGGCAGTAACTTCGAAATAGCGCCCGTCGCGGCTACACGTGTTGGGCGCTATTTCGAAGTTGAAATCGACGTTAGGCGGCGAGACGTCGAAGTCGCTAACCCCATGAGGGGATGGGAATAGCGCCCTACTTCGACGTTCAACATCGAAGTAGGGACGTGTAGACGATCCGCGTTCCGCAACATCGAAATAGCGGGGTCCGCCATGGCGGCCATCAGCTGGGGGGTTGAGAGATACTCTCTCTCCAGCCCTTGCGGGGCTCTGTGGTCACCGTGTGCAGCAGCCCTTAGCCCAGGGCTTCTGGCTGCTGCTGCTGCAGCTGGGGGTCCGTGCTGCATATACAGGGTCTGCAACTAGTTGTTGGCTCTGTGTATCTTGCACTGTTTAATGAAAGTGTGTCTGGGAGGGGCCCTTTAAGGGAGCGACTTGCTGTTGAGTCCGCCCCGTGACCCTGTCTGCAGCTGTGCCTGGCTCCCTTATTTCGATGTGTGCTACTTTGGCGTGTAGACGTTCCCTCGCTGCGCCTATTTCGATGTTGGGCTGAGCAACGTCGAAGTTGAACATCGACGTTGCCGGCCCTGGAGGACGTGTAGACGTTATTCATCGAAATAGGCTATTTCGATGTCGCTACTTCGAAATTAGCTATTTCGATGTAGCGTGCACGTGTAGACGTAGCCTAAGTGTCCAAACAGACTGAATGTCTAAGAAAAAAGAAGATGCTCTGAGACTGAAGTTCAAATTAGCCCAAACTGGGAAAAAGCCTTGATTTCTTATGAGTGATCATTGACTATTGTTTTAAAATTACTCCAACAATTATTATTAGTTTTGTAAACTATCTGCCAAGTTGGGCTGACTCTAAGTAGTCAGACTGGTAGACTTCTTTTGCTACTATGGTCGTAGAAGACAATCCCCATTCTTTCTCTTGTAGGTTTACTGTTGAAACCACTTGGGTCTTTACAAAGTGCCATCCAGGCATCTAGTATAAAAGAAGCAGATTCTTATCTAGCAATAGAATTTACACTTGGATCAGAGAGATAGCCTTTGAAAAAGTAATGGATGAAGTGAAGACTTCAGTCTAGAGTTAACTACTGACAGCACTTTTATTGAATCTTTAATTGAAGAAGACATGAAATGCCCATTAAGTCAGCTGAAAAAGTATATAGGCTTTATACTTACAAATCTACAATAGCAGCTTCTGGATTCTACTCAGCCTCTACTTAGGTTTTTCAAATGCCTGTCTGTAAAATACTGACACTTGCTTTTATGAGGTACTACCAGTAACGGGACTGCAATGTGACTAGGACAGAATAGAGAAGCTGAACACAAAGTGAAAACCCACACGACAACTCAAGATTTTACTTCAATTTCCTTTTTATCCTCAGTATTGGCTTGGCCCACTCTTTGTACTGTATTTCCTGGGGTGAAAGAGGTAGGAATTTCTCTCTTACTACTCCAAGTTGCAAAAGGTACAGCTGAGTGAACTTTTTCATCATTGAATAGAATTTTACATTCTGGAAGAAGTTGACTTTTGCCTGATCACGTGAATGAACTTATGAGCTTATTGGTTGAAGAACTGGAAGTTCCATACACACAAGAAGCCACCTAAAATGAACGTACTGCATTCAGAAGCACATTAACAGAGTTATACAAAATTAGAGCCAGAAACCAAGAAGGATATAGATGCAGTGTTTCACAGAAAGCTACAGCAACCAACTTTGTTTGATTTTAAACACAAGCTAAATCTAATAAAATGATTGTGAAACTTTTTTTTTCAATTTTTAACGTGGGGTTACGTAGCCCACCTTTCCTCGCATGGTCTCATCCCTTGGTCCCCCGGTAAATTCGAACAGCTCCTCCTAATTTCAATTTCCATGGAATATACTAGGTCAAGTTCTTCTCTTTTGTCCTCTGGTGTACATCCAGAGTATATCAAATTAAATCTGTCAAGTCAGTTGACCTCAATGAAGTTACTCTAAATGTAAAATAGTGTAATGGAGAACAGATATGAGTCTCAAAACTAGACTAATGTGTAACATACAGTAGACAGTCTCATAGAAACCATACACAGAGTCCCCAAATATCCCTTGAGCAGTGTCTGATCTCAATTACATGGTAGGAATCTGGAGTAACTTCACTAACATTCCTAGAGTTACTCCAGATTTATATTGGGATAATGGAGGTCAGCATCTCAGCTGAGATTAGCATCTGTTTCCATTAGACAGGTTTCTCACCACAGTGGTAGCAGAGAGTCTTTCACTGAATGAAGATGAGTTTGTGACAGGTTCAGACCCCTTTGGTGCTTTCTCCTGTACCAAAAACCCACTGAGCCTGTTTTCCCTGCCAGCTTGGGCTCTCGATACCCTGTCTTGAGTCAGACACACTAGCCTGCTGCAGCACAGACACAGGGTTCTTCCCATGCCCCCAAAGCTACAGACCTTAGTGAAAACAGCATAGCAAGATACCTGTCTCCAGCACTCAGATACCCAGCACCTCTAGAAGCCAAAGCTTCAGATAAATCTGTCCTGTGCTGTGCAGAGTTCTGTACAGTATGAGCTCATGGAATCTGTCCTCTTTCTCAGTATAAAGAGATATGCACAGCCTCCTTGCCTCCCCCCAAGTAATAATTATATACTTGGGGTTTATTAATAAACAAAAATTATTTTATTAAGTATTAAAGGTAGGATTTATATAGTCATAAGTGATAGCACACAAAAATGTAGATTATTAACCAAATATGGAACAGAACATGCAAGCTAAACTTAATACACTAAGAAAGTAGGTAAAAGGTAATATTATTGCATCCTCAAATTGTCTTAATAAGCTTCTTTCACAGACTAGAAAGCCTTCTAGCCTGGGCCCAATCATTCCCCCAATTCAATCTCAGTTGCTTCCACTAGTCATCTGGGGTGGGATAACCAGGGAGAATTGATGGCCAGGATTACCTCACTCCCCATCCCTAAATAGGTTTTGCAAAATATGGGACTCCTTTGTGTTCAGTCTAAACTTTTCCCAGTTCTTGTGGAAAAATACAACATATAAGCTGGATCCAGCACCAGGTGATATGGCCACATGGTAGGACTGACTATAGCCCCTCCTCCCAAGCATACAGGAAAAACAAGTCTATTCACAAATCATTATCCTGAGTATTGGGCCATTACTTTCCTTGAGTATTAGTAATGGCCCTCACTTAGCATGGCTACATTAGTAACACAGGTTTATATTTCATATTTCTAACTTCAAATAGTGGAATGATGTATACATACAAATGAGTAATTATATTCAGCAGAGTACAACCTTTCCAATAGTATCTCACATGAAGCATATTCCAGTTATGTCACATTCATAAACCTATTTCTACAAAGCCTATGGAATGTCTTGTCACTGAGTTATTTCCAATATAATTGTTGTGAAAGGATATCTCTTTTGTCAATGATTTAGACAATGGCATAGTCATAGCGAGTACACTTATAAAGTGTGCAGCTGATACCAAGCTGGGAGCAGTGCAAGTGCTTTGGAGGACTGGGTCAGAAGTCAAAAAGATCTGGACAAACTGGAGAAATTATCTGAGGTAAATAGGATGAAGTTTGATAAGGATAATTGCAAAGTGCTCCACTTGGGAAGCAACAAGCAGTTTCACATATACAAAATGGGACGTGACTGTCTAGGAAGGAGTACTGCAGAAAGGGATCTAGGAGTCATAGTGGACCACAAGCTAAATATTAGTCAACTGTGTGACACTGATGCTAAAAATGGAAAACATGATTCCAGGACGCATTAGCAGAGCAAGAGACAAGAAGTAATTCTTCCACTCTACTCTGCGCTGATTACGCTTCCGTTGGAGTATTATGTCCAGTTCTGGGCACTACATTTCAAGAAAGATATGGAGAAATTGGAGAGGGTCCAGAGAAGAGCAGCAAAAACGGTTAAAGTTCTAAAAAACATGACCAATGAAGGAAGTTTGAAAAAACTGGGCTCATTTACTTTGGAAAAGAGAAGACTGAGAAGGGAGATGATTGGAATTTTTAAGTGCCCAAAAATGTGTAACAAGTAAGACGGAGAAAAACTGTTCTCTTTGGCCTCTGATGATAGGACAAGAAGCAATGGGCTTAAACTGTAGCAAGGGAGGTTTAGGTTGGACATTAGGAAAAACTTACTAACTATCAAAGTTGTTAAACACTGGAATAAATTGCCTAGGGAGGTTGGAGATATTTAAGAGCAGTTTAGATAAACGCTTATCAGGAATAGCCTACATGGTGCCTGGTCCTGCCATGAGGGCAGGAGACTGGACTTGATGATCTCTAAAGTCCCTTCAGGGTCTAGTATTCTATGTTTCTCATCATCTTGCACACATTTTCAGATGTACTATCTTTGTAGCAAGAAGGCAGCTCTTTGAATGGAGCACCTTTTGGGAGCTACAGAAAGACAATATTGCAAATTCTCAAAATGCTGAAATATTTTGTATTTTGGTCAAGGTCCCAAATCCTGGAGTGATGTGTTACATGAAAAGTTCTGTCATGTGCTCTCTTTGTCTCTGTATCTGTCTCATCCTTTTAAAAGTAATTTCTAGCCTTCATGGTTGCATAGAAAGGCTTGAAAAACGTGAGCGGAGCAAACCCAAAAGGCTCAGGAACCAGGAGACAAAGAAAAGAACCTAGAACGTATTGTTTTAAATGTCATGATTTTTCAGTCAGTCAATCTTAAACATTTTTCAATACTTCCAATGCTGAGATGGCAATACTGTATAGATCATTCTTACTGTTGAATAAAACTCTTCACCATATTGAAAAACTGAATGAAGCCAACAGTAAATTTACTAAAATGAATCACACATACTGTACACTCTTGGCTGCACTGAAATATCATCTGCTGTTTACTAGATTTTTATAGTACAGTCAAAACTAATGGAAAATCATAGCTTTCACTCTGCAGAGACTCTGTATGTGATAACTATAAGAAGAACTGAGAGGCAAAACAAAAAGAGAAGCTAATGAAACGTGAGATAGATAGGATTTATTTATTTATCATAAACTTTTCTAGACCTGTGGATCCAAATTCGTCTTTCAGTCACACTAGTATAAATCTAAAGTAAATCCAGTAATTCAGTTGACTCCAGTGATTTCAATGTATATTTATGTGTGTGTGTATATATATGTGTGTATATACACACACACACACACACACACACACACTAGAACTAATTCATAACAGTTTTAAGTACATTTGTCCTTCAGTTTCAATAGCCAGCATTCTTCTTTCATCAATATCTAGTAACTTAATATGGGATAGGGGAAAACCCACCAGTGCAGCAGTTCAGACTGTAAACTCTTTGGGGCAAGGAATGTGTCTTGTGTTTATTCTGTAAAGCACTATGGTTGATTAAGGAGCCAAGTTAGTGCTTTAAAATGACAAATGCCCTAATCTTTCTGCAAATGTAATAATTTGTGCATGTTTATATTGCTAAAAGCTCACTAAACTTGCAAAGGCAAGCACTCAAAGGTTAGGAAATACCAAAATAAAGTTGCCTGGGTACATGCATCATGATACAATCTTTCATCATACAACCACACTATTTTTTCACAGGCCCCCCTGCCTCATTCTTTTCTTCATATTTTTTAAACACAGGAGTGTTTGTGTGTGTTTTCATAGATATAAAATTAAACTTCCTAAATTTTAAAAAGAAAAAGGAAACAAATATCCAGCATATGGAATCATATTGACACCTACTGTGTACATCATCTGTGCTGGAACTGTCAGATCTACCACAGAAAAATCCAGCATTTCAGCTAAAGAGTAACTGAGAGAAGAGGACAACCTACTGTTGCACAAGGAAGCGACAGGGGACACACTTTGCCAGTGGGTTTTACAGATATTTGCTCAAAACTGAGACTCAGCAATCCTGGGTTATAACCTGGGATGTGGAGGGAAGTGTGCTGCAGTGGTCAGACTCTTCTACCCACTCCCACCACGCTTGAGCCCTTCAGCACCATCCCTTCCAACCCATTTTTTCCCAGCCCCATTTCTTTACATTTATCAACACTGGATTTTGTCTGCAATTTTGTTGCCCAGAATTCCTTCAGAATTCTTTGCACCTCCCCCTTCTGGACTTAATCTCAGACTTAATCTTGAATAGTTCTCAACCAGCTGCAGCACAGATCCTTGGACTAGGCCTCTATTTTGTTCTCTATTCTGAAAACTGACACCCTTGCTCCACTTCTTGCTCTGAGACCCACCCTACCCAATCCCCCACCCTGAGCCTTCACATCTCTTTCTTGGAGGTCACTCGATAACAAGGAGGATGTCTTCTTCTCACTCTCCTATTTGTGAGTCCCTTGATGGCTGACCAGCCCACTTCTGGAGCTGCAGGTCTTATCACAGAAGGGGGCATGTGTTGATAGCTGCGGGAGGGTTGCAGGGCATATTTTGCTGCTCTTTTCTTCTTTTCCGCCTCTCCTTGTCTGTTCTGTGGCAGGACCTCTCAAGTTGCGCCACCCACTCATGGATTACCGCTCTCCTCTAAGGACAGTCCTGGGAAAGGTTAGTACACAGAGGACGACGCTTGTGCATGACTTGTTTTTATGGGGCGGGGGCTGTTGCAATGCAGTTATCTCGTGATCCTTGACAGATAGAAGGCCCAGGTCCAGTGGCATGGGATCCATGACGATTGGGAGTCTCCTGTCCACTGCAGCCTTCATCTGCCTTCACAGCTGTTGTAGCGTTACCCTTGCTATCCTGCACCTGTTCTGCCATTTAGGACTTTTAGGATCTTTCTTCATTGGGACCTTCCCCTTTGCCCTTGCCACCCTGGGTGACCCTGCAGGAGCACAAGACTTCCTATGGCATCGCACTCAGGTGCATTGGAACACACAAGCGCACTCTGCATGACAAGGTGATGATTTGGAGAGCGGAACCCTCAAATACCCCTCAGCTCCCTTTCCTGAGCCCCCCACCTCCTGCCCTGACTCATGAATGCCCCTCAACACTACACCCTGCCCTGGCTCCTGGACACCCCCCGCCACCCTCACATCTTTCCCCCATCCCCCTTCCCTGAGGTCCCCACACTCCAATCTCATACTTGAATTCCTTACAGGTACTGTTGTAATGCTAGCCAAAACCTCATGCCATGGGGTAGGTGCAACACAACAGTATCTGTAAGAAATTTGAGTTACTTTCACCCCACTTCAGTCCCAGTATGCCACCCCATCCTACCTCTTCTCCAGTCTTTTGTCTCGTTCTCTTTGTCTAGCCAGCCCCAGCCTTCCATCCACTTTTCCTGGGCAGCAGGCAGTTACTGACAGCAGAGGAGAGACAGGTTTCTTGTGTTCATTTCTAGTCCCTGGTGCCAACCCAAAACAATGGAGACCCTGCACTTTCATGCTGTGGGGATGGTGCATACCAGCACTAGGAACTGTGAAGGGGTGGAATTTGTTCATTGAGGATGGATTCTTCGGAGAGTTTATATTGTAACTCCACTAAGCATTTGTAAGATAAGGTTTTTTAAAGGCCAAAAACGTGGCCAAAATTGGATGGATTTCACAGGAAGAAAAAAAGCACATCTCCCCAACACAAAGGTCACCCCAGCCAAATTTCCAGTCCCTGCTCCAAAGCATGCTAGGGTATCTGCAGAAAAAGTGTGCCTCTGAATTTTTTTAACATTGCAAAACACATTTTTCTTCAACTTCATTCTCAGAAATGTCTGACCTTTCCAAAAACCTTCAGCTTGAAGTCAACAACCATCAGGGGAAATTTCAACACAAAAAGTTAATGTCCAACCTATAATGCATGCCTTAGCATATACATGCAACTTAGCCAAGCTGTGGTTGTCATATGAACTATACCTTTTGTGAGACCCACAGACCCAAGTTACCAGCACCGGGAATAGAACCTGCAAGCATACAATCTAAAGCTCTGCACTCTACCACATGAGCTAAAGGCCAGCTGGCTCTCTGTGAGGGCTCTAGAGCAGAGACTTCACTCACCCCAGACGAGGTCTCAGTGCCTCTGGATACTATCCTTTGAATTCATAAACATTTTAATTTAAATTCTAAGTCATAGTGTTCCCTTAACATTTTTTACTTTATATACGCATTGATATATACAGGTGTTTGCTACTGTACCCTGCTGGATTGGGAGTCAGGACACCTGGGCTCTATTCCATCATATGGCACCGTAAAGGACAAGGGGGATGAGATAGTACCTTCTATTACAGGGGTGCCCAGAATGGGGGGCAGGCCACCACAGACAGGGAGATATTTGTAAGAGGGGCTCAGCAAGATCAGCTGGTGGGTCTCAGGCTCATCAATCTCATTAAAAATGTTGAAATGTTTATTTTCATGTCTTGTGTATTCACATTTATATCCCGGTTTTAAAGTTTTTACATTTCACATACCTTTTTTCTTACACAAGACAAATGGTTTTGTTTTATTTTGGTTTGGTTTTTTTCATATGACTGTAACTGAAATTTCCATCAGTTTGGATTACATGAGACAGGCTGGGGGAGCCCTGCTAATTGCAGGGAAGAAAAGTGGGGCCTGACATAAAACTTTTGCTCACCTGTTTTATTGGACTAGTTTCTGCTGGTGCAAAAGACAAGACTTCAAACCTACATAGAGCTCTTCAGGTCTGGAAAATGCAGTCAAAGTGTCACAGCTAAATATGAGGTAGAAGAGATTGTTTAGACTAGTAACTGCCGCACATTTCAAGGGCACAGTCAAGGCGGAATGCACAGTTAACACCACTCTAGTCACAGTAGGGTGAAAAGGCAGCTAGAGTAGGGGGAGGTTGTCAGTCAGTGGAGCAGATTAGGGTTCTGTGAGACCCCTGAGAAAAGCAAGTGGGGGGCCCCTACCCCAGTCTTCTGCCTGCAGTCCGTCCCCCTTGTTGCTCCCATCATGCCTGCCACAGAAATAGGTTTGAGCACAGGGGTTTGCTCTGTTCCATCTGGTGCTCCTGCCAGAGTTCATGGGCTTGTCCACTCCACCTGTATGGGCCTCAAGACAGGTGGGTGGGGCAAGCCCCTGGACCTCAATCCTGCTTCCCAGCTAGAGCAACAGGTGGGCAGAGGAGGCTGGGGTAGAGAGACACCCATATTTCCAGGTCACTCCAATTGGCCAGGGCCCCAAGCATGGGTCCCACTGACTAGGTGGCTAATCCAGCACTGCTAGTGGGTTACCAGTAGTTGTAATAAGCAGTAAATCCAATCGAAGGCCATGATTTTTAGTGTCTAGAAAAGTTATGCATTTAAGCTAGAGAGCATGTGTCATATTAAATGGCCACAGGAGGATGTGAGAAAAAGCAGCCAGGGCTGCAGCTGCCCCACCCTCAATGCCATTTTAAAGCTCAAGACATGAAGAAAGTTGATTTCAGTGGGTTTTTCACCTTCAGTCCTTTTGGTATGCTGTCCATCTGTTTGCATTTGGAGAGGAAGATGCTGTCTGTCTGTATCTGTGCAAGTTTTTTCATGAGGTTGATGGATTTCCACGCAGTATGGCTCAATGCAGCGCCTTGCATGGCGACAAGTAGCAGAGGGATAGCCCCATCCTCACTCAGACATCCTCAGAAGAGTCTCCAGGGGTCTGACAGTCATCCTCCTGCCCCTGGCACACTGCTGCTTTCGTACTTCCTCATCTCTTAACAAATGAGGCACCATGAGGCACAAAGTCAGACTTGAACATACGACTGCTTAGTCAAAAACAGAAGATGACGACTTGGGTCAGGGTATGTATGAACACTCCAAAGGGACGAAGGCTAACAACTGAGTAGTTTTGCAAACTCATCTACTCTGAATATATCTAGCCATTAGCTCTCCCGCCTTTCTAAAGAATTGGGCAACACTCATTACATTCCTTGAAACATACCTGAGGTCCTCTCCTTATTGAGGAGAAAGACCATAACAAGTTTGGAGTTCTAAAATTAGTTTACTAGAGTTACGCAGACGCAGATAAATCTGATTTCCCCCTGAAGCATTAAAAACATAGAATCATGGGAAAGGAAGGTACGGTGGGGCGGAGTGTGTGTGTGTGTGTGTGAGTGCGCGCGCGCACGCGCTGGATCAATTTTTAGAGTGGGAAACCTGAAAGCTGTTGAATCCAACTGAAAGCCCTGTATATAATGGAAACCTCTTCAAAATTGGGGGTGTGGGGCATGCTGCAGCACCAGCTGCACCTCTACTTCCAGCAGCTATTGGAAAGGACCACAAGAGCTCACCTAATCCTGTCCCCTGCACTCATTGCAGGACTAAGTACTAGCTAGACCATCCCTGGCAGGAGATTGTCTTCCGTGCTCTTACGTATTTTCAACAAAGGAGATTCCACAACCTCTCTAGGCAATTTGTTCCAGTGCTTAGCCACCATGACCATTAGGAAGCTTGTCCTGACATCCAGCCTAACTGTTCTTGCTGTAATTTAAGCTAGTTCTCCTTCCCCTCTCCTCAGAGGTTAAGAATAGTTTTTCTCCAGCTTCTTTGTAACAATCTTTTGTGTACTTATTATCATGCCCCTCTCAATCTCATGCTCTCCAAGTGAAACAAACCCAATAAACACACACTACTGAGCAGTTCAGAATACATTGCATGTGATGCATGCCTTCAAAGTAATGAAAGCCAAATAAATTCAATAACTCCTTTACTATACTAGTGTCAAACTCTTATATCCTTGGTGTATTCCAATAGTAAGAACCTGGACCAAGTTTACAAAAGCAGATTTTTTTCCCTCTTAGTTCTTAAGTCACTTTTTTCCTATTTCAGAAAAACCAAACTTGTCTCCACCAATTTTCCTCCAGCCAGTAATGACAATTTTACCTCAATAACTAACTGCAGGCAATAATACCTGGAGTAATGTACTGATGGCCTTTTGGCTTGAATTCTCAGCTAGTATTTGGGGCCTTGCTCCCTTGTTTCTGTTTGGTATCATCAATTTCTCTTCCTGTCAGGTATTTCTTTGGTGCAGTCCTGTTCGTTTACAAAAGAACATGCACAACCTAGGTGGTGACTGCATGGGAACTCCAGGGCTGGAGCACACACAGAGAAGAAAATAGTGGGTGCTTAGCACCCACTGACAGCCAGCTCCCCAGTTTCCCCCACTTCTCATCCTCCAGTGGCCCCATGAATCAACTCCCCTCCCTCCCTCCCAATGCTTCTTGCCTGTAGCGATGTAGGGACCTTAAAACAAACAGTTTACAGGTTAAACAATAGCACTTAATCAGTTAACTTAGGTCCCCTCAACCTGACCCACCGCCTGGCCTTGCCATGGCCATGGGGTTCCAATGTGGTCAGCATCCTGCCACCTGGCCCACCATCCCCACTGCAGCCAGGGTTGCTCTGGCCCCATGTGGCTGGCTGCCACTGGAGTTAACAGGCAAAACCAGTTAACATCCCTACCACGATCAGCTATTCTGCAGCACACAGGAGGCACTGGGGGTAAGAGGGGAGGAGCAGGGACAGGGAATACTCAGAGGAGGGGCCAGAAAGAGGAGAGGCTGAGGACAGGTAGGGGCTGGGAGCGTGGCAGAAAGAGGCAGGGCAGAGGGGAAAGTTAGGGAAATGAGGATGGAGCTGGGGGGCGAGTATCCCCGGGACCTGGCACCTGTGGCACACAAAATCTCGTTTCCCCACCATTTCCTATAATTCATCTCCTAAATAACACAGGAGAGGAGAAATAATATAATAAGGTCTGTATTCACAATCATCCTGTGCAGCTTGCTCATATGTTATATCCTTTCTCCAGACTTTTTAAATTTCAAGCTCTCCAGACCAGCCGTGTCTTCCTGTGTGTCTGTAGGAAGACTGAGTCACAGTGGACGTGGGCGGGCTGGGTTCATGTCCCAGTTCTGGCACAGGCTTCCAATGGGACCTGGGACCAGTCACGCCATTTCTCTGCCACTGCTCCCCATCCTGAGAATGAGGATAATATTACTTGAAACATTGCTTAATGCCTCATGCGCTTTTCCTGCTAAACCCCTAAACAAACCATGTAAATGTGTCTTTTTCCCTAATTCTATTATGTGACAAGCTGAGTATTTTGAAAGACTTAAATTCCTAAGTATTCTCCCCAAGAATTGTAATGCTTGCAGCACCAGAAATGGACATTTTCAAGTATAAATAAAAGAGGAAAGCTGAGAAGGTAATATATAGACTTTGAAGGATTTAAGAAGCCATGAGATGCTAGGGAAAGCTGACCTGGGTGTGTGTTCCAGACATGGGAACTCAGAGGTATAAGATGGGAAATTCCCTATCTCAGCCCTGAAGCTGTCAGTAACTCTGAACTAGAGCCAATAATCCCAGTGAAGTCACCGGGGTTTCACATGGACACCAGGCCACATCTGCAAGATGGAGCCTTAGAAGTTAGTTTTCTCATAAGCTTTACACACCGTGTTTCATGATAAGACAGCTCAAGAGCAGCTGAATAGATTTCCCCCTCAAACTGAGAAGGTGGAGAAAGGGTGCCTTACAGTCAAGCAGAATTGAAAGTTATGCTGATCCAAATATGCTGAATTCCATTTAACAGTACACAATTTGCAGGTACTGCCATAAAAATAGTCAGTAGAAAAGGTAAATAAAGATAGTTATGCTCAAAACCTTCTGAAATGTGGCTTCAGCAGGAGAACTGTCTCAATAACATGGAACCTGTGCTATGCATTTTAAACAGCCTGTTCTTGCTCTGAGGGAAAATCCATGTATTTGCAGGCAGCTGAAGGACTGGCCTTTTAGCAAAGCTGAGGGATATAGGTTGACAGAACAGCCAAGTGACACTGGAAAAAAATTTGTCCAGCTGGAGCAGAAGCTCACACAGATAAATATCATAGACGACATCTACACTGACCACAGAAGATCAACTTTTCAGGTTTGATCTTCTAGGATGCCGTATCACGTTCTGGGGTCAATGTCAACCCTGGAACTCTTTGTGAGCCATAAGGATTAAGGAAGGTTGACAGGAGGAGTGTTCCCATTGACCTTCTGCTGTGAAGACAAGCACAGAAGTTGATAGCTGAAAAGTCGATTTTAGGTACGCAACCAGCAAACCTAAAATTATGGATCAGCTGTCGACATTCCAGGTGAGTATAGACACACCCATAGATTTGCAGTAGTTTTTCTCAGTGCTGTTTTTGTTGTTGTTTAAAAGAAAAGAGGAATCAGTATTGAGCTGGATCCCTGCCCCCTACCCCAGCAGGGTCCCCAGGGCTGGAGCTGCTGGCAGAGCTCTGGGATCCTGGCTGGAGCTGCTGAGCTCTTGGAGTGGTGTACCAGCCCTTACCAGCACAAAGAAAAGCACTGATTTTTTCTTATGTACACAGCTCCAGATTTAAGTGAAGGTTGTTTGGTAGCTATGGCTTTCCACCTGCTCTAGGATTTCCCCAAGCTAGCACAGACAATAATCTAAGACCTAGGATTTTAACTGTAAGCTCTCACAGAAAGAGATCAGTGCATCCTTACACAGTAGTACCTTAGCATTACAAACACCTTGGGAATGGATGTCATGCGTAACTCCAATAATTTGTTCAGAGTTACAAACATTTTATTCTTTGAAAAGTTTACAACAGCTGTATTAAAGTCAAACTTTACTATACAGAAGAATAATGCATCTTTAACCATTTTAAATTAAGTGAAACAAGCACAGACACTGTTTCCTTACCTTGCCAAACCTTTTTAAATGCTCCCTTTTTTTAGTACAGCTGAACCTCTCTGGTCTGACATGGTCAGGACCTGACTGGTCCAAATAAGAGAATTTGCCAGACTGGGGCAAGTTTCCTGCCACAAGCTCCAAAGCCACCAATCCTGCCCCACAGCCCCTCTGCACTGCTCACCCATCTGGTGCTGTGAAGATGCCTGGGCTTAGGCTGCTGCTGGGGCTCCTGCCCATGCTGCTAGGGATCACCAGCTTTGGCCCAGCAGAGATGCTGGAATGCTGCTCCAGCCCTGCTTGGCTGCCTGTGGCCCCATGGGGCTTCCAGGAGATACCAGCTCCAGCCTTTTGGGGATGCAGTAGGAAGCTGGCTCCATCCCCGCAGGACTGCCAGGAATGCAGCTCCATCCCCATGCTGATGCTCCAGACCTCCACAGCTGCACTGACCCCAGCCCCCTGGGACTGCCTGGGACATGGCTCTGGCCCCACAGGACTACCAGGGCATTTTAGCCTGGGTCCTGCACGGCTGACCTCCTCCATGGGGTTGCTGGAGGATGCAGGCTCCTGCCCATGCAGCTGCCAGGAACACCAGCTCCAGGCCCTTAGGGCTGACTGAGGACATGGGCTGCAGCTTCCCTCTTGCCCAGCTCTCTGGTCCAGGAACATCCCTGGTCCTGACAGATGAGGGATCTTGCCAGACCAGAGTGTGCTGGTTTTAGGATGTGCAATCTG
Source organism: Carettochelys insculpta (assembly GCF_033958435.1). NCBI lineage: Eukaryota > Metazoa > Chordata > Testudines > Carettochelyidae > Carettochelys > Carettochelys insculpta. The sequence goes on from NC_134142.1 coordinate 22,640,251, forward strand.
CAGTTTGTGTTTACTACAGAACTGTAATGTAGTTAGTCATGTCCCTGCTGCTGCCTGTTTGCATACTTCCCATTCCAAATGAGGTGGATGCTTGACAGGTCATTCGTAACTGCAGTGTTCATAACTCTGAGATTTGCCGTATTTCTCCCAGGAAGGAGATTTCTCACCTCACAGGGCATGGTTCTTACCCTCACACGGACATTTCATTTTAAATATCTCTTGCTTCCTTCCCTGAAACCTTTCCCGACACTGAAGGAGAAAGAATAAATAATGCTTTTGGAGAACATGGTAGAGGAACAAGCCTTCCCTTCAAAATGCCCAACAATGGGGTGAACCCTTTGTTGGCAATGTAACACGAAAGGATTGCAATGAAGCCATAAAACTCACCTGGAAAATAATTCCAGCATAGGGAACCTCTCTCACTAGGTGCAGTGTTTCTGTTGCCAAATCCTAACATCTCCTGGCATAAGGCATGGGAAGAGTATGGCTGGGACCTTCCTAGGCCATGACAGTTGTCCAGTAGTGGCAATAAGCAGAAGGGCCAAAGCATCTGAGACATAATCTAGAGCAGCCCTCAGACTACCCTACCCAATGCTGAGTGTGGAGCCTGTCCCCCAGCAGCCTCAAAATGGAGAAAGTGCAAGATGCTGTCCTGATGCCAGATATTGCACTAGTACAGGGATAACTGAGACCATCATCTCCAGGCTAACGCCTCAGAATATGACAGACGTGCCCATAACAGGAGCTAGGGGACAACACAAAGGAGAGTTAGACAGTCTATTCAGCCATACATCAATAGAAAAAAAATTAAATCAGGAGATTCCTTCAGAATACCAGGAACAAGGGGTACTGTTATTTTTTTAAAAAGTGCCTTAAAGAGCAGATCTTTTTTGAAATATCACGTCTGTTTAAAAACTACGCAAGCCACCCTGGAGTCACTGACCTGCAATAAACGTACAACCCTACAATACCATTTTCACAGGGTCACTTTCCAAACTACCAGCACTGTAAATACAGTCTCGAAGGTGAGAAGCATCCTGGGTCTTAACAGCTTGCACATCAACAGGCTAAATCTAGGCCTTGGTTACACTTGTTCAGCCATTATAATTAATTAATAGCTTTGGTGGAAATTAAAGGCACAGCAGCAATCTATTTTCCCCCTCTGATTTTTTTATCACATTACCCGGTAGTGGTGAGGGCCGGAGTTTGTAGTAAACATGCACTGTCAGTACAGGCTCAAGTTTTCCTCTCACTTTTCAAAAATCAACAAATTAATTTTTGAGTTAAGTAAATGAAATAGAGGGACGTTTCATTTGTCACTGTCTTCTAAGTTCTAAACAAATATCTAGGGCCTGACCATGCAGCCCTTACTTACAAGAGTAGTTCTCACTTACATGAGTGATGCCACAGAAATCAGTGGAACTAGCTGAATAATCAGGAGTTCTTAGAAATCTCTGCAGAGAGCATCCACAGTGCCACTCAAAATTTTGAAACAGGAACATGTTAGAAAGGCTGAGGTACAGATATGAGTTTTGAGGGGGGGAAAACCATTGGTGCTGTCTGGAAAAAAGATGTTCTGTTCTGCCCACTCGCTAGAAATACAATTGATTCAGTCTCCTGCATGTTTGTTTCACTACATGTGAGATTTTAAACTTTGCTTTGAAAATATAACTGGCAAGTTAGTGGGATTCTTGAACTAGCGCCAAGCTACTAGGTGGAACCAAGAGCCAACAGGCATGTGTAAAAATTTCTGCATGTAGCTCTGACGGTTAAAGTCAGTCTTGCATTAGCTATGCCTTTCAAGAGGAACTAGGATGAAACCACAATGAGTATTCAATGGCAGAATCTGAACTCATGATTTTAATACCGGTGTTACAAGGAAACCACAAAGCACCTCATCACAAAGTTCACCATATTCCCAAGCTATTTCATGCTTTCACTAGACACCAAGACCACTTTCCAGTTTTCTCTTCTCCCCACATTTAACATAGCCATGGGGAGAAGTGCTGCAGAGTGACATTAAAACAACATCCCACTACCATGCACGTGTATGAGATTTCATTACAAAAAAATTTAAAATGAGAGATTTATATAGCAAAACAATTTCAAGATGAGGCATTAAAATGTAATATTTCTAGATTAAGAAAGATTGTGCATGTGATTACAGCCCTAAAACAAATAAGAGAAAATTTGGGGATCAGCTTTATAATAATGAAATAAGGTCAATAGTAGTGAAATTAATTTTACCACAAATAAAATTAAACAAAAATAATATTAAGACATAAGTTCACAACAGTGAGAGAAATTCTGAGTTAAGGCTCATGAAATTCTGGGGGAAATGTCACTCTGCAAAATGTGGGGTGGATACACTATCCCGTACTTATATTTGCTCCAGGTATGTCTTTATCTCATACCTACTTAAGAATGAATTAGTGATTTAAAAGATTGTTGAACAGCGTACTGACATGTTTCGTGTTTCACATTAATAAAAGAACTCAGCCATCATAAACTTCATATAGACTGGTACGTACAGTCAGGGAGGATTGCATTCATCTAGTGTTCGTCTTTTCCACCCTCCTACTTCCCCTTCCCATAGTTACAATTTCCTCCTGAGGAACAGAATCATAACCATGCTAATGATTCTCCTGCACCTAATGGCTAACAAGCACTGTGTCAAATGCACTCTGTGCCGGCTCTTGCTGATAGAAAGAATGGGCTGCTGTGTTACACTGAAGGGCATTAGTTCATCTTTCCTCTCTCCTATTAGTGTTTCTCTCCATTGCACGCCCACAACAGCAGCAGCAGTGGAGTTACACTTGACCTGTCCCTAGCACGAGTACAAGACTGACAAGGATTTTGTCAGTCCCTTTGCTCTCCTGCTGGAATGCCTGGTAAAACAGCAGCAGCAGCAACAACAGGAGCCCCAGGTTAGCCAACCAGTTAGAGACTAGGAGCCAAAGTATCTATAGATAGAGTGCAAAGAGCCCCATATTAGATATTTATTTTTAACTATCTAGCTACCTACCTATAGACAGATAAAAATAAATATCAAATATATGGCTTAATGCCCACCCCCCCGCCACAGAGCCAGGCACCCCCAGCCCCCTCCTACTCTAATCCAATGCCTTGGACTCCCTGGACCTGCAGCTGCCGCTGCCATGCATTTCTCCCCCAAGGTACTGGTGCATGCATGCAGAGCGGCAGGGACCAGTCCATCCGCACAGTTCTGAGCAGGAGCTGCATTTCACTGATGAAAGAGCTTCCTGTGGCTCGAGAGCTGAGGATTGATGACCTCTGCAGTAGCAGGTGAGACCCTGGAGGGGTGGGGGGAAATCTTAAAGGAGGAGGAGCAGATACACATTACCTTGGGGCAAGTTTAGTCTTGCTCCTTGGGCCAGGAGGGCTAATAATACTGGGGAAAGCATCCTGCAGTGTGGTAACATCTCTGTTTCAGTGAAAGAACCACACAGCAGCTGGAGGACTGGCCAGATCTGAGTCAAAGGGAGGGTCACAGTTTTACAAAGCTTTTTCTAGACTTCTCAGCTCCAAGACGGAAAGGGTTTGTTGTGAGACTTAGCTTGTGTCTGCAGCCGCTACGGTGGCACAGAGATGGTGCTGCAACTCTGGAATGATAGTGAAAGGATTCTTCCATTAACCTAGATGTGTCTACACCTGGGGTGGGCCAATTTAGGCACTATTCTCAGACCACAACATTTTTCAGTCTTGGGTGTGGTTGCCATAGCATTGCCTCAAAATAATTCATTTTGAAATAGAGCATGCCATTAAAAATTCACTCCTGATTTAAAATAATGATCCGCACTGCTAAAAAATGTCTGCTTAGTACCGGTCTTTATTTGTCAAGCTTCAACTCTACCCATAAGATCTTGCTACACCTTTGTCTCCTAGTGAGGTATTTACATAATGGGATCAAGTCACCCATTTACCTTCTCTTCGTTAAGCTCTGAGGGTGACTAATAAAAAGGAGGCTCCTGGCAGTCAACCATTCTCCAAAAGGAGCGGCTGTCAAAGGGATGCCTGAGGGGAAAGGTACAAAGACACAACATGAGGACAGAAATGTTACAAGAGATGAGTGGCCAGGGATGCTGGCGGGGCGAGGGTGAGATACACAAGCAATCCAAAGGGAGGTTGCAGAGAGAAGGAGAAAAAAAGAAAGGACCTCCAGGAGAAAGGAAGAGGAGCGCGAACAGGAGAAATACAGAGACAAAAAAGATAAAATGTTTGATTTTAGAGAGAATACTTGTTACTGAAAGGAGGTAGATAAAGCCTCCCTTTAAATAACATCCTCCATTTGAGAATGTGAATGAAGGCAGTGCAGTTTTACTGGCTGGTGGCATGGAAGGGAAATCCATATTATTGGCAGAGCTTAACTGACCTGTCTGTGTCTCCCTTTCTGTCACTTCCCATCTTTTCATGGTCAGAGGGATGCTGACCCCCTGAACCCGCCAGGAAAAGACATGCAAAACACATACATTAGTATTTTCTGAGTTTTAATTTCAAGTATATTTATATGCCTACACTATTAAAAACCTAACTTTTTTTCTTCTATGGTCTGTGGCCAACAGAGTGCTACAGAAGCACAGATGGAGTAGAGCCCACTTGAGTAGCCCAAAAATAATGCCTTATATATATTCCAGGAATGCATCTTAACTATACTTAGGATGTGGAATTTATCTTCATGGGATGAGTGTGACTTCATCATCTGCAAAGAGGCATCGTGAGTGGATAAGGCAGATGCCCCTCTCAAGTGTGAAGTACGAATCATCGGTATATTTAATGGTTTTGAAGTGTTTATCTGGGACCCATTGCCATGATGTCTGGGTGCCTCCCAGTCTGCCTAAAAATAAAGAAATATCAGTTACCCAAACGGATGACTCAGAATCATACATAAACCCCCTTATAGCAAAGGTTGGCTAACTAATTAATTCAAAGTCTAATTGAACCTGTGATCCTTACACTGTGTGCTGCCATCATTCTAGTATAAGTATTATACCAAAGGCCAAAAATCTCCAAAATGGGCATAGAAAGGTGTAAATTAAACGACTCTCCACTTTCTGGCCTACCCACATTGCACCATAGCAGTAATCTATCCACCATGGCAGCTGGCTCCTACAGGGCTCCCCTGCCTCAGATGGATCCTCATGGAGGGGCAGCTTTATATTTCACCAGCCCACGGATGGAAATTCACCATTGAGAGGCTCTGCGCTGAGCCCTCAGACCAGCATCACATTCAGCCTGGCCCTCCTTAGCAATAGCACTGCCTGTTTCTGATGGTGTGCCAACCACTTAACACACCTGCTTCTTCTCCCCCACCCCTAAATGCAAATACACAGTCTATTAGGTCAACGTTTTTTAAATTTGTCCTTTTCAGAGCATTGTCAAAAAATAGGACTGGATATTTGGCATGTGTCGGGGTTTGTTTAATTGATTGATTTTAATAATAATAAAAATATTAGCAGGAATGGCAGCTGCTTGCTGCCTGTGCAGACTAGGCCCCAAAGGCAGTGCCAAGGATCTCTGCCATCTCTTAAGTCAGTATAAACCCTCCTGCTGCCACTGATTTTAGCTCTAAATTAGAGGTTTTCAAAAAATCCAGGAACATTTTCAGTCAGAATTTCCCAAAAATTCATCACTCTATAAGCTGGTCAAAAAGCAGCAAAAATGTTTCATTAATTGTTCCACTAATTGTTCCACAAAAGCACATGAGAAGTGTGTGGCAGCTCTCCTCAGCATGTTTACCATTGTCCCTCTTTAAAAAGAGGATTTGTGTTCAAATCCACTTCCCCGAGTAGAAGCCAGTATTGCAACTCCCCAGCCATGGGGACCAGGATAAATTGTTCAGAGAGGAATATGAATGTACATAAACCTGTAAGGGAACACTGTAACTTCCCTGGACATTTCCATAATGGATTTAGAAACAAGCTGTCTCTTAGCACCTTAAAGACTAACAATTTTATTCATTAGGTAAAGAGCGTTTGTGGGTAAGACCTATTTAATCAGATTTGGTAATGATTTTGGTAAATATGATGTGGGTCTTACATGCGAAAGCTCATAACTGAATAAATAAAATTAGCCTTTAAGGTGCTACAGGACTGCTTGTTTTTTTGTAAAGCTACAGATTCACACAGCAACCCCTCTGAGGTGATTTTAAAGTAGCCATTCTTCTATAAAAGAATTTTACCACAAGATTACAAAGGGACACATCTGAATTGGACTTTATTTATAAATTTCATACCTTTAACTTTAGCCTGAATAGAGTTCTTAATTATCTTATGTATTACAGGGGCGATTTCTCAACTTGTGATATTTGCGGGAATGAGACACTCCCTACTTAATTTTCTTCATTAACTGGTTCTACTAGTAACAGAGAGGTAGCCGTGTTAGTCTACACTCCAACAAAACAAAGCAGCAGAAATGTAGCACTTTAAAGACTAACAAAATGATTTATTCAAGACTAGTGACAGGAAACACCCACCCACTATATAAACCATGGTGTGTGTGTTTTTTCCATTTTTCATGTGAAGAAGTGAGTTTTGGCCACAAAAGTTCATGACCTAATAAATGTGTTAGTCTCTAAGGTGCAACTATACTGCTTGTTCCTAGGCAGAGTGGCATGTTAATGTAAATATAGTCAGTGGGTGAGCAAGTTTGGGCTCATTCAGACCAAGTTTATGCTTGGTCCACGTCCACACTTACAAGCATGCAGCAGCACTGGAATAGGCTAGAGTAGCTTTTTGACACATTGTAGCACCCTGGCATTTTCTGTATGAATAAGGGATGTTGTTTTCAAGGGGCTGACTCAGATTAAATAAAAGGCCTAATTATTAGCAAGAGAGCTCTCTTTTAGCTCAAGTGATAAAGATGGGCGCTTTGGGGACTGAAAAAACAGAATTCTAGGGTGAAATCCTTGCTCAGCTAAATTCAGTGGCAAAATTTTCATTGACTTCCTTGGTACCAGGATTTCACACCTTATTGCTCGTACAAATTGATCTATTGTTTACATAGATTCACTACAATTCCACCCTGAATTTCCATTTTCATATTGTACGTATGATACTCCACAAACTTCAGCTGGACAAATACACTTAAGTGGACTCTCCTCTAAAATGAAACCTTGCTTTTTGCTCAACACTTAAATAAAAGCATTCCAAGAGTAAGAATAGCATCCTATCCCCACTACACATTTGCAGAGGAAATGGCAAGGGCCACTGAAGCAAACTGAAATTTAATGTGGATAAGTGTAAGGTAATGCATGTTGGAAAAAATAACCCAAATTACACGTACTACATGATGGGGTCAAATTTAGCTACGACAGATCAGGAAGGGGATCTTGGAGTTATAGTGGATAGTTCTCTGAAGACATCCACGCAGTGTGCAGCGGCAGTTAGTAAGGCAAATAGGACGTTAGGAATTATTAAAAAAGGGATCGATAATAAGACAAAAGATATCATACTTCCCCTATATAAAACTATGGTACGCCCACATCTTGAGTACTGCGTGCAGATGTGGTCTCCTCACCTCAAAAAAGATATATTGGCATTGGAAAAGGTTCAGAAAAGGGCGACTAAGATGATTAGGGGCTTGGAAAGGGTCCCATATGGGGAGAGGCTAGAGAGACTGGGACTTTTCAGTTTGGAAAAGAGGCGATTGAGGGGCGATATGATAGAGGTATATAAAATCATGAATGGTGTGGAGAAAGTGAATATAGAAAAATTATTTACCTTTTCCCATAATACAAGAACTAGGGGACACCAAATGAAATTGATGGGTAGTAGGTTCAAAACTAATAAAAGGAAATTTTTCTTCACACAGCGCACAGTCAACCTGTGGAACTCCTTGCCCGAGGAGGCTGTGAAGGCCAGGACTCTATTAGGGTTTAAAAAAGAGCTCGATAAATTTTTGCAGGTTAGGTCCATAAATGGCTATTAGCCAGGGATAAAGTATGGTGCCCTAGCCTTCAGAACAAGGGCAGGAGATGGATGGCAGGAGATAAATCACTTGATCATTGTCTTCTGTTCTCCTTCTCTGGGGCACCTGGCATTGGCCACCGTCGGCAGATGGGATGCTGGGCTCGATGGACCTTTGGTCTGACCCAGTATGGCCATTCTTATGTTCTTATGAAAGATTGCTCATAAGAGTGACGTACTGTGCGTAAACACGTCACTTCTTTTGGCACTAGCACTTTGAGGTTTCTGTGGACATTCCAAAAAGTGTTTTAAAAAAGAGGATATGTTTTCCCTCACATTTTATTGACTGATTTTCAAAGTGATGTTCACTACCACCTACATAATTATCTAAATGAGCTAATTCTTCAGCTCAGAATATGCTCTTTATCTCCACTGAATTGAACTGATGCACGGACTTTGCACATGATTTGCAGTATGAAAAATCCTGTTAAATAAATAGGACTCTGCCCTATGCTGTGCTTTTGAAAGAGACTATTGTAATACACAAATAAAAAGGGAAATATGCTATATGGACATATTAATCTAAAACCAAAATAAAATCTATCTAAACAAAAAGGGGAAATTTCTGTCTTTGTTTGGAGAGAGATGTTGTGGCAGGAAGAATAATAAGTATGCTTGAACTGGGCCAGGCTGAAGTGTTTGAACAAGAAAATCCACACACTGCTTTTGTTTCTTTTTGTTTGCAAATATATTTGATAGGACAGCATCAGTCTGAAATCAAGGCAACTTCAGAAATTTAGTTACATGTACTAGCCTGTTGTTTTCCATGGCTGCTTTGTCTTGTGGGTTTACAACATTTTCTGTTTGTTGAAAAATTCTCTTTTGAGCTGTACAAGGCCCACAAAAAAACAGGAGAATTGAATTACATAAAGTAGCAATATACGTGTTTATACATATACAAAATCCTGTCAAACACAAACAAATTAATTTTGGCATTACTCCTTGTGAAAAGCAGGAGTACCGAAGTCAACCTTAGAAGCCCTTAAAGTCTGTGGAAAGGACCTGTAGTGTGAACTGATTGTTGAGAAAATTGACTTAAGTTCAACCTAACATCCTAGTGTAGACCAGGACATAGTGATCAACTGGTTCCTATATACTAATCTAGACAATCCATAGATTTCTGTTTCAAGATGTATATGCTTGAGGTTAACGTCTGAACTCTCTCTATATGGTGGGGTCAAGTAGTGAAATTTTCAATCGTTTACCTCAGTCAATATAACATAACTGATAAACCCTTCCTCATCTTCAGGGTGCAGCTCACTCAGACAAAACGGTGCATTCTTAACTTGAATTCACACAAAATAATATCCTAATGAACGTAATTCAGTTTGTAATCTTCATTTGAGTTAGCAGGTCTGGGTACACCCTGTGCTCCCCTATAATCTATAGCTTGACTTATTAACACATGGTAGAACTACAAACTAACAGTTTTAGTTAACCCCAGTGAAAACCTGACCAAACTTGATTTAAAAGCACACCTTTTTTTTGTAGTGAAGACAAGATCTAAAATCCAGCATTAACAAATCAAAAGGCGCCCTAACTGATGAGACTATAGCCCCAAAGTGCAACTGTAATACAAATACTATTAAATAATCATCATTATTCATCCCACAATGTTTGCTGCAGCCTGAAACCACCAATCGTTCATTTAATAATAAACTATTTTATTTCTTATTGCAAAACTTAGTGCTTATATAACAATGACTGGCATGCTGCTGTCTTGTCCAAAAAGCAGTCTCCAGCCAAAAACAGCTGCAAAGAAAGGAACTCCACCAACAACTTATCCGCTTTGAAGAACCAGGAACTTCACTGATAATTGGGAACATTTAAAATCAATAACATTACTAACCAGGTCCAATTGCTCTCTTTTCTTTTAATTTTTGTTAAAAAAGCAATGAAATGCCCAAATCCATGCAAACATCAAGGATCCATGGTTTTAAAAAAAAAAAAAAAAAAAAAAATCACAAAAAGTAAAACCTTGCAAACATTAGGGATTCAACAGCAGCATTATTTAAGGCACGGTGTAAATACTGCTTTGTCAACATGAACGGGATTGAGGGAGATTCTTACAGCACAAAAATATTCACTTCAACGTCTACAAGTGGTGAGTGAAAGTTGACTGAATCCAGCCTGAGCTTGGCTTTCATTGCTTCTGCTGACTTTCGCTTTGAATTTCATTTCAGTATTCCATGTTACAGGCTGTTGCCAGAAACAAAAAAGGTTGTGCTGCAGCTGTCCTTGTATGCAGTTAACTACACAGTGTAGGTAAAAACAGCATGTGGAGCCATTCTTCTGCTGACTTTAAACCAAGTCCCAAAGACAGGATCTGGTTCCTTCTCAGCATATGTACATTTATTGCTATGGTTCAGCGGAACTGTCGTATTTTGCACAAAGAGCATCAACAACATATGTGGCAGCAGGCTAAATACTAACACAATTCTTGGCATGGTGGGAAGCCTACAAGCAATTTTAACATGTAATAATATTGTGTATCGATTTCATTAAATAACAGCTTTTAGAAAAATCACTCTGAACAACAGCTTTTAGGAAAACAGCTTCATATTCAATATTCTCATCAATGTGTACTGATGACAATCTAAATCTATAGGAGAATTAGCTAAACCAGAGGCCCCTGGAAAGCAAGGCCAAGCTCTGTTATAAAGATGTGAGAATTCTACAGCAAATTTTACTGCTGCCCCTCCAGTCTTACAGTAACGTGGCTGCTTACAATCCCGCAGCTTCAGAGTCTGCCATCAGTCCTGCATGACTAGGAAACGGGTTTAAAAATCCTTAATCTGCCCTGAGTTGTACATAAAGATACAGCAGAATTCCTACAAATAGCACTCGTACTACCCTTGGGCTGGTTACACCATCTGATCCCACACTGCTGGGAGGGCTAGAACGGTTTGAGGCTGTGGTCAGATCTATACTCAGGCCCTACGGAAGGGGGAGGCAGGATGGCCATTCGACATGGGCTCAGGAGACAAAGAGGCCTTCAATTTTTGACATTTTTCTACCAAGTCATTTCCATTTATTATACACCTTGCCATTATAACAGAGCCAACAAAAGAATCTATATACATATACATACACACATGCCTGCAAAAAATTGATTTGAATCATTGTGGGAACTTGTGCCTTTGCCAAATTTTTGTTCACATCCAAGTTTTCGTCTACGTGACTAGAGATTGGTGTAGCTTCTGTGATTAGGGATTCTACGTTATGAAACACGGTTTACAGTCATTGCATAGTTTAGAGGTTTTGAAATCGTAATTAATTTTCTTACTGTGAAGTGAAGTCAAAGGATGCACTGTGTCTTGACTTTTGGAAACTTTTTGATACAGTCTCCCATACTATTCTGCCCTCAAGTTAAGGATATGAGTCAACAGTGTTCCCTCGTAGACAAGAAGTCAAGGCAGTGAGGATTGGGTAAATTGACTGTAAGATGGACAGAAAGCTGGCTGGATGGTCAGGCCCAACAGGTATTGATCAATGGCTCAATGTCTAGGTGGTCATAGGTTTCAAATGGAGTGCCTAAGGGTTCTAGGGCCAGTATTCTTCAACATCTTTATTAATGACCTGGATGAGGGGCTAGATTGCACCCTTAGCTAATTACATATTGGAATGCATTAGGAAGAGCATTTCCATCAGATCTAAAGAAGTTATTATTCCCATTTTTTTGGCACTGGTGAGGCCCCATCTGCAGTACTGCATCAAATTCTGGGGTCGCTAGTAAAGAAAGGATGTGGATGTACCGGAGAGGGGCCAGCAGAGGGCAACCAATATGATTAGAGGGCTGGAGCACATGACCTATGAGGAGAGGCTGAGGGACTTGGACATATTCAGTTTGCAAAAGAGAAGAGGGGGCGTGATTTGATAGCAGCCTTCAGCTTCCTAAAGGAGAGTTCTAAAGAGGATGGAGACAAGCTGTACTCAGCAGTGACAGACTGCAGAATAAGGAGTAATGGTCTCAAGTTACAGTGGGAGAGATCTAAGTTGGATATTAGGAATCACTATTTCTATAGGAGGGTGGTGAAACACTGGAATGCGTTACCTAGAAAGGTGGTAGAGTCTCCATCTCTAGAGGTTTTTAAGTCCCAGCTTGACGAAGTCCTGACTGGGATGATCTAGTTAGAGTTGGCCCTGCTTTGGGCAGGGAGCTGGACTCAATGACCTCCTGAGGTCTGTCTCTTCCAGCCCTAGGCTTCTATGATTTTCATATATTCCTTTGGTTTTGGTTTGATCCTGTGGATGAGAAGTTAGATATGTTGGTGCTTGGAGCTGGGATGAGACCTCTAAACTCCAAGTGGCCTGGGCCTCTGTCACTCTCTGAGCGGGCCTGTCTATACGAGGAGTGTTTTGCCAGCATACCTACATGTCTGCTATATTATCAAAGCATGCCTAGTATGGACACAGCTTATAGGGGCAACACTGCTTTTTTGGCCATTATAGCTTATTCCAGTCTTCCCTGAGCAAAACAAACTATAACAGCGAAATCACAGTTCTACGAGCATCAGTGTAGCTACATAAGGGCTTTTACTAGCACAACTATATTCATCACAAATCACACCTCATCAGACATCTGACTTCGGGGAGCTAGCAGGGGAATATAACTTTAGTGCTATTGAAGCATATTATCATAGCAAATTCAAGGCTGTTGGGGTGCACTAAGTTTAACATCAATTTAACACCTGATACTGTTTACCCACCAGGATGTATTGTATATATTGTCATTAAAGAGCATGGTTTTGATCTAACTTAACACAAAAATGGCCACACTGGGACAGAACAATGGTCCGCCTAGTCCATTATCCTGTCTTCTGACAATGGCCAGTGCAAGGTGCTTCAGAGGGAACAAACAGAAGCAGCAATTATTGAGTGATCCATTCCATCGTTCACTCCCAGCTTCTGGCACACAGAGGCTTGAGACACTCACAGCACGGCATTCCATCCTTAACCCATCTTGGCTTATAACCATCAATGAACCTGGTCTTCCAAGAACTTACCTAGTTTTGTTTTTTGTTTTGTTTTTTGAACCCTATTACAATTTTAGCCTTCACAACATCCCCAAGCAACAAGTTGCACAGGTTGACTGTGTTGTGCAAAGAAATACTTCTTTATGTTCATTTTAAACTGCTGCCTATTAATTTCATTGGGTGATCCCTGGTTCTTATGTCATATGAAGGAGTACACACTTCCTTAGTTATTTTCTCCATACCGTTCATGATTTTATAGACCTCCATCCCAGTTGTTTCTTTTCCAAAATGGAAAAAAGTTCCAGTCTCTTTACTCTCTCCTCAAATGGAAGCTGTTCCATACCCTGAATCATTTTTGTGGCACTTCTACGTACCTTTTTGAGTTCTAATATATCTTTTTTGAGACGGGGCGACCAGAACGGTGCTCACTATTCAAGGTGTGGGCAGACCATGGATTTATATAGTGGTATGAGAGCTTCTGCTTTCATTAGCTATCAATTTCCCAATGGGTCAAACATTGTTAACTTTTTTTGACTGCCATTGCACATCGAGCAACTGTTTCTGGAGAACTATCCACAATGAGTCCGTGATCTCTTTCTTGAGTGGTAATAGCTAATTTAGACACCATTATTTTGCAGATATCACTGGGATGTTTTCCAGTGTGTTTCACTTTACATTAATCAATGCTAAATTTCATCAGCCATTTTTCAGCCAAGCCCCCACAGTTTAATGAGATCCCATTGTAAGTGCTCTCAATCAGCTGTGGACTTAATCCAAAGAGACTTAGGTGGAGTAATTTTGTAGTTTCTGCAAACTTGGCCACACCTCTGCCTTCCCCTGCTTTCCAGCTCATTTTTGAATGGTTGAACAGGAACACTCCCAGTACAGCTCCTTGGGGGACTCTGCCATTTACCTCTCTCCACTGAATACTGACCCAGTTATTTCTACCCTTAGGTTTCCTCTCTCCAGTTGTCTTTCACTGAGCCATGAAAGGATCATTCCCTCATATGCCTTTCCTCCCTGCTTTGCTTAAGAGTCTTTGGTGAGGAACCTTCTCAAACACTTGCTGAAAGTCCAAGTACACTATATCCATTGGACCACCCCCATCCACATGCTTGTTGACGCCCTCAGAGAATTCTAATAGATCAGTACGGCATGGGTTCCCATTAAAAAAACCATGTTGAAACTTTCCCAACATATTGTGTACAGCTACCTGCCTGAAAATTCTGTTCGCTGTAGTTTCAACCAGTTTGCCTGTTACTGAAGGCAGGCTTACTGGCCTGATCTCTAGAGCCTGTTTCAAAAAAAATCAGCATTACATTAGCTATCTGCCAGGTGCTGGTACAGAGGCTGATGGAAGCAGTAGGTTACAGGTTACAGTCAATAGTTCTGCAATTTCATATTTAGTTCCTTCAGAACACTTGGATGAATGCCATCTAGTCCTGGTGATTTATTACTGTTCATTTGGCCCTTTTGTTCCAAAACTCCTTTATTGACACCCCAATCTGGGACAGTGCCTCAGATTTGTCACCTGAAAAGAACGGATCAGGTGCAGGAATCTCCCTCTCATTTTCTGCAGAGAAGACTTAACTTGTCTTCTCATTGTTATTGTCTGTGATCTTAACCATTCAAAGGAGAAACTAAGAATTACAGATCTGGCTAATTAAAGTGGTATTATTATTAGCTATACTGTTTCTTAAAAGAAGCAGGTTCCCTAGTTGGACAGGTGACTTGGCTGTAATGCTTTGCTTAAGGTGGCAGAAACAGCTTCATTCTGTTTGGCAACCAGACCTTGTTTTCAGAATAGTGCCCCGTGACAAGTTTGAAGTCTGACAGCACTTTTTGCCCCCTCAAATAACTTAAACTGTAACTGACTCCATAGTAAGTCCAGGCGATGGACTGCTGTCTGTACGCTTCCACTGTGCATGCCTCGCAAATCAATTTGGATCAGTTATGGTGACCAACAAGTAACTAAGCACACTGCTATAATTGATTCCCGCACAATTATGGGAAGTGCCCGGTTTGATATACCTTAGTTTCTGGAGAAAAGAGCTTAATTACTACCAGCTCATAGTGACTTGTGGCAACTTAGAGAAACTGTACTGTACCAGGGCAGGCGTGTTGGGTAATCATTAAACTAGACTCATGGTGTCCAGCATTCTAGCCACATATGGCTAGTTGGCTGGTTGAATGTAGCTAGTTGGCTTGAACAACAAATATATTTTTAGAATAATATCGATAGTTCACTATAGTAGTAGCCACTAGTGGCTACTGCTTTAGAACTGGTCAAACACCACAGAACTAGACAAAAAACAAGAAAACTCTGTGCCCAATTGATTAGACTCGCTTTCATTTCAATAGCCAGTGGATACACAGTACAAAGTTCTTGGGGCATCAACTACTTTATATGCTGGATTTGTATGGTCCCATGCAATAATGATGGTATGCATAGAATCAGAGAATGAGAACTGAAAGAGACTTCAAGAGGTCATGAAATCCAGCCCCTGCACTCTTGGCAGGACCAAGTACCATCTAGACCATCCCTGACAGATGCTTGTCTAACCGGCTCTTAACAATCCCCATTGATGAAGATTCCACAACTCTTCTAAGCAAGTTATTCCAGCGTTTAACCACCCTGACAAGTTTTTCCTAATGTCCAACCTAAACCTCTCCTATTGCAATTTAAGCCCATTGCTCCTTGCCCTCTATAGCATGAGGTCTCCCTCCTCGACTTCCCCGTCATTACAAACTCAGCTCACAGAGAACAGCTATGGATAGGACTGCTGCTCTGGCTGTTGTCAGTGAATGTTTAACCCTTGCACAGGGTTTAGCAAGCGCAACAAACTATTGTTTGTTATGGTCATTATTAGAGATAGATTGAGCCATACTATTCAATTACAGACATAATGTGAATTTGAACTTTCACCAAGTGCAGGAGTATTCATGTGGGTCTCCACTGCAGGCCATTATATAGTTGAGTAAAGTTTGCCACGGGATCAAAATCTAGTTCAGGCCTATATTTATTTTCAATTATTTGAAATAAGAAAGCAACGCCCTCTCCCCCTGGAATGAGTCTGTTATAGTGTACACTTATTAATGGAGGGATGAGTATTTTCCTACTGACAACTTGCTGATATGTCATGTGGCTCTGCTAGGCAGGAACAATTTAGGTGGAAGATAGGACCCGGAACAAAATGGCTGCCTCAGTGAGAAGAGCTAAGTAAAAGGACGAATGGGCGGCTCAGTTTGGAAGAAAACTGCAGAGAGAGAAAGGAGACTTCTACAGGGCACTTTACATTTGGGAAGGAGACTCGCCACACCTGAAAAGAAACCTGACTGGGGGGACCTGCTGGTGGGTATGACTGATGTGAGGCTGTGTTTATGTTTGAATATGAACTGCATTTGTGCAGGGAGGGAAGGGGATGGACCGTGGAAGTTTCACTGAAACAGCTGGCCAGTGACCTGAACAGCCAGCTTTCATGACTAGGGAAACTGAGGCAGAAAGCATCCGATGCTAGGTTTGAGGAGACCCTGTGCCGCAGCACTAAACAGATGTCATTCTCGGTGCTAAGGAACCAATACATCTGGAATAGAAGAGTTTCAGAAAAAAATGGAGGTGCACCTCTACCAATTAGAGTATACAAATTGTTTTGTGGTTCCAAGCCATATCAAAAGCTAAAGCTGCTACCCAGATAAAGAGCAGGTACAGATAACTAAATGCACAGCAAGCCATAAATCCCTCATACAAAATATTTCACACTTTGCTAATTTAAATTTCTTTCATGTTTTCTCACCTGTGTGCAGCATCCCATCAGGGTTACATATAACCACAAAGAACAGTTAGTGCAATTCAGTTTCACAGTCTTACAAAACAGAGAGACAATAACAAATGAAATGGATAGTCATTAGTCTACATTTGGGCTTCACTTTCCAAAACCTTCTTTGTTTTACATGAAAATGAAATTAAAAATCATTTTCAGGAAGAGTTATTTCAGACAGGAGTCTCTGAGCTGCATTAAAGGCATTGCAAACACGGTTAAATCAAGAGCTAATCCCATCTGGGTGTATTATGAAGCTTTCTGGAAAGAAGTTTAATATGGTCTTTCTTAGGAATGGGACCTTTAAAAAGAAAATATGCTGAGTGGGAGTCACAGTCTGACTTTGGGGGATATTTCCTGCATTGGATTGATCCACACATGCAGCAAACTAGATAGATGCATTGCAGGGAGCACCTCTTAGAACACAGTCTCATGGAAACTGAAGTGCTCTCAGGTTCCAACATGCGGAGGAGCAAATGGTAAGAGAGTAGGTGAAGTACCTGTAATATGATCACAGAAAACTCAAATTTCTAAACAACAGTGCCCAAAGAAGTCACGTAAACACTCATCATCTTGCCTCCCAGCAACTGCAACATCCTTCTCTCTGTTCCGGACAATTCTGTTGGGTCCCTGACTGTCGTGCTTCCTCCCATGCTGCCCCTCTTGTTTTGGAGAAGCTCCCTGTAACCCTTCAGAAAACTACCTTATTATCCACTTCCAAATCCTTCCTCAAAACTCTCCTTTGCTGTGATGCTTGGCTTATGCAACTTGACTGCTGGTAATGGTCACATGTGACCAGTCCTGTCTCTGTTTTCTCATACCCCCCAGTACAAGTAACAGAAGGAGCTGAGTTTTGGCATACATGTTAACAGTGAATGCAAATCCACCTCTTCAATGTTTTCATCTGATCTAGACGCAGCCGTAATAGCATAAGGTTTCGGGAAAGGTCTGCACAAGAGACCAGGTAGTGGTTCTGCAAATAACCAATATAAAAACACCATTGAGGAATGTGACCAAAGCCACTTGGGTCCTGATTAAATAAACCACCAGAGTCTGTGGAGGTGTGACCTGAGCTACCCTGTATGCTGTTGTAATGCAGAAAAGAGATCCACATGGAAACCATGTCAAGGATTGTCTCACATTCAATGTATGAATGCACTGCTTATGTGCACTCAAGTGAGACTCACGAGAGAATACCAGCAGCTATCACAGAATCATAGGGCTGGAAGAGACCTCAGGAGGACATCTCATCCAGCCCCCTGCTTCAAGCAGGATCAACCCCCACTAAGTCATCCCAGCCAGGACCTTGTCCATATATACTATATTGATCAGTTAATTAGTTTAATAGTTTTACCTTTTGACAAAACATCAGGTTGTGACCTTGTGTTTGAAAAACTGCATAGCCTTGTTATTAAGACCTGCAGTTCACTTACTGATGGATATTATGGCTGTCTTTTGACAAATAAGGGACAGATAACAAGTTGCTATGGCCTGAAATGGAGGTCGCTTGGGAACACCTAGCATAGTGTTAACGTTCCACAGGGAGACTGCTTCTCTTACAGGTGCATAACCACGCATAACACCCGTGAGAAATCTGACTACCAGGGGTCTGGGAGAGTGGTAATCCACGGCACAATTTGGGAGGTCCTGCCACGGCGCAGATGAGGAGAGGCAGAAGAAGAAGAAAAGAGCAGCAAAAACTACCTCACACCCCTCCAACAGCTACCAACACCTGCCTCTTCAGTGATCAGACCTGTGGCTTCAGAATCAGCTGGACAGTCATCAACAGACTCACAAATAGGAAGGTGACATGAAGATGTCCTAGTCGTTATCTAGTGACCACCAAGAATGACATCTCAACTACTGGGATACAACTCCCAATGAACATAGATTGGCTTAAGAATGCAGCATCTCATCAGGTTTTTGGGGGGTGGGGGTGAGATGTTTCAGAAAACAAACACTGTCCAAAGGCTAAGTGCTGGATACTTAATTGGACCTGGAGAGCTATGCCAGAGCTCTGAAGCTAAAAAACCACCTCAACAGGGGGTACAGAGCATCCTACACGGTGGCTACGGAGCTCAGTTACCAGTGTAGATTCCCTGGTTTACAACAATGCTGTGAGAACAACAAGAAGTCTTGTGGCACCTTACAGACTAACGGATATTTTGGAGCATAAGCTTTTTGTGGGCAAAGACCCGCTTCATCAGATGCATGAGTCAGGGTGGGGGGGGTTGTTTTCAGAGGGGTATTTAAAGAGTGGAGTCCCAGAGCTGACAAGGTCTATTCAGCAAGGTGGAAATGGCCCAGTATCGACAGTACTTATCAAATACTGGGCCATTTCCACCTTGCTGAATAGACATTGTCAGCTCTGTCCCTCCCTCTTACTGGCACCCCACGCTTTAAATACCCCTCTGAAGCCACCCCCCAACTCATGCATCTGATGAAGCGGGTCTTTGCCCATGAAAGCTTATGCTCCAAAACATCTGTTAGTCTATAAGGTACCACAAGACTTCTTGTTATTCTCGAAGCTACAGACTAACACGGCTACCTCTCTGATAACCGTGCTGTGAGTGGACTCTAGTAACCCTCCCATACTGCTGTTCTCACCTCTCTGCTCATTGGCTTGACTGCCCTGCCCTCAGGCGACCAACCCTCAGACCTGCCCTTTACATTCCTTGGGAATTTGAAAAGTCCTTCTCCTGTTTGCCTGGTTATGCATGGAATTCTGTCAGCATAGCTTCCCAGGTGACCAGGCCTGCTCAACACACCAGGAGATCCCCTATTTGGAGTCATGCCAAGATGCTAGATCTCATCAGCAGATGGGTAGAGGAGGTCACTAAGTCCCAAATGCACTCTAGACCAGTGTTTCTTAAACTATGTTCCACAGAACACTGGTGTTCCATGAACAACTCACAGGTGTCCTGCCATGGCATAGCAACTAGCAACCATGTGCAGTGCATGTATATATTTTCTGTCATTAAAAAAATTATTTGGCATTCCATGGTCTCAAAAAGCTTAAGACACACAGAACTAGGCAGATATCAAAATTCATGACTGAAAGGGACCATGACCGGGATGCACTTCAGTGCAGAGTCAAAGTAAAGGAGCTGCAGAGGAGGCCTACCACAAGTTGCAGGAAGCCATATGCTGCTGCACCCACAACCTGCCGGTTCTGTAAAGAGCTGGATGCAATACTTGGGTTGACCCCCACCTCCACTCTGAAGACACCTGTAGGTACTTCGGGGTGAACCAAGAGTGTACCAAGCCTGGAGGAGAAAATTGTAGATGAAGATGTCAGTTCCAGTACCACTAGTGAGCCCACGGAGGCCTAGAAGACTTTTAAAGTTGATGCTTAGAGGGAGACGGAGAGCTACAAGATGACACTCATCCTGAGTGCAAGGAACCTTCCATATAGTTCAATAGCAATGGCAGAGCCATCCTGCCAGAGCGAGCAAACCCCCATGCCCCTGTGAGGCTTACATGAGCAGCGTCAGTACCAACGGTAGTATGGGAGCCTGGTCCTGGGGTAACAGAGATACTGAGGCTACACTAATACTGAGCACTACAAACAGTCATCAGTACAAGAGCAGAGGTTGGTACGCAATATGAACTGGTCCTCATAGAAAAAAAATCTAGAAGCCAAAATTATTACAGGGACTGATGATAGTATAGGAACAAAAATCTCTCAGTGCTGATAAGGGAACTGATTTTGCCTCTGGAATCTGATTAAGTGGTGCTTAAGACGACACTGCCAATATCCGACAGTACGAAACAGCCAGTGCAACCCCCAAGCTGCAGAAGAAGCCACCACAGTTTAGGGATCCTGTATGAAAGGAGCATCAAGGATGTAGAAGAAAAGAAAATCTGGTGCTACCTGATAAGCCTGTGGGGTCAATATGGTCAATGCGGAAACCAATGTCATTGGTACTAGAGTCAGCAGATGCCCTGCAGACAGTACCAGCGTTGACTGTGTGGTGCCTAAATGAGACAGTCTAAGAGGCAGAGAACAGGTAAATACTACAGCTTGGGTCTCAAGGAATCCCAGTGATGTTCTGACTGCCTTTTAAAAGAGGAGCACAAATCTCTCCACGCTCCACAGTCAGTCATGTGAGCTCTATTCCTCAGAAGACCAGAAGAAAGAGAACAGCCTCTTCTTTTCAGTGAGGAGTCAGTTTGATCATATAACAACAATTTGTGCCAGCTCTGACATTTTCTGAGGGATCAGGCAACCTGTGGAGAACCCCAGCTCTGCACCAGGCCTCATGTCTTGGGTTCCAAATGGAGCACTTCTCTTTTACATGCTACCTCTAAGGCACAATAAATACCAAGTATGGGAATCAATGGGGGAAGAGCAACCACAGGGTGGACAGTGTTAGAAACCTGGTGAAGGCATCATACCAGCATTAACTCAAACTCAACAACTGAAGCTAGAAACTAAAGGTACTGCCACAAACCACAACTATTTATGGAAATTCCTAGAGAAATTCACTGCGACACCAAAAATGTAAAGCAAGATACCACACAGATCACCAACCTTGTATAGCCTCAGGAGGGGCCACAAGGGGACATAAGGGCACATGTACTGCCTTGACAGTTACTGCTACACAAAGATCTCCAGCTTCAGTGCTCTGGGCTCATGCCCATCTGAGAGGAATACACATCTGCAACCAGCTGAGTGAAATATATTCTTCTGCAACATGAGAACAAATATATAAAACAAATAGCAACTGCCTAATTCCCTAGGTCGCTTCTTCCTAATATGCAAGATTTCAAACTGTGCCTTATTTATTGTGAAGCTTCTTACTATGCAAAAGCTTTTCCAATACTTGGGCTCAGTTAGTTACAGTAGAGCTAATGGGCTGCTCTTTCTAATGCACTCTGGAGAGCTGTGTCACTATTTGGAATGTACTTTGCTAGCTTTTAACATATTGGGCCTAATAGTGGTAGAATACTGTAAGGGCCCCACATTCACGAACATAATGGTCACGAATTCAATAATTCGCGAGTGGCTGCTTAAGGCTGCCACTTCCACAGGGTCCTGGTGCAGGAGCACTGGCAGCTGCTGCTTCTCTGGGGCTCTGAGCCCAGGCCCATATTCACAAAAATCAACATTCATGAGGGTTCTGAACATGGAACCCCCCCCAGACGTTGAGACCCTACTGCATTTCTATTAATAGAGAAGTAGGGCACCAGCTATGGCTCTTTGAAGTCCAGCACTGCTACACTAACTGTGGTTTAACAGCCATGCTTAGTAGCTGAACGAATGACCATTTGTTTGCAGTATCTAAGCTATGAGTGCATCCAATTTACAGCAATTTAAGAGGAATATTTACAGCCAGGGCTGAAAATTTCCCTGAGGTATGTCATAGCTCATTGCAATCACTTAACACCTTTAATGACCCCTCCCCTTCACACCCTTGCTTCTGCCTTGTCCTAGCAATAGTTTGATGCCAAGAACTTTAGTTAAGGGCTCTCAAATTTTTTACCTCAGTCAGAGGCACATGTGACTCTCCCTGGGTAAGGCATTCTTCCTCCTCTCCAGAAACACCCTTCTATTAATGCTAGTCTCTTTTCCGCCTCAAAAATCCATCAATTCCACACATCCCTGCTGCCCAATAAAGCTTTCAAATCCTTCCACCTCCTCTGGCCCAGTTGCTCTAACCCACCACGTTTCCCACTCCCCAGCACCCAGTGGAGGCTCCCCAAAGCAACTGTTCCTTGCACAAGCAGGAATGGTGAGTGGAAGCCATCCTGTGGTCTCTGGCTGTGGAGCATCTAGCCAGGTGGACAGCAGATGGCTTTGGAGGTGGACAGATCAACCCCCCACTGGTGGAGCGAGTCAGGCAGCGGAGCTCTACAGGCCGATGGGGAAGATTTAGGGAATGGTGAGTGTTGGCTCTGTTCTAGCCTCAGTGGCATGGGCATATTGGGAACCAAGGCCAGGGGCCTGAGGCAGACCATGGTTTGACAGACACTCGTCAGCACAGGGAAATCTCCAGGCAAACCTATGTGCATGAAGGTTCTCCTCTAATCTGGAAGGAGACTCTCTCTTTTAGAACCTGCACAGACACTGGTTTCTCAGCACTTGCTTTCCCCACAAGGTCTCCTCCAGCTGCTCCTCTGCATCCAAAGCTGGCAGCCATCTAGCGCAGGGTACCAGCACTGCTGAACAGGGCCTCAGAATACAGGGGGCACTACCACCAAGGAAAGGGAACAGGGCACACATTCTCTAGGCAGAGGATCTTCCCAATGGCCTCCCACTCCAGTCAGTCTGGAATGGGGTTTGGAGGGCCTCGCAGAAAACCTGTCCCATGATCTCGCCTCTCCCCCATCCAGGCCTGGGGAGGAAGAAAGTGAAGACTCTCCCAAGCATATTCCTAGAAGGCCTGGAGGAAGCAGTGGTGGTCTTGGCACAGCCCCCTGAGTGCAGTGGGGGCTGGTGAGAAGCAGCTCTTGGCTGGAGGCTCTCTCCCTGCTGCCCACTATGGCCTTCAGAAAGCGACGTCTTCTGGGAGAAGTTGAATCAATCTGTCACTGGTGGGGAAAGTGTGAACTGGAGTCCCAGCCTTCCCCTCCAGAAAACGGATTCACTTCCACCCAGCACCTCAACTCACAGTAGCTATTTGCAAGCTCCACTTAATGACAGGGTCAGGGCAGGGCGAGAGCGCTCAGCGTCTGCATATGTGGAAGTAGCTACTAGATACAGTGCCGGTGGGTGATGTCCAGTAATGTGGTGTTCCATGATCACAGGGTGCTTAAGGTGCTCTCCAGAGCTCTGCTTTATTCTGGGCCTGGTTCCTACAGGCTGAGCATCACAAGAGCCTCAAAGCACTGGGCCCAGATGCTCTGTCTGGGAAGCTCACTCCTTAAAGAACAGACACCACAGTGTACTGCAGAACCAGTTCAACATGCAAACAGCAAATGGCTTCTCCTTCATGCAGCTTTTTACGCCAGCTGTTAACAAACACTGCCATGAATTCTTCTGTGTCCTTCAGTCATCCCCATCATGTTGTGGGAGGCTACTGAAAAACATGTTAGCCCAGCCCTTTCCCAGCTAGGGTATGTGTTAGTGCAGGGAGCTCCTCAAATACCCATGGACATGCTTCAATGGGGGCTCTGCGGGGAGGGTCTTTATTCCCTTCTCTACAAAGCCTTGATGGGGGCCGCACTGAGGTGAAAGACTCTGCCAAGGGTACCGGCAGCTGCCTCCATTTGACAGAGCACTGTTCTAGGGCTGTCCTCAGTAGCACCAGCACCGAAGTTCTGGGCAACCTGTCTCCATGCTGGTTTTAAAGGGATAGCTTCTCATGGAATTATGGTTACAACTGGCTGCAGCAGGGGCCTTCAGGGATGTTTCCTGATATGCTTTCATGGGCTGGTCTGTCTCTTTTGGCGAGTGACTGAAAGAAAAAAGAGGGTGCATAAGTCCTTCCAAGGGCCACCGCTTCAGACTTCAAGCTCAGGTTGGTTGCACTAGAAAACTCCTAGTGGCTGCAGGACTCCCACTTGGCGGCAGCAACAACTTAATGAGCTCTCTTGAGCAAACAGCAGGCAGGCAAAGAGGTAGGAAGAGTAGCTGTGGGAACTAATTGGTATATCCTGCATTCACAGCTAGAGATGGGATGGGGAGAGGGAAGCAGGAAGTCCTAAGAACTTAACAAGATTCAAAAAGGGATTGGACCTCTGGTCTCCAAACTTTCCAGGGACCTGATCACTTCTGTCCTGTCCTCCCCTTTCTCCCCAGAGCTGGGGCCAGGAGCAGCTTGAGGGGGACAGAGGAAAACCGACAGGAGTAACAGGGCCACAGCTGGGGCTGTTTGGTGCTGGGAACAGAGCCATGGCCAGGGGATGAGGCTGAGGCACAGCTGGGAGCACGGCCCTGACTGGGACTGAGGCCAGTGCTAGCAGTCAGGGCTGTGGTTGGTGTCCAAGGCTGGGGACAGGACCAGACACAGCAGCTGGAGGTGGGACCAGAGCAGAATGTGGTTGGGGGGAGAGGGAGAAGGGGTAGCAGTGCTGAATGGCACTTTCTTTCTACCCCATCAGGGCTGCCATGTCTCTCCCAAACATTCCTCCATGCACTCCTAGGGGGCAGGTCCCACAGTGTGAGGACCACTAGACTGAACATTTCCACGGGTATCTAGACTATCCAGAGTAATTAATAGTTCATAGTTTATTTGCAAATTTGACTCCATTAACCAAGGATTAAACAGAGACTGGAAGTGGCTCGCAGCTTACAAAGGCAGTTTCTCTGCTCTGGGTGCTAATATCTCCCCATTAGACTCTGACAAAGGCTCACATCCCCCTGTCCGATCTGACTTGTTTTTTCCTCTTTTGATAAGTACTGTTGATAGTGGGCCATTTCCACCTTGCTGAATAGACCTTGTCAGCTCTGCCCCTCCCTCTTACTGGGACCCCACTCTTTAAATACCTCTCTGAAACCCCCCCCCCCACACTCATGCATCTGATGAAGCGGGTCTTTGCCCACGAAAGCTTATGCTCCAAAATATCTGGTAGTCTATAAGGTGCCACAAGACTTCTTGTTCTTGAAGCTACAGACTAACACAGCTACCTCTCTGACACAGAGTAGTTAATGACATTTTTGGAGGGGATATTAAAACCTTGTCTTTTAGGGCTTCTGCCAGTTCTTCTAGGGATCAAGATGAGACCTGTATGGGACACTGATTATTGCACGTATGCCAGTGGTAAGGATCCTATGCCATCCTTTGAAACATCTGCCTCTGGCTCCCATCAGGACATGTGGGCTGCTTTTCTGATGCAGTCCAGTAATTCCTAGGCTGTGCTAGCAGCAGCTGCTGTAGTCTCAGCCTTTGCAGGCACACTTGGAGCTGAACGGTTCAACAAGCAGAGTCAGACAGGTCGTTTCTTGGTGGGTTCAGAACATCATTTTAAAATCTCCCCCCAGAAGTAACCAATTTCTGTCCACAAGTATTTGGTCCACTCTCTATGCACAGGACCAGGCTGACAATTTTAAGCAGAGTAATGACATAATTGGATCTGACACACCGTGAATGACTGATTTGTTTTACATAAAAAATTAGAGTGTGTGAAAGTAGTAGGGGGACATTTAGGCCTTTAGCTGCAGAACAATTCACCTTGGGTCCTGGTGGATTCTCCCTCACAGGCAAATGTTTAAATCAAGTCTGGATGCTTCTCTAAAACAGAAACTATTTGGGGGAAGTTCTCTGGTCATGTAATATAGAAGATCAGACTAAACAGTCCCTTCTAGCCTTGGAGCCCATGAAAGTAAAGCCCAGCACATATCCCCTTCAATTTCTTTACATTTTGTTGCGTTATTCTCACGCAGAAAAGTCTGGAAACGTTTATTCTGTTATACACCTGAGAGTCTTTTTCACAAGGCGGAAACACTCAAGCATCTATAAAGCATGACCAAACAAACATAAGCTTGCTTCTGTCACCTACACCTCTCAGTGCTGGAAGCACTTGAGCTGGGCAAGCAGACGTTGCTGAAATCTAAGTCCATCTCCTCTGCCCTATACCTACTTCTCCATTTGGTTCCATGGCACATGTTTTTAGTTATACATGTGTCTGAATGTTTCTTCCAACATAATTGTCCTCTGTAACCCTTATTCAGAGAGTTTGTGAAATCTGTAGGATGGGAGCATCTTAGATATTTATAAAGCTCCATGCACACCAACAATGTCAAAACAGTATCACAAGTGTCTTGGCTACATTCCTATATAAAGCTCTGCCTTGACTCCCGCTCGAGTGAAATCACCTTTAATCTTAAATACCGCACTTCTCTATCCATTCTGCAGATTCAAAACTATAATATGTGCAGCGTTGTTCCCTCTTCTCATTGATACAAACAAGTACAACCCCTCTCCCATCCACAATCAACTGTGAAGGATCTCAATCTGTTTTAGCAGCCAATTCGACATTCTCCTCATTTTTAGAACACCTCATGGACCCTTCAGGCAAACGTCACAGATCTCCTCCTCTTGCCTGTCCAGTTGCTTTAACACTTAGAGCACACCAATACTCCTTTTGTTCTCTACACAATCTCACCACAGGAAATCTGAGAGCCTTCTCTGCAGTTTTTATCCTTTAGAATAAGAGTAGCAATAGTGGCTCAGGCCAATGGCCCATCTAGCCCAACAACCTGTCTTCTGACAGTGGCCAGGGCCAGAGCTTCAGGAGAAGCATATAAAACAGGTCAATTTTTGAGCGATCCACCCTGTCTTCACCTCCAGGCTTCTGGCAGTGAGAGATTAGAGTCAGCACAATCATGGGGTTATGTCCCTGACCATCTCGGCTAACAGCAATTGATGGACCTAGCCTCCATGAACTTGTCTAGTTTGGTTTTTTTTTCTTTTTCCTGTTTCATTGTACCTCACCAATTTTCCACCACTTTCAAGTGTCATATGAAAGCACACCTCTCTCTCCATTCCACATACGTATTTTTATCTCCCATTGTTCAGCTCTATGAAATGCTGAGGGATAAAGCAGATATCAAACCCCCTATACAATAGTCATATTCTAAGTTTAGGGACTCAGACTACTGAATTCCAGTGGCTTCATTGGAGAGGATGGATCTGAAGCTTTGACTCAAAGGCTTCAAATCAGCCAAATGACTTTAAAAAAAACAAACCAAACCAACACCCAAAGATCATAAATAATTACAGCTATAAATCTGCCAACTTGGATGGATTTGTACCTATGAACTGTACAACTTTATGTGTAGTTCATAACAACTTAGGCATCAATACCTAAAAAAAAGTTTCTACAGTTTTAGCTATTAAAAGAGTTATCTATTCCAATCTAGGAAAGAGAGCAGGTTCTTCGGATCATTGATCCCTGATGTATGAAGGTATTAAACGTAATGATTTGGACCATCTGCTTCTACAGCTACTGAAGTGAGGGAGGGGGAAGGCTGTTGTATTAAACATGTTATCTGGAACCTGAGTCACAGCTGGCCGGTGATCCAGAGCTGAGAAGTAAAAGACATCCAAAGGAAACATTGTAGAGTTAAGCACTGGTTTGTGGATTAGTGGACTGCTTGTCTTAAAATCATGGACAGCTCATAGTGTATGTACTTGGGGGAAAAGCACTTCGAAAGTGATGGTGCTTGCACATGCGCTCAGTGATAAACAGACCTCATCTAAACAAACTAACTGAGTACAGAAAAAGGTTCACGCACATAACCATGCATTTCAAGCTCATAGAAGGTAAGAGATGAATTGGAAAAGTAAGGCATAAGATCAGCTATTGAATTGGAAATTACAGTTCAAGAACTCAATCCAGCAAAACAATGTGTATTACTAACAAAGGGGGTCTGCCTATACAGTATAGATCCTCTGTATAATGAAGACAACTTTGCTAGAGTACCAGTAATACCTTTTCACCAGATCCACAGGACACATCTACACTGCACATTCAACCTGGATCCTGACTCAGGGCTTGTCTTCACTATGTGGGGGATTGACCCTCCATCGATTGATCCACGGGCAGTCAATTTATCATGCGTGCGTAGACCTGTTTGATGCTGGTGCTCCACCAAGACAAGAGAGTAGGTGGAGATCACAGGAGAGCAACCCCTGCCAAGCTTACTGCACAGAACACACAGGGTTAAGTACATCCACTGGAGCTATTCTACTTGCGTAGCTGAAGTTGTGTTGGTTAGATGAGAGGGTGGGGTAGAGCAGGACTTAATGTAGACAAGGCCTCAGGTTTGAGTTCAAGCCCCTTCTCATCCCCACATAAAAGTCTGGTTGGGATTAGCAAGCACTTAGGACCTGGAGCCAAGAAACCTTCTGGGCTGGATGCAGGAGAGGGCCCAAGTTGGGGCCCAAGTCCCATTTGACTCCAATATTCAGGTTCAATCCCTGTCGCTTTGCAGTGCAGATGCTGTTTAACGCTGCTGACAGGAGTCCGGAGGTCTGGATGGTACAGTATGTGCTATCGGACAGATGTGAAAGGCAGGTCCAGTAATTGTAAACCTGTGTTTACAATGAGGTGGATGCTGCAGCACACACTTGGAAACACTAAGTCCACAAGCTCAGATCCCACAGATCCAGGTTTACACTGAAGTGTAGATACACCCAAACAAACAGTGCCAAGCAGATCAGCTCTCAGGGTGCAACCATTTTCCTCATCAGTGGGAAACAACTTGTCAGCTAAATGATGGAGGAAACCAAATTTAAAAACATGTATATCTTAAAACTGGTCATTTTAAAAGATCTCATCCAGTCAATAAGATTTCTTTACCACACCATCAATGACAGTCCATGGATCCCAGCTTACCTATATGCTTCCCAGCAAGCCTCAGAGCTTCATAAGTGGCAAAGAGTTAATGAAGAGAAGTTGCTGCCTTCGTACAACATACCCAGCTTTCCCATTTCTGCAAATCTTCTGCCCTGTACACCACCAACCCCCAGAAATCAAGCACCAGCTCAGTGGAGCTAGTTCTCCTATTTAGTGGGGATTATTTGTATTTCTGTAGCTACTTGGAGCCTCAGTCACAAAGTAGGTCCCCATCATCTAGGTACTAAGGAAACAGAACAAAGGGAGTGTCCCAGACCCTGCTCCACAGGGATTTCAGGCTATGATGTTTGAATATTTCACAGCCTAAAACAATTTGGTTTTGTTTATTTTTACATTACTGTGGCTCTGCAGGGCCTCTTCTCCTGATCATTTTTTTAAAAAAAACTTCAGGTTGTCTGATCTCTTTCTTGATCTCCCTGAGCAAGGTCTGTAGCAGGGGAGACACAATTACCACAAGGCCAGAATCCCTCTGACTTCCTCTATGAACAAACTAAATGGTCCAAATATCAGTGAAGGATTATCTGCCCCAGCTGGACTTTGGATGCGGGACCTTTGACACCACAAAGCAAAAGCTCTACTTGTTGTGGTAAAGGAGAAGCTCTTTGCTCTAATAGCTGCTATATCCGCTTTCAAGCATCAGGTAAATCTCATGTATTCTCATTTTTGAACCTCAACCACTCCCTTCCCTCTGATGGCAACGAACAGACTCTGAAAGAACATTCCTTCTGGAACACACTGGGCATCTGGGTTTGTTTTCTTTATTAGAATCATACGTTGAAGTTGTCCATATGCATAACTCAATAATGTTTCACAATCAAATGAAACCAGTGCCTTTTTGTTTTTAAAAAAAAAAAAAAAAAAGAGCAGTACTCCACCAGCTCTGCACCTCCTACCCCCAGCCAATCCCATGGCTGGGGCTGCTGAGGTGCCAGTACGCAGTACCGGCAAGCACTGAAGGAAACTAATATTTCTGATATCGCTTTAAAGAAATACCCTTTACTAACATAAGTCCTCAGTGAATAAGAATGCAGATGGAGCAAAGAGAAGAATAGCAATAGGTTTTCTGACAACAACCAAGTCTAAACAAGCTACAGTACGTCACAGGCAGATACACGCTTTTCTGTTACTGTGAGGAGGAGGAGGGATGATGCTTTTGCTCCGCTAATCTCGCATTGCCCCTTTCATCTCTTCGGTGCTGCCTTCCTCTTGCATTCTCTTTCCTTTCTGATTTTAACCTCCTTTCATTTCGCCCAGACCCTCGCCTGTTTACAACACTTCTCACATACCCACAGGCTGATTACCAGACATTAAAATAACCAGGATAAGGAATTTTGGCTTCAATTAAACAAAGTGAATTTTATTCCAATGAGGTTCCCCCTCCCGCACCACACACATTGAAAAAATAATTGCTTAGCATGTGCATTCTTCCAGCATCCTGCTACTCTTCTGCTGGAATGCATCATAGTCGGACAGTATTAGATGTTATTTCACACAGGTATGATGCGATTCTATCAACTAACAAAATCAGATTCATTATTAATATACATAAGAAATAGGCTCTGGAATTTATGGGCTGGTGATCTTGTCCCAACAATAATAATGAATTACTGTCTTCCCCTTATCTGCCTTCTCTTCTGATGTGTTCCAGGATGTGAAGCAATTAATCACAGACAATGGAGGGGGAGGGGGAACCTCCGAGAGCTGTTCCTGCCAAGTGAGAGGATAAGCTGAGAATTGAGCTACAGAATATCTTCAGCCTAATTATATATCTCAACTAAATTGCACCAAGCAGTTCAAAAGGCAAACATATTCGATATTCATTCAAACCACTGACGGGAGTTGGGTGAATATTTGTCAGGTCATTTATTCTGCAAAATTTGCAATATTTTTCATATTAAAGTTATTCACTTTTGTAAACAAATATTTGTTCAGCTCAACTGACAGTGCTTGATTTGTGTGAAGGGTCACTAATGAACACTATGATTTCTCCTTAATGCACGTAACCGTCTGTTTTTAGAAATTGGGCATCTCACTTAGTTCATCTGTGCTGTTATTTGTCAAGCACATAATTATTTAATGGCCTCATTTTCCTGCTTTGATTTCAAAGTCACTTGTTCTCTTATTTGCATTTCAGAACTGCATTTCAGCAGACATTCCTCTACCAATCAGAAGTCGTACAGCACTTCTTTCCTATGAACTCAGAGAATCATACCTATCTGTTCAGAGTCTCAAAATAATCCCATTTTTCATTTTCTCGGTGGGGCTGGGGAGGAAAAGGGGACCCAGAAAATAAATCTGGTGATCAACCAGAGAAGCAACATGTACAGTGAAATGCCGTGGACTTGGTTTGGAATTATGCTGGGATCATTTCTGAGAAGCTTAACATGTGTCATTTTAGGATATTGTGAATCACTGTGTACCCGCTAAGAGTATATCCAACAAGTAAATTCTGCCATCAGAGTGTGTGAGTTTTATTGTTTAAAGTAGATTAGATCATGCTATGCTTTCCTCAGAGAGGAGACTGTGGGGCTACAGAGTCAGAGTTTAAACAGACAATTTACAAAAGATGAAGCTCATGCATTTCTGGAAACTCACAGTCATGTTTCAAGGTCTTAGGTTAACATACTGCAAGGTGGTAATGTTGAAATGCTCCTCGGCACTTCTACAGGATCTTTTTGTGGAGTATCTCAGTGCACTTAGCAAACATGACTATCATAGGCAATTTTTCCTTTCACCACCAATTAATATTGCAAGAAGTCATATTACGTTTCTGGATTGGAGATGGTGGTCTGATACCAGAGGATACAGAAGCTGCACCACTGCACAATTACAACTGTGAAGTCTGACAATGTAGGAAAGGCCACTGGGACAGAAAGATTGACAGCTCTTCCCCTGCTAAAAACACAGTCTTATCCTGTTTTCATTTGCTGGAGGGATAACAACAGTGATCAAGTCTTTGAGCAGATTGGATGTAAAGCATGAAAAGTTAAAGGAATAGGAAGACCACAGGGTACAAGTAATTGATAATGGCATGTAAGGCCTCTGATCTCTTACAGGCTGGCTAGAGTCCAACCTTGGCCACTAATGACCAAAAGTTATCACCTTTTAATAGCTTTTCATCATCTCAAAACAAATTTTGTATGGCTATGTCAACATCACTCACTGCTCACCGTAACTGGTACCTCCGCTGACAGTTTCAGAAAAGAGAACAGCACTGAATAGGCATGAGGAAATTCACCTCCATAGTTGGCTTCAAGGGAGTTCAGGTCTGTGATGGGGTGTCTATCCCACAAAAGGCCTGCAGGAGCAAATTAGGCCAGTTAACCTACAGGCTGTGCCTGAAGGAAAGCTAAGGCCTAGCTGGCTGATGAAGTCTGGCTGGAGGAGGAACAGAGGTGGGTTTATAAATCTAGGAAGCTGGCAACAGGAAGGGGGCTTCAGGGAAGTAGATGCTGTCACTCCCTGAGAGCAGGGCAGACCGCAGGGAAAAAGATGCCCTGGACAATTTTGGTGCCCCTAGCTCCTGTGGTCCTGGTACCTTTCATTGCTGCCAGTCCCCCTTGGGCTCCCTATGTTCTCCTCCTGCAACATCTGACTCCCTCTTGTACCCATCACCCTGCACTGTGTGTCCTTCTCTCCTACCCCCCCGGCACTTTCTCTGTGCCCTTTTCTTACCCCTGGCACTGCCTGTGCCCCTAACTTCTGCACTGTGCCCCTTCCCTCCTATCTCCTGTAACATGATGCTGCGCTCTCACAGGCCCTGGGTGACAGACCTGTCTTTTCCTACAGACAACCACCTAACCTCAGGAGAATTCTCACTAGCAACCATAGGCCATGGCACAGTAATACTAATCCTGGAACTTTTCCTTGCAACAAACCCCACTGCCAATTCTGTCTACATATGTACACTGGAAACACCATCACTGGACCTAACCACATCAGTTACATGATCAGGGACTCATACTCCTGCGCTTCCACCAATATGATATATGCCATCATGTGTCAGCCCCTCAGCTATAGACATTGGGCAGACTGGACAATCACTTTGCCAAAGAACGAATGGACGCAAATCAGACATCAGGAATATGTCTACACATAAACCTGTCAGTGAGCATTTCAAATCAAGCAGATCATAGCATTCAAAACTTAAAAGTGTACATTCTAAAACAAGAGACTTTGACGCAAGATTACAAAAGGAGATATCTGAATTGGAGTTCATTCTCAAGTTTGGTACTTTTCACCTCGAACTCATAAAGGACCTTACACATTACAAGGATGGTTTCCCTGCCTTTGATATTCTTGGTGATCCCAGGTTTAATAGCCACTTGCAGGAACTATTTTTCTTGTCTCCCCCAGCCCCACTTCTGTCCTATCTAGCTGATTCATCAGTTTTTATTTCCCTTTTTCTATCTTTCTGTAAAATTCTCTTTGTCTCAGCTATCATTTATCAGAATTTTCCAGATCTGAAGAAGTGGGTCTGTCCCATGAAAGCTCATCACCTAATAAATTTTATTGTTAGTCTTTAAAGTGCTACAGGACTTCTTTTTTGTTGTACTAATGTGTTATATAATATACTGATACAGATACACTCACTCTCAGGGGTTTCCTCCTTTTTTGAAAGTTCATATATGGTAACCCTGCCATTGTGATCATCTGGTTGGGTCTCCGGAACAACACAGGCCTTGGGCCTTCCCCAAAATAATTCCAAGAGGATAATTTTTATAAAATCTTCCCATCTTGATTTTAAAATGATCAGTGTTGGATTCACCAACCCTTGGTACACTGCTCCCATGATTGGTTACCCACACTGTTAAATATTCATTCCCTATTTATGGTCTGAATTTAGCTTCAGATTCTAACCATTGCATCATCTTATACCTTTTCTTACTAGACCAAAGAGCCCATTATCAAACATTTGTTCTCTGTGAAGGTTATCAAGCCACCCCTTAACATTCTCTTTAAGGAACTAAATAGATCGAGCACTGAGTATTGCTACATGGCAGATTTTCTAATCCTTTTTTCATTCTTGTCCTTCTTCTCTGAACCCTCTCCAATTTATCAACATGATTCTTGAATTGTGGGCACAAGAACTGGGCAAAGTGGCTCAGCAGTGGCTGCTCCAGTGCCAAATAGAAGTAAAATAACTTCTCTGCTCCGACTCAAGATTCCCTTGATTATAGAGCCCAGGACTACATTAGCTGTTTTGGCTACAGCATCACATGGCACACTCATGATCAGCTGATTATCCACCACAACCCCCAAATATTTTACAGCACCTCTACTTCCCAGAACAGTTCCTTCTCCCCCACCCCGGCCACTTCTGTAAGTATAGCCTTCAGTCTTTATTCCTTACATTTAGATTCATTAAGACACATACTGTCTGCTTGGACCCAGGCAGTATGTGCCCTGTGCTCTTCACTATGTACCTGTCCCCTAGTATTTTTGTCATCTGCAAACTTCATCAGTGATGATTTTATGCTTTCTTCAGGTCATTGCAAGCTCTGCTTTTGCCCACCTGAGACAAACCGTCTTTGTCAACTGGGACACCGACACCAAGACAAAGCTCATGAAACCTGGACAACGTACAAGTGCCATCAGAAAGCACTTGAGCAATATAATCAATGCTGCCTCAGGAAATTCCTAAGTATCTTCTCGGAAGATAGGCACACAAACACTAGCATCCTGGAAGAGTCGAACGTGACCAGCATTGAAGCCACTATTACTGATCGATGACTCCATTGGACTGGTCACATGGGTCGGATGTCCAATCAGCGCCTCCCAAAATATTCTGTTTTCCGAGTTGAGGGAAGGACAGAGGAGCGTTGGGGGCCAGAGGAAGCAATATAAGGACTTGCTGAAGTAGTAGGCATCCTTCAGTCTACATAGACTATAGATCGCACCCTTCGTAGTTCCATTTGGGATCATCATTTGCAGCATCAGCTGTGACTGTGAAGGCCCACATGAGAGTGACAGTCCTTGCTGCATCTGTTGCATGTGTAGCAAGTGTCTGGCAGGTCCTTACTGTGCTTTCTGTGGGCTCACTTCTCCTCTGCTAGCTGTCTGATCCTCATCTCACCCTTGTGAAGGCCCTTGTGTAGTTCCTGCCTCCATCTGCTGTGATCATCTGCCACCTCTTCCCAGCTGTCCGGCTCAATGTCTACCTCCCTGAAGTCCCTCTTGCAAACATCTCTGTAGTGCAACTGGGGGCATCTGGGAGGTCTTTTGCCAGAGGCTAGCTCTCCATACAGGATGTCATTTGGGATCCTTCCATCATTCATCCTGTGGACATGGCCAAGCCAGCGGAGCCGACGCTGCCTGAGGAGGGTGTGCATGGTTGGGATTCCAGCTTGCTCAAGGACAGCGGTGTTGGATGCTCTGTCCTTCCATGATATTCCAAGGATGCACCTGAGGCAGCGCAAGTGGAAGACGCTCAGCCTCTTTTCCTGGTGGGTATCCAGGGTCCAAGACTAGCTGCCGTAAAGGAGGGTGCTGAGGATGCAGGCTCTGTAGACTTGCATTTTGGTGTGGGTGTACAACTTGATGTTATTCCACACTCTCTTGCTGAGTCTGGACAGAGTTGTGGCTGCTTTTCCAACCCTCCTATTTAGCTCCGTCTCCAATGACAGGGTGTCAGTGATGCTGGACCCGAGATAAACGAACTCATGGACAACCTCTAATGAATAGTTGTCAATGCTGATTGATGGAGTTTCAGCAACATCCTGACCAAGTATGTTTGTCTTCTTTAGGCTGATGGAAAGCCCGAAGTCCTTCCATGCTTTGGAGAACCGATCCAGCAGTTTCTGAAGTTGGTCTTCTGTGTGTGACACTACAGCAGCATCATCTGCGAACAGCAAATCTCTGATGAGGACTTCCCGCACCTTAGACTAAGCTTTCAACCTTGCAAGATTAAACAGTTTCCCATCAGATCGTGTGCACAAAAAGATGCCCTCTGTTGAAGATCCAAAGGCATGCTTCAGGAGGAGTGCGAAGAAGATCCCAAATAATGTCGGAGGAAGGACGCATCCTTGTTTGATGCTGCTCCTGATTCTGAAAACATCTGATAACGTGCAGTCATATTGGATGGTTCCTCTCATGTCTTTGTGGAAAGACTGGATCATCTTGAGTAACCGTGGTTGACAGCCTCTCTTGTGGAGCAGTTTGAACAGTCCATCCCTGCTGACCAAGTCAAAGGCCTTGGTCAGATCAATGAAGGCAATATAGAGTGGATGCTGAAGGCACACATGAAAAAGTGCAGCGTAGTGTCGACGCTCGGGAGAACCTTGCTCAGGACTGCCCCCTGTGGAGAGTGGTAACCCGTGAGGGGGTGGCACAGTTTGAGAGGTCCTGCCACAGTGCAGACAAGGGGAGGGAGAGAGAGAGAGAGGAGGAGGAGGAGGAGGAGGAGAAAAAGAGTGGCAAAAACTGCCTCACATCCCTCCAACAGCTACAAACGTCTGTCCCTTCCCATGATAAGAGCTGTGGCTCCAGAATTGGGTGGGTCAGCCATCAATGGACTCACAAATGCTTATTATCAAGTGACCACAAAGAGAGAAAGAAGAGAAAGAAAAACTTTGATCAGCAGAGGGCCAGGAAATGATCCCGGCAGGACCTCGCTGCAAATAGACCAGCTCTAGAACAATTCCCATTGCTGTTACATTTTGAGAACTAGCGGTTAGTGTGGACCATGTGAATTTTATCTTGTGCTAGTGTTTTAACAAAATGTCATGTCGTACCAAGTCAAATGCCTCACAGGAATCTAAGTATATTATATTAACACTATTACCTTTTATCAGCCAAACTTCTCTCTCATCAAAAATATCTCATTAGAGAGAATCTATCTAGAAGCCTATGGTGACTTGTATTAATTACATTTCTCTGTGTTAATTCTTTATTAATAGAATCCCCATATTAGCTGTTCCATTATCTTGACTTCGCTCAATGCTAGGCTGTTAGGCTTTTAAAGACCCAGATTACCCCATGTAACCTTTTAAAAAAATTGGCCCAATGTTAGCTTTCTGCCAGCTTTCCCCAGTTCTCCCCGACATACTGAAACTCAACATTAACAGTCCAGTGAACATGACAGGCAGGTCCATTGTGGGCCACTCATCTGTAACTGGAAGGCCAGTCTCCGGTACGTTCCATGAGCACTAAATTCATTTTAAGAAAGAGGGAAATTCTCTGGATCCCAGCAGAGGCATGCAGAGGAGGAAAGATGCACGTGGCTGAAAGCTAAATAAGCAACTGGCTAAACATATATTTGAGAAACCCATTGTTGATTAATCTTTGAGCTCATTTTTGGAGTGGTAATTATCAACTTACTAGCAATGATATTTACCATGCCTGCCACACTGGTTGCACATCAGCAACTGTACAGACTCACTTGAAAGCTAACTGGCAATCAGAATTCTTGGCAGTTGTTTAGTCCTTGTGAAAGAAATTTACATTGAGCTAATCCTTCCTTTTATTTTGTGTCTCAAGGAAATTATAATTAAATGTCGCTTTTTCTTGACATTTCCTATGATAAATTGAAGTTCGTGTTAGGGGAGAACTTTTGTTAGACATTCCGCTGATGCTCTGTATAAATGAAAGCAGCATGTCATTTACAATCATTGCTTGAACTGGAATTTTAAAAATCCATCCCAGGAGCTCATATGCTCAGAGGTATTGTGTTTAATTGACCAATATTGTTTGGAGGATAGTGTAGGCAGAAAATGAATTACACAGGTCCTAGCAAAGGCTACATGTTAAAACATGTTGATCTTTCTTGCATTTTCTGCTTGGTGCTTTGGTATATTGGTTGTCTTTTTGACAGCTAAATTTCAATTTGGCACTTAGTTTCCACAGTGTACTACAATGTTGTCTTTATTCTGAGAGACTTTTATATATGCTGCTGTCTACTAAGCAATATGGTTTTACAAAACAAAGTATGACAGATTATTTTCCTTCCACCTTTTAAATCTTGGTGCCCACCAATGGATGGCTAGAATGACTGACAGTGAAACATA
The DNA here is from genome assembly GCF_033958435.1 of Carettochelys insculpta. Lineage (NCBI taxonomy): Eukaryota > Metazoa > Chordata > Testudines > Carettochelyidae > Carettochelys > Carettochelys insculpta. Next base: position 22,678,341 of record NC_134142.1, read on the forward strand.
CCTAGTATTCTCACAATGTAGCGCACAGCATAAAACACACATCCCAGCCAGGTTAGTGGGACTCAAGTCAGCTGAGCCAGGCAAGTGATCCCGGGACCGGAGCATCTACACTGATTGTTAACCCCACATTAAAAATTTCTAACATCGGCTTCAACCCTTGGCTCTGACATCCACACTGCAGTGCACAGACCCTTTTCAAATGGAGACTATCTTAGATAGGGATGAATATCAGAGAAGTAGCCATGTTAGTCTGTATCTTCAAGAGCAACAAAAAGTCCTGTGGCACCTTATAGACAAACAGATATTTTGGAGCATAGGCTTCTGTGGGTAAAGACCCACTTCATCAGATGCATGAGATAGGGATGTTAACTTGTAAGCGTTCCAGCAAGAATGAGGCTTACCAGTATGATGACCGTGGAAGTGGCCCTTGCCAGTGAACTCCAGTGTCAGCCAGCTGTGCTGGGCTGAGCAACCCTGGCTGTTGAGGGGCCTGTGGACAGGGCGAGGCGGTAAGACTAGGCAGCAGGACCTAAGTTAGAATGGTTAATCATTTAAGCCACATTATTTGACTAGTTAACCATTTTAACCAAGAAAAGGGACATTTCACTACACTCTGCTTCAGATAAGAGAACAGATTAGCTTAACTCCCCTTAGTTACAAGAACAGAGGAGTTTGTAAATTTTCATCACCCTGTGGATGAAAGGCTCTTTGCAAATGGGGGAGGGGGCCAAATTGGGAAGCAATACCTCCCGCCCCATATTTAGCTTTCAAGTAATAGGTTGAAGTATCAGGTAAATCCAATAAGTTATTGGGTCTTTTTCACAGACATCTAGCAGAGCCTGAAGAGAGCGTGCCATGCCTGCTGTTATCTAGCTGGGTGCTTCCGTTGCAGTGACACTAAGATAAAGGATCAAAACAAAAAGCAGTCAAGTAGCACTTTAAAGACTAGCAAAATAGTTTATAAACCAGCAGAGCCCACTTCTACAAAAGCCGGAGATACCAACAAATGCCTATATGAAATGTGGACATCATCATCTTATTTTAAAGCTTAGCAATCCAGCTAAATGCTGCACTCATGTATTGGGCTGTTCCCAGAATACGTGCAGCTCACTGAGTTGATTTACACTTATTACTCACATTGTACCACAGTTTGCAAATTTCTCTCCTGATGTAGCATATAATTTTTGTCCATTGCTTAAGGTTAGCAGCAGGCTGACTTCAATAAATCCCAGTGGGCTAGCATCAAATATCTACATAATCATTTTTTCTCATTTACCAGCTAACAGTCTGCCAGTACGTTCATGTCTGTGTTAATGAGAGATCACTTAAATGGGCCCATTTATCCTTCCTTTGGCCTCCTTCACTGATCCAATAGCTTTCCATTTATTTCAAAGCTCTTGAGATGCTTTTATCAACTTAGGTGTTAAATAATTTGCGGTGTAAACGTGAGATTTGAGTGATGTCAGCTCAAGACAGAAATGTACCTTAAGATTCAATAAAGATTCAATCAAATGCTTGGGAGCATTCACTTGATAAGCACCTGTTTAGTTCATTCCCACTGAGACCCCTGGTGTTGGACACTGTCAGAAGACAGGATACAGGGCTAGATGGACTTATGGTCAAACCCAGTATGGCTGTTCTTATGTTCAAAATCAGTCACATGTTTGGGGCAGATTTACTGACCTTCTAACAACATCCAGGACACTTAAAAATGCATACCATCATTCACTGTGTGATTGACTAGTGCCCTTAATGTTCTGTTGTAAATCAGCCTCAACTGGAGTTGGCTTTTGCTACCTAAAAGATTTATTTGTTATTCTTTTGTGTTAGTTCATAAAGCAGGCATGGGTGGGCAGTAATTTTTGATGGGGGTGGGGGCACTCCAAGTATGTGTTAAGTGGTCAAGGCTGCACTCTCCCATGATATTAATGGAGGTGTGCAGAGTCTACAATGAAGATTGAGCGCAGAAGGGAGCTTGGGGTAGGGGATTGGGGTGCTGGAGGGAATTTGGGTGAAAGAGGGGTTTGTGACCTGTGGCAGAGGAAGGAAGGGTGCATGGTACAGGGGAAGGGGGGCGCAGTATGGAAGCGGGAAAGGATTCGGACCCAGAGGTGTGTAGGAGGTGATTGTGGTGCAGGAGAGGGTGCAGAGTCTGGCAGGCGGCATAGGTGCAGAAGTGGGTTGCAAAGGGTTTGGGTTTTGACCTGGGGCAGGGAGTTGGGTGTGAGAGGGGGTGGGGTGCCAGGTGCAGGCTCTGGCTGGGAAGCACTTACCTTACGCAGCTCCTGGTTAGCAGCCCAGTGGGACCCTCAGGCTCTCTGCCTGCTGTTCCCCTGAATGCTGCTCAAAGTGGCTGGCTGCTGGAAACAGGCGCATCTGCAGAGTGTGCACCCCTGAGTGGCTGAGGGGGAAGGGACCCCCCTGCATGCTGCCTGCACCACAAGCATGACCCAGGCAGCTCTCATTGGTTGGTTTCTGGCCAATGAAAGCTGCAAGATTGTGCTAGGGGCAGGAGCAGCGTGGGGAACACCCCCACCCCAAGAGGCGCACAGAGAAACATAGCCCAGCAGCTAGCTGCTTTCAATGGCATGCAAGAATGCAGCAGGCAGGGAGCCTGTTCAAAGCACCCACCGGGCTGAGGGATGGTGGCAGGATGGATCTGGTGGTCTGGCGGCCCATAGGCTATATTTTGCCCTCCTCTGTCATACAGGCTCCTGTTGGGGACCAGACACCTCTGTTTCTATGAAAGATAACCACACAGTTCCTGCCCTGAGGCACTTACAATCTCTCTCTCGAAGTTGAGGCAACAGGTGGGTAATAAATACATGGAGGACAGGCAGAAGGGAGAGAACAAGGTGGAAGGTGGTATGGCAGGCATGTCACACCGATGGGTCAGCACACCCACCTCTTCATCAGGGGCACGCGTGGGAATTTAAAGGGCACTGCTTTGGGAGGGGAACGTTCTGTGCTCCCACTGTGGCCATGGGTTGAGGGACCTCTCACTCCCCATCCCAGCCCTAGGCTGGAGGAGTTCTGTGCCTCCTCTGATTACTGGAGAGACCATGCTCCTGCCCCTAAATATCATCAAACTAGTTTCCATCCCTCCTTAAAGCACAGAAAGACCTGGCACAGAAGAGCGACACCGGAGGCTGCCTAAACAGGTGTTGAAGAAGCTACATGTAAAAATCTCTTACAGATGGCCCAGCAGAAACTGGCTAGATGGCGAAGGATGGGTCACTCGAAATTACTCTCTTCTGGTCAGTCTCTCTAAGAAATAGGATCCTGGGATAGACGAACCACAGGTCTGACCCTTTGTGACCATTTGTAAGCTCCTATACCTGAAGAAAAGTGGCACACCCAATACAGTATTATTGCTGTGTTTATTTCTGCCTAGGGACATAAACCAAAAAGCTACCTTGCCCATTTTTGTATCTGAGGATTCCAGTTTGCTGCCCTTTTCAGTAACGGTGTTTTGGGATTTCACTCCCACAAGGCCCCCAGACTGACAGCGCACTCCCACTTCCCTAGAGCTGTGGCTTAACGTGTAAAGATTTGCATTTGGCCTTTTTCCTAGTAGCGTGTCATAGATGAGAAGCTGCTGAATCACTCCATTTCCAGCTGGATGTGCTCAAGGATCAGAAAGTGAGCTTCACTAAATCCCATATGAGAACTTTCTTCCAAGCATTTAACACACCGCTCTACTTGTTGGGCAAACGTTTAATCTATTATTGCACTTAAAAACACTTCTGGTGTGCTGGGATATCAGCTTCTGCCAAATTCCCCAAACAGTCAGCACATCCACACGTGCACATTTTGCTCTTGTTTAGCAGTCTTGCATGAACACACAACTAAAGCAAATCAGGATCATTGATAAGAGAGAGGTCTCCACAGCAAAATCCTGTTAGGCTGGAAGTTAAAAGCACTGTCTTATCTTTAAAGCAGCTGTAGTGAAGGAAACCCATTAGACCAGATATTCCAATAAGTATGTCAGGGAAATGCCACACCAAAGATGAAAGAATACTCCAACATCACAACACAGACACCACTTACATTTACCTGTAATGATACAGGAGTGAGTTAAGGTAGGAAAAACAGGAGAGACAGCAGTGAAGATTTCATATGTTCAATCTGATTAGTTTATCCAAAAGATGATGAAAAGGTGACTTATTCCTGCCTTACCAGACCAATACAGGGAAGAGATTTCTGGATACTGGATTTTAACCGAGCAGAAAATGAAATAATGAGATCCAGCTGGACTAAAATCAAGGTGGTAACACTGAAAGTAATTAACAAGGAACAACTTGCCCAGGGATGCTACGGATTCTCTGCCACTCAAAGTCCATACCTGAAGACTGAATATCTTTCAAGAGGATATGCCAGAGCTCAGATTCTGCTGCATCCTGACGTAACTTGTTCCAGTGGTAAATTCCCCTCACTGTTAAAATGAGTCCTTTACTTGCAATTTCAATTTGTCTAGCTTCAGTGTTCAGTTGTTGGATCTTGTTATACCTCTGCTGGACTAAACAGCCCTCCCTCTGCACTCAGAATTCTTCTCTTCTGGTTCGTACATGGAGCAACACACCGCAACTAAGTAAATGGAACTATTTTAACTTCTCAGTCTTTAAATCATTCTTGTAGCAATTCTCTGAACCCTCTCAAAATCTTTCCAATATCCTTTCTGAAATGTTGACATGGGAAATGGATAAAGGGGGGGATCTCTCCCATAACTGCAATTTCAAGATTAGTTCAATACTTGATTTAATCAACTTGAAATGAGTTCTGAAAGCACAATAGACAGAAAGTTGTCTGGAGTTAACCAAACATCCCCCACCAAAAATCCCTTTCTCCGTAGAAGCAAACTATTAAAATATTATAAAAAACAAACAGACCCACTTTGGATTTTCCTAGCAGTTCCCACAAGTTCCTCCAAAATGTTTTCTGAACAGAAAACTTCAGATAGCTGGAATGCTCACCTTTTTGGCCTCCTGATACATGCATGTGCCTTCAAAGAGCTTCTGTGGGCATTCATGAAACTACAGGGCATGGAGTTTTCACATACTAATTTACTTAAATGATACATTACTGTGTCATGAAAACTGAAAACCCTTAAAACAGAGCAGAAATTGCCTGCTGCATCCCTTAGGAATAATCAGCGTATCGGAAAAGCAAAACAAATCATGCTGGAGCCCACACAGGAAATAGACTCTAGGGGTTCCTGAATAAAAACAATTGACTGGGAATCAAAAATAGTCACACGTTAAAGAAAATTAAGACACTGCTCTTCTAAATACACGCTACTCTAGGAAAATGACCTGTTGACGATTACTGTGAATGGGTCTCCTGAATTCAGGCAGAGATAGGATTTTCTGTAAGCCTATGCAGCAAATAAACATTTCAATACATTGTTACAGGTCTGAAAGCACCAACTCAGATAAAAGGTAGAATCTTGTCACAGTTGACTTGCTGCCTTTCTCCTGTCTAAACCAACACCTCAGTCACTTTCAACTCTCATTCAATCCACCTGTCCCTGTCTGCTGGACAATACCATGGCTCAGGTTCCAGTGCAAAACATGGCTGACATAGAATCAAAGAGTACTAGAGCTGGAAGGAACCTCAGGAGGTCTTCAAGTCCAGTCTCTGTATTCATGGCAGGACCAAGGACCTTCTAGATCATCCCCAACAGATGTTTATCTTACCTGATCTTAAGTATCTTCAACAATAGAGATTCCACAACCTCCCTAGACAATTTACTCCAGTACTTTACCACCCTGCTAGTAACTTTTTCATAATCTCCAACCTAAACTTCCCTTGCTGAAATTTAAGCCCATTGTTTCTTGTCCTACCCTCTCCTTTCTTCCCTCAGTCCTCTCTTTCCCAAACTAAGCAAACCCAAGTCTTTCAATCATCCCTTGTAGGTCACATTTTCTTTAATGATTTTTGTTGCTCTTCTCTGCACCTTTTCCAATTTCTCCACATTTTTCTTGCAACGCAATACTGCAGTTGAGGCCTCATCAGTACAGCATAAAGGGAAAGAATTGCTTCTTGTGTCTTTGCCATAACTGCTCTTAATGCATCCTGGAGCATAACACAGACACATATTTAGCTTGTGATCCACTATGAACCCTAGATCCCTTTCTGCAGTACTCCTTCCTAGAGCATCACTTCTCATTTTGTATGTGTGAAGCTAACTGTTCTTTCATAAGTGGAGTACTTTGCATTTATCCTTATTGAACTTCATCCCTATTTATTTTAAACCATTTCTCTAGTTTGTCCAGGTCATTTTGAATTATAGCCCTATCCTTCAAAGCACTTGCAACCCTTCCCTTCCACAAACATTGTAAATGTACTCTATTCCATTATCTAATTCACAGATAAAGATATTGAACATAACCGATCCCAAAACTGATCCCTGAAGAACCCCACCTGTTACGTCTTTCCAGCATAAACGTGATCATTCAAGCAGCAGTGGTGCATTCTCTGAAAACAATAGTACCACCTACATTGTATTTCCATAGTTTATTGATAGGGTGGTCATATGGGATTGTAAAGAGAAGTTACTCACTGTAGTAACAGTGGTTCTGCGAGATGTGTCCCCGTGGGTGCTCCACAATAGGTGACGGGCTTGCCCGGCGCCGCAGATCGGATCTTCCAAGCAGTTTCTGCCGGACCGCGCATGCGCCGGCGCGCGCCGCTCCCTTGCGCGCTCCTGGCCACGTGCGCGATCCTGTCCCCGCCAGTTCCTCGACCAACCGCCTCGGGTGCCCCTGCAAAACACTGACAGAGATCCGAAGCGGGGAGGATGGGCGGGTAGTGGAGCACCCACGGGGACACATCTCGAAGAACCACCGTTACTACGGTGAGTAACTTCTCTTTCTTCTTCGAGTGTCCCCGTGGGTGCTCCACAATAGGTGACTACCCAGCAGTAACCCAAGATAGGAGGTGGGTAATCAGATTATGTGCAACTTGTCCCCGAGAGGACCGCTGCAGAGAGACGGGTATCCTCTTGGAATACCCTGTGAAGGGCGTAATGTTTGGCGAAGGTGTCGTAGGATGACCAGGTCGCCGCTCTGCAAATGTCTTTTAACGCAACGCCCTTGAAAAAGGCTGTTGATGCCGCCACCGCCCTGGTGGAATGAGCCCTGGGAGTGGCCGATAAAAGAGTCTTTTTGAGCTCGTAGCACATCTTTATGTAGGATACAATGTGCTTCGAGATTCTCTGCGAGGAGAGACCCTCTCCTTTCGATTTGGGAGCGAGGGAGACTAGGAGTCTATCCGTTTTCCGGAAGGACTTGGTCCTGTCTACGTAGAAGGCTAGCGCCCTCCTCACGTCCAGGTGTAGGCGCGCCTCTTCGTTGGAGTTATGAGGCTTTGGATAAAACGAGGGTAGAACAATAGGTTCGTTGATGTGAAACTCGGAAGAAACTTTGGGAACAAAGGCTGGATGCAGCCGTATGGTTACCGCCTCCTTGGAAAAAACAGTGCAGGGTGGCGTTGCCATGACTGCCGCGAGCTCGCTCACCCTACGAGCTGACGTAATTGCAAGAAGAAAGGTCGTCTTTATTGTAAGGAGGCGGAGGGGAACCGTGGCCAAGAGCTCGAACGGTGGTCCCATCAGCGTGGTAAGCACCAGGTCCAAGTTCCACGAAGGTAGAATCGGTTTCCGAGGGGGGTAGAGGTTTACCAACCCTTTGAGGAACCTGGTAACCATAGGGTGGGCGAACACCGTGTGCCCTTCCTCCTCACGTCTAAACGCCGAGATGGCGGCAAGGTGGACCTTTAACGAGGATAGCGAGAGTCCTCCTCTCGAGGTCCAGTAAGTACTCTAGAATTGTAGGTATAGGCACCGAAAGGGGGGCCAGCTGTTTGGTAGAACACCAAGCCGTGAAGCGAGTCCATTTTTGTTTGTAGGTCTTCCTAGTGGAAGTCCTCCTGCTACTTTCTAGGACTTGCTGTACTCCCACTGTGCACGTGCTCTCTAGGGAGCTGAGCCATGGATTAACCACGCTTGCAGTTGCAGGCTTTGGGGGTGCGGATGCACTATGGACCCCTGGGCTTGCGTGAGCAGATCCGGCGCCGCCGGAAGAGGCATCGGTGGACGGTCCGACATGCGCAGGAGTAGGGGGAACCATTGTTGGCGATCCCACGTTGGGACTATCAGGATCATCCGGGCCCTTTCCCTCCTGGCTTTTTGCAAAACTTTGTGGATCAGCACTGTGGGAGGAAACGCATAAAGCAGGGGGCCCCCCCACGGGATCGCGAATGCGTCCCCCAAGGACCCCCATCCCAGTCCTGCCCTGGAGCAGAATCGTGGTCACTGCTTGTTGTGCTGAGTAGCAAACAGATCTATTTGGGGAAAACCCCATGCGTGGAAAATCGGTCGTAGCAGATCGGGACGGATCTGCCACTCGTGTGTGAGCGCAAAACGCCTGCTCAGCTGGTCTGCCTTCACGTTGTGCGCACCCGGCAAGTATGAGGCTTTCAAGATTATATCGTGGGCGATGCACTAGTCCCATAAGCGGATTGCTTCCGCGCATAAGGCACGGGATCGAGCTCCTCCTTGCCTGTTTATATAAAACATGGTGGAGGTATTGTCTGTACTGATCCCGACGACTTTGCCTTGTATGTGGTCTCGAAAGTGTTTGCAGGCGTTGAACACTGCTCTGAGCTCCAGTACATTGATGTGTAGTGACTGTTCCGTGGGTGACCACAGTCCTTGAGTCACCTCTTCGCCCATGTGCGCTCCCCACCCTATGAGGGAGGCATCTGTAGTGAGAAAAACCGATATTTGCGGCTGGTGGAAGGGTACCCCTGTTAGCAAGTTCCTGGGGTTTACCCACCATTGCAGGGATTTGCGCACCCCGGCTGTGGGCGACACCACCCTGTGAACGGTGTGTACTGCCGGTTTGTATACCCTCGCCAGCCAGTGCTGCATGCTGCGCATGTGTAACCTGGCGTTCTGCACTACAAACGTCGCCGCTGCCATGTGGCCCAGCAGCTGCAAGCACGTCAAGACCGGCACCGTAGGGCTGAAGGTGATGACTTGCACGAGGGAACCGATGGCTCGAAAGCGAGCCTCTGGTAGGTATACTCTCACTGTAACCGAGTTTATGCGAGCCCCTATGAACTCTATGTCCTGTGTGGGGTCTATTTCTGATTTTGCCAGATTGATAACCAGGCCAAGTGAGGAGAACGTGTTTGCTGTGACGCGTATCATGCGCAGAACCTCCCCTTTCGAGGCCCCTTTGAGCAGGCAGTCGTCCAGATACGGGAAAATAAATACCCCCTGTCTGTGCAGGTAGGCTGACACCACTGCCAAGGTCTTGGTGAAGACTCTGGGGGCCAAGGAGAGGCCAAACGGTAGGACCTTGTATTGGAAGTGTTCGTTGCCTACCATGAACCGGAGGAATCGCCGGTGAGCCGGATGGATGGTTATGTGGAAGTACGCGTCTTGTAAATCGAGGGCTGCGAACCAGTCTCCATCGTCCAGTGCTGTAAGGATGGAGGCGATCGTGGTCATCCGAAAACGTTGCTTGCGCAAGTACCTGTTGAGGCCGCGAAGGTCTAAGATGGGCCTCCAGCCTCCTGTCTTTTTCTCCGTGAGGAAATACCTGGAGTAGAACCCTTTCCCGTGCAGTTGCTCCGGCACTCTTTCCACCGCCCCTATGAGCATGAGATGGTCCACCTCCTGCCTGAGCCTCGCTACCTGGGAGGCCTCCTGGAGGTGGGGCTTGGGTGGAGGTCGTGACGGTGGGAGCGACTGGAAGGGGATGGCGTACCCCGTGGCTATGATCTCCAGCACCCATTTGTCTGTGGTGATCCTTTGCCACTGGTCGTAGAATGGTCGGAGGCGATGGTGGAATAACCGCTTCGGATGACCTTGTGTGATGGTAGTGATGGCGCAGCCCTGGATCTGTATGTCAAACTTGTGGCCTTTGGCCCCGCCCCGAGGACGCACGGCTCTGTTGTGAGCGTCGCCTGGGAGTTCTGTACTGCTGGTACTGTTGATGTCGCCCTTGCTCGTAACCCCTGTGATACTGGGGGCGCTGTTGCTGGTACTGGTACCGCCTTTGCTGAGGGTAGTACCTTTTCTTTGTGTATGGAGGGGTGTAAATCCCCAGGGTCCTGAGTGTGGCTCTTGAATCTTTACTGGAATGAAGGACCGAGTCAGTTGATTCAGCAAACAGCTTCTGCGAGTCGAAGGGAAGGTCAACTATCTTCGCCTGCAGATCCCTCGGTATACCCGAGGTCTGGAGCCAGGACTCCCTTCGCATCACCACTGCAGTTGCTGTGGAACGTGCTGCTGTGTCCGCAACGTCCAAAGCAATCTGAACTCCCGTCCTCGCAGCCGCGTAGCCTTCTTGCACTATGGCCTTGAGGACCGGCTTTTTGTCCTCTGGAAGCGAGTCCATGAGGGAGGTTAACCTGGAATAGTTGTCAAAATTATGGTTCGCTAAGTGCGCTGCGTAATTTGCCATTCGCAACGTTAAAGTGGAGGAGGAGTAGACCTTTCTGCCGAACAGCTCTAGCTTCTTGGCATCTTTGTCTGTTCCCCCTGTTTTAAATTGAGATGTTTTTGATCTTTGTTGCGAGGGCTCCACCACCAAGGAGTTTGGCTGTGGGTGGCTAAACAGGAACTCCATACCCTTCGCCGGCACGAAGTATTTCTTATCCGCTCTCTTTTGGACAGGCGGAATAGTTGCAGGGGTCTGCCATATCGTAGTGGCGGACTCTAAGATCGCTTCATCAAGCGGTATTGCTACTCTGGAGGAGGCCGGAGGTCTCAAATTTTTGAGGAGCTTATGGTGTTTCTCTTGCACCTCTGCTGTCTGGATGCCTTGCGTGAAGGCCACCCTCTTAAACAGCTCCTGAAACTGTTTGAGATCGTCCGTAGGATGGACGTCCGCCAGGGCCGTAGCCTCGTCCGGGGAGGAGAGCGAGGAACCGCTGGGGTACATCTCTCTGGACCCTTCCGGTTCCTGCTGGTGATGGTACACCCTCTCGCTGGAGGTTTGCGAGGGAAAATCTCGGGGTTCCACGACCAGTCCCCCTTGAGATGCTTGAGTCTCTGTCCCCGGTCGCAATTGCCCTCGGGGGTACGAGATAGTCTGTGGGGATCTTTCCCTAGTAGATTGCCGATGGTGTGTATGCCCTGCGTGGTAGGGGCGACCATGGCAGTATAGGCACTGTTCTTGGGAAGGTGACCTAGACCACTCCCTTGGTGCCTACCCTCTGCATCTGGGGGAGGGAGATCGTCGAGACACTGGAGAGAGCGATTTCGCATAATAGTCCAGCGGTTCAAACCCCAGGAAGGGTGAAGGTGGCGCCAGCCATGGTGAGGCTGGTTGTAAAAATGGAGAAGGGGGCTCCGGGTAGGCTAGGGGAGACCCCTGCCTTCTGGTTGGAGTCTGCAACATGAGCGGAGGGCTGTGAGAAAGCAGCTCCACAGCCCTGTCCGGAAAGGGGCTGCAATGCCTCCTCTTGTGTGCAGCCTTCCCCCTCCCTGGAGGAGGTAACTCCGCCCCCTGATGCGCGGGGGATCCCGGCCCCGTCGGCACCGTGCTAGGCACGCTCGAAGGCGGTGCCGCACGTGCGGTGTCCTTCTGTGCCTGCAGGCTACGTGCCTGCGCGCTCTGCACCGCCGGTTCCCTGGGGGTCGGTGCCGCTGCCTGCGGTGCCGCCGGTACCGGCGCTTGTTTAGCCGCCGCCCTGCCTGCGGTGCAGGGCGGCTGGCTGATTATCGGAGGCTGAGCTGCTTCCACGTGGTTCTCCGTGCCGCCGCCGATCAGCTGTTGCTGCGGCTGGGGGCTGCTTGCTCCTCCCGTCCCGCTCACTGTTGCTGCCGGCAGGGATCGGGCTGGAGAGACTTTCCTCCGTTTTTGCGCTGATGGAGTGAGGGAGGCAGCTTTCCTTTTAAGGGCCCCGGAGGGTCCCTCCTGCTGCGGCCGCTCCCGCACGTCTGGCTAGAGGGCCTTATCAAGAAGCAGCATTTTAATCCGCATCTCCCTGTCTCTCCGTGCTCTGGTTGTTAATTTAGCACAGAAGGCGCATTTCTGTGCCACATGGGACTCCCCCAGGCACCTTATGCATAGACTGTGCCCATTGGACACTGGCATCGCCTCTCGGCAGGACTCACATTTTTTAAAGCCTGAAGAGGACATTGTTGGTGAGTCTTTGAGTTTTTAAGCGGGTACTTAGCACCTTCTTTGTGCTGTTTTCCCCGTCCGATGGCCTGCCTCAGCAGGAGGGCTGATGGCCGTAGCTCCTGGCCTCCGGCGCTTGTTACTGGGACTGGACTGAAGCTGTCCCGCTCGTAGTTTGTTTGTTGTTGTTTTTTTTTTGTTTGTTTGTTTTTTTTTGCAAAATAACAACCGGCTAACTTGTAGTAGCCTAAGTACCTGAAAAACTTCAAAGAAAAACAGATAAAGTCGTTGAATACGCTATTTGGCCTTAGCCTAGTCGGATTCCGTCTGCAGCCGACGGCGGTTAAGAGGAACTGGCGGGGACAAGATCGCGCACATGGCCAGGAGCGCGCAAGGGAGCGGCGCGCGCCGGCGCATGTGCAGTCCGGCAGAAACTGCTTGGAAGATCCGATCTGCGGCGCCGGGCAAGCCCGTCACCTATTGTGGACCACCCACGGGGACACTCGAAGAAGAACAGATGCTTTATTACAGTCTAGGTATACCACATCTGCCACTTTCCCTTTACCTGCAAGGCTTATTATCCTATCAAAGAAAGCTATCAGTATGGTTTGACATAGATTTGTTCTCGACTAATCCTTGCTGTCTATTACTTATCTTGTGATCTTCCAGATGTTTGCAGATGGACTACTTAATTATTTGCTCCATTACCTTTCCTGGCACAGAAGTTAAGTTGATTGGTTTCCTGGGTTGTCCTTATTTCCTCTTTTGTAGATGAGAACTGCCATTGACTAAACAGGGCAAAACCCCACTCTGAAGTGGCATTTTACACGTTCCCCACTACCATACAATTGTTACATCGTTTTCTCCTTCTTTCTGCTAAAACTAAGCAAAAATAACTAGTCCAGCACTTGTGCATTTGTACAATAGCCAGTGAAATGGCATCTAGACGTGGCTAAAGTCCTTTGCCTGCCTCTCCAATGTGGAGAAGTCTGCATTACCAATGTTGTTATATATTTTTCACCCCACATGGACAGTTGTCTGTGGGCAGCTGCACAATATTTACTTATGGGTTTTTGCGATACAAAATAAAACCAGGGTGGCAATCCAACCCTGACCCTTGGGAGACACGAGCAGTTGGATACATCCTTTCCTACAAGCAGGCAACTCCTACAATTCCCTTGACATGAGCAGCTGCCATGATTTATTCTCAGTGACACAAGCATCCTCCTCATTCAGCTTGTAGGCAAGTTAACCCCTTGGCTTGGAGTTCTAGCACGAGCAGGCTGCTATTTTAGCTTTCCACTGCATAAGCACAGTACTGAGACCTGCCAGGGCTCTGAATTCCAGAAGTCCCACACTTCCCTTGGGTTATGTCTGCACTGAACACCTCTGGTGGCGTCACGTAGGATACCTGTTGCTAAAAGCCACACAAAGCAGGTTGCACCTGCCGTGCGGTGAGTAGGGACATGTGTCAGTGAAAGGCTCTGGCAGCATCTTGTAAACAGACTCCAGCAACAGGACATTACCCTGCTAGTAACCGTAGTATAGACAGAGAAGGCATCACCTTGGTACATAGACAGCTATGTAGCATACATTCCCCTACTTTTCCTCACCATCCACATGCAATTTAATGCCCCTGTAGTGAGATGCAACAGCCAAACTATACATGTCACTGTCAGGCATATTCAGTGCATGTGTAGCCAAAAGATTTTGAAAGAAATCTAACCTGTGGTTGCTCATGTTTGAAGTGTTTGTTTAGAGTTGGAGATGACAGAAGTTTAGCAAAATTTCAAATCTCTTCAGTATTTTGAGGTTTCTCAGTAAAGCAGGTCTTCAAAATGGTTTTAAAAACATCCCAAATCAATTTTATTTCCCATATCAATTAATCAGCTTTCACCATACTTCTAGTAGGACCTCAGAGTTTGGAACACCCAGCAAATGGGGGTCATTTGAAGCTTTGAACAAACCATTATGGTTGTTCTTTCACAAGCTTACAGCTGAATATATAACACCATTGTTCGGAAACTTTCCTGTGCAAAAGAAAAACGGGTCTCTTTAGTAGCTTACGTTGAACACAGCAATGCATTTGCCTTTCCTAAAAAGCCTCTGCTGTTCTCAGTTCATGTCCTTCCAGTTACAAATAAAGTGTGTGGCTGACTGACCAATACACTATCCCGGTGTTTGTACCTCTGAGGGGCCACTGCATTATAGTGTCACAATCCCCTTTCCACACAGACTAGTTCTGAATTTCTAAATGTCAAAATGCAGGCAAAACAGGAACTCCTCCGCCGCTTATCAGCCCAGGTTAACACACTATAAAACAGCAACAAAAAAGAAAACTCCTTTATTGCTCTTTGTAGATCACCTTTAAAGTGTCCTCCGATATCAGCAAAATAAAGCAAACATTCAAAGAAGAGACAGCAAAGCGGATCAATCCAGCTCAACAGTGACGTTTCCACATCACTACCAAAACCAGAAAGCAATTTGAACCAAGAAAATGCTCTTGTTGCAAGACGAAAAATGTGTGTGCTGAATACAAATCTATTTCGCCCTCATAAACCCTCAGCACGGTATAGCTTTTTCAAGTGTTAAAGATCAAATGACAGCAGCATCTAGTTGAGACAGCATTGCTGATATCTTGCTGCTTCACACACAGTATGCTAATTTGGTCCCTCTTTAGATAGCAGAGAAGCAAAGAAGAGACCAGAACATTACTAAGCACAAATTCCTCTATCTTTTACTGCCAGGTTTCTGCCTAGCCCTTGACACTAATAAGAGCAGCTGATTGATAATCGTTAGAGGTAGGGTTTGCTGTAAAGTTAACATCAGCCTAGTCCAATTCTCACTGAAGTCAATGGAAAGACATGTAAGACAATAGGAGTTGCAGGCACTAAACAGAGGAGCTAATACAACCAGCATTCCCGCTAAGTTTTTTTAATCCATGTGTGGAATAAATTTGCATCAAGGCACTACAGATGTGCACCACCAACAGAAAACATGCTGCTCAGGAATCAGGTGGGCAGCATCTGAAACTCTCCTGGGTGGGCCAGCGCACAGTTTAGGGAACGCCGCCTGCAATATGCACACCCCTGTACAACGCACAAAAATAAAGACTGTTCATGCTCAGAAGTGGGGACTTGGGTTAGATCTACCCTCCAATTAGACACACAGAGCTAGCTGCTGTCCCTGATTCAGGCTTGCAGAGCTCAGGTGAAGAGGCTGTTTAACTGCAGTGTAGACATTTGGGCTGCTGCCTGATCTCTTAGACACAAAAATGGCAGGGTGCCTGGCAAATCCAGCAGAGGGGAGATTTATTTTTAAATTCTCTCCTGTAATTATATATTGGGGCAGTTCAAGGAGTCTGAAAAAGGAAACAATCTGGGAGAAAAGAATAAGTACGTTGTGTAGTTGAGGGGCTATTGGGCAGTTTACAATACTGAACAGAGAAGATGTTAACAGTCCCAGTAAACAACTATTGAGAACTTCTCTTGAATCCAGATTCTTCACTGAGATCCTGGGGACCTGAGCAGGCCACCATTGTCGCTGCTAACAGTGTGGCAACCCTCAGAATTATGAACACTGGAGTTATGAAGTGACAGCCCACCACAAACATTAGGAACCAGACAGACAGCAGCATGGACAAAATATGAACCAAATACAGCACAGAGACCTGTTAATCTACTGGGGGTAGGGTGGGGAGGGAAATCTTAATTATTCTGAGACACTAAGGAAACTGTGTTGTTTCATTTAAATTCAGATGTGAAACACACCATCATTCTTCCAGATGGTAAAGCTTCAAAACTGTATTAAGTCAATGAACAGTTGCAAAGTTTTGAAAGAACAACCATAATGTTTTGTTCACACTTACAGCAACTCAGTTATGAGCCACCTTCATTCTCAAGGTCTTTGCAACTCTGAGGTTTTACTCTGCGTGCAGTATAAACTGTACTGGAATCCATCAGGCATAGAAGGGGAAGTTTACGCTGCAATGCTTTGAGCTAAGTAAGTAGTTACAAATGAAATAGATTGACTAGTTCAGTGATACTCAGATCTCAGTGGCTGTAGTGCCAAAGCAGCACCAAGATTACTTAAGAGCTACAGTAGTGTGAATTCATTCTCTCATTTACTATAGATTCATACTTAAACAGTATGATAAGGGAATATTTAGTTTACATATTATTCTCACAGCAACTAAACTAATAACAGTGCCAGCTGATAACTTAAGTGGTTAATAACACTGAAACCATCCTGATTGGTTAACAATTAAGTCACAGTTTTTAATATTCTGTGCTGCAAAGACCCCCAGGAGAAACGTTAAAAGGCTACTGGTGGCATGAAAGCTGCAGTTTGGTCTAGTTTGTGCTCCCTTTATGAAATGGCTGTACATCGGTTACATTTCTTACATCGGTTACATTTCTTTCAGACTACCAAGCCCTTCAATTTCATTGTTTCTGGCTCATGGTTTGAAAATTATGTTTGAAAGCATAGTTACGATTAGTCACATAATTAATGTAGGTTTTTTTGTTCTGAAGCCTGAACAATTCCAAAAAAAAAAAAAAAAATCCTGTTTTATTAGGAGCATTTAGGAAGCTTGACACTAGGTTGAATCAGATTTACTGTACTAGTGAAATGCATATTTTTTTCTGACGTGGTTTCATTTCCAGGCAAATAAAACATAGGACTATGGAAAAAGGAAAGCACTAGGCCCATTTTCCGAACATGGACTCCTTCACAGACACCCCAGCTCGTGTTGATGAGCATTTATCCACAAAGATAGCTATACAGATTTCAGCATTCCATGTGGGACTTAGGCTCCTTGGAAACTCTAAGTTTTCAGATATACTCCCAGATTGTACTGGTAGAGCTCATGGTAGAATTTGGCCTCATCTTCAGCTCTTTGATTTGTGGCAGGGGAGAGTTAATAACCCTTTCTAATGAAAAGTAGATTGAGCAATTCAGCTCAGAGAGATTAATGATCAAGACAAATCAGGTCCACAGGAGCCATTGGCATGTCTTTAGGAAAGCTCAGCATCACATAATTACTGAAATGAAAGATAATGGAATCCTCCAACCACCATCTTCTACATTACAACAGCAAGATAACACTACTGCTAGATTCAGCATTTCTAGTCTCTACTCCAGCTCCTACATGAAATCCTGCAACATGATTGTAATACAGTTAAGTTTCAGAATATGAACAGTGACTGAAAACTCAGTGCTGCAACATTTTTCTCATCATCTTCCATTCAGCCATTTCCCCTTCTGCAAAGGGTGTGTTGTGCAAGTTTTTTTTTTTTCAAATTGACTCTTTGCAATCTTACCCCAACTTCAAGAGTGGGCTTCCAAAGCAGGGAGGAATGGGTGGGTAGCCGAGCACCCACAGGGACACATCTTGGAAAACCATCATGGCTACACAAGTGAGTAACTTCACTTTCCTCTTCAAGTGGTCCCCGTGGATGTTTCATGTCACATGACTATAGAGCAGTGACCCCCCCCACAAAAGCGTCGAGGTGGGCACCGGAGTTGTGGTGTTCTCCACACAAAGCACCGCTGCCAGAAGACGTGTCTTCCTCCATATGACAATCTCTCTCACATTGTTTAGCGAATGTGTCATAGGATGACCACGTTACTGCTCTAAAATGTCCTTCGAGGAGACTCTTCTGCAGAAAGCTGTTGAAGTCGCCACTGCCGTGGTAGAATGAGCTTCGGGCAGAGCTGATAAGGTGATTTCACATAATGAATAGCACATCTTAATGCAAGATGTAATAATATGTGAGATCCTTTGTGATGACAACCCCTTGCCTTTCAATCTCTGTGCAAGGGACACAAGTAATCTGTCTATTTCATGGAATGGTTTTGTTCTGTCTAATAAAAGGCCATAGCCATCCACATGTCAAGTTCATGGAGCCTTCTGTGTCTACTTGAAGAGTGCAGCTTAGGATAGAAGGATGGTAATATTATCAGTTCATTCATGTGGAATTCCGAGGGGACCCTGGGGAGGAATGCAGGACGTAAACGTGGTATCAATGCGTCTTTAGAGAAGGTTGCATAAGATGGAATCACCATTACTGCGACCAACTCACAGGCTCTATGGGCCAATGTTATAGCGAGAAGAAATCCCGTCTTTAAAAGGTACGTAAACAAAGCAATGTGGTGGTTAAAGGTTTGAAAGGTGATCTAGACAGTGTCCAGCACCAGGTCCAAGCTCCATGGAGGCACTATTTGTTTATGAGGAGGGCATAAGCTTGCGAGGCCTTTTAGGAACCTGGTCGTAATAGGATGGGCAAAAACTGTTAACCCTTCTATAGTGTATCTAACGCCACTACGGCTGCCAGGTAGACCTTTATGGATGGTAGCATGAGTCCTCCTTGTTTGAGGTCCAATAAATAATCTAGAAGTGTGGGTATGGGTGTCTCTAGTGGGTGTAATTGTCTGGAGGAGCACCAGGACATAAGCTGTTTCCATTTATAGACTTAAGTCTTTTGTGTGAAAGTTCGTCTGCCACATAAGTACTTCCTCGACCTGCTCAGAGCATAGGCTCTCTGAGGCACTGAACCAAGAATCACCCATGCCATAAGACGTAATGTTCGGGGTTCAGGGTGGGTCAGAGTGGTTGGTGGAAAGGCATGGAATGGAATGGTATAGCCTGCAGAAGTTACCTCCAACACCCATTTATCTGTGGTGATGGTCCCCCACTGTAGGGTGAAGATTCCTCAAGCAGGCCATGATTTGTGGTAAAGACCCCCTATTGAATTCTTAAAATCTGGAGTAGGCCTGTAATATAGAAACCCAGCTAGGAGGAAAGATACCTCACTGGGCCCCCTTCTTCCTTATCTCTCTCACCAGATACAGCGCTGGGCCCCCTTCTTCCTTATCTCCCTCGCAATACCCAGGGGAGGGCAGCAAGGGCCTTGAAGTCGGAAGGGAGGAAGAGCTGTTTCAGCAACTGCATTCGAAGGAGAGGCCCTGCATGTGGAAACCAATTGTTAGCACGGTATGCTGTTAATGGCTTTTAATGACTTGTGCTTTAAATCTTTTAGCTAACTCCCCAGATGCGCCAGTGTGGACACACCGCCACATTCTCTATCCTATCTTGACACAACTGATCATTGTATATCTGTTTTGTTTAACATGTAGAGGAAACCACCTGTATTAAACATAAGATGCTCTATAAGCTATGGGTGGGGATGCTCTGTAACCTTTTTAGATTGGCTTACTGGGCTCATTTCGTCTTGCTGCTAGAACCTATCCAGGCGTGGATGATACCCATGTTGTAGTTCCTGCCCCGCCCATCAATAATCTATATAATCAGTTGTAATCTATTGTCTGGCAGTACTTCACTGAATCCTGATGGGCAAAGTGGCACTCCACCAGCGCTGTGTGTAATAAACCCTCCTGCTTGCTTCATACATGGTGTCCAGACTTTGTTCCATCACCCACTGCTGGTGAAATGGTCTGAGGCAGTGGTGGAACAGATCGTGCACTGGCTGTTTGCACTGGGAGATGTGTGGTGTCACAGTCCTAGACATAATAGTAAAACCTGCTGCCTTATGGTTTGTGGAGCAGGGTTACAGCCTTGAAAGTTATGCTGCCTCAAGGGTCTTTGTTGTTGTTCGACACCCTGGGTTATAGCTGTGTTGGTGATATTGTGACTGTTGAGGTTGATAATTATACTGGCACTAAAATGGGTAGTATCTCTTCCTCCTGTACAGGGGGGTGGGTTACACATACCCAGCGTTAGCAGAGAAGTTCGAGTCTGTGTAAAACTGCATCTGTAGACTTCGCAAACAATTTCAACTTATCAAAGGGGAGGTCTTCCACCTTTGCAATTCTTTAGGGACACCAAATGTTTGTAGCCAAGAGACCTGGCTCATTATGATCATGTTTGCAGTAGATTGTGCAGCTGTGTCTGCAACATCTAAAGCAATTTGGACTCCTGTATGTGAGGTAGTATGTCATTCCTAGACGATAGATTGTAATATGGGTTTCTTGTCATTGGGGAGATAGTCCATTAGAGACATCAGTTTCATATAATTATCAAAGTTTAGTTGGA
The DNA here is from genome assembly GCF_033958435.1 of Carettochelys insculpta. NCBI lineage: Eukaryota > Metazoa > Chordata > Testudines > Carettochelyidae > Carettochelys > Carettochelys insculpta. The sequence continues at coordinate 22,698,534 of NC_134142.1, forward strand.
AAAGTGCACGGCCTAATTTGCCGTTCATAACCGACTAGAGAATGAACAGACTTTTTGTGCAAATAGGTCTAGCCTCAATGTTCTTATCTGACACTGTAGGTTTATATTGCGGTATCTTCGATCTTTGTTGTGAGGACTCCACCACAAAAGAGTTGGGTTGAGGTTGACTGAATAGAAATTCCATACCCTTTGAGGGACATTTTGTCTGCTACCTCATTGGTTGGTGGGATGGAGGCGAGGGTCTGCCAAATATCTGCGGCCTCTGTAATGGTGTCATCTAAACGGAATGGCTATCTTGGATGATGTCGGAGGTCTTAGATTTTTAAGAAGCCTATGCTGCTTTTCTTGTACCTCCATGACTTGTATGTCCTGTGTCTGCAAAACCTTCTTAAAGAGGTCCTAAAATTGTTTAAGACCTTCAGGAGGCGATGTGTCACCCGGAACGACGGCGTTGTCCGGGGATGATAAAGAAACATCTGTTTGATAGGCCTCTGATCTTCCATAATTTTTTCTGGCTACTCCTCTGTAGGAGCAGGGAACATTGGTTCTAGGTCTTCTCTTGACAAGGAGTACCTATGCCTCTTTGGAGGAGGAGACAGAACGCCTATATGAGGGACATGACTCTGGAGATCTGTCCCTGGATCTATGAGATTAGTGTTCTCTATAGTAGTCTTCACAATGTTATAGGCATAAATAATAATAGGACTGTGATCCCAGTGAGGAAGATCGGAAACACGAATGTCTCCTGTAGATATGGTGGTGGAAGGAGTAAGGTAGGTAAGAGTTACTCAATGACGGAGGAGGAGACGGGGCATCTGGTGAGTGTACTCACGCAACTGGCATGGTTGTTGTGAGGTAGGAGAGGGAGGTCTGAGCCAAGGAAAAGGAGGCCGAGAGGCCATTCTAGTACATCTGGTTCTAAAGGAGAATTATGGGATAACAGCAAAGACATGATAACCAAGACAGGAGAAAAGGACTACGGTGACAAGTTTTAGTCTGCGCCTTTGCAGGCGGTTGGACTGTGTGGCTGCCCAAGGTCCCAATGTACAGTGCTGACAGAACCAGTGCCAACATATCTGGTACCCGGTGCCGTGTGCCTTGGTGCGGAGTTTACCAGTACTGTTTGTTTCGACACTGTCATCACCAACCTTGGTTCCGATGCTCTTGATGTGGGTTCCAGCCCTACCGATATCTTAGGTGCCAGTAAGTTTATGCATCAGATTCTCCAGTGCCAAAATTGTTTCCAGGGCTGGGGATGATTGTCTCGATGCCCAGTTTCAGGTGCCGATTGTTTCGAGGTATGCAAATTCCTTGGTTCTGAGGCTTGCCCATGTGCCTGTGGTATACTCTCTGAATTCCACTCTCTAGGCCATTTGTCCATTTTAGATGTAGAGGGATCACTGCTTTCAGCCTCACTTGTCTTGCTCATAGATAGCACCAGCAGAACTCAAGTAGGAGAGGATCTCTTTTTCTTATGGCCAGAGGGAGTCAAAGAGGTTGCTTTGTGCTTTTGAGGCAGTGATAGAACGTTGAGAGGGGTCAGCTCAGAGGTTGTAGGCTGGAAAGCCTTATCAAATAAAATCATCTTTAGCCTCATGCCCCGCTCTCTTCTGGCTCTTGCAGGCGGTTTGGAGCAGTGGGGAGATTTGAGGTATAGGGGCCTCCCCCAGGCAGTGAATGCGTTTTCTGCAGGCCAGCTGAAGCCGGCATGGCTTCATGGCATGAATCACGCTTTTTAAAGCCTGACACAGGCATTCTTCTTTTCTTCCAAACAACAGTATGTGTGTGCACGTATATATTACAAATAGCAAACAGTAGTTAATGGTACTTGGCAGTTGTAAACCATCATTAACGGTCAGCAAGAACCATTCTTAAGCAATTCACAGGTAAATTTTAAACTTATTGAAAACCTCCTTTCTTCATTCTTTTTTTAAACTATATACACAATGAAAAACTCTTTAAATACTAAAAAAGGTAAGAAACTATTTACAGAATATTCTTAACACTTGTTTCAGGCATGCAGGGAGCACAAGTGAAGTCGTCTGCAGCCACTGCTGCTTGAGAGAAACTGGCTTGGACTGGATCACGCACATGACCAAAAGCACAGAAATAGCCTGGCGCACTCCCACACATGCGTGGTCTGGCTACCTACAGCTTGAAAAATCTCCAAACTGTGGCGCCAGGGCGGGCCTGACACAGAGCACCCACAGGGACCACTCAACGGTTGTCTGTAAGTCTGAAATATTCGTAACACTGAATACATTCAAGGAGTCCTTTACCTTATGCACTAATAAATGTTAGTCTCAAAGGTTCTACAGTATTCCTTGTTGTTTTTACACATACAGACTAACACAGCTACCTCTCAGACTGAGAAACACATTATGGTTGTGCTTTTAAAGTTTGCAACTGAACATTGACTCAATGTAAGTCAATGAAACTGTACTATGCAGAACACAAATGCTTTTACTCATCTTAAGTGAAACAAGCACAAAACTTTTACACTTTCCCTTATATGTTTTAGTAGTTTACTTTTAACACAGAACTGCATTGTTTGGTTTTTTTGGGTCTTGGCTGCTGCCTGATTGCATATTTCCAGTTCCAAATTAGGAGTGTGGCTGCCCAGTCATTTTATGATTCTGGCCTTCAAAAGTGAGGTAGGCAGGAGAACAGGCAGTTCTCTACGAATAAAGTTGCAATTGATTTTATATTGCCAACAGGATGTCAACTGGGGCAGGGAGTTGGGGGGGGGGGGGTAGAAAGGGGTAGTTGCCCCAGGGCTCAGCAAGTGAAAAAGGACCCAGGGCTCCTGGCTGCCACCACAGGGGCAGCAGTAGCCAGAGTCCCAGGCCTTTCAACTAGCCCCCAGAGCACCATGCTCTGGGTGGCTCTAAGGGCTGCTGCAGCAGGAGCAGATCAGGGTCATGCAGCATGCTCTGGGTAACATTCAGGGAGAGGCTGGGCAGCCAGCCCCTTCCGCCCAAGGCTCTGCCCCTTCCTCCATCTTGCCCAGGTTCCCTGAAAGCCTGACTATCTGCATACTGTATCCCCCACACGCACTTTTCCTTGCCAAGTCTCAGTGCTTTACACACAGCGGATAAGCATTACTTTTGCCCTTTCTGCTTATGGAAACTGCGGCACCAAGAAGATAAGCGAGTGCTCTGTGATCATTCACAAGTCAGAACAGAGCAGGCGAAAGAACCTGCACTCCTTAGCCCTAGTATAGTACTCTATCCATCACACTGTGCTGCTTTTCTTGGCATTTTATATGTTCAGAGTACTGTAGAAGTGTTGAAGTTGACATTCACCAAAAGCCCAGTTTTGAATCTATGAAGTTCCCCATTTGTTTTCCCCCGCAACTTTTAAGCACAGTCTCTCATCTTCAAGATTAATTGATTTTTAAAAATCTCTCAGGACAACATTTAGGTTTCTTTTAAAACCCTGTCAATTCATATAATTTAATACCAGCAAGCTCTCTTTGAAGATGGCACGAAAGGGAGTAAAGCTAATTTCACCTGTACAGATCCTAGATTTTGCTCTTTATTATTAATTTTGTTGGGTTTAACATTCAGATAGCCAACAAGCAGCCAGTCATTCATCCCACACAGATACCTAGAACTGTAGGAAAAAGCTCTAATTGCCCTCTAACATATAATGCTCTGTTTCCACTATGAATCCCCCTCCTTTGCATGGTCACTTTTTTAAAATTGGGAGATGAATGGCCTCTTTATATTTGTGGGGGGGGGGGCGGGGAAATCAGTAAAGATTCTTCCACTGATATTCATAGCAACAAACTACAGTGAAAGGTTAACAGTTACTCCATTACTGGCTTTCCCAGACTATATGTATTTTCACACTGAAATTTATATTTATTTTTGTTCACAATTGCATAAGAGAATGCTATCTTGCTAAAATGCACATCCAACGTGCTTGGCATTCATTCATACTGGTCACAGAACATTTGGAACATGTTTCATCTTCCACACATTTTTGAATGATAAATATGCTGAAGAGTGTCCCAAATTTACACTCCCAGGGCTAGACTCTGGCTGCTTCAGGTGGATGTTTGGGGTTCCTCCCAAGAGGCAGCTAGATTACTGGCTCACATGCTTCTCCAATGTCAGCCATGCCAAGTGTTAGCATTGCCAGGTGAATATTGGCAATAAACATGCAAGAGGTATGTGGAGGTAAGAAGCGAGAGCATGCACATGAAGGACAAGGAGGGAGATGCTAGACCTCCAAAAAAAGGTGTGTTCTCCCAGAACAACTGCCAGAAGTTTGTCTCCTCTGCAAGCCAAAACACCTCTGGCTACTGTTAACTGGTACAATGTACCTCTCCATTTCTCATCCCCTTACACAGGGCCTGAAGGCTTGATTCAGCTCCAACTAAAGCCCTGGAAAGACTCACATTCAAATCAATGGGAGTTAAACTGTGCTCCAATGTCACAGTTATATGATACACATGCACAGGGCTATTTTGTAACAGTAGGATGTGAGAGGATGCTACAAGGCTCAAGTGTGGACAAGTGAGGTCTTTGAACACCCACTCGCACATCCCAGACAGACACTGCAGCTGCAAAAGTCTGTTACTCCAAATTTTATTACATCAATGGCTTGAAAAATTTTATTTGATGTCAGCAAACATCGGAAATCATAGAAAAATGACGTATGTAGAATTTCACAAATGAATTTTCAACCCCCACTATATTTCTTCTTACAGTAAAATGATCATTCAAAACAAAATGTTGTTTCAGTGGTTAAGCAATTTTATAATGCTATGAACATTCATCACAATAAGTGTGCTGAATAATAGAAAACAGGCAAAAAAAGACATTAAAATATTACTTACAACAGCATTACTAGAACATACTTTCTTCAAAACCCCCAACAAGTATTTGATCACTTCCAAAGCTATACAGCATTTCCATTTGCAAACTCAACCTTATACATATTTTAAAATTTTGAAAAATTCTTTTAAGTAATCTATAAGCAGTTAACAAAATTGATAAAATCTACATAATGGAATACTATACACTCCAGTATAAATTTAATTTTAGGAGAATATGAATGTAAACACTCATTATTATACAACATGCATAGACTATACTGACCTTCCATCTTCTGAACTGTAACTGTCACTGCAATTGTGCTTTACTATCAACAGAAAAAGCTGCATTAACCCAGGGAGTGGCAGAAAAGTGTATTTGTTTTATGGCATTGCACATGATCACTAGATTTTTGACTGGCTAAAGGCAAGCTGGAGCTAATAAAATGGAAAAAAAATTAAAGTGTGACTATTTGGCCATTCAATTTTGAATGGGCTATGAGATGTTCCATACAGACTTTAAAAGTGTATCACAAAAGCCACATCTCTTGTGACATCTTTGCAGTTCACTGATTTGGAGTTTTTCCAAAGTCTTCAAGCTCCCAAATCCAGCAATCAAGTTAGTGTAATGCACAGTTTGGCTCATATTTGGTATGCATGAATACCAACCGTATTGTGGAGATTTGGGGGAGGTTGGGAGGAGAAACTGAAAAGGGCTCAGTTTAAATGTAAAGCGACAATGACCATATTTTAGTAAGTAATGTTTCACATACATTTGTCCTGGAAAGAACAAAAATGTTTGCTAGAATATCACTTTAAGGAAAAAAGTTTCATTCTTGTATTACCATCTCAAAAAATGATGCTTTTTTATTCAGTAATCCAGGGGTCTTCCTGGTTGCAAACTTGTAAAAAACGTTAAGAATCAGTTATTCCCACTGGTATTAAATATATCAAGACACAGACGTCATGGCTGTATTACCAGTTCTGGTTACTATGGCCTTAAGTGTCTGATTGTACATTGTTGCTATACTGTGAAGCACAACTGAGGCATGTATTTTTTCCCTTGGTTATAAAGATTATAGTACAAAAATTGATCACTGTGTTTCAGACCAGTTAACCACAATATTCAAGTAACAAGGTATTTTAATGGATAAGTGAAAACAGTTACCTAGCACTTTACACAGCTACATAAAAATTAAATAGAACAAATGTAATTTGTTTATGCATATGTAATATACTTATCTTTAAGATTTCTACAACTAAAAAGTTAAACTATCATTTGCTTTAACGATACCATATTTTTGCACAATAACTTATACTTAGGAGAAATAAATTCCCATATTCCACAAAATATATATAACATTCACATTGATAGTTTAAGAAAAAACAAAATTTAAGTGAATATTACATCTTATACGGTAATCTTTGTGGACCCTTCTAATCAGAATGCAACCAGTTCATGTATCTAATGCTTGATCCATTTAAAAAAAAAAAAAAGAGGGTCGTCATATAAACAAGCCTAAACCATTTAAAACTTTCAAAGCCAAAATGATTTCTTGAATTTAAAAACATAATAGCTAAGAGAATAATGAAGCCTAACAAAGTTAAAAATACAGGGTTATATTGTATGCTTAAGACTAAACTGAGCTAGCAATTCTCCAAGAAGAATTATACAACTTTGTTCTTCCTGATATTAATGAATTATACATGCTCCTCTTCTTTGGGGACGAAGCCAAAGCACAACTTTCCTGATCAGAGCCTTGCCAGACTTGTGGAAAGTGGGAGATGATAGTGCAAGACTGACTTGAAAGGAGACACTCAGGCCAGGCCTACCCTAGAAATGTTAGTTGGTACAATATCTGTTTTTTTAAATTACATTTTTATGTTGGCATGTGGCCTGGCAATTACAGTTATGGTATAAAAATGCTTTTGTCTGATACAATCGGTGTCACTTTAAGGAGCCAGAGGGATCAAATTGGGAGGGGAGAGGGCAACTCTCTTCAGATATATCTAGTCACAGAGAAAGCTCAGCTTACCCCAACTGCCAACACCAAGTTGCTTGCAGATGTTCAAAAAGCAACTGTGAACTTCCCAGCACGGCCTTGACAACTTCTCTCCCCACACCCTATCAAAATCAGAAGTGGTGGCATTCTTCTACATACACAAAAGCAAGAGATTCTCAGCCATTCTCCTCCTTAGGCCTTGGCTACATAAGGGAGTTGATTTGGGTTGATTTTAATTATACAGTGCAAGAAGCTGTGTAGATGCCCTTGTTTTTTATTGGCCATGTCTACACTACCCAAAAACTTCGAAATGGCCATGCAAATGGCCATTTTGAAGTTTACTAATGAAGCGCTGAAATACATATTCAGTGCTTCATTAGCATGCAGGCAGCCGCAGCACTTTGAAATTGACGCGGCTCGTGCAGACAGGGCTCCCTTTCGAAAGGACCCCGCCTACTTCAAAGTCCCCTTATTCCCATCTGCTCATAGGAATAGGGGGACTCGAAGTAAGCGGGGTCCTTTCAAAAAGGAGCCCTGTCTGGACGAGCCGCGCAGCAGCGAGCCGCGTCAATTTCGAAGTGGCATGGCTGCCCGCATGCTAATGAAGCGCTGAATATGTATTTCAGTGCTTCATTAGTAAACTTTGAAACGGTCATTTGCATGGCCATTTCGAAGTTTTTGGCTAGTGTAGACATAGCCATTGAGTTATTGATTTTAAGATGAATCAAAATATGCCTGATTTAAACAGAAATCAGGGCATGCTCATGCAACCTTCTGTTCTGCACCAGTTTAAAATCAACTTAAAAGTCACATCTCCATTTAAACTTGTAAAACTTTGTTTACAAAAGGCCTCCAGAAAGAGTAAAATTATTGGGTGTTGGAACTTGCAGTTGACACCTCACTTTTGTCCCAGGCTTTCTGTGCACTCATGAAGAATGTCTTTCCTCCCTGAATTATCCCCAGCTGCACTGCTGCCCACCCCTCCACCCCTCAAGCCCTCTCACCAAATTTAAGTGTCTTAATCCCAGGCTAGCTGGCCTGGCTAGGGGTCAGAGCTCAGGTGTTATCGTGACCCGAGAGCGAGCAGCCATTCCACACGGCCCTTCCCAAGAGTCTGTGTCCTCACTGGTGCTGCACTAATGCCAGTGTCTCACCAGGACTTAGCAGTAAGGCCAGTCAGCCAAGTGCTGGTAGTCCTCCAGTGCCTTCCCACAATTCCCCTGGGTCCCCAGGACACAAAAGTTCTCCCACAATGCAGTCGGGAAGAATCAGAGCAGCTCCGCTTACTGCAGCACAAACCACTGAGGGATATGCCCCCAGAAGCCCTAGCAACCCTGGGGGAAGTAACAGCACCAGCTATGCCACCATGATGCAGCTATCACTTTGCAATGCAGCTGCCCTGCAGGGGCAGCCCAACCTCTTCTCAGCGGGGAGGGCTCACGTGAGAGAAACAGAGTTGGGAGGTGGGGGTCTGAAATGCTGGCTCTGCCCTTTCCCCAAACCCCTCCCCTTGGCCAGGCTGGAAGCTGGAGCTGGGCAATGCAGGACCACCACTGCACTGGCAGTTGTCATGGCACAGGTAGACACAGTGCTCTCTTCTACCCCACCCCCACCTCCTCTTCTTGCAGCTGCTTCTTGCCTTACGACTGTAGCTTGCCCTCAGCTCCCCACTGCCCTTCGATTCATAGCCCAAAGAGCTGTGTAGGCATGGGGGACTCAGCTCCAGGACCAGAAAGAGCCCATATCACTGGGAGCCCTGGATCCACCACCTTCCCTGGGTGGTTTGCCCTGACAGGTGAGAACATGGCCTGAGGGCTACCTTAGGCATCCCAGACCCCTGCCCAGGCTTACTTCTACACTGCTGCTGGTACTGGTGCAGCCTTTGGAGCTGGGCAGCTGGAGAGTGGCAGCTGCTGGCCAGGTACCCAGCTTGAAGGCAATGCTATCACCAGCAGCTGTGCAGAAGTATCTGTGTATGGTGTGTAAATGGAGACTAAGGCAAACTGTGGGGTGGCTATAGCTCTCCCCAAACCTCTTCAATACCACCCTGCACTTGGGTCCCAATCCCTTAAGTATACTCTGCATTGAAAGCATATGTCCAGCCATCATTGCACTGGCTGGCCTCCAAAAGAAGAGCTCTGAATTCTTTCACAACCATAAAAGCTTCCTGGTGAGAAAGAAGAATTGAACAAAGGTCTTCAGAACAAGAAAATAGCAGCATAGTGTACTTGTCACCTCTCTGAAGCTATGTCTTGGCTCTGCCCAAACTCTGGCTAATTAAAAAGGAAAGCCAACTTTTCATGGTCTTTGATGATGCCAAGAAAAATTGTGTGCTCATTCCTTCCATTTCTTTGATCAATAATAGACTAACCATAAACGGATAATGACTACCATATCCTGGAAAAGAGTCATTGCTATGTCTAGCAACTGCAACTGCTGCCATCATCTAACCTGCTCCCGAAATCTGCAGCAAGAACCTTTCTTAACCTGCTGGCCAGCTGGGGAAGTCCTGCTTTAGCGGGACTGAAATTGCTTCCAAAACCAAAGTGGGTCAAATTTACATTGATACAGAGAAATCAGTTGTATTGTCCCAGGACATTATTCCTAGGTACATTAACATCACTGTTTCTCATCCTAGTTGATATCAGGACTGGCTTGCTGCCTTCCTAAACTGAGTCAGAGAAACCTCAGTGATAGCAAAAGGAGGCTGCCACAGACCAGGAGTAAGTTGTTCAGAAATCCCATACCATATTCATCAGATCACTTCTGTGTCCTGTACAGTATTGAGAGAAAGGAACAGTGTCAAAAATGGGGAATAAACAGAAGTGAATGAGGTCATGAGATGGTCCTTGTCCTTCTCCATGCAGTCTCCTTTAAGACTGAAATCTACATTCTAGGGTTGCACTTTCATATCACCACTTACCCACCCTTGCTCTGCAATGAGCAATTGGTGGCTTTGGCAAGCTCAGTGCGCTGAAGAGGATGACAACGCTGGGACAGAGTGACTGTATGGTAGCGTATTTAAAAAAAAAAAATCGTGTTCCCAAGGAAGAAGCACCAGCCAAAGTTGTTTTGATTTAGTCCCAAAGAGAGTCAGGAAAAAGGAAGTTATGGGCCACTCACTCAACGTTACAATGTGAATGCTGAATGCCCTGGGGTATATATTGGATTGGACAGATTTCTGTTTATGTATTCCCTTTTTTTTTTTTTTTTTTTTTTTTTTTTAAAAAACACTAAATAAAAGCTATTAAAATATCCAGGAATAAAAAACGCTCAGCCATTTAGTGAGCTTTCTATGAAGCAAGAACCACATGTACAAATATAGCAGAAAGAAAAAATTGCACAAACAAGAAGTGTAATGAGTTACATTTATAACTTTAGACTGACCCCAACCTTAGGAATTACACTTCACATCACTTTGCATTATTTAGAAAGGCTTGCTAACATGCCCTGTAATTGCAGAGTAAGCATGATGCCATTGGCATGTGCATAAACCTCTCCTTTATAGAAAGCTCACTAATCATAGTGTCATCGTAAGAATAATAACTACTTTATACAGGAAGCAGAGATCACAAGGCCATGCAGCGATATGTACTTATACCCTATGGCGAGGACCAAGTATTGTAAGAGCTCCTACTGTGTAACATTAGTGGGGGGTGAGGGGGCGCAGCTAGCACTGGAGCGCCTTGCTGAGGAGATTTTTCCCACGGGTGTAACTGGTTCTAGAAGTCTCCGTGCTTAAGCCGGGCACTGACGAAATGGAGCTTTTGAAACAAAGTGGAGGCAGTATGGAGGAACGAGGAAAAATTAAGGCAGATGTAGCACAGGACTGGAAGCGTTTGCCTTTTTTTGGTAATAGCTGCTTGTCCACATAGATATGATGCAGATGGCTGTCTGAGGTTTGCTAATACCTGATATCCTGGATAACACAGTAGTCAACACAAATTGTTCTAGGCTACACGAGCTTCTCATGAAGCAGATGCATATCTGACATCAAGAACAGAAGTAGCCTGGAGGGGAGAAAAGAGACATTTGTTTAACTGTACACACACACACCCCCACACTTCATCTGAAGTGTAAGATACTGAAAGCAAAGAGAAAAGACAACTCAAATACAGCAAGTAGACAGCAGCATCCTGTGCTCTGAAATGAAACAGGACTCTCAGCAAATTGTAAATAAATCAAGCTAAGATCACCACTAATGCCACTTCATTGTCAGTGATGTCGCAGGAAGCATATGTTTCCAGGGAAAACCAAGGAAGGATGATGGCTTACTCACCCTTACATGTGTTGCACAAAAGCTCTGTGCCCCCCAGACCAGAGATTTTTCTTAGCAATGTCTGTCCGGTCTCTGCATGTGCACCTCCCTTCCTTCCTTTTCTTCTGCACCAATAGAACAAAGGGGGTTACCAGACCCTCTCATCATGTTTCTTCCCTACCAGCAGATCAAAATAAAGGGAAAACCTGGCAGCAAAGGGGGAAAGCAGACAGACTACATAGAAGACAACACAAACATGCCTTTAAGGATTCGGGTTACCAGAAGGCAACCAACCCATCCTTTGATGTGTAATGCATTTCAGGTGCTTCACAAGCCACACAGAATACTAGAACTGGAAGGGACTGCGAGAGGTCATCAAGTCCAGTCCTCTGCACTCAGGGCAGGACCAAACACCATCTGTATCATCCCTATTAGATATTTATCTCGCCTGTTTTTCGATATCTCCAATGATGGAGATTCTACAACCACGCTAAAACATTCATTCCACTGCTTCACCAGCACCTTTGAAGAAGACAGGTGGCTGGAACTTCACAACACAGACTGCAGAACACCCCTGACTAGAGGTGGTGTGAACAGAGCTCCAAGTTGCTGTTTGCAGATGTCAGACAAAGGGACATCGCTAGGAGAAGCTATCAATGCTGCCTGAGTAGAAAGCACTCTCACACACTGCACTGAGAAGACATTTATCTTGAAGCAGAATAGGATGCTCCCTGAAATCCATTTAATTCCAGGGAGGAAATGGTCTCTCCTTTAACACGCACTGTGTATTGCAAAGTGTGGGATAGTGGGTTTAAACCAGTGCTACATGTATCCCTGGGAGAACACAAAGGTCTTCCAGGGGGTATTCAATTTGTCTAGATGTGTGCCTAGTTTTACAACAGACTATGCAAAAAGCACTAGCAAAGTCAGTACAACCTGTAAATTTCCTACAAGACAAAAGGAGTGAGTGTATTTTTATGTCTGATTTTGTAAGCAAGTAGTTTTTAAGTGAAGTGAAACTTGGGGTATGCAAGACTCCTGAAGGGGGCTAAAGAAGCCTGGAAAGGTTGAGAATCACAGGTCTTGGCAACTTTAGAAAGGAGTTCATTCCTTGTAGTGATTCTTACATACATCCAGAGGCGCGTCACAGCAACCCTTCCCTGATGGGATTTGGTTTTTGGCTAAAACAAAAAAGTAGATGGGTGCTTTGTTTGATGGGGAAATCCAAAAGCACCTTAGCAATTAACTTCAGACTTCATTCTCCAGATACCTTGTATTAGTGGAATACTGTGGAGGGGAAAGGAGAAGTTAGTCAACCATGTCCCCTGTAATCTGTGCACATAGGCAGCTACCCACGAGAGAATCAGGTGCCACCCTGCTGATTAGCAGAGTCTCCGCTGCCGGCAGTACGTGTTTCTATTGGTGGTACACATCCACACGTGCATTGGTGCACAAACTGGATCCACCCACGGATGGAAAAAATTACAAGGAACACTGGTGGTCAGCCAGGAATGTGCCGACCCCTCTGACTCTTCTGGGCATCACTACGACCAAAAATGCAACCTTTATAAACAGGGTAGCAAAGAACTGTATCCGAGGGGCTCAGATGGCGACATAGTAAGAGGCACTAAAACAAGATCCAAGTCCCAGGCTGACCCAGGTCTCAGCCCTGGAGACAAAACTTGAACTACAGCCTCCAGGAAGCTGGTGGTGAGTGGGTCGGGTCATAAACAGCAGGTGTCTGCCAGTGGATGAAGTGACTGATGGTTGTCAGTTTTACTCCGGGAGAACTAAGACAGCCATGGACAAGAAGTCAGCCCAGTGTTCCTGGAATCTCTGCCTGTTCGGGCACAGTTCCTTGCCTGTCACAAAGCAAAATGGGAAAAACTATGATGTAATGTTTTCTCTTAGAACCCTATCAGCTGCTGGACAGGACTGCCTGGATGCAGGCGAACAGGCCATTTCTAACTGACATCCAAACAAATGCCACGCCCTTAAGTGGAAACATGGCTGGGTTGGGATGGACAAGTCTGCCCTTCATTCTGGGTTAATAGCCAACATATCAGGGAAGACAGAAGAGTTGGGCAAAGAGCTGAAAAGGAAGGGAAGGTATTAGAACAGTCAGGCCCAGCCCAGTGCTATGAGGATGCCTTACACCTGGCCTTGTCCAATCATTCTCTGTAAGTGAATGACTGCGTATTGCTCTCAGGGCCCTGACCATTTCATGGGAAAAACACATGGCCCAGATAGCCAATGCTGCAACTCCCTCCAGAGTGCAAGTCTCTGCCCTTGTTCACATGGGACATGGTTGTGGTAAGAGGTTCCATACTCAAAAGCCCTCTGGAAAGGGGAGTTCTGCAGCTCAGTCTTGCATTCTGTGGAGAAATGTCCACTGAGAGAACCCACTAGGTGTTGCTGATCTCTGCCAGTTGTGCAGCGGTCAGGATAATCTACCTGGCAAAGCACCAATTCCAACAGGCCATAGCCACCACAAAAAGTGGGGAAGTAGTACGTCTGCTGACTCAGGATGCTGCTGCCATGTTATCTGATGACACTGTTCTGAATTTTAGGCAGTGGATTAATTTGTTCAGTTCCCAAAGGCCCAGACTGGGTCTTTATCCCCCCTGTCATCTTGGTGAAGGGACAGTACTTCAAGGAGAATACCTTTCCATTTGCTGTTGGGAGATAATAGCTCCTTCAACTAAGACGTGCTAGAGCAATCTCTGCCTTCCATTTGTGAGGGCTCCCTGAGCAAAAAGGGGTAGGAGGGAAGAGAACTGGATGGAGTATGCCAAGAAGATTTCTGTCCCAAAGGACAGGGGGTGGGAACATTGGCCTCCAAAGACAGGGTGGTGGTGGGAACACAAAACAACCCCTTCCACCCTCCAGGAAGTTTGTATAGCTGCAGAGGGACTCCTGGTGGATATCTCTCAAAGTTCCTGTTAAAACACCAGTTTCAAAGTTGGCAGAGTCTGGGAAGTGAGAGACAACCTGGGGCATCCTTTTTATGCATTGTTTGACACTTGCACATCTTAGGCCATGAGCAGTAAGGAGGAAGTGGAGTAACAGTGATCTGCCAGCCCCTTCTGTTTCCCATAGTACAGAACCTGAGCAGAGCAGGTTGCATACATGGACCACACTGACATGGCTAGGGAAAAATCTCCACTTCGGGCAGCTTGTGCAACCTGACGGGCACTACATGTAGAGACAATCAAATGAGGAATCAAAACTTGGATAGTGGTTCTGGATGCACATACAGGGCAGGGGCAGAGAAGAGCCACAAAAGGTGAGGATATGGTTGAGATAGAGTCTGGAGGCAGAGACAAATGGGGCCTTTTGCTGAGCCAGACAACATTCTTGTACGTGCAATCACCGAGAGGAGCAGAGCCACAGACAGAGGCAAAGAGCTAAGAATCCCTTGATTGGGGTTGCCTCAGAAGTGCACTGCTATCCAGGCAAGAGGGTACAATCTCCTTTCTGCCCCATACAGAACGAACCTCTCTTGGCTCATAAACATATACAAAATGAGGATAAATTGATCCGACTCTTTTGGAAATTCAGCTTCAGAGCTGTACTGAGTTTCCTCTGACAGCAAGAAATACCATATGTTGACTACACATTCCATGAAGAAACAATTCTTCAGGTAGGTTCATGATACAACGCCACTGCATCCCACACTCTTGTATTGGGAGGGAGAGTAAAAAAGCAAGGATTTATCACTCCCTCCACAAGGTCAACACTTGTGCCCACTTCCAGCAACACACATCCAACAAACAAGCAGAAAGAGTGGAGTCTCTGGTTGGTGCATGGTGTACATGTGCTTTTATCACATGCCCTGTATTTCAGAAAATGATGATGACACAGAACTCTAATTTGTTCTTGGTCTGTGGTCAGTTACGAGCGTTGGCACATGAACGTGCCTTAAATGATAAATCAAAATGCAGGAAGCATCATTTGAAACCTCCTGATTCTGAAGCACCACTTGAGCATCTGCTATAGAAAAGGGTTCGTCAGCACTATAACTCATCTGGCACTAATTAAGCAAGTGGCAAACCAAGATCTGCATTTTCTGTGCAACTGTTTACCTGGTTCTCCTCCTGCCACCCTTCCAGCCAAGTTATCCTTTGTATCCTCAAACGTCCTTCTCCTGTGTCACCTAGACTTCAAGTTCTGACCCTGGAACCTCGGCACTGCTGTACTGAAACAACCCTATTCTTCATGGCAGTCCTTAATTTCAGTTCGGCTTGCTTGACTTAGAGATGCCCTGCTGCTGTCTCAGGGTCCAGTTTCCAGGCCCCTTGCTTCTTGTCACACCTTCCTGCCTTTACTGTTGTACCCCACCCATCCTCTCTCAGCATCAGCCTACTTCGGCACAATACTCCCATGTCCTTGATAAAAAAGTACAGTCCTCAACAGAAGTCACTCTTATGTCAGTTGTTTTGCACTTACATCACTGAAACATTGAGGAACATGACGTAAAAATTCCTCACACTTAATTCATTATGTCATCTAGCAAATGGAAAATTAGCACACCCTCCCAGCATCCTCTGCTACTCTCCTGTCTCTTACTGCACACAGGATAAAAATGGTTTTCAAATGTATTTTGGGTTAAGATCATGTCCTAAAATATTGTTTAAAAATGTTTTAAGTGTACAGCATGGTAAGTAAGCGATACCTTAGGATTTAGATGGTCACATAAGGACTAAAAGCATAATTTTGCCTATCCCCCTTTATTTACATTACTTTCTTATGGGGGGAAATTGGTTTGTCCCACAAAAGCTCATCAGTGAATAAATCATTGTTAGTCTTCAAAGTGCTAAATTTCTGCTGTTTTGCTTTGTTGGAGTACAGACTAACATGGCTACAACTCTGTCACTACATTCTGTTCCACTTGAAAAGAGAAGTTACTCACTGTAGTAACGGTGGTTCTTCGAGATGTGTCCCCATGGGTGCTCCACAATAGGCGTCGAGCTCGCTCGGCGCCGCAGATTGGAATTCTTCCAGCAGTTTCTCCTGGATCACGCATGCACCGGCATGCGCCACTCCCCTGCGCGCCCCTGGCCACCGCCAGTTCCTTGACCAACCGCCTCGAATGCTCCTGAAAAACACTAGACAGAGGTCCGAAGCAGGGAGGATGGGTGGGTGGTGGAGCACCCACGGGGACACATCTCGGAGAACCACCGTTACTACGGTGAGTAACTTCTCTTTCTTCATTGAGTGTCCCCGTGGGTGCTCCACAATAGGTGACTACCCAGCAGTAACCCAAGAAAGGAGGTGGGTAATCGGTTTATGTGCAGCTTGCCCCCGAAAGGACTGATGTCAACAGACGGGTATCCTCTTGGAATACCCGATGTAGGGCATAATGCTTGGCGAAGGTGTCGTAGGATGACTAGGTCGCCGCTCTACAGATGTCTTTCAAGGCGATGCCCTTGAAGGCTGTTGATGCTGCCACCGCCCTGGTGGAGTGAGCCCTAGGCGGGGCCAGCAAAGGAGTCTTTCGAAGCTCGTAGCACATTTTTATACAGGACACAATGTGCTTTGAAATTCTCTGTGAAGAGAGGCTTTCCCCTTTTGACCTGGGAGCAAGAGACACTAGAAGCCCGTCCGTTTTCCGGAAGGATTTAGTTCTGTCTATGTAGAAGGCCAACGCCCTCCTCACATCCAGGAGGTGTAGGCGTGCCTCTTTGCCAGAGCTGTGAGGTAAAATGAGGGTAAAACTATTGGTTTGTTAAGATGGAACTCTGAAGAAACTTTTGGAACAAAGGCTGGGTGCAGCCGTAAGGTTACCGCCTCCTTTGAGAATACTGTGCAGGGTGGCGTTGCCATAACTGCTGTGAGCTCACTGACCCTGCGAGCTGACACAATTGCAAGGAGGAAGGTTGTTTTTATCGTAAGGAGACGTAGAGGGACTGTGGCTAATGGTTCAAAAGGTGGACCCGTTAGCGTGCTGAGCACCAAGTCCAAGCTCCACAATGGTGGAAGCGGTTTCCGAGGGGGGTACAGGTTTACCAACCCCTTCAAGAACCTGGTAACTAAAGGATGGACGAATACCGTGGGCCCCTCCTCTGTATGCAGAAAGGCTGATATAGCGGCGAGGTGGATTTTTAGCAAGGATAAGGAAAGCCCGCCCCTCTTGAGGCCCAATAAGCATTCTAGTATTATCAGTATAGGAACGTCAAGGGGAGCTAACTGCTTGGCGGAACACCAGGCTGTGAATCGAGTCCATTTCTGTTTGTAAGTCTTCCTGGTGGAGGTCCTTCGGCTACATTCCAGGACTTGTTGTACTCCCTCCGTACATGTGCTTTCTAAGGAGCTGAGCCATGGATTAGCCATGCTTGTAGGCGCAGGCCCTGAGGGTGCAGGTGCACTACAGACCCCTGAGCCTGCGTGAGTAGGTCCAGAGCCACCGGTAGAGGGAGCGGTGGGCGGTCCGACATGCACAGAAGCAAGGGAATTCATTGCTGCCGATCCCACGTTGGGACTACTGGTATCATGCAAGCTCTCTCCTTTCTGGCTTTCTGCATGACCTTGTGGATAAGCACTGTAGGGGGGAAACGCGTAAAGTAGGGGGCCCTTCCATGAAATCATGAATGCGTCCCCCAGGGACCCCCGCCCCACTCCTGCCCTGGAGCAGTACTGGGGACACTTCTTGTTGTGCTGGGTGGCAAACAGATCGATCTGGGGGAACCCCCATGTATGAAAGATCAGTCGTAGCAGATCGGAGCAGATCTGCCACTCGTGCGTGAGTGCGAAGCGCCTGCTCAGCTGATCTGCTTTCACGTTGTGGGCGCCCGGCAAGTACGACGCTTTCAACGTTATGTTGTTGGCGATACACCAGTTCCACAGTCGGACTGCTTCCGCACACAGGGCACGGGATCGGGCTCCTCCTTGTCGATTTATGTAAAACATAGTAGAGGTATTGTCTGTATTGATCCCGACTACTTTGCCATATATGTGGTCTCGAAAATGTTTGCAGGCATTGAACACTGCTCTGAGCTCCAGTATGTTTATGTGCAGTGTCTGTTCCACAGGGGACCATAGCCCTTGCATCACCTTGTCGCCGATGTGTGCTTCCCATCCTGTGGGAGGCGTCAGTAGAAAGAAAAATAGAAATTTGTGGTTGGTGAAAAGGCACCCCTGCTAGCAGGTTCTTGGGGTTTACCCACCACGCCAGGGATCTGCGCACCTCTGTCGTGGGCGACACCACCCTGTGGACAGTGTGGGATGCCGGTTTGTAGACACTCGCCAGCCAATGCTGCAGGCTTCGCATGAGCAATCTGGCATTTTGTACCACAAACGTGGCTGCAGCCATGTGGGCCAGCAGCTATAAGCACATTAAGACCGGCACCGTGGGGCTGTATGTGATGACTTGCACCAGCGAACTGATGGCGCAGAAGCGGGTGTCGGGCAGGTACACCCTTGCTGTGATAGATTTTATGCGTGCCCCTATGAACTCTATGTCTTGTGTGGGGTCGGTCTTTGACTTCGCGAGGTTGATGGACTAGGCCCAGCGAAGAAAACGTGTCCGCTGTGACGCGGATCATGCATAGGATCTCTGCCTTCGAGGCCCCTTTCAGTAGGCAGTCGTCCAGGTATGGGAATATAAACACCCCCTGTCTGTGCAGGTAGGCTGACACCACTGCCAGGGTTTTGGTAAAGACTCTGGGGGCCGAGGAGAGGCCGAACGGAAGAACCCTGTACTGGAAGTGTTTCTTGCTGACCATGAAGCGGAGGAAGCGCCTGTGTGCTGGGTGGATCGTTATATGAAGTAAGCATCTTGTAAGTCGAGGGCTGCAAACCAATCTCCATCGTCCAGTACCGTGAGTATGGAGGCGACTGTAATCATCCGAAAACGCTGCTTGCGTAAGTAGCGGTTGAGGCCCTGAAGATCTAAGATGGGCCTCCAGCCTCCTGTTTTCTTCTCTGAGAGAAAGTAGCGTGAATAAAAACCTTTCCCCTGGAATTGTTCCGGCAGTCTTTCCACTGCCCCTATGAACATAAGGTGGTCCACCTCCTGCTTGAGCCTTGCCTCGTGGGTAGCGTCCCGGAGGTGAGGCCTGGAAGGAGGCTTCATTGGTGGGAGCGACTGGAAGGGGATCACGTAACCTGTGGCTATGATCTCCAGCACCCATTTGTCTGCGGTGATCTTTTGCCATTGGGAGTGAAACGGTCTGAGGCGATGATGGAATATGAGACGAGAGTGGCATTGCGCGATGGTAGTGATAGTGCAGCCCTCGACATGCCCGTCAAACTTGTTGCCTTTGGGCCTGTCCCAAGGGTGTACGGCTTTGTTGAGAACATCGTCTGGGAGTTCTGTACTGTTGCTGTTGTTGATGTCGCCCTTGGTCGTAGTCCCGTTGATACTGCACATGCTGTGGTTGGTATGGGTAACGTCTTTGCTGAGGGTAATATTTTTTCTTCCTATATGGAAGAGTATAAATACCCAGGGTTCTAAGTGTAGCTCTTGAGTCCTTACTAGAGTGGAGGACCGAGTCGGTTGAGTCTGCAAACAACTTGTGTGTCAAAGGGAAGATCCATGATCTTCGCCTGTAGGTCCCTCGGGATACCCGATGTCTGGAGCCAAGATTCTCTACATATGACCACTGCTGTAGCCGTTGAGCGTGCAGCCTCATCTGGCACATCCAGGGCAATCTGGACTCCTGTTCTCGAAGCTGCATAGCCCTCTTGCATAATTGCCTTTAACACCCGCTTCTTATCTTCCGGAAGTGAATCGATGAGAGAAGTAAGCCTGGAGTAATTATCAAAATTATGGTTCGCTAGGTGTGCCGCATAATTTGCCACTCTCAGTAGCAGGGTAGAAGAGGAATATACCTTCCTGCCAAACAGCTCTAGCTTCTTGGCATCTTTGTCTGATCCCCCCTGATTTGTACTGAGAAGTCTTTGACCTCTGCTGGGACGACTCGACCACCAAAGAATTTGGTTGTGGGTGACTGAAGAGGAACTCCATGCCCTTTGCCGGGACGAAGTACTTCTTATCCGCTCTCTTGTTCATAGGCAGAGCGGAGGCCGGAGTCTGCCATATGGTGGTGGCAGACTCCATAATGGCTTCTTCCAGCAGGATAGCAATTTTGGATGAAGCCGGGGGTCTCAAATTTTTCAGGAGTTTGTGATGTTTCTCCTGCACTTCTGCAGTTTGAATGCCTTGCATGAAAGCCACCCTTTTAAACAGCTCTTGGAACTGTTTCAGGTCATCCGGGTGAGCGACATCCCCGGAGGCCATGGCCTCACCTGGGGAGGATGAGGAGGAACCACTAGGATAAACCTCCTTTGAACTCTCAGGTTCCTGCGGCCGATGATACACCTGCTTGCTGGAGGATTGTGAAGGAAAGTCTCGGGGTTCTAAAATTAACTCCCCTTGAGATAACTGTTTCCATCCCTGATCGAGAGTGTCCACGGGGGTATTGGATGGCCGGGGGGGACCTGCCCCTGGGCGTAGGCCTGGGGTGCCTGTGTCCAGCATGATAAGAACGACCATGGCAGCACGGGCACGGGTCCGGGGATGGAGACCTGGACCACTCTCGGGGTGTGTACCCCCGATGTCTGGGAGAGCAAGACCTCCGCAATGACACAGATAGCAGTGAAACTGGTTTGTGGTAGTACTCCAGGGGATCCAATCCCAGAAAGGGTGAAGGTGGCCCAAGCCATGGTGACATTGGTTGGAGGAATGGGAAAGGAGGTTCTGGATAGGCTGGTGGAGACCTAGGCCTTCTGGGCGGCGTGTGTAGCACAGGGGGAGGGCTTGTCGTCAGTAGCAGCGCAGTCCTGTCCGGAGAAGGGCTGCGGTGCCAGGCTTTTGTTCTTGCCTTTCCCCTCCTCTGTGGGGCTGGTACTGGGCACTGTGGTACTGGCATTGGGGATCCTGGCCCCGCTGTCGGCGCCGCGCTCGGCCCGTTCAGCTGCGGTGCCACGCGGGTAACGTCCTCCGGTGCCTGCAGGCTCCGTGGCTGTTGGCCCTGCACCATTGGTGCCGCCTGCAGCCGTGCTGCCGGTTCCGGCACTTGCCTGGCCGACGCTCTAGGTGCCACACTTGCCGGCTGTTTTGTACACCGGAGGCTCAGCCTCTGCCACGTGCGCTGCCGCCCTGCCGCTTGCCTGAGTATGCGGCTGGGGGCTGTGTGCTCCGCCCGTCCCGCTCGCTGAAACCGCCGGCAAGCATCGAGCTGAGAGATTCCTCCGTTTCTGCACTGAGGGGGTCAGAGAAGCTGCCTTCCTCTTGTGGAACCCAGAGGGCCCTTCTGGTTGAGGCCTCTCCAGCAAGTCCGGCTGGAGGGCCTTCTCAAACAAGAGCATTTTAAGACGCATTTCTCTGTCTCTCCTGGCCCTGGCCATCAGCTTAGCACAGTGGGAACACTTCTGGGTAAAGTGTGATTCCCCCAGGCATCGGATACATTCACTGTGCCCACCGGAGGCCGGCATAGCTTCACGGCAAGACTCACACTTTTTAAAGCCTGAAGAGGCCATTGCGGTGAGTCTTTTACTGTTAATAGGGTACTTAGCACTTAACCCGTGCCTGTTTACCCGAATCGCGGACACCGGCCTGCAGGGCAGCGGGCGGCCTACTGGCCTTACGTCCACTCTTCTTCTCCTCCGCTCCAATCTCTCTTTTTATTTTTTTTTTTTTTTTTTATATTCTCTGTCCTCATTTTTTTTTTAAACCGGAAAAAAACAACAATTTACACGTAGAAACTCTATCTAATCTGACTCTGGCCGTAGCCTGAGCGGATTCCGTCTGCAGCCGATGGCGGTTGAGAAGGAACTGGCGGGGACCGGATCGCGCACGTGGCCAGGGGCGTGGAGGGGAGCGGCGTGCGCTGGCACATGCGCAATCCAGGAGAAACTGCTGGAAGAATTCCGATCTGCAGCGCCGGGCGAGCCCGACACCTATTGTGGAGCACCCACGGGGACACTCGATGAAGAATCACAACTTTATGGTCCCTATCCCCAACGAATGTCAAGGACCCCTAGGACCCCCTTCTCCATTCACTCCTCGCATCTGCTGAACACCTGCTCCATCTTAGCCTTGCTCTTACAACCCTCTTCTCCTGTCACTTCATTTCTCCCATCACTTCTCATTCCACTCAACCCTGTTCTGCACTAACCACCAACCCCAGATGGCCTTCTGGAGCCCTTGCATCTTCTCGAACTGAATCCAAGCTTTGGCTGTTGCTTCCCACTGCATATACTTCCTTTTGCATTTACCCATTCACTTCCAGGGTCAAGGGAGATTCCATCTTTTAAAAAGTTAATTTAGGAACAAAGGGTGTTATCATGGCCACAGATTAACTCCATGGGCTCAGGGAGAAAAAAAAAAGTGGTTTCAACAGTCAGTAGCACTGAGTAACACAGAGTAGCCCCTCATCCATGATGGGTAGAGTCACCTGACAAAAAGGTAACTGGTGCCTGGCTAGCTGACAAACAGGCTGAACCTCTCTAATCAGGAACTCATCAGGCAACATCTTTAATCTGGCTTAGTTTGCCAGATGACCATTTATGGGTTTGGCCAACTTTCCCATGGTCCCATAATGTCTGTTTACAGCCACCAGTCCTGGCTCTCAATGTTTTGTTGTGATTTAGCTGTATTTTACCCCAAGTATCTTCTAAGAACGCAGTAAACAATGGAAGTGTTGATAACACTACTAGACAAGACTGACCTCCCGGGGTCTGGCAAATTCTCTCACTTGGTATGGGTCAGGTCCCTGAGGGTACTGGACTAGAGAGATCCAAACTGTACATTATATTTGAAATACAATCTAGAGCTGAAGCAAAGGAACACCACTGGTACTGCTGGGGATGAAGAGGAGTGTGCGTGTGTGTGTGTGGTAATTTAATTACTTACCTTCCTTCAGGAAGGTTCTTTGCCAAGCTCTGGATATTTTTATTTAGGGATATGAATCAATTCACTCAAGGACATCTTAAGAAGTGGCATGAAATATCAGTAGGATTGATGCAGCTATGAAGTGTTCTTTGTGTACCTGAAGTTAGCTTCCACAGCACCAGCAGCTAACCAAGCATGGTAAGAGCAGCTGAGAAAAGCATAAGGAAGGAGTGACAAGGGATCCTAGGTGGACAGACCATTAGTTCAATAAGTGCTAAATTCTGCCATGGATCATGTGCACGAACATGCATCACCACTACAGGTATAGCTATGGCACGGCAGCTAGGCTGTTGTAACCCCATCACATAGACTGCCTACAGAACAAGGGAATTTTGCCATCGCTGAAGGAACTCTGCCTCCGAGTCATGGTAGGTGACTGACTGAAGCATTCTTCCACTGACCTGCATCTACAGCTGGACCTAGGTTGGTATAGCTACAGTGCTCAGGAATATGGTTGTTTCACACATCCAAAAGTGAGAGTTAAACATAGATCAAGACTAACGCTAGGATTTGACTACAGTACAAAGTTCTCTCATATGAATTAGCACTAGGTCAAAAAGAGCCCAAAATCCACCTCTTGTGCACACCAGTGTTGGGTTTCCTATTGCACGACTAATTTATAGTTCTTAAATGTGGTATTATTTGATTTAATATAAAGTACATGGTATTTTTAAGGGCACAGTTAAGAACCTAAGAACATAAGAATGGCCATACTGGGTCAGACCAAAGGTCCATCAAGCCCAGCATCCCATCTGCCGACAGTGGCCAATGCCAGGTGCCCCAGAGAAGGAGAACAGAAGACAAGTGATTTATCTCCTGCCATCCATCTCCTGCCATTGTTATGAAGGCTAGGGCACCATACTTTATCCCTGGCTAATAGCCATTTATGGACCTGACCTGCAAAAATTTATCAAGCTCTTTTTTAAACCCTAATAGAGTCCTGGCCTTCACAGCCTCCTCGGGCAAGGAGTTCCACAGGTTGACTGTGCGCTGTGTGAAGAAAAATTTCCTTTTATTAGTTTTGAACCTACTACCCATCAATTTCATTTGGTGTCCCCTAGTTCTTGTATTATGGGAAAAGGTAAATAATTTTTCTATATTCACTTTCTCCACACCATTTATGATTTTATATACCTCTATCATATCGCCCCTCAATCGCCTCTTTTCCAAAGAGTTTGTGGAGAAATATTATCAAGAGACAGATGGAACCATCCCAATGCACCCGAACGCTCAGAAATTCCATAAAGTCACCAGGGGTCCTGCAGAGAGCGGCTGCAGGATCAAGCCCCAAACTCGCAGTTTTCACAATGTTATTTACACAGCCCCCCCAAGCACACACAAAAATAAGGTTTCAGTCTTACAAATCTACACCCCGAGTCTAAAAAAACCAAACCCTAGACTAGGATCTGAGGAATGAAGTCCAGCTGAGGCATCCAACTTGAGCTACAGAAAGGAAATGAAGGCAAGAGGGTATAAGTGACAGTCCTAGATATAGCCAAATGCTGCAAATCAGAAGGTCTTACCACCTTAAGTTACACCAGGATTTCCCAATACTGTCATTGGGAACTGCACACACGGAGAAATCTGCTCATACACTTTATTTCATACAACACACAAAGTAAGATGGTTGAATGCTGTGAAAAACAGCTGTGACAATTTTGAGTTCATTTATGTATTTGAACCTAAAAGCCACCAGCATTTTATAGTCCAAACTTTTGGTCACAGATTTACCTCATTTTCCTCTTCTGACATTTTAGTGGAATTATCAGGTGACTTTATTGGCTTCTGATTATTAGGTCCATTTGTCTCCTCTTTGCCATGTTCCGCCTCCCACTCCTGTAGAACTTCATCGATGTTGAAACGACGTCGGTAACTTACAAAGAAGTGTTTCACTTGCACCACTGATTTATTTCCAATCACATCAGAGATTGCCTGGAAGTCTCGGCCATACTTTCTGATTGCTGAAAATGGAAGAAGTAAAATAATATTAACTGTGACAACAGCCAGAGATGGGCATAAGCCACAATATAAGGACCTAAGGCTGAATCCCCCTCAACATTTAGGCCTATCTGTAGTCACGCCACTATGAAAGGTGTTATAAAGTTGGAAGTGGGAGAAAGCATTTCTAGTTTGGCTCATCCTACATGACTCTTCTTTATATATGTAAGTCTGCCTCTTTCTGTCTCCGCTCCCAACTGTTCCTCCTACCTAACTTGCTAACACCAAACCTACCTATAAAAGAGTGTCACTGTCTAGAAGCAGATGAGTGATCTGTTTGCCCAAATGAACGCTGCATGCCCTGTATCGCAAAGAGGAAAAAGAGTGGGAGGTATTTTTGTTAACCCCTCTTTCTTTGGCAACACTATAAATCACATCCAGATTTTTCATTAGCTACTGAAGGAAAAATCCCAGCACACAGTAGGGTTCAATTTTACTTCGCTTGCTGAAGTAGGAAAGATTTATAGTTCCATACCTTGCACAGCAAGAAGCTGCTCATCTGTGGTCCAACGTGCATTAAATTTCTGAACGACCTAGGTGTCATAAATAAAGGAATTAGTTTCCTTAAGCAATGGACTTCTACTCATATATGACTTTGTAAATGCTTGTATGAAACCAGCAATGAACTAATTGTGAGAGCCTTCAAATACAGTATTTTTCTTCCTATTAAAATATTGCATTATTCGTTTTAGCAACAAAGGAAATGAAATCAGGTAACTGAAATAAATTGATTCCATAGCTAGCTGTTAACGCCCACAGCCTGAGCACAGGACTGAGTTAGGAGTTCCTCCTCTACCTCATTGGCATTTCCCCACAACTCCCTCTGGGATCTCACTCAAGTTTCTTACAGCCTGATTATTACAGGTGCCAACTACAGGTTGAACCTATCTAATCCAGAACTCTTCCATCTGACAACATCTGGCATGATTTTAGTTAGCTGGATGACCACTTAGCATGGTTATGGCCAAGCTTCCTGTGGTCTCAAAGCTTGTTTACAGCCACTAATCTTGGCTCTCTGTGCTGTTATTTAGCTCTAAATTACCCTTAAATGCCTGCTAAGAGCCCAGTAAGCAGTGGAAGGATTGGTAATGTGCTAGACAGCATTGACCTTCTGCGGACCGGCAAATTCTCTCCTTTGGCACTGGCCAGGTCCTAAGAGTGCTGGACTAGAGAGGTTCAGCCTGTACCCAAATCCCCATGAACTCTTATAGGAATTCAAAGTTCTCAGTAGTTCTGTCAGCTTATTAACCTTTCTGGCCTGTCCCCCAATCTGTGGAATGGGCTAATAATTAGCTCTCTTAGAAGGGTGTAATGACAAACGCTCTGAAAAGAGTATGACGAGTGCTGAGTGCTACATATTACCAGCAATCTACAGGCTTACATCTGAGATAAGTTTTACAATCAGCCAAATACAGATTGAAGGCTGCTGTTACTCTCTTCCACCCTCTCCTCCTGCAAAAGGCCAATTACCATTAGATTAATTTCTGGGTTAGCTGGCAGTAGACAGAATGATTGTATCTACATAGTGCCAGCTCTGACATTTAAGCAAGCATTAACACTTGCTATTGGGAAATGAAAAGGGATGCGCACACAGCAATAGGTGAACCAGCATACCTCTGGAAGTCTGTATTGTTCTATGCCACCTTCAAGTTTTTCTTTGAGAGAGCTATTCGTCTGCTTGATATTTTGTATCTGGAGGAAAAAGAGGGAGAAGGGGAAGAGTAGTGACTTTCACTAAGGATGAAAATGTCTCAGCAAGCCCTGTATCAGCAGCCCTTGTGAACATCCTGTCTGCTTGACTTTGAAGTTTTCCTGCATCCTCTCTTTACCCAAAGTACAAGGAACATGTGGAATGATTAACTCCTCCATTTCAACAGCAAGCTCTTTGGGGCAGGGTCGGTTTCTTATTCTATACTTATACCGTGCCCATCAAAGTTAACAATGTCCATAGCAGTTCAGAGACAAACCTGAACCAGCTCTAAATTCTGAAACCAGAGAAAATTCAGATCTAGGACATAGGCAAAGGGACTAAACCCATCCATTCATTCACCCATCTCTCTTGGCTATTAGATCCACTAGAAATGCAGAAATATGTTGGGAAGCTTACATGGGGCCTGCCAGAGGAAGCACATGTCAAACCACAACAGAACCTCAGGTTTTGCATTTTGAGTTGATGCCAAAAAACTTACAAAAGGTGAAGGTCCAACTTGAATTAAAAAAAAAAAAAAAACTACACACACACACTGCACAGAGTGAAGAATTCCGTGTTTGGCCATTGCAGACTTCAGTTCTTCATGGCTTCCTGTTTGCCTGCACGAAGTGTGATGGGGAGGCTGGGGGCTTGGGAGATGTAACTGGGCTGTTGGAGATGCCAGAGAACAGAGCTGTAACCTGAAGTGGAGAGTGGCTCTGGCTATTCCAAAGGTGGCACAAGAAAAAGTGTAAAGACAGCTAAATATGGTTGCTGCAAAGCAGTAACTGCTGGAAAATAGTGTACACCATGCAAAGAAAAATTCAAGTTAAAAAAATGGGCAACACCAGGTTACAAGACAGACAAAATGCTGAAACTTTCTGGATCAAAATGAATTATTTCCTGCTGCTCTGTAACTACGAAACTAGATTTAAACAGTACTGGGCTAATTCATTTTGGTAGGCTGGCATCTTGCTAATTAAGTCACATCCTGCTATAAGCCATCACCGCCAAACTATAAATCCCCAGTAACAACCCCAAGTGGAGACTGACAGCAGCACCTTTAAAAATATCAGATGCCAAATCTACTCTTGAGCTGTCTTTGGAGCAGTTTGTACCTGTCGCTTGATTGAGACCAATTCCATATCCAGTTGTCTGAGCACCGTCGTAGCAGCAGTGGCGTTGGCGGAAACAGCCTCTACGTCCTCTTGAGAAAGGAACATTCCTTTGGGAGGTTTCCTTTTTGCTCTGTTTTTGGCCTGCGTACTGTGCTTCTCTTTTTTCACTGGTGGCACTGTCTCAGCTGGTGGCACCTGGGAAGCAGATGACATTCTATACAAACTGTTCTTAAAAAAAAAAAAAAAAAGGGGGGGTGTGTGCGGAAAATCCCACTCTCTCTCTCTCAATGAGACCGAAGTCACTGGGGTTAGGCTGATTAGCCACATAAGTGCCTTTGATAATTACACCTCACCCATCATTTCTCACAGAAAACAGCGTAAATTGCAAAGTAGCAGGAATTAAATCCTCTGTGTGATATCATGCAATGGGTCATGGTGATCAAAGAAGTGATGCCACATTATTCTTTTCTACACACTAAGTAGAAAGAATTCTGTTGCCTTTTTAAATTGACTTCCATTTCTTGTACACGTGTCTAATAATCAGTTCAACGTTTTTGGCAAGTTGTTAACTAACACCCCCTTACTTCCTGCCCATCCAAGCAAGGCCTCAATGTCAGTTCAATTCATTCCAAAAAGAAATTGAATTTGATGGGGTGAGTGGGTGAACACAACATAGGAAATTGCTCCAAACACACTTATGAGCCAGAGACAAAAAAAACCACACACACACACACAACCTAATTTAAGACTGAACACAAGGGTTGAAGTGTCTGCAAAGTAATCCTTAAAAAACAGTAATGAAAGGAATTGTTACTCACTTCATTCTAGGTAGGACAGGACTGACAAACAAGTTTCATTAGAAATAACTGAATTTCTCAATCAGGCAAAACTAACTAGAAAAATCTCTTTTCTTGGAAGAGGGAAGTAGTGTGGTAGAACGGGGAAGGAGATACACAGCAATCCCTTGAAACGCGCAGTTTTGAGATGCGCTTAACTCACATTATTGCGAGTTAAGCGCAACTCAAAATCCCGCTCTCCCCTGGCCCTGGCTCAACCCCTCCAGCCCCGCGTGGCCCCGGTTCAAAGCCTCTGCAGCCCCAGCTAGCACCCCCCACAACCAACAGGCAGCTCTGGCTCACCCACCCCTCCCACAGCTCCAGCTCAACTCCACCCCACCAGCCCTAACCCACCCCAGGCTTAAGCCTGGTCTTGGGTTGGGGGCACAGCAGGGGGGACAGAGGGGTTAACACTCTCCAACTGCCCCCCACCCCAGGGCTTACCTTTCAAAAGGAGCTCCAGGTGCTCCTGCTGCTTTCCTGGCCCACACTGCAACAGGAAAAAAGCCGCCCCCTCCTCGACTTAAGTGAAATTTGAGTTACGTGAGGGTGCGTGGGAACAGAACCCTCTCATAACTCAAGGGACTACTGCATTTTATAAAACAGCCTCACACCTACAAAAAGAATTAATTGCCAAGCCAATCAATCTATTTTGACCCCAAAAGCTATAAATATTTCCTTCCTGTGTCTATAAACAGATATCTTCTGGTGCATCACCCATTTTTCTAATCATTTCAGCAGTTTGTTACATGGAAAGGTTGTTACTCTCCCCTTCTCCCTCCTGATTCCCCCCCTCCCCACCCCCGACCACCAAAAACAAGAAGCTCATTTGCATCTCTTTAATATCACTTCCAAAAAGACTGGATGTTAACTTGTAATAAAAATCCCCACCTTACGATTAAAGTTGTTGTACTGTTCCAGCCCCTATACAAAGGCCACAAACTAAAAAATGAAAACAGAAGAGGCCCCAAATCTGCATTCTTGTACTTTCTCATCAGCAAGTTAAAATACAGCATAAAAGCTTGGTTAGTGACACTATCACTGTAATTTGGGAAGAAAATTTCCTCACTTTATGCAGTGTTCATCTGCTGGTTAAAAACAATTAAAATACTAAACACACACACATGCATGCACTAAAGCCTTGATATCAGTCCAGCCCTAACCACTAATTCAGCCCAGATGCAAGAAGCTATTCTGCTTAGGAAGTCTTCCTACAAGATTTTTCCTTGTACAAGGGAGATGGGAAAACAGCAGAAACACACTGGAATAGCCAAACCAACGTAACGATGGACTGGGGAGGCCAAATTTTGCCTTCAGCTTGAGAAGTGAGAGCTTTGATAAGTCAACTGGAATTGATGTGAATTAGAGGTTTCTGATTAGGGAGTATTTCATCCACACACACAAATTCACAGGCTGGTGAACGAATCCAGTACAATGTACTCAAGCTACAAGAAAACACCCAGTTCCCACAGTGTGAATATCGCACAAGGCTGAACAAACATATATTCCTTTGTAAGTATGAACAACTTTAGACTGTAGTTTTACAGAGTTCACAGAATACATAGCTGCTTTGTTATGGACAAGAAGTCAGAGCTCTGTCAGAATTAGCTTCTCATAAAGCCTGCACAATATACAAAGGGTCTCAATGTGCATGGAATTGAGAATTTAAATAGCCAACCTATTTTGGAGAAGTTGCTTTGCTGGCCCTAGGTATGTTTTTGTAGAATTAAATCCACTTAAAAAACCCACAGTACATAATCTGGACATTAATATGGGACTGGCAGTGCTTCTGTAGTGTCTCAGATGTACAAGGCCACACACAGATAGAAGACAAGGTCTCCATACCAAAGTTGATAATTTACATTTAAGAAATAAAGATATCTCATATCACTTAGAAAGCAAAGACAAGATGACATTAACTGACTCCAGGAAAGGGGAGATAAAGATATTTTCCGTAACTGTGTGAAGGAGTTACGAATATGAGAAAGCCCCAATCATTTCACAGTTCAACCGAAAATGAAAGAAAATAGAATAAGGAAGCTCCCCAACTCCTTCTGAAAAACAAAACTGAGACCAAGAGTTTTTGAGGAACCCCCCCACCAACCTCCTCCCCAAGTTGTATGGGTCAGAGAAATCCTGATATTGCCTAAGAAGTCATACAGAAAACACCAAATCTCTTGAGCGAACAGGCATTTTTTGGTTTGGTTTTGGGAATCAGGTGCTTTATTGTCATTATAAACCTGAACAGCTCACTGCAGAAATGCAATGCAGAAGAACAAAAAGATATCCACCTTCTGGACTGCTCTCCCTCTGAGTACTTTGGATTCAATAAACTCTTAGGCTTGAGTGCTGCAATACCAAACCTAATTAACACTGCACAGGCTATGCAGATTGTACAGGAGAATAAAATGAAACTGGCAGTCACTTTCCAAGTGACAAGCCCTCCAAAGGCTGTTTGTCACTGCACACACAGTGTGGGGGGGGGGGGGGGGGGGGGGAAGAGTGGTAGCACAGATTACCTGAATTACAAAGTGAGAAATAAATAGGGCATGTAATCCCACATAAAACACTTTACTACAAAAGGGACCTGAAGTCAAAAATTGTGACCATCTGTTTCCGTCCAAAACACATGCAGATACAAGTAAACTTTGACTTCCAGTACGCAAAGCTAGAGCTATAGATTATAGGCAAACAGTAGGAAGCCAATGCTTTTAGACAGGCGAGTAGAATACGTAAAAGCTTGCTTTTAGAATCAGTTTCTAGGAGGAAATTTCAGTTTGAAATCTTAAAAAAAAAAATATAACACCCCTTATACCTTATTTTTATGACTAGACAATACTGAAGACTCAAACAGCAGAAAATGGAAAGGAGAGGTGGTTAAGGAAGCTTATCCACTAGTTATGTGTGATGAAGTTATGATTATGCAGAGTCTCAGTCCTTTTACAGTTAAAGTGAAAATGAGAGACTAAGATCGCTCCCCAATGGTGTGCAAAAATGATTAACTGGGTAACTTAAGATGTATATTTAGTCACTGCCACAGTCAACTACCAAAACACATGCCTTTTGCATGCAACTTGGCACTAGCTATACTGGGACGATCGCCTGAGAGAGCAGTTTTTAAAAAGATTTTATTGCAACGAGAGAATTTTGTCCACATAAGTGTAGACAAAATCATGTAACTATGTTCAGAGGATCAGATTTCACACTTTATAACAAGACTGATTTAGCAGTGACATTAACTATACACAAAAATCTATAGCTTTTTGTTTTGCTCAGCCTCAGTTAACAGGTCTATTAAAACTAACATCTTTTCAATCCCTGTTTAGAAGTATTCGTTACAAAACCAAAACTCTTGTCAAGGTATTTTTCCCAATGTTAACACTGAGGTAAGGCCACCAGCTGTGATAGTTCAAAGTCTTGCCTTTTATTCTTTACACTCTGCTTTGTTACCACAGCCCTCTCCCCATGACAGTCAAAGCTTGTAACAGTTTGGAGGTAGACACCTGGCACATTTGTTTTGAAAAAACAAAGAATGCCACAGACTTTGAAGATGCAATACAAGTCAGTCAAATTTAAAGTACAACAAATAAACTCATTTGCTTTAACCGGAATTCCCCATCTCTGAAATTATATTTCTTAAATGTTATTTCTTATTCTTAAAGTTTGGATCACACAGCTGGCAGCTGCAAAGAACCACATTTACTTCAGTAAGATGTGTGGGGGTGTTAGGATTGGCGCGCTCACACACACACACACACACACGCGCACAGAGTTACCTACTTACCACAAGCCCTAGGGCAGCTAGAGTGAGTTTTACTGCATACTGCAGTGCCTCCCTTTGGGCCAGTATGGTTTGAAGTCCCTCAGTCCTAATATGTACTATTTCTGAAGGAAACAGAAATGACCCATGCCAAGAGCAGTTTGTGCAGTTCTACTGATGTCAGCAGACTTATCCCATTGGTGAATCAGGCTCCCAGCACCTAATCACATAAAAGTCCTAAAACTGTGGGACATACAAACTTGACAACAACAACAACAAAGTTTTCCAGGAAATGACCATTTTTCAGTTCACATCCCTCCCTGTTCCTGTGGAAGTCAATGCAATGTCATCACTTCAACACACTCAAGACGACGCCCCTTCTGGCTGGATAAAACTGATACAAAAATTGCCCACAAGGAATGAGAGCTTAGTTTCACTCCAGCCTTAAGTCTTGATTACAGTGTTATTTTTATGGGGCGGTGGGGCAGCAGAAGAAATCTTATTAGTTCACTTAATCCCTTAACGCTTTATTTCAATAAAATAAGTAGGATCAAAAGAACTAGCACATAGCAGTTAGCGTATGTTCCAGCCTCAGTTACAGGTTACAGCTTAAAACATAGAAACCATTTTCTCCCTTAAAACTCTCTCATCAACCATAGGCTCAGCACCTATTGGTGTACAAATGCCTGCTTCAATATTTCCTTCTATCTTTCCATGTCCAGTGTGGAGTGGCTTAGTTTCTGTAGACTAGCTCCACGCCAATCTACTATATCATCTACCCTTTCTCTGTAGGGTCTGCCTCTCCTATTCAAATCATCGATTATGCCAAATACCAGACTCTTGACTTTTCACTCATCATTCAGTCTGTAGATATGCCTGAATAGCTGCAACTTCCATTGCATAACCCTCTGCAGTAGGCTCTCTTTCAGCTGTATCTTCCTATGTAATTCCTCACTGGTGACCTCCTGTATCCATCCTATTCTCAGTATCTTTCTGTAACAATTCCTCTTGAATGCCAATATCCTTCCTTTCAAATCTTTAGTTATCACCAATCTCACATCCATAGAAGATGCCGCTGAATACACACGTTTTCAAGATGCTCAGCTTCATTCCTTCCTTCCTTCCTTCATTCACTGCAGTATGGGAAGGTGGAGGGCAGCCATCTGTGGGGAAGGAACAAGTTCTGAGCTATCTAGAAAAACTAGATGTACACAAATCCATGGGTCTGGATTTAATGCACCTGATGGTACTGAGGGAATTGGCAGATGTCATTACTGAACCTTTGGCCATTATCTTTGAAGACTCTTGGAGATCGGGGGAGATACTGGATGATTGGAAAAAGGCAAACGTAGTGCCCATCTTTAAAAAAATGAAAGGACAATCCAGAGAACTATAGAGCGGTCAGCCTTACCTCAGTCCCAGGGGTGGGGGAGGGGAGAGAATGGAGGGGATCCTCAAAGAATTCATTTTGGAGCACTTGGAAGAGGGGAAAGTGATCAAAAGTAGCCAACACTAATTCACCAGGGGCAAGTCCTGCCTGACTAATCTGATTAGCTTCTATGATGAGGTAACAGGCTCTGTGGACATGGTGAAGGTCAGTGGATGCGATAATACCTTGACTTCAGCAAAGCTTTTGATCTGGTCTCCCACAACATTCTTGTCCATAAGTTAAGGAAGTATGGATTGGATCCTTGGACTACAAGATGGATAGAAAGCTAGCTTGATGGTCAGGCCCAACAGGTAGCGGTAAATAGCTCAATATCTAGATGGCGGTCAGTTTCAAGCAGAGTGCCACAAGGCTCGGTTCTGGGGCCAATGTTGTTCAACATCTTTATTAATAACCTGGATGAGACACTGGATTGCACCCTCAGCAAGTTTGCAGCTCACATTAAGGTAGGGGGAGAGGTAGATACGCTGGAGGGTAAAGAGAGAATCCAGAGTGACCTGGATAAATTGGAGGACTGGGCCAAAAGAAATCTGATGTGGTTCAACAAGGAGAAGTGCAGAATCCTGCACCTGGAGCTGAAGAATCCCAAGCATTGTTATAGGCTGGGGACCGACTGGCTCAGCAGCAGTACGACGGAAAGAGACCTTGGGGTTATGGTGGATGAAAAGACTGGATATGAGTAAACAGTGTGCACTTGTAGCCAAAAAGGCTAACGGCATACTAGGGTGCATTACAAGGGGCATTTTGAACAAATCTAGAGAAGTAGCTGTTCCCCTCTATTCGGCACTGGTGAGGCTGCATCTGGAATAGTGTGTCCAGTTTTGGGCCCCCCAGTGTAAAAAGGATATGGATGTGCTGAAGCAGGTTCAGCTGAGGGCAACAAAAATGATTAAGGGGCTGGAGCACAAGACCTATGAGGATAAGATGAGGAATTTGGGCTTGTTTAGTTTACAGAAGAGAAGACTTAGAGGTGATTTAATAGCAGCCTTCAACTTCCTGAAGGGGAGCTCTGAAGAGGAGGGTAAGAAACTGTTCTCAGTGGAATCAGATGGCAGAACAAGGAGTAACGGCCTAAAGTTGAAGAGGGAGAGGTGTAGTTTATACATTAGGAAAAACTACTTCACCAGGAGGTGGTGAAGCATTGCAATGTGTTGCCTAGAGAGGTGGTGGATTCTCCATCCCTCGAGGTTTAAGTCCCAGCTTGACAATGTCCTGGCTGGGATGACTTAGTGTGGGTTGATCCTGCTTGGAGCATGGGGCTGGACAAGATGACCTCTTGAGGTCCCTTCCAGCCCTATGATTCTTAAGCTAATTGTTTTGCTTTTCCAGATTTTATCCATCGCCTTCAAATTCACTCTTGTTTTCATTATTCTCGTCGCTATTTCCTTCTTACAGTCTAGATCATACGTCATGTTGCTCCCCAGATACGTGAGCTTCTCTACATCATCTCGTTCAATCCCGCCTACACTGATCTTCCTTCCTACTTCCCGATTTCCATAAGCCATTTGTCTTTGCTTAATCCTTGTTCATAAATCAGTCTAACTGGTTCCCTTCCTTGTTTAGAACCTGCGCCATTCTCACTAGTTTCTCTTCCTTGGTTATAACTGCATCATCCAGGAACCTGAAGTTGTTAACTCCCATCCCATGCAGCAACATCCCTTCTACCTCATCCTTGTTCTTATCCATCACTCTCTCTAAGTGTGTGACGAAGATACTCACCGAACACCATGGATTAAGTTTTCAAAAGTAACGCCTTCATTTCAGTACCCCAATTTTAATACAGGTTGAACTTCTCTAATCTGGAATTCTCTCATCCAGCAACATTCATATTCCAGCATGATTTTAGTTAGTCAGACAACCACTTAGCATGTGTGGGGGCCAAGTTTCCCATGGTCCCATAAGCTGTTTACAGACACCAGTCTTGGCTCTCAGTGTTCTGTGGCGTTACTTAGCTGTAATTTACCCTTACATATCTTCTAAGAGCCCAATAAGCATGAGAAGTGTTAGTAATGTGTTAGACAATACCATGGTCTGGCAAATTCTCTTGCTTGGCACTGGTCAGGTCCCAAGGGTGCTAGACAAGAGAGATTCAACCCATACTCAACCCCCCTTCTACCTCCCAACTTGTAAGCAAGTATTCATGGGGAGACATGCCTGTTGTGTTGCCTGTACGCAAAACTTCAGAGGCCAGATCAGAGCCTCATTTGGAGGAGGTGTTGTGGGCAGGGGAAGAGGAAAACCACCTACAACCACACAAAAGCACTCCTTTATTAGCAGCCACTTTAGGTGAGGAAAAAAAAAAAACAAACCACTCAATTTCTTGTCATTCATTTCAAATGGATAAAGATTTTGAATACTAGTTACTTTCACCAGAATTGTGAGCCACTATTATTCCTGTTCAGAAGAACAGCAACCAGAAACTATGCAAAAGCACAAATAAAAACAAGGCACTGTCAGGTCCTCCATGGCACAAAAGAATAGTTTGCATTGACAGGTGAAAAATTTTCATTAGCTTTCAACACATTAGGTTTTTTCCCCCTCCCTACCTCTTTTTTGCTCTCCTTGTTTTGTTCTATGTCAATATCAACGGGGTTACTTCCATTTGTTTCCTCCATTTCATCCTCACTGAAAGACAAAAGCATGGCATGACCATATTACTATGAGAATTTCTATTTCTCTACAATAGCCTGCTGGAAGTCAGGCATGGATAGTCCATTCAATCCAACAGATTTTCTTTTTATGAATTTTAAAGCCAATTACATTTTAAAAATAACCACATTAGGGACCATTCATTTAAAAGCTATTACATAAACTCATCTGTGGTATATCTGGGCAAAATGAAGTCTTGTTTATACCCAAAAGGTAAAAATAAAAAAAAAATTAAAAAAAACCAGGGGTTTGGGGGGTGGTACTTCAGAAATTCCTTGTTAGAATCAAAGAGGCCTAGCTGGTGAATATTTCTAATGTCAGGCAAACCCAAACAAACAAGGACAAAGAATTAGAGCCAACTGCGTTAATGCAATTTCACACATTCAATTAAAAAACTCTTACACATAACAAAAAAAGCAAATGCACAAGTTCTCCCAGGGACTCATTAAAAAACACGTATGTTTAGTTCTCCCAAATCTCATCTTTAATTCCTCCCTGAGTGATGGAAAAATTCATCAACTACTGGAATAAGCAGCATCAAATAGAGGCCATGCTGCGTGTGACCTTCAAACACCTGGTCGATTTAATTATATTCAAATTCTGTTAGTGCTCTACTACCATTCATATTAAGGCATATCTCCACATAAGGTTTTGAATCAGTGCAGTGTACAATGGCTAAATTAATTGCTATGTTTGTTATGTCGGCTCCAGAGTGCAAGAATAGTATTGTTTGGATTATATTTATTTGCTTACTTTAAAAAGGACACATTAAGATTTCACTGGTCCCATGAAATCCAGCAACCTATTAAGATAGCCAAGTTGGAGACATCAGTATTAAGTCAGCATTATATTCTACATACCCAGAGTATTCTGTTTGCACAGACACATCTTTTAGATTTTGGGTTTCAGTTATTTTATTTTTTTTAAATTATAGACAAAGGTGAAGAGTACAAACAAATCACATTCACCCACTCTGTTACTGAGGGACACATTTGCAAATGGAAGAGTGTTAAGCCATGCTGCCTCTGAATTAACTGAAGACCAGCTAATGCCACCAACCACCACCTAAATGGTAAAGCTCTGCATCTTATTTATTAATGAAGCTGTTGTACGAAGGAGTGTTAGCAACTTTAAAAACTATCACTGGCACTCAAGTCATACATAGGAGGTCAAAAGGTCAAATTTCTGCATTCCACCAGAGAGAGGTTGCTGCCCCTGACCTAATAAACGTGATAGTCATTAAGGTGCCACTGGACTTATTTGTGAACCTACAGACTAACACAGCTACCCCTCTGAGACTAAGCTTTACAGTGTAAACGATAACAAGTGTTCCTTTTTGAGAATACAAATCATTTTTCCACTGAATAATGAAACAATTTTTGCAGATGGAGAATAGCAGCAATGAAACAGAGGCACAAATAACAGAACGCCAACCAAGTACAGGATTAGCTGGATAGCGGTGTCCTCATTTGAGATCCTCCATCCACCGGGCTCATTGCTGCAATGTGATTTAATGACCTCCACCATTGCAATGGCCTCTTTCTGTGGGGATCTCCTACTTGAGGCACAGAGGCTAAGGAGGCAGTCATGAAAGAGGAGCCCTTTGGCAGGAGGCAAATGCACAGCACTAGCGGCTTGTGACAGACATGTCCTTTCCTAGGGTGTGGCTGTGTGGGAAGTTCTGAATTTACTAATATTTAGATTGAGTTTTGGAGCAGGTTGGAAAATGCACCTGTTCATGAGGACAGGAAACATCTTAAGCTCTGCAGAAGCACCACTGCTATGGAGAGAGGGGAAAACAAGGAGCTTAAGAATACAGAGAACCTTTGCAGACAGTCATCTCTCAACGTGCCTAGAAGCAGTGCTCCACAGCGGTCCCCCAATTGCCCTAGGTTTGAGTGGGGTTAGCCTTGGAACAGGGTGCTGCAGTGTGCAATGGGCAAGGCAGCCATGTTGCGGACCTAGGGCTGAAGTACTGGGAACACAGAATCTGTTGAAGCTCAGTAGCTTATGGCCCTGTAGAGTGCTGGGAACACTTATACAGGAAAACACATGCACATCTAATAGAGGGGAAGGTACTGAATTTCACCCACCACCACCGTGAGCTCTCCTCTCCCTTTCCCAATACAAAACTAGCCAACTTGACCATTGCACTGGGTGGAGAATTTGGCCCTAAAAGCATTTTATTGGCAGCAGCTTTCTGGCGGGACAAGTGTGTAGATAAAACAAAGAGAAGGGACTGCCAGACACCACCATTCTTCCATTTAGTGCACGCTTCCATACTAGGAGATGTTACCTTTAGGGCTAAAAGTCTGACCTCAAATTACTGTTGTGACTTCCCATTAGAGCATGGTTTCCCAAACTGGGGGGTGTGAAGAATAGCCAGAAGGGATGTGAGGCAACCCAGCCACCACATCATTTCCCCCACCTGAAGAAAGATCCAGCCTTTGCTTCCAGCTCTCAGCCCCCGCCATTTTATGTGAGTGACCCGGCGCAGCTGCTATGAAAAGTGGGCAGCTGGTGAAGACCCATGTGGAGTTAGCTGCCTCCTGCAAAGATGAGTGAGTGTGGGTTGAGGAGGAGGAGGAGGAGGGTGTTAGATGGGTGCTAGAGGTGCCTGGCTCAGATGAGGGGGATGGGATAAGAGCGGTGGGGGCTGGTGGTGTCTGGCTTTGTGGGATGGGAGAGGCTTGGGCTGCCAGCTTGCAGAACTCGCGGGGCTCGGGCAGGCAGCTGGCCCCGGCAATGTGAGGCTCAGGTGGCTCAGACTGGAGGGTGGGCAGCTAGGCTCGGTGGTAGGGGGCTTGGGCTGGCAGGCAGAGAGCTGGCTCCAACAGCATGGAGCTCAGGGGGCTGGCCCCGGCAGCACAGGCCTCAGGCGACCGTCTGGCCCCAGCAGCTCTGGCAGTGTAGGTCTCAGGCAGACGGGTGGCTGGCGTGGGAAGCTCCATCAGCTGGCACAGGGCTCAGGCAGCTGACCAGCTGGGGCTGCACAAGGCACCCACAAAGGGCCAACAAAAACAATCCGTGCTCATTTTTAATTTTAAAATAACATTTTTATATCAGGTTTGTGTTTATTTTAAATTAAAAATTTAATTTAATGTTAAAAGTGGGGGTTGGATGTAGTAAAGAAGAGGTGGGGAGGGCATGAGGGTTTCTCAAAAATGAAAAGTGGGGTGTGATGCCAAAAAGTTTGGGAACCACTGCAGTAGAGGGAAGCACGTGCTGCATGTGGCTCAAGACAGAGGAATTTGTTCTCCAACATTTACATTGACATAGATTCATGTTACGAAGAGAGGCATCTGGAAATGTCTGGGAAAACCCTAATTCCAATTCTTTACAGGATCATCTCACTACAAATGTACCTTTCTTCCCGTTCCCTCTTTTGCTTCCGAGCATGGCGGTCCATCACACTGGTTTTAGTCCTTGTCTTTTTCCAAGAGTAGTAAAATTTTACCAAACTGGCTATCGATTTGTCAGGAAGCTGAAAATAAAAGTTACATTTTTAAGAAGATTGTTCGAAAGTTTACTTGTGCAGCACTACCTGGATTTCACATTGCTTGGCCCTGATTTTGGTACACATGACGACAGCCAGCTGAAAAGTCATAGCCAGCATCAAAGGTCAGCAACCGGCCATTTTTTTCTTCTCTGATTTCCCTCAAAGCTTCAGGAGAGGCCTCTCTGTAGCTGCTGCGGAATGAAGCTTCATAGTCAAACCTAGATCTAGGATCTGCTATGTGCCTGACCCAAGAATGGGATTAAGTACCGGCTCAAGACTGCTATCTAGCAGGGGCTCTCTCCCAACACAGGAGCATTTAGCATGCAGGCCACAAAAGAGCTCCTGGAACACAGGTACCATGAAGATTTACAGTGCAAACATGAGCATGCAGACTAATTTTTAAAACACATCTTTGATATGTGGTCAAAAGAACATAATGCTAAAAATCTACTTGATAAACAAAATATTGCTTTCTTCTGTAACTTTCAGTAAGTTGCAAGTTGTAATGTTTTCATGCTCACTGTCCTGTATGACTACAGGACAAGCCTGCATTTTATCAGGCAAGTAAATAAGTCAATCTATGTTAAGGCAGCAACTCATTTGGGTTTTACAGGCTACCTTAGAAGAGACCTGTATCATTCTTGCCTTTCACTTCACCCCAC
Organism: Carettochelys insculpta; assembly: GCF_033958435.1. Lineage (NCBI taxonomy): Eukaryota > Metazoa > Chordata > Testudines > Carettochelyidae > Carettochelys > Carettochelys insculpta. The sequence continues at coordinate 22,739,172 of NC_134142.1, forward strand.
TCAGAACAATGCTGAGTGAAACAATTTTAGAGAAAGGTCTGATGCAAGTTTCTTTGGGGCGGGGTGGGGGGAAGGATGACAACAAGGAGAGGAATCAGGGAGCTGTAGGTAGAAACCAAATTTCAATATTTTGCCTTAGACACTTGTGGTTATCAGTGGCAGATTCAGGTGTGCATTGAGGGCAATAAAGTTGCCCCAAAACTGTAACTAATTTGTCGCTCTCCTTGGAATAAGCGTCACACATCTGGTCTAAAGCTGCAATTTTAATACACGTTGAACCTCTCTAGTCTGACACTCTCTGATCTGGAAACATCTGTAGTCCAATATGATTTTAGTTAGCTGGATGTCCACTTATCCTAGGTGTGTCCAAGTTTGTTTACAGCCCCCAGTCCTGGCTTTCAGTACTCTGTGCTGTTTATTTAGCTCTAATTTACCATAAAATATCTTTTAAGAGCCCAGTAAGCAATGGAAGTGTTGGTAATGCTACTAGATGATATTGACTTCCTGTGGTCCAGCAAATTATCTGGTTTGGCACTGGTCAGGTCCAGAGGGTGCTGGACTAGAGAGGTTCAACTTGTACCAGTCAGCACTCATGTATTATTCAGCTAATTTCCAGCACAGGCTTCTTCAGTGCAAATTCAAAGATGAGGGCACTAGCAATGCAATTAATTTGACATAGGTAGATCAACATGGTTGCACTTATTCTTTTGTTGTATCGTCATTACTTAGACCGTAGTGCACTTTTCATGTAAATGGTTGTCAGTGTTTGCCAAGCATGCAGTACCACAGGGTGCCATATGCGTATAAAAAGTTGCTCAAAAATGCCATGCAGTTCGTTGTTGGAAAAAGTACGCAAGTCTGGCATTAATGCACGGTAATGCATCTTGACAAGGGGACAGAACTACAGCCAGTCACCTGAACTACGAACTTCCTAATTTAATACTTAACCATGAACTCCCTTAACATTTAACCATCGCTTTAGGAATGATTTCGAAGGACTGCAACGGGATCGGCCTGCTCTTGAGCGTCCCTCTGTGGCTGAGGGCACTCCATGTAATCTTGACCGGTGTCTTCCGAGTCCTGATGGGGGATCCAATACACCCTGTTTGGGATGCTGTCAGCTCCTTCACCCGGGTTGTGGCCAGTCCCTGGCCGCTGAGCCTGGGCTTTACCCAGGTCAAAGCTCAGCGCTCACTCAAAGCTGTCCAGTGCTGCTGGGCTTCCAGACAGCATAGGCATCTGCCTGGGTTGAACTCCTAAATGGAGCTGCCTGGTCCTAGCCTAACAGCTTCTTTTATATCAGCCTGCCAGGCCCTGAGTGACTACCCCTGAGACAGTCGCTCTATCCTCCCTGGAGGACTTCTTGTTTGCTCCTTGCTGGGTGTGGCTAGGCCTCTGGCCTCTTCTAGCGGGCATAAAGGCTTAATCTACCCCATCACCATGACATTTAAAAGGAAAAGCAATAGGGAGAAACAAAGATGCTTTCCTCTCCACACCTTCAGAACACTACTAGTTTTGCAGCAAAACTGGCAACAAACGTTGATGCAGATCCTACAACCTGGAACTCTTCAGCTGAACACAGCAGAAATCTTGTTTGTGCACCTTAAGTAGCCTGCATGAAGACAAAAACAGTCCCACAAGCTTCATGAACGTGCAGAGAAGGCCTCCCTACCCTTAGGAGCAGCCAGATCACTTTTTTAGTATTCAGCAAAGTCACCACTGCATGGAGCTCTACTAGGGTGACCAGATAGTAAGTGTAGGAGAGGGGAAAAAAGCTGTGTTCTTTTCTGGGTGAGGGAGGGGCAGTGTAAATAACTGCATATATAAGACAGGGAGCTCCTAAAAGAAGGATGTCTGGGCACCCTAAGCATTGCAGCTTTCCTTAGAGCCACATTTTAGGAGTAGACAAAAAAGCCTTGTGCAAAGTAGATCACATTCACTAGTTTTCAAAGGGTTGAAACTGTCCCATCAAAACCAAAGGGATTTTCACTCGAGGGATAGTTTTCAAACAGCCAGATTCCAACTTCCAATCCCAGCTGAAAAACTGTTGATTTCACTCCCATTTGCCATCACTTCCCAAACAGCTGGAGTCGGTTTTTTGCTTTTTCCAAAAATTTCCTCTTTCAAAGAAGTTCACTTTCATGTCTATACCAAGCCTAGAAAATTTCAGCTCCAAAAAATAAAGTTTCAGAAAAACAGAGTGATGGAAAAACAGGATTAAATCCACAATCCTCACCTACCACTGGCATTGATGTTCCATATTTACACTGAGTAGGCCCTTTTCACCAATGTAAAAAAGCTTAAAAAAAAGCTGTAAGTGAAGTAAACTCAAGCTTTTTGGGGCAAGAGATGTTTTCCATTAGGTGTGTGCACAATGGGACCCTAAATCCAGATTTAGAACTCTACATACTACTTCAGTACAACTGAATGAAGAGGGGGCTTTAGAGACCAATCAGAAGCAACACTAATTCTATGGTCAGAACTGTCCCTCAAGATTATAAAAGGGTCAGTGTCTATTTCTAAGTAGACTATCTTCTACTTCTAGCAGACTTTACCTTTGCATGACATGTGGATTATGTGTCTGCTGCTAGAGGATCACGAGGAGATAAAAGTAGCAGTTGCTCGTGCACTCCCAAATCACTAGGATCTTCAAAACAAGCAGTTAAATGATTGCTAATAATCCTGTATTGGATGAGGTGCCCTAACGATCTTTTCTGGATCTAATTATTATGATCTACTTACCATCTGCTGAATTCTATGAAATGTTTTCCCATGAAAACTGAAGGCCTGTTCAAACAACACCTTATCTTCCACCGTCCACTCATCTGGGAATGGAGTAAAATTGGGCAAATCAGCCAAGGATTTCTCAATGTTATGCTTGTGCCAAAAGAGCATTCCAAGGGCCTGAAAGAAACACGGACACAAGAAGCACTGAGTTACCATGGGGGTGGTCACAGACAGACATCATATGGATACAAGCAACAGGATGATAGAGTGGCAGAAAAGTTACAAGAGGGCCATGACTGTGATGCAGATGCATGTGTGAGAGCCTGCAAAAGCGCAACACTGGACTGTGGAGTATCAGAATCTGGTGGTCCATTTTGAGAAAGCAGCAAAAGAAAAGCAAGTTTATTGCAAAAATGTTATTAGCTATCGCTGCAGGAGAAGGCCTTTGTGGGGGGGGCGGGGAGCGCTTTAGTTTATCTACCCCATCTTCACCTTCTTAGTCAGAAGGCAAGTTACACACTCTCCACCTTTGGCATTATGAAGGCTTGCCCTAGTCAGCCCTCTCAGAGGCATTCACTCAAATCTACCACTCCCAGAATGTGGGGGCAAAAGGGCATTTTGACCCTCCTCCCTGATGGAAGTATTATTTTTGGTGCAAGTAACCTCCCCAGAGTCATTTCAGAAGAGCCTGACGCTACGGTGCCAGAAATATTTAAAATAAAAATTTGCAAATTGTTTCACAACTGCTGTTAAGTGAAAACGATCCCAGATCCGCTGACTAAAATATTACCTGCTTGATATATGCAAAGTTGACTGGTTCTGCTGCCATAAATCCCCTCATCTAGTAGTTTCGCGCAGTCCATTAAGATTGACAATGCTACCTTTGAAACTGGGGTTTCCCCATCCCACTTCGCTATGCAAAAAACAGTTCCTTTCTGGGCATGAAGTTCTCGCTCCAGTAGATATTGCAGCTATATGACTAAACACTTACCTCACCCCAGACCTCTTCCTCATGAAACTAGACTCTCCATGCTAAATATCTAGGTTTCTGTCCCTTCAGAGTGATACCAACCAGAACACTTAACACATCATAGTTGAAGAGGTCACGTGAATTAAAAAAAATACTGCTAGACATCTGGAGGAAAGAGCTTAACTAGCTAGTACAGAGCCACAGGGAAGATTAAAAAAGAAAAATGATGATGCTTGTAAAAATACCAGATCCACTCTCACCTCAGTACCACCCGAAATATGTGAAGCTATACAAGCTGGATACGGGTACAGAAAGATAGGGACTCCTCTCCTTTCTCAAATGAAACACATTGCACAGTGAGGAGACCACCCCTCCAATATAACTGATAAACGTTAAAGATGGGAAGTCAGCCCAGACACCAGCCTCAGATAAGGAGCTTCCAATACAAATGTGATTTTTTTTTTTTTTTTATTTAAACAAAGTCTTACCCATGAAAGCTTATGCCCACATAAGCCCGTTAGTCTTTAAGGTGCTACAGGACTCCTCATTGTTATTGCACATATAGAACAATAAATGATACTCCTTGGGGACTTAAAATTCAAAGTATTTTTTTTGTACACAGACATTTTTAGAACAAAGACATTTTAAAAAAAAGCTGGATTTACACAGCTAGCAATAGTGCCCACAGAGGTTTACCTATTCCAAGTTCTTCTACACACCCATCCTTCCCATGGAAGGGCTCTAACTGGTGCGCACATTTCCCTCCTGCCACACTGAATCCATTTAGCTATCAGTACAGAATCCAGCCATGGGCAAAGCGGAGAAGGAAAAGGTTAGAACAGACAAGTTGCATATAGAATAAAGCCAGTTGGACATGAAGCCCAGCAGACAGCTGACCTCTAAAACAAGAGTCCCATTCACCCTTCCAGGGATGGCATCACCTTCTGCTACATCAAAATGCTGGCTCTGGCATGTCTCTGAATGTGGTGGAGGGTAGGATCCTGGAGGCAACTGCTACATCCTCCTCTGCTGTCCCATGCCCAGGAAGGAGCAAGCTTTGCAAGGCGATTACCTGTTTTGCCAACCCTAAACCTGCTAGGCTGCCACCTGTTGTAGTGTCCCGAGTCCTAGAGCACCGACTCCCAGGAGCACATGTGTGCAGCAGTGGCTCTCAACCAGCGTGCCGTGACAACTGTCTAAGCAGGCTGTGAGATCTGCAGAGCCTCCATGGGGAAGATGATGACCTTGCCCCAGCTGGAGCTCAAGCAGCAAGGCTGCCTGAGTCCCAGCTGGCTTGAAGTTCGTCAGTTTCCTCCCCACAGCAGCTCTTTGCAGAGCCGCCATAAGGGGAAAGCCAACCTTGTAGCAGACTTTTCATGCTGGGAGGCAGCTAAAATGCCAACTAAGCACAGACATTTTCAAAATCTGCTCAAAAATCTTGGTATCTAAAGTTTACATCACATCAGTGCTGTGGCAAAGCAAGGAGGAGGGCAGGAGTCTGTTGGAGCTTCGATATGGTAAAATGCCATGTCCCACCTCCAATGGGCTTGAGGTGAGTCCGCTCTCTGGATCCACCTCCCCGCCACCGCTTTTGCCCACCTTTATGCGCACCAGCAGGCCCAGGTTTCCCATTAACCCAATAAGTTGCTATTTACACTACTTTGAACCAATAATTGAAAGTCAATGAATCAGAGAAAAGGCAGTTATTAAATATAAAAGTTACACTTTGAAAAATAGGTATAAACATGAAATTCAGAATGCAAAAAAGGTGAAATTCAGATGACTGAGCTGAATGCTTCATGTGGAACAGATTTAAGCTTATGAACAGTTCGAAATAGTTGAGCTCAGCAGATTTTGAAAATTTATCAGTGCTCGCAGTCAAAGGTGGTACATTTGAAACATTAATGCCTTTGGATCCTTGTTTAATTTATTGTACGCACTATGTTGCGAACCTCTCTAGAAAGACTACCTGTAGTAAACGTAAGTAAATGTGACATTTATAAGCAACCAATTCAGCTGAAAAAAAGTGGGTGTGCCATGGAATTGTCTGTCTCATTGAAGTGTTACTGAAAGGTTGAGAACTACTGGTGTACAGTCAATGCTCACTGCCACCGCCACTGGTTAAAACAGGCTCAGAGACAGAGGCAAAAAGTCACAAAAGTTGGTTGACTAAGTCAGAAGGCTCCTTCCAACCTAACTCTTCCCCCCTCCCATGCACCCCCGGTGGGGAAAATAAACTCATGTCTGACTGCAAGCTGAAAGGGGAAGTGTCCATAGTTATGCAATTTTTCCTGGGAAAGTCCAACTTCAAAATATAATTCCTAAAGCACTGGGCTTGCAACGCTCAGGAAGTCCTTCCAGGGTGGTTACTTCCAAGCAATGCTCAGTTTTCAAATTTTAGGGCCACACAAGTCTTTGGGGTATATATTGGCCCATGCAAAGGAAGAATAGAGGAAGCTTTTCTCCTACTGTTACCGCCTCATTAAGGAGGAATAGGAGTATAGGTGGTTCCCTACAGGATCAGGCCCAAGGTCCTGATGATCTAACATTGTTTCTGAAAGCCAACATGACCAGATGCTTCAGAGAAGCCCAATGTAGAAAGATATAGGATAATCTGTCTACCCACCAGAGATCAAAACACTGTCTTAAATCCTGAAGCACTAGGGTTGACATCCCTCCCAAAGTTTTTGTTGTCTTGTCATCACTGTCTGGAATGAACAAAGCCCTGCTCAAGCATCCAAAGTAGTATCATCAACATTGGGAGGCTTCCCATAACTACACTGAGCCCAATACCTATATATGAGAGGGGCAAGAAGGAAGGAAAGGAGAAGAAATGGCTGGGCAGAAGACAATTTCATTTAGCACGTTAATAGGAAGGCAACAAGACACAGACCATCACCTAATTTCACAGATTATAAACCTGACAGCAAATGCTCAATTGCCACAGGCTTGACCGATCATAGGATCAAATGATGACAAATGAACAGTGGGATTGAATGCAGAGCTTAGCAAGTGCCAGGTGGTATTGATCACTGAAGCTTATAGTTACCCAGCTTAGTGAGCTGCCATGCCTCAGTTCAGAGGCAACATACTTTTCTTCTTCCTCTTCCCATTAACCAGATGTTCCATCCATCCCACCCACCTTTCCTCTCACAATATTGCAGCCACAAAAACATCCTTATGTTTAACGTTTGAAAACATGTATTTGTCTTAGACAACTTCGGTGACATCTAAGAACAAAGAAGTGTGTGTTTGGTTTTTAAAAGCTTGGGCCCTGGCACCAATTTATAAAAGATTTTAATTTTCAGAGTCTGGATCAGTTTTCACTTTCCAAAAAACATTGACTTTTCAACTGTAAATAAAAATTACAAAAAAGTCACAAACGTGGGGGTTAGCTGTTTGAGAAAGTTATTCAGGATTTCACAGGTGTGTGGTTTCACTATCTCAGCCTTAAAAGATCATCCGTATTGCATTTTTTTTTTAAAGGAGGGGGCAGAGAGGTGAGATGGAGATATGAAGAATTAGGCTTGTGCCTATTCACTGTTTTAGGGGTTTATCACCATCACCACCTCTCCCCATCCCTACAAGTGTCATGAGCATCAGTTCTGATTTTCAGAATTTTTTTTTTTTCCTGGATCACCAGCTAGACGGCTCAGAGCACGGTGTATTACAAGGTCTCTTGCACCTTCACCAAGAAGACACCAGCAATACTGAAACTTAAAAACATCTCTCTTCTCAAGAATGTTTCAAACACCTACACTTCCAATGACTAACACCAAAAAGAGAGGGTTTGGTCACCAGACTAAAATCTCTTCCCCTCTAAATCGTTCGCACTTCACTCTTAGGATACGTCTAGACTATAGGGAAGATTGACCCCCTCAGGGTTGATCTTCTTGAGTTTGACTTTGCATGCCCAGTGGAGATACACGAAATCCAACTACTGGGGTCAGCAGTCAAACCCTGTGCTCCTCAATATCATGAGGAGTAAGGGAGGTTGATGGGAGAGTGTCTCCCATCAATCTCCCTCTGTGAAGGCAGCCAGGTAAAGTTATCAGAGATATGTCAATTCTAGCTATGCAACTGTCACAGCTAGAATTGCGTACCTGCAATAGACTTAACCTGCCTCGTGTAGACCAAGCCTCATTGTTATCTTGGGAGGGCAGGTTCTCACATAAAAGTGCTCCATTAGAGACAGCATCTTAAAACCCAACATAATAAAATCAGCAGATCTCACCCCACCTGGCCACCACAAAACATCTCTTTTAATTCAGAAGGGCTCATCAAGTGCATGAAGAGATTCAACTACCAAAGTGTTTGTAGAGATGACTTTTTAAAGCAGGTGACAGAAAGAGCCAGAGTGAAATCTGGGCCTAACTCAAGTAAAAGACAGCTTTGTCACGGGCTGCAACGAGACCAGAATTTTATCAATATGCATATTGATCAGACTGCAACACAAATACTAAATACCACGGAGGGGGTGGGGGGAAAAATCAATGGGAGCCATGCATCACAACACTGAAAACAGTATTTGGGCATTTTACTGTCTACACATTAATAAAATTGAGATCAACTGGGTGCCCTCAGAGAAAGAAATATATTCCCATGATGGGGGCTGGAAGGAGGGGGAAAGGAGATTTCAGTGGTCTGAGCGTTGGCCTGCTAAACCTAGGGCTGTGAGCTCAATCCTTGAGGGGGCCATCTGGGCAAACAAATTTAAAAAAAATAGGAAAATCTGTCAGGGATGTTGACAGGCCTGTGAGGACAGGTGACTGGACTCGATGACCTCTGAAGGTCCCTTCCAGTTCTATGAGACAGGCATGTCTCCATATAAAGAGCATAAAGAAAGTTAGCAGTGTGGCAGTTTAAATCATGTTCTAGTACCTATTGGGGGGAAAAAAATTCAGTTTAAACTCAAATGCAAATAATCAATTTTGTTACCTGTTCCATGTTGTATCCATGTTTCTCTTTAGCAATGGCAATGTATTCATCCACTGAAAAATAAAAATAATTCCTGAAGACATTTCACACAGTCTTGCCCCCCACTTCCAGTCTATAACAGAGGACTTAAAATCCAGCTGTTCTGAACCGAAATAGTGTGGAGGTTAATGGTCACTCATTGCTCATATCATTTACCTTCTGCCCAGTAACAGACATCATAACCCCTGTAAAGAACTCTGGGGGAAGAGGGGGGATTAATGATATTTAAGAAATATGAAGGCAATTAAAGAACCACATGGTACCCTGTTTTTAATATATTTTTCCCAACAGGCTGAGTTGTAAGAATCAGTCCATAAAACTGCAGTCCTAAGGGTCTAAAAACAGTTGAGTATTTCAACTCGGCAAAGATACATAGTTTAGTCTTGGTTATAAAACAGCTCCATTTCTGGAAGAAAGCAGTTAAGTTTCAGACTTACAAATACATCGGTCTTAAAAAGAGTAGAATTCATGCACTTAATCATCATCTTGTGTAGATGCAGCCTTAGTCTCTAAAGTTCCCACCAATTTATGATTCTTCACAATGATGTGCCTCGTTTATTACAGAATACCGTTCATAGAGTTATTTGTACTTTCCTATAAAGAGTTGTTGCGCACCTTTTAATATTAACATCCTACGTTGTCCACTACAAACACCTTTGCAATTTTTTCAGTCTTTGCCACATCAGTAATTGTATCTTGGACCAAAAGCCTCCTGCTCCCCAAGATTGCTTTTGGCTCTTTTACACCTGACAGAAGCCATAACACTTCAGACAAAAAGCAAGACATCTTTTCAAACTTGACAGCTAAGATTTACTTTATGCCTTCTTGATGAAGCAATACATAACTGATGTTGCTAATACAGACTAATTCTGAGCCTGTGCATTCATGCATCACAACACATGCTTTTGAAGGACAATCACCATTTGTTTGCTTTAGTAACCACATGTGTCAAATACAGTAGTAGTTTATCGGATTATTGTGATTTGCAGGTGAAGTTGAAAAGTGGCTGGTAAAAATGGCAAGGGGACTGCTGAAAGAGAAAGGACTAGTGCCTGTCTGAATTCTGGTCTTCTTGGCTGTGTCATGCGCTTTACAAAAATATTGAAAATTATCAACATTCATTAGTTCCTTCTTCTCTGGATGCTCACCTTGAGACATGCACTGTCTGGTTTTCATGCTGAGCTCTTCATTCCAAGTTAAATCAACAAGAGTGGAGGAGAAGGCACAGTAGCTTTTGAAGAAATGCTGGTGGGGGGCGGGGGGAGTTGAGGGAGGGAGAAGAGGGTGGGGGGAAGATAATCAAGCCTAGGCAACTTCAGTTGGTCACTCAAAATGAGCAGACCCTCAATTCTGGTCTAGATCAGCATGTCTCAACTCCCCATCTGTAAATTGAGAGAAGCCTGTCTAAAGTCTCAGGCATTGTAAAGATAATTTTATTAAATGCTTGTGAAGCAGCTGGTTACTATAGTGATGTGTGCCACAGAAAAGTCCATGAGGAAAAACAGTTCCAAATTCAGTGCAACATGGATGGGATGCAGTAAACGAAGTATAAGGCCACAAACAAAGGCATACTCTACGAGTACATCCTTCCCCATGTGCTACCATCCATCCTGTCTGCCAAATGACACGGGAATTCTGTGGAAGTTTTATGACCACTTCCCATTTAAGAGGATATCACAATCCATGTATGCAAATGGGCAGACTTAGGGCTACACAAGAAACCTTAATTAAGATGTTTCCCAATTTCGGCATTTGATTCTGCACCCTTAACTTTTCTCAATGTAGCTATTTTATATGCAATTCTTTAAGTGTTTTGCCTCAAGGCACAACAAAAGGTTAAGTTCTGTAGCGTGTATTAAACTTTTGGCAATGTCAATCACTTGGGTAAAAGACTGCTGCATTAAATGGTTATTCGAGTAAGAAAAGATCTACTGTTCCAGACACTATTTCACCATTTTTATCTCTAATTCCTGCTCCTTGGAGATATTAAAGTGTTTCCCCTTCTGATAAGCTATTTAACATTGCTAAACCGAGTAAAAAAAATTTTAAACCATTCATTAAGGTCTTTTTTATGAATTACAACTTAGCTAAAATGGACAAGAAGGGAAGTTACCATACCAACAGCAACATTATTAGAACTTTGGCAAATTATACAGGAACTCCATACGCTTCGCCACAAGCTAATGGGCATGACACCAGGGCTCTGGACAGGAGTGCTTGTACGCTGGAGAGGAATGACAAAGGGAAGGGGAGAGGAAAAGCAGTAGAAGAGCAACTTTTACATTCTGATGGAACACAGGACAGGGATGCAGAGGAAGTATTACATCAATAAACCAGGAAGTTGCAAGGAGTGAAGGAGACCCGTTTCCTCTGCTTGCTATTTCTCATTTAAGTTCAGCTCACTCTTGCTTTGGGCTCAAGTTTTGGGATTTCAGACGAGTAGAGCAAAGGTAGATTCTTTGTTCCCATCTTGTAGGTATTACCCTTTGCATTAAGTAGGGCCATGCTATTGCTTGCAGACTTAGTCACTTACTAGATCCTTTTAAGCCTGACTCCTCAACGTTACCCAATGCTTCAATTAAGGCCCACATGTGCCATACAATGCACTCTCTCAACTTGGCCTGGTCACACAATTTTACACCATTCTGGAAGACCTGGACCCAAGCCACAGTCATCCAGGCATTCTGACCTCCAAACTCTATGACTGCAGCTCATCTCTGGGATAAGCCATCACCCTGAAAAAACCCCAACTGATTCAAAACCATAGCAGTGCCTCTGCTTAACACAGCTCTGCTCAAACACATCTTGCGAGTGTTCTCCTGTCCACATGCTGCTCCTCTTCAATACAGAACCTAGGGCCTCCCGCATCTTCATCTCAAGATGGGAATCCCACTGTGGAATTGTCCCTAACAATCTCTCAGGTAGCATCTTCCGCTGTATGATTTCCCAGTCAGGGCAGACTTTATGCAAGGGTGGTATAGGCATGCAAAGAATCTACTAGCTGCTATTTGTCAAGTCTGATAGCAAAACTTCTGTTCGTCTGTAAGCAAACTAGAAGCAGTGCTATAAAAACAGTGCAGGCACATTCTAGTGGGTTCTTCACAGAACTGCCGCACCACGTCTCTTTTCTAGCGTAACCCCTGTGATGTGAGTGCAGTTACAACATGGAGGAATCTCATTTATTGCATTTTAAGAGTGCTTACAGCTAATCTGAGATGTGATAACAGCACGTCTAGACATACCTGAACTACCTTTGACACCCAAAAAACTAAAATTGAGAATTTGTCTATACACTGACTGATGCAATGGTGCCCTCTGTAGCATGGATACTACCTACCTGACCCTCCTGTCTACACAGGCCAGGGCTTGGCAACCTGCACCTGCCGAGACGCGTGCAGCTCTTAAGGAGCCACTTGCGGCTCTGGGAACTGCTGCTGACTCCTCTTGTGGCTCCCTGCCCTGCCCCCTGCTGAAATAATGAACTAGCTGAATTGATTTAACAGCTGGCAGAGCAGCAGGAGCGACCTGGCTGTTAAACCAGTTCAGTTTAGTTCCCTTATTTCAGCAGGGTCAGGGCAGGGAGCCATCTGCACTGCACGTTGGGGAAGTGAACATGGGGAGGGGTGGCTGAGTCTGCCCCCACCACAGCTGCACAGCCTCACTGACACAGTGGTGGCAGCAGCGGCCTCCTGGGTGCCAAGTGCAGCTTCCCTCCCCATGGGGCTGGCACCTCCTCCCAGGCAGCATGGCACCCCCCAGCTCCTCCTCACTCCGCAGCCCCTCCTAGTTTTCGCTGGCAGCCACCATAGCCTAGAGCCATGCCCCAGTGCAAGCTCAGCTCTCCCAGGACCGGCCCAGCTCCCCGCTCAACCCCAGGACCTGATGAGTCCAGCTGGGTGACAAGTGGCTGGGAAAGTTGCAGGCACTTTCTGGCCTGAGAAGTTGGGGCGGGGGGGGGGGGGGGGGGGGAAGAGGGCAGGGAGAGCCAGTGTGTGCAAGAGGGAGAGCAGCAGAGGGGTAAGACAGATCCAGGTTCTGTGAGCAGGTCAGCTGAGATGGGGAGTGGTTTGTGGCTTAGGGGGTTTAAGGCTGTCGGGTGGGGTGGTAAAGCTTGGGGATATAAAGGTGGATAAAGCCTGGAAATGGGGGTAACAACTTTCTAATTGGTACAAATCATTGTGCATGCACTGTTCTTAAAACCAGGGGTTACAGAAAAGTATGGTTTGATTTTATTAAGGATCATCTCGTTCACAAGCATTGCTGCTCTTGAATTATTGATCTTGTAAGTGAATTTGAAAAAGTGGTTCTTCTCATTATTTTGGCTGCAGACCCCCAGTGTAGGCACTAAGTCAACAGAAAAATTCTTCCAGTGACCTACTAGTGGCTACACTTTGGATTAGGTTGGCATGGATTTCTCACAACCCAGACGGATCTAATTATGCCATTTTAAGCTTCAAAAGAATAAGCTCTAAAGCTAATTCAGGTTTGTCTTCACATGCTGCAATCAGACCTCTGATTGCAGGGGAGACACCCCCTACCGGCTGGTTTGTGCAAAGCTGGTCACACAGCTACCTCAGAGTTGTGCAAAACTCACACCTGACACACACAGCTAAAACAGCTTAAGCTCCAGCAGAGGCAACACTAGATCAACAGAAGAGAATTTTCGTATGGCTGTAGCAGCCATCTCTCAGAGATGATCTAATGTAAGCATGGAAGAACCCCTGCTGTTTCTGCAGCTGTGCCACTAGAATTACTAGTGTAGACTTAGGCTATGTCTACACGAGACAAAGCAAGTCAACTGCAGAGAGAATTCTAGCTACGGCAACTGCGTAACTAGAATTGACATATCTGCGCTCGGCTTACTTTGCTGTCCTTACTGAAGGTTCATGGTAGAGTTTCTCCCACCAACCTCCCTTATTCGTCACATCTTGCAAGGAGTATGGGATTCGAGTGCAACCCCCCGAGAGGTTGATTTCGTGCATCCATGCCAAATGTACAAATCATTTCCCCAAAAGATCAACCCTGATTGTCTCAACCTTCCTGGCTAGTGTAGACAGTCTTAGGCATTTCGCTAGTGGAATATAGGCTTTGTGGCCACGTAACTGGGGTCTAGTCTACATTACCTTCATGCCCCTGAGCAACGTGATTTATACTGACCTAAGTCCCAGTATAGACCATGCTACATCAGCTGGGCTTCTCCTGCTGACCTACTTACTACCTCTCAGGAAGGCAGATTAGCTATGCTGACAGGAGAACTCTTTGCCCACAGTGTAGAGCATCTTTAATAAAGCCTTGCAGTGGCACAGCTACACTGGTGCAGCTATGTCAATATAGTGAATTAAGGGTACATCTCCCTTTACCTCTGCAGTAATGCTGCAGAGCTTGATCTTCTGGCATTTGATATAGCGCATCTATCAGGGATGCACTAAATCCAACAATGAGGGCGCCCTGTTGATACCAGTACTTCTCGCAGCCTCAAGGAGAAAGGAAAGTATACAGGAGGAGAGTTTCTCTTGTTGGACTTCCTGCTGTGGGGACAGTGGAGAAAGCTGACCTAAAAGTATGCTGACTCCAGTGATGCTATTCTTGTAGCCGGAGTCGTGTACCTTAAAATCAACTTTTGCCCCTACTGTAGACCTGCCTTAAATATAGATTACCTTCTGTCCTCACTAGCTGTGCTGGGTGACACCCTATGTCTGTTCAAGGGAGAGGAAGGTATTCCCACACTCCCAAAGACAGGCTTATGCTCTAGGAACAGATGGACATAAGCTACCTTGTGTTTGCTCTCTGACACAAGGGTCTCTCCATCCTGGTTTATTAACACCACCTCCCTGAGCAGTGTAGAGGCATAGCTGATGTAATTAAAGGAATGTAGCGTCAGTAAAGGCACTGTGTTGCTTACCTCAGCTGTTACTGGCTTTCAAGAGCTGGCCCAAAATGCTCCGCACTGACAATACAACTGATACAAGAGCTTGTGGTGAGGAAACCCACCACCACCGGAAGGAGCCAACGGCACACACACAAATACACAATTTAATAACTGCAGTGGCCGTCCGCAGAGACGAGCTAATTTGAGAATTATGTAATGTAGACATGGCCTGACAGAACTACGCCACCAAGACTCTCCAGTGTAGACCCTGCCAAAAAGACAGCCATGCTTAAGTAATAACAGTCATATGACAAGTGAAATGTCTCAATTCCTGTGAGAGGCCTTGTTGCTATTAGAAACCAGATCATGCACAAGGAAGATTCCTGAAGTGCTTTAGGAAGGCTCTTGCTTTCACAGGTTTTGTGCCTGGCTGATGCATAAGCAGCACACACACACCTGGTCTCTTCCCCTCCTTCCACCCCCACTGTTCTGCCCCAGCTAGGGCACAGGGTGGAAAGCCACGTTTACGCAAAGATCCCCTGACCACAGCTATGCCTAGGCCCCTACCAAATTAATTGTCCATTTTGGTAAATTTTACAGTCGGAGAATTTTAAAAATAATGGCTGCATCTACACTAGCTAAAAGGAAGGGGCATGGTAATGAGCAAGTTGGGAAGATGATAATGAGGTGCTGCCACGAATATGCAGGATCTCATTAGCATAATAGCAACTGCACATGATTTGAAAGCGCCGCTTTCGAATCGTGCGCTGCCCATATAGACGGGGGCCTTTCGAAAGCCCCTTCTTCCTATTTGGTTTTAAGAAGGAGCTTTTGAAGTCCCGGGGTGGTGTCCTTTCAAAAGGCCCCTGTTTACACAGGCAGCGCACGATTCGAAAGCAACACTTTCGAATCCCACATGATCACCGTTATGCTAATGAGGCACTGCATATTCATGGTAGCACCTCATTAGCATCTTCCCAACTCGCTCATTACCATGCCCCTTCTGAAAGGAAGGGGCTAGTGTACACATAGCCAATAAGTTTCAAGTATTTAAATCTAAAATTTAATGGTATTGTAATTGTAGGGGTCCTAAGCCAAAAAGGAGCTGTGCGAGGGTTGCCAGGGTATTGTATGGAGGTTGTGCAGAAGCATACAAAAGGCCAGGTTTCATGGGAGGACCCCAAATTTTATGGTTTGTGATGTGTTTTGCATGGCTGTGAATTTAGCAGGGTCCGAGCTATGCCTAATGAGTCACTCTTCCCTCCACCTCCCAGGAGGCTGGTTGGACACATGCAGGGTGTCATCTGACCATCACGTATATGTGTGAGCACAATGCTCCTGCTAATGCACCCTCTGCCTTTATGCTGCAGGTAGAAATGAGTGGGAGACATTGAAACACTTGCAAATCACCTCTCTTCAGGGCAAGAGGGAGGTGTTAAGGTACCCACAGAAGGAGATGGACAGGTTGCACACAGTCCAGCATCAGTGGGCAAGAAGAGGAAAGGAGAAGCCCTACCACCTGCATCTGAACAGGGGAAGACATTTACTGGGTTTTCCACCAATACATCTCACTGGAATCCCTAGTGTCAACTATAATGCATGCTCTGGCTCTTGATAAACACCACTGCTCCCCTCCTTCCCGCCGCCACACGCGCACGCACACACACGCACCCCAGCCAACCAAACACTTAAATCTCATGGGTGCCATTCAGTAGTGCCCAGACACAAAAGGAGACTTTGTTAATTGCTAGAAGGAAGGGGATAGGAACAAAACAGCTGCACTGTTTCTCAGTACAGTAGTTTTAAGATCAAGGATTTTAAATATGTAGAAGGAAATGTTTACTTAGGGGTCTCTTTCTGAAATGTAAGAAATGCTTGGAAGCAGTATCTCCTAGGCACATTCCAGCAGCTCACAATCTACAGTGCATATATTTTTCTGGAAGCATCCCCAGAATAAATACTTGCTTCCTGATAGCTTCATAAATGTCACTTCATGCCTAGCAGATCCATAGAACCTAAGCAGGGTTTGCAGGAGAGAGAAAACCTGGAGAAAGTTAAAAGAATGCAGAGGTAGAGCTGCGACTGTCACCTCATTTCACCCCTTCTACTGAGGTACTGCAGGAGACTCTGAACACTTTGCATGCTACGTGATGTAATACCCTGAGAGAACAGGGTGAAATAAGGACACAGCAGCAGCTTTAGCAGCCTGCCGTAACGTGCTTCACATAGCTTGATCAATGCTAAAACGTGTAAAATTTTGATAGTAGCTGTAGATTTTTCCTCCTCCACCAAAAAAAGATGCAAAATAAATCAATTCTAAATAAATCAAATGTGAAATACATTTTCAACTCCAAAACGTGATAGAAATAAACAAGCCAAAAAGAGACACATTACTATTAAAAATGAACAGCACTGCTGCATCTCCCAGTCAGTATTGGCCAAACTGCAGCACAGACTATTACTAAAGCAATTATGCCACCTTGTGGCCACAACATATTTTAAAAAGGAAACCAAACAAAAAAAGTAAATTTAACATTTGAAGGTGACCAGCAAAAAAAAAAATAAAAAAAATGGAATGTCAATTTTAAGGAGGCCTGCTCTAAAGAAATTCTGAGAAAAAAAGATTACTCCTGAGGTAATTCTACACCAAAAAATTAAGAATTCTGCACACAATTTCAAAACTCTACATATTTTCTTCATCAAAATAACAGTAGAAGCATGCAAATTTCAATTAATTTTGGTACTGCAAAAGTATGCGTCAGCAAGTATGTCTGTAGCAATACAGGCAACAAAAAACAACCAGGAAAGGTAACTCAACCAAGGCTCTTGTGTCACAGGGACTGAAAGTGGAAGTCCCACCAATCATTCTGCAGTTTGAGATTTTTTGCTTATCCATTGCGGCCACAGTCCCAATTAGATCAGATAATCAGGATCCCTATGTAACTAATACTTTGGAAATATACAAAACTGGAAAAAGGAAACATTTTGGTGAAAATCAAATTATAAGTGACAAAAATAAATTTTGCAGGTGATAAATTCTGCACAGAGGCAGTGAAGTCCAGCAAGAGCAAAAGATGTTATCCCCCAAAACTCCCCACTCCCACTCGATTTAAAATTAAAATGGTCTCTACCCTGGAAGAGTGGTAAATGAAATGGGTAAAAAAAGTCATGAATGTCACAAGGGTGATGAGGGTTAGCGTACATACAGGTTTTGGACTGCTTTAAGTACATTTATACTGGTACAATTGAGTCTTCCCTAGCAGGTTACATGGATTTAGCCAAGTAGGTTTATAAAGATTGGTCCACACTTAAAATTCATACAAATGTAAGCTGATTTCCCACACCTTGACTGCATATATTTCTAGTACTGACCCAGCTTACACCATTATAATAGGCCTTTTGCTGTTGCTTCTTCTCTCTCTTGGAAAGCTGATGAATGCTTTGCCAGCAAGAGAACATCAATAACGACAAAAACTGCATCTCCACAAGGTATAGCTGAGCTAGCAAAACTTCTCTAGCAGAAGCTGGGCTTACAGCTAATCTAGCTACAGCAGAACAAAAAAGTTGTTGACACAAGTCTGGAACACTTGAGGATGTGTCCACATCGCACTTCAAGGTGTGCTGGCAGCACATGCAGATATTCCTCAGCTTGCTTTAATCTAGCTCGTGTGAGTACCAACAGCAGCAAAGCCACAGCTACTTGGACTTCAGTGCAGCCAACACAATCCCACCAAGGATCCTGGGTACCCAGCTGAGTGGCTAACCCACTGCCAAGTCTTCACTGCCAGTGGAACCTGAGCTAAACCAGGTACTGCTGTATGTGCTGCAGTCATACCCCCCCAGCTGAGACGTGAAGGGACTTCTGTCGTTTTAACACATCTGATTCAGCCATCGCTAGTGTCTTTTTGGGAAGGGCAGGGGATAGGTCTTTGCTTTTACTAATTTCTACTTTTCAGGTATCATAACTCATGATTACTGCACACCCCAAACTGCCTATCGTATTTCTAATTGAGGCTCACTACAAAGGTAACCAATACAAATACCGGTTACAGCTTAGCCACTCTCCTTCTTTAATATAGCAGCAAGAGAGGATGTGTTTGCGTGTACACACGCCTGAAGGTACACCCACACTGGAAACTTTTGTGGTACAGCAGTGGCAAGGGTGCAAGTTGAACAATGCTGTTATATTAGTAAAAATTTGATACACTAGACACAGCGAAAGCTGCAAAAGAACGTTTGTCAGCATCACATCTCCTTTCTTACACAGAGCTTTTCTTCAGAAAGTCTCAAAACATTTCAATCTTCACAACACAGCTGCAAGATAGGGAAATCTAGCTTAAGTTGCTCACCAGACAAGTATAAACACACATGAACTCTTCTGGCAAGACCATTCTTTCCCGTATGATCAAGCCTACACTAGGAAGATTAGTATGGTCGTACTGGCAAAACTTCTCATGTGGACTAGGTCTAGGGTAAGTGACAAGAAGTATTTGCCATTAAATAAATTGAGTGTCTGGATATAGCTATAGGAAGCATAGGGAAACAAGGGAATACTGAACATGTTGAGGTGGCCAGAGCGATTACTTAGGTGAAAGAGGCATGTTTTTTTTAAAAAGGTAACTACAACATGGCTGCCACATTCCATGATGTTTCTATCCTTTGATAGAAGAGATTACAGAACTACTCTGGTCAGAGAGCAATTGCTTGTGGCAAAAGACTACAGCTCCCTAACTTTGTATATAGTAAACCCTCCATTTACCAGACTAATGTGGGGAAGGGCTGTGCACTCTTCCCAACAGTCTGTCCGTTAAATGTGAGGGTTTACTCCCCCTCCCCCCAGGCTCTCCCAACCCAACTCCCCCCCCCCCCCCAAAAAAA
Organism: Carettochelys insculpta; assembly: GCF_033958435.1. Lineage (NCBI taxonomy): Eukaryota > Metazoa > Chordata > Testudines > Carettochelyidae > Carettochelys > Carettochelys insculpta. Next base: position 22,758,593 of record NC_134142.1, read on the forward strand.
ACATCCCCAAAACAACCCCCACCCCAAAAAAACATCCTGCCTGGAGACGCCTGGTTGCAGGTGGGCACCTGCCCCCGGGACGCCTGGTCTCGTGTGGCTGGAGCTATCTCGCTGCAGGCACCTCGCCCTGCATAGCAAGAGCCACCTCACCGTGGGCAGCTGCAGGGGCCACCACACATCCTGGAGGAGCAGCCACAAGAGCACATGGCAGTTCTGGGAAAGGAGATGGCGGAGGCAGAGGCTCCTCTGGACTACAGCAGGTAAGTCCCTTAAATTTTGGGTAGGAAGGGAGCAGGAGGGACTTTTAAAATTTTACTGACCTCTATTTAGCAGGCTTCAGGAACAATGGGGGACGTCCATTGTTTCTGAATTCCCCTAAATCGGGGTCTGTAAAATCAAGGTGTTTTTACTGTAAGAGTCAGATTTCACAGGGTAGATCCAATTTCACAGGTCTGTAACGTGCTCACCACCATGAATTTGGTAGAGCCGTAACTATGGCAGAAGACTATTTCTGGACTATGCCTAAGGGTGCAGTACCTACAGGTTGTTTCCAGCTGTCCTAGTGCTGGGCATCAAGGGCTAGACAGAAAAGTGCTGCTGTTTTGCAATTCAAAGATGTCCAAGTCCAGACCTTACCAGTATTGAACATTCCCAGCTCTAGAACACAAAGCTCCCAATGACTACATAAAGTAGGAGCATCTGGCTCTGCATCCCTCCCCCACCCCCAGCTCTGTTCTCCAGAGTCTCTTGGAGCCAGGGGCAGAGGGGTTCTGAAGAACTGCATGAAGGCAATGACAGGCCACTCTTACCTTCTTCAGGCCGAAGTACCGGGGCCGTACCCCACTTAGAGGTTGCTCCCATTTTTGTGGCTTTACAAAGAACTTTTGGAGTCAAAATTCCCTCTACTGCTTACTTAATTCTATTTGGAAACAACCTGAAGATATGGTATGTGGTATGGACATGCGTTTCCCCCAGGCAGTGCAGACCAACGTCATCGATGTCCATGACTGAGAAGAATCTGTGGCACTTTGGAAGCCAGGGATCCTTGGCACACCATCCCACAATAGCTGGAAGGCACAGAGGAAGGAGGAGCAAACACCAATAGCTCTATATCCCAGAGGAGGGATCCAAAAAAAAGCCCCCAACCATTACAATGTTATAGTTCTTTCACAGCTTAAAGACTTTTAACAACTGTTTACAGTGAGAAGCTGCAGTATTCAGCATGAACACTCAAATGCCATCCCAAGCCCTAAAAAGGAATTAAGATGGCGGTGATCTGGCAGCCCCCTTTTTACAATCTTGCTACCGAGCATGAGGTGAGCTGGAGAACATGCACAGATCAGACCAAAAAAAAGTTACCAGTCCTAGGCACACGAAGCAAACGTGCAACCCTGAAGTGCTCTACACAAAAAGGGGCAAATCATGACACTCAAAGTCAGAACCTGCTGTCTACCGCAAGCTCAGGCAGCTACTCAGTGCCAATCAACCCCAAAAGGCACAACAGGACACTGTCACAGCAAAAGCCTAATGGAGTTAAGCCCTTCAAAACTTGGGCACATGGTTCAAAATCCCTCCTATGTGGTCTAATTTAACCATTTTCCAGCCTCAGTTGGATTTTCATAAAACTTTAGACAGGAGCTTTCTGAAGATTAGTATTTCAGGTCCCATCATACCAGGAACATTAACTACTAAAGGCATTGTACAGGAGTCAGGCTTCATAAATAGCTCCTGGAACAATTCCATTACTCCAGAGCATGATGTGTATATACATGGAGCATGCAGGTGAGCATGCAGAAGGAAAAGGCATGTAGGGGTGGACTTGCCGTAAGGTCAATGTTACAGCTCATGTTTATTATTGAGGATTAAAAAAGGCCCGTCACTATAACATGGAACCATGCTGACTCTTTGTGATCCATACAAAAGCAGGAGAAATGGACAATTTGTCTCCTAGCTACCTCCTTGAAGCACGTCACTTATACAAAGGGAAATATCACTATTCACTGCTTTGACTGAAAGGGGAAGACAAGTCAGAACACCATGCAGATGAGCTGCCTATGACTGCTAGAACGTAGAGTGCGTAGTGACAGCAACACCCCACAAGCTTTGTGAGGACAGAAAGTCTCCAGGTGGAAATTGGCTAGTTCCTGCTTCAAAGAAGGCAGACTAGGAAACCTAATATATCCACCATGTGGGAAGCGATCTATTCAACAGAACAGGTGCTCCTTTTACAGTCTGCGTCCGCCCCCACGTCCTCAACTAAGGGAAACGACACACTGGGGTCAATGGTTCTCGACACCCAGAGATCCACTGAAAATGTGCCATTACCATCTGTAATCACTAGAGTTGAGACAATTAAATTTCCAGCACTGTCCACACCCGGCTTTATTGAACCTGATGGAGCCAAGTTTGATAATAGATGAGAACTAGCCTAGGCCACAGATTTGTATAAAGCTGTTGAAGACAGTTTTGCTCCTTATGCAGTCACAGTTCTCAGAACTGGTTTAGGTAGGGCCTTCTTGACAACATCTGAGGCATTCACACAGTGATGTTATTAGTGGCCCCTGCAGTCAGGAACAAGAACTAGTGACCAGCCTGCTCAAATCTGCTCTGCCACTGGGGGCTCTGTTTTAAGGAAGGGAAGAATTAGATGATGTATCCATTGTGCACATGGAGTATATTTATTAGGGAAGGAAATTTTAATAAGGGTTTTAAAAAAAAAAAAAAAGTGAGAGGTCCTGCAGTGTGGCCTGGTAGTTTCTGGAATATGAAATATTAGACTAATCTTGTCTTGCTAAGGTAGAAAGCTTTGCCTGAACTCTATCAGAGGGACAGCACCAAGCTAATATTCCCCATGCAGATGGGTCTGAGAGGAGAGGTTATTAGCACTTCAGATTATCCACCTCTGCATTTGATTACAGACAATCCTGGGTGTTAAATTGGAGCCCCAGGAATATTTTGTAGAGATATTGGAGAGCTAGTTACAGTGACACGGCAGCTTGCATATCCAGACCCAAAATGACACCTATGTTTTGCTAGCTGGCAACCCAAAAACTGGTGCCATATCCTCAGGAGATTTGTATTTAAAAATATGCATCCTGATAAAGTCAATATTAAACCCAAGTTACAATTCCATCTCTAACTTTCACTCTTCAGTGTGTGTTACATCTCCATCTAGTGGCAGGTCCTGGGAGGCTGAGAGCCTGCAATAGTCAACAGGATTAACCCCTTCCGTCAAGTGGCTGATACTTTTAGCACAGGCAGTGGAAGGTTCAATTCCCAGTGACACATTGTTCTGATTACAATGAATCACCCCAAGACAAATTAGTGTTTTAATATGGAAAATTTCAAAAATAAGTCAAAACAGGGAGCTGTAGATAATTCCCCTCCCATTCTACCTGCACCCAGCAAAAATGTTAGCAGATGTGGTTGACAGTTTAAAAAAGGGTAAAGAGAACCAGGATGAGATAAACATACACTTCCTTGAAAGATTTCAGCTGCAGTGCCTTATGAACTAGCATGCTCATCTCAAAGATGGCTTTAAGCTGTAACAGGAACTCAATGTGTTCTATCGCAACTATGACATCCTTTGTGCATTCCAGAGCAAAGAACTTACTCCACAAAATGTTTCTCGTCGCTGAGCCTAAAACATTGCCCACAAGCAAGTTTCAGCTGTTACTGCACTTGGGGACTAACTGGTTCTTGAGCTCCAGGAGTAGACCCATTGTGGTACTCTTAACCCTGGCTCCTTCCCTTCCCTCCAGATGTGGCAGAAAGCAGGTGCTGCCTGGCAAAAGGCCTACTTTTCTGATGTTCAGGGCCTCTAATTCCCACTGAAAGCAACAAGAACCGACTGCTCAGCACATCAAAGAGCTAGGTCCGAACAGATGTAGCTGGAGTTTGGACTGGTTCTTGCTATAGTGGTCCTACAACTTACACAACACATCTGGCTGGTTGGGATTGCTCGAGTGCATTTCAGGTTGTGGCTTACAGCCATACTACCTCCCCAGTACTATTACTGTACTGTCACAGTACTGGTGTACATCACACTAGGGTGAACAGGATCCAGTCTGCCAAGCATTTGACTCCAGCCTGCTCTGCTGGGACTCTCAGGCCGGAAGCAACCCCATGCCGCTCAGAGCCACTGGCTGCTCCCTGTGCATCTCTGCACTGTGTGCTTGGGGAGTGGGGTGTTTGTGGGGAAGAGGAAGTCTTCTGGCACTGCCCTGGCCCCAACCAATGGGAGCTGATTGTGCTGCGACCTACCCAGTGGGAACTGAGACACTGTGCTGGGGGTTGGGGCAGTACAGGAAACCTCCCCCTCACTTCCTAGTACAGAGAAACTTACTGAGCAGTCAGCCACTTTGAGTGGTGCAGAGCTGCAGCGCACAGGGAGCCAGCCTGAGGAAAGAACCCCCTGGCCAGCACCTTCCTCTGACACCTATCCCCTTCACACCTCATTCCTCTGCCCCAGGTTACCATCCAAACCCACTGCAAACCCCCTTCCAGACCTTGCACCGTTTCCTACAACCCTCCCCTAGGCTAGAATCTGCTCCTGCAGCCCTATCTCTTCCTGGACCCTGCATCCTAATCCTTTACCCCAGGTCACAACGCTCTCCTTCACCCAAACTTCCTCTCAGACCCCACACCCTCTCCTGTATTCCAATCCCTGACCTTGGGCTCCCTTCTTCACCTAACCTCTGTCCCATTCAGCCCTGCAAAAATGGTTAAGTATATGTGGACTGGGGTCATTTAAAAGTAACCTACATGTTGAATATTCAGACTTAACTCAAAGTCTGGATGACGCCTACCACAAAAATGATTTTCCTCAATAAAATGCCTGTTTCTTTACAATGGGGTATTGTCCTTTTGGGTCTGTACATCACCTAGCACATCCTAATTCAGGACAAAAAACCTAAATCTTTCTACCAGGCCCTTCTCACCCACTGTCTCCTCACAACCTCCCATAACAGCCTAAAAAGAGTAAGAGTAAGATGTAAACCAAATTACAGCTCTCCCCAATCCAACTGCATAGTCAGCAAAAGCTTAGCATTAATCTCCCGTTACTACTAATGGAGTTTGAAATGAGCAAGCAGCATGTTAGCACCAAACCTCACATCTGGACACATCATTATACTTAACAGCAACCTAAAACTTTCCCTCCCCACCAGGGTCTAGGCTGGTACATATTCTTCCCAGGGCCCAATCACCACTCACTTGTTTTGCACTGTCAACAGGACCACAGAGTTGTGCTTATGCAACTCCAGCCTTCTGTGCATTATGGTACCTAAGTGAACAAGGCTCCACGTATTGCTTGTTCTCTTCTGCAGGAACATCTGATGGGCACTTGACTTAAAGAAGACACTGTCCAGCTATTCCCAGAATTTACCAACGCAAGTGCACTCGGGCAAGGAAGAAGGTGCAGACAGGCATAGCTGGTTGCCATAGGGTGGGGGGGGGGGGGGAAGGGGGAATACAAGTTGCTGCCTAAATGCAGCTCAATCATGTGCGCATAACCCTGTCAGATGCCACCATGACCAGGTGGCAAGAATGCTAGATTATATATAATCCATGTGCCACCTTGAACCATGCCTTTCTCTCCATTTTAGTCAACCCAGAGACTAGTGCTTCATGGCATACCACTTTTCACATTCTCAAGAGACCTTGACAAGAATAGCCAAAAGGAAGGAAAGAAGTTCTTCTAGATTTCAATAAATTTTTAAAAAATGAATTAAAAAAACAAACCACAGATTTGCATGGAAATGAAGGTAGGAGGGACTTTGGAGACAGCTGTTACAAACAGTAAAGTAGCTGTGAAGGTAGCTTCTCATTTTGTTGGCCACATTTAAGCTACACATTGAACCTCTCTAAACCAGATCACTTGCTCATCTGGCAGCACCTGTAATCTGGCATGATTTTAGGTTAGCCGGATTATCACTTTTCATGGGTGTGGCCAAGTTTCCCTCAGGCCCAAAAAAGTGTACTTACAGCCACTAGTTCTGGCTGTCTATGTTCTGTGCTGTTATTTAGCTGTAATCTCTAAGAGCCCTATAAAAGCAGTGAAAGTTGGTAACATGCTACAAAATATTGACCTTCTGGGGTCTGGCAAATTCTCTCATCCAACACCAGACAAGAGATTCAACCTGTATACTTCCATGAAGACAAATCACCATGACTGGGCCATTAAATCTGATTACCTTATATTCCTCTGAGGCTACTGGAACAAGCTAATGCTTCCTGATTTTCCAACCAGCCTAGCGTTATGGTAAATGCCAGTGAAGTACTTGGCACTGCTGTTTTAAATGGTTTCACCATGCCAGCGTGGCTTTTGGTACTGGGAGTTTTTTTTCTAGATCAGGAGTGCCCACACTCTTCCACGGGCATGTCACCTTGCAAGTAATCGAACCTCTCTGTGCCCCCCTCCATTACTGCACAGTGGGTTAAGCACAGATGGTTGGCCTAGAAGTGGAGCTGGGGGTTGCAGGGGGCTCAGCTAAGGCGGAGCTGGGCTGTGGTCAGGTGTCACTTCCTCCCTGCTCCTGGGGAAGGGGGGGCGTGGCCTGGTCTGGGCTATGCTGGAGGGTATTATGGGGATGTGCTCCACAGTTTGGGGGCCAAAGTCCTGATAGACCACGGCAGATTAAAAACTGCAAAAACAAAACGACTTCCACCATTGCCCATCTCCATTTCTTCACTTTACTGAGCTCTTGCTTGCCCCGCTCAGTCCTACCCCTCTCCAGTGAAATCCAACATCCCAGCTCTGCCTTCATTAACAGCTTCTCAATGCAGGTCAGAGCAGTTGCCTGCATCTGAGGCAATTCTTAAGAGAAATCTCTTGAAAGGTCTAAGAGTGCAAAAGGAGGGTTTTATACCAGGTATGGAAGGGCTACTTGGCACAGAGGAATGGACTGACTGGGCACAGCCTTGGAGAGACAAGCAGAGCTACTTTTAAGCAACAGCTAGGAGCTGACCAAGGACAGACTGGAGGCATTTTGTTCTTGCTCTCCTTTGTCAGAGCACACAACCTTTTATTGTTGAGTCTTTGTGCATGAAACTGCTAGTGTGTACAACCACCTCGGTGAGGCTCTGTAAAAAACAAGGGTTTCTGGGGAATCAGGAACACACCTCTAACCCCTTATGGATAGCACCTAGTTTTGGGTGTGTGGCGGAGAATGGAAGCAGTAGAAAAATTGTGTCCCATGATTATGGTTATCAAGCCAAGGGATGAAAACCACCAATACATCAGTAAATAGGGCCAAACACTACAAATATCCTCCTCTTCATGGAATCCCACTACAATATATTCCTCCAGCATGGTTACAACACTGTTTCATCTTCAAGCCTACATGGCATTACTGTTAGCTGACCTGTGCTAAAGAGAGAGACCAAGAATGTACCACAGGTCAGATACACCATCACACTTCCAAGACTGGATTATGTCAGGGACAACGATTGTAGCTTGGTCTCCCAATAGTTCCTGTAACAGACAAGCTTTGACTCAAACGACTGATATCTTCATGGATTTTTCAGCATCTGCCACCATTTCAAAGTACTGGTGCTCTCTCTCGAACGAGGATATACATGAACTGCTGTATATTGTGATTACCTTGTTATTCCCATTAAGCCTTGGCCCTGAAGTAAAGCCAAACCTTCAGCAATAAGGGTGTGTGTAATGAAGGTGTGGGCTGGTGCCCTTGAGCATGAGCCAAAGCAGTACTGTGCAGGAGTTACAGAACTGTTTAAATCAACCTCACAGCTTTGATTTTCAACCATAAACCCCCTCCATGTCAAAAGCCCTCAATTTAAAAAAAATATATATGACCTGCTGCAATTAAAGTACTTAGAGGAAGGGGTCTCCATGCAGCATAGGAGAATGGTACAAAGTACCACCCTCCAGCACGTGAGCTCTGAAAAAAAGAGAAGCAAGAACAATACAGAGCCAGTTTACATTTTGTACTGTTGCAAATCATGGCAAGTTGCCCTGAAAGTCAATATAGTTAAATGGTTGTGTGGCTAGAAACTGACAAAAGTTCACCAGCATGAAATTTGAAAGGAGAAAGGTCCTAGGATGTTTGCTCCAAAGATGCAGTCATTCGCTTTGGGGGTAATTCACATGTTGTATCCCAATGTACCTGTGGCTATAGCCTTCCCACAGTTGGTAACATGTAACCACTCCCATCTACTCTTACACTCACCAATCCCACCAGTCAGTGCCTAAAAATTATCAAGTTAAAAATCCCCACCTCTGAAGGTACTTGGAATCTTTCCCAATTTTGCAGGCTACAAATTCCAAAGGAAAGCCCACGAAGAAGCATGTTTCCATCTGTTAACGCCTCATAACATACACAAAAAGGGAGGGGAGACTGACTCCAAGACTTTGTACAATGCATGCAACAGGAATACAAAGTCCACTAACTGGCACTCTCGCCACACCACTGCAGGAGGAAGTAGAAGTTACACCTTATGGCACTTTTCCTCTGTAGCTTTCAAAGCATCAAACTTCTGCAGATGTTCAGCCTGAGAGAAAGAGACAGTGACATCTGCGCCAACGTCACCCAGAAGAGCTCAAACCACCTGGAATATCATTGGTTTTATGCCCCACTCAGTATATTTCCTATATTAACTCCTTTAGTAATGAGTCTTCAGCAAACCCTTAACTGCTTGTGAGCTGGATCGCCCCATGCAGCCAGTGAAAACAGAGGTCAAGTGATTTGGCCAAGACCATCAAGGGAGCAGCACCTCTTAGCTCCTTACTTCTGATCCTGTGCTCAGGTCACAGTACAGAAAGTTAAATTAAAGCAAAATAAACCTCCTCTTCTTTAATAAAGGCTTAGCCTGTCAAAGCCAGCTATGTGAAAGATGCTGCAATTCTTCAGGAAGTGAGCTGCAATTAAACATTTTTACACTAGTACCGCCATGAGTTAGTGGCCTTTGGAAATCTGTTCGCAAGGACACATTCAGTTAACCATTTGCTCTTGCGTGGAAAATTGAAGACACTAATTGGTCCCACGTTTTTAACTGGAGTTCGAGGTATGGGGTTAAGGATCTTGGGAGCAGGGAGGCCATTTTCCCCTCCCCCACAAAACACCTCTCCTTTTCACTGCAAATGTTATTTGTTGCCTTTTACAAACACTAGCAATATTTCTTTGGAAGATCATAGCATCTTGCTGATCAAGAGCCTCAAAAACTCATTGCAGGGATGTAAGTCATAAGGAGTCTATTCTCCTCCCCAACAGATATGGTGTTCTAAGCAGCTGCCCAACAGGGAATGAAAACCTGTATGGACACTTTTACAAAATCCCAAATTCATTTTCAAGCCCACTGAGGAGGTCACACCGTATCACGGAGCTGTGTTGGAAAATGCATCTTCACATTCTTAAAAATGAATCACTTTAAAAAAAAAAGTAGGAATTTAAAAATACTTACATTTTGCCTCAGACAGATTCTGATTAGGTGACCAGACAAGCATGCCAAGGTTCTCTCTCTCCTGACACTGCCTTGCAAGTTTAGCTTAAGAAAAAACAGATATGCAGCAAAGTTAAAACAGGTTCAAGAATCTTATCACACTCCAATATGTGCTAGGTGACCTCCTGAGATCTCTGCCAATGCTAGTCTTCTATTACAAGTACGGAAGCAAACTGGGCACAAGAATAACTAAAAGCTGGACAGTAAGTCAACTTAACGATGTTATAAACCTTCCTCCCCCAGCCCCTTTTGGGCCAAAGTTCTCTATTTGTCTCGTCTATGTATCACTCTGAATTCAATAGGACAGAGGAAGTCCATCCACTCTTTCATGCAGAAAGTGAAGTCCAAAGTTAGTTAACATTTCTACATCAGCATACTTAGTCTTCTGTTAACATGAAGAGGAGGTGCAAGAACCACCGTAAGGGGTACAAGATCCTGAACTGCATGACTGCCTCCTTGCATAGTTAGGCTAAGATTTCAGGCATGTGGAATGAACGAACATTTCAGGATTTTTTTTTTTTTTTTAAAAACACAAATTCCCATTAGCTATCTCAAGCCATCCCTCAGTTAGGTTCAGCTAAGTATCTCCACATCTGTGTTTCACTTGCTCTAGGGAAGGGGTCTGCAACCTGCAGCTCTTTTAAGGACTTCTGTGGGGCCCCCCAATGCTCTAACTGCAAAGTAAAAAAACCCTTCGTGATTATTTTTGATAAGTGGTGAACATCTAAAAGCCCAACAAACTAGTTACAGTGAAACAGCAAATGATGTGATCGCAAAACGCTGGATAACTCCCTCTAATGTGTGCAGTGCATTGTGGGACACAATACTGTATCTGCATTTTGATTGTGTTGCTAATAAAGTCTTGATTTTGAAAAGGAAAAGGAAACTTGTGGCATACCTGGTGCGAAGGGCAACACGTTTTAAGAAAATAAATTGAAATTAAGCGTGAAATAAAATTAGCATAATTAAAATAGGTTTGGGAGTGAAAGTCAGAGAGATAGTCCTAACACACACACAAAGTGCGGGGAAACAGGATATTTAAAAGGTTTGTGAACATCCGGTAGTAAACACGTATCACACTACAAATCATTGTGTGCTGTTCTTAAAATAGGGGTTCTTAGAAGTACGGTTTGACATTATTTATTAAGGACTGTCTCGTATTCACATGGATTCCGGCTCTTGAATTATTGATTTTTAACCAAATTTGGAAAAAGTGGCTCTTCTTGCTACTTTGGTTGCTGACCCCTGTTCTCGGGGTAGATTCATACCTCAGTTATGTTGTGGTGGTTTGTACAGAGTTAAGCTAAACAAGGAATGACTCTTAGTTCATCGGGTCTGTTACACTAGACAGCTCATTATTGTGATGTAACATTAAAATAGCTAATTCAAAGCCATGTGACAAGCAAGCTTCCTGATCTTATGGGTTCCAAGGAAGAGACCTGCACATAAATCGCAAGTTTACGTACAGCAAATTCTTGATAGTTGGCTGTTCAATTCCTTACACCATTAGCCAAGCACAGTAGACATAAGAGTTCTCAAAAGTAGGTGTACCAAAAGTGGGGAAAAACAAAAAACTCTGGTTTGAGTCAGCATAGTAGTTCGAGCCATTACTAGAACTGGCAGCACTAATCGCTGAGAGAAAACTCTCATCATTAGTTACCAGCAAGCATGGGGCTATGTTCCTGCCAATCTTTTCCATCCGTGTGCAGCATACGTTTTTATATGTGCACCACGGCATATGCAAATGTGCACCACCAATGGAAACAAAAACCTAGCTGTGGGCACCCTGCTGATCAGCTGGGCAACATCTGAATCCCTCCTGAACAGCCGCACAAGCGCACAGCTTATATGGAACACTCGTACCAGACATTATTCCTCCTCTTACAAAACCTTTATGGAGTGCTAAAGATGAACAGAGCTTCACATACAGGACTCATACCCTGCCCCAACCTATTTAGTGATCTATAAATGCAGATATCAGGAGAAGATATTTTTAAGGTGCATGTGCGTTGAACCACACCCTGCATCAGTGAATCTCACAGCCCAGGCCTACAAACTACACGGCTAAAAGCAGCAGCGTGGCTGCTCCCACTTGGGCTAGACCTCTGGCTCTGAAACAACCCCTCTCTGGGTTTCAAAACTATTAGCTACTCTGCTATTTTCAGTTCCACCTGCCTGAGTCTATGGGCCCGGGCTGGGACTTGCTGTTTCGGGTCCTTTTTTGGGGGCTGTGTATACACACCCTTAGAAAACGAGAAGCAGTGAACAGACTCTCTAACCCAGGGTACCAAGCATGTGTAATCAGAACAGGATCTACTTTTATACGTCAGTTGCAAAAGAGATGAGTCACGTACATCAAAGGAGGCATCGTGCTGCTAAGTACCTGTCCTTCAGCCAAGTAAGCTACTTAAAAACATCTGGTGGATGCATGCAATGAACTTCAATGGATTTCACTGTTCAAGCTGCATTGATATTTAACACTGCCTCATTAATTTGCCTTTAGGCGACAAACCTAATTTATGTTTTTCAGGTAACTATTTAAACCCCATTAGTACCATTTAAAAACTGGTATGTTGTTAAGCTCTCGCTAATGGAAAGATACAGATGATTTTTACTCCCAGTTGTCTGGATGCTTTAACATTTGCATCATCCCTACCCCTGAATGTACGATTGCACGACAGTTTCTCTGTTCTACCAGCAGAAGTTAGTGACCTTTTTCTTTTCTCAGGCATTTTAAGAAGATTGAAGTTTGAATGTGACATGAAGATTCAGTTGCCAAAGTATCCTGAAGACTCTACCTTGGAATATTGTGAGCAATACATAATTTTCAAGACTTCCTACGTTAGAGAGAAAGTGGGGCTGAGAGCTACAAAAAGAGAGAGACGCCTACATTCTCTGGAGTGGAATGACAGGATGGAGATGGGATGTCCTCTAGAAATGATAAAAACCATTTAGAATAATAACTGATCTTTGACAAAACCTGCTATGATCTTGACACATGAGAGGGTGAAGCTTAATGTTCCATCTGTTGCCAGTAGCAAAAAAAAAAATCACAATTATGGGAGCAGTGGAAAAAAAAAAAAAAAAAAAAAAGAATCCCAATGCCAGTCACCTGTAGAATGCTACTTCACCTTATCCTATTTTCTCACCCATTGTTAAGCCTGCTACAGACATCTCCAAAAAAACTGCATCACCACACAAACCCAGCACGGTAAGAAATCATATCTAAAGATAGCCTCATAGGATTTACGTATACAAAAATAAATGCACAATAACTCATGACACCCCCATTAAGGTTCACTTAGATTAAGCAGTGACTGTTAATTACGCCCGAAGAGTCTGTATTCAGCTGAATTTTGTCAGTTAGGATTCAGGACTCAGTTGTTTCACTGCCAAAAAACTTGGTTAATGGTCTTAAGGCTGTCCCTCCAGAGTTAGTTGAATAGCCCAATGTAAAGCCTCTGCAAACCAGGAAATACTTTAGTGACTGGTTTTCAGAGGCCAAGTTTAGCAACTCTGCACGTTACGGAAGGGCACAAGGTGCCACTTTACAGCTACACTTATCTTACAGTGCAGCTAAGCAGATATTCATTATGTTGAGGAAAGGGGCTTTTCTTTCGATAATAAAAGGTAATCTACTAATAACTAGGTCAATGGAAGAGTTATTCTGTCAGACAGCTGTGTCTGCTGCCAGGGTTCTCAAGCTTTTTTTCTGTGCCACCCTTTCTTCTTCATTGTTGCCTATTTCAGGGGCAATGGTCTCAAGCCACAGTGGGGGAAAATCAAGGTCAGATATTAGGAAAAACTACTTCACTAGGAGGGTGGTGAAGCACTGGAATGGGTTGCCTATGGAGACGGTGGAATCTCCATCTTTCAAGATTAAGGCTTGACAAAAGCCCTGGCTGGGCTGATTTAGTTTGGTGTTAGTCCTGCTTTGAGGGGTCTCTTCCAACACTAATATTCCATCATCTCCACTAGAATAAATGACACAGCTGAGAGCCACACAAGCATTTGTCTATACTTGGAAGTGTGCTGAGAATTATTCCAGAACCATTAGTTCAATGTAACTCCTATGAGGGCACAGTCCAGAAAAGCTATTTTAGAATCAATATTTTGGTACATTTCCATGCACAGAAAACCCAAATGCATCCCCAGCCTGCATCTAACTCAATGTTTTGACAAGCTACTCCACTGAAGAGCAAAACCTGACCCATGAAGCTTAAAGGGGCAATTTTTAACTAAAGCTGTCTTTCAAACCCCTGTGCAGCTTTATGTGTTGACACTCAAGTTGATTTGCATTTGGTTTACAGGAGCTGAAATATGTAAGTTTAAATATGCAAGCTAAACCCATGTAATTGGTTTTAAACAGATATACCAGTGTCCATGTCACAAAAAAAGAAAGATTTAGATCAACGGTTTTAAAACTGGTTTCAGCTAAACTCATTCAAGCTGTGTTCAGACAGGCCCTACAACAGCAGATAAGGAAGTGAGGTTCAGTTAAAAGACAGAGCCCTGCATTTTCAGCTATCCTACTGAAATGCTGACAGTAGTTTAGTTGCATACAGATACCCAATACATCACTACCTGACATTAAGTCTCTTCCAGTGTTGCTGGAATCCTAACATTATTACAGAGTGGCAGAGAAGGAGAAGAGTGAACGCTTGGGAGAAGCCACATCACCTCTTGCACCTTCTTGTCTTCTCTTCTGCTTGTCACCACTGCTGAGCTTGAGTCAAGTAGGAACAAGAGCCCCACGTCCACTGCATCCGGCCACCAGCACTGTCCCAAACAGAACCTCTTGTAGGAGTCATAAATCACCACCTCTTTCCAACTGAGCAGTACAGCCCCTCTGTAGATTCACGCAGCAGTGGCACGCCTGCCTCGTGCACATAGCTGTATCACGGGAGCAAAGGCAGCTGTTGATTAATTTATGCTGGTTATTTGCACACTTTTGCCTTAGCTTTTCTTTGTGTTCTCTTGGTTCGTTCCTAGTCTCATGTGGGCTCAGGCTTGCTTTTGTGTTTTCACTAGCTCATTGCAATCAGCACTCACAGCAGACAAGATACTGTGGAGCACAGGCTACGTCTACACTAGCTCAGAAGATCAAACCCCATAAGAGCGACGCTGAGCGGGTTGATGCTGCAAGTCTAGTAGGGATGGGATGCACAAAAATCAACCTCTCAGGGGTCATAGTAGAGCCTTGTACTTATAGAGAAACATGCCCCACATCCAAACACCCAGGCTTGGTACAGAAAATACTAATGCAATAACGGGAAAAAAAATGAATAATTTCTCTTCCCCCAAAGTAACATCCAACCCACTCCACAAAACTAGCACATTCAGCATGGAAGCAAGGAGATCCCCAACTGACCCTTGGTCATGCCCGCTAGGGTGCAGGGAGCTGTTTCAAATCAGGGCAATAGAGCTTCTACAGTCCTGATCTCATCAGAGCAGCAGCTGTTGAGCAACACTGTGCCTTCAAAGTGAAAATCCTTCATATTATTGGTCAACTGTCTTAAATGGATTTCCATCCCAAGACACCAACATAGTAACGAATTAAAAGGTACTGTCCTTCTCCCATAGCAGTCAATGGGAGTTCTGTCATTTACTTAGAAGACAGCAGGAGCAGCCCCTTAAAAGTCAAAGTGTTTGGTGGAAACAGAGAATAACGTACGGTTGCCATCAAAAATACCCCGTGTCTCTCTCACAGGCTACCTAGTCACATGTACAACAGATCTTAATTAAGATTTCATTAAAGACTGCAGCTTCCTACTTTTGTAACAAAATGCTAGCTCTGCTGTCACTGGAGTCAGGTGTTTTCAAGGTGTGATAGAATATTAAGATCTCCAGCAGTTTCTAATCAACATGAATACATCTGAGTTGACACCAAGTGATGAGAAATGGATTCCTTGTTAAAGTTTGCTCAAGGACTGAGAAAGACATAGCATGTGTGCCCCAGATCCAAAACACCCAGACTCAGTAAGACAGTAACAATGCATTACAGTCACTTTGGGTCACATCTTCATGATCCATATCCAGAAAACCCATTTCTGCATCGCTGCCTGTGCTTTCTAGCCCCACCCTCCCCTGCAACCCTAGAGTTCTGCTGTCAAGGATCCACGCAAAACTGTGTGAGGAGCAGAAACAAGCACATGCATGTACCCTCTGTCCCCTACCTCCCAACACACACTACCTTGGAAAAAAGTTAAAGAGGATGAAGTTCTGTTACAGCTTTCTCAGGAAGACTCATCTACAGAACAGAAAAACGCCCATCTGCCCCCACACACACACAGCAACACTTGGAACAGCTGCAGTCACTGGTAGGGCTGGAAGAGAAGGAAGAATGCTTACTACTAGCCATATTGTGTAGCTGGTCCCAGTCTCCTCCAGATACCCTAAAATACACCCAATCCTATTCTGGAAGGGTTCCTGAGCTTCTTAGTGTGTGTGGGGCATAGATTCTCACTGTAATCAGTGTAGTATGTTGATTGTAATGGGTTTTTTCACAGTCCGTCCCTTGGATACAATGTCTGTCTTATTGCATTTTGAGAGAAAGATGATGTCTGTCTGGATCTTGACGAGTTTCTTCATGTAGCATGATCAGGGATAACTTCTGCCAAGAATATCCTTCAAGTATCCTTCTGTCTTTACGGCTACAGAGATGACCCAGCCCTCTAGTTTTTGCCTTCTGAAGAGATCACTACTTTGTAGAGAGCTAAGGAGTTTTCTTGCAGTGTAACTCAGATGTACCTTGCTACCAGATATGCAGTTACCATATTGTTATTCCCTGAAATCTTGTGAATTCTGCAGCTCTACAGGAGGTCACAATATCTATAGTTAGAAATAACAAAAGGTTTTCAGCGCTGTCACTGAACTTTATTGACTAACTTCAGTTTCTGTGCATGGAAACTTGAAATCCACTAAGTACTGATGGTAGGACCCCAACTGTCAAAGACTACTGAGTCACTAGCAACAGTGCTTCCTGAGCCTCTGTCATATCTTGCAGTAATTAACATCTTGCTCTTATTATAATAGGGGTACAGATCTGGGAAGTGAAAGGGAGAGTGCCTCCAGAGTTAAAATAAAAGCTGCCGAATATCACTTCCCCAAGTAGTTTTATACCTTAACTAAAATTTAGCCACTTTTTGAATAAAGAGATATAAAACATGCTTCTATTCCAAAACTTGTATTTTCTTAATGTAAATCCCTTATTTTTTCAGTGGGCACCTCCCATCCACCTCCCCACCCCAAGTCTACACCTATGATACACAAAAAAAAAAAAAAAAAAAAAACTTAAACCTTGGCTCCGATCATTTCAAAAAAAAAAAAATGAGTGGTAGTGCCTGTCAACAAGACTTAATTCTAACTAAAGTTGCCGTAATCCAATCGAATTCAAACCATTTCAGTACCAGGGGATAGCCATGTTAGTCTGTATCCACAAGAACAAGAAGTCCTATAGCACCTTTGCTCTGTTTCTGGTTGTTCTCAAAATGGTTTGATGGACTTTTTTTTTTGGGAGTTTAAGATTCCATGAGCAAACACCCAAGTTCATCAGATGCATCCAATGAAAGTGATATTTGCCAACAAAAGCTTATGGTCCAAAAAAGAAAAATCTGTCAAATCATTTTGAGAACAACAGAACAAAGATTTCCCCATCATTTTTCCCTTTTGCCAGTGTTAACTGTCTCAGGCAATAACCCAATGAAATCCAAAGCAGTGCTCTGGCTACACAGCTCTGCTTTCTTGTGCACATGATTTACCGTTGGTCAGCAGATTATGCTTGTGACCCCCTTTCATTTCTATCTCAGCAAGACTGTCTAAATTTAACTGCTAGTCTCTGGATGAAGTACAGTTTTGTACATACTATAGTAGTGTTAAATGCAGCAGAACATTTTAGATCAAAACCCAGAAAGGCAGACGACTTTTCAATTTAAAAAAAGTTATAGATTAAGCAGCAGTTAGCTCACCCTATACATAGCTACTACCTGATTGGCACTATAATCTAAATGCAAATAAAGTGCTGAGAGCAAATTCGTATCCGCCCATGATACAGAAGCTGCTATTAGGTTTCTATATATAGAAGTGTCTCCGTACACCAATAAGTGTAAGTGAAGGTCTTATACTACAAACCTAGAGAGGTTTATGTAATAACCATGAAGACTGAAAATATTGATTTAAAAGTTACCGAGTTAGTCATCCAGCATGGGTTAAGGAGGTTATTTTGCACTTCCGAATGAAGACATTAGAAGAGCTCAGTAACAGAGCGAGCTTTCCATTATTAAGAATGAAGACGCTGAATCCAAAACAAGTCTGAATTTAATGTAGTTAGGTTTGTTAGTGATCAGTTGTGAGAACCAACTTTTAAATTTAACTCAGCTCCCTCCTATTATGAGACTCCAAACCGGAAAAAAAAAAAAAAAAATCGCACCACATCAAACAAAACAAGAACAGGGTTATCTAGATTTTCTCCCAGTGAAATCCAGATTAAAAACACTTACCATTTTGAGGCCTCCCTTTGGTTTGGCGTCCACTCATTCTTTCCTGCAAGCAGGTGGCACCAATGTGCAACCAAAGCATCAGTTGTATCATTTATAAGTGGATGGTCTTTATACACAAAGGATATATAGTATAGAATATGTATTTTACACCTGCAGACCTAGAATCTCCAGTCAACTCTGCACAGGCACCCCTGTACCCACACATAGCACATTTCAGGACTAGCTCCATAATTTAATGAACCTGAGACCTTCAGTGCACACCATTCAGAAAATCCAGTAATATTCTCTACTGTCACATGATACATTATTGTGTGACATTTTCCTACAATTCTGCTAATCAGTTGCTGTGAGAACCCTAATTTTGAACTTCCCAGTCCTTGGACATATATAAATGGGGCTATGGCTGATACTGTATTGTTTATATAACAAGGCAATTGTCCACTTATTAGTCAAACTAAGTCGATATGCACCCTTACTTGTATCACTAAACTACAAGGAGTCCTGTGGCACCTTACAGACTAAAATATTTTGGCACATAAGCTTTCGTGGGCAAAGATCTGCTTCATCAGATGTGATGTCATATGGGTCTTTGCCCATGAACGCTTAGGTGCCACAGGACTTCTTGTTGTTTTTGAAGATACGGACTAACACGGCTACCTCTCTGATACTTGTGTCCCTAAAACTCAGATTATCAAAAGTTAAATATTTTAAACACACATACTTGGTTTAGATGCCAGTTTCACTTTCAGGCTTTTAGTGGGGCAAAGTCTGGACTAAGAAACCATTTTTAAATGCAGAGTTTAATTATTCAGGAAGACATGGTCAACCCTAGCAACTGACAACCCTGTCGCATTCTTAAAGGTTGTAAAGCCAATCTTATATTAGTGCTGGAAAGCAAGTAGTCATGTCTACACAGGGAGATAGCCCTGATTAGCTTCTTTGCGTGACCACCTCACGCACATTTATTCCACACAGAGGCTATGAATATGCAGCACTTCATTAGGCAAATTTTCCCGATGGCAACTTCGAAGTGCCAGCATGCCATGTAGTCGCAGGCACTTTGAAGTAGTGCAGGTACGACTACATGGCATGCCAGCATTTTGAAGTTTGACACTTGGAAGTTGCCGCAGGGAGAATTAGCCTAATGAAGTACTGCATGTTCATCGCAGCACTTCATTAGTATTCTCCAATCTGCCTGATCACCATGCCCCCTTCAAAGAAGGGGGCAAGTATAGACATAGCCAGAGAGTCTTAGATTAATCCATGTACACATTGTGAGCAAGCACACAGTAGTTTCTTCCTTTAAAAAAAAGAAAAAAGAATTCACACCCCAGCTTATTTTGCAGTAGTTTCCTTGTGTAGAAAAAGCCCCAATATTAAACACTAGAATTCAGTAAACTCTGTCATATCCAGCATTCTATCATCTGGAACTCTCAAATAGCTGGCATTTTAACCATGAGTAAAATTTTAGTTAGTTTTTCTGCAAGCATAGTATAGTGAGTAAATACAAAAAAAATGGCAAATACAAGTTTACATTGTACAATACTACTGTTGGTAAATAAAATACTCTGCATACATTTTTGTTTTTTAATATCTAAATCTTGTTTTTCTTTAGTGTTACACATTGCTATGTTTACCTCTCTATTGTCCAGAACATTTGAGTATCCGGCAAACTCCCAGTTCCAGGGCTGCCGGATATGAAAGAGTTTATTGTACTCACACTCTCTCATGCCTTGCCTTCATGCACAAAGTATGTACTTTACTAGGATTTTAACTCAACTTTTAGTCATGACAAGGCAATTGTAGTCACATGAGTCAACAGGTTGAGTTTATACTCTTCTCCCCCACCCCTCCCCAGGAATAATTTGACCTGTGATGAGGGGAGTATAAAAACTCAACCTGCTAAATCCTGTGGACAGCTACAATTGCCATGTCTTCATTACACAAAAGTATATTAACTCAAATTAAAATCCTACTGAAGACAGCCTTTGCCCAGGCACAGACGGAATTTCACAACAGGAAGGGGGTTGGGAGTTTTTTGTTTGTTTAAAAAGAACTGAAGCATTCGATTTAAACACATACAGGAGAGTGGAAACATTTGCTGGACTTATTTTTTATAAAACTCCTGAATGCTGTTTAAATGTTGAAGAGTAAAAAAGTCAATTTAAGTTACGCAAGGCTAATGAGCAACTGTTTATTCAAACAGCCATGTGCACAGTCATTTATGTACATTCAAATGTAGAACTTGACTAACTGCAAAGCAGCCCTCTACCACTCCAACCACAGCTGAACTATTGCCACTTTGAATGGAAACAAAAACCCTACTCAACAGCCACACCCCCATCATTTAGATTAGAAAATCCGTTCAGGAAATCAAGCCAGAATTGATTTTTAATCAGACACATTTTAAAAGCCAGTTGACAAACATGAACAACAAATCTTTCTTCAAGAAGAGTTACTCCATCCAACAAGTGTTCTCCCTCTAATTCCTCTTATAGCCAACATTTAAAAAAAAAAAAAAA
The DNA here is from genome assembly GCF_033958435.1 of Carettochelys insculpta. NCBI lineage: Eukaryota > Metazoa > Chordata > Testudines > Carettochelyidae > Carettochelys > Carettochelys insculpta. Next base: position 22,779,075 of record NC_134142.1, read on the forward strand.
CATGCACAACGGCATAGCAACTAACACACACTTAGGACCCAATCCTGCAGGCAACCTAGTCATATCAGTAAAACAGATAGGACTATTAAGTTGAAAACACACCAAGAACCGGTCTTGCAGTTTCTTCATCTTTTATCATTCACATAAGGGCACAGCCCAATGGGACAGATAAAGATACTTGCACCACCAAATCAGGTTAATTCTTCACTAATAAAAGTAGTCCCAGAAATGTAGCTGTGTTAGTCTGCATCTTCACAAAACAAAACAGTCCTGTAGCAGTTGAAAAAGTAACAAAACAATTTATTAGGTGAGGAGCTTCCTTGGGACAGACCCAATTTTCCAGATGTAAAGAAGCAGGTCTGTCCCAGGAAAGCTTGTCACCTAATAAATTATTTTGTTAGTCTTTCAAGTGCTACAGGACTGCTTTTTTGTTTTGTACAAATAAAGTAGTAGTTCCGATCCCTCCCCACCACATCCTATTTCACTTTCCCATGTCAATCAAGTTATCTTGATGGCCTCCAGATCACACACATCCCTCCCTTTACAAATCTTGGCTTCTATGCATAGTAAATCTTTGGGTGTCCCTCTCACCGCCTCCCCCCTCCCCAACCACCCATTCCTACCCACAAAGGAAAATGACCCCTTTCTGTCAATTCTTCTCCCCCTCTGCTTTTCACCAGGTGGGCTATTCTTCTGTCCCTCCCCTGCAGGGTAGGAATCAGAGAGGGTCCAAATACAGTAAGTCTGGCTTTTTCCCCCTCCCTTCTTCCCTCTTTCCAGTTAAGGAGCAGCACTCCTTGGGTCAGCCTACTTCCTGCTCCCTAGAGCAGGGTTTCTGCCTCAGCTGTCTCACCAGAGAAAAACTTGTATTCACTCTGGGACACCAGAAAAGCATCCCACGACCCCCAACCATGCAAGGAAGCATAAACCTGAGTTAACAGGAATGAGGCCACAGTTTATTTTAAAGCTTCAGCTAAGTCGGTTTGGTGTTTGTAGTCCTACCCAAGTAGTTGCAACCCAAAAACTGCAGCACTGTGCTAGTGCAGAGGTGGGGAGCCTCCAGACCACAATTCAGATCCCTGGATAGAGCCACCAAGACTCCCTAGAATCTGGACCCTGTGGGGCAGGGGCCACAGGCAGCATGTGGAGCCCTAAGCCTTACAAGCCAGAGTCAGATCCTGCTCCCACCAGGCAGAGCCCGTGGGCGGAAGTGACAATGCTCCTCTCCCTCCCCCCACCCCCGCTTGAGGGAACAGCAGTATAGTGCTGCCTGAAGAGAGGCTCCTCCACCTCCCCACTCTGACTGGCACTAATTCTGGCCCATCAGAGCAGTTCAGGGGCAGTGTCCAACAACAGCACTTCTCAAAGCAGCTTTTCTCCACACTACTGTTCCCCCAGGTGGAGGGAAGTGCCACACCACCCCTCTGCTCCTGAATGCCACCTCCTGATCAGACCTCCCACTCCTGCACCCTCCCTCCCAACCCCATGACCATCTTGCTCCCATATCCTCCCATCCAGGCCCCACCCCACTGCTGCCCCCAGTCCTTATATACCCTCCCTCCCTCCCAGCCAGATTCCCTAACTCATCCCACTTCTACACCCTTCACCTCACCACCCCCCACCACCACCATTTTGGTCACACACCAGGCCCCCAGAAGAGCTAATCTGGCCTGGTGGAAGCCCTGAACCTCAGTCCCCCCTTGCCTGTGGTGCTGGAGCAACAGGGGAGTGAGGTGTCTCATTCAGGGGCCATATCAGTTTTGGGGCAGGGGGTTGCTTCTCACTTGTGGGGCCCCCCCGAACCAATTCTTCTATAGGTCAGTGGTCCATCCGGTCCAAAAAATGTTCCACACACCTTGAGTGTGCAGAATTACTACATCTTGAAATGAAACCAACTGGCCTTTTTTAGTTGCCCTGTGTAAGAAACAGCACAAAAAGTGAAAGCTTCCATGTAGTCTGAAGTGTTAGCAAAGTGCTAAAATACACTTGTTAGCATACCCACATCCCTTCAAAGCAGCTCACGGTCACTTGTGGAACTCTGAGCTAGCCCCTGGAAAATGCCAGCCTTGTTATAAAATGTAGGTACTTGCTCAGCAAAGAAAGCGACAAAGAAACATTTAGGGTGGGCCTACACCAGCCAGCTACTTCGAAGTAGCTGGCACAACGTCGAAATAGCACGCATCATGTCTAAAGGCGCCACGTGCTATTTCGACGTTAGGCAGTAAGACATCAGAATCACTATTCCCATCTGAAGAATAAAGCCATAAAAGCTGAGCAACAGCCTGATTTTCCACGTAGGCGTAGAAATGCCACATTTTTTTAAAAAAGGCAAAGGGTGTTGAGAGTCTGGGTTTTCTGAGGACAACAGGTGGGTGAGTTACAGTACTGTGCTCCCAACACACTAAATTAGAGGAAGCACCAGCACAAAATATGCTTACACAGCCCCACCCACCTATCTGACCCACGGACATCCCCTGGACTCCACTGTAGGGCTTCTAGCAGGCACAAGGGCTCACCCACACAAGCTGGGACTCAGACTGTTAGATGTTTCTCAGGTACATCTATGCCCATAGCACCTTAAGATGCACCTCGCAATCATGGATGTGTTTACTCTCACACAACCTCTGTGACAAAGTACCATTACTGAGGCCCTGTATAAATCATCATTGCATGGACTGCAAGGAAGTCACAAAGTGAGCCCAATGCTGTGTTTTTTCCAACAGCTGGGAGACAGAAGTGGCTGCTCATGGGGGCTTAGCAGGAGGTTCCCAATAAGGAGATGCCAAAACTGTCCCAAGGCCTGGCATCTCACTATAGAGTGAAGGCAGGTTCAGTCCAGTGCAGGGATTGGGACCCAGCTTGCTGTGTCACTTAGCCAGGGGCAAAGTTGTGTGAATGCACCCATTAGGAACACCAGCCCATGCCACAGTTCCTCCCCGCTACTCCTGAAGAGACACTGCAGGAGCTAAGATAGGGATCCATCCCCTCACAAGACCAGCACCATGCCCACCTGGAACATGAGTGGGTTTGTGAAGGGTCTCTGCCTTGGCAGAAGGGTGGATGCCAGTATCAGCTCCCCACAGGTGGGAGCCATTCCCTTCCCTGGAGCTGAGAGTGGGGCCATGGCTCTTACTCACTCATGTTTCTGCCCATGTGCCCACTAATCTTTCCATCCACGTGCTGCATAATTTATGTGCACCGAGGCATGTGCAAACGTGCCCCACTGACAAACGGCAAAACCAATCACGGGCACGAAGCTAATGAGCTGGGCAGTATCTGAATGGCTGCACAAGCATACGGCTTGCAGGGAACACTGGTCTCTGCCTCCCACTTTCCACCAGCTGGGCAGAAAGCAGCAGCCAAGCCAAGCCAGAGTAACTGCCTCAAGCTGTACTGGCTGGCACCATAGTGTTATAATTGCCAGACTGCAAACTCCCCCACTACCGATCAGCCATCTTAGCCCCACTTTTGAGAATGGGACCATCCCACTGTCTACCCAGACCAGCTCAGATGGAAAAGTCCCAGAAGAGCAGCTACAGTGGGTATTTCCCCCCTTAAACACACACACACTTTTTTTTGGGGGGCGGGAGGGGAAAAACAGAAGTTTAGGAGTGGCAGGGGAATCTGCACCAGAGCATGGAATTTAACCCAGGTCAGGTAAATCTTAAATTACTGCCCCAGCCACAGGCCCGCCCTTGTTTCCTCATCATTTCACCCCCAGAACTGAGCAACAAGTCAAGATATTCTAGGACTTTTTAAAGCTTTCCTATTATTTCATCAAGTTTTAAAGTAAAAAGGGGGGGGGGGGGAAATCAATCTGATTTTGAGAAACTCCGAAGGAGAGTTCTGTGTTCATTCTAACATGAAGCAGTGTTTTGCTTGCCCTTGAACTGCAGGTAGCTTCCAGGCGCTATTTGGGTTTTCCTACAAATTTTAAGATAAAACAAAAACATAAAATAAACCACCTTTTCCAAATCTGATGACAGTTTAGACTTTTTACATCCAGTCTCTAGTAAAAATACCAAAACAATCATGAATGTTCCCACCACAGGGCTCTTTAGTACTGAGTTTTAGTAACACTTCACAGGCACAAACACTAGCACTGGAAAGTTCTATGTTTCTCACTTAAGACCAGGACAGAGGTAATACTGCATATCCAGCTAGAATAGACTAAAGGCTTAATTCCTCATCGCCTGGCACCTTGCGTAGAAAGTTATGAGAGGGCGCAATACCACTGTTCTCATTTACACTTACTGTGAATGACGAGGTGCAAGGCAACAGAGTCTACTCGGTGTTCCCCACGAGCTGAGCACTTGAATGGCCACCCAGAAATTCAGGTGCCGCCCAGCTGATTAGCACTGCCCACACTGGGCAGCCTGTGTGTCTATGGGTAGTGTGCATCCACACATGGAAAAAAAACTAGAGGGAATATTGGGCCTCAAAAGGCAGAAGCAAAAAAGGCTCCTCAGCCAGGCCAAAGCGAAAACCCTTCAAGCATGCTGGATTTCCCTGAGCTGCCTTCACTTAGGATTATAAATGTTCTCTGTGGTGCTCACCCCACACGTACCACAAAGAGTCAGTACAGGCAAAGGCAAGGAGATCAACACTAACCAGAGGCCCATGAAGTTCAGCATGCTTCTCTGTTTAAAGTAGAGCCCCTTCTCTCTCCGGACGCTTCAGACAGAGGAGAGCAAGGCAGGTAAGGCTCACAGTCACCAAGAGCTGCACTAGTTTAGCTAGAGATGAGAATTTTAAGAGTTTAGTCCAACAGTGCAAGGACAATCTTTAAAGGGATGCCAACATGCACACAGACAAGTACTTTGTGACATTGAAAGTACCTCCACACCAGTGTTCCCTCTAATTTTTTCCATCCCCGAGCAGAATAAGTTTGGTTCTGTGCACCAAGGCATGTGCAGATGTGCAACACCAATAGAAACATGCTGCCCACTGTGGTGGCTGTGGGTGCTCTGCTAATCAGCTCAGCAGCACTTGCATCTCTCCTGGGCAGTCGGCCCATGCGGTCACCTTAGAGGGAACACTAATCCCTCCTCCTAACAAGTCCATTTTCTATCTGTAAGCCTTGTTCTGCCCCTCTGTTGAGGGGCTAAGAATCTTTGGCTAAGGCGGCAAGGTGTCCTCCTTCCTGGCTGCCCCTTATTTGACCAGCCTTTCTGCTCCCTCTTCCTGCCTGTCCACCTGTGGCCCTCTCTGCCTCACCCCATTCTCATTCTAACCCCTCCTCCTTCCTGGCTGCTCTTATTCTTGCTGGGCTTCCCTTTTTGTTCCCTCTCTGGCTTTGACCTGGCATTCCCTCTTCCTCCCCCTGCCTGTTCCCCTCCCCCTGCACTGCTCCAGGCAATGTCCGTTAGTCTCTCAGGTTACACCCACACCACAATTTCACACACACACACACCACAGCACTGAGTCTCCGACGCCAAATTAATTGACTTACACATGCAGGACTAAAAATTGCAATGTAGATGTTTGGGCTGAAGTACTGGCAGGTTAGCTGCAGCTACACGCAATCCGGCACTTCGAAGTTTGCCTCTTCAAAGTTGCTGCAGGGAAGAATTAGCTTAACGAAGTGCTGCATATGCAGCACAGCACTTCCTTAGTAACCTCCCAACACCCTGCTTACCATGCTCCCTTTGAAGTTGGGAACTAGTGTAGACCGCCTGAGACAAGGAAAGGTGGCCATGCTAGCTTACATGGAGGGGACTGAATTTCCATAGCACTCCTCCACACTTGCTGGTATGCACGCTCACAAGCAAGTTTGCTACATAACCACAAAAGTAACTGGTTCACTATTTTCAGGGCCAATAATCTTTCCAGTCTGGGGACAGAAATCTGATCAGGAATTTAAATGCCTCTTTCCTGGCTGTAATCCTTAAATTTTCTTCAGTAAAACAAAACTGAAGTTGTTTTTTTTTTTTAATTTTTATTTTGGGTAAAAGATACATTTCTTTGTGTCTTCTAGAGCACCAGGCATGGTCAGGGTTAAACAAAGTGATTAACATACCAGCCCCTTGTACAAGGAGAGCCTGTCAATCCATGGCTGGACTCCTAAGTACTGCCATTATAAAAATAAATGCAATACCCTGCGCACCAGCAGATCACTATTCCCTCTCTTTTTTCATCCATGTGCAGAAAAAATTTTGTCATGTGCACTAAGGTATATGCAGTGTGCACCACCAGCAAAAAACACACTGCCAGGTGTGGGTGCCCAAGTGCTCCGCTTACAGGGAACACTGCAGCAGATTTCATTTGGAACATGCCCCCCCCACCTGTGTGACCCCTGAGCAGAAAAGTGTTATAATGTGGCTTGTGCATGTTTGGAGAGCTGAGGAGGGCGAGGAGATTACTTTTGGAGTCGCTCTTTCACATGGGCCACCCCTTGAACACCTGCTAGTACCTGGCTACACTGAACCAGGGAATCCCACCAAGTGCTAGGAAAAAGGAGTTCTTGAAGATCTCCACTACTGGACTACCGAAACATTTCCTTTTAATAGGAATGAGGCATTTCCAGCATTTCCTGTCTAGCATTACAAGACTAGGCAGCCTGGGCTTCTACATGACGTTTCCAGGCTCTCTCTATTCTTTAAGTGGAAGAAATCCTCTGCAAGTCAACTACCCCAGGGCTGAGGATAGCCCACCTTTGCTGATGCTGTAATCACCTCCACCCAAGAGTTACCTCCTCTGCAGAAGCAGAGCAGAAAGGTGTTGGGGGTATGTTCCCTGTAAACTTAGCGCTTGGGTGGCCGCCCAGGAGAGACTGGCAGAGTGCCCACACCTACCCACAGTGGGCAGCATATGTTTCAATAGGTGGTGCACATCTGGGGGTGCACGTAACAAAATGTATTCCTCCCATGAACGGAAAAAGTTAGAGGGAACACTGGTAGGGATATTAACATTTAACTGGAGAGAATCAGGTTCCACCCACATGATCAGCAGAGTCCCCACAGCCAGCAGCATATTCCTATTGGTGGTGCACAGCTGCACATAGCATTTATTCTGCTCATGGATGGAAAAAAGAGGGAACACTGGCTGGGGAAGGGTACTACACCAAACAATGGTATTTAAACTGGACTACCGTTGTTTATCCATCCTTTACCATCTTCAACTGAGACTTTTTTTAGTATGCTACCAATTAAAGCCTAGAACCCACTCCAGCATACTTTGCATCGCATCAACATATAGATCTTACTTATTCCTGGATAAAAGAAGCAGTGTTGTCTGTAATTCCACCTAAGATTTCACAGGTATTGCTATCTGTCTGGACTATTGAAGAGTAAAGCATGAGACAGGTCTACCAATCAGAAAATGTTGCTTTAACTGCAATATTGATTAGAGCTGTGATTTTTGTGACATATCTATAAGCAAAAGGCTTATTGTCAATGTGGTTATATCACTATAATCTTATTTCACAAGGGGAACTGGTAAAAGCTACATCTATACCAGGAGGGTTTGCTGGTATAAATTGTTTCCAATGTGAACTAGGCTTTCATCCCTGCACCTCCAAGGCTTCTGTTGAGTACACCACTGTGTCCCCCTCCCCATGACCTACTATAGAAAACTAGCTACATTATGCTGAAAATCAATTTAAATGTTCAAGCCAACTAGTCACATTCAACTTGTCAAATAGCCACATATGGCAAATGGCTAGCATGTCTGACACCATAGTTCTAGTGATTACAAGGCCATTCATATATTCTTGTGACCATTTCCACCATCTCAGATCCTTAATTATTTATGTTGGTGGAGAGCCAAAAACTTGTAAGTCTCAGCCATGAAAGGAACACATTAGAACCAGAAGAAAATTCAGTTACCACATAAATTCAATCCTCAGCCTTTGTGCAGAGACTGATAAGTGCAGGCTGTATTGACTTTGTGATGCGGCACCTGTGTAGGAACTGCATGGAAGATGGCAACATGCTTCATAAAGCCTAAGACACTGATCCAGACAGTATTTCTGGTTACTAATGTTCTTGGTAATTTGAGAGCTCACAAATCACCAATTCAAAGTCATCCAGCCACCCTCAATCCTCTTTAGCCATCTCATTTTACCTTTAAAACCTGAAGAGAGCAGGGGAAATTTCTTTGTTCTGGATATGGAAGATAAGTTGCTTGAGTGGAAACTCCCTACATTTTGTTAATAATTTAGGAAGATCTATACTTAGCTCTTTGCTGTTCTAGCAGAGTTGTAAAAAATGTGTTTATTTCTTCTTTTTAACAGAATTTAAAATAAAAGCCACTCAGAGGCTGTGATGTCCATTACAATGCACATCTGTCTATAGCAATTCTTGAGGAAAGACTGTATTGCCTGCCTTTACCCTCCCACTCCAACACTCACGCAACAGGTTTTGGATGAGAGATTCAGGGGATCCCCCACTTCAAAGAACTCCTAAAAAGACCTCCTATTCAGAGGATACAGAGCAAAGATGTGGCCACAGCAAACCCATGCTTTCCTAGGTCCCCTTGGGCAAGGCACTTCACTTCTGTGCCTCAATCTGTGAAACTGCCCTAACAATACTTACCTCCTTTGGAAGCCAATAAAGAGTGCTATAGAAGGAGATAGCTAACACTCACAGCACAATTTGATTCATTTCATCGACAAGATGCATTAAAGCACAGTATGTATGCAGGCCAGGGATAAAAGCACCATACACAGCAATCTATAGGAATTCAAACAGACAAAAAACATCACTAGAGAAAATAAAATGCTGCATTATTCTACAGATACAGCACACTCTTGCTGAGAGAAAAGAAAAAGGCAACAGTAACAAAAATTGGTAACTGCAGCTACCACCTCAGGAGAAGCCATTTCTCAAGACAAACTGGATAGGTCTACACCATGGGAGACTATACCAGAATAGCTATGTTGCCATAGTTGTGCCAGCATAATTGCACAGCGCAAATTGAGCCTTCCTGAACAGAAGGGGCTTTTCCCTCTAATGTGGGGACATCACCAGCCCAAGCATCAGTTGCCACACAGCTGCATCTATGCCGGGGGTTGGATCAGCAAGGCTACATTGGTCACCAAGCCCCAAACAAGCAGCATGCTTGAACAAACATGAAACCCTACAGCAACACAGTGCAATGTACGGAGGGGGTTCTCATACTGGCATAGGAAATCCACCCTGCTGAGAAGCAGTAGCAAGATGGATAGATGAAATCTACCAGCAACCTAACCCCATCTAAAGAGGGAGTTGGGTGTGGATTTTTTACTACCCTAAACAACAGAGATGGGTCAATCTAGTTTTCTAGTGTAAGCCAGCAGCTAGGTCAACCTAACTTAAATGTAGACCAGACATAAGCAAGTGGTTTTGGAACAATAATTTCTATTGCTCACTGGAATCGCTATTCCCAAGTTGGCTCTATGTAGCACACAGGAGTGGCTTAAATAGTTGCTATACACCTTGTCTGCATGGGGAAATTTTAAATCAGCCATAAGCCTGGCATGGGCACTTGTGTACAGTTCCTTTCCCCCGCCTCCCACCAATTTAAACCCCTTCTCAAGTACCGTAACCACAAAATATTTAGGCCTAGCCTACACTTAAAGTTTGGGTTGACAAAACTACACTTCAGAGCTCCAGCTATGCCAACTTATGCCTGCTGAAAATGCAAGGCCCATGGAAGGCAGCTTCCTTCCACCTAAGTGGTGCTCCTACAAGTAACAAAAGTCCTCTTCCAATCACCATAGGCTGCATCTACGCTATGGTGTTATGCCAGCAGAGCAGCTATGATGCTGTAGACCCTGCATTGTACTCATGGCCATATTGCAGCCTAAGAGGCCCACACAAGGGACCTTACATCAGCGAACAACAGTTTAAACTTTACTTAGCTCATATCAAAAAAGCTTTCCCACATAGACAAGGCCTAAGCCAGGGGCAGGGTAGCTGCCAGTTTGCTGGGGGGGGGGGGGTGGCAAAGCAGACAGCTCTGATCCACTGCAAGGGGCATGCCCTTGGGCAAAAGGAGCAAGGCTGGAGGCTAGCTTTCCCCATCCAGCCCATCAGTGCCACATATAGCTGCGGCCAGTAGCCCTGGGGACCTTTTAATCCTCCCTCTTCCCCACCCCCCACCCCCAGGCAGCTGCCACTTTTTTCCTCCCTCTCCCCTCCCCACCTCCAGGGCCTGGTCAGGTATCTTTCGTATTCTGTGGCCACAAAGCTACATTAAAAGAGCAAACACACCACTTGCTTCTAGTCTTCGTGGTTACAGCTAAAGATGAAACACCCTAAGTGAGAGCGGCAGCCCCAATCCACAATCTTTGCTATCACATCAGCTGTGTGAACTGCCTTAGTCACAAGAATGGCCATACAGGGTCAGACCAAAGGTCCATTTCGCCCAGTGTGCTGTCTTCTGACAGTGGCTAATGCCCCAGAGGAAGCAAAGAGCAAAATGAAGCTGGACAATTATCATCGTCATCATCAAGTGATACATCGGCCGTAGCCCATTCCCAGTATTTGATTTGGATATTATCTTTGGTGTCAGGGCTGACAATTTACAGCATACTGAAAACATGGGGGTAAAAGTAAAACAAAATGTATTTTTGATTCGATTCAACCAGCTGCACAGTTGACAGAGCCTTTGCTACAGCTGGTGCACTGAACAATAGCCGTCACTGTGCACCCATGGCCTGATACGTACACAGGTTTTGAGCGGACATATCAGCCATGAATGGATACAAAATTATATCCATGGCTAGAAACCAGTACCTGCAGAACCACAAGGCTCTGCGGGGAACCACAGCAGTGAAAGATGCAGCATGTAGAGCCACTGGGAGGGAGGCACTGGGCTCACTAAAGCCAATGGACAGGGGATACCAACAGTGGTGTGAACGAATGGGTCAGGACTCCAGGTCCCTTGTAAGCTGTCCAGCCAAGCAGCTGCCTCATAAGCCCCACAAAGGGGCTCAGGTAGCTGCCATGGTTGGGGAAGAGGCACACTCCTCCAACCCCAGCGGCAGGGTGAGATTAAGAAAGGTATTTCAGGGACTGCAGCCCAGGGCAGCCTCTAAAACCTGTGTTAGGGACAAGCCCTTCCTAGCAGGGGAAGGGGGAGGCGGCTCCATGCTGCCATTCCCTCCCCACCCAAGCTGGAGCCACACCACTGCATGCACAAGGAAGCTCTGTCCCCTCCATTCCCATTAGCCTGCAGATGAGCATGGCGCATCAGGAAGCCACCAGTTCCCATCCTGCACCCTAAGCACCTCATCCTCAAGCCTGAGCAACCAGCCAGAGCCCTCATTCCCCCCACCGCCAAACCCTGAGCCCACACCCCCACTCTGAACCCCTCTGCTCCACGCCCACCGCAGATCTTCCATGTGCACCAATATGGAGGCAATGTGCACATAACAAAATTCATTCCACACAAGGACATTAAAAATTAGAGGGAAACATTGGCAGAGGAGGGCACTGGCTCCTAGGAGCCGTAAAACCCCTAGTGTGGTGCAACTTTTGTGCTTAGACAAGGCCTAAGTTTAGCATCTTCTGGAAGGGAACCATCCCAAACAGGAGTCCTAGGACTATTAAGTTTTGGTTCCTTTGCAATCACTTAACTAACCCTTTCCAAATGGAAATGAGGAAGGAAGGTGGCATCCCTGGACTGAGCATAGAGATAGCTTTGGCATTCTACATTTACATTCTGGCATTTTTCCATTGACCCGATTGGGTTTGGGTCAAGCCCTTAAATCCTCGCATTTCAGAGCAAAAGCGAGCCACTTCTGATGCGGTCAGAATTAATGACTCAAAAACAAGTTTCGCTCTAGGATTATCTACCATGGTGTTTCTTTTATCCTCCTCAGAAGTACCTTATATGGGCCCCCCCCATCAGAAAGGAGTCGTCACCTCTGGTCAGCAATTCCTATGTTCTTTTCAAAACGATCCTCTCAAGAGCTGGTTTTGACAGTATCCAGAGGGAAGGGATGAAGAAGTCCCATAGAGACAAACTGAAAAAGCAAGTTATATGGACTCTGGACAGTTACTGGCAAATGAATTTCTTAGGCTTAACCTACAGTAAAAATTTAGGTTGACCCAGCTACCTTGCTCAGGAGGGTAAAAGCGCCACACCTTTTTACTCCGTAGTTAAGCTGATCTAACCCTAGGGTAGACAATGGAAGAATTCTTCTATCAACCTAGCTGATGCCTCTCAGGGATGTGATTCCCTCCATTGCCAGAGGTAACACCTCTATTCAGCACAGGCAGCCTTTACACTTTATATATGAAATGCCGCAGCAGCACTGCTGTAAGACTTCAAGCCCTTACAAGGGCTGAAGAATAAGAACTGCTTTTAAAAATACCTACCATTTCATTTCCTGCTTTCTCAGTTGCATCAGTATAGCCAGAATATGAATTTATGTACTGACTTCGCCTGGGGAGCCCCCAATTTACTCACTCTGAAAAATTAACCACAGAATGTACTGTTCAAGTTCCAGAGCGCTTGCAGAAGGCAGCACATGTGCCAAACTAAGCCTGCTTCCACACTCATGCCCTCCCCTCGGAGGTGGTATGGCAATGAGGCAATTCAAAGCAGGCTAATGAGGTGCCAGTGTGCATATTCAGCACCTCATTAGCACAATAGCAGCATGAATTTCGAAGTGCAGACTTCGAATTAAAGATTGACCATGTAGATGAGGGCGGCTTCGAAATAAGTGTCCCACTTTAACATCCCCTCACTCCAATCTAATTTTATGGGAGTAAGGGAATGTCTAAAGGGGCACTTATTTCAAAGCTACTCCCAGCTACATGGTCAATGTGCAATTCGAAGTCTGCACTTCAAAATATGTGCAGCTGCCATTATGCTAATGAGGCACTGAATATGCACATTTGCACCTCATTAGCCTGCTTCAAATTGCCCCATTACCATTCCACCTCCAACAGAGGGGATGAGTGTAGAAGCAGTCTAAAACCAGTCTTGCACCTGGGTCTCTCTCTGCACAACAGGTCTTACCAAACACCCTCAATTTAAGTAGGTTGAGTAAAGGTTTGAACTGGAGATTAATTTTAAAGTAGCCTCCCACTGCTCGTTTAACTGCGCACAAAACAAACCCCCATTATGCCCTCCTCATTGCTCTCCTCTCAGGAGGTACTTCTGAATAATGCATGTACCACGTATACCTGTATTTCCATATACCTAGAGTTAGTTTCTAAGAAAACTATAATTAATCTTTGCGGCTACTTCTCCCCACAATCTGGGGTGGTTTGTACTGGCAGGTTGCAGCTATAAAACCTGTACTTCATCCTAATGCTCTAGAAGTGATACTAATTTGAACATCTTTATTTTTAAGGTAGATCACATTTTCTATAACTCGCAATGCATATCAACCGCAAAGAAAAAGACACTTTGTATACATGTTTCAGTGTGTTGGCTGAATCAAAATTATCCCAATATGTTTGCCTTAGTCTCTGCCTCTGCCCCAGGTCAGTACCATCTGGCTCTGACTGGGCTGGCGACCACACATCGCTAGTTTAGGCAAATATTCCTGTCTTTACAGTTACTGTTCACCCACCGCTACCCTGTGCAGGGTTGTTTATTCACCTGCGGTGTCTTATCAACCACAGGCCAAGCTCTGTGGGACCAGGGACTGTCTTTCGTTTGCCCTGTAGTGAGTGTCTCACAATGAAGGGTGGACTGTGACCTTCAAGAATCATTCCAGTAAAATTATGTAGACTAACTACGCTCATGTTTTTCTATACACAGGGATCTAACTAAACTTGAGGAGAGTACACCAGGCAGATGGATACAAACTAATTTTTAGCCCAGAACAAAAGGCTACTGGAATCTGCCCTTATTCAGGTGTGGTGTTTTTTTTTTGTTTTTTTTTTTAAGTTTATTCTACCAGAGTTCCAAATGCCTGATTCTGAACACCTTGCTTACAAACGCTTTCTGCAGGAGAATGGAATGAATCAGAGCCACCAGAGACTCCAATGCTGCTATTTCCACCTACTTCGAGGGCAGCTGCAGGTACTCAGCACATTTTGGCTGGTTTATGCCTTGCAGAGGTTCCAACACCTCTAGTTTCACTTTGAGAACAGTGGTGTCCAAAAGGAAGACGCCTGATCACCACATGCCCACCCGCCCTCTCGCCCACCCTCCCGCTCAGCCAGGCACCCTAACCCCAGTGACTTGTTGGAGCTGTGTCACAGGAGCCACCCAACCCCAAGCCACACAGCCCTGAGAGCCAGTGCAGCAGCTCAGGCAGCAGCTCCAGGGGCTTGCGCAGCAGTTCCTTGGGCACCATGCAGCAGTAGCTCAGGAGCCGCATGGCTGGCTCAGGGGCCACGGAGTGAGGCAGCTCTTCGGACACCATGCAGCATGGCTCTCAGGGCTATAAGGCTTGCGGCTGGGAGTCTCTGGCAGTGCAGAGCCCGAGGAGCCACCACGCCAGCCACAGGGTGCCCGAGGAGCCACTGTGCAGCTCCCCCATCCCCCGCCAGCTATGTGGCACCTGGACTCCTGGGCCACTGCTGCGTGACGCTCGAGGAACTGCCGCCCAAGCCACCATGCTGCCACCCAAGCTACCACACCAGCCCTCTGCCCCAAGTTCACCACAATATGCTTCTGGGGAGTGTATTGGACACAGCCGTTCCAGAGCATCTTTGCCTTGAAGGCAGATGACACGTGCCAATTATTCCATGACGATCTGCAATTTGCTCCCCTTTTATTTAAGCTGTCATAGGGGAAATCAGCTGAACTTGCAGGCATGACTGAGTGCTATGCATCGCACCAAGAAGTTGTACGTTTAGGAAGGGAGCACTGGAGCCCAAAAGACGCTTGGGTTCTGGTAGGAGTCTTCTCAATACCCAGGTATCAGCAGAGGGCTGCCGATGGCTCCTGCAGCCAAAAGCAGCTATTTATGGGGAATGAGCATGATAAATCCAAAGCTTCAGACAGTGGCCTAAGAAATCAACATCCTGAGCATAGACGCTATGACACAAAGAGCTCGTCCTCTCCTTCTGAGGAAGTGAACACTTCCTCCTTCTCCATTGCAATTACTGGAAAAACCTCCTTGTGATCCAGAAGGCGTTACCATCACCCAGAGAAACAGCCACACAGACTTGAGCCATATTCTTCCCCCATTTCTCCCTCAGCTTCCAGAGAGAGACAGTTTTTCCTGAGTCACAAGTAAATTTCCAGTTCCAGAGCTGTGATTGGCGCTTTTTCCAGCCATGCACCCAGGAAATGCACATCTAGAGGGGAAAAAGGGGAGCATGACAGTTTTCAGAGTACCCAGGACCAGTGTTCCCTGTAAGCTGAGCACTTGGGTAACCATCCAGGTGAGATTCAGCTCCTGCCCACTGACTAGCAGAGTGCCCGTAGCTGGTAGCAGGTTTCTATTGGTGGTGCACATCCACACTTGCCTCAATGCACATAAAGTTTATTCCATGCATGGATGGAAACAGTTAGAGGGAACA
Source organism: Carettochelys insculpta (assembly GCF_033958435.1). NCBI lineage: Eukaryota > Metazoa > Chordata > Testudines > Carettochelyidae > Carettochelys > Carettochelys insculpta. The sequence goes on from NC_134142.1 coordinate 22,794,491, forward strand.
TTGGACTCTCTCAGACCTGGGCACTTCGTACATAGTGCCACGAGAAGAAGTCTTGCCTCTGGCTGCTGAGTGTTAGCTCCCCATGCCAGATCTGCTTATGTCTAACAAGTACACCCCAACCCACTTGAACTCCTCTGTGACATTGATGACTCTCAGAAATCCCAGATCGTCTGCTGCCAAAGGAACAGCATGACCCAGTTTTACTTCCATCACAACTGTTCTACAATGCACAGCAAGCATGAACACTTAAAACAAACCAAAAGGAAGAAGAGTAGTTCCAATACAAATGAGAGGTGGAAATGAATGGTTATAATATAAAACAATCATAAAATGTGACTGTGTGTATTCATTAACGGGTGCTGAAATGCCCTATCGCACCATCCTGCCTCAAGATTCATCCAAGGTCACACTGCAGATCATGCCAGGAATCTTTTACCATTATAAACAGAACAGATTTTCACCTTTCCAGACTGTAGAAAACAGGTTATTCTTGGAAAAGTACTCCACCCCCATCCCCATCCATGCAATCATAGAACTGGAAAGACCTCAGTTGGCTTCTTGTCTAGTCTATTCCACTTAAACCAGGGCTTAGCATTATATTCTAGACCAGGGATTCTCAAACTTCATTGCATTATGAACACCATCACCCTCTCTCCGGATTAGAAAAGTTATTTGCTATGTGACCCAAAGCAAGGGAACTGAGGCGTGACCCCATCTGTGCCATGCAGCTCCAGGTATGAAGGTTGGACCAAAGCCTGAGCTCCACTGCCCCTGGTGGGGGGTGAAGGCACAAGCAGAGCCCCACATCCCAGGACTGAAACAAAGGGTTTCAGTTTAAGCCCCAGGCAACGGGGCTCAGGCTTCTATTACAGTTCTGTGCACCAAATCTTGGTGATGCCATTAAAACAGGGTTATGGCACACTCTGAGAACCCCTGTTTCAGATCATCGTTTTGTTGCTCATCTGTGGACTGTATCCAATTTGTCCACATCTTTTCTAAAGGACAGTGCCCAGAACTGCTCTTAATTCTGTACGTGAGGTCTAAACAGCACAGAGTGGAAGAATAGCTTCTAGTGTCTTGCTTACAACACTCCTGCTAATACATTCCATAATATTTACTTAAAATAAATAAATAAAAGCCCTCCCAGCTTACTGAGAGCTACTAAGGATTGATCACCCAGAACTGTTTTCCAACCAGTTACGTACACACTTTATAGTATCTCCATCTAAAACTGTATTTTCCCCAAGTTCATAAAAAAGAGTAACAAAAGCCTTACTAAAGTCATGATACACTGCAGCTACTATTTCCCCCTATTCAGGTAGCTTGTTACTCTGTAAAAGAAAACTATCAGGTTGGTTTGGCTCAATTTGCACTTGCAAAAATCCATGCTCTAGATAAGCAACAGTCTAGGTACCTTTAAACTTATTGCTTAATTATTTGTACTATTATTTTTCCAGGTACAGATATTAAGTTGACTGGTCTAATTTCCAGGGTCATCCTTATTCCCATTTTATAGCTGAGCACTATTTACCCTTTTCCACTCCTCTACAATCTCCTGTCTTCCATGACTTTTCAAAGATAATTGTAGTGGCTCATATCTCTTCAGCCAACTCTACACCACGTGTACACTACCACTTATGCCAAAAACTAAGTTGCTTGTGGCTACTGGGTTTTTCACATGCCTGAGCAACATAAGCAGTAAGGTGTCCAGCACCACACTGGCTGGAGGAGTTCTCTCCAGTCAGCTTTTTAAGCAGCACAGATGTAAGGTCTCCACTGAGTGGGCATGGCCCAAGTACTCTAGGATGTATTTTATCAGGCAGGGCCTGATGACTTGGAAACATCTAACCTACCTCTGGCATTGACATTATACAGTGTTATCAACAAAAGACAGTGGAAGTGTATACACAATATTGCTCCTTCTGTTTTAAAAAAAAAAGTTAAAGCAACACAGCATCTGTGCAGACTGCGTGTTTGCTTATGTCACTATGTGGCTTCAAAGAGTTGTCTCAATGCCCACCATGCCCACTCCAGTAAGCGACTTCTATTGCACTGTCATGCAGGTGTGTCCCTCCCTCTTCAAGCATTCCCAGGGGCTTTAAAATTCCACTTCCTGTTTGCTTGGCTAGGACAGCTAACACCGCATTCTCCCACCTGACCATGCCAGCTTTCTACATCAAGTGCACTCTCAGCAACTCTGGTGTACTCCAGGTCTCTGTTTAGACTGGGGGAGAGCAGACTGTGAAGTCACAGCTCTGACTTAGTCACAGGAACTTAAGATACCCATGAGCAGATTACTCATGGCATGAATGACAAGGGGCACATAGGGACATGCAGCACTGCCCTGATAAGATCAGCAAGCTGCAGCAGTTGTGCCAAAAGACAAGGGAGGCCAATCCTGGCTGTGGTGCGGTACTGAAAACACAACACATCTATAAAGAGTTGCATACCACTCAGCAGTGACATCACATCCATGAGCCCTGTGGCTATTCTGGGGGGAAATGGAGGCATTGGCCAACAAAAATTTCATGTTGGAAGACCATGTGCACAGGTTATAGGGCCAATTCGGGGGGCGGGGGGGGGGGGGGGGGGGGGAAGAGAAGGAGAAGAGAGGAGGTCAGGACAGGTGAGCTCCAGTGAGTAGTCATTTTGTTTCCATACTGCACAGTTACAAGAGACCTTTATTTTACTGCACATGGAAGAAGGGCTTGAAATTAACTACCCTGGGTACTATTTACATCTACTTCTCATGCCACTTATAAATCGCACACCTGCATCACAATCTGATCCCACCATTCAGTTTTCTTCAGTCAACTCTACACCATGTCTACAGCTTAGGGGAAACTTCTGCCACGTCCTAAGTAAATTTTAAACTTGTTTCTTCCCCCTCTGATCCTACTTCATTGTCACAGGTATTCATTGAAGTTAATTGTCCACTTGTTAGTTTTGGTGAAAAATGAAAAAAAATTTAGCATTTCTGCATTTTCTATTATTGTTCTTCCTCCACTTCCCAGTAAACTGAGTAACAGACCTACCTGTCCTTGGTCTTCTCTTGCTTCTACTGCATTTGTAGAATTTTTTCTTGTTACTATTTTTGTGCGTAACTAATCTCCTTTTGTGCCTTGGCCTAAATTTTTTCCCATATAGATTTGCATTGTTTATAGTCATCCATTGTATTGTGACCTAGTTTCCATTTTTTTTTAGGGCTTCTCTCCTACCAGGTGCCAATGGTCTTTGGTGAAGGCCAGAGTAAAGACAAAACCAAATCCATACATCCAAGTTAAGGGAAAGTGGTTATTTTCCTATTTGCAAGTCAACTTTGGGGGTCCTTTTTTTAAAATAAACCACTGGAGTGAGGCATCATCTCTGTACCAAACTCATAATGCATGTAGCAACTACCCACCTCTGCTCCACTGAGTTAAATCAAGGGTGCAGCCTCCCAGTTCACATATGATTAGCTACTCGTACAAAGCTAGGATTAGGGAAGAGAATATAGCCAATTCTCACATAACTGCTACAAGAACTATTTTAAAACAAGCTGAAGGTGGCCCGAGCAGGCTACAGCATGAAAGTGCAAGCAGCCAGGCACCAAACACACACTAGCACTCTGTGGCACTAGACATCCCAAAGTGGAAAGGAGAAATACATCCTTCCCACCATACCAGTACAGCTGGCACAGTCTGCCTGCACCCCCAAGAGCCACTGGCCACCTAGTATGGTGCAAAGTACCGCTTTTCTTCTCTCCTCCCCATGCAGTTCTGTCCTTCAAAAACAAATAGAGTCCCTTGAAACAGTCTTTTCTCCCTGCTGCTGTATTTCCACATACCAGAAAGGATTTTGGGGTAGAATTGTGAGTAGAGTGGAAGATTGGGCCTGGGATGGACTGGACTGAAGGGAACAGAGAACGTTGAAAACTAGTACGCTCAATCTCACTGCCTTACATACCTCCCCATAATTGCAAATTACTCAGTGGTGGGGGTGCTGGTTAAATAATTGCATTTCTCTACCGCAGTTCACACAGTGAGATGGCTATGATCAATTGGCAGAACTCCCCACTCACACACACACCCCGCCCCAATTTATTCCCTAGCCTTGTATGGTTGTAACTACATGTGCCCTTCCAAAGCCAGGAGTCTTATGACTATGAGGCTGTGTTTCCTCACTCGTCAAGTCAGTCTATATTCCCTTTCATCAGTAAATAATGGCTGCATGCTGATCATTCACTACAATGCAAGTTAAATAGTCATTTAAACATCTGCTTTGACAAAGATCTAGTTGTCACACGACTATAGGCAAACATGGATGCCTCAGTGAAATAAATAGGGTGTGATTGTATATTGTGACTCCAGCACAACAGACGTCATGGCTAGCACAGGGACTAGTCTCACTGCAAGGTGACTGATGGCCTTCCTGTAAATTTACTCTAGCTTCAGGATCATGGTCAGACTTGCTTACACTAGCAGTACTACAATGTCAGAAGTGATTGCTGCTCTTTATATACACAACAATTTGGAATGAGTTTAAAGAAAGAATGTGGGACTGCTGACAGAGCCCACTGACGGCATGGCACTGACTTCAGACACTTGGGCGAGAAGGTGCTGGTCCCACTCCTAGATGGTTTGGACTGATAGGGAGACACTGGAAGAGTTAAGGCTGGAGCAAAATCAGCCCCAGAGAGAAGAGGCTGGGCCTTGAGTAGCCACAACACACTCTTACCTCAGCCATTCAGTCCACTTACCACAGGGAGTGGTAGTTCCAACTTAAGGATGAAGAAATAGGAGGCAAGAAATCTAAGAGACACAGCTTGCATTTACTCAACTATGGGAATTTGGGTGTAGAAAATCCATTGTTAGAGACTCTTCTCAAATGTCCCTCAATAATGTTTTAAATATAGTAATAGAACTTACAAAAACCCATTCACAAATGATGAGCAGGAAATGCTCTGACAAGGAGGAAGATGACTTGGCCATCAATTTCTGCATAGGTTTGTTTTTATTACATTTGTAAGTCTCTGAAGGAAAAAGCTTTCCTAACTTGAACTCAGGAGGTGCCATCATCCTGAGTCTGCCGGCAGACCCTCCTGAGTGGTTTCTGGTAGCAGCTGCTTGGAGAAAGTAGCAACACAAAGCTAGGTGGTGAACCTACCTGGAATCTGGGTACAAAGCCTTGTAGGAAGTGGTGAAACTGGGAGAAATGTTGATTTCATTTGGCCACGGGACTTAAGAATCAGTTAACAGCCACATCAGCTCCATGTTTTGCCCTGGCCCTGGTTGCCTTCCTGTGACCAAACCAGCCACACTTTGGCTGCATCTACACTACGTTCCTCTTTTGGAGGAATGCAAATGAGGGACAGCAAAAATGCTAATGAAGCACCAATTTACAAATCTCATGCTATCACTTTTCCAGAAGAGACTTTTCTGAAAGCACAAAGAGCTGTGCAGATGGGGTTCCTTCAGGGAAGGGGAAAAAGTCTGCAAAAAAGAGCACTTACTCTTTTTTCCCCCAGGAATGAGAGTTCTTTCAAGAAGGGTTCCCCCCTGCCCCCTCCCCAAAGGAACCCTGTCTCCACAGCTGTTTTTGCTTTCGGAAGAGTCTCTTCTGGAAACATGCTAGTATGAGATTATGCAAATGAAGCACAAAATTTGTAAATTAGTGCTTCATTTGTATTTTCGCTCTTCCTCATTTGGATTCCTCCTCTGAAAGTGGAATGTAGTGTAGACGTGGCCTCCATGGCCACCTCAACCCATATTAACATTCTAACTGATGTCTATCTTTATCCTAGTTCTTGGAGGGGAGGGAGTGCATTTGGGAGATCTACTCACGCCACTGGGCACATTTCTTAGTCATCAAATCCCTGGTTACTCCAGATGGAATTCTGTGACAAAAGTTAAGAATTCCACACAAATTTTAAATTCAGCATATTTTGTCAACTATAAATCAAAATCACTTAATTTGCTGACTACTATTTTGAACACGTTACTAAAATAACTGAAAATGGTATGATTTATAGTTATTGTGTTTGTGATAGACAACTGAAATATGCAGGATTTTAAAAAAATCTAATTTCTGCAACTTTTAGTGCAGAATTCACTCAAGAGTACGAGGATTTAGGTAGCTCAGTGGGAAATATGCATATAGGCAGAATGAGACTCTGTAGGAGAGTCTCAGTGAAGATGGTTAGGGCTCAGTAGGGGTGGGGGAACGAATGGGGATTGGGGGGCACGCAGAATGTAGAGGGAGCCTCGGTGGCAGGGTTCACTATATAGAATCCCCACCAGATATTACTGCTGGAAGGGTCTCTTATGACACACATGAACTACTGTATCCATAGATTCTTCAAGCTCCAAGTGTTCCCACAGCAATCTTTATGTCCACAACACCTCAGACTGTCACAGCAGCTGCACCAGGCAGGATAGGTTTACGATTAGCCTTGTTAGTATGGGGCAATTGTGGCCACTCTACACAGTGCCTGGGCCAGCACCATCAACTGGGGATGGTGCAAAGATTTGCAGCAGACAATGCACTTGATCAATTGTGACAAAAAGACTGCAGCTTGGGCAAGGCCACAGAGCCAAGGCACGTGCTGGGACTAGTGCTTGTGAGTTCAGTTTCTAACCCCCAGGCTCGAACCTCTGGAGAGCACGCTTAACTGCGGCAGGCTACTAAATAAAAGTGACGGAAGCACCCAGACACGGTGCCAAGTCGTAGGCCAGGTCTACGCTATTGGGTGGGAGTGGGAGGGACAACTGAAGATACACAAACTCCAGCCATGTAAACTACTTAGATGGAGTCAACATATCCTAAAGCAATTTTTTCTGCTGTCCTCACAGTGGGAGGTTGATGGGAGAGAGAGTTTCTCCCATCCATTTCTTACTCCTTGTGACAGCAAGAGTACCAGGGTCGACTGTGGAGCTCTGATGGTTTAATTTTAGCACAGCCCCACTAAGTGCACTAAAAATCAAACCTGGGAGATCAACCGCCACCCGCATTGATCTTCTGGTAAGTGTAGATGCCAGATATTCAGGTATCTGACATTTGTCTCTAAGACCAATAAAAGAAGGATTTCACCAGTTATTCGAGAAGAATCGCCTCCTCAACCCCTGTATTTCTGGGGAGATGGAAAGCAAAACCTAGGGGAAAATGGGATTTAGAATACACGTTTGAAAGCAAGAACTAGAATACCACAACATTAAAGATTTTGATAATATGAGTTTGGTTGTTTATGGGCTGGAAGAGATTTTAGGTTTGCTAATCTAGACTTTCAATGGTAGCACTGGGTAAAAATTGCTCTCCTAACCATAAAGATTCTTGCTGTTTGAGACATTCCCTCAAGACTTCTATTTTAAAAGGTAAATTCACATCAAACTCTGACAGCCCCCACTCTCCATGTTAAAACAAAGATCATCTGTATTGCCATTACATGGATGGCACTTCAGACATCTTTCCAAACACCTAGAACAAGAGAAGTGTTAAAGGGAAAGAGAAACTGAATACAAATAAGAGCAAAGAGGAGAGATTTTTAGGAAAGCATTTTCCAGTTGTCTTTGTCCCTTCACTTGCTTATATTATTTCCTGTTTCCTCTCTTCTGGCATTTGAGATCTCCAAAGTCACTCACCTTTGAGGTGTGCCTCATTTCTGCACGGTCATTGGCTTCTTCCTCCTTGAAACGCCTTTGCTTTCTGGCCTACAGAGCCTTGCCAAAATATGGTGAAGCAGGAAGAGAAAGCAGCCTGGCTGTAATTCCTGCTTCTTTGTTTAACATTTATGGCATACAGAGGTTCAGTTAATCTGAGCCTCAACGAAGCAACAGAGTTTAGCTGCAGTTCATATAAATGAGGGCACCACATTGAGATTTCAAACTCCCTAAAAAAAATTGTTTCTTTAAAAGTCTGATATCTTCAGAACACTGAGAAGTTCCTGAAAACTGAGCAACAGAATGACTGCAATTTGCATGCAGCCTAGAAACAAGTTGGCCATCTCCCCCCCCCCCCCCCCCCCCCCCCCCCCCCGAGCTCTCCCTATACAAACACACAATGTGATCTTGAACGTTAATTTCAAAGCCATTTAGATAACTTATCAATTCCAACATCAGTGCTCCAGTAGCCATTTTGGTTCATAAAATAGGATTTTGGTGTTTGTTCTCTTCAGACAGCAGCCACTGCTGGCTAGAGACTAAAATATTTGAGCAAGGTTTTTTTGTTTTGGTTAAGTAACAGTTTGGGTGTTTAGGGTACTAGTTATTTGTTACACTAATAAGTTTCTAGCATGGTGTTGTTTAGAGAACTGCAGCCCCTCATTCTCCACTGCCTCCCCCAACAATCCCATTGTAGGCAGCTCTGTACCACACATATAATCAAGCCTGCAAGGTCTCCTGGCAGGTACCACCCAGACCACAATCCCTGGCCAGTGCTTGTCTTACACAGATTGAATTACTGAACAATGCAGAGATGGATGCTTACAGTCTCACTTTGGTGTTATGGGCTGCTTTCACAACACAAAAAACTTCAGTTTTAAGCAGAAATGCCAAATTTGCTAAGTGTTTATGCACATATGATAATGCACAACTGAATGACCTCATTTTTGAGGATGACACCATCCCGCTTAGTTCAACACAGCACTTAATGAAAATGGCCAGAACAAGCTGGCTTATTGTCAAGGCTGATCCCTACTCTGGCACTCTGAGTGCAGGGGGGAGGGAAGGGGAGACGAGACATCGAACTGAAAGAACATTAAAGTACCCTGCCACTTACGGCTCCTTCTGAAAAACTCCACAGTCACAGGTTCCCTGACCCTGGATGACATGCTTCCTCCACCGAAGTGCAAAAACCCCTTTGAGACTCCAGGAAGACACACTTGGGATGTCTCCCTGTGGGGTAACCCAAAGGTCTTAATCTTCCCTCTGGAGAGAGCTTGAAACCAACCTTAATAGCTGACCTTTTAAGTTACAGGCAGGTGTACACAGAAAAGATCCTGCCTTCTAGGACACAGGACTCCGATCAGAGTCTTAAAAAAGGTGATTTTATTACTAAAACAGAAAGACAGAATACTTGCCAAACATACTTGGCTGTTAGGTGTTACACAGCAACTTCTTAAAAAAAAGGTAGATTAAATTGTTTCCCTGGGATTCAGTTTACAAATTATAGTGGGGGATTGGAGGGGGAGTGTTAGAAATTTATTTGATCCTGTGACTGAACATACCCTTTGTACTCACACACCTGTTGTTTGAAGATTCCTCTCCAGGCATAGATATTACCCAGAAATTTCCTAACTGGTTTCTGGCTTAGTCTCTCTCCCCTACCTCAGCTTTTCTCTCTTTCACACACTCACTCACACACAAAGACAGTGGTAGTCTGTCCCCGCCCCCCGGCCCACACACACACACACAAAAGCAGTCCTGTAGCACTTTAAAGATAAACAAAACAATTTATTAGGTGATGAGCTTTTGTGGGACAGACCCACTTCTTCAGATCTGGAAATTCTGATAAATATAACTGGCACAAAGAAATTTAACAGAAAGATAGAAAAAAATTAAATGAAAACTGACAAATGGCACGAAAAAAAGACTTGAGCAGGCAAATCACTGCTTCAATTAAAAGAATAAAAAAAAAAAAAAAAAAAAATCATCACTCCTCCCCCACTGGCTCCTTGTCAATGCTTCCTGGAGATTGTCAGAGACCCCCTATCTCTAGGCTTAATCCTTAACTGGCAATTCAGTTCAATGAATGCTGGGATATGTACAAAAGGGTAGTAACGCTCATCCACCACACTCAACAAGGCGGAAGACAATATTTGGCTATCACTAGAGTCATGCCTGGAAGGGGTGCAGGGCCCAAGAAACTTCCTTCATCTTCCCCCTTCCCCCATGCCACGATGGGAGCCAGCAGAGTGGAGCAAGCTGGGGCCAGGTGGTTCTAATTCCCCACTCAGTCACCGAGGAGCACAGGGACAGGCCTGATCCCTGCTACCAGTACCAGGCCTCCCCTGCCACTAAATCACCTGGGCTACCCCAGTCCTGCACTTCCACATTCCCTTGAATACACCCCTTCTCTCCTCCCCCAAGCTTGGGATCTGGGGCAATGCCCCCCAGATTGTCCTGTGGGCAGAAAAGCTGTAGCTATCTCTGTCCAAAAACCACCACCAACCTCCAGAGTAAAGAGAAACAGCAGTAGTAGTCAGTCATTTTACCTATACAGGGAACAAGACTGGCAATGATAGTGACAGCCCTCTGTAGCATCAATTAGGAAAAGGAGCAAATTTCCATCAACTTAAGAGTTGTGGAAAAGTAGTGGAGACACACACACAGAACAATTCTTCAATAACTATTAACTCTGTCCTTAATCCAACTATGGAAGATAAGAAATATGAATTCATTCCACAGTAAGTTCCTGCAGAAGATCTTCAGAGTCCACTGGAAAGAAAACTTTTTCAAGAGAGACTCTTAAGGAGAGCAAACCAGCCTGAAACATCAAACTTGGTAAAACAACCATGCACATAGCAGGAAACATTAGGATACTAACAACGTCTACATTCACTGACACTACAGATTCCACTTAGAGAGAGGCCTAGAGCAGTGGTTTCCAACCTTTTCACTTCTTCAGACCCCCAATCACCTCCCCCAAACCACCCACGAACCTTCAAAGCCAATTCTAGCCACTATGTACATGTCATTAAATGACAGTAGAAACCATAACAGTTTTTATAGCAACTAACATTATTGGCAGATACTTAAAACAGTTTTAAATTGCAAAGTTATACTTATTTGCTATGATCATTTTTAATTCCCCCGCCCCCATGAGCCCCCTGCAATACCCTCGCAGATCACCAGGACTCCATGGACCCCAAGGTGGGAACCATTGGCCTAGAGCAGTGGTCACCAATTGATCAATCAGGATCAGCTGGTCAATCCCCGAGTCTCCCAGCTGACTGCAAATCGGCCCTCAGCAGGCTCCCTGCCTGCCCATGCCACCAGCACATTTCCAGAAGCAGCCAATGGGGCCATGTCTATGCACACGTGGAGGCAGCAGTAGTCTCAGCACACAGCTTCTGGCTGCAAGCACCCTGCTCCCACAGCTCCCATTGGCTGGGAACTGGAATCTGCAGCCAATGAGAGCTGATGGAGTTGTGCCACCAGAAGGGGACAGTATACAGACCTCCATAAAACAAAAATCAACTTAGATACCACAAATGAAAGCCTATACCTAATACTCTTGTAGGAAAAGTAATGAAAACTAGAAGTGGGTAAAATACTGTCTAATGTCACATTTTAGGCATAGGCAGAAGAATTTTTCCAAAAGCATTAAAAAGGGAGCCAGTCTCACTGATTTTCAGCAAGACTTGTGCTCCTACATCCACCCCCAAATGTAGAGAGACTTACAAGATGTAGATGGATTATGAGATTCTTCCCTAACCCACTGTTCATCAGGGCTGTGTCTACACGTGCCCCAAACTTCGAAATGGCCATGCAAATGGCCATTTCGAAGTTTACTAATGAAGCGCTGAAATGCATATTCAGCGCTTCATTAGCATGCGGGCGGCAGCGGCGCTTCGAAATTGACGAGCCTTGCCGCCGCGCGGCGCGTCCAGACGGGGCTCCTTTTCGAAAGGACGCCACCTTCTTCGAAGTCCCCTTATTCCCATGAGCTCACGGGAATAAGGGGACTTCGAAGTAGGTGGCGTGCTTTCGAAAAGGAGCCCCGTCTGGACGCGCCGCGCGGCGGCAAGGCTCGTCAATTTCGAAGCGCCGCTGCCGCCCGCATGCTAATGAAGCGCTGAATATGCATGTCAGCGCTTCATTAGTAAACTTCGAAATGGCCATTTGCATGGCCATTTCGAAGTTTGGGGCACATGTAGACGTAGCCCAGGTGTTCAAAATAAGTCACTTGCATGGCTAAGGAAAGGTCTCTTTTAGAAGATTAGTCAAGAAATAGGGTCAGCTCTATTCTAGTTTTCCATCACCTTTTCCACCAGAGGACAAACCTCTTCCCTATCCCCTTTAGTTATATGTTTACAGAACACTTTGACCAGCTGCAGTTTCCAGCCCTCATCTTACCATAGATGGGCTGCCAAACATGAAAGAATTAATAGTGCTGTCTTCCTAACTCTGAAGCAGCGCCAGTGCCTCCGCAGTCACTCAGTTTTACCAAGTTGAAACAAACCAAAAGACTGACCAATTATTTTTTTTTCCTCCAGTGCGGATATTCAGACCCCTGGGGAAAGCAGGGAAAGACACAGAAATCAAGGCAGTTTAACTCTCTGGCAAGAGAGCAGGAGTTACTCACTGGGACTGGAGTAACAGTAATGGCCTCTTGCAGCAGTCAGAGCATTGAGGACAAGGCAAAGAGTAGCAACAATGACAGCAAAGCAACCATCACCCCGTAGCAACTCGTACACCATGAGCAGTAACACAGACTTTTTTTCCTGCTGTGGGTTTTAAGCATTGATATTTTTCCAGCCCTGGTTATGGAAACATGAACCTCTAAAGCAAAAAGCCATTTTAAAAAAAATAGAGCCAGGAAAAATAAAACTGACTGAGATAGGGGTTCCAAAATTCATTCCACTGCAGCCCCCTTCTGACAACAAAAACAGTCCTCCCTCCTGGCCTCATGCAGCATCTCTGATTCCTGAACACCCCCCCGCCCCACAACGCTGAAGCCCTGGCCCCACAGTGCTGGGCATAAGACAAACCTTACGAGCTTCAGCCCCAAGCTTTAGCCACCACCAGTGGAAGCCTATACCTAAATACTTTCTCATAAGAGTAATAGCAACTAGAAACCTGAGTCCCACCACCCAGGTCTGATGGCCTTGGGCTTTGGCCCTGAGCCCCAGCAAGTCTAAGGTAATCCTGGCGACACCATTAAAACAGGCTCCTGGGTCCTCATGCACAGTGTGAGAACCCCAGATCCAAAACAATAAAACACCAGCCTTTTCAATGAACCTCCACCAGAGACTATCTAGTTCTGGGCTGGCAACTGATACAAGTCCTATAGACAAATATCAATAGCCATCATACTCAAACATTGGTTCTTATGCAAATGTCCTGACAGACACCCCAAACAGCCAGTGAACCTGCTTCTCAAGCAATGCTACTTAATCTGACAGCCTCCTCGCTCTGCCCCTAAACCAGGGTGGGACAAAATATGGCCCATAGGCTGCATCTGACTCACCATGCTGCTGGATCTGGCCCGTGTGAGCCTCCTCTGGCTCCCACCCTGTCCCACACCCACTCAGTGCTCAGAAAACCCAGGCACAGGTCTCTGCAAATGCCGTAAGCCCAGGGAATGGGAAGAGGCTTCTCACATTGCCCCTATCCCCAGGAAAACCCTGCAGCTCCCACTGGCTGGTTTCCAGCCAACAGCAGCTGCCTGTTTGCAGGACAGGCAACATGTGAAGTACCCTTCCCACTAGGCTTACAACATTCAGTTCACAGCAGTACACACACGGTCCCTGCAGCCACTCTGAGCATGTGCAGGTGCTAGAAGACAGGAACCCTGGATAAGGAACTTGCTGGCCAGGCGCTACCCAGGTAAAAGTGCCTTCAGGCCAGAGCCTGCCTCAGGCACCCCAGCCCCTCCCACCATCCCAAACCTCTGCCCCCTTCCTGTACCCCTTGCCCCCAACTCCTCCTCCAGGTTAGAATCCTCTCTTGCACCCATACCCACTTCTGGACCCTGCATTCCACCTAACCTCCCTCCCAGATCCCACACCCTCTCCCATACCCCAATCTCCCCTCTGCACCAAACCTCCATCCCAGACCTCGCACCACCTTTACCACTTACCAAAATCTTGGTGCGCTCCTGCTCACTCCAGCATCAAAAATTATTGCCCAACCCAGCCTTAAGCAAAGATAATTGAAGTGCTGTTCTACAGAGACTTGCTCCAGGTAAAGTTGCACTAGTTCATACTCAAGCGGTTGAGTAGGATATAATCAGATAAAACAACATTCCACATAATCTAGTAATTCAGTGTTTAGCAAAAGACACCCTTGTCTTGCATTCATATCTGGTTGTGATCCTGCAGGCCCCAGTAGTCTAAACACAAGATCAAGATGAGGGATGTGAAAATTTCTCAGGTAGTGTCAGAACACCAAAAGTTATAGCAGATTCCAATCCTATGGCTGGAGGACAGTTTTTTCACTACCCTAAACAAATCTCAAAGGATTACATTTTATCAGTAAGTGATGATTTCACTATACTACATACAAACCAAGAAAAAGTATTTCCCTTTTAATCTAATTTACAGATAAACAGCATTTTTTTTAATTTGTATATTTAGATATGGGAAGTTTACACATTCTGTTCTAATGGTTATAAAGCTTGAACTTCCTGCATCAGTATCAATTGTCATTAAACTGGCACTTCAAATTTCCTACCACTGAAAATAAATTAATGCATATACACTTTAAAACTGAAGTATTGTCTGTTTAAAAAATCCTGCCAGTCCTAGAATTTTATTTATTTATTTTGTTAGGGTAAACGTTTTGATTAAATGCACTACCTGTGTCCTTTGCAATAAAACTTAGGCAAAGGACATGCTGCGAATTCATTATGTTCCTTAGGCTGTGTCTACACTACAAAAATAACTAAGTTGCTTAATTCGAAGTAAGCAACTTCGAAGCTGAGCATCTACACACACCCTACTTTGAAGCTGAAGTTCAAAGTATGGTACTACTCCATTTTCAGGAATTAAGTAAGGACTTCGAAGTTGGGCTCCCTACTTCGAAGCTAACTTCCAAGTAAGGGAAAAAATGTGTGTAGACACTGCTGGCTAATCTGATGTAGTGCCTAACTTCAAAGTTAACTTCTAAGTTAGTTCCTAGTGTAGACGCACCCTAATTAATGTATCTTTGACTGTTTAGCCTCTAATATCTCTAGAAAACATTAAAAGAGACCTACTAAAGTTAGACACTTATAATATCAGCAGGTCCAGATGACTCAAAGAGTTTTAGAACAGCCTCTCCCCTGCTCTCTTCTCTAAACTAAATAAGTTTAAGTTCCTCAACCTCTTCTCATAAGTTATGTGCTCCAGCCCCTTAATTATTTTTGTTGCCCTCCGCTAGACTCTCTCCAACACATCCACATCCTTCTTGTAATGGGGGCCCCAGAACTGGGCACAGTATTCCAGATGTGGCCTCACCAGTGTCAAATAGAGGGGAACAATCACTTCCCTACATCTGCTGGCAATGCTCCTACTAACACAGCCCAATATGCCATTAGCCTTCTTAGCTACAGGTGCACATTGTTGACTCGTGCCCAGCTTCTCATCCACTGTAAAGCTCAAGTCCTCTTGTGCAGAACTACTGCTTAGCCAGTAAGTCCCCAACCTGTAGCACTGTTTGGGATTTTTAGGTCTTAAGTGCAGGACTCCTTGTTAATAATCAGATTTCTCTTGGCCCAGTCATCCAATTTGTCTAGGTCACTCTGGACCTTCTTGCTATCCTCCAGCATGCCTCCCTCTCCCCTAGCCTAGTATCACCCGCACACTTGCTAAGGGTACAAGCCATCCACTCATCCAGGCCATTAATGAAGGATGCTGAACAAAACCAGCACAAGGAATGACCCTTGGTATCATGTGGAGTCCTCCAATCACCAGCCAGACATCGAGGCACTGATCACAATCTATTAAACCCAACAATCTAACCAGCTTTCTATCCACTTTCCAATCCATCTTGAGCTTGAGCTAGAGATTTTTTTCATACTCATGTATTTGCCACTGGTACAACCACTGTTGGAACACTGTGTCCAGTTCTGGAGTCCACAATTCAAACAAAAGTTTGATAAAATTGGAGAAAGTCCCCAGAAGAACCACAAAAATGATTACAGTATTAAGAAATCTGCCTTATAAGAAGATGCTCGACAAGTGCCAGTTTAAGTCAAAGATGCTTACAGGGAACACCGTACATCACCCCTTTGGCCACATAAGTGCATAGCTTTTCAGAAGAGATCCCAATGCCTCCCAGCTATCTAGCAGAGCTCCTGTAGCTAGAATTTTTTGTTTCCACTGGTGGTACACATTCACATATGCCTCAGTGCAAATAAAATTCTTTTGCACATGGATGGAAAAAACCCACACATGGATGGAAAAGATTAGAGGGAATATTGATCTATCACTGTTGACCTGCGGCACAAATATTTAACAACAGACTCTTCAGTCAAGCACAGAAAGGTACATAACATGATCCATTCGCTGAAAGTTGAAGCTAAGAAAGTTGAACCTGGAAACAAGGCGCACATATTTAATGGTGAAAGTAATTAACCAGTGGAAAAGTTTAGCAAGGATTGTGGTGAATTTTCAATCACGGAATTTTTAAATGAATTTTGGATGTTTTTCTAAAAGATATGTTCTCAATTATTTGTGGGAAGTTCTCTAGCCTGTGTTGCATAGAAAGTCAAACTAGATGATCAAGAAAGATCCCTTGCGGCCTTGAAGCCTAGGAATCTGTTTTAGGGGAGATTTATACCAAACATTTATATCCATCCTTTCACATCACCATGAGCCACCCTTTTTCTAACATGCTTATAGAAGCAAAACAAGTTTGCCAACTCTCCATCTATGTACCTGGATGAACGCCTGCAAATTTTAGAGCTGTGGGCCTCAAACCAGGGTACATAAAGGTCTTCCTCTATATCAACTCACCTAAACATAGGTTACGTTTTTAAAAAGCACTAAAGGAGCCAGGACAAACTAAAATTTCACAGAGAAAGTGAGACAGTAAGCAACTTTTCAGTTATATTGTGCTGTGACACTTTTTATAGCTGATTTTGTCAGCAAGATATTTAAGTGAGGGGAAATTTGAGATATGCAAGACTGCTGAAAGGGGTACCAGTAGTATGGAAAAGTTGAGAGCCATTGTTCGAGTATTTGCTGGCTGTACCAGAATGATCAAATAACCAGTGTTCTAGAGCCTTTAAGTTACAGCCTTAGTGGCTTCCACTTCAGTGAACTTTGGCACAAGTCATTTTTCATCTGAAACTTCAGCTCTAGGACAAAATGGGCTTAGTGACTTAAAGATCGTTGTATGGGGTGCTGGAAGGAATTTGTTTGCACTTTAAAAGATAACCTATATCTAACAGGTTTTGGGAAAGTTTTTGAAAGACTTGTTCAAAATTCAAGCCAGAGTGAAAAGGAAGATTTTTGTGGGGTAGGGGAAGAAGAGGAATCTTAAAGTTCCCTCACTTGCTCCACAAAGTTGGAAAGTGGTCAACCTGACACTCAAGTGCTACATACAGTGTTGCTTCTTAGGATGAGTATAGGAAGAATGAAATTAGTTTAAGTTAAGTTAGTTGCCAAGCAATTCAAAAAAAAAGTCTCAGTTGAATTCAGAAGATTCTTCCTACAACTGTTCCTATGCCTCCAAAGTTCTCATCTGCAGTCTCTCCTTCATGTTATTTGATCTCTATATCATGTCCCACGAGCTCTTTCAGGCAATTTGAGCTACAAGCTGCTAATGCACAGGTAGACAACAATTTTTGCTGGAGGTCCATGCCAAGATTTTGGCAAGTGATTAAGGGGCACACTTTTCCATGGGGCAGGTGTGGGGTCTGGGATGGAAGCAGGGTGCAAAAAGGAGCTTGGAGGAAAGAAGAGAGAGTTGAGGTGACTGAGGGGGTTGTGACCTAGGGCAGGGGATTGGACTGCAGGGTACAGGAGGGGATATGAATGCAAGAGAGGGGATGCCGGGGGCAGCACGCAAAGCTCTCCCTGTTCCACAGCACAGAGAGCAGCCAGCTGCTTTGAGCTGCTGTTTGCCACAGGGGCAGACGGAGGGCCAGATTAAATGGCTTGGCGGGCCATATCTTGCCCGCTTCTGTGCTAATGTTCCAGAGGCAACTCACAGTGCCTGGATGAAGTTGAACCTCACCAAGACGGATGCAATGCTGGAGAGGAGGTTTGCCAACTTTCAAAAACAAAAATTTGCACAAAACTGAACATCTCTGCCCTGTCCCCAACTCTCTCTCACAAGGCTGGGGCAGGGAGAGCGATGGAGTTTGGGAAGGGTACAGCTCTAGGAAGGCATTTGGGCACAAGAGGCAGTTGTGACCTGGGGCAGGGATTTGGGGGCAAAGGTTCAGGCTCGTATATCCAACCACTTCTCGTAATATATGGTAAACTCTTTTATATCTGGCAGCCCCAGGACCAGGAGGTTGCCAGATATTCAAATATTCTGCATAATAGAGAGCGATACCTAGCAATGCATAAGCCCAAACAAAAACAAGATTAGATATGAAAAAACAAAAATGTATGCAGAGTGCTTTGTTTACCAACAACAATAGTATTGTACACTGTCAACATACTGCATTTGCTGTATTTGTATTTACTTTCACTATACAGCAGTGCCTCAATTTATGCGAGGGCTCCATTCCCACACACCCTGGCATAACTCAAATTTTGCTTAAGTCAGGAGGCAGCTTCCCGCCCCCCCCCCGAGTGGAATGCATGTTCTACAGCTGGGGAAGCAGTAAGAGAACTTGGCACTCCTTTTGAAAGGTAAATCCAGGTGTAGGGAGGCAGTTGGGGAGGTTAAGCCTGGCAGCGAGTTGGGCAGGGAGAGTTAAGCTGGAGTCACACGGGGGGGGGGGGGGCGTGGAAGGGGGGGGTTTGAGCTAGAGCTACACAGGGGGGTGGTGAGCCCACAAGACGTCTGAACCAGAGCCGGGGGTGGGGGGGGTGTTGAGTTGGAGCTACACATGAGGGGTGGCAAGCCAGGAGCCAGACGCAGGGGAGCAGGATTTTGAGTCGCACTTAACTCACATTAATCCAAGTTAAGCGCAACTCGAAATCACACATTGATCGTTTACTGTATTATACTTATGGAAAATGTAACTAAAATTTACTTATGGTTAAAATGCTGGTTATTTAAGAGTTCCAGGTGGTATAACTGGCATTCCAAAGAGTTTGATGTATTTGAACCCAAACTTTCATAAGATACTAAACAGAGTTCACATAAATTAATTAGAAGCTTTTGGAGCTAAAAAAGTTAGTATACCTGGTTACCTTGCCTTAGTCAATTTATATTTTCACATCAATGAAAATATTTCTTAACCCCTTCAATATTTGGAACCAATGACCTTTATTTAGCCTGTATGCTGGTTTTAGTAGTAAGTATTTTTAACACTGAGCACAATTCTTAGGCTACATGAGTACTAGCTTTTATACTACATGATTTGAGTTTCAGATATATGTAACACCATCATATGAAACCTTGTTTTTAAAAAGTTTAACATGCTGTCACTAACCAAGGTCACACCCATCCTCTCCCCCTCAACCCCTTCCCCATCTTAAGCATAAAGATCGCCACATGTGCTACTGTCCAGGTGCAGTTTTGTGCCCGTCCTTTCCTTTCTATCAGACAAAAAAAATCCAGAACCAATGAAGAACAAAGTTCTCTTCCCACACGAAGATGTGCAATATCAGAACACTGTTTTTTTGGTTGTTAGGACTATTTAATACCAATACTGAGGCAGCCTGCCTAGCAACAAGTTGAAGTTATAAACTCATATCATCTTACTTGTGTTCCCATGGCTACTGTCATGAACAGAACAGTGGCAACTGCACAAATCAGAGAAAGGGGTCCCATTAGAGACACATTTAAGATTCTGAGACAAAATACCAAGATGTGAATGCTGCCTAGTGCAATTTCTGATACAGCCCCTCTCTCCACCCCTAAAACTGCTCAGAACGGCCTTCCAGCAGAGCAGGGGTGTCCAAAGTGTGGGGGGAAGGCCCTCATGGTGGGGGTGAAATTTCACAAGGGGAGGCACAGCACAATCAGTACTGGGTCTCAGGCTCTGCCATTTAATTCAAATGCTGAAATAATACACTGTGTTTACGTACATGTATTCAAATGTAGATACTGATTAATGTAGTTTTTGCATTCTACATGTTTCCTTACACATCCCAAAAGGGTTTTTTCCATATGAACACAACCAAAATGTTTGTTGGTTTGGATTACATTAGATGGGTTGGGTTGGAGGGGCCCTGCTAATTACACAGATTAAGAGTGCCGCCCCCACCCACCCACCGTAAGACGTTTGTTCATTCCATGTTAGACTCTAAAATATGAATGGTTTGTTGTCTATAGAACTGACTGATCCCTCTGGCTTCTGAAAGTATTTGGGGTGGGCTGGAGTTTATTTTTTGGTGGAGAGTTTAAAGATAAAAAGGTAAAGTGATCAAACTACAGTTGCACAGCATGACTGAAAACTGACACATGATCTATTCATCAAGAGCTCCTGACACAGCCTTTAGCAGCCTAAACAAAAGATGTAGCAAAGGCCATTCGCCAACGTTGTCTGAAAACAGCACAGTCTGACAGCTTTGTTAGTATTCTTTTTCCTTTTCGAGTTCAAAAAGTGTAATGAAGGGCCCAAACCTGTGTGTTCTTCATTCAGACTATAGGCCAGGAGACTAAAGGGCTCAAAGAGAAAAACAGGGGAGCCAATGGACTTCCCCATTTCAGTTCATCTCTTCGACAAAAAACTGTTAAATATGTTACAACTATGAAGCCGTGTTTTTTTAAGTCCTGACTTTACTTATAACAAGAGGAGAAACTGCTCCCCTCCAGCTACATTCCCCCATCTTAGCCTTTTGCTGTTTATAGCATCACCACCAAGTTGAGAGTCTATAGTCCACACTTTTTCAAACGGCAGTGACTTATTCCTAGCAAGGAGGAAAGGGAGCCAGCCAGCCAGCCACTTACGTAAACAATATATAGTTGAGCTACTATAAACAGCATTGCTATATATAGTTACACGTTACTCATTAGCCTGTCTTTGCAGTCTAATATCTATCACAATGTTTTGAGGGGCATTAAAATGATGTTAGTCAATATTTATATCCAGATTTTTAAAATATCCATAAATCACTATAACAAAGTCTAAATGGGGTCAGATATCTTTCTGCAGGATACGGACACAGAGCTATGCAACAATGGACATAATCCAGACATCTAGAGACAGCATAACTTCAAGTATCAGAGAGGTAGCCATGTTAGTCTGTAGCTTCAAGAACAACAAAAAGTCTTGTGGCACCTTACACACTAACAGCTATTTTGGAGCATAAGCTTTCGTGCCAAAATAGCTGTTAGTCTATAAGGTGCCACTAGACTTCTTCTTGTTCCCAGAACTTCAAAGATGCCACAGGTGTACCCACTGTTAGATTCTACATTAGAAAGCTCTGCTGTGAAACTGAGAGGCTCTCTTATGGGAACATTATCTGTGAAACCCCTCCACTGTGAGGGGGAGCCTGGGAAGCAGAGGCAGGCTAATTACAACTGCAGTCTGCATTTGGCCTATCAGGGGTTTTAATCTGGACTTCAGGATTACCAGTCTGGCAGCACAGTAGGGCTAAGGCAGGATCCCTGCCTGTCATGGCCCTGTGCCACTCCCACCAGTGGCCAGAATGTCCCTATAGCTTGAGGGACGGAGGGCAGACAGCTCTGCATACAGCCCTCACCAGCAGCTGCTGCGCCAATGGAAGTTGCTGAGACAGTGCCTGCAGGTGAGGGCAGAACGTGGAGACACTTGCAACACATACCACCCACTTCTGGAAGGAGGCCAAGGTAGGCTTTTGACCCACTGAACAGCCAGAAATAAACAGCACCTGGCTGGAAACCTCTCCCACATTCATAGCCCAATATACGATTTCTCTACCCAGATGTGACCCTCAGGAAAAAAAGTTTGCCCATCGCATCCTATGGATGCCAACGCATTTACCCACACTGCTGCCACCCCACTTGAACGCATGTGCGTGCACCGGCAGAGTCCTGAGCGCAGATTCCCAATGAACCATGACCAGCCCCATGATGAAATATTAAGACGACAAGCATACATCCAAGCTTCCTCTGAACAGGAGATCTTTGTCATTCAATGTTAACAGTCCATTGCAGGCTCCCACTCCCTCCGCCCCCAATGTAAGAAACTCTGTTTAACAATACTTCCTTTTGCAGCGTTCAAAGAGTTTAGCTGCTGTGCAGCACTGAAGACACTTGGCAGAAAGAGTTAAGACAGACAACTTAGTTTCAAGACCTTCGTCCAGAAGTGAAGCAAATCGGGTGCTCTCAATTTACCATACTTAAAGTTAGTCGCAGCAAGATCAGTCATATTTCAGTACAACTGGCATTCTATGCTCTAGATATCAGAGGCAAGGAAGTTTCCAAAAGCAAACTATAAGAAAAAAGGGCTATTTTCAAAATGTAAATAGTCTAAATTGTACAAGAGCTTTTTCCGTGATTGTTATTCAAAATTTTAGTTCAAAAGTTCATTTCTTAAATTTCCAAAATACACATACTTAAGAGTGTAGACTCTCAGTTTGCCATTTGTTTTCATTTATATATACAAAGGCTCAAAACATAAGCAAGCACTAAATCTGCAAATTGGTAAAGATTTCACAAGTTGATCAGTCAAAATTGAGTTCTGCTTTCACAACTGGGTTCCTTGTTCCAGGTCAACTGAAGTAGCCTGGCACTCTACATTGCAATAAAGGCCATTCAACAATTTGAATGAGTCTTATTTTATAACTGTAAAGCACCATGAAAACCTGTGTTATAGTATCACAAATAAGGAACATTACTAAAAATTAAACTAATCCAGGTTTCCAGAGCACCAGCTGCCTCAGATGTCATTACCTAGCATCTGTCCAGAAACCAAATATAAACATTTAAAGTTTACTTCAAGTGTGCAGTATTTTACTAACCACATCTAGTTACAATAATCTGAAAGTGACACGACTAGAGCCTACCATAAGTGCAATGCACAGTGCACCTTGATCAGACGCAAGATTTCTGAGCTAATAATGAGAACTAATCACAGGGAGCTTTAAGCCTTTGGCTTGGCCAAGTCACAAAACTAAGCGAGGCTGAAAAACAAAAATGTTAAGAGCAACTAAAAAAAAGTGGTAGACCAGCTAGAACAAACAAACAATCCACTTTTCGTAACTGTCAGTCAGTCACACTCTTAAACACACATCAAAAACAGGCCAATGACAAGTTTATCATGCAAATATTGCATGGGCCACAAGAGAAAGAAACCAGAGGCTCTGGCCACACTGACATTTGTATGTTTATTATAGCATTGGGTTTTAAAGTGATGTTCTTCATGCCATTTAACAGCAGATAGTTTGAGACCATCCCTTGACATGCCATCCCAGCGAGCACCTGTGGCTCTGTAAGAAAGTAACCAGAATGACAGAAGACAGAGCCACACAACATTGAAGACAGTCTTGCAAACCAAAGCAAAAATGCATTCTTACCGAGTCTGTAAGGGGTGCAATTTCAGATGCTACAAATACCTGAACTTGCATATCATGTCATCCCACCCCACCCTCTTCCACAATCAGGCTTAAAAAGCACTGTCTTTGGCTAAAATACAAACCTCTGCAGTCATCTCCAGCCTTACTCAGTACAGAACCAGCCAATCCAGTCCCAATCTACTCCCATAGCACAAGTGCTACAAAGGGAGACATAGACATGAAGCAAGGTTCATCTGTGTGCTGATACAGAGGCCAGCACAGGAGCTCAGGAAGGAGCTTACATCTCCTCTTCCGAGATTGCTGATATGAGTTCAGCCTTGAGAGATACCCTAGCTTGTACCCAACCACAATGCCTAAGGGCCTTGAAGCAACCAGGATATAAACACCTAGGATACAGAAAAAACCAACAGCCACAGCCTCTCCTCCCATCTCCAATGGGCTTCTTGCTGAAACTCCTGGTTTCTTGTTGGCTTCTTTATGGTGGTGGGGGGGAGGAGGCGGCGGCACAGGAGAAGCTTATAGCTGCTTTGCAGCTCAGCTGGCAGAAAGGGGCCATAGGGCACTGATTAAACCTTGAGGAACAAAGTGGCAGGGAGATGGGTACCGGAAGGGCTGAATGACGTAGCACTGCCCTTCTGCCACAGAATATCAGAATAAAAGCTATTGTCACCTCAATTTTCCACACATATTTGACAGAAATTTCAATACTGAAGTGCTGGTTAAAGCCAAGATTTGGCAGTACTACTGAGAGCTCCAGTTTGGGTGACAAACTCCCATTCTCCTCTACAAGTCAAGCTACCTAACCTGACTGTCACCCATGAAGCTAGAAAGCTACTAAGTTGACTTCACTTGGGGGAGAAAAGGGGAGTCTACTGAAGGGCAGAATCTTTGGGCCTCAAGCAAAGGAAGCTATATCAAGAGAAACAAGGTGAACCATTTAGGGGTGGGTAATAATTTGATGGTAGGTGGTCTGGAGCTGCACTTTTCTATGATGTTAATGGAGAAGGTGTGGGGTCTGGGATGGAGGGTAGGTACAGGAAGGATCTCAGGGAAGGGAACTAGGATACAGAGAGGATGTATCATCTGGGAGGGAACTTAGGTGAAGGAGAAAATTCTGACCTGGGAGAAGGGTATAAGGCAGGATGCAGGGTCTAGGAGGCAGTTGTGACCAGCGGCAGCAAGTCTGGCAGTAGGAGGGGATGCCACGTGTAAGCTCTGGAGAGAAGGCACTTGCCCTATGCAGCCAGAAGCCAGAAGCCCAGCGAGACCCTCAGGCATGCTCTCTGCTTGCCACGCCCCCCCCTCCCCCCACTCAAAGCACCCAGTTACAGAGACCAGTGTGTGTATCCCTACACCACATCCCACAGGGTAGGGAGGTGCAGGAGAGGGAAGGTCTTCACATGCTGCACACACCTGCAAGCTTGGCACAGGCAGCTCCCATTAGCTGGTGTGGCCAACAGAAGCTATGAGGATTGCGCTGGGGCGGTGGCAGCATGGACACTCATGTCCCCTTGGGGCATGCTGCACAGAGGTGCACACACTGACATGCAGGCACGTGCAGCAGGGGGTGGGGCAGAGGCAGGCAGGACACCTGCCTGATGGTTCCAGTGGGCCACAGGGCCTTGGTTGCCCACAATATCATAGCAGGCCCGATCCAGCCCTAGGACCATAATTCACCCACCTCTTACCTAGCTCATTAAACATCTCACTCTGACCCCTGCTAGATGACTAGTGTCCAACTGACAGGGAGCTAAGCCAAGCATCTCCCTACCCGGGCCTGGTCCCACAACTTCTGAGAGTTACTGGGACCGAACGTATTAGGGGCAGTATGACCTGGGTATCCTAGAGTGGATGGGCCCAGTCTCTCAAAGCTTTACATAAAATCAATTCAGCTGCCAGCAAAATAGCAGGGACTTGGCTATCCAGGAGAGGCAGAAAGCACTCGCGTATTTATGTGGCAGTTCCTAGTACATGACTGAAGTGGAGTACATTCCCAGACTTCCAGTGGCAGAAACTGCTTACTGTCAGGAGATGTCAACTTCTGCATCCCTGGATCCAGATTCTTCTAGGGTGCTGTTGTAACTCCTCCCTTGAGAGGAAGGCTTCCCTAAATCCAGAGCACTGTTGATTTACTCATTTTTAATAGCACAGCAGGCAAAAGACCAGGGGAAGCCAGCTCTGGTGTAAGCAACCCACAAATGGCTCCTCCCTCAGAACTCCAACACAAATGTGAATGAATGAGGGCAGCCTCTGGATTAGCCAGCCATTTGTCAGGAGTACACTTCCACGAGGAAGAAAACAGGGGGATTGTCTCCAAAGATGTCTGGACATAATGTCAGAAGGTACACTCACACTTGTACTGCTGTAACCAAGATTAAAGGTACTTAGCTCCTTCTCATTGCTGTAGTGCAGCTTTCTCCTGTGCAATTCATTTAATTTCTCTGCATTTATAGATTTAGAACAAGCTGTTCTTGTGATGAAGTTATATAATGCTATTCCAAGTAACTGAACTTTAAAAATCAGATTTAGGTTTATCAGCCATGAAAAAGAGACAGACATACTAAGTCCCATTTTATATTTACAGTACTTCAAAACACACACAAGATGAACAAACAGAAAGCTAAGAGGACCAAATAGCATACATAGGTTTTGTGACACACTGAGCCTCTCTAATCCTGCACTCTCTCGTCCAGAAACGTCCATAATTCAGCATGATTTTAGTTAGCTGGATATCCACTTATCATGGGTGTGGCCAAGTTTTACAGCCACCAGTCCTGGCTCAGTACTTTTCTCCCCCACTCCCACCACCACCCCACCCAAAAATGGATTTCTATTCCTCCTTGGGACACATAACATTCCCTTTCACTAAGTTTTTCCATTAATGGACAAGTACACACAGCTTTTTTTTTTTTTTTTTTAAAACCCCAGTTTCTCAAATGGACAGCTAATAATATACGCTGGCCTATTGATAGCTCTAGCAAACTATACTTGTCAGCTAACAGTCAAACATTTGACTTACAAATCTTTCTCTTTATTAGAGATGATGGTGGAGGAGGAGGAGGAGGAACAGCTTTTCCATGATGCATTCATTAACTACAGGCCAAACAGCAAAAATTAACAATTAAAACTTACTTTTCTATGTAAGACAATAAAAGTAAGTGCTGCATCCACATACCAAGACCAGGTTTACCAAAGCAAAATGTATTTGCAGTACAGTAGCTTTTATTTTGGGGCAACCAGAAGGTAGGATGAGAAAGGGGAAGAGACCAGTATTAATTTAAGAAATAATAGAAAACTGTGCCTATGTGACCTAGTCCATAGAGGCTTAGGCAGCTACAAAATTTATACCTGCGTCTAATCCACAAAAATGGTCCATGGAAATCGGCAGATTTGCAGGAATGTCCTTACTGCCAAGGCCAAATCCACGAAATCAAGCAGCTACAAAGTAACAACTATTCTTCCACATGCACTTAAATATTTGCAGGTGCATGTCCTTGGGCTTTCAAGAATCACATAAACCATTATCAGACCCTTGCCACATTCAGTTTTAGCCATTATAATTTTAAAGAATGTTAAGACCATCCAGAAGGTCATTTTAACTCAGAAGAAAATCAGGAAGGGGAGGGGAGAAGAGAAGGTGGCTCCAACAGGAATCAAAAAAATTACATATTATATATTCTAGTGTAGTATTTTTCCTAGTACTATTAAAAGCCTCTATCCTATCATAGAAGGTTGGACTAGATGACCCATGCAGTCCTTTCTATCCTTGTGATTAGCCAAAAGATCCTCTATGCCCTTTTCAGGAGCTTTATTTTTATCCTGTTCAATAGTTTGTCATTGTAAATACAGACAATTAAGACCTTATTCTTGATTTTATGTTGTGTAGTATTCATTGCCTGTTTGCTCTGATCTATCTTGTTATTGTCTTGCTAGACTTCACTTTATTTTGCAGAATGTAGTTTTGAAACTCCTTCCTACTACTTTATTCTTTGCTATACCTGCCTCACACATACATTATATTTTTATACACACACACACACACACACACACACACACAACACATACTGGACTGACATGACTTGCTACTTATACCAATTTAAATTTTAAGTGTTCAGACCAGGGAGGGTGTATGCTGTCTAGTAGCAAAACAGGGCCCCATCCTTGGTTGGTCTTTAGAAGATACCATAAGAAACCGTAATCAATATGTTTAAATACCAAAGGCACATTTAACTTTAATGCTGAAAGGTAGCAGACAGCATTTAGGGGCCCTATTCTGAGATCATGGCCAGGGTGCAAGAGTTTTGTCTATACTGGATTTCAGCTAGTACAGCCACAATAGTGCAGATCCCTAGTACACATACAGTTTACACTGGATGCAGTTTTCCAAGAGTTAAGGGAACACTGTTTACACCATAGATTTGTACCAAAGAACCAGCAGGCTTTATGATCCTTTTTTGTTACTAAGACTGGAATGTTTCATAAACCAAACCTATAGTTTTTAGTGCACTATTAAAACACTGTGCTATAAAAAAAGCTCTAGGATACTAAATTCTATAACTAACCAATTGTTTAGTGTTAAGAAATAGACTCTAAATAGCCAAAATTTACACTTTCTGTGGAAAGGTCAAGTTTTATTGACATCATATTGCAGAAACACTGTTATTTAGCAATGTGTACTATTTAAAAATAAACTGAATAGGAACAGAGAAAAATGTTTTGGGAACGATGTTTAAATTACAAGTCTATGAGGTAGTTTGATAGCATTTAGCTTTGGTCTGTCCAATCTACGTAAGTATAAAGGTAAAGGTGAATAGACACTAAACTCTTGGTTAAGTCTAAAAACTAATTGAACAATAAGGCCCCAATCCAAAATCCAATGACATTAATTAAAGTCTGCTTATTTACTTTATATTGGGCCATTACGGATTAAGGGCTATATTGTTTACTCGGTCTGAACTGACACAGAAATTGTGCAAATTAAATTTACTTTTTCCAACTATGTCATACACTTCCCACCCCCTGGGAAGAAAGGCGAGTCAGTTAAAAAATGCAATAACTATTTCATAGGTACATCTCTACCACATTAGCTAAAGCTAGAACAAAATGAATGCATCCAGTTCAGTTATAGGAGTAAGAAAAGGAGTTACTTTAGTAGAGAAATTGAGTAAAATAGAAAATTGATTTACAAGGTCAATGAAAACCAAGAAGTATTGTTTCAACACTTGGGTAAAAGCCAGTAGGACCCATGTATGTTACAGCAACATTGTGTTTGAAAAGGGTCAACTGTACCCTGTAGGCCCAGTGGTTAATCCAAAAAAAGAGCTCTCACATGCAGACACTTGTATCCTATTCTGTCAAAAGAGCCAAGGAGAAATTTTTACCCAGGAACAGAACAGAACAGGACAGGCAATACAACTAAACTCTGTAAATAATTATACAAGTTGTTGCAGTTTCCATAAATCAGTAGGCTTTTTGGCTTTTGTTTTTTTTTTAATTAGAGAAAAGGAAAAACCCAACCTATTCAATTAAATACAAAAGCCACCCATACCTCCTCCTCTGCACTGAGGAGCTCAAAAATATATACTTATACTTCTGAAATTAGATTATTCTATTAAGTCAATTAAGAGCAGAGATTGCTCTCTTGTTCGTTCTGAGAAACGAACTATTATTTTCAGATCGTGGGTTTTGTTCTTTTAGGAAGAGAGATACAGAGGATTCATTTATGTTCACAAAATGAAAGAAGTAACTCCAAATGTTAAGACCTCCAGACAACAGAAGGGTTTTCACTAACTTTAACCTACAGTTATAAAAGAGCAATTAAAAACACCACATTTAAAAATAACGAAGTCAACAGTCTGCCTACCTTTACACACACAACTGCAAACAAATCCTATACTAAAACTGTTTGAATCGCATGCCTTCCAGTAAAACTACAATTCCTTTGTTTGCTCACAATTTGCTCTCATACCACTTTAAATTAGCTTACAAAGAGCTGCAGCAGAAAAGATGGAATGTGGAACATTTTGGCAGCCAACTGGTTCTTTTTAAGGAATTTAAAAAACCCACAGCCACGTTACTTTGTCTAAAACAGCCATATCTGAATGCATTTCAAAAAGAGGAACAGGCATTTGTGACTTTGCCTTCTTTTATTTCTATCCTTCTGGTTGGACCCACAAACACACACGTCGTGTGGAGGGGGAGCGGAAATTTAACTGCCATTTACGTCTCTCCCAGCCAAATCAGCTTCCCTGCTTTTCTCTTCGTTCGCAAAGCGCCCTCTGGAAATCATCTAGACTTCTTTTATTAACCGTTTGGGGGGTGGATGGAAGAGGATCGTTGTTCTTCTCCAGCCCTGAATGTCTCCTGACGTGAGGGGGGAGGGGGGAAAAAAGGTGTATCCGTGTATTTTTAAAGTGCTGGGGGGAGGGAAAAAGAAAACCCACTACAGGATTCGATCTGATATTGGTGCCAGAGAATGTGATGAAAGTCCTTTTAATTAATGCCATGCTACTCTCTTAAAGAGACAGATCCCAACCCGACCATTGTGAATATGAAACTAACCACACCTGAAGAAAGAGAGGAAAAAGGGGGAGGGGGAGAGAAAGTAGCGCGGCTAATCCCTGGCTTTTCCGAGCCATAGAGTAAGATATTCATATTTCCCTGGGGGAGGAACACAAACGGATCAAGGGGTAGAATTTTGGTTCTATTTTATGGAAAAGGAAAGATCTCTCTTCCCCCTCCCCCACGATAGAGGCACGTTTCTCCTCCCCGTTGCCCCCTAGTTCCTGTTCCTTCCTTGGACGGCAGAGTGAACACATACACAAAAGTTGTTGATTCCCCCACCCCCACCTCCCTTTTTAAATTACTGGGAATCCAATGCCACCAAGTCACCTATGCAGCCCTGCCCCCAATGAAACTGTCTGATGGCCAGCTGATCAATCCCACCCCTAACTCCCCAAGGCAGGATGTCACAGCTCCAGCCAGAGCCACACACACAGCGTGAGGCTCGTAGCCCCCCACCCACACACAGAGTAAGGCTCCTACCCCTCCCCTTAATCTCTCTCTCGTTCTCACACACAGAGTAGCAAAAAAGTAGCTGTGTTGTGAGCTCCTACCCCCCACACACACACACACAGAGTGAAGCTCCTAGCCCCCCCCCCCACACACACACAGAGAGTAAGGCTGCTAGCCCCCCCCCCACACACACACACAATGGTGCCGAATCCTTTCGGAGACAAAACAACTCACCCGGATCGAAATCAGGAACCACGGCTTGGTACTGG
Organism: Carettochelys insculpta; assembly: GCF_033958435.1. Lineage (NCBI taxonomy): Eukaryota > Metazoa > Chordata > Testudines > Carettochelyidae > Carettochelys > Carettochelys insculpta. Next base: position 22,825,019 of record NC_134142.1, read on the forward strand.
GCGCCCACCCTCATGCCTCCTCCTGCTGCGGGGGCAGAGAGAGAGTCGGGGTTACAAAGAACGCACCCCACGGGGCGGCTGGGGAGAGCCGCTCGTGGGGAGCCAACCCCGGGGTAAGTCAGATGCTCCCTCCCGCTCACTTACCGTGTTCTTCATCGCTGGAGGAGCCCGAGCTGCCCTCTTCCCAGGAGTTGCTGCTGCTATTCCCATTGGGCGCGGCGGCCGCGGCCAAACTTTTATTATTCCCATTATTATGGGCAGCGGCGGCGGCGTTGTTATTTCTACCTCGCCTTTTCCCCGAGACCTCCGGGCCCTTCTCGATCATGGCTGGCATGCGGGGGGGGAGGGGGCGCAGAGTTAACTTGGGGCGCCGGGGCAGAAGACAGCCGAGGTGGGGCGCAGGCGCCGAGAGGGGTAGAGGCGGCGATGGCCGAGCGCGGGGCGGGGGGGGCGCGTTCCGCGGGCGCGTTACAGCCGCTGCCCGGCGAGGACCAGAACTTTGAGGTTCATCCCAGCGCTGCACTGCCCCGCACTGGGACGCTCGTCAACCTGCGCTGCTGCCTGCCCGCGGCCCGGCCTCCCCCTCCGCGCCCATTGGCGGCCCCCACATTTTGGGAGGCAGGTGCCGCTGCCATTGGCCGCCCCTCCCCGTCCATCAAGCCGGCCCGGCGCTTCCGTTTGTTAGGTTAGGTGGAGGCGTATCGGCGCCCGCCGTACGTGGTGGGGTTTGGCAATCTCTACGCCCAGGGAAACAGCCCCTACCGAGGGAGCGGGGGAGCGTCCACGCCGCGGGCCCAGGGACGCGTCCTTCTCACGGGGGGCGTGGGGGAAGGGACTGGAGGAGTCCCGGCGGCAAAGCTGCTGCTCGGCCCTCCGCACAGGGGCCGGGGACTATTTTCCTCCGCTTGGCGGAAGGTTACGCAGCACACGCCGCTCAGTTTGAATGGAATCGTCCTACAAAGAGAGAAAGTAATTGCTCCGAAGTGGGGCCGGCCTGGGGGTCCTGCCCAGGCTGGGGTCGCCCGCCCGCGCCCCGCTAGTGCCGAGCGGAGCGAATGTCCTTGGGATTGCGGGAGTTGGAGGAGTTGCCAGCCCGCGTGAGGGGAGGGCGCTGCCGTCAGGACTGAGGGGCAGCGCGGCCGCCGCTAGTCCCCCCGGCATCCGCGCCGCGGGCGGCCCCCGCCTACAGCGCCCGGCGGAGTTCAGCAGGGAACCAAGCGAGAGCCGGAGGGAGGGTGTCCACGTGCCCTGGGAACGCGCGCTCCGGCGCAGGCCCCTTCCAAAGCGGGGGAGCCTCCTTCTAGCAGGGAGCTGGGGACATCTCGGCCAGCTGGACCGTCTCCAGTCACACCTCGTCTCTCGGTTAAAGCCGAGGGAAGAGAGAGTGTGCGGATCAAGACAGAGTGGATTGTGGGGGGGGAGGTGTTAAAAAAGGACCTGGCTTACTGGTTTATTGCTTGCTCTGCCTTACTCTGGCCAGGTTTCCCCCTTTAGCCACATAGGTGTGCTGAGCCGGACTGTGAAAAGTTCTTGCCAAGTGAATTAAACTAAACCAAATTAGGGCCAGCTGGATTCGGAATGACACCAGCCAAATGGGGGTAGCTTAAGTGGGCGGGACGTGAAATATCCTAAGGGTGCCACAGCAGGATCTGCTGCTGGGTCTCAGGCTCATCTAGCTCATTACAAATGTTGAGCTATGTTACTGTTTGTATGTCTGTAATCACAGATACCAAGTTTTTACATTCTACAGACTTGTTCTATTAAACGTGCCAAAAGGTATGGTTTTGGAGGGTATTTTTCCTATCAGTTTGAATTATGTTGCTTGCACAAAAAGTGGGTCTGAACATAACAGTTTTGCTCACTCCTGGTTTAAGGGCTTGTCTACATAGGGGAACTTGAGACTGTGAATCCACATTAATTTTTAAAGTGGATTACTAAACCACATTAAAACCTCTGTGTGGATGCTCATTCAGAATTTAAGTAGGTTTACTTAATTTGAATTCAGGCCAATTTAATTCTGAATATGTCCACAAAGACATTTAATACAGAAGTCTAAAAGTTAATTTGGAATAATTTTCCTGAAGAGTTGCCTACACTTAACACAGTACAAAAAGCAGTCAAGTAACCCTTTAAAGACTAGCAAAATAGTTTATTAGGTGAGCTTTCGTGGGACAGACCTGCTTCTTTAGACCAGAAGAAGTGGTTCTGTCCCACGAAAGCTCACCTAATAAACTATTTTGCTAGTCTTTAAAGTGCTACTTGAGTGCTTTTTGTTTTGATAGTGTGTAGACTAGCACGGCTTCCTCTCTGTTACTATTTAACACCGTACAGTGACATACTTTCCATCAACATAGTGCTGTTTATGCAGAGATTTAGATAAATGCAGTGATGCCATAGTTAGGCAGCGTGGCTTTTTCATGCCTCTGCCTAGTATAGTTATACCAACCTAATTTCCTGAGTAGACCAGGCTGGATTGTCCCCATTTAAACAACCTCAAAAGGATTTTACTTCTAACATACATGCTTATCTCATCAAAGAGGGTCCTGTTTATTTTTCATCACTGTACTTTCTCCCTTGAAACCACATACAGAAATATGTAAACCAGTCCCTGTGACATATACATCAACATCCTTCATAATAACATCCTCTTATCTATATGCATCTCCAGCACATATATTCAAGTTATGTCTAGGCTACATAAAACGCTACAGCAGTAATGATTGTAGTGTGTTGGTGTATGCACGTATTGCCTGTGTTCCCTCTAATTTTTCCAATCCCTGAGTAAAATGAATTTTTTGTGCATCAATATGGAAGTGTCAAGAGATTGTGAATGTGGGAAGGAGCACAGGCCGGGTGCAGAGGCTGGGGATGCAGGGAGGTGAGGGCTCAGGGGTGGGGCCATGGATGAAGGGCTAGGGCTGGGACAGAAGGTTAAGGTGCAGGGGTGTGAGGAGTCCTGCTGGGGGCATAGGCTATTGAGTGGGGCTGAGTTGAGGGGGTTTGGGAATAAAGGAGGGTCCAGTGACGACTGGTGCAGCAATTCCAGGAGGGCCATGTGTTCCTGTCCCACCCTCTCCCCAGCCTTGACCATCCCCTCCTGCCCCTGCTCCACCCCACCTGCCTCTTCCTGCAGAAGCATCACACTGCTTCTGTTGAGTGCATGGCAGTCTCTCCCACTCCACTGGAGTGGTGCCACCTGAGAAGAGCACGAGCATGCTTGCTCTGGGGCTATGCCTCTCCAGAGGTGTTAGAGACTGACCTGCATTCATTGGAAGCGGCATAGCACAGATGGTGAGTGGCAGGGGGGCAATGCTAGGCATACTATGGCCCCCTATGCATCCCCCCACCTGTCACCTATGGGAAGGTCCTCAGGGGTTATTAGAACAGAGGACTTCCCCCAGCTTTCTCTCCTTATAGCAAAACCTGGTTTGGGAGGGAAAGGCACCTATCCCTACGTTGGGATCTTTGGAGCCAGAGACACAGGATAGGCACCCTTCCTCTCACAGGTTCCAGATGAGACTGGGTTGGAGCTGGGGAGGGTTGTCACAGCTGTGGCAGATCCTGGCACCATGGCTGAGTCCAGGCTGAATTGCCTGCACCACCCCAGCTGCAGCAAGGGAGGGGTGGGTTGGAGGAGGGGGAGGGGTGCCTCACCCATGGCAGACCATGGCACCATCCCTGGCTCTGGGCTGGACTGCCAGGCCATGGCAGGACCCTGGACCTCATCAGCCCATCTGTACCTGAGTTCTGGCCAGGACAGGTGCCAGGTTCAGGCCGTTCCTCCCTCAGTCAGGGTGGAGGACAGGCTAGGTGGGGATGGTGGAGGGATGGCCCTTCCCTGGCTACAGTAAGTCCCTTGGTGGGGTCCTTGAGCACCTGCATGATGCTAAATAGGCAGCTGCACTGCTTACTGGAAACTTGGCTCACTGCAAGGGCAAGAATAGTAACAGAGAGTAAGCCATGCTAGTCTATACACTATCAAAACAAAATGCAGTCAAGTAGCACTTTAAAGACTAGCAAAATAGTTTATTAGGTGAGCTTTCGTGGGACAGACCCACTTCTTCAGACCATAGCCAGACCAGAACAGACTCAATATTTAAGACACAGAGAACCAAAAACAGTAAGCAAGGAGGACAAATCAGAAAAAGATAATCAAGGTGAGCAAATCAGAGAGTGGAGGGCTGGGGGGGAAGATCAAGAATTAGACTGAGCCAAGTATGCAGACAAGCCCCTATAGTGACTCAGAAAGTTCGTGATGGGAACTTTCTGAGTCACTATAGGGGCTTGTCTGCATACTTGGCTCAGTCTAATTCTTGATCTTCCCCCCCAGCCCTCCACTCTCTGATTTGCTCACCTTGATTATATTTTTCTGATTTGTCCTCCTTGCTTACTGTTTTTGGTTCTCTGTGTCTTAAATATTGAGTCTGTTCTGGTCTGGCTATGGTCTGAAGAAGTGGGTCTGTCCCACGAAAGCTCACCTAATAAACTATTTTGCTAGTCTTTAAAGTGCTACTTGACTGCTTTTTGTTTTGCAAGGGCAAGAGAGGCTCTCCTGTCATTGTGGTAAATCTACCTCCCTAAGAGGCAGGCATTAGGTTGCTGGAATAATTCTTCCATTGACCTAGCATTTCCTACATGGGAACTTAAATCTGCTTAACAATGTTGCTCAAGGATGTGGATTTTTCACATGCTAGACTGGTGTAGCCTGGTCAGTCTAATTTTCTAGTATAGTCCAGCCCTCACTGTTACATACAGGCTATGTCTACAATAACCCCAAACTTCGAAATGGCCACACAAATGGCCATTTCGAAGTTTACTAATGAAGCGCTGAAATGCATATTCAGCGCTTCATTAGCATGCTAGCGGCCGCAGCACTTCGAAATTGATGTGCCTCGCCACCGTGCGGCTCGTCCCGACGGGGCTCCTTTTGAAGTAGGCGGGGTCCTTTCGAAAAGGAGCCCCGTCGGGACGAGCCGTGCGGCGGCAAGGCGCGTCAATTTTGAAGTGCCGCGGCCGCCCACATGCTAATGAAGTGCTGAATATGCATTTCAGCGCTTCATTAGTAAACTTCAAAATGGCCATTTGCGTGGCCATTTCGAAGTTTGGGGCTAGTGTAGACACGGCCACAGAGTAGAACAGGTGTGGGCAATAATTTTTGATGGGAGCCACTCCAGGATTTTGGTAGGTGGCAAAGGGCCACACTTCACTATGGAGGAGGTGCAGGGTCTGGGATGGAGGTTGTATGCAGAATGGACCTTGGAGTAGGGGATTGGAGTGCAGGAGAGTGTTTCAGGACTGAGACAGAGGTCGGGTGGAGGAGACAGTGAAGTGCCAGAGGAAGGCTTGAGCCAGGAAACACTAACCTAGGAAGCTCCTGGCCAGCAATGTTCTCAGGCAGGCTTCCCTGACTGCTAGCAGCCCTCTACTGCTCCAAATCCCCACCTGTACCTCCCCCTCACAGCCTAGAGACCCAAAGGGTAGGTAGTTAGCTGCTTTCCACTGCCCTGCTCCATGCTGCAGGGGTGGGCCACATGCTGAAATAAAAGGCTTGGTGGGCTAGATGTGGCCCACAGGCCATGTCTGGCCTGCCCACCCTTGGAGTAGAACCTCTAAGTTATGGGCATCAGACTTACAAATGACCAGTCCACTACACATCTCACCTCAGACCTGAAATACGCAGTCAGGTGGCAGCAGAGACCAATTTAAAAAAAAAAAAAAAGGGCAAATACAGTGTTGGGTTAAACACAAACTAGCCCCCTGCAAAGAAAAAAGAAGAAAAACAGGACAGCAGCATTTTTCTTTGGCATAGTAAAGTTTCAAAACTGTATTAAATCTCTGCTCAGTTGTAAACTTTTGAAATAAACCATAACATTTTGTCCAGAGTAATGAACGTTGCAGACCTACAATCTCCCTGTAGAAGGGCATATTGTTTGTACAATTACTATATATCTCAAATTTAGAATATATATTCTAGTAGCTGCAAGCTTGTGCTTTTGCACAGGGGTAATTCATAAAGTCAAAATAACTAAACAGAATCTAGAATCTGAAGAAGTGGGTCTTATCCATGAAAGTTCATTATTTAATGAATAAATTTCCCAGTGACAATCGAATCTGGTGATATTCTAAACAAAAAGAGCTCTCAGCCAGGCTTGTACCAGTTGAAACTCCAAAATCTGCAATTCTCTGCCCAACCACCAATCTTCCAGGACCAGAGAGTTCCAGGGCTGGGAGGGGCCAGCTAGATCCGTAGCCAGAGTCCTGGGTAGAGCAGCCATAGCTGGGCTGGTAGCAAGGCGGGGAGCCAGCAGTGGTCAGAGAGCCTGGGCCCTGGAGCAGCAGCAAGAAAGCCTCGCCCTGGGAACGTGGCTGGGGCTAGGAAGCCAGCAGTCCAGGTCAGGGAGCAGTGGCTCATGGCCGAGCCCAGGCAGAAAGCCACAAGCCTTGGAAGCTGGGGCTGAGGAGCAGGTGGCTGGGGCTGGGAGACAGCAGCTGGGAAGCCATGGCTAGGGCCAGAAAATGGCAGCTGAGTGGTGACTGGGGAGCCTGTGGGAGTTAAGAAACCACAGGCAACAGCTGGAAGGGGAGCCCAGGAGAAGGGGCTGGAGGCCAGCTGGAGGCATTGACCGCCCCTGGTCTGGCAAAATCCCTGGTCCGGGGCTGCTCCGAGGTTCAACCTGTAGCATTCTCATTGCTTCAGACTGACTTAACAGCCATTCTAGGCTTTGCAGTGACAATCTTGGAGCCTTATTATTTAAATACACATCTACAGCTTGTATGTGCATTTTTAGATACACATACGCAATTTGTATCTAAAATTATAGTATATATGTGCACATATAAAAAATCAATTCCAGATTTTATATGCTTTCCCAGTATATTGTAATTTTTTTTGCAGTAAAATATATTACTTTTCCACTAAATCAGAAAATAGTTTTACAACAGCCATTTCTGGTCCCACATTTGTTTTCCAGAGGATGTTCTAACTTGTGTGAATAATAAGTGATCCTCTCAAGCTTCCAGCATAGCGACTGGAAATGTTATTTTGGTGAAAAATGTGATAGTTCTACACAATAATGCGCAAATTTCATGACAGACAGAAATGCAAACTTGGCAGAATGTTAGTTATCCTTTTTTGTATTCTAAGCTGCAATCTTTCTACATCAGAAACGTGGGTGGTAGGAATAATTTCCACTTTTCCTTTGAAAAGCAGCTTGGCTGTGGCCACACTAGCCCCCTCCTTTCGGAAGGGGCATGGTAACAAGCTACTTTGGCAGATGCTAATGAGGTGATGACATGAATATGCAGCACCTCATTAGCATAATGGCAGCCGCATGCAATTCAAAAGTACCGCTTTCAGAACACTGCCGCCCATCTAGATGGGGGCCTATCGAAAGAACCCCCTGACTTCAAAAGCCCCTTCTTTCTTAAATCAAACAGGAAGAATGGGCTTTCAAAGTCGGGGAAGGGTCCTTCCAAAAAGCCCCCGTCTACACAGGCAGCGTGCATTCCAAATGTGGCACTTTCTAATCATGTGCAGCAGCTATTATGCTAATGAGGCACTGCATATTCATATCAGCACCTCAGTAACATCTTCCAAAATCCCTCATTAACATTCCCCGTCCAAAAGGCGGGGGCTAGTGTGGCCACAACCTTTGAGTTAGCTTCAAAAGAAATTTATGTCAACACTGAGGCCTGAACCATGCAAAGAGTAAGGCATATGCTTATCTTTGCCCATTTGAACAGATCTATTTAACTCAGGACTAATCATCTGCTCAAAGTTAAACATGTGTTTAAGTCTTGCAAGGTCAGAGCCTAATTATGTATTTTTCCTGTGGCTGTATCTGTTATACTATTACATAAATATCACATGTATGCTCAAAATTAGGACTCAGAATTAAAATATGCTGATATATTGATAATATTCTGCTATATTGATATTTTGGTTTCCTAACAACTGCTCAAACACTTACTGACAATTTTATAACACATTTATTATATTCAAACCTGACCCAACTGTACTATATTTACATTAAGTAGCATTTAGTAGGAGTTTTCCCACTGATTGGAATAGGAGCAGGATTAAATTCTACATTTCCCCATCCTTGAACAGAATACAAGTGATTAGGTGAATGAGGTAATATATTTTATTGGACTGGTTTTGTTGTTGAAAGAGAGAAGCTTTTAAGTGTGGGAGCTCATTAAGATGCACAGAACTTCACAGAAAGTCCTGTATCTCACCAACCAAAGTTAGTCCCATAAACAGTATTACGTCACCTACCTTGTCTTTCTAATAGCTTGGAATTCACACAGCTACAATACTGGAATAGAAGTGGCAGATGTCTCCCACACAAGAGCTATCTGTTGGGCTGATGGAAAACTCATTGCCAATCTGGTTTCCACAACGTGTAGTCCTTTCTCAAGCCTAATATCAATCCCCTTCTACATTCCCAAGCTGAGTTTATACCTGTGTGCCCCACAACAGTGAGCATCCATGTTAACACTCCGCTGAATGAGTGGGACAGCTGATGCCAATGTATAGTTTAAGCTGTCTGCGGACTCAGGCAGTTATCACTGCATTAGTAATGCATAGCACTTTCCCAAACCTTTCCTTGTGAACCCCAATGACTGCAAAGGTAACATCACTCATGCAACTAAGTGCTTCAGCTTCAAACTTGGAAAACATTTATATGTTGGTTCCAACTCCTGGGCTGCCACCTCCTCCTCTGTTTTATACTTTCTGATAATATAACAACAGTGTCACAATTTATGAATTTTGTCCCAGGGACAAATTTTTAAAAACCCATCCCAAACAACAGAGAAACTTCTGCCCAGAACATTGGTGAGTACGTAGGCAGGACCCACACATACCCCCACAATATTTTATTTATTTTTTTAGAGACAACAGCGGATGCACTTTTGGCTGCCTGTGAATACTGCCAAGTAGCAAGTGAGAAAATTTTAATGCAACAAATTCCATTTTTCCTGTTTATCCCAATTGGCCTTGATAATATTGAATCCTAGGAAAAATCTGCCATTTCTAGGCATCAATGCTGCAAGTTGATCTGCATGGGCTGACAGCTAAGCCTGCTCAAAATCTGAACTGACTTCAGCAGGGACCCCTGCAGACAGAGAGCTCCGTCCACATGGAGCCAATTGTAGGATTAGGGCTTTAGGCCAGTTGTGTCCAATGGAAATTTAAGGATTGCCGTAGCTCCCTCCCATGCCCCTGAGCCAGGAACCCCTGCCCTGCCTCCGCAAACAGCTGCTGACTCACCAGAGCCACCTTGGCAGCCACTACCATGTGAGCTGAGTCTAGTTGTACCAGGCTACACCTAGAGCTGTGCCTGGAGCTGCAGCCACAGGCTGCAGGAGGAACCACCATCACATTCTTGTTCCACCAAATCTTGGGGCATGTGCACAGAGCAGGTAGAGGGCACTCCACGTGTGCGGCTTTAAGGAGCTGCATTTCGCCACGCCGCAGTGTCAAGTTACCACATGGGGCGAATGGATAGTGTTTCGGACACCGTGGCTTGAAGCCAGGCTTCTGCAATTGAGTGAATGCAGGAACACCTACAAAGCACTCCAGGGGCTATGTATTGGCTCAGGTGTGTGCTCACATGCAGTCCATCCTCTGAAGATAATGAATGTTTTGGAGCAGGGACAGCTTCTTCCTAGCACAAAGTGACCCTGATCTTAACTGAGACCTCTGGGCACAATTACAATATGGCCGTGTCTACACTAGCCCCAAACTTCGAAATGGCCATGTAAATTTTAAAGTTTACTAATTCAAAGTTTACTAATTAAAGTTTACTAATTCAAAGTTTACTAATGAAGTGCTGAAATACATATTCAGTGCCTCATTAGCCTGCGGGCAGCCATGGCACTTCGAAATTGACAATTATATCTTGAACATCTGCACCGTCTATTATGTGTGGCATTTCCTTTTGGCTAATCAGATGGGTGGATGGTAGCAGAGAGGTAGCCGTGTTAGTCTGGACCCCAACAAAACAAAGCAGCAAAAATGTAGCACTTTAAAGGCTAACAGAATGATTTATTCAGCAATGAGCTTTCATGGGACAGACCCACTTCTCCGGAGTTAATTTTGGAGGCAGAGCCTGAAAGCATACCACTGCCATCTCCATCGATCTCACCTGCTCCCTGCAGATGGACAGTCATGAAAGAGATGAGATGAGATGGCTGACAGAAGGATGGGGTAGGGAGGGTTTACACAAGGAGATGCTGTGTATATAAAATTATCATCACAGTGATGCCCTTGCTGGATGCCTCAGCAGAGAAGTGAAGTACTCAATGTGCACACAGCATGCTGTCTTTTCCCCTCTAAAGGTGGTCATGCCAGGTCAAGAATGAAACATCTTAGCTAGTCAATGTGGAAGATATTCAACGGCTGCTATCTTTGCTTTAATGTGATCTAGAGATAAATAGAGGCTTTCAGGCTTCAGTCTGGTACCTTTCAGAAGGATTACATTTCAAATGAAAGTTCAGGTATTCAAATATATCTCACAGCATAGATCAAACTGTATGGACTAAGAAAAATGCAAATAGGTTTCTTTTAAGTAGCCCATTTATTGTGGGCTACTGTAACAGATAACTCCCCCGTGAAGCCTTTATGAGCTCCATGCCAGTCCCAAGCCTGGATGAAGGAGGAGGGTTGGTCAGATGTGTGTCGATGCGCTGACCGTCAAACAACAATACAAGTGAAATCTGATGCCAGTACAACTAAATGATAAACGATGCCAGCTCGGACGTTGCCCAGAAAAACAAGGTCCGCAATACCAATTGAGCAATCAGGGTTGGGTCAATAAGTTGGCGGCCGAAAGAAAATTACAACTAACACATATGCTATCCATTGGAACATAGAATGTTTGAACACTGTGGGCACCTGGAAAATTAGAGCTCCTTCGGAAGGAGATGGAGAGATATCAATGCAATATACTTACACTGGCAGAGATGTGTTGGACGGGATCAGAAGAGATATGCGGTTGCGAAGTCATTTGGTCAGGAAATGAAACGAAGCATGAAGCAGGAGTTGGATTCCTTTTTAGCAAAACAGCAAGATCATTATTAGGATACAAACCAGTGAGTGAAAGAATGATAGTAGCGAGATTTGAAGCAAAACCATTCAACATCTCAGGTGTATGCACTCACGTTGGACAGTACGGAGGAAGACACTGAGCTATTCTATAAAGACTTGACAAAGACGGTGGAGGAGATACCGAAGAAAGATGTGTTGATCATCAGAGGAGATTGGAATGCGAAGGTTGGAACAGATAATAAAGGTTGGAAGAGAGTCATGGGAAGGTTTGGATATGGAGAAAGAATTGAATGAGGTGAGAAACTACTATAGTTTGCTACACAGCATGAGATGGTGATCTGTAACACGAGATTCTAACAAAAGGACTATAGGAAGTGGATGTGGCAATCGAATGACGGAAAGTCCAAGAACATGATAGATATGATTTTGATAAGAAGATGAATAACATCAGTATGGCAGTGCTGAACTTTCCAAGGAGCGGATATAGACTCAGACCACAGTCTAGTGATCACAAACATCAAGATAAAACTCAAAAGAAAATGTAAGACACAGTTTAAGAAAAGAAGAGATGTGGCGAGCCTATGTGAGAAGAAACAGGGAATGCATACAGAGCAGCGCTCGAAGAGAAGATTAAGAATATCGCCACAAAGACCTAGATAAGAGAGTCACAGGAATAGCCATCGCTATAGAAGAGGCAATTGAGCAGACTGTTCCAGAAGAAGAAAATATCAATAAGAAGTGGATTACCTAGGAGACACTGAAGTTGGTTCAAGAGAAAAGAGCGTTGAAGATCAGAGACGAGAGCGTTGAAGATCAGAAGAGATGTTTCTGAGATGGCAGAACAGCAATATAGGGTGAAATGCAATGAGGTAAGGAAAACAGCCAGAAAGGATAACGAGAAATGGTTAGAGGAGCAATGTGAAGATATAGAGAGGTATTACAGCAAATGTAAGACCAGGGAGGTGTATAAGACAATTAGGAATATTAATAGGAAATGGCAACCAAAGCAGATGGCGATCAAAGATGAGAACAAAGAAGTGCTCATGAACAGGGAGAAGATTGTGCAGTGGTGAACGAGACATTGCACTGACCTACACAAAGCACAGTTGGGCCTGAGTGTCTCAGAGAGACTGATTGAAGAACTGAAAGAGATATCTCCACCGAGCATCGAGATCGAGACTGATATTTCAAAGGGGGAAATAGAAAAAGCAGTGAAACGACTAAAGAACAAGAGCCCTGGAAATGATAAGATCACGGGAGAGATGATCAAATACAGCGGACAAAGCATGATTCAGGAAATACACTGACTATGTAATACAGCATGGAAAGAAGGGAAGGCACCTACGGAATGGACAAGATCTGTGCTAGTGACAATACCCAAGAAAGGAAGTACACTGGAGTGCAAGAACTACAGAACGATTGCCCTAACGAGTCATCTAGGCAAGGTGCTGATGATGATACTGACTGAGAGACTTAAGATCGCAGATAGAAGAACATACAGCAGATGAGCAAGCAGGGTACAGAAAAGATAGAAGTACCATGCAGCTGATATTGGCACTAAGACGGATAGCAGAAAAAGCTCGACGAAAGAAAAAGAACGTATGCACTTGCTTCGTCCATTTTCAAAAGGCATTTTACAGTATAGATCAGAAAGTGACTTGGGTGGTGTTGAAGTCATACGGAGTGGATAGCAAACTGATAAGGTTGTTGAAGGATATCAATGACAATGCGGAGGCAGCAGTGAGAACATGAGCAGAGTTGGGAAGCTGGTTTAAAACAAGTAGAGGTATGAGACAAGGAGATCCAATATTGCCAAGTATCTTCATCACACGTCTGGAGAGAGCGATGGACAAGATCAAGGAAGAGGTAGAAGGGGTATCTGTGCATGGGAAAAGAATTAACAACTTGAGGTTCACAGATGATAGAGTTATCATTGAGGAAGATAAGGAAAAGCTAGTGAAAATGATGTAGGTGTTAAAGAAGGGAAGTGGTACGGACTGATTACGAACATCGGTAAAACAAAAACACTGGTGTTTGGAGAAAAGGAAATAGGAAGGAAGATTAGTGTCGATGGGATTGAACTAGAGAATGTTGAGAAGTTCACATATCTGGGGAGCAACATAACATATGACCTAGACTGTAAGAAGGAGATAGCGACTAGAATACCGAACGCAAGAGCGAGTTTGAAGGTGATGGATAAGATCTGGAAAAGCAAAGCAATTAGCTTAAGTACAAAGCTGAGCATCTTGAAAACATGTGTATTCAGCAGCATGTTATATGGATGTGAGACATGGGCGATAACGAAAAATTCGAAAAGAATATTGGTGTTCAAAAGGAGTTGTTATAGAAAGATTCTGAGAATAGGATGGATGCAGAAGATCACCAGTGAGGAATTATATAGAAAGATACAGCCGAAAGAGAACCTGCTGCAGAAGGTTGTAAAACGGAAGCTGCAACTATTTGGGCATATTTGCAGAATGAACAGCGAATGAAAAATCAAGACCCTGGTATTCGGCATAATGGACGGTTTGAATAGGAGAGGCAGACCCCACAGAGAATGCATAGATGATATAGTAGATTGGTGTGGAGCTAGTCTACAGAAACTAAGCCAGTCCACAAAGGACAGGGAAAGATGGAAGGAAATAGTGAGAGAGGCATCAGACACCAACGGGCACTGAGCCCACAGTTATTGATGATGATGATGACTGTAACAAATGACCTTGAGGCTCATCCCTACCTTGTTATAATTGTTTTCATTAAAATTCACATTTGACTCAATCTTCAGCATACATAGAAGTGTAAAGAGATCCTTGATGCAATCTGGCCCTGTTGGAGGCAATGGCAATTTGACTGGGATTTCAGCCAAAGTCTTGATCTTCATGCCACATGATCCAGTGCAATAAAGGAACATGTATTGTACGCCTCATAGTCCTGACCAATAAAACTGAAAGATGGCAGATTCAAAGCTGATCAAAGGAAATGTTCCCCCCCGCCCCCGCACCTCCACCCCCCCACCCATGGAACATGATTTGCCTGTGAAACTTTTCACAACAAGATCTCAGTGAGGACATGCATTTAGTGCGATTCAAACAGCAACTATCGGAGGGGTAGCCATGTTAATCTGGATCTGTAACAGCAACGAAGGGTCCTGTGGCACCTTATAGACTAACAGAAAAGTTTTGAGCATGAGCTTTTGTGAGCACAGACTCACTCTTGCTCACGAAAGCTCATGCTCAAAACTTTTCTGTTAGTCTATAAGGTGCCACAGGACTCTTCAAAACAGCAACTAGACATTTATGTGAATTCCAAGAACACCCAGAATGACTAGAGTCAATGTTAATTTTAAAAAAATGCTTTGGAAGAGATATAACCCCTCGTACATCAGAGTTTAAACCCATCTTGAGTTACTGAGGCTTGGGAGCAAAAACTTTCCTCAGGGAGTTGGTATCCCAGAACTGCCTACTGCAGCGTCTCCTGCTTCTCTTCTGAAGCATCTGATACTGGCCACTGTTGTCAGCAAGGACAGTGGACTAGATGGCACATCTGTCTATAAAAACTCTTGGGTAGTTCCAGGGTTTTCAGTGGCCAGGAAAAGTCCACGTGTGAGGCATGGTGAGTTAGCACAGTGGGAGAGGAGTGCCACCTCTGCGACCCCTCAGGTTCCACTCTTGTGCGCCACAGGTCAGGGACTCCACAGATTTCTAGGACACTGGGGAGAACTCTGTACTAAGATTTCAGGGAAGTAGAAGAGCTTGGAGTTCTATTACCTCCCTCTGGGCCTCCTTTGCAGCTGCTTACTGAGTAACCAACAGCTGGACAGCTCAAGGAAACTGGAAGTGGTAGTGGGGGAGGTCCTGCTGAGCAACAGCTGTGCCTGGGGAATAACTCCTAAATCCATAGTAAAGGGCTTCTGATTTGTGTAGCTGGGAGGATGGGAGACCTCCTAAAACCACAACCCCCTTTGCTTCCCCATCCACCCCCATCTCCTCCCACCAGAAGGGAAGGAAAATTCTGCAAGGGAAAATATATGAAGTTTCTCTCCTCCCACATGCTCTTCTGTAGGAAAGGGCGATCTGACCCTTTGAGAGAATTAGAAAATCACTTGAAATTGCTCAAAAACACCAAAAATGTAGAAGCAGCAACCAAGATATTGTCACAATGAATGGAATCTATATGAAAAATAGGCCCCCAAAAATGAGCTGTTCTGACTCACACCAGTATGAAGCAGGAGCAATTCCACTGAAGTCACTGCTTTTCCCTTAGCCAGCATGAGACAAATCAGGCCTAGGGTTGCTGTGAACAGACTGTTGCCTCTAAGGTACACTGTAGAGACAAGGTGGGCCAAAATGTGAATTTTGTCCCTCCTCTTATTCTAAATTGTTTCCAAAGTCTCATATGCAGGGGAGAGGAGGGAGGAGAGAAGCAAAGCAAAGACGTCAGTGCTCTCCTCTAAAGAAAACCTCAAACACATGCTCCTGAAAAAGAGTAAACCAGTAAAACTTTGGTTTAGTGTCAAACAGCTGAGGGATTATCAACAACTAAGGAACAATTTAAAAAATGAAGAAAATGCCAAGACAGAACCTTTTTAAAATCACAATAAAGCAAATGACTATGCATGCCTTGGACCAGAGATGGGCTATATATAAGTGGCCTGAGGGACGGACATGGTTCAGAAGGGTTAGCCTGCAGCCAGCTGCTACGTGCTTTATTTACCTGCATGTCTGCAGGTATGGCCATTTGCAGTGCCCTTTGGGAACAGTTTACCATTCCTGGCTAATGGGAGCCATGGGAAGTAGCACAAACAAGGCTACTGCTTCCCATGGCTCCCATTGCATGGGAACTGCAAACCATTGGCACTGGGAGCTGCAAACTGCTGGACCTGAGGACACGCAGGTAAATAAAGCACCTGGCGAACTGTCAGGGACTACTCCTGGGTCAACCATGCCTAGCCCATGGGCAGCTGATTATGCACCCTTGCTTTAGTCACTTTCTTTTCTTACATTTAAGACTGAAAACACTGGGTATTTCCCTCACACACCACAAGAGCAGCAAGCATGTGGGTGAAACATTCTTCCTTGCATACTGGCTCCTTTTGATAAAATGTTATACTCTTACAACCGACGGTGGAGACTCATCTCAGGAAGCAAAAAGGGCTGGCCTCAGATTCTGATGTTCCTATCAACTCTTTAATTTTCTATTTTTGTTTTATTTTATTTTAGTTTTGCCAGGAATTGAGAGGTGTTTATTACCACGCAACCAAAAAACAAGAGAAAAGTCAGTGCAAAATATGAATATTTTTTCTTAGTAAATACCAGGGTTTATTTTGGTGGATGGAATGATGGGGGAAATTATTCAGTAGATTAATGCTTTCATGAATAGAATTCAATGTAGTTTGCTGCAGAATGAGAACATAATTCAGAACACAATGCTACTTCTGAGTTCAAGAACACCATATACCTCTACTCCTCAAATAAAACTTTCCATTTGAATAAATTGTTTAGTGTTGTAGCATTAGAATTGTTAGCCTATAGTTATTGTGGCAGGAGCAGTGCCACTCCTGGGCCCCAGACCTCTGCTCAGTCCATAGTCCTGCAGTATGGGGCCTGCTCACCCTTGCTGGGGCTCAGGCCTTGGTCTCTTGACCTAAAGGAAGCAGATAGGAGCTCCCCGGTGTGAGTGATCAGCTCCCCCAGACTCCAGCTGAGCCCTGAGGGACAGAGCCCAAACACTCCCTGCTAGAGCTCCTTTGCTGTCTCTGGTACTCTTGGTGCTCTCTTTGGTCACTCTCCTTGTCTGCTCTCATCTCCACTCTCTTCCCCCATCCCTACTGAGGGGTGAGGAAGGCTTTTTAAAGGCCCATTGCAGTCTCAAGTGGGGACAGCTGGCCTTAATCAATCTACAGTAACTTCTTCCCCGCTGCTGCCATTCTGCCTATGATAATACCTGATTAGCCAGGACTGTTTCTGCTTTTTAGAGCTGCCTCTGGCCTGACCTTGTCACTACATTTACCTTTAATAATTTGCAGTGCACACATATAACTTCACCCTTTCCTCCTGTTTTTTTTTTTTTTTTTTTTTAACTTTTGAGTACTTTCTTTGGTCCTGAAAGATATTCTTGGTAAACATTTTCATTTTCATCCTGCTTTAGTGTGTCAGATCCGTAAACTCTCATCTGCTAACAGCTTGAAATATGTACATGTTGGGCATAACATTCATCAGTACGTGCAGATACTCATGCACTTGAGACCTTGAGTGCATACCTGTATTTTCCTAATAAAACAAGTTATTTTCACAAAGCTGAAAAATATAAAAGTAGGGTGAAAATTGAGAGAAAAAAAGGAAAAATACTTTTTGTAATACCCAAGATTTTTATTAAATTGCTTTAAACTGAAAACACAGAGGCTCATGTATCTAGCTAAACACATATACCATGCTTGGCTCTAGCACACATCATTAAAACTCCCATGTAAATCTACAGTGACTGACAAAACGGGCATAACTCCACTGGAAAAATGGAAATGCTCTGGTCTGACATCAGTTGATCTGAGACCAAGTCTCTGCACCCTGAGGCTACCTTGTATCATGGTATAGGGTCTGATTTGTTTCTCTGATCCAGAGCCAGGTGGGTGAGACAATATTTTTTATTGGACTAACTTCAGTTGGTGTGAGAGAAAAGCTTGTGAGCCACACAGAGCCCTGTTTCTCTGATAGGCAGTAGTGATAAAAGGAACAGTTACAGTCACCTGTGTACCATGAATAATACTTGCTCTTTCCAAAGTAGAGTTTTTGCACTGATGGCCCTTTCAGAGCTGTTATGGTCTAGCTTGTCAACTTGGGTTCTATTCACACATGTTCAGTGAATTTTGATAGCTCAACTGGTAAGCCTCCAAAATATCTTCACACTGGAACTGCAGGGGTAAATATATGGAGATGTACTTATCTCATAGAACTGGAAGGGACCTTCAAAGGTCACTGAGTCTAGTCCCCTGCACTCACAGAAGAACCTATTGCCATCCCTAACTTTTTTTTTTAAATCTATTTGCCTCAGATCCCTAAGTGGCCCCCTCAAGGGCTGAACTCTCAACCCTACATTGAGTGGGTCAATGCTCAAACCACTGAAGTGAAACTTATTGTGAGTCGTGATATGATGTCATCCCTGCCCCTGGGACGGCTGGACCAGAAAATCAGAATTTCTGTTGTGATGCTGATAACATTCCTCTTTCATCTATACTGAAAGGAAGGAAGAAGCAACAGACTGAGAAGAATTATCCCCTCATTACAATACTGCTTCTCCAAGACTGATTCTCTAGCTACCCTTAATTAGAGTAAAGGACTTGATAGTCAGAAGAGCTGAACAGCTACAACCAGTGTTCCCTGTAAGCTGAGCTCTTGGGCGGATACCCAAGAGAGATTTAGGTGCTGCCCAGCTGATTAACAGAGTGACCCCAGCAGGCAGCCTGTGTTTCTATGGATGGTGTACATCCAGGCCTGTCCATGGGGGTGAAGTGGGAGAAGGCAAAGGGACCAATTGCCCCAAGGCCCCTTTGAATTACCACGGTGTGGCTGCAGCCAGAGGAGCCAGCACCATTGTCTGAGCAGTGCTGATGGCCCAATGGCCTAAGCCATGCCCCTTTTGCCCTTGGCCTAACCCATTCTGGGCAAGGAACCGGGTCCCCCTCCCACCTTGCCCTGGGGTCTGCAGCAGCTGTCGGCACAATTGCACACATCCACACATGCCTTGATGCGCATAACAAAATTTCTTTCACCGGTGGATAGAAAAAATTAGAGGAAACCCAGGCTACAAGGCCTGTTAAAGTCAGTAGGAGCAGTGGGCCCTCAGCATCTTTGAAAATCAGACCCAATCTGCTTTAACTAAAGGCTTTTAAAAAGCCTTATGTGAAAGGGAAAAATTCTTGCCAGAACTTCACTGTGAAAATGGACTTGCAGGAAATGCTCAGCTTGATTGCTTTCCCTGTGGCTTCCCCACTACAAATTGCATAGTACATGCACTAGTCTCAGTATTGTTCCCTGCTTCTTATGCTGCCAGGAGAAGAAAAAAAAATCAAGTTGCCTTAATTGTCTTTCCATTCACAAAAAAAGCTTGTTTTTCATGTTATGCCAGTTCAGATCTGAATGTGAATAATTGGATATCAGCTAAGTACTGCTGACCACCTACATTGCACAGAGCAAATACACGCTGACATTCAGAGCCACCGTGAATCTGCTCTGTGGAGCTGGAAGTAGGAGAAGACAGACACTTTCCAATGTCAGTAGTTTTTTTTCGTTTCAAATGATTCAGTGCAGCTCTTGAGCACTAGGCTCCTGACCGCATAGTTTTATAACGAACATCATTCCAGGAGCAGATTCTCAGCTGGTGCAAGTTGGTGATGCTCCATTGAATTAAATGGACATATGCTGATTTACACCAACTGAAGTTTTGCTCCAGCACACCTAAAAAGGCCTACGGGTCATATAAGCAAAAGATCAACCTCCCGCATTGACTTCCCATTGTATTTCTCACTAGCACCTACCCACTACTGAAAACATAGACTTATCTCCTCCCAGGTGCTTATACCTAGTCCCCCTTGCTGTACTATTTGAATGTCTAAGCATTTGGTAACTGTCTCCAAGAATTTCATTTGAAAAGGCACAGAACCAAATCTGGCACAAACAGATCGGATATGTACAAAGGAAAATCTTGAGAGCATCTGTGAATAAAGAGTTTAAGAGAAGTGAACAAAATAATACCACATATGTTAACAGATTGAAATGGTAGCTATGGTGACCACAGATAGACAAAGAACAAGCCAATTTGATAGCATTCGGCAGATTCTCAGCTCACAAACTGCAAATATAAAACTAAACTTTTTTAATCTGTGGGAAAATCATCATAAATACAATTCATGCCATTCTGTTTGTCTGGTTTTTAAACTTTTAGTTACAGCCACTAAATTCTCCCTCTTAAATTAACTAGCTATTCAATCAAGTATTGTTTTTCCCCAGCAAAATATGGATTTTTTTAAATGACTGCTCTTTGTTTGCACCTTCTAAAATAGCTGGGAATAATGAGTGTAAAACGACAGACAGAAAATGACTCAGGGTGATGTCCTCTTTATGAAACAATGGGTATATTCTGTCAGCTAACAGTTTGTCTATGAACAAAAGTTGCTCCACTTTAACAATATCCGTGTACAATGTAGCCATGAAAACCCAGTGGCTTTGTTTACTGTGCGCTGCACCTTTACATGCCTAAGAAACTCTGCAGAAGCCATTTTATTCTTGTAGTTTTAGTGAGCATAGAAGAGACTCACACATTATGCTTTCTCTCAGACCTTATTTTGATTCTATATAAAATAGTCCAAGCTTTAGACCAGCTGTAGTTTGTGTATGGAAAAGCATAGCAATGTCCCTCTCTGTTTGTAACATATTAAGGTTTTTCCAGGCACTGCTAAGAGACCCAAACCTGGGCAAATTGCTTAAAACCAGACCAATTACAATCCAGGCTGGGGTTCCTCCACTATAAAGCAAACCCAATAAGTAACAAAGAGCACCTCTGCTGCCTTCCTGGCTAGCAAGGAGTTACACAAGCTAATCCCTCAGTCTCTCCAGCTTCCCTGGTGCCACAATCAGTATCTCTCCTGACACAGATGAGAAGTAATGACAACCAATGTCACCAAATCCACACAGGTCTTTCCAGTCACCAAAAGGACCAGCCAAATTCCCTGGTCAATATATACTTAGATCTTACCCAAAACAGCACACTGCGCCAATCCTTTAGAATAGGATGAGAGTAAAAATGGTTAAATTGGTCAAATGACATATATCAACCATACATTTCTTGATGCAGGCTGCAGCTTATGGAATAGGCTGTTATCTTAGCAGACTCTGGAAAACATCCTTTGTCAGGATGGGTCAGCAATCCATCCAGGCTCAGTTCATAGCAGACTGCAGATTGCAGACAAGATGGAGATTGCCAGTTTCCCTTTTATAGTCTTGCCTATGTGGAAGGAAATCTATTGTTACTCTCTGCCAGGGATCACACTTGCAGTAGAGAATCACATGATCAGGTCACCTGTCCATGCCCCTTTTTGGGTATTCTGCCACTGGCAGCCTATCAGATGACCCGTCCTGAGATAAGCTCCTGAGATATTGATTGGAATCCATTCCACTTTATCTGGCTAGGAATTCTTCCCCAGTAGGTAGCCCCACCTCCTGTTGTGTCCTCCCAGAACTTAATGTTCTAATACAAGCACAGAGCCAATCGTATAACTTCACATACAAGAATGATACAAACATATAAGAACATAAAGAGATTCAGTGAGTTACCAGCTTTCATTAGTCATGTGACCATCCATCCCGTTTTTACCGAGTCAGTCCCTTATTTACGCTGTCTCACAGGAGTCCCGGCTTTTTTAAGAAAATAGACAAATTGTCCTGCATTTTGTGGGGCTCCTGTTCCCTGACACCTTGTGTCATGGGGTGGCAGCCTCTGCAGCCAGGGAGTTCCTCCACTGCGTGGCTGCCTTCCAGCTCCTGCTGCAGGGGAGCTGCCCCATTCCTTGGCACCCCACGATGGCAGCCCCCGCTGCCAGACAACTCTAGCAGGGCGCAGCTGCCATGTTCCCTGGTGCCCTACACTTACGAGAGGCAGCCCCCGCTGCCAGGGAGCCCCTCCGCAGGTCGGCTGCCTCATTCTTTGGCCTTGCACGCTTCAGGGAGGCTGCTCCTGCTTCATTCCCTGCTCGCCTATCCCCGCCCCCGCTGCAAGGCTACGGAATACCACCAGGGGGTTCTGGAGCCCCCGTCCTCCACCTCCCTTCATCCCCTGTGTCTCCCCATTGGAGGCTGCAGAGCTCCCACCCCTGGTGCCTCACCCTGGAGCAGCAGCCCCAATCACCAAGGAGCCCTGACATGGGACAGAAGCCTTGCCCCCATCCCCAGAGGCTGGTGTCCTGTATTTGACATAAGGCAATGTGGTCACGCGCATTACCTTTCCAAAATTGCCTACATTCCCACCACAAGGGAAGGCTGGGGCTGTGATGCAGCAGCCCAGCTCCCCAGCCATTGGCGTGGCATGTTTGGGCTCTCGGGGGAGTAGAGAAAGGAAGGTTGTGGAAGGGGTGGGACCGGGGCAGAAGGGGCAGCGCCTTGGAGTGGAAGGGGCAAGGCTGGGACTTACCTTCCCCAGCTGCATCCTCACCCACCAGCCATGGGTGTCACATGTCCCCCACCCCCAGATTTGCTGCTTGGTTTGCAGCGACCATGCTTGCATGGCCTGAGCAGGTTCAGTAACACTGCTTAAGACTGCTGCCCTCCCTCTCCTCCCTCCCCACCCCACTGTCAGCTGGCACGGGTCATCTCTGCTCCTGTACAAAGGTGACTTCAAACCATCCGTATTTCCCCCACCCCAGGGAGGTACATTCTGTACTGGATCTCCAGGGGGCGCAGCTCAGATTGTCACCCACAGTGAGCTGGCAAGACACTTCCATTCTCATGACAGGCTTAACTGTGTGTCTGCACCAGCAGCACTTGGTAGTACACTCTAAACTGACAGCAATATAGATATGCCATGTGGCTGTGTTATTGTCAATGTGGGTGCAATAACTTCGTGTTTCCTGGTATTCGTGCGTGATAGTCTCAGCTATATTGTAGCATTATTGGTCTGTTTAATTGCGTGGGGGGAGGTGAAAAAAAAATTAAACAAGAATGACTGTATTTTATGTTACCTGGGTATTCGTAAGAGAAAAAGGATGGTCCTAACTGGCTAAGGCTCTGGATCACTCAGGTAAATTCACACACGTGCTATATACTCCTTGTTTGATGTAGGGCATGCAACTGAATGTCTCTGGGCTTCAGTTCCCCATCAGAGAAATCAGATGATGACACAGCTTTGTGCTTCGTTCTCCCCGACACTATCTGTTGGGTCTCTTTAGATTGCAAGCAATTTGAGACTATGTGTTTGTTCAGCATGTATGACAGTGGGGGTCTCTACGTGTTGTTGTAATGCCAATAATAATAATATCAAGGTCTGGGAGGAAAATTCAAGCGGGCAGGTACACAGTGTATCTGAAGCTCTACGTGTGTACAATATTTACTAACATGCTCAGGCTAGGAAATTAAAGGCAGTGGGCCAAATTCAAACCTGTTGCACTTCAAGGGAAGTGAGTGGAGTAATGCCA
Source organism: Carettochelys insculpta (assembly GCF_033958435.1). Taxonomy (NCBI): domain Eukaryota; kingdom Metazoa; phylum Chordata; order Testudines; family Carettochelyidae; genus Carettochelys; species Carettochelys insculpta. Next base: position 22,848,250 of record NC_134142.1, read on the forward strand.
GGTCTGACTCAGACCAAGAACCAGTAAATATATTTTATGATCTGGTGTTTCTTAAAAAGAGAAAAAGGCACCGAACAATCCCTAAGCACAGCACAGCACTCCGGCATGGTGATGTGATTGTTTGCAATGGAAAAACTACAGAATTAGCACACAAAAATAAAATGTTGGGTCACTTTGATTTGGGGAGTTCCATGCCTAGATGAAAATGCTGTAACTGCTATTTGCTTTTATGTACAGTGAACCCTCACTAGATGGCTCCTTACAGCAAGCAAATATCATCTCAACAGGAAGAAGACCGATGCCACACTGTATGTAAGAAGGCATGCAAGTTTATGCTAATTGGGCTTTCTGGCTGTTTGAGTGCAATGTACAAATGTACCTAGGATACATACGTCATCAGTGGGTGGCTCAGCAAACAAATAGCTACATGAATTACCAGTGACACTATTTTATAAGTGGTAAACCATGAGTCAGACCGGCACCGTCATCCCTCACAAGCTGACTATGCCACATGCCCTTGTGTGTGTATTTTTAAGTAAACTGGTTTCACATTCAGTTGCTTATTTCAGAGAGCAGACGTAGGCTGGGGGAAACAGGCAGGGGAAAATGTTGGTGGGAACAGCAGACCTGCTGTTGAGGCAATGGGTAGTTTTCAAATCTTTAGTCCTATAGGTCATGTCAGCAAAGAGGTGGCATGCACCTTAAAATGGCTCTTCATAGCCTCCGTCACTGGAACATTGTGTTTATAACTCATGTATCGACAGGTTGATCTGTGCAAAAGAACAGACAAACTGTTGTTTACTTTTTGTTTGTACTTCACACACACAGAGCTTGTCTCAAGGTTGAGCAAGTCAATTGTGCGCTCATTAATGACTGATAGCAGTTGGGGCATGTCCCACATTGGGATGACATGTTTATAACACATCGGGAAGCTCAGGTGAAAATGGTGGCATTACATAGGAAACTAGAGAGAGTTCACACTGTATAATTAAGGGCCTGATTTATAGTCATAGAAGCCGAGGTGCACTTGACCCTCCACCTCTTAGCAATATTTGTAGGCTTAGATGCTCAAAGGTGCCTACCTATCTGGGCTTCAGGGTCAGTGTGAGCTGGTTTAGGCCCAGGATCTCCCCATCAGCTCCCACAATTGTTCTGTTCATTGCTTCCTCTTTCCTCTCTGCTGGGCATTGTCCTCACTGGGAACTAGCTGTAGGATGCCAGCCTATTTTACTCAGTTCAGGCTCTCCCAGGACACCACCGGAAACAAAGTTTAAAATACTAGCAAAGTCACACCACCTAAGCGTGCCGGTTTATTTCTAAACACCATCAGTAGAGATGTTGAAAATCAACATACATAAAATGTGGTGACTGCATTTGTAATCTTCCTATAACATTGACACAAAGGTTCAGATTAGAGAATTATGGCAATTCTACTAAATAACTCATTGAAACAATTTCATTATTGATGGCCAAAGAAAACAATAAAAGTATCCCAGACAAACACAAGCTGCACTGATTGGTCCAGCTCAATAAGTGGCATTCTAATATGGCAATATTTGCCCACCTAATTAATAAAATTGTTATCTTCCACTAACAATTTAGGTCTTAGAGTTTCAAGTCAGATATTTACATCATGTTTATTTTTTAAAAACTGATTTTCTTTTTTCAGCAACTTCCCTTTTAAATGTATTTGTTTACAGCAGGTCTTCAGCTAGGATTTGTGGAAGAGAGAGTGTGCCTTCAAATTATACACGTAGATTTTGTTGTTATTTCTAGAACCATTAATCTGTTAATAAATGCGCTAGTATAATAATGCTCAAATTCAACTCCTTACTTTACCAAAAGACTAAGTGAAAGAGAAAGCAAGTCAAATCAATGACTTCAGAAATCATTTCAAATATTTTGACATTGTATCTCTTTCATACAATACAATGTGCTTTCAGCAAACAGTGATGAATTATTATTAACTACCCACAGCTTCACAGGACAGCCAAAAGGATCAACTCATGAGAGATGTAAAGCAGATTAAAAAGTCCTCATCTAATGAGCCTTCTGAGATGGGCAATAACATTGATATATTTAGAATATCCATGGAAGAACTTGTCTTGTGTTCATTTATACTTAAATCAATTTATTGCTGTTGCCCTCTCTATAGGCAAGCATCCAGATGATTGAGAATTTGAGGAAGGGATTGAAGAATTCCCACCAACTTACCAGACGCTGTCTTCCTGGAGCTCCTGCACTGCCTTTCAAAAACAAGGAAGATGGCAGCATCTCCTTTGATAGGTGTTTGATGGCATTGAATAGGTATTCATGTGCATAGCCTGCCTTACATACAATCATTAGACATCTTGCTCTTCTTCTCCCTCCTCAGGTACCTGCCAGCTGGAAGCAGTAATGTAATTGCACCAAGTAAAAGTCAGGACTAACCTCTTACCATCATGGAATTCTGCTCCACCTGCTATTAGACAGAGAAAGGAAGGGGAAAAACACACTCAAATATGTATGTAATTTATCTGCTTAAAGTTGATTTAACATCCTTTATGGAGAAATAAAATATACAAATTTGGGAATCATTTGTGATGCTTCAGTTTTACTTACTCCAAGCAAATGTGTAGCCCTTCAAGGCAATTTTAGGCTACCTTTTTAGGCACATGTACCAGATTAAAGACATCTGGTGGTGGTGGTGGGGTCCCCCCAACCAACTAATGATTATTTTCAAGGTTATGCCTTTGTGGGGCAGGGGAGTTTAAGGGAACAGAAAATGAAGTGACTTCTTTAGAATAATATTGAACATGATGAAAGGTAAAATGTACATCCAGGATCTTAAGTCTTCATTTTCTGGAGAAGTAGAGAGTTTATCAACGCAACAAAGTTTTACCAGTTATACAAGTATAAATATACCAGTATAGGTAAACTCATGTAACTCCACCCCCAATCTGGACACTCTTATCCCATTATAAAAATGTTTTTTTCATCTTAGTTTAAGACCATTCCCAAGGAACATAAGAAGCTGAACCAACACCCCCCACACACACAGATGTACACACATAAGAACATAAGAACATAAGAATGGCCATACTGGGTCAGACCAAAGGTCCATCGAGCCCAACATCCCATCTGCCGACGGTGGCCAATGCCAGGTGCCCCAGAGAAGGAGAACAGAAGACAATGATCAAGTGATTTATCTCCTGCCATCCATCTCCTGCCCTTGTTATGAAGGCTGGGGCACCATACTTTATCCCTGGCTAATAGCCATTTATGGACCTAACCTGCAAAAATTTATCAAGCTCTTTTTTAAACCCTAATAGAGTCCTGGCCTTCACAGCCTCCTCGGGCAAGGAGTTCCACAGGTTGACTGTGCGCTGCGTGAAGAAAAATTTCCTTTTATTAGTTTTGAACCTACTACCCATCAATTTCATTTGGTGTCCCCTAGTCCTTGTATTATGGGAAAAGGTAAATAATTTTTCTATATTCACTTTCTCCACACCATTCATGATTTTATATACCTCTATCATATCGCCCCTCAATCGCCTTTTTTCCAAACTGAAAAGTCCCAGTCTCTCTAGCCTCTCCCCATATGGGACCCTTTCCAAGCCCCTAATCATCTTAGTCGCCCTTTTCTGAACCTTTTCTAATGCCAATATATCTTTTTTGAGGTGAGGAGACCACATCTGCACGCAGTACTCGAGATGTGGGCGTACCATAGTTTTATATAGGGGAAGTATGATCTCTTTTGTCTTATTATCGATCCCTTTTTTAATAATTCCTAACATCCTATTTGCCTTACTAACTGCCGCTGCACACTGCATGGATGTCTTCAGAGAACTATCCACTATAACTCCAAGATCCCTTTCCTGATCTGTCGTAGCTAAATTTGACCCCATCATGTAGTACGTGTAATTTGGGTTATTTTTTCCAACACGCATTACCTTACACTTACCCACATTAAATTTCATTTGCCATTTTGCTGCCCAATCACTCAGTTTGCTGAGATCTAGGGCACCATTTCAAACTTCGGTAAAGAGGTGCAACTTTATCCATGATCTCAGAACTACTCTAGAGCTATTGTTTGGTTGGTTTTGTTTTTCCATAACAATGTAGAAATTAGATGACAGGAGCACTGTATCTAATTCCTGTATAAAGAAAGAAGAATATATAAAACACAAATGCCAATTAAAGTCATATTTTACATTTATATGTATCTTTAGAACAATCATGGGATAATACAGCAAGATATTCCCAATCCAAGCCTTGAGATATCAGTTTTGGAATCTTAACACATAATTATTCATTCTCAGACTCCAGATTAAATTATAAATTAACAAGAAAAGAATTAATCCCTATCCTTGCTTAACTCTGAAAGCCAAGTTGTGTACTTTCTGCTTCTTTCATTTTCACCAGCAATGCACTAAACTGGTCTGTTGATGTATAAAGCCAAACAGAATACAGTTTGCTTTCCTTGACAGATATTGGTTCCTGCACTACGAAGAGTAAAAACACATTTGTATCCATAAAATAAAAATATTTAAACAGAAATGGAGAAGTAGACGTGTTTGAGTGTGGCAACATTTTTACTGACCCATTTTTCTGACCACATCTGAGCTTTAAAGAAAAAGCCACATTTATTTTTGTCAAGCTGGATATAGAAGATATTGCAATGAATATTCTTATTAACATCCATCCTCTAAGTCGTTAGCTAGAAGAGTGTGCAGTCTTGAGACTAGAGTAGCAGAATGGAGATCAGGCTGAGATATATTTCCAGCCCTAATACTAACATGTTCTGACATCTTGTGGCAAAGTCACTTAAGGGACATAGGTTAAGTTTAAAAATTTTCAAGTATATTCTTACTTTGTTACTAACTCTAGAATACAACAATTGGAACAATTACAGAAAAATATAGACTACTTTCTATCATTTAGGCTACTTACCTTCTGCAGTTCACCAAGTTTGGAATAGATCCTTTAACTTTTGGAAACATACTATTAGGGCCAGGGCCCATGAGTTTATCCTGCATCTGCCTGGGACTCTTAAGGGTTTCTCGTTACTACATGGTGGATCAACACTGCAACAATTGATCCACCACCAGTCAATTTATCATGCCTGCTTACACATGATAAATCAACCTCTGAGTGCTCTCCTGTTAACTCCTGTACTACACCAGGATGAGAAGAGTAGCCGGAGTTGATTTCACTGACCTTACTGCCTGGAAGATACTGCAGTAAGTACATCTACTTCAGCTATGCTATTTAAGAAGCCAAAGTTGCGTAGGTTAGATTGATGGGAGCAGGGGTGTAGGGTAGACTAGGCCTAAAGGTGTTTCCTACTAGAAATGATAATAGATTAGAAAATGACTTTAAGCAGGAGTCAAACTGATGCTTTGTCAACACTACCCACTTTCTGGTGATTGTGGCCATGTCGACACAGCCATGTTACTAAAAGTCAGCCAGTGTAAACGCTGTTTGTCAGCACTTTTGTGGAAAAAATAGTTCCACCCCATGTGTGGGGTTCACATTGTTGGTGGCTGAGCACTCCTGCGGACAGAAGCCGTGTCTACACTTGCACGCTACTTCGAAGTAGCGGCACTAACTTCGAAATAGCGCCCGTCACGGCTACACGCGTCGGGTGCTATTTCAAAGTTAACTTCGACGTTAGGCGGCGAGACGTCGAAGTCGCTAACCCCATGAGGGGATAGGAATAGCGCCCTACTTCGACGTTCAACGTCGAAGTAGGGACCGTGTAGTCGTCGTGCGTCCCGCAACGTCGAAATTGCGGGGTCCTCCATGGCAGCCATCAGCTGAGGGGTTGAGAGACGTTCTCTGCAGCCCCTTAGCTCAATGGTGGCCGCGTGGAGCGGCCCCTTAAAGGTCCCCTCCCCCCACTTCCTGTGCAGGAAGCTGAGAGTGCGTGCAGGCAGCAGCCCAGACACGTGGCCAGTCTGCACGTCCCTCAGCAGCCACAGGACCCTCAATGGCCGCCCGGCAGCACCCCCAGCGCCCCCAGGGGACCCCCCCCAAGAAGTCTTGCGGCACCTTATAGACTACCAGATATTTTGGAGCATAAGCGTTCGTGGGCAAAGACCCGCTTCATCAGATGCATGAGTGGGGCGTGGTTTCAGAGGGGTATTTAAAGAGTGGGGTCCCAGTAAGAGGGAAGGCCAGATACCTGCAGGTGGCAAATGAAAGCAATTTACATGGGCGGCGGGTATATCAGTGGAGTGAAGTGTTGGGCAGCAGCACAGCCGCCCTCCCATGTAAGCTCAGCACCTGCTGGCAGAATTAGCAGCACAGCAGCAACATGCATCTGCCCTTGAAGCTGTAACGCTAGTGGACATAAAGGCACTGGACTAGAAGGGTCCTTTCCAAGGAAACATGTGGGTGCTCCCTGCTTCTCTGTTGGCAAACAGCCTCAAGGCCCACTTAGCTGCTGCTAGTTCCCCACCTTTCTTCAGCTCCCACTGCCTCAGGATCCTGGCCCCACAGACTGTTTCCCCTCAGCTGCTCCTGCAACCTCACTATCCCCTCCCCTGGGGGACAGTCCTATGCCCTCCTTCAGCCTTCCACTACTGAAGGCCCCGTGCTCCCCTTCTCTACCACCACCACCACTAGAAGGGACCACGTGTTGCATCTGATTCCAACCACCACCAAGAGGGACTTTGTTTCTCTCTCCCACCAGCACAGGATTCCCTGTCCTCGATTCCACCCCCCACACCACCCTGGGCTGCCCATTTCCATCCTGAGTGACCCCTTTCCTGCCTGCTCCACCCCCAGAGGCCTGCTCACTACTCCTCCCAGCATCCAACACCTTTCTCCTTGTCCTGGGCCAGCAGCGGCCATGCTGCCATTAGACCCCAGTGGACTAGGCTGTGCCATCCCCCTTCCTTAGTGCTGTCAAACTCAGTTTGAATCCTCACCTCGCATTGGAAGAGAGCAGACACATCCCTAGCGCTCAATTGCAGGGATTGCAGTGAGGATATAATCTTAATTCCTACAGGGTGAAACTCTCTAAGCCGGAACACTCTCGTCCAACAAACTCCACAATCCAGCATGAGCTTAGTTAGATGGGCAGCCACTTATCATGGGTGTGGCCAAGTCTCCCAGGGTCCTGTAAAGTTTGTTTACAGCCACCAGTCCTGGTTCTCAGTGTTCTGGGCTATTATTTAGCTGTAATTTACCCCTAAATGTCTTTTGAGAGCCCAGTAAGCAGTGGAAGCGTTGGTAATGTGCTAGAAAATACTGTCCTCCCATCATCTGGAAAATTCTCTCATCCAGCACCAGTCAGGTCCCAGGGTGCTGGATGAGAGAGGTTGAACCTGTAATTGGAAGAGCCAGCCACCTTCCTCCTAGTTTTGTCCAGCACCTTTTGCTTCTGACTGGCCCGTGGTGACTGAGGTGTGCACTGTGAGGACAAAACTCAAGGGAAGGAGTACAAAACTCAGGAGGAGTACTTTCCCCTGCCCTCCCCTAAATAGTGTCACTCTCATCCAAGAATAGGAGTGCCCACAGAGTGGGTTATAGCAGTATATCTATATCAGTGTCTCAAGAATGGACCATCTTATGAGACGAACTCCTTTCAAGTCAATTGATGTCCAACTCAGAAAGACCACCTGGGCTTTACATCCTATAAAGTAAAACAAGAGGCCCCAGAGGACCAGATTTCTTGGGTTCAGACAAGGGAGATCCTTTCTCCCACAGGTGATGATTTCCTCCTTTCTCCAGGGGTACTCCACCCCCACCCTAGGCCCTGGCCCTCACTTCATTCCTTTCCCCAAAACTCCACCACCACCTTATCTCTTCCTGCCCACTTCTGCCCCTTCCCCAGGCATGCCCCATCCCCATTCTCCACCCTCCAACCACCACCTCCTACCTGCTGTGGAACAGGTGATTGCAGAAGGTGGGAGATGCTGGGAGGAAGGGGGAGGAGTTGATCAGCAGGGACATCAGCAAGCAAGAGGCATCATGGAGGGGAGGTCAGAAGCTGGCTTCTGGTGGATGCTAAGAACCCACTAATTTTTTTCTGTAGGTGCGCCAACCCTGGAGCACCCATGGAGTCATCTACATTTCTTCACCAGTTTAGCTTCACCTAGAACTGTCCCTAGAAAAAGCAACCAGTTCTTTTTTCATTTTCCTGCTTCTGGCCTTTCTAGTCCCTGGAAGACTAAGTCATGTTGGGTCTACCTGCAGCTGATCCTGGGTGGGCTCTCTAGGAAGTTCTTGGAAGTCTAAACTCATTGTTCTCCTCAATATGACATCTTCTTCAGGCAAGGTGTGCAGAGGCCAGCTAATACCTGACACACACACACAAAATACCCAGTACATGTTTCCTATGTAGACAGGGCCTACGTCATTTAGATCTTTTTGAAAATTTTACCCCAAGATTCTGCACCCAGTTAACATCTCATCCCCTTGGAACCTTGCTCCCTCTAACAAACCTGGGTTCCCAGCTTTGTCGGTAGCCCTGATACAACAGTTGCTTGCCTGCCTACCTCCTGTTTTTTTAGTAGGACAGGCCAAAGGTCAACTCCCAGCTGTTTCACAGACTTCCTACATGACGTTGGGCAGTATATTTAATTTTTCTGTGCTCAATTTCCTCTCTGTAAAATTGGGGTATTAGTTCCCCTGTCCTCAGGGGTGCCAAGAGGCTACACCCATATGTGTTTTGGAGGTGACATAACATGGTAATGGTGGCCTGAGAAATAACTAGAGATCCCCCTGACAGAATTCCCACTAGACTGGTCACTCTACGAGAGGAGTTTACAGGAGGTTCAACCTGCAAGATGGAGCCAGATGCCTCTGGGTTACCCAGTAGCACTCCTTGCCAGCACAAGACCAGAACTGCCAGCCCCTCACCTTGCCTGCTGCAACCCCAGGAGTTTCCACCCACCTGCGGGGTTCATCAGTTGGGAGGTGCTGCATGCAGAGGCAGACTAGAGGTTTGTGGGTTGCTGGACAAGAGCAAGGGCAAGCCCTTCCCCAACCCTTTCTGCCTACACTCTTTCCTCTCTGCCCACTCCAGTGCTCCTGCTAGATAGCTGAGTCAGTCCCCATGGTCTTCTCCCATCCGCTCAGTGCTCCTGACAGAGAGTGAGGTTGTTGCATGAGGGTGCCCCTCCACTCCTCAGCAGGAACACTGGGCATGCCCATTTTAACAAGGGGCCCTCAATTGGCCAGAGGCCCCAAAAACAGGCCACTGGACCAGTGGCTAATCCACCACTGGCTGCGTGCAAAGTTAACACCAATGGATGTTCACTATGAAGTGATGTGCAGCATTCCCAACAGCTTCATGAGAGATGATGCTTGTCCTGACAGCCCCTACAAGAAAGCAGGACACCGCACATACTATCTTATGTCCTAGGCACACACCACCAGTTATACAGCAAGATGGAGAATTAAGAGGAATTGTGGTCAAAGAATATTTACCCGTTCAACTTGGATTACATAAGGGTGACGTTACACCTGTTTTGGTAAGGCACAGGGTAATGGCTGCCATCTAGGCTGACAGATGGGATAAACCTGGGGAAGTCCAGAGCTAAATGCAGGAGCTTTTACAGTTTGAGCTAAATAGACAAATTAGCTTGGTGGGGCTATAACAGATTTGCATGAAAAGCTGAGCTGGAATGAGATTTTTCGTTCTGCACAAATTTCCAAGATTTCTGAGGGAAAAAAAATTAGTTTGACAGTGGAATGAAAAACAAGAATCTCAGAATTTTTCACAAAACAACTGTTTGGCTTTCTGCACTTCAGGAGAGCAGCCCAAGGAGCCAGGCAGGTGGGGAACCAGACAAACAGAGAAATGGTCACCAACTTACTGGGTAGTTGGAGCTTCTGAGTCCCCTTGGTCCTAGGGAGCTCCAGAACCACAACAACCCACCTGGAAAGCTACTAAGGAGCTGGTGAGTCTTGAAGATCTTAACTCCAAAACAGCCTGATGGGAAGTTGATCCAGAGCCAGGGACCCTAGAAGTCCTGAAAACTCCAACTCTACTCATATGCTCTGCAGATCGGGCACAGAGGTGGACCTGTACCATACACAGACAATGGGTTACACCTGAATAAGTCTCAACTAAGAGAAAAGTTAAAATCTCTTTTAAACAAACACATTTTAAATGCCACGCACAGGTAGAACACATATTTTCACTTGCAGTAGCTGGGCAGGGGCCTAGGTTTTATTTCATTCAACAGACAAAGGTCAGGGGAAAAAAAGTCCTGTATACATCAGGGGTTTAAAGTATGATGGTTAATATATGTTAGCTACCGTCTTTTAATACTATTTTTGCTAGCCTAGACATCCCTCAAATGAGTGAGTGAAGCCTGCTGACTGATCTAAACTAAAAATAGTGAACATTTGTACATGCAAAGCAATTGAATTCAAATACATGTGTAAAGGTGGACAGGCAAAATGGTGCGGCGGGTGACAGATTCATAACAATGGTAGCCTTCTGTGTGTTCTGCTAAAGAAGCAGCTTTGACTGAATGAAGCGGAGACCACTAGAAAAAGCACATAAAAAACAGGTCATTGTCTCTTGGGCTGTCATGTGCTATGCAGAGAAAGAGTTACCAAGATGGATAAAGTCCACCTAATCCACAGCATTCAATGCCTTTTTGTAGAGTGAGGGCAGGCATCTGCTCAAACTCTGTGTCTTTTCCTTTAAGCACACTTTGTGTCAGCCAGCTCCTGAGCCGTTCCTCTTGCCCTCATTTCAGTATTTTCCCTCAGCACTCTTAGCTGAATCACTCTTGCATCATCAGCACCACTGTGGGCAGCTTTCCGTATATAGACCTGGCAAATGGCGATACCTCCAGCTCAGTCTTAGTCAAGTGGGGTTGAGCAGTGATTCTTTGCCAGGGCCCAGGATAAGAGTTCTGTAGAGACTTGTTATGCAATATTTGCATCCTGCCTCAAGATTTAAGCTTCAAAAAGAGCAGATCCGGGAGTCCCCTTCACATAATCTGTAGATATTGTGTTTCATGGAACAGATTCTTTTGTCTTCATATCTTGCTGGAGTTGAAGACACTTGTATTAAAATTCCTATTTAAAGTCTAATGCTATTTAGTGCTGGATACAGGGATTTTATATTTCAAATGGCACTGTTGACTATACTGTTGCCCAAAACACCCAATTAAAGGTTTAAGATGCTGTTTCCTCTCCATTGTTTACACTGTCCCTGATACTCTCTCAGCAAGTGTTATTATTCTGCCACATTTACTCTGCTAATATCATTTACTCTGCCCAGTGTCTCGCCTCCACGTTGTTTTCAAAACTCTCACCAGAGTAAAAACAGTGTAAATACAATGTAAAATGGTTATCATGAGCTCAGGTGCCACTTAAACAGAGGCCACAAAAGTATATATTACAGCACCACTATAAACAAGTTATATCAGGTATTCCCATTGTACAGCCCTCATTTCACATGTTAAACATCTTTACTGATTGTAAGAATACATTGCTGGTGGTGAAGAGTAAAGTTAGCTGACACCACATCATAAACAGCATTCAAACTGACTAGTCAGCATTGTATCTATTCGCTAACTTCACATAATTTTGCTGACCTTAATAAGATTGTAATAATAGACAGATCTTTGTAGAAAAAGTTTCAGCCAAAGATTTCTTTAACAAGCAGTAGCCAAAGCTGGGACTACAAAACAGGTACATGTTTCTGCTTCACATGTAGATTATCTGTAAAATATGTAGAGAGGAACGTGACTCACTCAGTTAGGCTATGTCTAGATTACAACAATTTGTCGACAGAATATTTTGTCAGAAGATATCTTCCGACAACACTTCTGTCTACAAATTACAGCCATACTGCCAAGCGGATTGCAAGAACAATGCACTCTGTTGACAGAGAGCGGCCAGACTGCCTGGCCACTCTTGTGACAAAACAGCCAATCAGAAGCACAGCAGACAGGGCTGCCTTGTGTCCCAGAAGCCCCGTGTGTCGACAGAGGGCCTCCCGGAACGTCCAGATTGGCTTTCTGTCGACAGAGGCGTTATGCCTCGTGGGGAGCAGGATAATACAGTTTTATACTGTCACCAGAATGCCTTAGGAATCTAGCCACTCCCCAAGCTTGTCAACAAAATGCCAGCTTTGTTGACAAAACCCTCTAGCGTAGACATACCCTTACACCACAAGTCCACAAAATGGATTCTGAGGGCCCTACGCTGACAACTAGAACACACTTCCTCCACCCATGCACTGGAGCAGGGATTCCCTTAGCGACCCCCAAACTAGAAGCAAATTCATTTAAATCCTGAAGTGGTGAATACATGCAAAGGTTTGACTTCACTCGTGTTTTAGTCTCAAGCTACCTCACTATTCTTACTTATGGTAAGTCTCACCTATGGTAGCTTTCAAACTTTAACCAGCAAAGGAAAACTTCCTAACCTTACATTCTGTGCAGATTTAAAGTTTGTATCAGTATTTGCAGTGAAATATAGCCTCATCGTTTTTCACACATATGGAAGGCAGATCCACATATAACTGGAACGCTTATGCAGATCCGTAAAAGTTTATGAAGGGCTGACAACAGAAATTGGGGTCCCTTGAACTGAGTTTCACTTCGCTGAAGGGATATACTTTTTTTCCCTTGGAAGAGATTAAAAGAAGGGATGAGATAAAATTTTGCTTCATTTTAACGGTGCAGACAAAGAGTGTCATTGTACTAGATCAAGCAGCATTTCAAAAAAAAGCCCTCCCAAAGTTCCCAAGTTCTGAGGCTTCAGACTCAGCTGGGGGTATCCAGGCTCCTGGTTCCAATTCAGACACCCCTGCCAGGACTTGGGAGGCTCAGGGGTTCTGGATCCAAGGCAGTGAGCATGGCAGGCTGCCCCAGAGCCACACACCCTGGAAGGCCTGGGATTCCCACCCAGCTCCAGGGAAATCCGCAATGTGCGGCTCCTGTGGACTTTGGAAGCCCAGGCTACAGCAGAGCCAGCAACTGAAATGAGCTGGAAAGAAGCCAAGGAGGTTTCAAAACCCTGCCCGTTCCATCAGAAATTAATTGAAATTGGACCACTTCTATAGAACATATGCATTTAAATAAATGAGCAAATTATGATAAAAAAAACTTTTAATCTGAATTTTTCCAACCAGCTCTGGTCACATAGCCTATTTCATAGACTCATAGAGCACAATGACTGGAACAGGCCACAAAAGGTCATTGAGTCCTGCCCTCAAGGCAGGAACTAGCACCATCTAGGTGTCTAGACCATCCCTGATAGATGTCTGTCAAACCTGCTCTTAAATATCTACAGTAATGGAAATTCCACAACCTCCCTAGGCAATTTATTTTAGTGTTTAACCTAACAGTTAGGAAGTTTTTCTTAATGTCTACACTAAATGTACTTCCCTTATTTAAATGTTCCAGCTAATAAGCTTACTGGCAGGAGAGTTCCCAGAAACACAGAATTTGAAAATGAATGTTGTAAAATATTTTCAAAAAGCATTTTTTGAATTAATAGGTACAATCGATCATAATGCCAGAGTCCTGATTTTAGCAGCTAACTTCATCCCCTCAGGGGACTGGCTCAATCCATATGACTTGTATGACCAACCAAAAGAGATCAACAGTTAAATACTCACAGCTAACTGTGTGACAACACACAAATTGTCAGGAATTAACTGCAGAAATTTAGGGAATAGTTACGAATAAATACTTTCAAGATATTAGGATTTGTTTGCAGACAATTTGTGGTAGAACAACAAGTGAATAATTTTGTCAAGTAAATTATTCATCGTTAATTATTTACCCAGCTCAGAATGTTAATTGATACATTTCCTCATCATGTATTTGACAGACAAAAAATGTGTTAGCCAAAGTTAATATCACAGCACAGTTGGGAAGAGAACTTTGCCAATGATTATTGCCTTTAAATATGGAATTGGGATCAAAACAATAATGTTCTAATATTTCATCTAGTTTTGTCTTATAATACACTTCGCCATTGAAAGCAATAAAATAATTGCAATAGACATGCTATGAATGTACAACAGTGACATCTTCAAGACTTTGCTGAAGTATTTTTTCCATAACTGCTTTGTCTTCTTCAGTCTTCATATTGATTTGGGCTGTAATCATTCTCTCTCTCTCTCTGCCCTACAAAGCCCACCTACACTGAATTAGTGAGGGGACATGGTACGTACGGCAAAGGCAGAGCACAATGGCATTCAGCTAGGTGTGTTTCAGTATTTTCCATCAAAACTATTTTTGTGGAAGGGCTGGGCTTTGACTAAGCAAACATTTCCCAAAAAAGGGTCTGTTTCCTGGGAAAATATTACTATGTAGTTGAAAAACCACACACTAAGGGGACTGACTGATTGATCGATTTGCCAAAAACAGGATCAGGCAGAAGGGGAGGGCAGCAGTGGGAGCATATTAATCATTGGGAGCATAGAATTTCTCAGGCCCGGACGTAGCAGAGGCAGGGAAGATTGTCCCAGCCATGCTCTGGTAGGATCTCAGAGAGGATGGAAGGAAGATCAGGCTGCGTCTGGCACCAGGGAAGCGAGCTCCTCCTCAGGTAAGGTGGGGCAAGAGGAGGTAGTGAGCTGCTGTGCCCCCCCAATCCACGTGAGGTCACAGTTAAATTCCTGCACACAGCGCTGCCAAATATTACAATATTTCAATTCAAGTAAGTCCTCGTTTTGCCAAAAAGTCAAAATTCACCACAAAAGTAATCTATTTTCTGATCAAACCTAGTTTATCCATGACTCATGGGCATGTTGCTTCACAACTCTGTTACAGCCACCGGTCCAGCATGTGGGCTGGGACAGTGGGCACTGTTCCTCTACCTGGCTGTTGGGTCATGTGTCTATGTAAATGTAGATTCAGCAGCATCCGTCCATTTTTTGGCTAAAACCAAAGCCCAATGGCTGGCCTATTTTAGGCTGGCACAAAGACCTGCGTTTTAGAGTCCTCTGGTACTGGTATACATCCAAGTAACCCTAAACCATAACACAATCCACATACAGACAACTAACATTGGTGGAGGACCTCATACGCACCCCATAGCAGTGAAATTCACTCTTGGTTGAATAGAAGCCATTATTCAGTATTTGGCTTCCTATGAAGTCCTGTTTGGCCCATTTATAACAGAGGACCTACAGCTAATTAAGAACTCAGTTATCACCTGAGGTGTAACAAACAACAAACTGCAGTCAGATAATCTCTTAATAAATGAAAATTTGCAATAAAATATGTCAGCGCCACAAAACACAGCCAGGATGGCTAACCAGAAGGGAGGGATAGCTCAGAGGTTAGAGTACTGGCCTTGTAAACCCAGCACTGTGACCTCAATCATTGAGGGGGCCTTTCAAGGGCCCGAGGCAGGGACAGGCTTTACTATGAGTGCAGGGGACTGGACTCAATGACCATGTAAGGCCCCTTCCAGCTCTGTGACATATATGTATATCTCCAAGTTAAGTAGCAGCCCAAACAAATGCTCTATGTATATATTGCCCATGTTAGTACTTGTTCTTGTCAGTGATGATTCATCCAGGAATTCTTGATAAAGATTATTCCATCTAAAAGACAGACAATTATAATGGCACCATTTGTACTTCATAATTAAGTAATGCCTGCACTTTTATTACAATCCCCTTTTTAGAAGTCTATACATTACTATTAAATGTATGCTTTAAATGAAAACTTGGGTACATGCATTCTGTAAAGTCTTCATGCACCTGTCTTTCTTTTCAGAAGGGGATCAAGCGTTAAGTTTAATTGTTTTGCTTTTTGAGGAGGTTCACTAAACACGCAGGTGAAATCATACACTTTAAGTCTAAAAAGAGTTTTACTTCAAAATAAGGAAAGCAAAGAAGAACACCAGGAAAGTTTTCATGAGCAACAGAAAAGAGCATAGTGCATGGGCTTCCTTCATACAGTCTGTGGCAACTATAAGAACAAAACAGCTGCTGTGACTGTATAGCAGTGGTCTGGTTACATATTTAAACAAGCAGTATAGAGACAACAAAGGCACATAGTACACTGACAGCGTGGACCCTGGAGCAAACGGCTCCCCAGACAAGGAGCATTTTCAGTGACCACCACCTCCAGTTTCTCACATTTCCATTCCTTATTTGCAGGTGAATCTACTTCAGAGACATCATTTATTTTCTAATGGGAAAAACAGACAGTACTAGGGAGAGTAAGTGTCCATGGTCTGCAGTCTGAGAAAATCATCCAGCATGATGTGTTAGGGCATGGCAAAGAAGTAATGGCATGTTTTTTTTATATTGTTGCGTAGACAGGAGTTTTGACAGATATCTCAGGCACCTCGTTAATTGTCTTTTACTAGTCCTTATTTAGTCCTTACTTACTAGTCCTTACTTACTAGTCCTTATTTACAATCTTCAAGGCTTAAAACACAAGCTGCATTTTCACAATTACACAGTAAAACAAGGTTCACAATATTGCAACTGGGCTCTTACTTTATTTTCACATCTTACTGTCTGACTGCCAATGCCCCACCCCTTATGTACCTGCAAGGGCAGGGCTGACAACATTCCAGGAGGTTCAAGGAAAATGTAGTTCTCAGAAAGTCGGGAAGTTTCTTTGAGATTCTGCAGAGGTCCAGAATATTCCAGGAGATCAGTGAAAAATGAACCCTCAGGTGGAACACCTAAAATATTTTAGTCAAGCATTCTAATTGCTATTTTGTCACTAACAAAGAAAACAGCAGCCCCAGCCCAGCAGAGCAGGCATTCTGCACGCCCATGCTCCGCTACAGAAGGAGAGAGATGTGAGTGTACTGGGGTATAGGCAGAGAGGGGTGCGGGGAGTGGGAGAGTCTCATGCTGCTTTCTTTCGATGCTCAGTCAGAGTCTGACTCACACAGAGGAGACTCAGACTCAGATGCCTGGGAGTTCTCCTGGACGCTTGATTCATCCTACCATCCACCTGAGGAGCTACTGCTAGGCTGGGTGGCATGCAAGGCAGGGTAGGTACAGTTGGTAGGGTTGCTTGTGGTTCGGTGGATACAGGAGGGTTTGGGTGGGGGAGGGAACTGTGTCTGCTGGCTGGCTCTCTGTGGCTCCAGCATGGAGTGTGTCCTGCTGAGAGTTGCTTGCTGATTTGATGGGTACTGGTGAGGGGGAGACGGTCTAATCCCAGTGGTTCTGAAACTGGGGTGCACGCATCCCTTGGGGGTGCATGATGCCCTTTCTCGGAGTGCAAGACACGCCAGATTTTTTTAGAAGGTAAATCATCGAAAACACAAATTAAGTACAGGCACGGAAGTATGACAACTTTGTTTCATCAAACCTATGTATTTATTAACATCATACATTTTTAACAATAACTGTAATATACAAACAAAAATTATTTTCAAGTTTTTAACTAACTGTAGTGAAGTTATCTTGCTACAAAATACAGCGTACCGCCACATTGCAGGGTATTTCTTGACACATGCGCAGATGATGATGTGGCAGCACAGCGGCTTTGTTTGAATTCAGTTAGCCGCTAACTCTTAGCACATTGGTTACAGTTTACTTCCACAGCAAAACTCTGCAACATCTCTGGGTAGCACTTGTGTATTTTTGTATGCCGCCTGCACTAATATTTGTGGTGAGTAATAATATGAAACTATTTTACGTATATTTAATATGCATTTAAAAGAGTATATGCCCCCCCCACCATCTCCATTGTTGATTTTTTATAAGGGGTGCAGCAACATATTTTGAGAACCAAAGGGGTGCAGGCTGCAGTAAAGGTTAAGAACCACTGCTCTAATCAATGAGCTGTGTCCGCCATGTGGTACTGGCCTGGGCAGTGGTGTAAGGCTTCCCCCCAGGGGGTGTTTTTTGGTTTTGTGGGTATGGGGAAGGGATGTCTGGGTTGAGGGGAGGGGACTGGGTCTGGAACTGTATTAAAAAACATCCCTTTTAAAGTATGACTTGTTTAGGGAACATTGGCTGGGACTGGACAGTGCCAACCTACAAGGAAATTGGGTTTGTTTGTTGCCAGTTGTCACCAAGCAAAAATGTGTGGGGCTCATTTTGGGCTTGTTTGAAAATAGTTTGGGTTTTGGGGGGATTTTTTTGGATTGTTTCACCTTTTTATCTTGTGAGAGTCGGCATCAGGGGCTTGCAGCACAGATGGATGAGCACCAAGACCAAAAAGCAGCTGGCTTTGTTTGAATCTCTTCCTTCCCTCTCTTGCAGCAGCGGTGGACTTGGGCTTAGCTGCGCACCAGGGACCACGCACCTGATCCCTTCAGCTTTGTGATTTCTGTGGCTATATTCCAAAGCACCTGGCTTTCCCCAAACCAGACCAGCCTTCTGCAAGATTTGGCCCAGGGGCCTTATTTGGAGTTTGAACTCGTGGTCCTTTCCCATGTATGATCCATGGGAATACTCAGGTAAGGATGGGCAGCGGGGGCAGGCCTTTCCTTTTTTGCATACTCTATTTGTTGTTACTGCGTTTTGCCAGTCACAGCAAGACAAAACTACAGCATGAGTACAGGCAGACGAAAAAAAAACAAGCAGAGCTGAATGCAGGCTTCCCTCTAGCTGTCAGAAACATCAGACAGGCTCCAGCTGGCATTTCTCTAAAGAAACATTAAAACAGGAGAGTGATGAGCAATGGGAAAGCGACACCTGTTTGCATGCAGTGACTTCTATACAAATTTCCAATCACCTTCATATTGAGGTAGCAAGCTCCACCACACAGCATACTTTAACCCGAATAAGGATTCGGTACAAGGGAGACTATGTATTTGAACCAAATTCACTGCAGACTCATATCCCCACAATCCCACGGAAGTCTCTGGGACTGGGTGGAGAGCAGCTTGGTACTGAATTCAGACTATTGTGTCAAACAGCCAACTGCTAACCCCTTCATAATGCCTGCTGATAACTCTATCTGAAAACAAACAACCCTTGAAATGCTTATCAGCAGTCCCCACCCTATTTCAATACCTCAGACACTTCCAGTGTACAGTCCACACCACCTCCATCCCATCCCAGCCAAGTCAGGAATAACTGAGTAGGGGCTTATGCAGAGCCCTGACCCCAGCTACACTGCTTGCTGTAGAAGGCCGATAGAACAATCTCCCTGCAACTTTGGGATGGAAGAAGTGGAGAAGCTAGAGGCTTCTTCTTCCCCAGGTTCCTGTCCTCAGGCATGAATTTTTTTGATGGATGAATATGTGCACCAAAAAAAAAAAAAGCCCACAGTGGTACACAAGTTCCGTGCCAGGATTTGTCAACAGAAGTAGTTACTGTCAGAAGATATCTTCTAGCAAAACTTCTGTCAACAGAACACAAAAGCGGATCGAAAGAGCAATCCGTCTGTCAACAGAGAGCATCCATACTGCCCAGCCACTCTCTTCACAGAAGTTCAGTAAAGAGGGCTGCCCAGTGAACCAGAAACCCTCAACGGAGGGCCCCCCCAGAGTGTCTACACTGCTTTTTCGTTGACAGAAAACTGTTCAGAGAGGTGTTATACCTGCACGTGGAGAGGCACAACGCTGCTGGCGGATGTGCTGGGTTTTGCCAACAGTCTGTCAACAAAGCGCATTTTGTATGTAGACGCTCCATGGGTTTTTCTGACAAAAGCCCAGTTTTGTCAGAAAAACCCTTTTGTGTATATGTAGCCTAGCTGAGCAAAACACCTCAAGTCTGTTTTGCTTCTGTTTTCCTATCTGTAAATGGAACACAGGAACACTGCCCATCTTTGGGGACAGCTGTAAGAACGACAGATGGAAAATGTCACGTATTGGTAAGTGACGTAGGTACACCAGTGGCCAGGTGCTTTTCAAAGTCCAGTGCCCTGCTCAGGAACGATCCTCAGAAGCATATTCAGAATTTCAAGCCCTGGTACCTTCAAATTAGAACAGCGCTGAAGATGTCATTTTATTATTAAAATTATGTATTTACTTATTTATTTTATTTACATGTGTGTATCCTGTAGTGCCTAGGAGTCCTCATCACAGTCCAAGACCATGTAGTGCTAGGCCCTGTACAAAGAAAGAATAAAAGGATGGTCCCTAGGAGATAGCAAGAGACAACATAAGGACAGGTAGACAAATGGGGAGTACAAGGAAAAACTGTCCAGCACAGTGGGCAGTGGTCTTTGCACATCAGTGGCTATTGTCAAGGTTTTTTTGTAGGCATCGCATCAAATAGAGTTTGAAGGAGGGATCTGGACATGGATAACAAGGCTGTGTGCCCCATAAGAAACAAGACACTCATGCAGCAGGGCTTGCCTTCAGGGAGGCCAAGATCAATCATTTAAACACAGAAATTAAAATGAAAATAGCAGAAGAGAGCTCCTCCATTCAGTTTTTCAATCTGTAAAATCCCTGCATGTTCCTGTTCCCAAATAACCTCCCTCTTTAACCTCTTTGTGCTGCTTCACCCCCAGGATCAACAAAAGCAGAACCTTTTCTTCAGACCAGATTATAAAATTACAAGCACAACATTAAAGTGAATTCTCCCTGCTTACAGCAAGAACTTTAGAAAAACAGAACAGAGTATTTAGTATGCATCAGCCCAGGAAGCAGCTGGAGCTGGATGGCTGAGAACCCCGGCAGGGCTAGAGAAATCTCAGCTAACCCAGAGCCAGAGATCCTCACCCACAGACCTAGGGGGAACCCACTTGGGCAGGCAGGAGTCAGTCTAGAAAACCACATCACACTCAGTAGCCAGCCTGGGTAGCATGAGGCCCCAGGTGCGCTGCTAGAACAAGTGAATGGAGAAGGGTGGGTCGTTTCCCCATTTTTATGCGATTTCTAATTTTTTAAACCATGCTAGACAAAGACCATACACTACCTCATAGAGCCACCAGGGCCTCAGGACTACGCTATACTCTAATGATGCTGATATAGTTAAAGCAGTTGCATGCAGGCCTCCAGATGGGGGCACAGAGCAAAAGGGGCAAGTGCCTTGGGGCCTAGCAACCCAAAGGGGCCCACAGCTCCCAGCTGCCACAACTGCTACAGTCACAGCATCTGGAGCCCCGGGCCCCTTTGAATTGCCAATGAACCACTGCTCCACACAGCTCTGAAGTCTGGAGGCAGGGAGGTTGCACCACAGTGTGGGCAGTGCTAAGGGTTGACCACCCTCAGCCCCACGCCTTGCCTTGGGGCCCATGGTGGCTGTTAGCCCCTCTGCTTATACTAGCATAGAGGTGCCTTAGACAATTCAGCTGACTCCCCTTTCCATCTGGGAACAAGCTAAAGCAGCAGGATCATTTTAACACTGGTGGAACTGCAGCCACACTGATGGCACTGCAGCCCGTTAAAATCTACTGCTAATATTACCAGGGGGAAGTTTGTATCTGGGTGAAATTTAAAATGAACAGAGCAAAAAAAAAGAACAGGTCAAAAAATTCAATTCCACTCAAAGACGTGCAAGGTTGCCTTCATGGAGAATTTGCTCGGGGCAGGGATGATATATGGTCTATCATCAAATGAGGAGAGAATTTGATGTTTGGGTAGGGTGAAAGTGCTGGGAGCTGCACACAGAAACAGGTAAATAATCTTCTGCTTCAGGAGCTGAAATAGGGATTTTTTCCCCCCATATTCAGGTTTGTCAGCATCACAGATATCTAGTGCGATTTGTTCAGTTTTTCTGATAGACTTTAAAGCTCAAGTTCGCTATGTTGGGAGCCTTTTAACTTACTTGCACAGGCCTGGTAACAGCAAAGGGTACCCTGTCTATGTAATCTGCCCTGTAAGAAGGCAGATTAAAGGGTCTTCCTAGCCTTTCAGTGCTCCCCCAAAGAGCACATCTCACAAGATGTGAGTACTCAGTATTCACAGGATTGTGCTCGCAGTGAGACGGTTTCTAAAACACTGTCAAGAAAAGTTATTTAGTACCAGTCTATTATTCAGGCCCTATGCCAACAAAGCTGCTTCCAGACCCCAATATGAGTATGCTGATGGTTCGCTTTCTGTGGCCTTTGCTATGCAAGAGGAAGATGCTTCCTGGCCTTAAAATCTACAAATCATAATCAAAGAGGCCCGAAGTCACTCTTGTCTTACCCATAAGCCCCATTCTTTGGGCTGCAGCGCTTACCGCTAATGATGCGTCACACCACATGAGAGCTGCATCTTGAATGATGTATGGCTCTAGAAATGATGCAGACAAAAGGATCACAACTGGGTTCAATCTAATCGGAGGATGAAAGAACCATCTCTGCCACAACGATACTTGGCATCCTAACTTGGCCAAGATCTGAAGCGCAATTTCTCAGTCCCGCATGTTGAACAGTTTGGTGGCTTTCCAAGAACACTGAGAAATGAGAGATGTTTTCTACAACTCTGGTTTGCCTCCTAGAAGGATTGCCAGTGCATTGTACGGATTACAACCAACCAACCACTGATTGTAATGCTCTGCTAAAATCTAGACTGGAGTGTAGACTGACCAGCAGTATTATCGCCAGTGGAGGGCTCTCAAAATCAGTAAATCAATGCACATTAGTATTGTCTATCCCAGCTCAAATCTAATATTATCCCAATGGATAATATCTGAGATGCCTTATAAATTTTACCTGTTGCTGTATATTGGCCATGGAGGAAAGCACCTATGCTCTTTTACCATCCTCCATCCTCTTATTGCACGTCTGGCATATGGAAGAGCCAGCACTGTCTTGAAGTCAAAGATGAATGAAAGATCAGTTTGCCGGGAAGCAAAGCAATCCATCAGGAACTGACATAGCGAGATCTGCGGAAAGGGGGAACATCTATACCGCTTGTCTGCTTAGAAGAATGGAAGTGATTAAAACAGAATATCAAGTAACAGCCACTGTCAGGCAAAGATTTCCAGTGTTTTGCTCAAATTGCCATACGCTTTTGTAATTGATGGATTCCTTTTTCATATCTGCAATACACTGTATCTGTCAGATGCGATAAAACTTAAATGGGTAGGTCTATCCCTGCACCCATCATTTTCCAGAGTTCACTCATTCATTTGTTTTCAGATTCATGAAAGGTTGATAGTTTACTAATTAAGAAACATGGTTCACCCAGCAGGGATAAAGCCAGAAAGCTACAATGTAGACAATATATATTAGTAATATTAACTTGTCTTTCTCACAAACAGAAGTTGGTCCAATATGTCACTCACCTTGTCTCTATAAAATGGATAGGAAATCTATTCCCCAATGGCCATATCTACACTAACCACCACCCCCTTTCGACAGGGGGGTGCTAATGAGACACTCTGGGATATGCTAATGGGGCGCTGCAATGAATATGCAGTGCTCCATTAGCATAATGGCAGCTGCGACACTTCGAAAGTGCTGCTTTCAATCGTGCATGGCTCGTCTACATGGGGTCCTTTTCAAAAGGACCCCGCACGCTTCAAAATCTCCTTATTCCTATAACCAAATACACATAAGGGGATTTTGAAATGTGTGGGGTCCTTTCGAAAAGGACCCCGTGTAGACGAGCCACACACAATCAAAAGCAGCACTTTCGAAGTGCCACAGCTGCCATTATGCTAATGGAGCGCTGCATATTCATTGCAGCGCCCCATTAGCATACCCCAAAGTGTCTCATTAGCATCCCCCTTTCAAAAGGGGGGATCTACTGGAGACATAGCCAATATGGCAGGACTTTACAGCAACATGGTGCAGGATATTTTGTTGACATTGGATTGTTCAGGCTTGAATTCTAGCACTGATACGTAAAGCCCTGTGCAGATACAAAAATGTGGATCTGCATCCACCAGGCTCAACTCATCCGATCTGTAATCTGGAATCCAGATCTTACTTGCATCTGCACAAGAAATCCGGGAGTGGGGAGGGAGCATAGGTGAGCAAGCTGGGGGCCAGACTATGCAGGGAAGAGGCAGGCAGAACAAGAGCAGAGACTGAGGGTAAAGGGCAGCTGCATGTGGGAGGGGAGAGGGGTTGGGCAGGGCTGGCACTCGGCTGCTCCTGCAGGGAGCTTTAAGATGTAACTTCTTACATCCTTTTCTGGCTGGCAATGGAGAACTCTGCATGGGCATCTGCTCCGGTATGCACAGGTATCTGCCTCTGGGGATATGAAGTGGATATATGCAGATATGCAGGGCTCTACTGATATGTTACCATAGGGTCAGGAGAGTCAATGTTGTCAACTTCTCTGATTTTATCATGACACTGTCAATATTTGATGGTTTGACTGGGTGAGAATTTCAGCTTGCATTTTCAAAAAATCTTCCTAGCTTGCATGTTGAAGCGAAAAAATCTTGAACATCCACCTGGAGTGTAACCCACAGGCCCAGAGGGCAATGAAAAAGAACACCATGTGAATCCATTTGTTTTTAACTCTCATGATTTAATTGGAGGTGGGGCTGACTCATCATTTCTAAACATCTGAGTTTGGCACTACTGGAAATTTAAACTAGACCTTTCTGCTGAAATCTGAAACCGAGCCTGTGAATCCAGGGTGTGACTAGGCTGTTCTTTTGGTTGCAAATGTTTCCAAAAGAGATGTCTACAATTCCTCCCGGAGTGCAGAACATCTGCTTAAAGCCAGTCAGTCAATCATTCACATTTAATTTAGAATAGAAATAGCTGGCAAGAAGAAATTACCCCAAAACTAAAAACCACGTCAACTTTAAAGATATGGCATAAAAGTATAGAATCTCAGACATACAGGGCTGTGCTATAATTTTTACATATACACAAGGACAAGACTGATGACTAACAGCTTACAGATGTTGCAGAAGAATGCATTTAAAGAAACCCAGAATGAAGTTATTTGTTTGAAACTTTTTCAGATCTTCAAGGCATTCTTTTGAGAGGTTTAAAAAAGAAAGGCTTTAACGAGCATCGTGCACCAGGACTAGATTTGTCCACTTCTAATAAAGCAAGAAACACTTCTGTTCCAAACTCAGTGCTTCCTTTGTCCTCAAGTCCCCTTCAGAAACCACAACAGTCTACGCCCATTTACTAATGTATGCAGCACAATCCAGCCAACAACTCATACACTAACATTCCTTATCTCACATCTGAGTTAGTGCCATTTGCAGCTTGCAGTGCATGCAGTGTCAATGTGCAAACTAGGAAACCTCAGTAGTTATGCAACAGACTGAGTCCCTCATCCTTTTATACGTGACAGATGTGTGCAACATTGATTACAAAAGACCGGCACAGAGAGTTTCTTCAAGGATGGCCATTCATCCACCCACCTCCGTCAGCTAGGGGAAGGTGCTGGGAGACCACAGCCAAAAGCTAGAAAGAAAACAGGAAACAGTTGAAGGTGAGAAGAATCCTGTTCTTGTATCAACAGAACTGTAGTTTTGCTCCCATAGAAGAACTGGTGGCACAAGCATTGCTAAAGGTGTGTGATCTGCTCCTTTGCAGAATCCCTCCCACCTTTTTAGAGGGATTTATAACCAAGTAGATAAATTTGTGTTCAGCTAGAAGTCCTGTGGCACTTTATAGACTAACAGATATTTTGGCGCATTAGCTTTCGTGGGCAAAGACCCATGTGACATTGCATCTGATGAAGCGGGTCTTTGCCCACGAAAGCTAATGCGCCAAAATATCTGTTAGTCTATAAGGTGCCACGGGACTTCTTGTTGATCTCGAAGATACAGACTAACACGGCTACCTCTCTGAAACTTGTATGCAGTCTTTCAACCTACCACCCAGGGCTTGCCTACAGAACAGCTGTCTTGTGGATATAATGCTTGATGTGTCCTAAAGAACATTATGCAAAACCCTTCTGTCATGCTGTCAGCAAAAGCGCTGGAACATGTCAGCAGCCTACCGTGATGGCCCTCTTTTGGCAATGGTTAGTTAGAATAGGACTATGCAAAGCCAACGTAAAATAGTAGAGTCACCACTAAGTTATGCAGGGCCCTGTGCAAAGTGTAGCAGGCTGAGGAGGTCTCATGTCAAGAAGCACAAGCTTAGCATTTACACCTCCAGTGACAATCTCTGCACCCTACCCCACCTCAGGTGTACACAAGGGTATAAAAGACCTCTTCAGTCTGCTGCACTTGAGGTGGGGTAGGGTGCAGAGATTGTCACTGGAGGTGTAAATGCTAAGCTTGTGCTCCTGGACATGAGACAGAGTACAAGGATTGTTCCTGTTAGCATCCCCCCACCTGAAAGGTCTCTTAGGCTACATCTATACTAGCCTAGAAGATCAACCCTCTCTAGGTTGATCTTCCGGGGTTCGATTTCACACATCTGGTATGGACATGCAAAAGCAACCTCTCGGGTCACAGCTGATTCCTGTAATCCTCGCAAGATGTGAGAAATAAGGGAGATTGATGGGATAAATCGAGTGCAGATACGTCAAGTCTAGCTAGGCGATTGCTGTAGCTAGCATTGAGTATCTGCAGGCAACTTACTTTGCCTAGTGTAGACATAACCTTACTTAAGGATTTCAGAAGCAGGCCTCAGTCAGCCAATGCCCACTGCTGATAAAAAACACCAGCATTCCAGGAGAACTGTGCTTCTCTCTGCCGGGCTAAGTCTTAGTCCCATTCACACATGCCTGGTGTTACTACAAGACAACGTCAATGCCATCTCCCTGTGTGCGCCTCAGTGTGAGACCAACATCTGCTTCACTGACCCTGTGATTACTTAAGAAAAGAAAGCCCACTGCAAGCTCTTTCAGTGACCCGAGTGCCTGTGGGTTAGGGTTCTGGCTCTTTGCTATTCCCTTCTGCTTTTCACTGGCCATATTTCATTCTCAGAACCATCTTCCAGATGCTTTTCATGTTTCCGAGTTGGCAGGTTTATCTTCCCCACATTCCTCTTTCAAGACATTCGCTCGTCTCTCCCTAGCTGCGTCCTCCCATGCAGCCATTCTTCTCCATCCCCCTTACTCTCCCTTCACTCTCAAACATTTCATGTATTTCACAAACTCTCCAACCAATAATGCCCCACCACCA
The DNA here is from genome assembly GCF_033958435.1 of Carettochelys insculpta. Classification (NCBI taxonomy): domain Eukaryota; kingdom Metazoa; phylum Chordata; order Testudines; family Carettochelyidae; genus Carettochelys; species Carettochelys insculpta. Next base: position 22,875,089 of record NC_134142.1, read on the forward strand.
TAATTAATTTACACTGAGCAAAACAAGAAACAAACAAAGAACCAGACGGAGATCACCTGAACAAACAAAGAAGTGGGGAACCATAAAAATAAAGAAATAAGGATTAACCAAGGACAACTACCGATAAGTAACACGACCCTCTGTCCCATATTGGGCGGGACGGTACCCTATTTAGTAGGCCAAAAAGGCATTCCAACTTATTTTTTAAATGGGACTCATTATTCTGTGTTTGCTCCCCACCCCCACACCAGCCTGGGGGAAATGGGGGAGACTGAGCAGCTGCCACTTCCCGGAGGCTTCCAGGGAGGCTGGCAGCTGGGGCTTCCCCCGGGCTCCAGGGGCTTGCTGGTGGCTGCTGCTTCCCCAGGGCTCCCAGGGATCACCGGCGGCTGCCACCTCCTTCATGGCTCCCTGGAGCTTGGAGGAGCCACCCCTCCTCCACATATCTCCCTGTCCTGTATTTGGGACAGGGACATTTGGTCACCCTATTGATAAGTGATTTCTTGCCAGACAGAAAGCTATAAAACAAAGTTTTCTTTAGCCATCTCAACATCTGATTCTTTAACTGGTGATAATGGGTGCTATGAGAACAGGATCTCCTTCTTAAAAGCCCCATATTATATTACATTGTTTTAATGTAATTTAGATAGAATGCAAGGACGTGACTTCCTGCATCTTAGCTAATGCTGCTGTTCACCTAACATGGCTACAGACAGAAGCCTTAGGCCTTACAATGGGCTACAGAAAAAAACCTTCCTTACATCCCCACTCCCAAGTAATCCTCTAGGCCAGTGTTTCTTAAACTATGTTGCATGGAACACTGGTGTTCCGGGAGCGACTCACAGGTGTGCCACAAGCACCTGACCCTTTTTTGCTATCATACACTGATGGTACATATTTTCTGTTAATAAATCCAGATACAATGTTAGTGCTTCATTGCTGGCATACCAGATTAAATTACTTCATTTTGTTTTTTGCTGTCTTCATTGCTCTTTGTTAATTGGTTTGTTTGGTTGTTAATTGGTTGGTTGGTTTGTTTGATTGTTTTTTAAGAAAATGTTCCTAGGTGTTCCACATAAAAACATTATTGTTTGGTGTTCCTTGGTGTCAAAAAGTTTAAGACACACTGATCTAGGCTCTTTATACTCACACCCCCTCCCACACTCCACACTCTCGCAAGTTCTTTTATCTATTTGCCGTGCCATCGTTTTTGTCTCTTCCTCAGTCCGCAACCTTCTTTCCTCTCCATCTCCTTCAGCCTTTACCCTCCCCTGGCATTTTCTCTCTGGTCCCCTCTCACTATCTCGAAGGGGCCTGGGGGCACATTCAGAGCATTCCACTGAGCAGGCTACTGGCAGCAGAACTGAATGCTCTCCCAGCACCAGAAGCTAACCCCTTCTCTATACTGTGCACACGGGCGTCACTCCACAGAGCACACCTGCAGACAGAGTGCTGCGATGACAATTACAGAGCTCCCCTGACTGGGCACGCAATTAAGAGCCAGAGGTCAGTAATTAAGAGCAGGACAGCCCTTCAGACATCAGCTTTCTCCCACTGAAGGTTTACAGCAATATTCTCAGAGCACAGGGCTTTTTTCACTTGCTACCTCCACAGCTGGGCTCCTGGGAGGCCTACGACGCCTGCCTGTCCCATCCAGTCACCTGCAGAGTTCTTACACATTTCTGGAGCACAGCAATAGAAAACGAAGGCACCCCCAGCGTTGTTGCTACATATGCCACAGCAACCTTGAATCTCCAAGGAAAAGGCAGCGAGGACCACACAATACATCTGTACCATAGCAGTGGGTTTTAGCAACAGATACAGATGGAGGATCTAGAGGGCAACTACTGTGGCTACGGTTACACTGGCAAGTTTTGTCGGCAAAACCCCCGTTTTCTCGACAAAACTTGTGGAGTGCACACAGATAAAATGGGATTTGTTGACAGTGCCTAGACAAAACACATCACTTTCACCAGCAACGTTCTGCCTCAAAGCTTTGGGGCAGAAAGCTGCTGTTGACAGCTATTCTGTCGACGGCACAGCTGAGTAAATGCCCCTGGGGGCGCCTCTTGACAGACAGAGCATCCAGAACAATGGACAGCCCTGTCTGCTGCACTCCTGGGTGCCTGTTTTGCCGAGAGAGCAGCTGGGAAGCCTGGCTGCTCTGTCGACTGAGCGGAGCACCCTCCTGATTGGCTTTTGTGTGTGGCCGCATCCTGTTGACAGAAGTTTTGTCGGGAAACCTCTTCCGACAGTGACTTCTGCTCACAGATCGCTGTAGTGTAACTATAGCCTGTGACAGCAACGAAGGATATAGCCTGTGAGGCATCTACGCTTAGCAGTGGCCAGTGGAGGAACTGGAATTAAACGATGGGCTGTCTCCTTTTTTCTGATTATTCTCTAAGGCTACGTCTACACTAGAAGGTTTTGTTGACAAAACTGGGGTTTTGTCAACAAAACTCAGGGAGCATCTACACATAAATGCATTTTATCAACAGAAACAAAAAAGCTGTGTAGATGTTCTGGGGGCCCTTTTTGTTGACAGAGTGGATCAGAAGATGGATCTGCTTTTATGTGTAGACACGATCCACCAACAGAAGTTTTGTCGGAACATCTCTTTCTATAGTAACTTTTGTAGACAGATGCTTCTAGTATAGATATAGCCTAAGATAACTGGGGAGGCTCAAGAATTCATTTGTTAATGACCAGGAAAGCAGAAAGCTGAAAAAGACATTTGTATTTGTAGTGTGAAGGATTAGGGGAGCGTCTCGTCTGATTTAGAGACCCCATGGAAAAAAACACATAGGTACACTGGGAAATAAATGGATACAAAGTGGCAGCAGAATGAATTTAATAGGGAGTAAAGCCAACAGGGTGATATCAAGACAAAACGAAATACCCATAAAAACCAAGAATAACTTCTTAACCTTTCTTTTGGGTTTTTGAGTTATTCACAGAATTCCATAACAGGGATATAATTTTGTATTTCAGTCCAAAGGATGTTCCAAAATGCCCAAAAATATATTATAATCTATTTAATTCTATAGGATTTTCCATAAGAGAAAGCCAGTCAGGAGAAAGGGGTGAGAAATAGGAAATTAATGGGATGGATGGGCTAGAGTTACAGACACGCCTTCTAGTTTTGTAGCTATAACCAGTTTTTTCACCTCAAAACAGGAATACAACCATTTTGTGAACAACCGTTTCTAATCATAAATCACATACTCTGCCCCAACCCCACAACTGACCTTGCAGCTTATGCCGATGCAAAACAGTTGCAGTTCTATCTTCTCGCCCAGAACCAGCTCTGCGTGCAAATGTAGAACACAATACGCAGCAGCTCCCTGGCAGTTTCGCCAGAGGGGCAGCATTCCTACATTGCATTTCACCAGAAGCTGCTCTGTTTAGTAACTAGAAGATTTATCTGGCATTGTTCGGGTCCTTAATTCCAATAATGTTTGTTTTGTTTCACTTAAATCACTGCTCTGGGGTGGGGCTGGAGATGAGGGGTTCAGTATGCAGACCTCCCTGGGGAGGGAGGATAACCACAGCTCTCTCACACTGCAGCAGCTTGGGGCCAGGAGAGAAATGCCTGTCCCTGATCACTGCAGCTGCACGGACAGAGCCAGGGGAACAGAAGGAAACACAGACAGACACACAGACAAATTCCCTGAAATATATAATAGATAGAACTATAATCCCTTGGGGCTGCAGAAGACAGGGGAGGAGAAAGGGTCATCTATGTGTCCCCATCCCTGGCCTTTTACTGCCACCCTGTGGTCACTATATGGTATAATGGTCCCTGCTAGCAGAGCCTTCACTTTCTGTTTTATGAGAAACAATCACATTCCAGGCACATCCCATTGTCCTGGCACAGCTGTACCTTGTTTTAAGTTATAATAAGAGGAAGCTGCCTACCAAACTTGGTGTCCTCTTACCATTCAGGAGTTCTTGAACAAACAGATAGACAGACAGACTGTCTCAAATATATAGTAGATACAAGTCTGAAGTATAAATGCCAGAGGAGGCTGGGGGTGGCACAAAGGCTCACACCACCACCTCATTCCTAGATCCAGGCACAGGACATTACTGGGTGAAACGAGAGGTGGCTGGTATCTGTTCTCATAACTGGCTCTATAAGTTCACCTCCATTGTAAGTGCAGCTGTGAAAAGTGAATAAAAGTGAATAAAATCCAACAAACAGGCCCACCAAAAGGAGGGAGGAGGGAGCAACTGCCCCTGTCCCAGCAATTGAAAAGGGCCCAGGGCTCCCAGTCCCTGCCACCACTACTGCAGGCACCATAGTGGCTGGAGCTCCAGGCCCTGTACATTGCTGCCAGAGCCCTGCACAGCACACTGCTGGCAGTGCTGAGGGCTGCCTGGGGTAGGCACAGAATGCTCCTGGCACCACTGAAGGCTGCCTGGGGGAAAGTTACACTGTGAGATAAAAGGTTTCTTTTGATAGTTGCTGCAGGGAGGGAACAGGGACAGGGAGAGTAAACAAGGAATGCTGTTAAAACAAAAGCCTGACTTGGTACTTTACACTTCAAATGCTTTATCTGTTTTTCCTTCTTTTCTGTATTTTTTTTAAAAAGTTGTAAAGATGTTTTATGGTGCATTGCCCATAGTACTAAACAAGATGAGAGCTATATTTGCCTAATGCAGAATCTTGTTTAACTCTGTTTAATACTCTGCAGCAAGAGGATCATGTCGACACCATTGACTCTTTAGACTTATATATTTGGTCAAAATTAATACTATGTTTCTGGCATCCTGGGCTGGGTTTAAAGGATTAATATACATGCAGGAGCTGGCATCTTAGCAAACAAGCAATTGTTTTCAAAGTTGGCTCAAAACAAAAGTTTGTTTTAAAATCCTGAAATGTGTTACCCTTGTTTGGAACAAGAATGCAAAGCAAAGTGGTTTTGGTTTGTTTGTTTGTAGTTTTTTTTTAAATTTAAAAGTAATTGTTTTAAAGTTGCTTTTCTAACCTTTTAACAAACGCTTTTTGTTTTGTTCTATGGTTTATCATCCCTGTAACTGGTAATAATTTTGAGAGGTTTAAGGAAAAAGTGTTTTTTAAGATGATGCAAAAGCATTAAAAATAAAGCATTTCAATTTGCCAAAGGTTAAGTTGCTAAAGGAGACTTTTTATGAAAATTACATCATGGACAACCCCACGTCTCCACCATGTTAACAACATACCAGCTTCATCATGCAAGGCTGCTCCTGCATTAACAGTAAATTCACTGTCAAATCACCTGAACTAAAACCAGTTGTAAACTTTTGTATAATTTTGGTGACTGTTTTGCTTCTTCAGTGCTTTCTTTCCTCCTTGTTTCTGCAAGCCTCCCCCCGCCCTTCCTTTTTGTTTCTCATGTTGGCCAATTTTGTTATTGTTGTCCCTGTACACATAAAACAGCCTGGTACTCATGTTGCAGGTAAAGTCCCAATGCTGGGCTATGCTGTCTGCATGGATGTCAGTGGTGAAACTGGTGGGCGGGATCTGTCAAAGTCTTAAAAATTCCCTGCAAATGTTTATGGTTTTGGAATGGAGAAGGGAGTTGAAAATGGAGCATCCATACAAAAGTTTTTCCAAAGGAACATCGTCGTGTCACTTCTTTAAAAAAAAGCAAAACAAAACAAACAAGAAACAATACAATGGGGTAAAAAAATCTCCAAGTAAGCAGGTTAACAATTAGTTCATAAAATTGTCATTATCTGTGCAAATGTACTGCTTTAAATGTATGAATGGGGGAAAAGAAGGGTAAAGGCGTTTTTCCATTTTTAGCCATTCTGGGCTCACAGCCAAAAAACATAACAAAAGCTTGTTCATTTTTAAATATCTTACAAACATATAACAGCAGCAGAAGCTCAGGGTGTGTTTTAGCAGCAAGTAGAGTCAGATCTAAGTTCTTAGCTTGTTAACGTTGACACGATTTAATTGCAATTTTTGTAACATCTAACCACATATATACATATATGTATATGTAAATTTACATATAATTTGTAAATCCCTATTTAAGATTAAAAAAATTGCAAACCTTAAGTTATAACTAACTACAATTTTATTTTTCTTTGCTTGTGTACTTAAATTAAAACACAGCTTTTATTTTCATTTTACTAATTATAACCTTATAGACCACTGTCCAGTCCTAACTTGCATTGCAAAAGAATGGATCCCACTGTAATATTTGGGTTTATGGGGTATGTCCACTCTGGCAGATGGAAAGCACTGGCAGTTACAGGGCTGCTCAGAGTGCTGTGGGGAAACCACTGTTGTGTATTCAGTCAGCTGCCCAGTGCAGTAGCATGACCCCTCTTGCACTTGCAGCGGCATTTGGAGTAGTGCACTCTGGGCCGCTATCCCACAATGCACTTCTTCTTCTTCTGACGCTGAGGCTTGTGGGATGGTGGAGGTGCAGAGCATCCTGGGTCCTGTCCCAATGACCCATGATGTATCCCAGCAACCCCAGTACTTCTGTACACATTTGGTGGCATCTTTCAGCAGCTTTTGTGCTGTGCGCTCTGAACTGCTGAAGAAAATACTGATAGGTTTCACTAACGCCAAAAATGGCAGCTGTCTTATTCCTTAAACTACAACATGAAGAGGAGGAGACCAACATTGATCTTGCCATGCGTAGTAGCTGCAACCTGTGATATCTTTGGCATCATGGAGGTGCTGGCCTCAGTGGACTACCCCTTTTGGACTCAAGAAACAAGCACGGATTGGTAGGAATCAATTGTCACACAATTTTGGGATGATGAGCAGTGGCTGTAGAACTTTCATAAGAGGAAAGACGCTTCCATGGGATTGTGTGATGACCTCACCCCCACCCTGTGTCACAAACACATGAGAATGAGCGCTGCCCTGCTGGTGGAGAAGCGCACGGCGAACTACACTGTGGAAGCTGTCTTCTCCACACAGCTACCGATTGGCCACCAAACAGTTTGAGGTGGGAAAGTCAACCGGTGGATGCATGTTGATGGAAACGCTTCCAGGTCCACTAATAGCATTCTGCTCTGGCAGATGGGAAATGTGCGCACCATTCTGGATGGCTTTTCACAAATGGACTTTCTTAACTGTGGAGGAGCAAGAGATGGTATGCATGTGCCAGTCCTGGCACCAAACCACCTAGCCTTAGAGTATATTAACAGGAAGGGGTATTTCTCCTTGGTATTTTCCCATTCCCCCTTACAAAGTCTTGGCCAGCTAAGCTAACGTGTTTCTTACAGGTAGCTGGAAATGGGAAGAAATCCCAGGTGTCTATTCAAATACAGCGAGCTCCTGCTTGCTTAGATTTGCTGCACATTCAGCTAATGGAGCAGTGTTTTGCTCATTGTAATCCTGGTTGTTGTGGGGTCACAAATTACGTGACTACTAAATCCATGAATTGTGAAATATGATCTCCACTGCTTGCAGTTACTGTGGGAACACAGAAAAGGCAGACATTTCAAAAGGAGAGAGGCACTGTCAGTTTACAGGACCTCTGATGGACAAGGACCCCACTGCCAGACTCCTCTGAGGGCGAGTAGGACTCTTAGTCAGCAGGTTGCATATCTTCCAAACATTGGCTGTGAGACTGATTCAACCTGCTTCTGCCTCCAGTCTCACTGGTAGAACGAAAGTACTCTCCATAAAATGTCTCTTTTATCATTTTATACTTATTCCAGTGGATGCTGAAATTTCTTGTGGCTGGACTATACTTTGGGCTAAGAGCTGAAATCACTGGGTTTCTGCCCAAAGCCAAATCTACCACAAGCAGGTGGAAGCAGACAGTGAGCAGCTGATGGAGAGATGTGATGAGTGACCCGCAGAATGGCAGTGTCTTGATGAGCAGGCAGCAGGGTGTTGGCGGACAGGTGTAGGGGGTGGCAGCAGTGAGCACGTGGATGGTGAGTGACTGGCAGAGTGAGTAAAGTTGCCTCTTTACCTCCCCCATCATGATGGGAGGTGAACTCTACAGATTCACTTCTGAACTCAGGTTCTGTTCTGAGCAAGAGCACCAACTGCGAGTGGGGTGCAGAGAAGGCTTGGACACAGTGAAGGGGACATTTAGATAGCTAGACTTAAGACCTTGAGAGGAAAAGAACACCCCCACCCAACCTACTTGGGGCAGGACTTTTACTCTTGGGTTTTGTTTATGAACCCCATTTGTGGTGTTTTCCCAAATTAACACCGAGTTACATCCTCCCTTTTCTGAAGTTTCTTTCCTATGCTCAGACCCTGTGCTTGCTTGTGGGGAAGCATTGCCCCTTAGAGGCACCCTAGAGTGATGTGTGAATTGCCCAGGTTACTGATGGGGAGGGGAGGACTCGAGCCAGTTGTGCATTGGATGGATGGAGAGTAACCCCTAGATATTGAACCTGGCCCTGGGTGCTGCTGGCTCCCGCTGGCAGAAGGGTTACACTATCATGAGTCATTTGGGTCTTCATTGTCCTAAACCTAAAATGAGCCCTGACTAGATCAGAACAAAGAAAGGGACACAGATAACATTGCCAACTCCACCAGCTCCAGATAAATCCCAACCACCGCCTGGAACGCCAGACTTTGTTACCATCCCTTGTGTCTCCTCATCCTAACCCTGCGTAAGGTGGCCCACCTTCCTGGTGTTGCTGGGAGTCTCCCAGAATCTGGCTCGATATGCCAGAGGCTTCCGAAGCCAAACCAGGAAGTCAGCTGCTAAAAGTCCAGTGACACATCGGGGTTTCCTCTGGCCCTGCACTGCTGCTGGAAGCAGCCACCACGTACTTCCCTGCAACTCTAAGGCAGGAGGGGAGGGGGTCTCTACGCATTGTCCCTGCCCCAAGCAATGATTCTGCAGGCCCCATTGGCCAGGAACTGTGGTTAATGGGAGCTGTGGGGGCAGTGCCTGCACACAGAGGCAGCATGTTTAGACACTTCCCACCCTGCCTAGAGGCTGCAGGGAGGGACATGCTGGCTGCTTCTGGGAGTGGTGCCCAGTGAGGTCAGGCAGGAAATCTGCCTATTCCTCTGCAGTGCTGACCAGGAGTTGCCCAAGATAAGCACCATCCCGTGGGAGCCCCCTCCCACACCTGAACCCCTCTGCACCCTACACCCCTGCCCCAGCCCTGGGCCACCTCCCGCTCTCAAACACCCCCCCAGAGCCTCTAGGCCTTCTACAACTCAACCTCTGCCCAAGGCTCAGACCAGAGCCTCCTCCCACACACCGAACCCCTCAGCCCCAGCTCAGAGCTCTCACCCCTCTCACACCCAAACCTACTGCCCCATCTCAGTGAACGTGAACAAGGGCGGAGGAGAGCGAGCAGCAGAGAGGAGGAGGAGGATGGAGTGAGTAGGGACAGGGCCTTAGACAAAGGGCTGGGCAGGGTGGAGCAAGGGTGTTTGGATTTGCATAGACAGTTGGCAACCCTATCTCTGCTCCCTTCCCCTCATTTCTGTTCTGTCCGATGCCTTTACCTCTTGTCTTCTCGTTAATCCAAGCCTGGCTTAGCTGGCCAAGACTTCGCATTCTCCAAACTGTTCTAAGCAGAAGCAATGTGCACTGGGGGTCACATGCACCCTCCAGCCCCGGACCCCTCCCTGCACTCACAATCAATGCACCACTGTTTCCAGTGAGCGCCAGGCCAGTCCGACCTTCCTCGGCCCAGCATGGCCCAAGAGCAGTGGGAGTTTCCTAGCTCATGCTGCTCTGGAGCAGCACTGCTCCAGGGGAGGAAGAGAAGGGGCAGGATTGCCCCTTGCACCCATCGGAAGCAGCATGGCTGCAGGAAGAGGCAGGCAGGGGTGGAACGGGAGAGCTGCTTATCTCCAGTTAGGGGGACCAGCTCATTGGATCTGAGCCAATAATAAATTCAGCTATTCAATTGATTTTGTGTCCCACCCCTGCCTTCTGTTCCTGGAAACAACTCCATCAGCGTGCCCCTCACATTCATTCTCTCCCTGGGATTCAGCATGTTATTTCTTGGATCCTTCTTTGTTGCCTTTGCACTCATTTAAAAGGTTACATCAAGTAAATGCCACCGTGCAGCAAAGTTGCTGCAAGATTCTCAGTAGAAGAATCAGCCTTGTCATTAATCTAAACGCATGTGTGGGTGAATGAATACCGGAGGCTCCTTTAAATTGCTCTCTGCTTTTCTCACAGATCCCCCAAGGAAGTACATTCTCTTGGGTGCCGTGATGAAATACAGAAGATCTTTGCTTCAGCTGAGCCTGTGTGTGGTACGAATACAGGAGCTGATCTGGGGCTGACCACTGTCATTAGCTTCAGGAAGAGCGGAAACAACCATCTCAGCCCTTTGCAGGTTCTGATTCAGCGTTCCTATGGTCCAAAAACAAGCAAATAAAAATGTAGTCCAATTCCAGTAAGGGTAGGCACAGGGGCCATTCCACCACATGCTCCAAAGCTAGCGCTAATGAGCTAGGAGCTCTTTTTCACCCACTCTGTGGAGGGAAAGGAAACCAGCAAACCAGAGCCTGTCTGTTTACTGACATTTAAAATACGCAACAATATTCCAGCAAGAAACAATTTAAAGAATAATGGCCCATGCTAACCGAGCAGGTAGCTAAACAGCAGCCGTGGCCACTGCCGGCCAAAAAGGCACGAGTTCCAGAAAGAGATTTGGCTGCCTTGGAATAGAGTCAGTAGAATGTATTATGCAAATACTGTGGCCAGCTAGGGGCAGCAGGACCAATGCTTTACAGACCCTCTTGCAATCATTGCTGTTGGGCAGAGCTTGCGGGAAAATGGAGACTTCTTCCCAGAGAATATTTTGCTGGGAAATAAATTCATTTTTCACTACATTCTCAGTGGAATTTCTTTTGTTGAAAGACCCATATCTCTAAAGCTTTTTTTTGTTGTTGTCATCATAAAAATACAAAATAAAAAAACAAAACACACTCAGCAAGAAGTGGGTCTGTCCCACGAAAGCTCATCACCTACTAAATTATTTTGTTAGTCTTTAAAGTGCTACTGGACTCCATTTTTGTTTTGATAGTATATAGACTAGCACAGCTTTCTCTCTGTTACTACTCAACATGCAGTTTGCTGGTGAAAAATCAGACATTTTGAGGGAAGTTGACACACACTGTGAAACTTTTTGTCATACAAAATTTCCAACCACGAGCATTAGGCAGCAGCTCCTAGTGACTAGTGCACTAGAAAGGAAACTAGCACCTGCTGGGTGACCTCAGACCACCACAGCCTGATGCCTCCATTTCCCCTGCTGTAAAATGGGGATATGGGTCTCCTCCGTAAAGCACTTTGAGGTCTGCTATGTGAATGCTCAGTAAGATTATTATTTTCACAGGCTCTGTCCCTCCATGGAACCTCAAACCTGCTGTTCACACTTGCAATAGCTTCTCAGATGTGCTCAGCACCTGGCAGGACAGAGGGAACCTGACTTTTCCTGCTACCTGTAATTAATACCTACGCCGAAGGGAAAACAGACTCAACAACCCATAGCTGAGTGGTAATGCTGCTGAACGTCCCCATGGGAAAATAACTGCTCATGGGGTCTTACACCAAAGGCTGGCAGGCACTGAGACTGCGGTGGAGGTGATGCATTGGGGAAGGGTGAGAGAGCCTCATGCCACTGAATCATCACTTTCCCTCTGCAGGAAAGGGATGATGATGGTTCTGCCCAGGGGCCTGTGCATCAGAAGATAAAACAGAGAAAAGAGGGAAGAGGAGGGAGTTTTCAGATCTCCACCAGGATAAGACACCCCCACCCCCACCGCCACCCCAGAAGAGCAAGGCAAAGCACATTGCTTGGTGATCTCCGGGGTCCTGCAGAGACAAGCGCACTATAAGACCCCAAATAGATAGGCCCAACTCCAATAGATCAAGCAGGCAGACAAAGAAAAGGCGTTTTGCAGACACACTGCTCTGTCTCCAAGGGCTGTGTGAGCTGCACCTCTTTCATCATTATTAGCTGTATGTCATAATGAGGCAATACAAGAATTGCTCTCTCAGCTACCAGGAGCAGTGGGAGGCAGGGAAATGGAAGAAATTGGATGGAATCAAAAAGCAATGAAGTAGCGGGACAAGTAGATAAAGACACTATAAACAATAAACTGTACTTAACACTCAGTAGACAAAGACACCGCTTCACTCACTTGATGTTCAGGTACTTATATATCACACCCAGCCTTAGAATAAAAGGAGATGGATGTGGATGACCCATTACATGACCCATTATCTTTCAGGACAAACGGAGATTTCTTTATTTTGTCTTTTGTGCTGCAACGCAGGAAAAAAATGTAAGAGCACTGACATTTCAAATGGGAGAAGTGCTCACTTTGCACTACATTGCAAAATACTATCTGTGCTTCTGAAATGCAGAAGCAGAGGCTCCTCCAGAAACCTGGGGCATGCAATCATCCCTTTATCACAGTAACTAGTGAAAGGAAGACAGGTTCCTACTGAACTGCTAGTACTGAAAGTTGTGAAGTATGATTTTTAACCAGCCAATCACAGCTGAGGTTATAAAGATAGAACTAGCGGAAGTGGTTATGTTCTCACTGAGTTTGTGTAGGAGGCCTGTGTTGATAAAGACAAGGGGCTGGGTGGGGAGTTCTGAACTGCATGATCTTTTGTGGTTGAGTTAGTTACACTTATAACTGTACAGATGGTTGGGGTTTTTTTGTTGTGACTCAATGTTCTATTGTAATGGCTAGGATACGTTGCTCCCTCTGCTGGATGGACTTGTGTGTTCTGGTATTCACTGGCAAAAGCAACAGCCCTTAGCAAGTCCCACACCATAGAGGATTGTTGGAGAAACACTTGCCTGGCACTTCCGGTAAATCTAGAGCCATGGTTCTCAGTCAGGGGTTTTCTGTGTGCCCTGGGGGTTCACAGAAGTCTTCCAAGGGGTACAGTAACTCATCTGATGATTTTTGCCTAATTTTACAACAGGCTGAATATAAAACACTAATACAATCAGTACAAACTAAGATTTCATAGGATTTGTTTATAGTGCTCCACCTACTATTCGCTGGCAGTATAAAATTCATACCCCTATTATTTTATTGTATAATTATACAGAGAAAAGAAGAGGGTAAGCAATTTTTCGGTAAGAGTATGCTGGGACACATGTTCTTAAGTCTGATTTTTCAAGCATGTAGTTTTTAAGAGAGGAAAAAGTAGGTATACAGGCCAGGCAAACCTAACTCGAGAGATAGGAAGGCTTCGGTAGTCTGGAAGGCTCAAGACTAGAGACACTGATCTGGAGGAAGACACTTGACTGTGGAAGCCCAGCTGGGGACAGAAGACACACCCTCCCCCCTCCAAAAAAAAAATAACAGAAAAGAAGGACTGTCAACATCTGCAGTGAAAGCATACGTGGGAGCAAGAGGATGTCAAATTTCTCTTGGGGATTTAGGCTAGAGAAATCTTACAGGTCAGGTTCATTACCAGCACTGTAGGTTTCAGTTTGTATGGCTCATAGGACCTGACACCAGTTTGGCTTACATGGGCCCTTGTGAAAACCCTAATGAGAGCCTAGCTGCACTCAGTGGCAGGGGTCTGTCATTTGTGGACTCACAAAAACATTCTCCTTTAAGCTGTATAACAGGCATTCATGTACCCATTAAAGCTGGAGGTATGCATCTCTTAGAGCTGGAAGGGACCTTGGGAAGTCATCTTGTCCAGTCCTCTGACCTCTAGGTAGGCCAAGGTACCCTCCCTGACATCTATGTGCTCTAAACAGTCTCCTCAAGGACTGAGCTCACAACCCTGGGTTTAACAGGTGAATGCTTAAACCACTGAGCTATCCTTCCCCTGCAAAGGAGAGCTTGTGGGGGATTTGAACCCAGGCCCTCTCCTACTCTAAGGGAGACTCATACCCCTAGACCAACAATGCAACAATTGTACAGAGCTTAGTGCTGGCTGGAATTTTGGATACAGCTATATTCTGGGCAGGAGAGACTCAGTTAAGAGAAAACACAGGATGAAAAGAAGATACTGTTACATGTTGATCTGAAATTAAGTTTTATGCTCTTGCTTACATCCACAAACAGTGAATGTAACCTAAGATAATTATGCCCAAGGTAGGAGGGCAGGAGAGAAGGGACTTCAAGTACATTGTGCTGATAAAATAAAGATGATCAACCATAAAGTTTAAAAAAAATAGAACAAAGTGAAATTTCACTGGAGAATCTTTCAAGAACAGCTTCTCTTTACAGTCTTCCCAAGTCAGAGTTTTTGCTGGAGAGTATGTCAAAGTCAGCATTTCACATCTTTTATTTATGTGCTATTTAACATCAGGATCCACATTAAATTTATGTGATGTAATTTTCAGGCAGAGCACTAGTCATCATGGCTCATTGGACCACCAACGGGGAGCAGTTAGGCCAGGTGTGGCTGCAACTTACAAGAGTCATGTCTTGGTCACAGGCCTCATTGTGAAATTTATGGAACCAGTGATTATCCCATGCAAGTCAACAAGAGTTTTTGCCACTACCTTCAGCAAATAGGATCGTGTCCCTGCACCACCCAGCTAGTTATTAATCACCAGGATGTTTAACACAGCATCACAATGAGCAAGGACAACAGAGTCGGGGGTGGGGGGAGGAGAATGGCAAGTTAGTGCCAAAGTAAGCTCCAGAGACAAATGAAGTGGGAACAAGTCCTATGGAAACTCTGACATGCGGATGAACACAAACTTTGGGATGACTTCCAAAAGCTGCTGCCTTCTACATCTGAGATAATGAACAAAAGACAGATGAAGATCTGCTCTCTCAGATATGTTCTTCCAGGCCTTCTGCACATAGACAGAAAAACAAGGAGACATTTGGACAAAAGCAACCAAAACTCAGGGACATTTTGGCTATTCAACCTCTTCAGGAAAAAGCCTGTTTCAGGCAAGATTCGGGAGGAGAAATAAAAAGTGAGGGAGTAATGAGTAAAACAGCTCACCTCAGTGGTGCAGGAAAAACAACTTGAACTCTGCTCTCCAGGTAGCCTGTCATTGACACATTTTTTTCTCTTAAACCAGCAACATCCCAATCCCACCTTAGGTCACCAGGCCCAGCCTGCCTAGCACCAGTTCTTCTTACTAGGCTGTGATCGGGAGGAGCACAAGCATATGGAAAAGTGAGCAGCAGGGCCTAGAGGTACCAGTGTAAAGGGTACCATTCAGCTGGCCACTGAGCAGGCATGGAGCCGACGACAGGCCTGGCCCCAAGTGACTAACAGTCCAAGAAGTGACATGTAACAGGTGGAGTAGACAAACAGTTGGAGTGGGGGAGGGATACGACAGGGTAAGAGAAAATAACAGGAGGTGAATCAAAGGCGTGTAGGAATGGAAAGCACGTCATCTAGCCCAATCCTCTACACTCTATGTAGGTTTGCCAGGGTTACCCCATCCCCCTGCCCCAGCCCAGAGGATCCTCCAACACCCAAACTCCCTCCTAGAACCTGCACCCTGCCCACTTCCCAACCAACTGTCCTATCCCTGACCCCCTCCTACATCCAAACCACTCATCCCTGGCCCTTCCCCAGAGGCCACACCACCAGCCACAGGCCTCACTCCTCCCCACACTGGCCCCCTGCCCCAGCCCCAGCCCTGACACCCCTCCTGCACCCCAAATCTCTCATCCTAGAGCCCACATCCCCAGATGGAGCCTTCACCCTCTGGACCCCAAAACCCGTCCCCAGCCTGAAGCCCCCTCCTGTACCCTGAATCCTTCATTTCCAGTCCCACCCTAGAGCAGGTCCTCAAGGAAGGGGCAGGCCAGGAATGTTCAGTTTTGTGCCATTAGGTAGTTGGCAAGCCTAACTCCAGGCAGAGCCAAATAACTAGACCAGTCCTGAGAGGGGGAATCTGTGCACAATTCTTAGTCAACTAGGAGTGGTGGTCACAACTCATCCACCGCAGCTGCCTCCCCAAAGAGGAAGCAAGGGGGAGGCACGGATGGAGCCGTGGTGCCTCTCACCCCAGGCAGTGGGAATGAGCTGGTGCCCAGGGAGTAGAAGCTGTGCACATTGGGTGGGTGGAGTTGTTCCCATTCCATGGTCTGCTCCCGCTGACTCATCTGACTAGTAAGCAGTTCATGGCAGGCACAGCTGGTTCTCAGCCCTAAGGTTACTTAGTAAGTCGCTGTGGAACTTGGCCGAGCCTGCCCTAGCTTGACACACGGCTGTAGCAAAGTCACTCTGAATGTCATTGCTCTGGGCTCATACAACCCCCTCATTATGCCCAGGTAGCCGGGATACCCAATCCCATTTCCTCCTAGATCTCCAACTTCCCTTAGCGTACAGTTCCAGTTACCATTTCTAGCCCTTCCATCCCCATTCCTCTTGCCAGTCTGCCCAGTTCAGACACTTGTTGCAGCTGTGGATAGTGACAAGAAACCACACAGAAAGCTTGAAGGGTGCTTGTACAAGTGGTTCCCTGGGCCATTAAGTGCTGGTACAGTCCAGGTAACGAAAGCAGCCCTCTATGTTGCCAGTGCTGCTCTGTGTGCACATCGTCTGGTCCCTGGCCCCTGCTGATGAGCCCACTGGCTAGGCTTGTGCAGTGTCTCAGAAGACACCAATACAAGCACAGCTTGGCAGAAAAATGGGTTTGGGTGCACACACTCAGAGAGCACACAGGAAGTGCCCTGTGGACACAACAGAAGGCTGACTGGTCACCTAGCCATGTCAAGCATATTTAGTGCTTGCAGTGCAGATGTTTCCAGACCTGAACCCCAAACAGCTGGAACATCTCTGGGCACACCCCTTTGTATGGCCTCTTCCTTATAGGCCAGTCAGACGCTTGCACAGCTATAATGGAAGAGAAAACAGAGATTTCTTTAACCCCTGTTTATGACCACACTTGCCAATTTTATTATGAGACTAGAGTGCTATTTTAACTTTTAGGAAGATTCCCATCACTGTTCCATCTTTGAGGTACTCATCTGTTCCACTGCAAGCACTTTTAGTCAGAGCACACAAACTTGAGTGACTGGACATCCCGATTTTTTAGAGACAGTCCCAATATTCATGGCTCTGCCTTATACAGGTGTCTATTACCAACCCCCCACCCTGTCCTGGTTTTTCAAACTTGCTATCTGGTCACCCAGATTGGTTGCAGAAGACACTAAACTGTTCAAGATAGTCAAGACAAAGGCAGACTGTGAAGAACTTCAAAAAGATCTCATCAAACTGAGTGACTGGGCAACAAAATGGCAAATGAAATTTAATGTGGATAAGTGTAAGGTAACGCACATTGGAAAAAATAACCCCAACTATACTTACAATATGATGGGGGCTAATTTAGCTATAACTAATCAGGACAGAGATCTTGGAGTTATCATGGATAGTTCCTTGAAAACATTCACACAGTGTGCAGAGGCAGTCAAAAAGGCAAATAGGATGTCAGGTATTACTAAACAAGGGATAGAAAATAAGACAAGGAGTATCTTACTGCCCCTACATACATCTATGGTACGCCCACATCTTGAATACTGTGTACAGATGTGGTCTCCTCACCTTAAAAAAAGATATCCTGCATTAGAAAACGTTCAAAAAAGGGCAACTAAAATTATTAGGGGCTTGGAACAGGTCCCCTATGAGGAGAGGCTAAAAAGATTGGGACTTTTCAGTTTAGAAAAGAGGAGACTGACGGGGGATATGATAGAGGTATATAAAATTATGAGAAGTGTGGAGAGGGTGAATAAAGAGAAGTTATCTACTTGTGCCCATAATACAAGAACTAGAGGACACCAAATGAAATTAATGGGTAGCAGGTTTAAAACTAATAAAAGAAAGTTGTTCTTCACTCAACACAGAGTTACTCTGTGGAACTCCTTGCCAGAAGAGACTGTGAAGTCTAGGACTATAAAAGAATTTAAGAAAGAGCTGGATAAATTCATGGAGGTTGGGTCCATAAAAGGCTATTAGCCACAGGTAGGAATGGTGTCCCTGGCCTCTGATGGATGGCAGGAAACAAATTGCTTGATCATTGTCTTCAGTCCACCCCCTCTAGGGCACCTGGCACTGGCCACTGTCGGCAGACAGGCTACTGGGCTGGATGGACCTTTGGTCTGACGCAGTATGGCCGTTCTTATGTTCACCCCTAGAACAAACACTTGTTGCACCTGCATTTCTTTGCCATTTCAGCGAAGCTAGCTGTACCTACTGAGAGTAGATTTCTTGTGTCTTCTTAGAGGTAGCCGAGTTAGTCTGAATCCTCAGAAACAACAAGAAGTCCTGTAGCACCTTTTGAACTAACAGATATTTTGGAGCATAAGCTTTCGTGGGCAAAAACCCGCTTTGTCAGATGCATCTGACAACATATCTGTCGGCCTATAAGGTGCCTCAGGACTTCTTGTTTGTGTCATCTTAGTGTCAGTTCTTTCGCTCACATCCCCTCCTGTACCAGCAATTCCCATCATGCCAGTTATGTGACACTCTCAGACAACCCAGGGCTGAATGACTTTGTTCCCATTCCACTCCACCTCACTCCCACCTTCTTCACCCAGACACTGTGTAGTTTGTGCAAAGCTCTGCAGTCATCCTCTGTTCACTCTGCAAAAGCCCTGAAGCAATTTTACTTCATGAAAAAGGGAGGCTGGGAAACCTCATGGTCATAAACTGAGACTCTAGAAGAGCCCTGTGAAAGTTGAAAGCTTGTCTCTCCCACTGACAAAATTTGGGCCAATAAAACATATTACCTCACCCACCTTGTCTTTCTAGGATTAATCATTTCCCCACACGTTCCAAACTAGACCTTCACTCTTTCTCCCAGGGCACATCATATTGCCCTCTAGTGGATCTGATGAACATGACGGCCTGACACTACCATGGCTGAAACCAGTCCAGGAATGCCATTGCTCTGGGTTACTATGAGAAAACCGAATCGCTGGAATGTTCACACTCTCCCCAGCCTTTCTAGAACTGCTGTACCAAACACAAGCACGTCAAACTAGGCCACACTGCTGTGGTGTTGAAAAGAAAACCTCAAATGCGTGAGGAGCGGTGCTCTGAAACCAATAAGATCTGACAGAAAACTACCCAAGCATGCATCTGAGAACAGCACTAAGCCAAGTGAGCTGCAGTGAATTATGGCAGAGTTACATAAAAAAGTCCTTTCAGCAGCTCAATTGTTTCTTTGCAATGGAAAGCCAAATGCCTCTCTGTCAGAAGTTAGTTTGGATATAACAACAAGAGTCTATTTGCTAGCCCTGCTCCCTGGGAGACATTTTTCCTCCTTTCCATCTCCCTGAGTTATCGGTATCTCCTTCCTTAAACTGCTGGGGAGTTGATATGACACGCACTCTGCTAACAAGTAAAGCAGAGGCTCCATAAGAGTGTAATGTGGCAGGCTGGCTCTTTGTAATAGCAAGTGAGATACGTAACAGGTTACTTTCATGTTGCTTATTCCATAAAAAGCCAAGTGGTCTAGAAATCTGGCAAGCACAATTAATTCATAGTTCTGGTACACCTTTGTCTTAAGGGCTGAACTCTGCTTTGTCCACAGCATGAGGAACTTTGAATAAACAGCACAAAGAGATGCCTTAAGAGGTGATGGAATTGCCTCTGACAGCAGAAGACGGGTGCTGATGACCCAGGAGTCCCTTCCACTCCCACAGCCTCTGCCCCCAAGAGATGCCCTCTTCCCTCAGCTGGGAAACTGATTTCATGGGCATAGGCTGGTATAGTCATCTTCTGTGAAATGCAACTGCTTCTGAATTGAATGCAGCAAACAACATATAACAGGACAGGAGAAGAATCAATTATTTCAGATAGTATCAAAGAGTTTTACATGACTACTTATATTCCACATATGTTGGAATTTGACTGGGTCAGCAGGATTAATATCCTCACTTATGAAAACAGCCAAGGGATCTTTCATGGCCCAAAGGAGTCAGCATGCCTCACCTGACCATCAGGCAGGGGGAGGAAGCAGTGCTCTAGATGCGATAGATTGTGATGTTAGCAAAGCCCCTGGCACAGTTCTGCATGACAGTCTCATAAGCAAACTAGGGAAATGAGATCCAGATGACATTACTGTAAGGTGGGTGTGCAATGAGGTCAAAGAATAATTATCAATGTGAGGTCATGACTAATGAGTCCAACAGGATCAATCCAGGGTTTGGTACTATTATATAGTTGCATTAATGATTTGGCTAATGGAGAGGAGAGCATGTATATAAAATTTGCAACTGTCACCAAGCTGGGAGGGGTCGTAAACACTCTGGAGGACGGGGTTAGAATTCAAAATGTTGCCACCAAATTAGAGAATTGGTCTAAAATCAAGATGAAATGCAATAAAGAAAAGTGGAAAGTAAAATTCCCAAGCAGGAAAAATAAAATTCATGCTCTGAAAATGGGAATAACTGGCAAGGCAGCTGTGCTGCTAAAAAGGATCTGACTGAGCATTATGGCAAAGTCAACAATATGATAGAGGTATAAAAAAAGCTAATATTCTGGGGCATATCAACAAGATATTGATGATGAGCAATTGTTCTCCATGTCTGCTGAAGGTCAGACAAGTAGTAATGAGCTTAATCTGCAGAAGATTAGATTAGGTATTAGAAAAAGCTTTCTGACTATCAGGGTAGTTACATTTTGGAATAGGCTTCCAAGGGCAGCCCTAGGATTCTGTGATTCTGTAAATTGCACCATGCCCATCATTGCAGATTAGACCAGATTAGACAAACATGGCAGGTATGATTTTGTTTCACCTGCCTCAGCCCAGGGTTCTACATTTCTATGATTCTGTGATATTCGAGCATGGGGTCTTGGCATTGAGCCTGCTCTACCTTGTTCTCAGATTGGGGCCCTACATACCTTGTAAATATAAATACAATGCATGTGTGCAGGCACAAACTTCAGGGTCAGCTGTACCAGCTTCATGGCATTCACTTCCTGTGCACTAGCCCAGTGTGAGATTATCCAGTATAGGGGAAGCCTTGTGATTTCTTATGCAACTGGGGGAAACTAGGCCTGAGGTTCCTTGGTGCGCTCTGCACTGTGTATTAATGTGTGTCTACTTCAGACCAGGCCCACCTCAGACAAACCACCAAGAAGAGTCTTTATTCATTCTGTAAAAAAACACAGAACAGGATCACAGCTCAGCAGCCCCTCTTCTCTGCCTGCAGCCTGTTGCTCGCTGCTTCAGCTCAGTCTCTGCTGAAGGGCAGAGGGGGCATCCTGGCAGGAACTAGGAAGTTCTCCCAGCATGTCGCAGTTTGTAGTCCATAACTTGCAGTTCCCAGGGCTGCTGCTGAAGCGCCCTGGTCCTTGGGCTACATGTGCACTAAAGAGCAGCAGAATCATGCTCAGGCTTCTGTTCAAAGAGGATCAGACCCAACAGTCTGGATAACCAAGGCCTAAGGAGGAGTGAACCCGTACATATTCCTTTACCCCCCAGGAAGTATGCAGTAGATGTGACTGGCTCACCTACACAGTAGAAATCTTACAAAACGAATCTTGCTTATGTTCAGTGTTGGCTGTTAAGCGGCTAAGTAAAGGGCTTGAAAGGGGCCTCCTGGACCACCACAAAAATGGAAAGCATCACACAACTCTCGGAAAGCAGCTCTGGACCACTGTGTTCATATTCAGAAGCCACTTTGCACTGCTAGAATAGCAGAAAGCAGTGACAATGGAAATGCAAATCGGACCCCAATGACTGTTGTCAGTAAGTTTTCAGTATTAAACATGGCTGACAAGTTCAGCACACCAGAGTCTGGTTAACAGGGCACACAAGAGCCTGACTGTCCTTGCACTTACACAAACTCCTCCAACAGACAATTACGAACAACTAGTGCAAGTAGGAGGAGAATCAAGCCCTGAAATGACTGATGACCAGTAAAGGTCTAGACAGACACAACAACATGTCTTATAAGTCACTACAGACTGGCAGCCACTGCCATATGTTATCATAATATTTGTCTGGATCCTTCATTGCAGGGCCCAATGCATGCCATGCTGCAGGAAGCCCAATCCATTCTCTAGCTACCCGGGAAGGAGAATTTTCTATTCCTTTCAATGTTAGAATATGTCTCCTGCTCAGCCACCTCTTTTAGGTCTTTTGCTAGGATAGGAATGTCAGGAGGTGGGAAAGTGCAACATTTATGCCAGTGTCACTATATCTATGTACAAGAGGGTTCTGCTAGAGTACAACATGCATTTGCTGGCACAGTTCATTTTGCTCAGGGAACTGCTGGAAGCAGTATAAGCAAAAGCACTTCTTTGACAAGCTGCATCTCTGCTGGGAAGCTCTGCCGCTATATCCATACCACCAATATCTTGCTGCACTCCTGAAAGGGGAGGGGGCTTGAGCGGAAGGGGCAGGACTGGAGCCAGTCAGCCAGCCCTCCGCACCACTCAGAGTGCGGCATGCACCCCCCCAACCCATCCTCTGTGTCGCCTGGAACTTGGCACTCTAGCACTTTGGCAGCAATTTAAAAGGCCTGGGGATCCAGGCATTGCCGCTGTCATAGCAATAGCTAGGAACCCCAAGTGCTTCTCAGTCACCAGCCCCTGGGAGCAGATGTCCCCTTTCCTCCTTCCCCTGGTCATTGGGCGTGTGGAAAGGAGAGGAGAAAAGGAAGTCACTGTCCATGATCGCAAGTATACTGTCTTTTCTTGGCATCTGGCCAGGACAGGTAGATAAAAGACCTGCATCCTCCCTCCCTCCTCTCCCTGTTCTGCCATCTGTGTGCTTGGTACATTTGTCCTAATCTTTTCTCTCAAAACTCTCTGTAACTCAGTAAGTGGCATAGATGCCTTCCAAGCAGTTGATCTGGGTTTGATTCTTGCTCAGTGCAGTGGTGTGTTGGATGCAATACTCCAATTGTGACCTCACCAGTGACGAATAAAGGGGAATAACTTAGTATCAGAGGTAGCCATGCTAGTCTGTATCTCTGATGAAGTGGGTCTTTGCCCATGAAAGCTTATGGTCCAAAATATCTGTTAGTCTGTAAGGTGCCACAGGACTTCTTGTTGCTCTTGGGGAATAACTTAACTCCTGAAGCATTCTGCACACGGAAAGGTACCCTCGAGTGTTTGCCTGGACTCAAGGGGTTACATTATACACAAGCCATTTACATAAGTGTTGTCCAGATGAGCTATGGATACTAGAATGTCAATAGGAACCGCCCTGTACATTTCACCATTGTACTGTGTTACAGAGGGGAATCACGGTCTCTCATTTCTGACCTATGATCTATTTGTGTCTCAGTACTTCAGAGTATTTCTAAAAACCTCTGCACACACCTCTGGAGCAGGCCTGTCAGGCAGAATCTGGGCTTTCTATTCCCTGCAGCCATTGACTTCAACCCCTTTAGCACTTCTCCCCTCAGACAAAGTGCTAGAAACCCTCGACTAGGCAGCAGTGGGTGTTGCTCAGTGCTCCCTTCCTTTATACTGCTTCACTGCAGCAGTGGCTTTCTGGCTGTCCCTGTGGGATGTGAGAACTCTGCCTGCTGATATAGTGAATTCAGTCTCCACACCAACACTTCCAAAAGCCTTCCCTGCAACTGGGGTTTTGCCTGGAGAGGGGGATTAGAAGAATACCACATCCGATTTCCCTCCGGTCTGCCATCAACCCTGGTTCAAGTTCAGTCTGTGGTACCCTCCTCACACCTTGAATACTGCATGCAGTTCTGGGCACCCCATCTCTAAAACAAGCTAGGTTAGAACTGGGGAAGGCAAAGAGAAGGGCAAAAATGATTAGGGGTATCAAATAGCTTCCATATGAGGAGAAATTAAAAAGACAAGGGCTGTTAATCTTAGGATTTGATAGGCCTCTGTCCTATCTCGGAGTCACCACTTTTCTGAGTGTTGTGGAGAAAGTGCATAAGGAAACGTTATTTACTTCTCAGAGCACATGCACCAGGAATCACCCAATGAAATTAACAGGCAGCAGGTTTAAAACAAACATAAAGAAGCACTCCTTCACACAACTCACAATCCACCTGTGGAACTCATTGCCAGGGTATGTTGTGAAGGCCAAAAGTAGTACTGAGTTCAAAAAGAACTAGATAAGTTCATGGCAGATAAGTCCATCAATGGTAAGGGACATACGCAACCCCATGCAGTAAGTGTCCCTAAATCCCTGCCTCTCAGAAGGTCAGGCCATAGGACAGAGGGTGGATCACTCAATAACCTGCCCTTTTCTGTTCACTCCCTTTGAAGCATCTGACACTGGACATGGTTAGAAGAAAGCAGACAGGGCTAGACAGATCATTGGTCTGACCCAGTGTGATCAGTCTTAGGTTCACATGCAGCTTGAGCTGACTGAGCGTAGGTACAGCTATGTGAGTTGGGAATCACACCTCCAAGATCAACAGCAGATATAGCCTTGGACTGGGGTGTAATTCCAGTGATTTCTTCCAGTTGCTCCTGATTTGCACACACAGGAGAGCAGTATATTCTCCCTGGAAACAGTAGTAACACCATGTAACTGCAGAAAACTCCCCCTCCCCCTTGCTTTGCAGGAACACTGAACAGTTATCAAGCACAATACATTTTGATGGACGATCAGATTTCATTTGAAGGTGGCAAGAGAACGTTGGTGCTGTAAATGGTTTGCTGCTCCCTGTTGTGGAGAAGCTGACAGCATCACATTCTCTATGGTGCTTGCATGTGTCATAGGCACAGATGTAGCAGGGGACAGTAACCTCCTATGCAACCTCACTGTCTCCCTACCCACAAAACAGCCTGCAGGGTGCAAGACACCACATGCTTGCTTCAGCTGTTCAGACCTGTAACACAGGCCACAAGGTCAGGTTTACACAAGCAGGAAACTAAAAGTTATGGATAAGGAATAAGAGGCTTAAGAGTGAATCAAATATGGAACTGATGTGAGTGGGATTACAGGAACAATCCCTCCTGCCCCATAATTTCAGATATTAGCATGATCCTGGCAGGGGATCATGGGGTGGAGGTATAAGATGCAACTTGACGCAATGCGTCTCCTGGGTCTTAGCGCTCAACCCCTCATATTCTGACCATTCCTGAAGGCTCCTGTAGTAGGCTATTGCAGCTTTCAGGCTGGTGATGACAATTCCCCCTCCCTTCAGCATTGGATCTGTTAACTTGAAAGTGCCAGACTTTTTAGCATAACACTGAATCTGTGAAGGAGCCATTAAGTGGTGATTAAACCATTTAACAAGCATGTGCCAAACCTGAATTTACTGACAAAAACAGTTGTGCACTGCTGTGCCTACAGAGCCTCAGTTTAAAATTTGGTTGAAATATTTCATTAGTTTGTAGCTGAAGCTTATAAAAATCACATTTCTAAAAATCCTTGCATTGATATTTAGATGCACAATTTGAATATTCAGTTTCAGCCTTAAATGCATGGGCCTTTGGACAGCTTTTTAAATTGATTCTTCAAAAGGCAACCCTTATCTAAAATACACATTTTAAATGTATTATAGTACAAAATCCTGCTTGCAAAATCTTCATGTCCTTTCTGTCCATCCTTACTCTTTCATTCCCTGCTGAAGAGAGCCCTTAAATGGACAACATCCCTTTTCTTCCAGGTAGCTGGACAACCAAGTTTCCCTTTTACTTCTAACTATTTGATGATCTAGTTTTAAGAAAACCCACCACCAAAATCAATACCTTACTAAGATATAAAATCCTTTGATATGCCCAAAATCTTGACATGCCTAAAATGTTAATTTTAACATAAACATATAATGAAATTTAATAAACTTCTTGTTAAGAAAATCACACAGAATTGTATTCCCTTTTTCTAAAAGCAATTAACTTGTTATGCACACACTAAACAGCTTTGACTGATTAACATAATGTCTTTGTTTCAGCGAATTTAACTATGTACTATGTGGAATGATTACTTTACGAAGGCTTTAGAGTATATTTAAAATATAAAATCAGCTTAGAAATACTGTTTTAGAAAATGTAAAACAGAGAAGGGCTGCATCATATATTTCATAATATTTAATGTTGCATTCAGCAATATAACTGACCGATCCTTGCTGCAAAGTTTTTGCAAATAAACCTCTGACAAACTTCAGGCTATATCAAAAAACATGTGACTGACATTTCTAATTCCCATATTTAGTACTTCTTATTAAATGCCTTCTGGAATTTCCAATCTTCACATTCTGGCACCCAGTGGAAAACACACTGCATTTTCTTTGGAAAGAAATCATAGAAGAGTAGGGTTTTTTGTTCTTTCCACCTCCCCACCCCCCCAAAAAAAAGTCATTTGCTGCCTTTGGATACAATGACTTGACTAGAAGGGGTGAGCAGAGAGGAGAGGGAGACAGTGGAAAGGGTGTGGGACGGGTGGAGAGAGCAGGGTCTGGGCAGAGCAAGGGTGGAGGAAGGGTGGGGCCACAGGCTGGGGTGCTTGCCTCACCAAGCAGAAGCTTCACCCACTACCCATGCAGTGGGTGCTGCACCAAAGTACACTGCAGCTCATCTCAGCAACACAGGGCTATTGCAAACACATCCCAAACATCCTCCACTCTCAGCGTTGGCTTTTCATAGAATGTCAAACCAACTTCAACAGCTCAGTCCTTATCTTTACAGAGTTCCACGCCCCGGACCCAGGATATCTAACAGACCATGTGAAGCTGCAGGATGAAGACTGTGGTTGACAGTGTAGCTTCTCTAGCACAATGGAATTCTCCACAAACAAGGATAAAGCTCATCTGTGTGGGAGACAGCTTTCCCCAGGAAGGAAATGACCTGTCCCAGGAACTGAAGATCATCACATACCTTGCCACCTTCTATTTCAAGTGGAAGGAATGTTTCTGTTACCTGGCCTTTTCTAACATAAACATGCAACATGAATGTTTTAAAGAGACAAGCAACCCATCGAATAAAACAAGGGACACCTCTCCATACAGGTCTCTCCCTGCAGAAAGGATGAGAGAACACACACTAGTTGGAAACTAATCACATTGCTTACAGCGCAGTTGGAAGATGGTCAGATACCCTGGCAATGAGTGCAATACAAGAACCCATCTAAAAAAAGAACAGAAGAAAATGTGCAGAGAACTAAATCACTAAGAGAGACAGGCTGGCAAGGAATATTCAGGCACAGAAACGCTAGCCAAGAGTGAACAAGCCACATTTCTTTACTGACCATCCTCACACTTGGCAAACACATACACAAGCATCATCATTACCAGAAGGTGTTGTAGAAGAAGTGGCCATGTGCTTCAAATGGAAACAGATTCTGTCACCAGAATAGCAATAAGATGGACACCTGAATGCAAGCAAAAACATGCTGCCCAAAAAACATGGCACAGAGTTGTACAAGCTGAGCTGAAAAACCTGGGACACAGCTGGGGAGCCATTGAAAGACTGTCAAGAAATGGACAGGAATGAATGAGATTCATTGCTGCCCTAAACGCCAGAGTCATAATGGGTACTGATTATTTAATGTCACACTTGTCTTGTCTCTCCAGAGAATGACAGTCTGCTTCAGGTACTGTTCCATCCTCAGGCCATGTTGATCTCTTCAGTACTGGTACTTCTGGCCATATCACCTAATGGAGGATTAAGCTATGGTAAAAAGCCTTGTCAATGATCCCATACTGCTAACTTGCTTCCTTGTTATAAATGGGATCTGAACCCCAAAACACAGCAGCCAAACCCATCAGAGCTTTGGAACTCAGGACCCCCTCTGCTTCGGTCCAGTGTCTCTGCTGATGTGAGCACATCAGTCACCTGGTGTCTGTCCTGATAGACAGCAATTAATTAATCACATTTTGTACTGTGCCTCCTAGAGATTTATTTTGACCCCCACCCACCCAATAGAATTCTCTGTAGAATTCAGTTTAAGTTGCTACTATAATTACCACAACTGCACGTCAAAAAGCAGTAGTCCTAGAACTGTGATCTCAGTCTCCCACAGATCTATTATTGCTAATTGATGAGTCAAGAATGAAGCTGGGATCTCAGAGGAAAGTCGCAATTTTAGCTAAAAATGGCAATGTGCACTTAACAGTATTGCCAATCCCAAATGTTCAGTAAACCACAAGCCTCAGTCCACACAATCACAAGACTGTCTTGAAACTACACGTGGGGCTCTTCTGACATGCCTTTTGATTTTTTCAGTGTTAGGGTACGCTCAGGTCAAATTTTCAAAACTTTCTCTGGCGACAGAAGGACAAGAAACACACTTGTTTTAAAAATTAAAGCTAGATTCTCACTAGTTAGCTGAATCCAGGAGCTAGGGCTTTAAGCAACATACCAAATTTTATTGTGAGAGTCTCATTTAAAAAGCATAGCATGAGCTGGCAGTGCAGATTCACTGGCTTGTCAATTCCGTGGCACGGGGAAGGAGTTCTTCCGTGTGTGTAACCCCAGCAGACCTGGGTTACTGACCTTTGGGGTAAAGCCCTGTGCTCTACCACATGAACTAAAGGCCAGGTGGCTCTCAGCCAAAGCTCCAGGGTAGAGACTTCACTCTCCCTAATTCATAGTTTCAGTGTCTCTGAGGTTACATGTGCACCACGCACAGCGGTACCAGGTACTACCACAATATGCATTGACTCCATTGCTTTGTGTCAAAGTTTTGCTACCTATAGAGTAGGGATCGAATATTCTCCTAAAAGTGCTTTGAGACCTGGAGATGAAAACAGATAGGTTGGGTCTTTAAAATAAGAGAGTCTGTGTAGGTAGGCCAGGAGTCTAGCAACAGTGCATGTGTTGCCACAAGTAAGTTTGGAAAAAGAATGTTTCCTTTGGCACCTTAGAGACTAACTTGTAGAGGACGACTTTAACCTCCCTGGACATTCTGTAATGGATCCTTCTATAAAGTAACTTTAAAACGCAACTGCAAAGGGAGACAGCCGAACTGGAGTTCGTTTTCAAATTCACTACAATCTCTTTAGGATTGAATAAGGATCTTAATTGGTTAACGTGCTACAAAAGCAATTTCCCCTCTCTTGAGATTCACATCTCCACAACAAATACTGTGAATGAGACCCATCCATGATGACTTGATTAGACTCATAACATTGGTCCTACACTTGACGAGTACTTCTTTTGTTGTCCTGGGTGTGTGTGTGTGTGTGTATTTTTACATACATACATATTTAACATATTATAAATATATATGCACATATATAAATATGTATGTATATAAAATACACACACACACACACACACCCTGTTGCTGTAATTTCTACTCTAACTTAGCTGATGATGAAGTAGGTTTTACCCACAAAAGCTTACGCCCTAATACTCTGTTAGTCTCCAAAGGGCCACAGGACTCCTCGTTTCTGTGGATACAGATTAACACAACTATCCAACTGAGAATGTTTCCAATTTCCCATTTACCATGTGCCACCCATGAGATAGCTGGCTGCACTGCATAGAGGAGTCCACTGAATATATGAAACCTCAAAAAAAGTTGTTATAGCTTTTATTAGCACATCCATGAAACATCTTGATATCAAATGAGTGGCAATATCAAAGAATAGTCTATTTCCTTCTGCAAACTTATCATCAAGACATTTACCAGCCTCAGAAATGGAGAAAAGACGTGCTATTTTGGTTTTAAATATGTTTTTATCTGTGAAACTCACAAAATTCTGGTTTTGACTATTATTCATGACAAATTTCATATGCATTCTGTTAGCGCCAAGTTAGAATCTTCTGAAATACTAACAAAGATTAAATGAAATGAAGTTCTGATTGTAAGATGAGTTGAGAAGCACTTAGTGCCTTCTTTGTGATAAATACTTTCCTCATCAAAGATCTTTCATGGTTAAAAGGAATTGACCATTGTGTGTATGGCTTAAAGAATTACTGTATACTAGCATACGTACTTGGCATTGCTCAGCTCTTTAACTGAAGTATTTTTTTTTTAAAATAAATGAAATAGGTACATGTTTTTTCCAATGAGTGTATTTTTCAGAAGAAGTGCAGAAAAATAAAGGCTGGAGTGAGGGTTCAGGTGAGGAGGGGTATGCGGTGGGTGGCTTAGGGTAGAGGGCTGGTGGTGGCTCAAGGCAAGGGGTGGGGGTAAGAAGTTAGAACAGGAGGCTGAGAGGGGGTGGTGGGGGCTACTGGGGTCACCTGTAGTGGTGAGGATAATGCAGCTTCTTCCAAGGGGAGAGGGCAGCGCTCCCTAGTCAGTGGCTCCTCCAACGGGGACCAGGGATGTGCTCCCCATCCAGAGACTGCTCGTGGAAGGAAGGGATCTGGGGCTGCATGCTTATCAGGTGGGGGCTGGAGATCTGCAGGCTGGCTCCGGCCTCCAGCTACCCCCTGGCCTGCAGACTGGGAGGACAGCACTCTAAGGGCAACCCCTAGCTGCTGCTGCCCCCTCAGGCCCACAGCTTCTGCAGGGGGTCTTTGCTTGGGGTAGAGACCACCCTCTCCTGCAGCCTGTTGGGGGCAGGGAAGCACTCTGCAAGCGGATCCTGGCCTCCAGCGGTGGCCTCACAGCCCTGCACTGGGGGGTGGCGGCACTCTGGGGGCTACCCCCAGGATCCAGAAGCCCCCTGCAGCCTGTTTGGTGGGGTGCTCCAGGTGCTGGACATGTTCCAGGGACTTCCCCCACCACCACTGCCCCCTGCAGCCTACAGACTGTCTTGGGGAGAGACTAGGCTTTGTGTGTATGGGTCCATGGGAGGGAGGGGCAGCCCCCACACAGCCTGTAAGCTGTTGGGAAAGGCTGTCCCCAGCCTCCAGGCCCCCATTTGGCCTGCAGGTTGTGAGGAGGAAGCTCTTGGAGCTGAGCCGAGCCTCCAGAGGGCTCCCCATCCCCCACAGCATGCAATCTGTCTGGGGGGAGGATCCAGGAGGGCTGTCCCCTACAGCAAGAGCCCCCTGCTGCTTACAGGTTATCCTCGGGGGGAGACCAGGCTCTTGGAGCTACACCGACCTCCAGCAGAGCCTCCGATGGCTTGTAGTCTGTTGAAGTGGTGGTAATGCTCTGGGGGCTACTCCCAGCCTCCAGCAGGCTCCCCCTCCACTCCGCGGCCTGCAGGTTGTCTGTCAGGGGCAGGTTCCTGGAGACTTCCACCCCTCCAGCTGGCCTCCCATGGTCTGCAGGCTATCACGGAGAGGGGAATAGAATAGGTTCTGGGGAGGAAGGAAGATCTTGGAGTCATTGTGCATAGCCCTCTGAAAACATGTGCTTGATGTGCAACTATTAAAGCTAACAAAGTGTTAGGAATCATTAGGAAAGGGGCAGATAATAATATAGTAAATATCACACCACTGCATACATCCATGGTATACCTACACCCTGAATACTGCGTGCAGTGCTGGCTGCCCCAGCTCAAAAAAAGACGTTAGAATTTAAAAAGGTACAGAGAAGGGCAATGCAAATGTCTATGATACGGAATAGGTTCTACAGGAGGAGAGACGAAGACTGCGACTATTCCACTTGGGAAAGAGGTACTCGAGCAAGGATATGATTCATGATTTTACAGCCTCCTGTGGTGCAGAGACAGTAAATAAGGAAGTGTTATTTAGCCCTTTACATAACACAAAAAACAGGAGGTCATCCAATAATATTAATAGGCAGCAGATTTCAAAAACACGTGTGAAGAAATACGTCCTTAACACAGTCATCTTCTGGATTCATTGCTGCAGTATGTTAGGAAGGGGTATATATAGATATCTGCAAGTGGACACCCATGACTGCCCTTTGCCAGCTAACGCAGACTCAGGGGCCGTATAACTGCAGCATAGACATTTTAGCTCAGGCTGTGACCTACCTGAGGTCTGGGATTGCAGGGTCCTGTGGTGCAGAGACAGTAAATAAATTGCAGGGTCCTGGAGCCCAGGCTGCAGCCCCAGCACAAATGTTTGCACAGCAGCTGAACAATCCCTTGGCCCACAGGTCTGCAACCGAAAGAGCAAGAAGAGCTATTTTTTCAAATTCAGTTACAAAAAAATCAAAACGTGAAGAGCCGCAACGCCCATGAATACAAGACAGTCCTTAATAAATAACATCAAACCGTACTTTTTGTCATCCCTATTTTAAGAACAGCCACACACATAAATTTCTAACCCAGTGCAAATCAAAGTTACCCCCCATCTCCAGGCTTAACCCGCCTAAATCCACAACCCTGCCCCTTCCATCCCCAGCTTTAACCTCTCTCAGCTCCAAACCACTCCTCCATTCCCAGATTAACTCACTTCAGCGCACACAGCTCCTCCACAGCCACCGCCACCGCCTCCCCACCGTGCTCCCCGATGCCTCCTCCTCCTTCTCAGTGGATCAGCATGGCTCCAGCAGGGGCAGGCTCAGCTGCCCCTCCCACCAGCTCTGCTGCAGGCTTAGCGCTTCCCCCACATGCAGCACGGGTGACTCCCTGCCCTTCCAGTTTTCTCTTCTGGGGCTCCCTGCCTGGCTGTAGCTTTCTTCTTCAGGGCTCCCTGCCACAGCTGACTCCTCAGTGGCTCCAGAACCTACTACCGCTTAAACAAAAAAAATTAAATTCAGTTGGTTTAACAGCGGGTGACTGAATTTAGTTTTTTTGTTTAAGCAGCAGCAGCCTCCAGAGCCACAAGAAGAGTCAGCAGTGGCAGCATTCAAGAGCCACAAGTGGCTCCTTAAAGAGCTGCATGTGGCTCTGGAGCCACAGGTTGCCCACTCCACTTAGCCTGCGCCCTGCAAATCCTAAGTCAGTTGGCATGGGCCAGTCTCAGGCTTTTAATTGTAACGTAGATGTGTCTTAAGCTACTAACTGCCAGATTCTGGATCTCTTGATAATGAACCTGTTCTGCTCATTCCCTCTGCAGAACTGGACATTGCCCACAGTGGGAAGACAGGATACTGGGCTGGATGGATCATGGTTCTGACACAGTAGGGCCATTCCTTATTAAATCTGTACTTGTTGAGCCTTCAGCTGTAAAGTGATTAGCTATTCTTGGAAGGGCCTGATCCAGTCACACCACTCCTTAAGGATAATGCATCTAAGGTGGCAAGAGCAAATTAGAGAGACATAATTCAGTCTGACTAAAATCTGCATGATCAATGTTCCCTACGTCCTTCTTATGTATCAAGTATCATTACCTTGATTTTCTTTGATGAAGTCAGAAACGCTGACTTATTAATAATATAACAACTGCACCTGTTCTTAAAAAGCCTCTTGTGGGCAGTTGCAGGTAAACATGCTTACCTCAGTCCTGACATGGCAAACTTTCCCTCCAGGAGACTCATGGACACGGCAGCTTCCTTCATTAAGTTGCTCAGGAGTGACAGTTTGCTATACTGGAGAGCAGTGTCCTGTAGGGTATAGCATCCCCTCTCTCAGTACAGTTGCTGTGGCACTGGGACATGCCAGCACTCTACCAGGCATGCTGATTTTGTCTTTCAAGGGGGAAATTGTAGAGCAGGAAGGAAGCTTGTGAGGGAACAGACATTTTCAGTGTGCAAACAAACAAAATGTTCACACCAATCCCCCCCTCCCACCTCACTGAAGTGTTGAGGGAACAGACAATATAATTACATTAGAAAAAATGATCCAGTGCTTAGGGAGTTAAGATTTGGGGTCAAGTACCTGATCTGCCACAGATTTCCTGCATGACTTTGGGCAATCAGCCTGTGCAGTACATTAGCATGACCATACTGGGTCAGGCCAACGGTCCATCGAGCCCAGTATCCTGTCTTCCAACAAAGGCTGCTACCAGATGCTTCAGAGGGAATGAACATAACAGGGCAATTATCGAGTGATCCACACCGTCATCTAGTCCTGGCTTCTTGTCACATCCAAAGCATGGGGATTGCCGGACCATCTTGATAAATCACTATTGATGGCTCTATCACCCACAAAACTAATCGAGTTCTTTTTTAACCCAGACTAACGAGCCAAAGCAATGAAAGCTGTGGGGTCTTTTGCTGCCTTAGGGAAGGTTTTATACCTCAGCTTGCTAAGGGGACCATGTGGGGTTTAGCTCTGGTTACCAGCCTCGCAGGAATGGAGGGTTTCCATGGAACCAGGCTTTCAAGCCAGTTTAAGCCAGATAGGATGGGGCAGCCTGGATGCCGTAAACCAACTCGATGTGGCTGAAGGGATCCATATCCTTCAGGGTCAAGGCCACGATTTGTAAAGCATTAAAATGAGACTTACTAGGTGAACACAGATTATTATTCATAGATTAACAATTGGCTCCAAATAGTTTTAATTCCAGGATACTCCCCAGTATGTTTAACACAGAGCTCTCCTTTAATTATCATCATTTCTAACAGCATTGCCCCTCCACTACCACTCAGCAACCAAATACCATCAGCCAGTCCTCAAAACATGGTGGGGATTTTTTAAAATAAAATTGTGGATGCTCATTTTGTTGTTTGAGCCTTTTCAGGTGCACATGGGGTCACACTTTCAAGCTTTACTCTGCAACCAGGAGGGACACAAATTTACTTTTCAAAACAGCAACTAGTGATTCTCATGGAACCAAGGAGCTGAGGTTGTCACAGAGCCAACACATTGTAAAACTCACAATACAAGTGCAAGAACTGGCAGTACTGTAAACCCTCGATATAACCGACTAATGGGGGGAGGGGCGTCCATTAAGACCAAAAGTCTTTTATATCAGAGGGTTTGCTTCTCCGGCTACCAGCCAACCACGCTCCTTAGGCTTCAAGCTACCCACACTCACGGTAGAGCACAGGGGCTCTGGCTCTGAGCCACCACTGCCACTGTGTCTTCCAGAGCCTGCACCCACCCCACACGGCTGGGATCACGGCCACGGATCTGAGCAGTGTGGGCAGGGAGAACATGGCAGCGGCAGCTCTCCAAGCCACAGCCAGGGATCCCATGGCTGCAGCAGTTCCAGCCCCTGTCCCAGAGGTTCCAGCTGCAGCCAGGGGCCTTGTGGCTTTGGTGGTCTCAGCCATAGGGGACCGGTGGCATCTCCAGTGAGTCGCCGTTTACAGTACTGTACACTCTACTGTCTTTGGGGTGCGGGGGAGGGGGAGATTAGCAGACATCCATTGTTACCAATGTCCGGTAAAACAGAGTCCTCTATAGCGAGGGTTTACTGTACTGAAATGATTCACCACCTTGTCCTCATTTTGGCAGGCGAGAGGCGAGCTGGGGGGTGGGGGGGGGGGAAGCTATAGTCTCCATTTTCAAAGCACTGCTCATGAGATTAGCCACAAAACACCCGCAAAATGGAATGGGACTCATGCAGGCAGACCCCATCTCTGAACATGTAGCTCTCAGTCCTGCTCTAAAACTACTAACTTAGTATAATCACATTGCTCAGGGGGGTGCAAAACACTCCCTCCTCATGAGCAACTTAGTTATACCAGCCTAACCCCTGGTGTGGACAGCACTGTGTTTCCCAAGGGGACTTTGTCTGACCATACAGCTACAGCCCCTTGGGGAGGTGAAGTACCTGCAGGTATCATCTCCACTAAGCACTGCAGCTGCGTACATATAGCTAAGCCTTCACCGTCTTAGGATTAGTGTGAGTGTGTCTGGATGAGCTGGTGGTTGGTGACACATCCATTTCAGAGGGACTCCTGTATTCTCAGTCTCTGATTGGCTTCTCGGTGCATAGGCGCTAACCCCAAAACTTTTCAGAGAGTTCCTGCAGGAAATATATAAATTCCTCATATAAATCAGCTGTGCAAGAGGTGGTGTTCAGATGGCCTAGAATTACTAGGCTTTTAATATGTAATTGTCAGGCCACTTTGTCCGTTGTACAAGGGAGCTATAGGAGCTTATGTGCACATGAGTGGTGAGAGACTGACTGGGGAGCCTCAGCGGAGGCAGTCAAGAGTAGGGCGAGGTTTGACTATTCTGGGCTGCTGCTACTGCGGACTATGAGATAGAGCAATCCAGGAGCGGGAGTAGGGGCTGTTCTAGTCCCCAGGAGGTGGGAGGTGCCACAGTGATATAAAGATAACCCTCCCTACCCAACGCCACACGCATCCCCGATCCCAATGGGGAAATCGGAGCCCCCAAACCAAGTTCTCCTCCCTCATGGCACCACAGTGGTCAGTGGGAATTAGAAGCATTCTGCAGGAGAGAAGAATGAGCGCTTGTCTTTCTCTGCAAGGCCATGACTCTTTCAGGGGCGCTAAATCAAAGACCTCAAGTCTTTTGTTCCCCATTTCATGTAGAGCCCAGAAGGCTCCTCCAAAGACTGTCTGCCTCCCTCACACTGCAGAAAGATTTGCCAGTGTTTATTTCCACCCTCCAAAGGGCCCAGAGCCAAAAATTCTCAGGATTCTTTGAACTCCTCCTTCCTTCCCCACCCTTGCTCTACCCTGTTGCTCCCCTGTTCTACCTCTTCCCTCTGCTTCTGGGTGGTCCCACCCTCTTCCAGGGCCTCCTACCCCTCTTGCTCATGTTGCTCTCTGGGGGAGGGATGGGCCTACCCCCACACTCACTGAAAGCCGTGTGGCACTGACTGTGAGAGCAGGGTGTGCGGGGAGGTTTAACCTTGTGCACCCACACACACATGCTCCCCTTGCCAATACACCATACACCGCACCATTCCTACTTCTGCGCAGGTGCTTGTGGTACTGTTGCCTTCAGAGTTGGGCCCCCACCTAGCACCCAGCACTATCAGGCCACTCTGCAAGTGCTTAATTTGTTCCAAGCCTAAACTCTGGCATCTCTTTCAATGCAAATTAATCACTGGGGGAGACAGTGGGGCCCAAAGGTGATGGACAGAGGAAAGCCCAGATAGCCTGTGGAGGTCAGGCTACAGTACAAGTTCATCCAAGGGGCCATTTGCTTTATGGCCGGTCTTGCAGGAGAGCACTGGGTTTGAGCCATGCAGCTCCAGATCCCTTACGCATGGGATCTAAACAACAATAGTAAAGTTCCATCTAACATAGGCCTCTGGTATACTTATAAATGCCAAACCAGTATTAAATGGGGCTTAATGGAAACAAATCATGCTTAACCCTGATGTTTTCATAGCAATTCACTAATGGAATTTTCAGGGTCACCAAAATGAGACCATCGCTACATAATCCAATTTCATCTCACTAAGAGCACTTCCTACATAACATGAGGCCCCCTGGGGGGGCCTGGGCGGGGGGAAAAGCCTTTCCTGGAATAAGAGGCACTTGTGGATATCTCAAACACGCAGACTGTGGTTTGTACAGATTATCTTTCTGTTTTAAAATGGTCACCTAAACACAGCTGCAGATAGTATAACCATTGGAAAGTGCAAGCGACTTACTAGAAGGCACTGAAATGCTATAGTGCTAAGCAGGGCTTAATAACCTAAATAGAACAGACCACGAATTCATTCCGCTTCCATTCAGAAAAAGTTGATTTAAAATGAATAGCAAAGGAGCACTTCTGTTTTATTGTTAATTTTGCGCTTTAAAGACTTCCACACAACTACAATAGACAAGCATGTTGTTAGCAAACCAGGCAACTGGTTTTATGACTTTCAAAGAAACTGATGTCCAACTGGATCATTAGTTATATCTTGCTGCTTGTTACCACAGCAAATTGGGGATAACTAACACCATGGCCGTGTCTACACTATCCCAAACCTTCAAAATGGCCATGCAAATGGCCATTTCGAAGTTTACTAATGAAGTGCTGAAATACACATTCAGTGCCTCATTAGAATGCCAGCGGCTGCAGCACTTCGAAATTGCTGCAGCTTGCCACCACACAGCTTGTCCAGACGGGGGTCCTTATTCCATGGGATTTCGAAGTTGGTGGGGTCCTTTCGAAAAGGACCGCCGTCTGGACGAGCTGCATGGCGGCGAGCCATGGCAATTTTGAAGTTTTGGGATAGTGTAGACGTAGCCCATAGAACTCAGGCTGCCTCTACACTATGACCTAAAATTGATTTTCTTAACATTGATTTATTAATGCTGGATTTAATCAATTAGATTTTGAGCATCCTCACCTTCCCACAAGCTCTCCCAAAAAAAATGAACTTATTGCTGCCACACACAAGTAGCTTAAATTGAGTGCTGCAGCAGTGCATTATGGGAACCTCTCTCACAATTCCCTGAGCCCCATAGCATTCTGGTTATTTTCACTGGTGCAGCACAGGAAAAAAAATGCCCTACAAGTAAATGTGGGTGTCTGACAACATCTTCCCACATTTCATTCTCCTCTTTCCCCTGCCGTGTTAAACAAAGGTCCCTTTTTCCAGACTGGGTCTTGCTTGCCGTTATAAGAGATGTGCTTTTTATAACTGAGGGGAGGTGAGAGGTTGTACAGTGCTTAGGAATGGTTAGAAAAAAGATTTTGGGTTGCCCAACAGACATGTTTTTGAAAATGGGATGCAAAAGCACTGGATCTTTGCAGGCTTGGATCTAGATTTAGACCTACTGACAAAGATGACCCTCAGAACAAGAATTTGTTCAAGTAGACGTGGGTGCTACACTGACACTGCAATGAATCATTGCAGCAGTTACGGCTCAGAGCAGCTACAAAATCCGCCAGCAATAGCCAGTCCTGAAAATCATGACCACCCAAAGACCCACCACCTGCCCCTATTAACAGTGTGCCTAGCATTGGATCTAGGTTTGGACCTGCATCTGAATTTAGACTTCCTGGAAAAGAAGGCCCTTAGAAGACTATGTTTAAGTAGACACGGGTGCTACACTAAAACTGCAATGAGTCATTGAAACAGTTATGGCTCGGGGCAACTAAAAGACCCCCCGGTTACAGCCAGCACTCGAAAATCATGACAACCGAGGGCGATGTCTCGCGGGCAGCTAAAAGACCCCCCCAGCTACAGCCAGCCCTGAAAATTGTGACCACTGAAGGAGACTTCCCCTGGGCGGCTAAAAGACCCCCAGATACAGCCATTACCTGATAATCATGACCTCTGAGGGAGAATTCCCTCAGGTGGCTGAAAAACTCCCTACTACAGTCCGCACCTGAAAAATCATGATCACCAAGGGAGACTTCCCTGGGTGGCTAAAAGACACCTGACTATAGCCAGTCTCTTGGCCTTTGGCTGAAGACCATCCAAAAATTTCCTCTGAGAGAACAACCACACTAGTAACAAAATATTTTCTTCTGCTGCCCAAAAATCGTGACTGACCAGGGACACTTTCCCTGGCAGGCTGCAGGACTCTAAGCACACACAAGCGGCCTGGCACCTTGCATAGCATGTCCACGTGACGTTCCTGGGTGCAGGAAAGTTCCAGACTACGTGTTGCCTCCAGGGAGAGGGAAGGGTGGGGATGTGGGGGTCAGGACAATATGTAAGCGGCTGAAAAGAAGTTTCTCGTCCGAGCACAGCCCCCACCCACAGCCTCGCTGCCACATGGTATGGGGGATAAGGGGCAGCACAGGAACAAAAAAAAAAAAAAAGGCGGCTAGCCGGGGAATACACAGAACCACAGACCCCACATCTGCGCTACTAGCAAAGAAAAAGAAGAGATTTTTCAGCCTCTTATGACCCTACAGCCACAGGCTTCCAAGTGCCAAACTGAAATGATCTTCCTGTTGCCTAATTCCTCCACACCTGAGAGCGATGGAGATGGAAGAGGCCAGAGAGGAGAACTGTGGAGCATTGCGGGGCGCATATGAGACATGTCTGGAGACGAATGAATTCAGTTTAAAGACAGGGCACTTCCTCACTACCCTTTATTCCGAATTTTAAGTTAGAACTGAATGCTACACCTGTCAGGTTACTACAATATTAAGATACCGATTTTCGTGCTCCATAAACTCGAGCTAATGGAATTTAAAGTAAAGACAGGCACTTGGAAAAGTCAGGCTAAATGACTTAAAATCAATACTATCTCACAGTGTAGACATAGCCTCAGTATGATTACTCCTGATCTCCACCCATGGAAATGAGATTATAAAATGTACCCCTACTAGTTTTGAGTATTTAGGGCTAACTTCATCCCCCATGCAACTCTACTGGCTTCACTAGAATTACCCTCGGAATTAGTTTGGCCCTCTGTTGCTACCTAGTGGTCTGTGTTACATTTCCCTCTCTATGTTTAACCCCCAGAGGTTGTGAGTCTGTGGCAGCCCAAAGTTACAAAGCCTGCCTCTTTAGCTCACGCAGTAGTGGCCCCTGGTGCTGGCCAAGGTGGTGGCTATCAAATCACCATAAGCACAGCCCCACTAGCAGACATACTGGAAGTAAGCATGACAGGGGCTCCCTCATGACTTGTGATGCTTCTTCCTGGCCATCCTGGGGATTAGCTCTATGGGTGCCACACCATCCTCAGCAGTCTTTTGAGCTGCCACCTTCTCTCCATCTGCAGCTTCCAGTTCACAGCTTAGTCCTCCAACCAGGTCACTCAACTTCCCCACTTCCAGAGCTGCCTAGGGCAGCTCTCCAATACCCTGTGCTACTATACCCAGCAGCTGACAGGGGGAACCCAGACCCACTTCTCTACTCATGGACCCTATTATAAGCAGACTGTACCATCATAGCCTTTGCTACTGTTTCCCTGGGCTTCTTCCTCAATAACTGTCTCCCTTACCCAATAAAGGGACTGCATTTCAATACTTGTATTAGGTGAATGGAAAAATATTGGGGGTTGGTTTTTTTTAACTGTGCAAATATTTGTAATAAAATAGAAAATGAACATTGTGCACTTTGTATTCTGTTGTAAGTAAAATAAATTTGAAAATCTAGAAAACATCCAAAATATTTATACCCTATTATTGTTTGACAGTGCTATTAACTGTGATTAATCACAATTAATTCTTGTAATCGCTTGGCAGTCTTTGCTCTTGTCTCACATGGTGATAATGTCCTGATCCATAGGTCTATATTGCAAACACGAGCTCTGTCCGACTGAGCTTTCCTGGCAATACAACTTAGTCCTGACCTGACAGCAACAGTCTTACTGTGGCAGTCTCCATAGCTCAGATTGCCTATGCATTCAGTGAGGCCTTTGCAAGCCAGTTTATTCAACTAATGATGCATGACTGGTCATCTCTGTCCATCTCTGTATCGGGAGGGAGTCTTTTTTATAAGCTCTTGAACCGCTCCTCCACTGTGATCCAAGAATCCCCTGACCAAATCCCTCAGCAACCACCTAGAAAAGATCTTGCAAGACTTCCTATGCTGAATGAGGTCCAAGCTGCTATCGACATGATGAAGAGCAACAAGACAACTGGACTAGACAGAATCCCTGCCAAAGTCTTTGAAGAAGGAGGCCCTGATCTCCACAAACAGCTCCACCTCCTGATTCTCAAGATCTGGGACAGGACGCA
The DNA here is from genome assembly GCF_033958435.1 of Carettochelys insculpta. NCBI lineage: Eukaryota > Metazoa > Chordata > Testudines > Carettochelyidae > Carettochelys > Carettochelys insculpta. Next base: position 22,916,148 of record NC_134142.1, read on the forward strand.
GATGCCACAAGAGTTCAGAGACATGCAGATTGTCCGTCTCCTGAAGAAAATCAAATCAGAATGTGGACTGATAGATTTGTTTGGATTCCTTGGTGCTATAAATGAATTTGTTTAAACAGAACCCTGCACCGCAACGTTAGCTCTAAACTTTTCCATCCATGGCTGAATAAATTTTTATATGCACCGAGGTATGCGTGAATGCGCATCACCAGTAGAAATAAAAAACCTAGCTGTGGGCACTCTGCCAATCAGCTGGACAGCATCTGAATCTCTCGGGAGTGGTTGCACAAGCAAAGAGCTTATAGGGAACACTGCCGCTCAGTGAATGATTCAGGGTTATGGGGCATGTCCATGATAAAGCATCTTTGCTCAGCTGCCAAGATGGCTCTCTGTACCAAGAACAGGCATTCCCCTAACACAGCTGCAAACAAAGACTCACTTGTGTGAATGTTTTCCCGGAGCAACTGGACAGGGCACAGTAAGCAGGTGGTGCCCTTGTCCCCCTCCAAACACTGCACATACAGAGAGCCAAAATGACATCACCCCTCCTGGGGTCTGAGTTAGCCACTCAAAGGTATTTCCAGAATACTGTCACACAAAACCTGATCCTGATCCTGATCATTATCCCCAAGCCTAGCTGTCCCTCCCTACTGGTTATAAGGACTGTTTTTATTTTCAGGATCACTCATTCCCCCTACTGTGGGGAAAGAAGCCAGCTGTACCAACAGGTCAGCAAAGCCCATTAGGTTCACCACCTGCTAACAGGCATGCTTTTCTGGCAAACTGCCAGCAGGAGGCAGTGCTACAGTTAAGCAGCTGGTAGGAATCTGAGTGCGTGTGGCTTGTAAATACAGGTTTTGTGGAGTCCACCCAGCTTGAGGGAAGGACTTCCCCCTCCCACACACACAGCTGGAGCTCTGAAACAGTCCTTCACCTGGAAACATACCTAACCTGCTTTTGCACTGTTACATTCAAAGCTATTATTCAGCATCGCTGTGTATCTGCAAGGTAGGCCAGCATTGTGCTGTGACTGATGTATTTTGAGAGATGCGCACTCAAAGATTCTCATTTCCATTTGGTTATTTAAGTGCCAGGAACCACGTGTGAACAAAGAACCGAGACAGGAGCTTAAAATCCTGTCTCTAGTTTGGTTTAAGTAGCCATTGAATGGATAAGGCCAACACATCCTCCCTTGGAGCCAGTAAACGCCAATGCAACAGCCAGAATACACTCAAAGAGAAACAGTGACGCTGATCTCAGGCCCTGAAAGCACTGTATAGACTACGGGGTTACTCAGACACCCAGCCCACCTAGTGAGAATACTTTGGACAGCTACATCACTTTGCATTAAGAAAACAAAACCCAATAAAAATCTCCTAGTGATTTTAAACTAACCCTCGCAACACACAGGTGAGGTAGCTATATTTTCTAATATTCATTATGCAGATGAGCAAACTGTTAATTGACTTGCACAAGGTCACAGAGCAAAGCACCAGCACAGCAGAGGCAGGAATTCAGGAGCCCTAGGAATTCTAATCCTGCTTTGAACATTCTCCGTTCCACAAAGAAACCAACAGCAGTTTATGGAGGCACTAAATCTACCAGTGAGAACAGGCACCTGGGACATAGCTAGAGGTCAAGAAAGTGACTTCTGCTGCAAGTGCAGGGACACTCTCTAGATTGGCTGATGTAAGCAGCTTCAGAAATTAACAGCCATTTCCCTGCCCTCAAATGTGAAGCACATTCAGCACTGCACTGTTGAGATGGATAGACACAGGATGACTCACAAAGGGACTTGGCTTCCTTGTAGTGCCCTGTGACTTTCCCAGCTGGTGAAATGAAGGAGAGGCCCTGGGAAGGCCTCCAATCCCAACAACTCCACCCCCTCGTCTATTCCCTTCACCCTCAGCCCCAAGGTCACGGAGAGGGGAGGGCAAAGGGGGGGTGGGAATTGCCATGGGGTCCAGCGATTTAAAAGGGCCCAGGCCTCCAAGCTGCCACAATCACAACAGTAGCAGCAGCCAGAGACATGGGGCCTTTAACCTGCTGCTGGACCTCCACACAGCGCTGGGTCAGGTGCAGCGTGGTCCAGGTGGTGCTGAGAGCTGGCTGCCCTGACTTCACCCCTGCTGACCAAGGCCCTGCCACTTCCAAGGCACCCAGGGATGACACCTCCTACCCCACTTCCCCACCCACATTGCCCAGCGACCAGCAAAGTCTGTAATCAGCCCCAATCAGCTCTATCATGGTACTTATGGTGAACATTCCTCCGCTGACTATAAATGGTTACTGTCTCCTACAGTAGTGCTACAGATCACGTGGTCACAGACACTTAGGGCATTCCAGAACCCTGCGGTGTACAACAGCATTACTGCAGAAAATGGTCCAGGTGCCTGTGCTCCTACTCCACTCCTATCAGCTGGGAATTGAACAAGAATCTCTTGTAGAGCCCTCACACACTACTTAAGCTAATATGGCAGTAGATGCAAATCTTAGGTATCCTGGGCCACTGATTAGCAAGAAAGATATTTGCTCCAGAGCCTTTCCTTTTGGCTGAGCTTTCTTATAACTGACTGGAGCTGTATAGGATTTGCAGGTGTTGCACTCTGTTACTTTATCTTCCAGTAACAGTGAGGTACTGCTCTTGAGATCTTGCGCTCACAGACAATATCAATGATCTGAAGGCCACCCTCATCTTTTGCTGGGGGGACAAGGCTTCAATACAAATCATAATCCAGATCCAAAATCACACAACTAATCTCTGGTTCTACCACGGTTGAATCAGAATCCTTGATGGACAAATAACCCACGTCTTGAAGCATTTGACCCTCAGATCACGTTCGGGGGTTTAGGACTAACTTGCATGCAGGGTAGGCCAAGGTGAAAGTGGGCCAGTACAGCTGGTACAGCCATAAGAAAGTGGCCCCTGGGACGGGCCAGTACACAGTCAACAATAAAGTGATGCAGTGGCAACACTTTAAAAGGACAGTACCAGCAGGGCCACCAACAGGGGAAGGGAAGAGTGGCAGCTGCTCTGGGGCCTGGTAATTTAAAATGGCCTGGGGCTCCCAGCCACCACTACCACAGCAGCGGCTGGCTTCTAGGCCCTTTCAATCACCACCAGAGCCCAGGCAAGCGAGGGCCAGGCAGCACTGAAGCACTGGCTGGGGGAGGTTGGCTCTCAGCCCTACCCCCCCAGGGGTCTGGAGCCAGACACCTGTGTCAGGAAGCCATTTAAGTTACCTTCACCACTGCAGGCAAGGTGTGTTTATGCTGCATTCAGAGGTTTGCTTGTGATGGGCACAGACCCGAGTAAGCTTTAATTTACCCAGCTCACCTATCAACAGCAGTGAAGCCACAGCAGCATGGACAACTGTATGGGCTAGAAGTTCAAGCCTGTATCCAGACTGTTTAATAGGCTTGTGCTCAGACCTTAGCCCATGAGACAGCCAGTGCTGCTGCAGCTTTTCTTGGTGCCCAGGCTCGTGTTGATCTAGCTGCTCGCTATACAGTCATACATCTTACTGCAATGCAGACATGCCCTTAGCAGGCTCATATCTACTTACAATGTGTCTCAGACTTGTTTGCTGCCGCCATGGTGTAAAGATGCATTTGTGAATATGAGAAATGGAGAATGTTTTGGAGAATGTTTTACAGTTAAATATTCTGACTAAGAACAAGATGTTCTTGAGAAACGACTGCCAGCCTTGATGACTAGTACGGTTGTTTTGTATTCTGAATCTGCCCCACTGGGTACTGAGCCATAGTACTTAAATTATTTCATTTGACTCATTTCACATTGATGGAAGGATATTTTACTTATTTCCCCCTCGTGGCCTGTAAGTCACCTTTTAGCATGACACCTTGCTACATTTCTTGCAGCTCTTTATTGCTTGCCACAGAAGTACTAGTCAGTAACTATTTCTCTTGCATCTAAGAGAAGGCAGTTTTAACAGCCAGAAGTTCCGATCATTCTAAAATACAGTATAATGGAACTGTGACCCTAGTTTAACCAATGAGACCATGTTTCATGAATTTGCTTAGTAGACGTGTAGCAAAAAGCTATTTCCTCCGACATTCACTTCCATCCTTACAGGAGAAATATTTTTTGTACAAAAGACAGCAGGAGTAGCTGATTTTTATGGCTCATTTGGTCAACTATTCACCAGTTTGCGTAAGCCAAATGTACACAAACAACTAAGATAATATTCACAGGAATTTCAACACTTGACAACTGTCCACAGAAGATCATTTTAGTCTATATGGGGATATGTAACAAAATGAAAAAGGCAGCCGTGCCAATAATACTTAATTATGGGAAAATGAAAAGGCACCTTTCACCTATGGTTTGGCAACCTCCCAAAACACCGATTTAATTCCTGGGAGGGTGAGAGAAGACTATTAGAGAGGAAACTGAAAACCATAACAAAAGGTCAGAGAACTTTTAATTTACCAAATTTCAAATAAGGAAACCCAAGCTTTGTCCCACTACAAGCTGCAATGGCAGCGATTCAAGAGTTTAGAGGCTGTACCTAGAGAAGACAACTGCAGCCAGTCTCAGCTTCCTGGTATGACCCCTGGAGACTACAGATCCCAGCACACCAGGTTCCCAAAGTATGACCCCATAACATCAAAATGGAATATACTCATGGTTTCCAAAACGTGTGTCATGTTCTACGCAGATGGCATAAAGGACTGCCTCCAAGGCCCAGGCGGGCCTTTCAGTTGTTTTCCAGAGTTTCAAGTCTCATTTAAAAAGGTAAGTCCCTAGCTGTTAATGGTGTGAAGTAAACCTTGAAAACGTGACCTTAGCATAACCAGTTCAAGAACATCTGCCTGAATGTCCAGAGAGTCCAATATGCCAACTCGGAGATGCAAAGTACCCCAAGCATTTTCAATGGATGCTTACTGAGATACTGTGGTGGCTCTCCACTTTTAAACGTTTGGGGAATGCTGGAACATAGCTCCATGTGAAAGAAAGGGTGACTGTATTCCTCCAAGGGAAAACAGGACACTGCGTGGGAATGACCCCAGACATACTTCCACCAGCCGGGCTGCGCTAAGCTGCCCACCCAAGTCCCCTCCCTGCATAAAGTTGGCAAAACTGCTTGCTCAAGCTCTGCCTGCCCCTGCACAAGGCTGATCCTGGCATTGCTGCCCACTTGAGCCCTGCCTCCTTCTCTGCATAGGGGTTGACACCGGTGTCACCATTCACTTGAGCCCTGCCTGTCCTTCCCCAAGCCCTGCCTCCCACCCTGCATGGGGCTGATTTCATGACATGCCCCCCACTACCCCACCTTTTTGACAAAAGTGGGTATTTAGCTTGTTTTCTCTCGCCAGCTGATCAAATGGGGCAGATGCGCACTTTAGCCAAAAAAGTTGGGATGGTGGGACAGGGCTTAACCAGAGGTCTGTCCCAGCCAAAACGGAATGTACGGTCACTCTAATTAAAGGGGAAGGTAACTAGGGACACTTCTGGCCACTATATGATCTGAGTACCATCCTGATTACAAGTCATAACTTCTGGATGATGATGATCATTCATTGCCAATCATAACTTCCACTGGAGGAGCGACCGAAGTAGAAGATACATTTCAGCCAACACCTGTTGGAGGGATGGATATATATAGTGCTTTTTTGTTTAAAAGAAAACAAAAGAAGAGCCGGTATTCAGCTGGCTCCCCACCCACAGCCAATCCCATGGCTGGGCCTGCTGAGGTGCTGGTACTCAGTATCAGCACACAAAAAATAAGCACTGGATATACAGATCAGAGTGATTTGCTAAGTGAAATGCCAACAGACCCAGCCTGTCAGAAGAAGGGACTTAACTTGCAAGTGTAGGGGCTAAAGCCCCCCACACACACTTTTTTTTTTTTTTAAATCTAACCAGGCCCCTTCAAGGATTGAACTCACAACCCTGGGTTTACAAGCCCAAAGCACTAACCACTGAGAACTGAAAATCACAGTAGCTGGAAAAATACTTTGTTGCTTTTATAGCCCACAATCAGACGGCCATACTGCTGTCACAACAGTGGAGATAGTGGACGCCACAATGACTTTTTGTTTGAACAAGCCTGACAGTGACAGAGGAGGAGGAGGATTTGTATCTAGTCACAGGCAGCGAGTGAACCCGTGGTTGGGATGGGCATCAATTTGTGCATATTTTTAGGCATTATAACATGATCCTCCTCAGTCTTGCCAATCTCTCTGGGCAGTTCTCTATGTGGTTCTAGGAAAGAAAGAGACGTTACTCACTTGTAGTAACAATGGTTCTTCGAGATGTGTCCCCGTGGGTGCTCCACAGTAGGTGTCGGGCTCGCCCCAGCGCCGCAGATCGGAATTCTTCTAGCAGTTTCCTCTGGATTGCGCATGCGCCGATGTGCACCGCTCCCTGGCGCGCCCTCGGTCATGTGCGCGATCCGGTCCCCACCAGTTCCTTGACCAACCGCCCCAGATGCTCCTGAAAAACAACGGACAGAGATCCGAAGCGGGGAGGACGGGCGGGTAGTGGAGCACCCATTGGGACACATCTCGAAGAACCATCATTACAAGTGAGTACCTTCTCTTTCTTCTTTGAGTGGTCCCCGTGGGTGCTCCACAGTAGGTGACTACCCAGCAGTAACCCCAAGTAAGGAGGTGGGTACTCAGTTCATGTGCAGCTTGCCCTTGAGAGGACTGCTGTCGACAGACAGGTATCCTCATCGAACACCCGATGCAGAGCATAATGCTTGGCGAAGGTGTTGTAGGATGACCAAAGTCACCGCTCTGCAAATGTCTTTCAACGCGATTCCCTTGAAGAAGGCCGTTGATGCCGCCACCACTCTGGTGGAGTGAGCCCTGGGTGGGGCTAGCAAAGGGGTCTTTCAGAGCTCGTAGCGCAGTTTTATACAGGACACAATGTGATTTGAAATTCTCTGGGAAGAGAGGCCTTCCCCTTTCGACCTGGGAGCGAGAGACACCAGAAGCCTGTCTGTTTTCCGGAAGGGCTTAGTTCTGTCTATGTAAAAGGCCAACGCCCTCCTCACATCTAGGAGATGCAGGCATGCCTCCTTGCTGGAGCTGTGAGGCTTCGGGTAAAATGAGGGTAATACTATTGGTTCGTTAATGTGGAACTCCGAGGAAACTTTCGGAACGAAGGCTGGGTGTAACCATAAGATCACCGCCTCCTTTGAGAATACTGTGCAGGGCGGCGTTGCCATCACTGCTGCGAGCTCGCTCACCCTGCGGGCTGACGTAATCACAAGAAGGAAGGTCGTTTGCATGGTAAGTAGTTGGAGGGGTACCGTGGCTAATGGTTCAAAGGGTTGTCGCGGTAGCGTGTGGAGTACCAAGTCCAAACTCCATGACGGAGGAAGCGGTTTTCGAGGAGGGTACAGGTTTACCAGCCCCTTCAGGAACCTTGTGACGATAGGATGGGCGAATATGGTGGGCCCTTCCTCTTTGTGCCGAAAAACTGATATAGCTGCAAGGTGGACCTTTAGCGAGGATAGAGAGAGCCTGCCTCGTTTGAGGTCCAGCAGGTATTCCAGAATTACAGTTATAGGAACGTCAAGAGGAGCTAACTGCTTGGAAGAGCACCAGGCAGTAAATCGTGTCCATTTCTGTTCGTAAGTCCTCCTGGTGGAGGTCCTTCGGCTACACTCTAAGACTTGTCTTACTCCCTCCGTACACGTGCTCTCTAAGGCGCTGAGCCATGGATTAACCATGCTTGTAGGCGGAGTCCCTGAGGGTGCGGGTGCACTATGGACCCCTGAGCCTGCGTGAGTAAGTCCAGCGCTACTGGTAGGGGGAGTGGTGGATGATCCGACATGTGCAGAAGCAGGGGAGACCATTGTTGTCGGTCCCAGGTTGGAACTATGAGTATCATGCGAGCTCTCTCCCTTCTGACTTTCTGCAGAACCTTGTGGATAAGTGTTGTGAGGGGAAACGTGTAGAGTAGAGGGCCCTTTCATGAGATCATGAAGGCGTACCCCAGGGACCCCCGCCCTATTCCTGCTCTGGAGCAGTACTGAGGGCATTTCTTGTTGCGTTGGGTGGCAAACAAATCGACTTGGGGAAACCCCCAGGTGCAAAATATGTGTCGTAGCAGATCGGAGTGGATCTGCCATTCGTGCGTGAGTGCAAAGCGCCTGCTCAGTTGATCTGCCTTCACGTTGTGGGCGCCCGGCAAGTACAAGGCTTTCAACGTTATGTTGTTGGCAATGCACCAGTTCCACAATCGGACTGCTTCTGTGCATAGTGCATGGGACCGTGCCCCTCCTTGTCGATTGATGTAAAACATGGTGGAGATATTGTCAGTATTGATCCCAACTACTTTGCCGTGTACGTATTTCCGAAAATGTCTGCACACATTGCACACTGCTCTGAGCTCCAGTATATTTATGTGCAGTGTCTGTTCTGCGGGGGACCACAGCCCTTGCGTCACCTTGCTGCCAATGTGCGCTCCCCATCCCATGTGGGAGGCGTCGGTTGTAAGAAAAATAGAAATTTGTGGTTGGTGGAAGGGTACTCCCACTAGCAGGTTCTTGGGATCTGCCCACCACGCTAGCGACTTCCGTACCTCCGTCGTGGGCGATACTACCCTGTGGACAGTATGGGCTGCCGGTCTGTAAACGCTCGCCAGCCAATGCTGCAGGCTTCGCATGTGTAACCTGGCATTCTGTACCACAAACGTGGCGGCTGCCATATGCCCCAACAGTTGCAGGCATGTTAGGATCGGCACTGCGGGGCTGTACATCATGACTTGTACCAAGGATTTGATGGTGCAGAAGCGGGCGTCGGGCAGGTATACTCTTGATGCGATAGAGTTTATGCGCACCCCTATGAACTCTATATCTTGTGTGGGTTCAGTCTTTGACTTTGCGAGGTTGATAACTAGGCCCAGCAAAGTAAACGTGTTCGCGGTGACACGTATCATGCGTAGGATCTCTGCCTTTGACGCCCCTTTCAGCAGGCAGTCATCCAGATATGGAAAAATAAACACGCCCTGCCTGTGCAGGTAAGCTGATATCACTGCCGCGGTTTTGGTAAAGACTCTGGGTGCTGACGATAGGCCGAACGGAAGAACCCTGTATTGGAAATGTTCCCCGGCGACCATGAAGCGGAGGAAGCATCTGTGTGCCGGGTGGATTGTTATATGAAAGTAAGTGTCTTGTAAGTCGAAGGCTGCAAACCAGTCTCCATCGTCCAGTGCCATAAGTATGGGGGCAACTGTAATCATCCGGAAGCGCTGCTTGCACAAGTATCGGTTGAGGCCCTGCAGGTCCAAAATCGGCCTCCAGCCTCCTGTTTTCTTCTCTGTTAGCAAGTATCGTGAGTAAAAACCTTTCCCTTGGAATTGTTCCGGTACTTTTTCCATCGCCCCTATGAACATGAGGTGATCTACCTCCTGCTTCGGCCTCGCCTCGTGAGAAGGGTCCCTGAGAAGGGGCCGGGTGGGAGGTTTCGTCGGCGGTAGTGACTGGAAGGGGATCGTGTAACCCATGGCTATAAATTTCCAGCACCCATTTGTCTGTTGTGATGTTTTGCCATTGGGAGTAGAACGGTTTGAGGCGATGATGGAACATGAGGTGAGAGTGGCATTGAGCGATGGTGTTGATAGTGCAGTCCTCGACATACCCGTCAAACTTGCTGCCTCTGGGCTTGCCCCGAGGTTGTGCGACTTTGTTGAGAACGTTGCCTGGGGGCCCTGTACTGTTGCTGCTGTTGATGGTGCCCTTGGTCATAGCCTTGCTGATATTGTGCGCGTTGTGGTTGGTAAGCGTAGCGCCTTTGCTGAGGGTAGAACTTCTTTCTTGTATGGAGGAGTGTAGATACCCAAGGTCTTAAGTGTGGCCCTCGAATCTTTGCTAGAGTGGAGCACCGAGTCGGTTGATTCAGCAAACAGCTTTTGCTTGTCGAAGGGAAGATCTACGATCTTTGCCTGTAGATCTCTGGGGATACCAGACATCTGCAGCCAGGACTCCCTACGCATTACCACTGCTGCGGCTGTTGAGCGTGCCGCTGTGTCCGCCACGTCCAGGGAAATCTGAACTCCCGTTCGTGAGGCCGCATAGGCCTCCTGGAGGATCGCCTTTAACACTGGCTTCTTGTCCTCCAGGAGGGAATCCATGAGAGAGGGAAGTCTAGAGTAATTATCAAAGTTATGGTTTGATAAATGTGCCACGTAGTTTGCCATTCTCAGTAATAAGGTAGAGGAGGAGTAGACCTTTCTGCCGAACAGTTCTAATTTCTTAGCATCTTTATCTGACCCCCCCGATTTATACTGATGCGTCTTTGACCTCTGTTGGGACGATTCGACCACCAAAGAATTGGGCTGTGGGTGGCTAAACAGGAATTCCATGCCCTTGGCTGGGACAAAGTATTTCTTATCCGCCCTTTTATTCGTAGGCGGGATGGAGGCCGGAGTCTGCCATATGTTAGTGGCTGATTCCATAATGGTTTCGTCCAGTGGAATAGCGATTTTAGATGAAGCCGGAGGTCTCAAATTTTTCAGTTTATGATGCTTCTCCTGCACCTTTGCTATTTGAATGTCCTGTGTGTATGCTACTCTTTTGAACAGCTCTTGGAATTGTTTAAGGTCATCCGGAGGGGAGATGTCACCGGGGACAACTGCCTCATCTGGGGAGGATGAGGAGGAGCTGCTAGGATAAACCTCCCCCAACTCCTCTGGTTCCTGAGTTCGCTGGTATGTTTGCTCCTTCATGGGCTGTGAAGGAAAGTCTCGGGACTCTGGACCTATTTTCCCCTGGGACAGCTGCGTTCCTCTCCCAGAGCGAGAGTGTATATGGGGGTGTTGGCAAGGAGTGGGTGGGGATCTGCCCCTGAATCTAGATCTCCGTTGTCGGTGTTCAGTATGATGATGGACAAAGGCCCAGTGATGGAGACCTGGACCACAATCAGAGTGTGTACCTATGATGTCTGGGAGAGCGGGATCTCCCCGACGACACTGATAATGGCGAAGCTGGTTTGTGATAGTACTCGTAGGGATCCATGCCCGAAAAGGGTGAAGGTGGCCTGAGTCAAGGCGAAGGTGGTTGGAGGAACGGAGAGGGGGGTCTGAAATAGGCTGGTGGATTTGCCGCCCGGCAACGCGGCGTGTGTATCTCGGGGGAGGGGGGCTGGGTGATAATGGCATCACAGCCATGTCCGGAGATGGACTGAGGTACCAGGTTTTGGCTCTAGCTTTCCCCTGCCCCTGCAGGGTGGGCGCCGCCCCCTCCCGTGCCGGGGATCTCAGCCCCGCTGTCGGTGCCATGCTCAGTGCCGTCATATGCGGTGCCACGCGGGTAGCTTCCTCCAGCGCCGTTTGGCCCTGTGCTGGGTGCCCCTGCGCCATCGGCGCCGTGAGAGCTGGTGCCTCGTGAGGTGGGGCCGCCGATTCCGGCGCTTGTCGCACTGGCGCCCGCGGCGCCCTCGGTGCCGACTGTTGAATAGTTGGAGGGCCGGCCCCAGCCACATGCGTGACCACGCTGCTGCTGTCATCAGCTCGCGGTTCAGGGCTCTGCGTTCCACTCGTCCTGCTCACTGAAACCGCCGGCAAGGATCGAGCCAGGGAGAGTTGTTTCTTCTTTTGCACAGAGGGGGTCAAAGAAGCCGCCTTCCTTTTATGTGACCCAGAGGGCCCTTCTGTGTGAGGCTTCTCCAGTGGCTCAGGATGAAGGGCCTTATCAAACAAGATCATTTTGCGCCTCATCCCTCTATCCTTCCTGGCCCTGGCTGTAAGCTTAGCGCAGTGCGAACACTTCTGGGTAACATGGGACTCCCCCAGGCAGCGAATGCACTTACTATGCCCATCAGAGGCCAGCATAGCCTCGCGGCATGACTCATGCTTCTTAAACCCCGAGGAAGACATCACGGTGAGTCTTTACTGTTAATAGGGTACTTAGCCGCTAATCACTGCGTTCTTCAAACAAATAACATTTATGGCCTTCAGGGTAGCCTTCTTTGTCCGCTCCTCTCCCCTCCCTTCCTCTTCTCTTACTATATTATTATTTATTTTATTTTTTTTCCACTTTTTTTTTTCTGCTGCTTTTTTTTTTTGTATAATAGTAAAAAAAACAACGAGCTAACAAGTAGAATTAACTTTCTTATCTGTCTCAGGCGTTAGAGCCAGAGCGGATTCCATCTGCAGTCGTTGGCGGTTGAGAAGGAATTGGTGGGGACCGGATCGCGCACATGACCGAGGGCGCGCAAGGGAGCGGCGCGCATCGGTGCATGCACGATCCAGAGGAAACTGCTAGAAGAATTCTGATCTGCGGTGCCGGGGCGAGCCCAACACCTACTGTGGAACACCCACGGGGACTACTCGAAGAAGAATAAATATTCCAAAACCTGAGAAATATTTTTATGACGTTAAGGGCCCAGTGTTGCTCTCACTGTAAACAATGGATATCTGGCCTGGATTTTAATGTGACAATTTTCTTTTGTACATGTACAGAATTTTTTTTAATGCAAGTGAAAAGCAATCTAGTTCTACTTATACCTGCAGTTACTTTAAATTAACTGCAGGGGGTAACCTTCTGCTGATGATGTATACTTGTTCCTATATCAAAAGAAACTGTTTACTTTAACCAAGTATAGGGCAAAACCAGCTTCTACAAAATATTTTTGTCAGACTCTAAAGAAGCAATACTGCAATTAGAAACAATTGTAATATGTTTTATACAGCAGGGTTGTTTTTGTATCATATGCATTCCACTGTTTGGCCTACATCTTACTGTTCAGGGTCCAGAATATACATATTCCTACGCACCTGGTAGGAAATGCAACATTAGGATTTGCTTAGGGAAAGATTTTGAACTCTGTTTCAAATATGGCATAGAATCCTGAAAATCCTTACTCACACAAATAGTTCCACTGAGTAGGACTTCTGGACCAGGTCAGTGCTTTGCATTCCTTTATGGGAAGTAACAAATTTCAGCTTAAAATAGATTTATTGGAAAAATATTGTTCAGTTAGCTTCCAAACAGCAATGCTTACATTAGTTCAATAGAAACAGATTCAGCTCAACGCAATGGGGTGTATGGCACAGAAACCCTCCACGGTAAGCAGATAAATACATCACCTCTTTTGTAAAAGTTACTGGGGAAAAACACTTTCCATTCTTTATCTAGAAACAAATATTTATAAATATAACTTATGATTTATAAACATAATTTAATTGCCCTCCCTGCCCTGGAAAGTGCATAATATCAGCTGTGCCAAACGATGCAGGTCAGAGAAGCACTCATTTAAATTGCATGTGCTGTGCCTATTTCAAAAATCATAGAAGACACCACCTTCACAGTGCCACAAAACCATAGCACACCTTACTTGACAGTGACCGTTAATGAAGAGAATTAAAAGCCTCACGAAGAGAAGCTTCTTAAAATCACTAACACATACTCACTTGACCATTACAAACTCCCAACCCTCATCACTGTGTTGCCAACATTTGCAGTTTTATTGCAAGTTTGAAAATGATTTTTGGTTTTCCTTCTATTGAAATGACTTATGTGGACATGATCACTGCAGTATCTGAACATATCAAACACTTCAAATGTATTTTTCCTCACACACCCCAATGAAGTAGGGAAGAGTCATCATCTCCTTTCTACAGGTGGGGAAACTGAGGCCCAGAGTAACCCAATGATATTTGAGTGGAAGTCTGTTACAGAGGAGAGACTTGAAAGTAGCTCTCCTAAATCCACAGGTAGTACCCTGACCACTGCATCATCTTTCCCCTCCAAAAGACTCAGCTCATGAAGTTGTGATTATGTGAGACTCTCCGCTTTCATTTAATAAACAGATTAAGTTTCAGGCTCTCCTGTTTGCAGAGAAAAGCTTGAGAATATGAACCCTAAAGCTCCAAAACACAAACAGACAAACAAGAAAAACCCCAACATGTGCCTTAAAATTAACATTTTAAATAACCTTGGGGCCTGGCTCATGACTGTGAATGCCTGGGGTCTCCAATACCAAACCCTAGCTTAAAAAATGCCAGCTGTGTGACAAATTTGTACTTTTCCAGAGCTGCTGACATGCAAGGAGTAAACACAATGAGCCAGACTACATTCATCTTCCTGGGAAACAGTAAGAAAATGAACATTTGCCAAGCAGAAAAGGGTAAGACTAGTTGCGAAAGAACATTGAATCATGTAAGTGCAGGACTGAATGAGACCTCACGAGGTCTGATTCAGTCCCCAACATTCATGGCAGGACTCTTGGCTTATGTCCGGCCCCACTTTTCATCCCTGCAATTAGCAGGGTCCCCCACCCTGTCTAATGTAATCCAAACTGACAGACATTTCAGTTAAATTCATATGAAGAAAAACACCTTTTGGCATGTGTAAGAAAATATGTAGAATACGAAAACTTTATTAATCGAGTATAAATGTGAATACACGTATTGTACATAAAAATAGTAATCTGTATCAACATTTTAATGAGCTGCATGAGCCAGCCATCCACCAGCTGTTATACTGCACCCGCGTTACAAAATTTCATGCTACCCTGCAAAGGGGCCCACCCCCACTTTGCTCACCCCGATCTAGACCATTCCTGTTAGGTGACTGCCTAACCTACTCTGAAAAATCTCAGTGACAAATATTCCACTCGATCCCTAGGCAATTCATTTCAGTGCTTAACTAACCTGGCAGAAAGTTGTTCTTAACCTCCAACCTAAGCCTCCTCTGCCGCAATTTAAGCCCGTTGCTTCTCGAGGTTAAAGAGAATAATTTTCCTGCCTTTTATGAGAGCCTTTTATGTCCTTGAAGATGTACATCTCTCCTCACTCTTCTCTTCTCCAGATTAGAGCGGCCAGCTGTCTTGATAATTAACCCTTTGTCTTGTGTCCCAAACAAGGCACAACTGGGACACCATTTGTTCCGATATTCAGGTGAGGAGGTGAGCAGCAGACAGAGGGGGTCAGAAGGCGAGAAGCTCGCGGGAGGGTGAGGAGATGAGTGGCAAGGGAGAAGCAAGGTGAGCCACAGGCAGGAGGTTGAGTAGGAGACAGTTGAGCCAGTGGTGGGGGGAGATGAGCAGCAAGCTAGCAGCAGGCAGGACCTAGTAGGAGAGCAAGGAGGCAAGCCAGCAGCAAGGGGAGGAGGCAGGCAGCAGTCTCTCTACAGGTGGATGGCCAGAGGTGCGTGACAGATGGGGGTTTAAGAGGGACACAGCAAGTCAGTGGGGAGGAGGCAAGACCTGGGGCAGAGCAGGGGCAGGGGCAGGGTAGAGCGGGGTGAGCAAAGTGTGAGGCAGGCCCCCTGTGGGGCACATGACATTTCATAAGGGGGCACGCAGCATGATTGGCTGCTGGGTCCCAGGCTCATCCATCTCATTAAAAAATGTTGAAATGTTACTTTTTTTGTATATTTATTCACATTTATATAGCAATTAATCAAGCGTTTTTACATTCTGCATCCTTATTTTCTTACACATGCCAAAGGTTGTTTTTTTTCATATGAACACAACCAAAATTTCCATCCCTTTGGATTACATTAGACAGGTTGGGCGGGGCGGGGCAAGGAGGGCTGCTAATTTCAGGGATGAAAAGTGGCTCCAACATAAAAAAAATATGCTCACCCCTGGGGCAGAGTATGGGCAGGGCCAACGACACCCCAGTGTGACCCATCATTTTCCTATTGTGATCTGGTCACCGTACTTAAGATTTAAAAAATGCAGTTTTGTTAATCTTCCCTCAGAGGTCTTGTTTTCTAGCTCTTTAATCATTTTTGTTGCCCTTCTTTGTGCTTCTCCAGTTTCTCCACATCTGTCCTGAAAATGAAGTGCACAGAACTAGCCAAGTAAGGCCTAATTTGCAGAGTAGAGCAGAAGAATAATTTCGCATGTCTTGCTGATAGACTTCTGCTAACACATCCCAGAACGTTTGCTTTTTTTTGCCAAAAGTATTACACTGTGACTCATATTTAGCTTCTGATCCACTACAACCACCAGATCCCTTTCTACAATGCTAAATCCTTGGCAGTCATTTTCCATTTGTATACGTGCAACTGATTGTTTCTTCCTAAGTACAATACTTAGCATTTGCCCTTATTGACTTTCATCCTGTTCACCTCAGACCTTTCTCCACTTTGTCCAGATCATTTTGAATTTTAATCCTATCCTCAAAACCACACTCTTCCTAGTTTGGTTTCATCTGCAAACTTTATACGTATGCTCTGTGCCATTATCAGAATTATCAATGAAGATTTTGAATATAACCAGACCCAGGACAGACTCCTGTGCGACCCCACTTAACATGCCTTTGCAGCTTGATTGTGAACCACTCACCGATAACTGATTTCTGGGAATGGTTTCCAACCACTTATCTACCCACTTTACAGTTGCTCCAAAATGAGTTATATTTCCCTAGTTTGCTGATGAATAGGTCATGAGACAGCATCACAAGCCTTACTAAAATCTATTGCTTCCCTCCTTCCACAAGGCTTGTTACCCTGCCAAAGAAAGCTACTGGTTTGGTTTGGTAGTACTTGTTCTTGACAAATTCATGCTGACTGTTAGTTCTCTCCTTATTATCTTCTAGGTGCTTTCAAACTGCTTAACTATTTGCCCTGTTATCTTTCCAGGTACCAAAATTAAGCTGACTGGTCTGCAAGTTCCCAGGTTGCCCTAATTTGTCTTTTTATAGATAGTGCAAACATAGTACCAATTCTAATCCTGTGGAATCTCTCCCATCTTCCATGACTTTTCAAAGGTCATTACTAATGGTTCCGATATCTCCTCATATACACCCTTAAGAATTCTAGGGTGTATTTCATCAGACCCTGTTGACTGGAAGAAATCTAACTGGTCTAAGTAATTTTAACTTGTTCTTTCCCTATTTTAACCTCTGATCTTACCTCATTTTCACCGGCATGGACTGTGTTAGACATCCATTTGTTAGTAAACTTTTTGGTGAACACTGCAACGAAGAAGCCATTTAATACTGCATCCATTTCCACATTTTCTATTAATGGTTACCCCCTCTAGTGAGTAACAGGACTATCTTATTCTCGGTCTTTGTCTTACTTCTAATGTATTTCCCGAATGTTCTCTTGTTATCATTTATATTGCTAGCTAGTTGAATCTCACTTATTTCCTTAGCCTTTCTAATTTTATCCTTACTTACTTGTGTGGTTTGTTTATATTAATGCCTTGCTATTTGACCTAGTTTCCACTTTTTGAGTTTCAGGTTACTGAAGATTTCCTGGGGAAGCCAGAATGGTCTCTTGCCTTACTTCCTGTCTTTTCTGCATATTATTAGCAAGCTTCTAAAAGGGGATTAGAAAATTGAGAGTTTTTTTACATAATAAAAGAGCACAGTGGTCAGTTCCTTTAAGAACCTATTTGAGTAGCCCTCTACCTTCAGGACAGAACTTAAGCATGTACTTAAATCTCTTTGAGGTCAGTGGAGTTTAAATTCTAACTTAAGTGTATTCCTGAATCAGGGCCTAAGAAATCAGATCTGTAGTTGCTGCTCTGATAACTGTTTGAGGTTGTACTATATCCACAAGCCAAATACATACTCAGGCAACATTTTTAGTGCTCAGTAAGACCAGACACAGGACATATCCTACTTGAGATGTCCTCCCCATTTGACAGTGAACCATCAATCACTCCTCTTTGAGAATGACTTGAGACGGTTCTGCACCCAACCACCACCTAGACCATGTTTCCCTAATTTGTTTACGGGAATGGCATGTGGGACTGTGTCTGAAGCCTTATTAGACTCCAGACACAGCACATCTACAGCTTCCCTCCTCCTCATCCAGTAGGGCCAGTTACACTATCAAAGAAAGAAATTAGAGCGGTTTGGATTGATTTGGTTTTGACAAATCCCTATCAGCTATTACTACCATATTATTCTTTACGTTTGAGCAAACCAATTCTTTAATAATTTGTTCCAGTATCTTTCTAGGTACCAAAGTTAGGGCAATTTTCTATAATTCCTTATGTCCTCCTTTTAAAAGGTAGGTACTAGATTTGCCCTTCTCCAGGCATCTGGGATCTTTTCCTTTCTCTGGGAGTTCTCAAATGTATGCAGCTTTCTCTTGTCCTCTACCTCCACTTTTCTCTAGTTTGTCATACTTGCTTGGGGCTTGAGCCTGCAAAGTTCTGATCACTTTGGCCCTGACCCAGCAAAGCACTTAAGCGTATGATTAACTTTACACATGGGAGTAGTCACACTGAAGTGAGCCATTAGCTTTAGTGAGTCAGGGGCAGAGTAGTAAGCACCCTGCTCTTAGTGGATCATGTGTCAAATTAGTAAATCTTTATAGAAATGCAATGTTTCCTCTTAAGTGTTTGTACTGTGCCTATCACCATGGAATCCCAGTCCCAACTGATACAAATACCCCTGATTATTTCAATGTAATCATCAGAATTCTGCCGGGGGCAATCATAATCCTGCAGGGGGTAGGCGGTGCCTGAACAGAGCTCATGGAAGGACTAAGATTACAGAGAGGTTCTTCTGTGGAAAAAAAAATATTTAATGACAAATGGATTCCACTATACATATATATTTTGCTTCACTTCACCTCTAACTTGCCTCTATATAAAGTGGTTTCCCAGAATTTCTATGCTCCTCTACCATTTCTCATTGCCTTGCTCCTTCTGCCATTGGGTCTTGTTCAGAGGTGATTTTAATGAGAACAGGACCCTTTACACTAGACTTTCTGACTGCCATCCACTTGGAGAAGAAAGGAAGACTATAGCCGAAGGGCTGCTTTACACAGAAAAGTTACATCCACGCAGGTAAGTCTCTCAGGGGTGTGAAAAATCCACATCCCTCAAACAATGTAGTCAGGCCAATCTGAAACCTGCATGTAGACGATGCAACGAATGGGTTACCTTTAGCGAAGGAAGGCATAGTAAGAGTCTACACCAAAACATTACAGTGTCACAGCCGCAGCTGTGCCTCTGCGTAGTTTTAAGTATAGACGTGGCCTTAAAAGAATACCGGAAAGAGTACCATTTCGGTGAGCACCCGACGGGTAGCTGGAGCTTCACTCCAACTGCATCTCATGGGAAAAAGATGGGTAAAACATAGGACTGGGGGATTTGTGGAAAAACACATGGAAGCTAGAAATCTGTTAAGGGAGTCTGGGGGAACACATGGAAACAAACAGGAGGTGGAAGTAAGCCAGTGCATCCCGATGTGGCGCACCAATAAGAGAGTGGCTGGTTGAGGGCTGAGCTCTAGATGTTGCCAACCACCATACACAGATAAGGTTCCCATGGTTCTGCTGGGCAGGTTGTCCCACCCCTCTCGTTCTGGCCCCTGTCCTCCTCAGGCAGAGCCCAAACCATTCCCCCCTGCCCTGTGACCATCAGCCCCTGTACCAGATAGCTGGGGGGCTGGACATTGAGGCCCCAGTCCTGGTGGGCCCAAGCCAGCACCCAGCGCCCTAGGGTGGCCACAAAACACTGCAAGGCTCCAGCCCTGAACTTGGGCAGCCAGGCAGAGCAGTTGCTGCCCTAGTACTGGGGATCTAGTGGCAAGGGCAGCATGATCCCCACCACCCTGGACAGCCCTGGGAATCCAGCAGACGGGCAGCATGGTGGCCACTTTCCCAGCCCTAAGCCCCCTCCCCCCCTCGCACTGAGCCTCCCCCATCCCAGTATCCACCCTGAGACCTGCATACACTCAACCCCCTGCCTTGATTCCTGCACCCTCACTTCCTGTTCTGAGCCCCCTACTCTCTGCCCTGAGCCCCACACACCTCCCACTCCTTGTCCTGAGCCCTTCCACCTCCCAACCCCTGGGCCTAATTCCTGCACCCCCCACCTTCCCACCCCTGCCCTGAGCTCCTTCACACCCACCCCAGTACTCTGCCCTGAGCCCCCAGCATGGCAACCCACACAAACTTTTTTTTACAACACCCCCCAATCTCTCACCCTGAGAGGCCTCCCGAGGGCTGGTTTCAATACAACAGTTAGTTTCACTCCTGGAAATAAGTAATATTACTATGTTTATTGGAAGGGATGCTACATAAACAAGTGTGACACACACACACACACACACACACACACACACACCTCCTTTTCAGTTGGTTGAAGTTTGGGAATTAGGTAAGTTGAGTTCTAAGTGTGTGTGTGTGTGTGTGTGTGTGTGTGTGTGTGTGTGTGTGTGTGTGTGTGTGTGTGTGTGTGTGTGTGTGTGTGTAAAATAGTAATATTATTGTCTTTTAGTAGTCTGCACAGTCAAAAAGAAAATCATATTTGAAAGAACAAAGACTTTAAAATAAAGATAAATGAACAATGTTTACCAAATATCTGTGGTGACTGGGTTTGATCTAAATGCCAAACTATCTAGGGCTGTTCTAGGGCATATTCTAAAACATATTTTAACCATTTTCATATAATTGTCTCTCTTAAGATGTTGGTGTGTGTAATACAGGGTGTTGCTCGCACACAAGGCCTGAATCCGTTAAGCTGACCAAGTGGCCAATAACTACCTGCACCTGGAGGAGCTAATTTGAGATGAGGCTTATCTGGATAGGGACAGGAGGGGGCTGTATAAAACTCAATAGCTGAAAGGGTTTTCAGAGAGAGATGGCAGCTACTCTGGATGTGAGAGAAGGTAAGGGTAAGAAGTAGCCCAGTGAGGTTTAAGACTTTACGGACCTTGCCAGATTGTTAAAGAGCCCCTGGGTGGAAGCCAGCATAGAGGGTGGGCCTGGAGTCTCTACCAACCTCTGGGCAGTTGTGCCTTTAAGGCCAGTGAGAGGAGAGACAGCCTGGGACAGTGACTCCTGAGAGACTTTGTTGCCCTGGAAAGGCAAGACAAGGACGAGATCAACCTGGCCAGAGGGCCCACTCACAAAGCAGGAGCAGTCAAATCCCAAGCAACCAAGGCAGGGGACTGGAGTGAGCAAACACAGCAGCACTGTCTGTCTGGCAGAGCTAGTCCCCAGCCACTGCCCAAAGGCGGCACTCCAGAGGAGAGCAGATCACCCTGTGACAACCCAATTGGTACCACCCTGCTGGTATATCCAAAATACATAACCCATGAAGAAGACACTGATACAATTAGGATCATTTCAGTCAACGCCACTGGCCCCGCAGACTGATTGCTTATGCACATATCCTTTTCTTTATCATCACCTCGTCTCCCCAGTTGTCTGTTTAGCCACCTGCGGTTCATTGTTACAGTCATCAGACATGAGCTCTCTGGGGCAAGGTCTGTCTTTGTTCTGCTCCTTTTGTAATCTGCTACCACAGGAGGGATTTGATCATTAGCTGGGGCCTCTGGTCACTACTGCACTCAGTGATAATCATTCCCTTGTTGACAGGGGAGCAGACACAAGGAGAGTATCTGATGGCTTGCCTACACTGGCCAGTTTTGTGGAGGGGAAATGCCTTTTGTCAACAAAAGTGCACCAGCACTCACACTGCATTGTGACTTTTGTTGTGAAAAAATGCCATTTGGTGGACAAAAGAAACCAAACACATCCTTCCAGCTCTGTGAGGGACTTTTGTCTTTTCCCATCCCGGTGTGGTCAACAAATATGCAGTGTGGACACTTTCAGGTGTTTTGTTGCTGATTCTGGCTTCCCAGAATTCTCAGAGGGAGTGGTCCACATCTCAGAACTTCCTCTAGTCAGCAGTTTGGACTCTGCTGCTTTGCAGCCGGGTGACCAGCTCCTCTCCCACTCTACAAAATTTAAATCCATTTTTCTGCTGCCTGAGCACCTGGGCACATCCCTTGTGGCATCTTCGCAGGGGCCCCTGCCTGGCCGTCGCATGGAACGCTCCCCCATGGGGATCGCCACTGAGCGGTTGGATCTGATCAGGGTATGTGGGGAGCAGTCTGTCCAGTTCCAACTGTGAGCAGCCTGTAGGAACTGGGACATATATGGGGATCATTCATCAGTGTTGTGCAAAAAGGGCTGAGAGGAACATGCTGCACTGCAGAACGAAGATCAAGGAACTGAGAGAAGCTTCTCACAAGGCTCATGAGGCAAACCAATGCTCTGGTCCTTCACCAAAGACCTGGCCTGAAAACTCATCTCTACTACCAGGAGCCCCGTGGATACCTCAGAGGACACAGAGGCAGCGTACAGAGGACTCAGAGGATGAAGCAGTCGGTGAAGAGGTTGATGTAGATGAGAACCGGGGTCAGTGAGTGGGTCTGGCAGCAGGGGCAACATGTAGGCATGCATGAGGGGTCACATGTTGCCCCAGTGTTCCTTACTGCACTCACTGTCAGTGCCACACCGCTCCCAGTGAGTGCAGGGGTGAGCCCACCCCTCCCCCAGAGCAGAGCGGCATATGCAGCTTGCATTGTTCTTGGGCCATGTCCCTCTGGGGGAGGGATGGGACTGCACCCACGCTCACTGGAAGTGGTGTGGTGTATCTAGAGGAAGAGGTGGGGAGGGATGGGGCAGAAGCAGGGAGAGGGGAAGGGCAGAGGCAGGGAAGAGAGGGGCTTGGGGCAGAGTTGGGTTGCAGGAGGGCATATAGCTAGCACCCTCTAGAACCCCTGTCACCAGTCGCCTCTGTCTGGCAGCCAGCAACTGTTTGGCTATGTCCATCAGCCGCAGAAATCTGGGCAGCTGCTTTCTGGGGACCAGGAAGCAGGTGATGAGGTGCAGGGCTGAGGGCATGGAAAGCAGGAGGCTGGCGGTGTTTGAGTGCTGCACATACCCCTGCATAACTAATCCAGATGGCCAAGCAGTATGTTCATGCTCACCGTGGTCTCAATGGAATCCGGCAGCGAGTGGCCATTGAAACTTTGGGAGGGGTATTTGCAGGATTTCTGCTCAAGATTCTATGGCAGAGCTGCTTTATGCTGCCCCCCATTGTAGGGCGCCTGCATGTACCATTCATCAATCACATGTGCAGGAACCAAAGCAGAACATAGGTGGACTGCATAAGGAGCAGGGCAAAAGCCACAGGAGTGGAGAAGTTGTGCCTCACGGGAGGTGATGCTAGCTCCCACAATGCCACACGCTCCAAGCCCCACAACACCTAGTGAGAGAGGGTGTCACCAGGCACTATGGTATACATACCCACAATGCCCCTGCTGTCAGCAGAGGAGCTTAGGTGTGGACACAATCCTTCCACAGAGGGAGCAAGCGTCAATACACTGGCAATTTGGGGAAGAGGAGAGGGTGACTTCTGCCTGTCAACATTAGTTTCATTAACAAAACTCGGTAGTGCAGACACACCCTAACATCATATATATGGAACGTAACTGAAAATCAAGACCCATGTAGACTCATTACTCAAGCTGGCAAGTGAAGGCTAGGAGCCCTGGTGTAAAATTAATATGAAAATATACATGAAAGTAGAAAATACACTATAGGAGTGGACTCACTCACTCTCTTCTAAGCTTTGAGCCTCTATCATTGCTGTCAGCGTTCTGAAATGGTAAGGCCTCCCCACCCCTCAGGCCCAGCATGTAAGTTCCATCACCACAGTGAAGCAGTGGTGAAAATGGAAAAGATGAAATGAGACACTGGCCCTGTCTATGCTGGGTTGATTTTTGTGCTTCCTGGGATTTTTGTATCAGTGTGGCTATATTGGCAGAAACTGCAGTGTAAATACACTGCACCATTCAAAGAAGAGACATATCAATTCAGATTTAATAATCCCAGTTTCATACTGGTATAGTGAGCTTACTCGTATATGTAGAAAAACAAGAAGTCTTGTGGCACCTTATAGACTAACAGATATTTTGGAGCATAAGCTTTTGTGGGCAAAGACCCACTTCATCAGATGCATGAGTCGGGGGGTGGTTTCAGAGGGGTATTTAAAGAATGGGGTCCCTGAAAAAGGGAGGGCCAGAGCTCACAAGGTCTATGTATATAGTTTACACTAAACATTTCTCTAATCTAGATATGGCTGGAGAGCTGGGAAGGGCACATCTATGCAGCGGAGAAATGAGCAAAGTGACATGCAGCGAGAACAAACAGGCTGGCCAAAAAAAAGAACAAATAGAGAAGCTCCTATGATTCACTAGTCCTGCTTGCAAAACATGACTAAAGAATAACCAACACCCACAGATCAGGAAATACAACCTCAGAACAAAGCCCTCAATGCCCAAAGATGGAACAGGCTCTCCCATGTGAATTAAAGGGAGATAAAGCAAAACATTCTTAATGCAGGGAGTTCACTTGTGGTAGAGATTCCTTTATTTGACCTAAGCAAAGCGTTTAGTCAGGATCAGGATGACTCAGTTCTGATCTCTGCAAAATGGCTATTTAAAAAAGTATTGACTATCAGGTCCTTTTGGCACAAAGGTAAGTTTAGGTCTCAAATATGAGATGTCTTTTGCAATATTAGAAGGCAAGAAAACAAGCCACAAACTCGGCTTGCATGGGTCATAGGACCATACCAAAAGCAGCCTGGTTGCCTTCAGTGGATTGTCTGTGTATAATGAAGGGGAAAATCTTGGCCTTTGGAATCTGATTCACACCCATGAAGTTCTGGCAATCCACAGTTAAGACCTTTTTTATTCCATGGCCACGAAATTCAACCCCGATCCTGTTTTCCAACAGAATTGTTCTGCAGAACCTGTGCTTTCTTGTATTGAAAAGTCTCCAGCCCTAATATGTTAACCCTGAAAACAGAAACCAAATATCAACTGATTTAGGGTTACGTTCCTGAGTTTACAGATAGCCTGAAACAATAGCTAAGAGAGGTATGAACTACCCATCCATAGGGTTTTTAAACACTGAAATACAAAAACGGTCATTTAACTGACATTGTTAACTATCTCTGCTAACCATTCTAGCAGAAATACCAGCTAATGTGCTTATTTCTCAATCCTTAACTTCCTCCTTTGCCTCCACAGATCCCAATATACCTCACTTGTCTCTACATGCTCGCTCACATCCTGACACCTTCTGTGACATTGCTGTGCATCATGAATTCACGAATCTGTGGCACATTGCAAACTGAAAACATGGGGACACTAGAGCTGACAAACTGGCTCAGACCCATGTTCCATCTCATCCACCATCTTGTCTCCAGCAGTGTCTAGCAGTGCAGAAACCTTACAATAGGCAGATGTGGGATAATCTGCCCCCGTGAATCTTTCATCCAAATCCCTAAGGGTTAGTGACTAGCTTAAGATCTGAACCAAGAGGTTTTTAATCACCCTTCCAAAAAGATTTGTTGGTATTAGTTATAAATGTTTGGATAGCCTCATAAATGTCCATTCCCTCTGAATCTTCCTATGGGCCAATATCAAAACACAGTAAACCCTTGAGAAGCACGATTTTGATTTGCGCTTAACTCGCATCAACAGCCCCCCTTCCCCAGCCCCTGGCTCCCCCAGCCAGGGAGCCCAGCGTGCAGACAGTGCAGAAACCATGCCACAAACAGCTCCCCCAGCCACGTGGCTTCCCCCCGACCCCAACATTCCCCAGCTGGAGGAAGCTGGCAGCTGGAGCCGGTGGCCACACTGCTTCTCCCAGCCAGGGGAAGCGAGCAGCTGGAACGACAGCAGAGCACTGCTGCAGAGGCTCCAGCTGCCTGCACCCCCAGCCAGGGGGATTCCTGTGATCTCCCCAACCACCCCCACAATTTACACAAAATTTTATTTACGTGGTGGTTGCCCAGGACCCAACCTCCGTATAAATCAAGGAATTAGTGTACATGGTAATATATGTAGAGCTCCTGCATTGATTGTGTCATCCACCTTTGTATTAAGCTCAGTATCATGTCCATTTTTCTTTTTTTTTTTAAATCAAGCTGCCCCAGAATTTCCAACCTGCTTCACTGATGTGCCATGTAGCCCATGGCCGCCTGCAGTACAATTCAAGACCACCTAATCAGAGACTACCATCTATCTTGACAAAGTGCTAGGAGGTCTTATCAATCCATGCCTATTATGTACACATACCATAGCTTAATCAGCTGAAGAACATGTACTGACATTTTAAAGATATGTATTCATATACTCAGCTCCCTTTCTGCCCATTCAAGAGCAAATGACCTACAGGTCAACCAGGAAACTTGCTGGTAACTAGTAAGAGATTAGCAGAAGGCTAAGGAAAGACTTCTCTATAAAGCAGGTTTTGTTCAGCCCAGCCAGGCCTCTATTTGGTTTCTGTTAAATACTTCAAATTGATTTAAGCTTCCTGAAAACAAAAGTACCTGAGAAATCTCCCCAGCTGCCAGCATTACAGATCTTGTATGGCAAGACTTTAGTAGAGAAAGAGACAGTTTGGGAACTATACTGTCAGCTTGTGATTTCTTTTAGCTTTTATACAAAGCACTTATGATTGTAATCTCCACTGTGGAGCAGAACCACCATTTACTAGCAGACTACATCTAGAAAGCTGCAATAAAAGGCCCATCAAGATGCAATAGCTGTATCCTTGTACAATAACAGAAGGGATGATGACATGACATCAGAAAAGGTGCCAGAGGCTGCTTCTAAAAGTGACATGTTGTCCAATCCCTTTAGTGGATAAGGAGAAAAAATTATCATCATCATGGTACAGCAAACTTTTGCATACTTGAAGACAGTTATTTCCCTTCCTCCCTCCACTTTAATCTTTTCTTCTCCAGACTAAGCAAACTCTATTCTTTTAATCTTCCCTCATATGTCATATTTTTGGACCTTTAATCTCTTTTGTTGCCCTCCTCTGGGCCTTCTCCAATCTGTCTTCATCTTTCTACAGAGTGTGCATTTCAGGGCCACACAATATACTCACTGAATCCTGAGAGTACACTGGAAGAGTTACGTCCTGTATCTTGCTTACAACAAGCCTGCTACTACTTCCCAGAACAAACGTTTGATTTTTTTTGGCAACGGTATTACTGATTCATATTTAGTTCAATCCTTTCCTTCAGGCACCTTCATAGGCAGCCATTTTTATTTGTGCAATTGATTATATAATCTGAAGTGTTGTACTTTGCAGTTGTTCTCAATTAATTTCCCCTGTTTCAGATCCTTCCTCCAGCT
Organism: Carettochelys insculpta; assembly: GCF_033958435.1. NCBI lineage: Eukaryota > Metazoa > Chordata > Testudines > Carettochelyidae > Carettochelys > Carettochelys insculpta. The sequence goes on from NC_134142.1 coordinate 22,943,053, forward strand.
TATCAAGGTCATTTTGAATTTTAATTCTGTCATCCCAAGTACCTGCAAACCCTCCAGTTTGGTATCATCCGAAAATGTACAAGTGAATTCTCTACACCATTATCAAAATCTAATTGGGCACCCACCTTATAGTAAATTCCTCTATTTTGATTATGAGAAGGTTACGTGAGAGATTATCAAAAGCCTTACTGCTGTTGAGCTATCACATTTGCTGCTTTCTCCCATATCCACGCAGCTTGTTAACTTGCCAAAGAAGGATATTAGGCTACATTGACATGATTTATTCTTGATAAACCCACAATGACTGCCTCTTTCTAGTTTACTGTCTTCTAGATGCTCACAAATTGATTGTTTGTGCCATTATCTTTCTAGGTACTGAAATTAAGCTGACTGGTTTATAATTCCCAAGGTTGTCCTTATTCATTAATTCATAGTCCTTCGTTAACATTACTTGACTCTTTGGTCCCTCAAGAATACCTCATGGAACTTCCTTAGATCTATGTTCAAAACAGTTTTCAGCTGGGGACAGGGTAGATGGATTTAAATCAAGGTGATTTAAAGTCACCAGAAAAAAAAATTGATTAAAATCAAATTACCAAGAAAGTGCAAAAAGTGCACTTCATTTTCAAGTAAGCCCCACTGAACTCACTGGCACTTCTGTTGTTTTCTTTAAAAAAAAAAAAAAAAGTATAGAATGGGGTTCCCTTAGAAAAGTTGAGTTGTGCTGAAGTAAAATAAGGAACAGACTGATAGCATCATTGTTATGGTCTGTGGTGTTGATGTTACATAATACGCGCTGGTTATTTTATAATATAAAATGGCACTCAGTGGCAACTAGTAAGTCCAAATTTTAATTACTGCCACTTTCTGCACGGTGAATGTAAGACCAGGGAGCTGTATAAAACAATTAGGAATATTAATAGGATATTAAAAGCAAAGCAGATGGCGATCAAATATGAAAATGAAGAAGTGCTCATGAACAGGGAGAAGATTGTGCAGCGATGGACGAGATATTGCACTGACCTATACAAAGCACAGTTGGACCCAAGTATCTCAGAGGGACTGATTGAAGAACTCAAAGAGATATCTCCACCAAGCATCGAGACCAAGACTGATATTTCGAAGGAGGAAGTAGAAAAAGCAGTGAAGCGACTGAACAACAAGAGCCCTGGAAATGATAAGATCATGGAAGAGATGATCAAATACGGCAGAGAAAGCATCATTCAGGAAATACACCAACTATGTAATATAGCATGGAAAGAAGGGAAGGTACCTAAGGAATGGACAAGATCTGTGCTAGTGACAATACCCAAGAAAGGAAGTACACTGGAGTGCAAGAACTACAGATCAAGGAAGAGGTAGAAGGATTATCTGTGCATGGGAAAAGAATTAACAACTTGAGGCTCACAGATTATATGATTATCACTGAGCAAGATGAGGAGAAGCTAGCGAAAATGGTGCAGGTGTTAAATGAAGAAGGGAAGCGATACGGACTGATTATGAACATCGATAAAACAAAAACAATGGTATTTGGAGATAAGGAAATAGGAAGGAAGATTAGTGTTGATGGTATTGAACTAGGAAATGTAGAGAAGTTCACATATCTGGGGAGCAACAGAACATATGATCTAGACTGTAAGAAGGAAATAGTGACTAGAATAGTGAAAGCAAGAGCGAGTTTGAAGGCGATGGATAAGACCTGGAAAAGCAAAGCAATTAGCTTAAGAATGAAGCTGAGCGTCTTGAAAACGTGTGTATTCAGCAACATGTTGTATGGATGTGAGACATGGGTGATAACAAAATATTTGAAAAGAAGAATATTGGCATTCGAAAGGAGTTGCTATAGAAAGATTCTGAGAAAAGGATGGATGCAGAAGATCACCAATGAGGAATTATACAGAAAGATACAGCCGAAAGAGAACCTGCTGCAGAAGGTTATAAAACGGAAGCTACAACTATTTGGGCATATTTGCAGAATGAACAACGAACAAAAATCAAGACCCTGGTATTCAGCACAATGGACGGTTTGAATAGGAGAGGCAGACCCCACAGAGAATGGGTAGATGATATAGTAGATTTGTGCAGAGCTAGTCTACAGAAACTAAGCCACTCCGCACTGCACAGGGAAAGATGGAAGGAAATAGTGAGAGAGGCATCAGACACCAACGAGCACTGAGCCCGCGGTTATTGATGATGATGACTTTCTGTATTGTTTAGCTAGGTTTAGAATCTGTCACTCACATAAATAATTAAACAAAACCACAAGGGTTAGGTAACCTAAACTTTTTTTCCTAGCAACATCCAACACAGGAAACAGCTTGGGAATTTACTTGTCAAATCACACTTTTACTTAAACCCATAGAGAGAGTCTTGAAAAACAATGCATTGCAAAGCAAGTTATTTAACTCACTAACCAATTAGTCCACTCAGCCATATTCACATCGTCTCCCAACACGCAGTTTTCCTTATGACATTTCTTTCTTGAATCGAGACCCTGCATCTCCTCCTGGCACTGCTAAACTTGACACATTTTCCTTTTGTACCCAGGGGAATGAATTTCTTCAAAACATTCCTGGACAGGGCCTCTTTTATGCCTACAAATCACAACAGTTTTTCTGTGACAAAAGTGCGGGGGAATATAGGAAGGTCTGTGTGTGCACTGAATAATGTATTCCCTTTTTCTTTTCAGCCTACTCCACTATTCCTTTCTGTGCTGCCTCCTACCTTTCCTATACAGTAGTCCCTTGAGTTACGTGAGGGTTCTGATCCCACACACCCTCGCATAACTCAGATTTCGCATAAGTTGGGAGAGTGGCTTTCTTCCCTCAGTGGAACGCATGTTCTGCAGCCAGGGAAGCAGCAGGAGCACCTGCAGCTCCTTTTGAAAAGTAAATCCTGGGGTTGGGGGGCAGTTGGGGAAGGTTAAACCTGGGGTGGTTTGGGGCTGTAAGGGGAGCAGAGAAGTGGAGTAGAGTCAGAGTCACAGGGGGTGGTGAGCCAGAGCCGCACGCGGAGGGATCTGAACTGGGCTGGGGGGATGAGCCGGAGCCATGTGTGGTTGGTAAGCCAGGCCGTGGAGGGGTGAACCAGGGCAGGAGAAGTGAGATGGAGCTGCATTCAGGTGGTGACCCAGGCTGCTGGGGGGTTTGAATCAGGGCGGGGTGGGGTGGAGAGCCAGGGCCAGGGGCAGGATTTTTAGCTGTGCTTAACTCACCTTAATGCAAATTAAGCGCAACTCAAAAAAAAAATCACATATTTCGAGGTTTTACTGTATATTGTCTGTCTGCCTTTAAGACAACATCTTGACTAACTTCTCTGCTGTGCTTGGCCAAGAACAAAAAACAAATCCTATCCAGCTTGTGTCTGTCTTTGCGTATGTTACCTTTTAGTCTGCTGAGAAACAAAAATGGAAAGCCCAGAACTTTCAAGAAGCAAGAGCTAGTAGTTAAGATGGACAGATGAGACCTACTAGTTCACTTTTATAGAGACAGAGATATAGCCATGTTAGTCTGTATTCTATCAAAACAAAAAAAAACAGTCAAATAGCACTTAAATAACTTTTAGAGCACTCTAAGTGTATGTGTAGCATGTTTGTGATGAGATTTACTTGTAACTTATTTTTAAATGAGAAATTTGATACTTTTTAAAAAAAAATTAAAAATCTAATTTTTTTAATTAATCGATTTTTATTTACGCTGGGCAGGGAATTATCACATTCCAAAACTCTAAAACACTGCATCGTTTTCTAACCTTTTCATACCGTTGATATTTATTAAACTGCATGTAGGGGAAAAGATACGAGCAGTGTTATCAATGGACTCTTTGTTACAAGAGAAAAATGTCTCTGGCCCAAAAGCCAGCACTGAATTTCAAGCTAATCCAAGAGCCAGACTTTATAACAGCAATGACAATGGCTCCAAAATGTAAGTTTAGCAATGGGAGGGGTAGAATTTGACCCCTCCATTCCATGTTTTACCTACACCAAGGCCAGGTTGCTGTACCACTGTGATAAGCTTTAACACTTGCATAACCCTATTAAGCAAAGAGATTATGCAAACAGTTACCCATGGTTGCAGATCACATCTGGGCAAACCTAACTGCAAGTTAAAAACCTGCTGAATGTGCAGTAGTGCAAGAGAGAATTCTGTTAGTAAAGTGCAGGTTTTACTGGGGGTCTTTGGCACATCAGGAACCATGGCTTTGAGTTTCCAACCTTCTAACCGCATAAAACCAAACACCCTTGTTCTCATTCCTTGCTCCTTGCCCAAGGCCCCACCCTGTGCCCCAGCCCTTCTCTGAGGCTCCACCCCTCCTCACTCCATTGCTCACTCTCCCCCAACCCTCACTCACCCATTTTCCACTAGGCTAGGGCAGGAGGCTGGGATGTGGGAAGGGGTGAGGGCTCCAGCTAGGGATACAGGCTCTGGGGTGGGGCTGGGGATGGGAAGTTTGGGGTGCAGAAGGGGGCTCCAGGCTCTGGCAGGGGTTTGGGGAGTAGGAGATGGGATGGGTGCTGGGATGAGGATGGAGATGGAAGGTTCAAGGTGTAGGAGAGGGCACCAGACTGGGGCCTGGGGGTGGGGGTTGGATGTGCACAGGGACCCAGGGCTCTGGTTTAGGAGAGAGGAGTGGATGAAGTGTGCAGGCTCTGAGGAGTCTGGTTGCAGGAGAGGGCTCAGAGCGGTGGTGTTGGGGGGTGTGTGTTGCAGAGTGAACTCTGGGTAGCAGTCAGTTTGGGTGACTCCCCACAAGCAGCAACATGTCCACTGGCTCCTAGCTAGGCAGCGCTGCCCATTGCCTCTGTCCACAAGCTTGGCCCACGCAGCTCCCATTGGCTATGTTTCCCAGTCAACAGCAGCTGCAGAGCTGGCACTCGGGGCAATCACAGAGCCCCCATGGTCATCCCTCCACCTAAAAGCGGAGGGACATGTTGCCACTTCTGGGAAACCACACAGAGCCAGGTAGGGAGCCTGCAAGCCTCGTCCCAACTGGAGCAGAGCAGAGCCCACAAGGTCCCTTTTCAACCGGGCATTCCAGTCAAAAACCAGACATCGGGAAGCACCACATAGAGCAGCGTTAGGCAAACTGCAGTGAAGCTCACTCACTTCCCCCACTTCACTTCTTAAGTTAGAGAGTACAGATGACTCTTATGCAACGCTGTTTTTGTTTCTATATTTATGCCATGCCTTAGGCTTTGAGAGCTCAGACCAGATGCAGTCCTGGCGGACCTCCCTAATATGTCCAGTGTAGTATTTATAATATATATTTACAGCAAGGAATACCTTGGTGCATAGAAATTGGGAGCACTGTAAGCTCCCCTCTTCTGTCCGCTTACTTCTAAACATATTCAAAGGGAAAGTGATCCCACGCTTTTCTATTTTAAGGAGATAAATACATTCTTATGTCCTTTTTGACATACTGGGCCACAGTTAATCCCTGGTGTAATTCCAGGAATTCAGTGGTATTTCCAAAAGGATTCATATATGACATTCATTACAAATTCCGGAACTCAAGGCTTAACATGGAGTGAACCACTGACTTGGCCAAAATGAAAAAGGGCTATGAGGTGGGCGTGAGATCACTGCTGAGAGGCAATGTTATGGCTAACTCTGAAGAACTGCTCCCCAGCTGGCAAGCAGGGAGGACAGTATTTACAATCCCCACCTCCTGCGGTAGCCAGTTTCACAACTTTGATGCCTGATTTGCGTGCAGGATTTATCCCTGTAATATAAGGCAAATCAAATTGCATGCTAGGCTCTGTAATTCTCTATCTATTCATGCTAGATATAAGCAACAAAAATTGTTTCCTCTAAGTTTACAGAAACTTTAATTTTGGGAATAACTGAAATGTACCAACATCGAGCAATTAAACTGCCCTTACACATTACGGCTACTTCTATACTAGAAGCATCCGTTGACAGAAGTGTCTGTCAGAAGAGATGTTCCGACAAAACTTCTGTCAACAGATCTGACGAAGTGGGTCTTTGCCCACGAAAGCTTATGTTCCAAAATATCTGTTAGTCTATAAGGTGCCACAGGATTTCTTGTTGTTCTCGAAGATACAGACTAACATGGCTACCTCTCCGATACTTGTTGACAGATTGTGTCTACACATAAAAGCAAATTAATCTTTCAATCTGCTCAGTCAACAAGAGGGCCTCTGAAGTATATACATGGTTGTTGTTGTTTTTTGACAGTTTCTGTCAACAAAACACACTGTGTAGGTTCTCCATGAGTTTTATCAACAGAAAGCTCTCTAGTGTGGATGTAGCCCGTATGTTAAGCATTGCAAAAGTAGTGACAGTATTCCTTTTATATTTTGTGAGGAGAAAAGGATTTAATAGACATTTCTGGCATCTCATTAGGGGTTACTTACATTCTTCAAGTTTTGAAACAGAAGTACACTTTCACAATTACACAATGCGACAAGGTTCACAATATGCAGCTGGGTTATCATTTCACTTCAGTCTGTTCTTCTCTCTCACTGCCTCACTAATGATGCTTATATACCCGCGAGGGCACAGCTGAGAGCACTCTAAGAAGTTCAAGAAAACGCACGTCTCAGAAAGTGGAAAGTTCCATGACATTCTAACAGGTTAGTGAAAAAATGAATCCACATACAGAATGCCTGAAACATTTTCATTCAAACATTAACACAATGGTAAATAAAATCATTTTAATTTATTCCGTAATGTTTTGTCCTAAACTTGCCTGTGTTCTTGTTTAATTTGAATATTACTAAGTACATCTATATATGACACATGAAAAATGACTGCTTGTATATTAGATTTTAGTTCCTTGTTTTATTAAATTAAGTATTCAGACTAATTTAACAAATTGGAAATCTCTGCTTTTTCCTAATAAGTGGAAGGCAAAAGAAACTTCAAGGAGAATACCTCCTCCTTGCCCATAAATCTGTACCTTTCACCTTCAGGTCCAACTGCAAAAGTCTGGATGCAATTTTATAACTTTTTTGTTGTGATAATTCATACTGTTTACTTTCTGGAATGTTAGAGATTTGAACATTAGTTACATGAAACTCTTTCATATCTGGCAGCCCCAGGACTGGCAGGTTGCCAGATATTCATATATTCTGGTTAATAGAAAGCAGCTGGGGGCAGGCACAGGTAGGAGTCACTGATCCTCTCCAATACCAAAGTTCAGCTCCACTTGCACCCCAGCACCAGCTCCTGCTCAAATGCTGCCCCTGCTTTGTTGGTGGGGATGGCATGGAGCTGACTGAAGATGACAATATCAAGAAGTCCTGTGGCACCTTATAGACTAATAGATGTTTTGGAGCATAAGGTTTTGTGGGCAGAGACCCACTTCATCAGATGCATAAGTGGGGGGTGGGGTTTTAGAGGAGTACTTAAGGAGTGGGGTCCCAGTAAAAGGGAGGGCCAGAGGACTTCTTCTTGTTCTCGAAGATACAGACTAACACAGCTATGTCTCTGATACTTGAAGATGACAATGAGGGGCTTGCCATGCAGCATGGTGGACACCGGACAGGAGAGCAGAGGAGCCTGCTGGCTGCACACACAGGCAGCACTGAGGGACACTGGAGCTGCGTCTACACGTGCACGCTACTTCGAAGTAGCGGCACCAACTTCGATGTTAGGCGGCGAGATGTCGAAGTCGCTAACCTCATGAGGAGATAGGAATAGCGCCCTACTTCGACGTTCAACGTCGAAGTAGGGACCGTGTAGACGATCCGCGTCCCGCAACGTCGAAATTGCCGGGTCCTCCATGGCGGCCATCAGCTGGGGGGTTGAGAGATGCTCTCTCTCCAGCCCCTGCGGGGCTCTATGGTCACCGTGGGCAGCAGCCCTTAGCCCAGGGCTTCTGGCTGCTTCTGCGGCAGCTGGGGATCTATGCTGCAGGCACAGGGTCTGCAACCAGTTGTCAGCTCTGTGTATCTTGTGTTGTTTAGTGCAACTGTGTCTGGGAGGGGCCCTTTAAGGGAGCGGCTGGCTGTTGAGTGCGCCCTGTGACCCTGTCTGCAGCTGTGCCTGGCATCCCTATTTCGATGTGTGCTACTTTGACGTGTAGACGTTCCCTCGCTGCGCCTATTTCGATGTTGGGCTGAGCAATGTCGAAGTTGAACATCGACGTTGCCGGCCCTGGAGGACGTGTAGACGTTATTCATCGAAATAGACTATTTCGATGTTGGCTGCACGTGTAGACGTAGCCTGGGTGGGCACTGATCAGACCAGCCCCTAGGGGCAGGACATCGCTCTGGTGCTTAGTAACTCAAACCCCAGCCATTTTGCCGCTTCTCCATGCTCCTGCCCAGTGTCCACTGCCCAGAGCCACTCAGCTGTGTGTTATGCTGGTTATTTGAGTGTTTTGGTTACTCAAATACCAGATAAAAATTTACTTTATTGTGATTTGGGTTTTGTGCAGAGTGCTTAGTAGGCGTTGACAATTACAAATTGTGGGCGATGTTACTGTAGATTGCAATCTTGGGTTCTGCTTTGTTAAAAGGCAAACATCCCACAGGAGTGTCTCTTTGTTAAGGAATGTGGACATACTCTTCTTCCTTCTTGAAGAGAAGCCTGTGGTTTGTTAGGGCCACAAAAATAGAAACAATCCTTGCTCTCCCTTCTTACCCCCTTTTCTCTTCATAATGAAAAGAGTCTGTTTCAAGTTCTAACACACAGTTGTAGGAATATACATACTAGAAACCGATTCCTTGTATAAGTCCTCTGGGGTCAATGTGCAACTTTAAGGAAAACCTATGTACTTAGCAAGTGTTTATTTGAAAATATTTTTGTATTTAAATGCAAGCCACATGACAACTGCATAAAACATCTGCTACATAAATAGTAAGAGGGTGTGTGCACAAATATAGAAATGTCATTTAATATCCTGGTAACTTACATAAGAAGCTATTTAAGAGCAGAATGTTTACGGGGGTTAATTAAGTCATCTGGCAATGCCTGAAAGAAAGAGCCACTTCTCCAAGAACTGTAATAAATAAAAAATAATAAATGCATTTTTTTAGGGTTATTTAAGCTAAAATGCTCTTTAGGAATCATGGACATAAAAAAAGCAACCCTAACCCTAAAGCAAAAAATTTTCTATATAAAAATAAGGCTGCTTGGACTCACCTGAAACCAAAGTTTCAGCTCCTAGTACATGCTAATAAAACTAAAAGAATTTCTCAGAAAATGGACTAAATACAAAAGAGTTAAAACACTGTACTTTAAAAATATTCTGAGACTTAGTTTCTTTCACAAAGTTTAAAGACAGTTATCACCCTGTTGTCTATGCTAATAGATGGCTCATTCATGAGCTGGAGATACCACCAGCCCAAGAGGAGTATGTCTACCCAATCCAAGTCAATAAACTCAGGCTAGTAGGACAAAAAGCAGTCAAGTAGCACTTTAAAGACTAGCAAAATAGTTTATTAGGTGAGCTTTCGTGGGACAGACCCACTTCTTCAGACCATAGCCAGACCAGAACAGACTCAATATTTAAGACACAGAGAACCAAAAACAGTAAGCAAGGAGGACAAATCAGAAAAAGATAATCAAGGTGAGCAAATCAGAGAGTGGAGGGGTGGGGGGGAAGGTCAAGAATTAGATTGAGCTGTTTTTGGTTCACTTTTGATTTTTGAGGAACCCTCACCCCCATCCCACCTCTTCTCCACCATCATCCAAACCCACTTTAACAAAAAAAATTCAATTCATAATTTAAAATAAACACAAAAGCTGCATATAAAAATGTTGTTTAAAATTAAAATAAGCACAAATAATTTTTCTTGGCCCCTTGCAGTTGCCTGGTGCAGCCTCCAGAGCTGCCCACTGGCCTGAGATCTGCACTGCTAGAGCTGCCCACCTGAGCCCCATGCCACCAGGGCTAGCCACCCGCTCCCCCACCTGCCAGCACCAGCCATCCACCTACCACCAGCCACCCAAGCCCTGTGCTGCCAGGACCAGCCACCTGCCCACTAGCCACCCACCCCAGCTGTGGGCCAGCCACCCAAACTGCCCACCCAATCCCCATGCTGCCAGGGCCAGCCGCCCACCCGCCATCCCAAGCTGCCCAAGCCCCACTCTGCTGGGGCCAGCCACAAACCCACCAGCTTGAGCTGCCCAACCCCCACATGGCTGTGGCCAGTTGCCCAAGCCCTACTCTGTCGGAGCCAGCTGCCTGAGCCCCAGTAGTTCCACAAACTGGCCAGCCACCTGAGCCCCGCAACCCTGAGTACCACCCGGACGAACCCTTCTCCTGCCCTCCCACAAAGCCAGGCACCCCCAGCCCCCCATCTAAGCCCATCCTCCTCCTCCCCCCAACCCACAATCACTCTGATTTGCAGGAGGCAGCTAGTTGCATGTGGGTCTTTGCTGCTGCCTGCTTTTTATAGTGGCTGCACCAGATCACCCACGTAAAATGGCAGGGGTTGAGAGCCAGAAGCAAAGGCCAGATCTTTCTTCAGGTGGGAGAAATGATGGGGGGGCTGGGTAGCCTCACACCCCCCCTGGAATTTCTTCACACCCCTCCAAGGGGGCACACCTCCCAGTTTGGGAAACCATGATCTAGATCATCCTCTTTTCTCCATATAACACCCTTTTACATTCTTGAAACCTGCTCTTATGTCCCCTCTCAGTCTTCTTTTCTAAACTAAACAAACCCAATCCTTTCAGTCTTCCCTCATAGGTCATGTGTTCCAGACCTTTAATCATTTTTGGTGCTCTTCTCTAGACCCTCTCCGATTTCTCCACATCTTTCTTGAAATGTGGTGCCCAGAACTTAACACAATACTCCAACTGAGGCCTAATCAGCACAGAGTAGAGCAGAAGAATGACTTCTCATGTCTTGCTTATAACACTCCTATTAATGCATCCCAAAATCATGTTGGCTTTTTTTTGCAACAGTGTCACACACTGTTGACTTACATCGAGCCTTACCAATCTGCCCCCATCTTACACAACAATGCCTGTAAGAAAATTAAGTTACTTTCATCCCCATGGTCAGGGAACAGAATGATTACTGATGTTATCGCTGACCACCCGGCCTACATGCCAGGATGGGAGAAGGTCCTTTTGTACTTTTTCTAATATCTGACACAGTACCAGCTCCAGTCCACCCATCAAACAGCTGAATAATTTAAAGGTCAGTCCCCAGGTTTTGGGAAACAGGCTACTCTGCTGGGAAGGTTACTGGCTACTCGGAGGCGGGAGTGCAGCCTCATACGCAGGAATTTCCGGGAGGGGGTGCTTTTTCTTTTTGTAAATGTGACCCACCACCATCCCCAACAGGTTCTGCCCTTCTTCCCACATCCCCAGCTCTCTAGCTGGCTCTGACCTCATCCCACACCACCCCCGCACCTTCTCCAGCCAGCCTGGTCCTGGCCGTGCCCCTCTCCTTCAGCATTCCTGCTGCTGGCAGCCATGCCTGTGCACACAGGGCCCTGATGCCCTAACCCTCTTCCCTGCTCCTCTCTGCCCTGTGTGCTGGGGTCCTGGCTGCCACACACCCAGGACTCTCCTAGCTGCCCACAGCCCCACACAGGTACCAGGCATCCCCGATGGCATGCACAGTGTTCCTTCTAAAATGTCCCATCTTTGGACCGGCTGAATTTTCTTTAGGGTGGGTTAAAATTTCTTACGTGAAACACCAATGCTGAGGTAGTGCATGGATGTGCACCTCGTGTGCAAACAAAAACCCAGATAAAAACACATACAGTAAACAGTCCATAGGTGCGGAAGAAAATATACTAACAAGGAGCAATGCTTACAATGTTTATTTAATAGGCAATCCAATAAAAAGAAAATGAACACTCCTTTTGGAATGCCTGTATTGTTGTCACCCTTTCTAACAACTCAAGCTAGTGACCACGCCAAAAATGCACCTTATCCACACAAAGCTCAGCTTTAAGATGCTAAACAAATCCGTGAGTCAATTAGAAATACTCCCAAATAATTATGGGATGGAGCATGGGAGGCTCTGGCCAGCGACCTGGGGATGGGAGCAGCAGTCAGGGTTGGGATATAGGAGGTGCTCTGGGCATGGGGCTGGAGTGTGTAAGGGATGCAGCAGTAAGGGCAAGGTGCTGGGGAGGTTAGGAGTTCAGGAAGAGGGGTTGGGGTGCTGGAGGGGCCCAGAGCAAGGCATCAGCGTTCATGAGGGGCTCACAATAGGACATTGGGGGTGGGGGCTATAGTTGGCAGGGCAGGAGGCTGGGAGTGGGAGTTAGGGTACAGTGTGTGGTGGGGGGATGACCCTGAGGCCAGGTTATCTTATCTGGGCACTGATTTTAGATCAAGGTGGTCTTCTGAAGAATTTATTTAGAAAGCTGTCTGAAGATCCGAGCATTTAAGGCCAAAGCTGAATACTCAGACTGCGCACCTAAATAGCTATGAAAGGATTTTTAGAGATGTGATTTTTAGAAGCTTTATCCACAAACTAATGAAATGTTTAAAGTAAAATTTTAAACTAAACTCTTGTGGGCATAATGCACAACTGGTTTTGTCAGTAATTTCATGGTTGGTACATGCACTTTAGATGTTTTTAATTACCACGCAATGTTTCTTTCACAGGTTCTATCTTATGCCAATAGGTCTGACAAGCTGAAAGGGTTTTCACCCTCCCATTGCCTCTTCTACCAGCCACTTGTGCCTGAGGCAGGAAGGGGAGCATTTGTACCCTGTGCACCCCTCCTCCCATGCCTGTGGGCCTGGATTGTAGCTTGCAGTGAGCCCTATCCCGATTGTCTCCCTTGCCAGAAAACTCTGCTCCTCCTCAAGCCTGCCCCATCTGTGTGCTGATCCTCCCTGCCACAGCCCAAGGTCATGATCCTATGAGGCAGGCAGCACCCAAAAGGGCAGGGCCATAGGTTAGAATGGAAGGGAAATACCATGGAGCCCAGAATTGCTCCATGGAGGAAGATGGGCAGGTGGCCTGGTGAGGAAGCAAGCCAACAGCATAAGGCTGTCAAGAGTCCTGGTCCAGAAAGGGAAGGATCAGAAACAGGAGGATGCCAGGGAGATCTGCACTATGGGAAAAAGAGGGAACCCTTACTTGGCTTCTGTCCAGAGCATTCAACCTGAAGCTTGGAAATGCCTTTGCTGCTTGTTTGTTTCTCTATCGGAAGTCAGAAGACACTGTTTGACATTTAGTTGCTGGGCAATGTTACAAACAAAAGCTGAGCGCCTTAGGTGAGGAATCGGCAAAAGCGATGGAGGAACTCAAACATAAATATTTCTGAAGAAAAATGTTTATCTATGCTTTCCAGGAGGAGCCAGCAGCAGCTATTACTCACTGCAACCAAACAGCACAGCCTAGGATCAGCACTCTTCATGTTATGTAATGCACTCCAAGCTTTTATATACAATACAACCAAAGAACAGGGAACCTTACAGCCCCGCCCAGTGACAATACACTGCCAAAATGACAGGCATCATGGCACATAAGAACTTGGAGACTCGGCCAAGATCAGTACTTACTATGCTAGGCACATCCCATACATGTAACAAAGAGACGCTGCCTGCCCTGAATCTAAATTGGCAAGACAGCCAGGGAAGTACTGTTACACCCATTTTACAGATGGCAAATTGGCAGCTCAGAGAGAGATGACTTGTCCCAGAATCAGGAACTAAAAACATTTTAACCTTTGGCAGCTACATCCCCTTACCAAAAGTAAAAAAAATAAAGATTTTGATTACATGGAGTATTTTTATACTACCTCTGCAACTCCAATCTGATGAATGAATAAACGATTCCAGCAGGTACAGACTTGAACAAAAATCCTACATCCAGACAACCCAGAGCTGTAAGGGCTTTTGTATAAGGATCCAAACTCTGCTAGAATTTAGGCCCCCATCTGGTCTCCATTATGGAGTTTGGTAAATGCTTAATGGCCAATGCCCTATCAATCTGAATGTAAGAACTAGTATAAAACACATCCTATCAGGCAATTTTCAAACCTGAAGTGCACACAGTTTATTCTCCCCAAAAAAACACTGTTCAATTTTAACATTGTTCAGTATGGTCATTTATAATAGTTTCATGACATTGTTTTAAACTATACATCTACATAATTCAATCACTAGTTAATTTGATTCCCCCATTCAGTTTGATCATAGTCTCAGGAACTGAATCATTAACATTAAAAGAATAACATGTCTTTCCATCCTTCATTTGGATTAAATTTAAAAATCAATTTATCTGGGTTTATTAAATGTCAATTTTCTCTAGAAATTTTACAAAGAAAGAGCCAAAATTCTCAATAATGTTGAACAAAAAAAAAAAAGGTAGACCAAGCAAGGTACACGGTAATTAAAGATAACTAAGACCAGGTCTACACTATAAACTTACATGGTTAAGTCGCTCCAGGGCATGAAAAATCCAAATTCCTGAGTGACACAGTTACATCAATGACCCCCAGCACAGGTAGCACTTTGTCAACAGGAGGGCTTTTCTCATCAGTCTAGCTAAGGCCTTTAAGAAGAAACTTTCCCACTAACACGATCCTGTTTCAAGTGAAGCGCATCATTGGTGCGGCTTCTTTGAGCAGCTGCACTGCTGCTGCATTTTAAATGCAGACCTGCTCTAAGAGTTGCGTTATTCTGATTTACTTACATTAATGCTATAATCACAGCCACATGCTATAAAACCTGCAATAAGCAAACAAATGATCATATACGTAACAAGATTGATTCCTTAATTCAAGGTGATAAAAAAAGCTACACTAAACAACAAGGCAGCATGTGCATGTGTAACATATATTTAATGAATTAACGATACTACAGATACCATGCTTTGAAACTACAGCTGGGCAAACTGTTTGCAATAACTAATTTGTTTGGCAAACTTAACTCACTTTCCTGTCTCAGCATGATCAACCAATAGACTGTAGTTTTAAATAACATGTTCATTACTCAAAGCAACTGGACAAATACTTTGTGCAAACAGATCTCAACCATGAATTGCTTACAAACTGTTCTCAAAGAGGCTTCAAGTAATTCAATATTCTGTGTGAGTGGACACCACAGTCACGTGGTATTATTTCTTTTCCTCACTTGACCTTTAAGAAGTATTTCAGCATCTGCTCAAAATGCGTTTGCTTTTATCACAAAACATATTTTGTCCTGCCAAAAAAATTTATCTCTGGTCTTTGTGCTTAAATTTGCTTTCCACAAACAAAACGTTTGTGGGAAAAAAATGGGATGGGAATATGGAATCCCTAGTTCATGGGTGCCAGAAGGACTACAAAAGTGGTGGAAAAGAAGTAACAAAAACAAGTATAAATAACAAGGTCAATTCTAAATGGCATAACAGTGGGTCAACTGGGCCAAATTTCAGTGAGCGGCATGGGCCCCGGTACATGGGATAGCAATGCCACTCACTCACAGAATCACAACGCCATCCATTCAAATTTGGCCCAGCCTCTCCTCTGTCATAACAGCAGGATACACTGTTATACCACCCAGCTCCCAGGGGCAGGAAATGAAGGGCTGGACCCGAGCCATAACAAGGGTGTAGCAAGTGAGGTACTTCCCTCAGGCACATAGCTGAGGGGGCACAGAAAAATAATACAGAAATATTAACTAATAAAATACTATGAATATATAAACATGACAGGGCACAACTGTATATTCTTGCCTCAGGTGCAAAATTAGCTAGTTATGGCACTGACCCCTCATTGTACCCTGCCACGTTCAAGTTCTCAAAAGTCAGGGCCAAAAGGTACAATGATTAAAAGACAAATTTTTGATATCACATGCCAAAATATATAAAGCCAACAGCCTTTACTCAAACTCTAATGAACTCTCAAGCAGCAGTTTTCTTACTTTGCCAATCTCTACATTCTGATTATCATTAATAGAAATATTTTTCATCGTGTGTTTCTACGGTGAAACCGACGTTTACCAGCATCTACTGATAAAAATCAAATCCTTCCAAGCCTACCTATGAACCACTGGAGAGACGCTCCCAGTAGAAGGCATTTCACTTCTAGATATCTCACTCCCATTGAATATTTTTACTTGGAATCATTTTCTCTCAGATTTTTATTATAGATCCATATATTGCAAGGTTGTTAGAATACTTTGTAACTGACATACATCTTGGAATTAACAGAAAGTCCCCTTCAAAAATCAGGTATTATTTAAATGTTGCTCTCCTAGCTGCACAGTGGCTCAGAGTATGAATAACAAGAAACAGTTTGGCCAGCATACATTGTTCATATAGTTTAGGAGGAGGGAATTCATAATATAATGATCTATTTCTGCCTGCATTTCAGTCTGGTATCAAACTGAAAGCTGTGAAGTAATTAGATGTTACATCACAAACTTGGCAATACTCCCTCAAGTGTACAATCCATGTATCTAGTGTGGGAATGAGATGGAAATGCCAACCATTTCATGGTAATTAACAGAACCAGTACTTTCGAGGCTGTGACCTCTCTGGCACTCACAGAAGTGCAGAGAAATCCTATCTGCTATCAGCAACTCCTCCACCTAAATAAGAAATGCCACTGACAGGCTCCAAGGGGACAGGGGAATCTTACAGAGTTCTTCTGGGCTGAAAGGACTGCAACACAGAGACACTAGAGATCAACCAAGCAGAGCAAAAGCAGGAAGCAACTCAATTCTCCTTTGAGGCCAGGGAGGGAGAAGAATTCCACAAGAGCAATAGTAGCGCTAGTAACCAAATATAGTAACCTTGGTAATAATTATCTTCATTCATGTAACACCTAGAAACCCAAAGCACTTTGCAAACAGATTAATTAAGCCACTCTGCAGCCCTGGGAGACAGGCAGTGTCAGCACTACCCCACTATAGTACTTACTACTTTGCACTTTTTATCTTAAAGCGTTTTAAAGAGGCATATAACTATTACTTCCCTAATGACACACACGTCTTTACGCACTCACCCACTCCCCTTGTACGATTCTACCTGGGCTCCCACTAAAGTGCTGTATGCCCACAGTGCAATTGTATAACCCTACACCCGTAAGAGTTGGAGCTGGGTCAACTGACATGTGCCCAACACTGATATTTTTTATATGGTGTGCATACCCTTGAACTAAGCAACTAGTCCTGGATCACACAGCTGTGCCACACGCTCTGATGGGGTATATTCATTAAGCCACATTTCCTTTTGTAACTAACAAACACCTCTTAAGTCTTGTACTTATACTCACAACCCCATGGCATGGGCTGGGCTAGAACAAGGTGATCAGAGCAAGTGTGAAACTTCAGGACACTTTTTTCCGGGAAAGGAGTACAGTTATTTATCTAACACAAAGCCCCTGATATCTGGATGTCCCCATGATATGGAAGGCCGGTCACCTTAGGAAAGGACAAGTTTAACTCCAAGCATCTGCACCTACACGCACACGCTGAGCGTGTCTAGAACAATATCAGCTGAAGGGCGGCATCCCCTCCGGAGATCCCTTCCCTGCCTCGCTGCTGGAGCCGAGCCGGAGCAGCAGGCGCTTTCCTCCCCCATACTCTGCACGGGCCTCTCCAGAGCAAGGCTGGACTTTGCCAGGGCCAGGAGGGGCGAGCACCCTGCAGAGAAACCCGGCCCTGCCCCCTTGAGCTGGCCAGTCCCAAACCTCGGAGGGGAGGGCGCTTGCGCGCCCAGGTCTGTGCCGCTCCCAATGGCCGAGACACGCGGGTTGGGAGGGCTCCCGACTGGCGCGCGCCCGCCCCCTGCCCCTCCCCGCGCCGCACAAAAAGCCGCCCGACAAGTTTCTTGGAACTTTGCCTCCCCTGACGCAAACAATGGAGCGGGGCCCCATCCTCCCAGGCAGCCAATAGGCACCTGGGGGGACCCGGCTGCCACCAATCAGAGGGAGCTGGACAGTTCCCCGGTCCTGACTGACCTTCAGCGCCTGGCGCGGGCGGGGGATAAAAGGGCCCCGGGCGGGCGGTGGAGGTTTGGCTGCTGCAGCTCCCGCCTGCAGGAGCCGGCGGCGCCCGGATCGCAGCGGGAGGCAGCGCAAGCCCGCGGGGAGCCGGCCCCGGGGTCACCGCCGCAGCGGAGGGGCTCGCGGACCGCCGCCGCCGCCACTCATTCATTGCAGCCGCAGCAGCATCGGGAGCGGGGCTCGGCGGCGGCCGGGCGGAGCAGCCCCCCTCCCACTCGGTAGAGGTGAGCGCCCTGCCACGGCCCCTCCCCACCCTGGGACCCGGAGTGGAGCAGGGCCGGGAGGCGATTCCGGCGGAGGCTGAAGGGGGAAGGTGGAGACGGGCGGGGAGAGTCGGCCTAGGGGTAGGAACGTGTTGGGGAGCGGGGGGGAGGGCTGGGGTTGGACAGGGAGTGGGGCTGGGGAGTGGGGCTACGTGGAGAAGGGAGAGGGATGGGGGTTGTGGGTGAAGGGAGAGATGGGGACCATGGCTGGGGTTGAAGGTGAAGGGTGAGCCTGGGGGATGGGGCTGTGAGCAAAAGGCGGGTGTAGGGCAGAGCAGAGACGTTGAGACGGAGAGCAGGACGGTAGGAGATGTTGGGAGGAGCAGGGTTATGGGGTGAGGGAGGAGAGGTGGGAATAGGGCTTTGGGGCAAAGAAAGGGAGATGGAGAATTTATAAAATCATAATTGATATTAGCCTGAGATGGGCTACAGAATGTGTCAGATTTACCAGCATGCTGCCTTTGGAGAAGGGGGAAAAAAAGGGGGGCTTGAGTCTGCTGTGGCTGATAATTTTGTTAAATTAGATTTGGTTGCTGGTGTTTCCAGCTCTGTACTTCCTATCTTGCCCTTGCTTTGTTTACCTATAATTCAGATAAAGACCAGAAGGGTTAGTGCATCTCTGCCATTTTATATGTAACCAGACCAGGGGTCAGTAACCAAAATAGCAAGAAAAGCCATTTTCCCCACTTGGGTACAAAATTCAATTCAGGAGCCACAGTGCATGTGAATAAGAGATTATCCTTCATAAGTCACAAACCATACTTTTTGTAATCCCTATCTCAGAACACCACACACACTGATTTATAATGCGATCCATATTTGCTGCAGGACATTCTCAACATTTTTGCGTATTCATATTTCCTCACACTTTACATGTGTGTTTATGCCACTGTCTGACTTTCACTCGTGAACCTTCTCTCTGGAGGACACCAGAGGGGAGGAGCAGGTTATTCAATGTTTCGCGATCACTTTGTTTACTATTTAGCTACCAGTTGTTCATCTTGGAGCTTTTAGATCACTGTTTATCAAAAATGATCTGGAGGGTTTTTTGTTTTGTTTTTTAAACTTTGCAATTATAGCTGTGGGAGCCACAAAGAGACCCTTAAAGAACTGTATGTGCCTCTGGAGCCACAGGTTGCAGACCCCTGGCCCAGACTGACTAGTTTGCTGAACTGATAAATCTGGGTCAGCCCTGCCTGCCACAAGGAAAGTTAGAAATTAACTGGTTAAAAGCACTGCTGGAGTTGGAAACGGGGGAGGAACAAAAACAAAAGCTTTGCTGGGGAGTTTTGTGTTACTATGGTGCCTGTAGGCTCACTGGGGAGGGGAAAGGTCTAATAGTTAAAAATCACATTTTGTTTTTTGGGAAGCATTTCTATAGGTCCTGGACCTAATGAAGCATTTTGAAAAAGTAAGAAAAAGCTTGTCCTGAAACCCAAGCTCAGCGATGCCCTGGAACGTCAAATGGCTGAACAGCTACAGCAGCAGTTCCCAGTCCCAAAAGCAATGCAAGAAATCTTCCTTTGCCTTTTACCAGGCAGTGAGGGACCTTCTGCCTGTGTGGCTTCTGGAGGACATGAGGACAATGGAGGTCTTTCACTGGGAAGAAGGTGGAAAGGTGAGCACCTACTCTCCCTCAGAGGCTCTTCTCTATGCTCTGGTGCACAATCACCAACCTTATGCCCAACACCTACTGAATAAGTTTCCTCAAAGTGCCCTGGCCATACCCAGCCAGAATTTCAGCTGCTGCCAGTCATCCCCTCACCTAGCCATGGCAGTTCGCTACAACCGCACTCACATCCTCTTCAGAATACTGAAAGCTATCAGAGACTTCCCCAAGAGCGAGCGAGCTAGCTACCTGGACCGCAGGGGATGCAGTCGTATGGAAGGCAGCAAAACTGCCTTGCACATGGCCTGTGAACTCTCAAGACCTGAATGTTTGCTTTTACTGCTGGGTCATGGGGCATCACCCTGCTTATGTGACTGCACTGGGAATACCCCCTTGGACATCTTGCTTCAGCAAATTTCTCAGGCTCCTCCAGCTAACTTGCGCTCCAAGCTCCTTTTGCTTGACTCCCTTTTCCTCTTCATGCCTCAGGAACTCCACTTTTCAATGAAACAGCAGCTTCTGGACAATTGCCAGTCCTGGCTAAACCTTTTGGGAGAGAACAGATTTAAATGGCTGGCAGGCTTAGCTCCCACATCTCTGTTCATCACAGCCATGCGTGTCTTAATCAGGAGCATTTCCCCTGAAGAGTTCCCAGAGGCACTGGACAATCTGCCTTTGCCACAGTTTCTGAAGCCTTTAGACTTGAAATTGAAGAGCTAAGGGGATGCTTGAGAGCCTCCAACTTGTGTGGTGAAAATGGGCTGCTAGGTGTTTTACTGAAAACGTTTCAGTATAAAGAGCTGTTAATGCAGAAGTGGGGCACTGCTTATTTTAATTAGAACATGTTTTTAAAAGGATTGTATCAAGCACTTTACATATCTTTTTTTTTTTAAAGATAATTGTGGTGAGTCATTTTTCACATCACTTTATAAAAAGTGTTATGGCACTTAGATACATGGGTGTATATATTTTGTAAACAGGTATAAATAAAGCAGTGGCAGATATGACTGAAAATGGAATCTAGCAACTTAAAGTTCTGAAGTGACACATCTGTGACAGTCTTATTCAACATATTTATAAATTATCTGGAAGTGGGGATAAACAGTGAGGGGCAAAATTTGCAGATGCAAAATTACTCAAGATTGCTATATCCCAGGCAGCCTGTAAAGAGCTATAAGAGGATCTCAAAACTGGGTAACTGGGCAACAAAAAGGCAAATGAAATTTAATGCTGATGAATGCAAAGTATCAAAGAGGTAGCTGAGTTAGTCTATATCTTCAAAAACAAGAAGTTCTGTGGCACCTTTATAGACAAACAGATATCTTGGAGCATAAGCTTTCGTGGGCAAAAACCCACTTTTGTCATACATCTGCTGAAGTGGGTCTTTGCCCTCAAATGCAAAGTAGAATATGTTGGAAAACATAATCCCAACTATATTGCCTCTACATAAATTCATGGTGCACTCGTATCTTGAATGCTGCTTGCAAGTGTGGTCACCCTATGTCAAAAAAGTAATAGTGGAATTGGAGAAGATTCAGAAAAGGGCAACAAAGTCTGAGGGGTGTGGAACAGCTTCTGCTTGAGGAGAGATTAAGATTGTGACTTATCTTCAAAAAGGACAAAATGTGTGGGATACGTTTGAGAGCTCTACAATACAACTGATGTGGAGAAAGTAAATAAGGAAGTGCTAACTTACTCCTCATCACAAAAGAGTTAAGAGTCACCAAATAAAATTATTAGGTGGTAGCTTTAAAAAAAACAAAAGGAAGTAATTCTTCACGCAATACACAATCTGTGGAATGCCTTGCCAAAGGCCATGAAGGCCAAGACTATAAGAGTTCAAAAAAGAATCATAAGTCATAGTACATGAGTCTATCCATGGCTATTAGCCAGGACTGGTAGGAGTGGCATCCCTAGTCTGTGTTTGCCAGAAGCTGAAAATGGATGACTAGGGATGGATCACTTAAGGATTACCTCAGAGTTCTCTGTATGCTATGGTGAATCAGGGGGACTGCTCCATGCCACAGGTGATCCCACTTCTGCATCAGACCTCACACCCCTCTAGAAATCTCCCTGACTAGCCTGTTCTGTTCTTTCCTTGTGGGGTATCTGACATTGGTCACATTTGGAAGACAGGATACGAGGCTAGCTGGACCACTGGTTTGGTCCAATATGGTTGTAAGGTGATACAGGGTCCAGAAACCCCCTGCCCAACCTCATCCAGCCTCTTCCCACCCCTGCTCTGGCTCCGCTTTGTCCCTTCCACCAAGTCTCTCCTGAACTACAGGGCACCTTAAAGCCCAGAGCCTGGGGCAATCACTCCAAGCCATCCAATGAACAGGATGGCTCTGCTCATTGACACCCTTGGTTCTGCCTTGTCTTTCATGTTGACAGGCCACAGTTCAGGAACAAATCAATTTAAACGTGCCCTGTTGGCCAAGATTCTATTAAAGGGAGGAGGAAGGTCCTCATCCTCCCCCAACTTTGCAGAAGCCCCTTCACATGAACACTATGTTTGAGGCAGTCATCTTAGGGGAACAACTAGGAAAAGACTGAGTAGAACTGGCAAGTGCCATTCTCCTGGTTGTTGTCCTCCTTTGATCCCACAAGGATGCTCTTTGAAAAGCTGGTGTCAGCATTGCATCCTCTGGCGGCTTCTCTGTTCTCATTTCCTACCCCAAATGTGCAAGCATAGGCTCAACTGAAAAGGCCATGACATCCTTAGTCCCTGTAGGTATTTAGGGAATAGCTTAGATGCACTGGAACACCACCTGAATATCTGACCCTTAGTGGATGACTAGAGAGATACACGTAATATTCCCAGAGATCTCTGCGCTGGAAGGGTCGTGCCCCTCTTTGCTCTGCAAGAACCAAATTTTGCCTTCTCTCACCAGTCACTGAAATCATTTGTTTCACAGTTTCCCTCCCACCTTCAGGTCTACAGTTGGACGGCATGTGCTGAGCTGCAAGGTTGGGAGGAGGAGGAGGAGGAGTTGGCATCCAAGATTCTTACCATGAATTCTCTTGTTACGTTAGGGAATTCAGCCTCCTAGCTCTCTGCATGGTGGGCATCGGGAAAGAAAAAATCCCTTAGTTGTAATATAAATCGTTTTCATCATTAACAAGTTTGGTGAGAAAAAAATTATGAAAAACATAGAGCAAGCAACTAAATTGATCATCGTTCATCTGAATAGATTCTGGAAGTTTTCTCCAGTGTGGATCTCCATCTTTAGCCACAAAGTTCTAGTGGGTATATGATAATACAGGAAATCCGAGAGCAGTTGTTCCCAAACTTTTCAGCATCACATCCCCCTTTTGATTTTTGAGAAACCCTCACACCCCCACACTCTTCTTTACCATCATCCAACCCCCCTTTAATAAAAAATTCAATTCACGATTTAAAATAAACACAAAAACTTGATATAAAAATGTTATTTAAAACTTAAAATAAGCACAAATAGTTTTTCTTGGCCCTTTGAAGGTGCCTGGTGAAGCCCCATCTGGGCAACTGCTTGAGCCCCATGCCAGTTGCCAGAACTGACTGCGAGAGCCACCTGTCCGCTTGAGACCTGCACTGCCAAAACCATCCACCTGAGCCCCACACCACCAGGGCTAGCCACCCTGCTGGCTGCCTCAACCCCGCACTACTGGAACCAGCTGCCTGTCTAGCAGCCACCCACCCACGCCCCACACTGCCAGGGACAGCCGCCTGCCTGCCATCCCGAGCTGCCCAAACCCCCGCTGCTGGGCCCAGCCACCTACCTGCTACCCCAAGCCACCTGAGCTGCTAGGGCCAGCCGCCCACCCATCAGCCTGAGCCACCCAAGCCCCATGCTGCTGGGGCTAGCTACCAACCCAAGCTGCCTGAACCCTGCAATGCTGGGGCCAGCTGCTCAAGCACCATGAGTCCCACAAGCCCCTCATGCCACCTGCCTGAGCCCCTCCCATCCCACAAAGCCAGGCACCCCCAGCCCCCTGTTCTCACCCCATCCTCCTTACCCGAGCCAGGCACCCACAGCCCCCCATCTAACCCCATCCTCCTCATCCCCCCTACAACCCATACTCACTCATCTTTGCAGAAGGCAGCTAACTTCACATGGGTCTTCACTGGCTGCCTGCTTTTTATAGCAGCTGCGCCAGGTTACCCCATAAAATGGCAGGGTCTGAGAGCCAGAAGCAAAGGCTGGATCTTTCTTCAAGTGGGGGGAAATGATGGTGGGGGCTGGGTTGCCTTGTGCCCCCGCTGGAATTTCTTCACGCTCCCCAGTTTGGGACACTACGTACTAGAGGGTTGGTGTGCGTTTGAAATTTGAGATGCAACAGACTAAAAATAGCTTGTTTTAGGCTGAGATAATTGAAAATACCTTCCAGAAAAAGACAAGCATGTGTTTGCTCAAGCTAATTAACACAGGAAATGGAGATCCCTTGCTAGCAAGGATGGTTTGAAATAACCAAAATATGTGCGCTTTGATTCCCCACCGCAGGTACCTCAGGGATAACAAAATGAAGTCCTGGTATAGAGTTCAGTGAACCACTCAAAGCCAAGAATGCCCCTCACAATAGTATAAAAACCTATAGTGCTGGATTCTTCATCTGACTATCTTTCCCACTATTTTCGGATCACTGACATAAGAGTATATTGCAGAAACTAGATGATCAAGCAATCAGTTTTAATTGTGCTGACACGAATCCTTCACTCCCCACACCTAAGAAAAGTGGTAGCCTTCATAACAGTGTGTCATAGGCATAATATACTACAGGCTGGGGAAATTTAGGGTTTTGAAAGGATGCTCTGAAATAAAGATTTTTTTAGCAAGTTTTCTGTTCTACCCAAAGGTGTTTACAGATAAGACAGCAGAATTTGAGAGGTTTTGTGCTGTCAGCAGCGCCCATGCAGACAGCCTCCTTCTGCATGGTTACTGTTTACTGAAAGATTGAAATTAACAAAAATATGCTATCTTATTCTCTTTCCTCTCATACCTGCTTTTCCTGGTCCCTCGGCCCTCTCAACTGGTGCTGCTGCCACCTTCCACAGCAATTACTCACTTCAGTGCTGGCATTAAACTTTTACTTAGCTCCCTCAGCAAGGAAAGAGGGGGCATTATGCTGAACATTAAACATTTTTATTGCTCTTTTCCCAGAGGAAACAGGAAAAAGAGCAACATGAATATATTGTATCATGATCATTTCCCAGACTCCTCTTTGTTCAACCTAACAGGTTATGTCCATATTCCTGTGTACTCAGCGACTGAGACCCATCAAAATCAGTTCTTTGTTCTTTATGTTTTTGAAATGTAAACAGGTAAGAGAAAAATACTATACAATGTGACCTGAAAAATAGCAAAAGGTAGAGGACGGTAAGAAAACACTCACTGTCATACAGACAAAACAATTGTCACAACATTCAAAGCTATCAGAACAATCTCAAAAGGGTCATATGAAGCCAGATGGGAAGTTTACCGCTCCACTTAGAAGCTCTGCAGAGAGGATTTAAGGACAAGTCCCACTGTCCACTGAAATCAACTGAAGTTCTGCTGACTTTACTGTGAGTCAGATCTGGCTCTTGAATATAAAGGGCAAAGGAATCCCGATTTGTGAAACTTTCCCAAACCTTAGCAGAATAATCCAGTGTGCTCTAGAAGGCTGCATTAAAAACTATGGGTAGCTACTGTCACCAGGGTCCCAAAGGAGCCACAATGAGATTACTCAGGGCAAACTGCAAAGAATGGAGCACAAAATCCCCAAAGATGGTGGTGGGTATTCCAAAATTTAGATTCACGGAACAAAACAGTTTCTACAATACCTTATTAGCTGCATAAAAGTCAATACACAGTTCCCTTACAGCAACTCAGTCTGGGGCTTCCACCCTGACACCAAAGTCAAATATGAAAGTTCTACCACTCTGAAAGAACTGGACACATTCACCTCCCTACATCTTAACAAAATGCATGCTTACAACTAATTATTATTAACTTAGGACTTCAGCTTCTCCTACATAAAGCATCATGCAGATCTGTGATAAAAAGGATCAGGACCTGAGAAACCTTTATGCAGTTCTAGTCCTTTTCTTGACAGCTTGGAGTTCTCAGGCAAACGAGGCATTCATCAAGATTTTGAAGTACTGTAGTTCTCTTTTCTAAGCCATCACCAGTAATAAGATACAAAGATTAACATAAGGCAATTGCCTGTTTTCCACCATTCCCATGTGATTTGCTATATACTTCCAAGAGAAATCAAGTGATATCACAATACTTACAGTTCATTTAAATGTTAAGTGCTGATACTTCAGAGATAAAAATATATATTACACACACAGCATAGACAGGAACTATTTACCTGTTAACTCTTTACAATGTTGACCTCTAATTATATATATGAAAACCACACAAAAATACAAACATTATCTACCAAAATCCATGTTTGAATGTGGATCATTTATCCTGCTGGGTGCTTTCTGGCCATATGTCACAGCTGCAATCCTGATTCCATTAGCATCAACAGAAGGACTCCCACATACAAACGCATGAGATATGACCAAACCAAGGCCAGAAAAAAAAAGGAAAATTTAGGATTTATTAGACTATTGGTTCTTAGGGGCAGACACTGTATCCTCCAAAACAGAAAGCAGTCAAGTAGCACTTTAAAGACTAGCAAAATAGTTTATTAGGTGAGCTTTCGTGGGACAGACCCACTTCTTCAGACCATAGCCAGACCAGAACAGACTCAATATTTAAGACACAGAGAACCAAAAACAGTAAGCAAGGAGGACAAATCAGAAAAAGATAATCAAGGTGAGCAAATCAGAGAGTGGAGGGGTGGGGGGGGAAGATCAAGAATTAGACTGAGCCAAGTATGCAGACAAGCCCCTATAGTGACTCAGGAAGTTCCCATCACGATTTAAACCATGTGTTAATGTGCCGAATTTGAATATAAAAGTCAGCTCGTCCACTTCTCTCTCTAAAACGGTGAGATAATTTCTCTTCAGTAACACACATACCTTGAGGTCATTGACAGAATGCCCCATTCCATTAAAATGTTGACTAACTGGTTTGTGGATCTGGAGTGTTTTGATGTCTGTTTTGTGCCCGTTGACCCTTTGTCTAAGGGAGTTAGAAGTCTGTCCAATATACAAAGCATCTGGGCATTGTTGGCACATGATGGCATATATGATGTTCGTAGAGGAGCATGAGAAAGTGCCCGTGATTCTGTGAGTAACCTGGTTAGGTCCAGTGATGGTATTTCCAGAGAAGATATGTGGACAAAGCTGGCAGCGGGCTTTGTTGCAGGGAAAGGTTCCAGGACTGGTGTTCCTGGGGTATAGGCTGTGGCTGTTAGTATTTGTGCAAAGCACCTAGCACACTCTGGGCGTTACAATCGTACAAAACAGTTGTGTTGGTCACAACTCCTAAAGTGTGTGAGGTCCAATTCACTATGTTGTAATAAGCCCACGAAAGGTCAAAGTAACCTGTGTGCGCTCTGGTGAACATTCTTTCCCAAACTGATGAGGTGATTAATTTGGGTAAACAAAGTATATTATGTATAAAGTGTATTGCCCAAATATAGCACAGTAAACTCTTGTTTAACTGCTATTTGATCAACCAGCACACTTGAATATCTGACACAATTTACAGCCAAGCAGCTCTGATGAGCTGACACCAGGCAAGAGCACCACGAAAACACAGGAGCCCCCAAGCTCCACTCAGACACACTGCAGAGGGATGCATGGCTAAGTTCTGAGGAGACTGACCATTAAGAGATAATTCATACCAATTACAATGTAGATATTTCTTCAAAGAGGTCGAGAAAGGCTCTGCCACATAGCCATTAACACTCTTTTCAACTATTCAGCTCCCTTTTGGGGGACAGACATGGTCTGAGGCTATGTCTACGCTTTCGGGGAATACAGCTGCTATGCAACTTTAGGTATGTCAACTGCATATCCAAAATCCATTTCTGCAGAGAAGACTGGGACCAATGTAGATGGCTGCAAATGTTGATGGGATTGCTCCTCCCATCGACATGCCTTAATCTTTGCAGCTCGTAAGGAGGTCCAGGTTCAACGCTGATCCCGGAACATGCCATTTCACACGTGCGAAACAACGCCCTGGAAGATCAAACCCAAGCGTTCAATCTTCCAGGGCTAGAGCAGACCTAGCCCCAATGCAACTGGCAGGCTCCTCTGCTCTCCCACCCTGTGTGAGTTACTCAATGGAGGTCCTGTCCAACTGGCAGGGGGTTAACAGTCTTCTAATGTATGTGGAAGCTCATAGAAAAAAGACTGGGAAAAATTTTCTGCATACATTTGTTTCTTAATGTCTAATCTTGTTTTTCTTTAGTGTTATGCGTTGCTAGGGATACCTCTCTATTATCCAGAATATTTGATTATCCAGCAACCTCCCAGTCATCTGGATGTCGGCTATCATAGAGTTTACTGTGTTATGGGACTGAAGTCACACCAATTGGACTCCTACTCTAAGGTCACTGAGATGTTGTTGTATGAGCAGCCTGTGATACTTGATCTGATCAATGGAAACTTTGGGCAAACTGTACTGTTGTTAAAAAGTCTGATAATGTAACCGCAGATGGGCACTTTGTTGCCCTTCTCCAGCACCTTAAAAACCAAACCCCAATTCCCATAGAAAAGTAAGTGGAGACCCAGAGCTCAGTCTCTTAAGGATTTTCAGCAAGGACTGCACTAGGTCAGCCTCCTTACATTCAAGTCCCAAAATGAACAAAGTAAATGAATTTAATCAAATAACTTTATAAAAATCTTATGATGAAGAAAAACAAACAAACAAACAAACAATCTAATTTTTATACTATAACCACGTTATAAACCCAGATCCATTATCTTCAGTTACAATAAGCATAAACAAAAAGAGTAAATAAAAAAGTAACATGAACAGTTCAGTCCACACAAAACACAGTGAGAAGAAACTCACATTCCTTTGCAGGTGTGTCATCTTTTTTGAAAGGTCAAATATGATAACCCTAAAATTGAGAAATCCCAAAAGCTTTAGGGCTAGTTCACCTAAGTGTCAGTTAGTATCTTTTATCACCAAATCTGGACCATTTGCTGAGTTTGAACCAGTTGCTTGCCTGTAGGAATCCTTAGAAACCACACACATTTTCCTCTGCTGCGGATCACTGCTAGACAGGCAGCTAAAACACTTAACTGAGCGACTGGTCAGTCACAAGCATACAGGTTTAAAGGAAACTCAGTTACAAGAAAATACAAAACCTGAAAATAACAAAATAGAAATGACTCTTTCCCCATGATAACATAAACAATGCCCACATTCCCTGTTAGAGAGTTAACATCATCACTACCTACTGCAAAGTGCTTCAGTAAGGGATGTCTGCCAGCTCCTGACTCCTTCTCCCAGCTCACACAGGACACATGACCTTAGAAAAGCAGCTGTCCTTAGGGAGTCTGACCCAACAACACACACAGAAACTACTGCAACAGACCCCATAAACTACCCCACCCAATTCCAGAAGTTTCCAAGAGTTGCGTGCTAAATCCACCTAGCAATAATGGCCCAGACACCACTAACTCTTACTCTCGTTCAGGAGTCTCTTAAAGAGATATCTCCCCAGTAGATATATGGGTACAACAACACAGATGTGAATTTTGTTCTTTTAACAGCGTACAGTGCTTAGAGTTGCCAGACATCCCACAATGTGCAGGACAGTCCCTGATTTCCACAAGAAGTCCTGCAGCAACATTTTTGCATAAATGCAGGCTTTGTCACGGAAATTCCCAAACCCAGCCAGGTTTCCTGCAGCTGCTGGTGGGGCTCTGCGCCCCACATGGCCCCCAGCCGCAGGAACCCCAGCAGGGGGAGGAAAACCCAGAAGCCCTGCAACTAGGAGCCAGCTGGGGTGCAGGGTGCCCCAGCCCAGTGGTAGCCTCCCAGCCACAGGACTGCTGTTTTTCCTTCCCTCCAGCTGGGGCTGCCTGTTCCACAAACCCTCCCCAGAAATCTGGCAAACCTAATCAGTGCTTATAAAACAGGCTGGATCGCCAGTCACAGGAACACAAGTCCTGTGTTTATTCACAGCCTAATTACATCACAGATAATGTCCTTCCAGTGACTTATCATACTGGAGAAGCCTTTTGCAATTATCAGACTGTATAGGTGTTCCATTTCCACACTCCCTTCAGCCCTTGGCTTTTCTGCAGACTGCCAACAAAACGTCAGTTAGCACCAGTTGTATAAAGCCAGTCATGACATCTGTAATGACATCTATATCTAATCCTCACAGGACCAGAGGAGCAATGCTAGATTTTTCAAGACTGTTGCAGAGGCCAGGGAAAGCAGGTGCACCTAATCAATCGCAAGATCAAGTGTTTAAGCAACAACAGATTGAGCAGAAATAGCCTGGGTACATATCTTAAGCAGAACAAAAAGGAACAGCAAAAGGATGTGCCCATGCCGTGAAATGCTTTCAAAAGTACCAAGCTGCCCTCGCATTTCATATTTAAAAAATAATCCTCTCTCCAGCTGAAAAGCATTGTACAGGTGCTCAGTATTTTAGACTTTAGTCCCTATAATCACAGGTTCAATCCCTGGTGCTGGCAACCCAGGGGTCTGTCAGTGTTACACAAGATTATCAATAACCCATGCAAGGAGGAATGGGGGCAAATAGTTTGCCCCACATTTTTCACGCACAAAATAAAAAAACATGTCATTTCTACATCTGACCCTGCGGTATTGTCCCAGGCCAGGATTTTCTCCATTATAGTGCAGGGACTGGAAAAGATCCAAAACTGCAGAAACAAATAACAGGGTAGATAAACAAGGCAGGTGATCCAGAGAGGTTTTTAAAATAACTCCTTCCATTTTCAGGGCCAAAACAGAACGTTTACTTGGTTCGAACATTTAAATCTTACTGGACGACTTAATGAAGAACATGGCATTCTGCTAAAGAGTGGCATCTCCATAGCATGGAATGCCACTGCGGCGCTGACTGCCTGTTAAACTCTGCACTGAAGCCAAGGAGCTATTTGTAACCTAGAAAACCATAAACAGTCAGGCACCCGGGTCCTTCTCACCCTGTGCAATACCCACTGAAGCTGCCATTACTGGAGGCAGGTGAGCTGTACTGTCTCCACTAACCCAGGCTAGTGTTCAGTAGTCACCATAAATTCCACTCTTTTCCTCAGTTGTTTCAGGAGGGAACTAGCCAAAAGATATGATGTGGTGGGTTAGGACGATTACTTCCATGCAGTATTCGTGGTAAGCTGAGCACTTGTGTAGCCACCCAGGGGAGAGTCAGGTGCCACCCAGCTAATTAGCAGAATGCACACAGCAAGCACAGCCAGCAGCATGCGGGGGGGGGAGGTCTATTGGTGGTGCACATCTACACATGCCTTGGTGCACATAACAAAATTTATTCTGCCCTGGGGGGTTAAAAATTATAGGGAACACTCCTTCCGTTATGAGAGCATATGAAGCACCAGGGAGACCTCATCCCAGAGACATGCTGATTTAACGCAGGTGATTTGTGGTGTTCACTCTTGTGACAGCACCCAGTGGAATGGACACGCACATACCATCATCAAATACAACTGCACACGTCCCGATGACCTAAATGGTTTCTGTTCTGCAGAACGCTGACCAGCCTTCATGTGGTCTGCACTATTCAGTAAATGGAGTCATCAAATAAAGAATCACCAAAAATACAAAGACTGGGTAAAAATTAGGAGGGCTTGTTATAGTGGTATCAACTGTACACTTTATATACTTGAGAGCTAGAAGCATCAGATGGCTTCATGATCATCACCTCCGTTAAATTTAAACATTCCATCTCAGCTTTGAGAGCTGCTCATCCTCTCTGTCACTAAAGATCACAGACAGGCAGTTCTCAGACAGTGTTTAGTGTCAGAATTATCAGGCAGAGAATCAATTTCTGGGACCAAGTCTGGTGTTGTTACAGGGCTTGTAAGAGCTGGTGGGGGCGATTTAACGATTTATTCGCTTATTCATTCATTGGTTCAAACATTTTAAGATTTAAAACAGATGTTTTTAAATCATAATGCAGTGGGATAACATATTTCCATTGTCTTTCTGTATATCTTAGTAAAATACCCTTTGAATACAATGAACCTCTGCTATACACGGTTTGGACTCACGCTTAACTTACATTAATGAGAGTCAAAACCCTGGGGTTTCCCCAGCTGTGGGAAGCCACGAGGGCACACAGTCATGCTGCTGCAGCTTTTCCCCAGCTCCCTGCCACAGCAGAAGCCAGGAACCTGACCCGCGCACTAGCACTGGTCACTTTCCCGGTTCCCACCAGGAGAGGGGAGATGGGAGCCAGGCTGCTGCCTAGTTTTCGGCTCCCCATGATCACGCAAAATTTGAGTTACACACGGTTGCCCAGAAACACAACCCCCATATAACTCAGGGGGCTACTGTACCTTGAATCCATTGTGAGCACTCGAAGCGCACACCTCGTTGCAGCCATAAAACCCTGCGTCTGAATATATGAAACTGGTAATGAGCGTTACGAGTCCCATTCCATGACCAGTGCACGGAGGACAGTAGTTGTTAAAGCCCTCAGTGCCTGGCTTGTAAGCTGAGGCTGTCATAGTTCATGCTTTTAAGCTCGTAAGGTCCCTGCCTCAGTGTCCCACTGTGCTCAGCCAAGAGGGCATCTGTCACCATTGCACCAGGCAAACAGGCCAGCTAGCTGAGCACACAGTCACCAGGCCTTCCAATACTGCATCTGCTCTGATGTGCAAACAACTTGTTTGTTTATACATATGTGGTGATGAGCAGGTACATTTTGCATGGTTCACACACGGCACAGCTTTTAAACTTGGTCCTGCAGCCATGCAGCATGAAAATGAATTCAGACTTATACTTCAGGGTCAAAAGGGTTTTTACCTAAATCTGTGCTGAGGCATTGTGACTTTGCAAATTTCCCATTATCTTTCCAGTTGCCCTGGTGGAAAACATCGTAAGGAAGAGGGGAAAAGCTTTTTAAAATTTTCCTGCTTGAAGTGGGAGCATGCATTGATTTAGTGCCCTCGAAAAGGAGGGAGTTACATTGCTCGTTGGAACCAAGCCGTGAAACAGGTGTACATGCTGCCATTCAGCGCTGCCTATCTGAAACCCTGAGCAACAACACTCCCGTTATTCAAGTGCTGAGCCTTTCTTCAATAGATGCTGCCAAGCAGAACAATGCGTTGGTTTGTGATACGACGTTCCTGGCTGTGCCACTGGATACATTTGCTCATTTTGTCAATGTTTGCAATGTGCGTGGATGACAGGAGCAGCGGAGATGTCGTAAGAAATCTGTGAATTTTGAGCTTTCAGAAGGCCTGTGTTCTCGAGTCAAAGGAACCCTTCCCCACCTCTCACTTTAGGTTTCGTGCCTTAGAAGCAGTTGCCCAGACACCAACAAAATCTTATGTAGCCTCCATGCTTGTAACAAAGCTTCATTCAGATTTCTGCCGCTGTTAGCTGAGCAGGCTAGGGCTGAATCAATGTATAGACGTAAGATTCCCGAGGAAAATCCCAGACACCGATACTGAAGACCCAGTAGTAGGCAGCAGCTGAAAGTGCCAGCCGTATATTGAGATGTTGACCTGGAGGTACCCTGACAACTCCTGGTCATTAAAGATAAGCACAGCACATTTCATTAGAACAGGAGCATTGATTAGGGTGATCACATGTTCTGTTTTTAAAGGGCCAGTCCTGTATTTAAGCTCTCCTGTAGGTGTCTGCATGAACTATCCTTTCTTTTTCGTCTACCCCCCATCAACACTGGCAGGACCTGCTGCTGGCCAGATTCCTGCTCATCAGCTGTCTGTTCACAAGCGGTGAGTGGTGGGACCCAGTGGCCCACGATAGGGGGTGGGTGTGCAAGGCTGGTATTGGGGCAAAGATGCACCATGCAGAGCCAGTCACTTCCCCTGCTGATCCATCAGCACAAACCCTGCTGAGTGCAGAATCTTGGCCAGCAGGGCCCCACCCTCTGGCCCATTTCCAGCCAGTACTCACTGTGTGCTGCTAACATCACTCCCAGCAATGGATCACTTTACCAGTACAAATGGGTTCAGCCCCACACCAGGGGGCCCTGCTTTGCTACCTATGCCCTTCCAGCGTAGAGAGCTGAATGTGGCAGCTCCCCAGCAGTAGCTCTTGGTCATCACCTAATGAGCCATGCCAGGTACACTCATCGTGCCCTCAATTGCCTCTGCTATGGATCACTGGTCACATCCCTTGCCTACCTGGGCTCTAAGAGAGGCACTGGAGTACAAGCTGAACAGGGATAACATCCCATCTCAAAGCGCATAAGGCAGGAGGCAAAACCTTACAAATACACTTAAGGACAACCCCAGAACCTACACAGTAATCTGTTTTACCATGGAAGTACATGGGAGCAGGATTTGACCCTGAAAGGCAAGATAATCCTACAATTTCCAGTGCTCTATTTGTCCACTGTATAATAATAGTTTAAAAGCCCTCTTCAAACGTTACCTCCGAGCTTTCTTACCTTACTCCTTTGTTTGTTGCAACCACTGCACCAAGAATATAACCCAAGGCAATGTCAGGGACCATTAACATAAAGATGTACTCCAAAACCAAAAAATGTTTCCTTGAGAATTCACTACTTGAAAAAAACCGAAACCTAGTAATCAGAATGGTCAGTTATACGAATACTAATAGATACAAATAAACTCATATTCGGAGAGGTGTCACATGAGTGTGTCCTTTAAGGTCAGGAACCCAATGTGTGTGTGTGTGCGCGTGCGCGTGCGCAGCTGTATTCTGTAGAATTATTTCTCGTTATGAGTAGGTACCTTTAATAGATACCAATAAAGATAGAAAAAAAGACCTTTGAGGGAGCAGCAGGCCAGACTGACACTGAGCTGGAGAGTCTGGGTGCAGGCTCAGATATCACAGGAAAGACAGCCAGGGACAACAGAGACAAAAACACATTAAGGCTATGGCTCTTGCCGAACTTTCACTGACATGCAGTGGGATCTGGGAGCTTCACGTCTTCAAGGTCCTTTCCAAATCCCTGCCTTGCTGCCTAGACTGAATTATGCCCCGCAGTGCAATCAAGCTGCACTTCCAACTTTTTAATTGAGCAATTGCACATTATAAGTGAAATTCACGGCCATGCCGCGGGCCAGCCTGGGGTCTACGTGTCACCACAGCTCTAGCTGGAGAGATAAATGTAAGCCTATCTGGGACTGACTTAGTTCAGTGCTGGCAGCTGCTACCTTGGATGACGTATGCAACTGAATAGGGATCACACCAGGGACGTCTAGTGGTAAAAGCAGTTGCAGCTGGAGTGAAAGAATGAAGATATATGTATCTTACAGAGCTGGAAGGGACCTTGAGGGGTCACTCCCCTGCCTTCTGGGCAGGGCCAAGCACCATCCTTGACAGATTTGCCCCAGACCCCTAAATGGCCTCTTCAAGGACTGAGCTCACAATCATAGGTTCACAAGGCCAATGTTCAAACCACTGAGCTATCCCTAAAAGAGCAAATTGAGAGCTATAGTACACTCACCTTCTTTGCAGCTCAGACGACAGATACAACATACTGACCAAGAGGCTCTCTGCACTCAAAATGAGCTTCCTTAGGGAAGATGTTGAACTCTAGGGTATAACTCCTAAGGCTGCTTTTCAAACAATGTTCCTCTTTAGATGGCTGAGCTCTGCCCTGGTCTAAAGCCTTGTCCAGCTCTAAAACTGGCATTGAGAAATCAGCAATTGTGAAACGCGGGGACTGGATGAAGCATGGCCTCTTACAGGAACATGGAGCCCATTCCTCAATGCGCAGCTCTTGGGCCATGTGGCAAGGAGCCTGGCTCACTCATAAAGTGCCACCTTCCCAGTTAAATGAAAGTTTTAATTAAAAGAGCTACCAATGAGTCTCCTTGTTGGCAGAACATGGGTTGCTGGAAAGTGCCATGAAGCATGAAGTAGCTCTGACGCTACACTGCTAACACACCAGTTCCACCCTGGCGTTAATAAAGGGGTAATTATCTGACAGCACTTTGGTGGAAGAAAACAGCTCAGTTGCCTTTTGGTCTCCCTTGTTGTAGGGCAGGAATAAGGCAAGTAGGAGGAGAGCGGTAAACAACCAGTGAAAGGAAGGAGGCTGGCACATAGTAACACAGGCACTAGCTTTTCCCAGGTGGTCATTTGGTTGGATGGCAGTCAGCTGGAGTACAGTTATGTGAGTTTGCATGTGCCTGTGAAGTGGGTTTATGTCTGTCTTTCAACAAAATAAAGACTAGCATGAGAAGGATGTGGGCTTTCTGCATCTGGCTCTCTGATTTCTCTGGACAATGCTTAGGTTAGTCGAATACAAGGCTGTATTTTACTTTTTATAATGTACTTATATTTTTAGATTTATATTCATATTATATAAAAATAATTATATTTTTAATGCAGTCTGCATGCTGATAACATTTGAAACAACTATCCAGCTAATTAGTGTTGAACTGCAACAGATTTCCTACACCTCTGCTTATGGCGTGCTTAGTCTCATCTGATGAGGTTTGCAGTTCAGTACTCTAATTATAAAATGAATTTACAGTGAGTAACCTGTTATTTTAAGTGTTACACTGACTGATCTTGGTTTCTACAAATTCAGGCGAATTTGACTTTCACCACAGGCAAGCTACATCAAGTGCAATAGTGATGCATGGGTCTTTGCTGGATTATTTCTAAGTATAGGTCATGAAGCAGTCTGCTGTGAAGTTCAAGCTATTAAATAATTGTGGGTATGAAACTGCCACATTGTTCATATGTGACTTTAGGGGTATGTTCTCTAAAGGGGATATTGTAATTTGTGCACTTGTGTGTACCTAATGCCTTTCTTATTCCAAAGAGCCGCAGAAGCAGACTGGAAATTTATAAATCCACAAACTACCATCGGCGATATTTCACTAGAAAGCAGCTTTCCTTTTTTAGTATCTGCAACATGGAAATCCTGCATAACATTTCTTAAATATAATTCAGTATATGCTGATAAAATTACACTGCAAAAATCAATAGCATATGGTGAGGAGACAGGCTAAGAACAGAGAATGGTGTGCAAAGGACAGGTAAAATTTCAAGGCCTCATATATTACAGGAAGGTAGAATTGAGAAAGTGTCTGAAAAGAAAGCAATCTTTATTTTTGCTGCAGGCTCCACTTCTTCACTAGTGTACAATAGAATATAATTTTATGGCTGATACAAGGTTTGCGACATATCTATTAAAGAGCTATAAGGAACTATGATGAATTGACCTCCTATGTGACACAGGCCATAGAATTTCAAGCAGCATTTCCAGCAATGAGCCTGATGACTTAGTGCTGAACTAGAGCCTCTTGTTTAGATGTACATCCCATCTTGATTTAAAGATTCAGGTGATGTGGAATCCACCACAACCTGTGGTAAACAGTTCCAGTGGTAATCCTGAGAGCATCTCCGCGCTGCAGCTGGCTAGCAGGCAGATTTTCAAACCCTTTAATCACTATTGTTCTTCTCTGAACCAGCTCCAAGTTCTGACCATTCCTTCTTGAGCTGTGCACACCAGAGCTGGCTGCAGTATTCCAGAAGAAGGCACACACGGTGCCAAAGGCAGGGGTAAACTAACCTCTCTACACCTGAGGACATGTCAGCCCATTAGGTCAGAGTCACACTGGTGCTCATTTGTGAGTTGAGCATCCACATCACCATCCATATGTTTTGCAGAATAGTACCCGCTTCCCGCAAGAATGGCCAGCATTCCTTGTTCCTAGGCATATGCATGTACAGTTAGCCAGGCTAAAGTGCCTAGTTTTTGCTCATGCCCAGCTTACCATGCCATCCAGATCACTCCAAATCAGTGGCCTGTCCTGTTGATTATGCGTCCCTCGCATTTGACACGTCCAAACTTGATCCATAATGGCTTTCATGTTCTCTTCCCTCAGTCATTAGTAAAGCCTTAACTAGCATAGCACCAAGAACTGATTGCTGAAGGAACCCACTAGAAACACCTGTTTGATGACTGTTCCACCTTTACAAGTACCCTTTGAAACCAATTGACTAGCTAGCCAGTAATATTGTATCGTTTCAGTTTTTAATCAAAACATCAGGTAGTATCAATGCAAAGGTCTTACAGAAGTCTAATACAGTAACACTATTAACCAAACATGTACTCTCAAAGAAATGTATCAAATTTGTTTAGCATTTGCCATAAACCCATGTTAGTCAGCATTAATTAAATTACCCTCCTTTAGCTCATGATTAATCAAGTCCTATATCAGTACACCATTATCTTACTTGGTATCTATGTCAGACTGACAAGCCAATAGTTTCCTGCATCAGCCCCTCTACCTTCTTCAAATATTAGCACAACTTGAAGGAAATTCCAGAAGACTGTAGAAAGCTAGAGTTATAAGACTTACTGGAAATCAATGTTGCCAGTCTGCGGAGCTCTTAGGCTAGGTCTTTTAAAACTCTTCCGTGCAAGTTTCCCAGCCTGGCTGATTTTAAAATGTGTATCTTTAGTATCTGCTCTTTAACATCCTCTGAGGTACGAGTGGAGAAAAGACCAGAGAAGAGGTTTGTTAACTTGAAACTGGATTTGCTACAAAGCATTTTTAATGGGGTACTCCTTAACTCAATCCAGAAATTCAAGCAGGTGCAATCTGTGGCGGCCTACCTGGAACCTTCCTATCCAGCAACATCTACAATGGGAAAATGCATTGGCTAGAAAACAATGTTAGCACAACATGATGCAGCATCTAGCGTAAACAGGAAGTCAGGTTAAAAAATGTTTGGTGGTCATGGCTGTGATCAGAAGAGGCACTTGAGGGGAATCACCCTGGTTTTAAAAGTGAGAGGACAGCATTCTCCTCCAGAGTCCTAACCTTTGGGATTCTTCTACCTGCTGGGGCTGGTGCAGAGGAAGGAGTGTGATGGGGTTGGGTAGGTATGAGGATGGGGAATTCCACAGGGGTTGAGGTTTGTTGACAACTGCAGGTGTTTTCTTGTTCTTGCAATTTGTGTCAAGGGCGTAAAGGGAGCTGCTGCTTGCTATATGTATGCAAAAATAAGTTTTAAAAACAAAACATATAATTAAAAGTCTGACTGAATTCCTTAGCGTCTGGAGAACATTATTTTATTAGGAAACCAAAACATCTGTAATTAATCTATTATACAATTCTCCTCAAAGCTTTCGACAGTTAACAATCAGCTTCCAAAAATATTTTTTTGTTACAACCTATTTTCTCCTGTTCAATCCTGCAATAAAATTAATATGAAAACTAAAAAATTTTCATCAGCAAAGAGTGGTGATCTACACCAAACCCATTCCTGGGAAGCTAACCTATAAACTGTAATGTGACAATTATTCCTGTGTCATAGCAATGGATTGAGGTGAGAAGTAAAAGCAAAAGACACAATTTTGTTGCAAGATTCAGCAGAAGCTGGGTTTTTCAGGACAAAAGCTATAATATCCTCACTGATGCAAAGCAAGTAAGCCAGGGTTACATTAGGACCTGGGAGTCAGAAGCCCTGGCTCTGATACTAATTTATTAATCCTTGCTGTGCAGTTCCCTTTGGCTGTCTAGCTTGCAGGTTTCTGTTGGGAGACCTTGGAGCTCCCGACAGAAGTCTGCAGCTCCCAGAGACTTCTGCCGACATCCTGGTCATCCTCATTCCATGAGGAAGAAGGGATGTGTTGGCAAAGAGTGTTTTCCTGGCATTTGGCCCTGTAGATAGGCCAGATGTCAGGAAAACCTCTCCCAATAGATCTGTTGGCAGGATATGCAAATATTTTGTGCAATTTACATGTCTTTTGTCAACAATTCTCTTCAATCTAGACACAAGGATCTATTTCACAGGGATTGTATTGCCATGCTTACTTCTGTGCAGCTTGCAGAGCTGGATGGCTTGGAGAGGAGTGACTACTGGCCAGGTGCACAGCTCAGAAGGCAGTGCCCTGCTAGCAGCTGCAAAGAAGGGTGACAATACTATACCTTGCCATCCTTACTTCTGTGCTGCTGCTTGGTGGTGGCTCTGCCTTCAGAGTAGGACTCCTGGCCAGCAGCCTCTAGGCTTGTTCCAGCTCTGGAGACAATGCTGCAATCTGCAGCATTGTGAAGTGCAGCAGTACTGCAACCTCCCTACAATAATCTTGCAACCCCTCTCCCTCCGCAACTCCTCTGCAGGTCAGGACCACTGCAAAACTGAAATTTTAGCTTTCAGTATTTATTATTTTAAAACTCCTATGCCCAAAATTGACCATGAATTTGGTAAGGCCTTACTTGTGCCCCATCACTATCAGTTCCCCAAGTTCACTTTACATTGTGTGAAGTATTTCCTTATATTTGTTTTAAATCTGTTGCCATTCATGTCTACTGAGTAACTGTTACAGAAGGCCAAGATTAAAAGGCTCAGAGAAATGGAGGACCTGCCCAGTTTTTGTTCTGGTTGTGAATCTAAGGCAGATATACTTGTAACCATAGGGGATAACCCAGTTGAGGATTTGAAAGGTGCACCTCAGTCTATCAGTCTCTTCCTGTAGCACGCAATAGTCGAGTCTCCTGTGGGCTCTGGCACTTCAGCCTCATTTTGGTTTTTGCGTGTAGGTATTGGGTGGTGTCCCTTGATATACAGGTCCGACTAGATCAGGGGTTGGCAACCTGCAGCCACATGTGGCTCTTTAAGGAGTCATTTGTGGCTCTGGATGCCACCACTGACTCCCCAGCCTTCCTTCCACTGGGTGCACATCTGCCTGGCATAGGCTCCCCAGCCAGCACCACAAAAGGGTTAGTCCTGGGGGCCAGTATGGGGCTGAGGGGGGTTAATCCTGGTAGTGGGTGAGTTTGGGGCTCAGAGGGTTAAGCCTGGGGATAGGAGGCAAATTTGGGGGCTGAGGTGGTTAAAGCTGGGAAATGGGGGGCAGGCGTGAGAGCTGAAGGGGATAGAGCCTGGGAACGGGAGGGTCGGGAGGGAGAGGAGCGGAGAGCTGATGCTAACATTGCTCCTTCCTGCTTAATTAAGAGCCTATCCCCAGGTGCAGCCTTTTCCTTGTCCTCATTTGCTCTCCAATCCAGGGGTGAAGTAACAAACTGTCTAACTAGTACAAATCATTGTGCATGTGCTGTTCTTATAATAGGGGTTACAAAGTGCGGTTTGATATTATTTATTAACAACTGTTTTGTATTTGCATGCATTGCCATTTTTGAGGTATTGATTTTGTAACTGAATTAGAAAAAATGACTTTTCATTATTTTCTTTGCAGACACCCGGACTAGATGATTTAGTGGTTCCTTCTTGCCTTAAAATTCCATAACTACGACTATGGACAAACACCTACACAGCCCAAGGTTGAAGTTGGAGGTGACCTGTTTGCAACAAAGTAATGATATTTCTTACACAGGGGATGCCTGACAATGCACAGTGCTCAGAGCGCTTTTATGCATGCATATGCTGCTTTGAAAATAGAAATAGTGTTCTTTAATGTACTCAGTCCCTATCATATTGTCTAGCCCTTCTTGACCATTGCTGTATTGTTTCATATGGATGTTTCTCCAGCATCAGGAAGCACTTCCAGGATAAACAGACTATTTGTCAGTCATAATAATTGAGGCTATGAATACAGTAGTTTGGAAAAAGTCTGGTTTATTGCACTTGTCTCAAAGCACAACAAAAATAAACATTTCTGAAATAAAGAGGTTAAGAGCATTTCAAATTATTACCTTGGTTCAGTTTTAATCAAAATTACACAAAAAAGTCCCATCAATTCAGAAGGGCTTTCAACACCAATTAATATTAATGAACAAAGCAAAATACAGTATTATGCAGCATACAAACAGCTAGCAAATGTGAGCCATCACCAAGATGACTTTTTAAAAGTGTAATAAAGAACTGTCAGTATTAAGTAACACCACTGTATCTGAGTATCTGGTCCTTGACAGGAAGTGGGGAAGATATCTTTTCCCTACTCTGAACTGGATAACTTGGGAGCTGCCAAAAGATACTTTTAAACAAAATTTCTACTTGCCAAGAGGTTCTCAAAACACCCTGCCATGTTTGTATAAATCCAACTGGGTAACTCCAGAAGCTGAATCCATAACAGTGCAGTGCCAGACAGACTCAAAAAAGAAACTCTGTGGCAGTCTCCATATACAGATGAGAAAGAAATCAAAACAGAACAGCTGTCAAAGGGAAACAAATTGTGATCACCCTGCATCAACCCAGCTGTAAAAATCAGACTGAGAACCAATTCAATAATGCATATGCTATATTTAAAAAAAGTGAACCAAGTTATTTCTCTGTCATATTTGCATTCAGACCTTAAACTGTGTATATTCCAACAAAGAATGGAATGTGCAAGACCTATTTTGAAAGACAGCAGAGGTTAAATGGAAACATCTCTCTTTCTATGCAACTGACTCCCAGGTTCTCAATACTAAAATTTTCTCTCCACTTTATCTGGTCTCTTCCTGAAGCTGGCTCATTTACAGTATTGGTTAGCAGCTGTTTGAACATTTTAATCATGTATGAGTTTAGAATGGACACAAAGAAAAAATTCTTCTGCTTCTGTCAGTGAACTCAAGTTCTTTTCATCTACAGTTCTAGTGCTTAAAATGAGGTATCCCTTCGAGAACATTTAGAATATAAAGAAAAAGAAACAGCGCTGATTAATTTATTCAGCACATTGCTCAGCTCAGTAAACACCTCTGCTGCAACATTTGTTAAGACACTTCAGAGTTTAGCTAATGTAGCTTAAAAAAAAAAATCACAATATTGTTAAGCACTTCCCCACAATATCACATACTTTTTATGGGAGACAGAACTATATATAGCTCTATTAATTGCCATTTTTAAAAAAAAAAATCTCTCTGAATTCGGTACTTTAATGACAATGCCATAAAGCGTTGGCAACAGGCACAGACAGAGTGTTGCAGGTACCAAGAAAGCTGCCACACATAAGCCCGCCAACGTACCAGAAACTGGGCCTACAACTTTCTTGCTCTTTCAGTCCAGGACCTCATGGAGTGGAATCAGTTAGTTTCCTGATGGTATGCAAGGTGGACAAACATCCAACTGAGTTAGAGTAATTTCAAACTTCTCATCTGTGGATGAAACCAGGTACTGAACCCAAATGTCCAGAGATGGATGGTTAATGAAGCACTGGAGATTTTTGAACTGAAAATGGTCCAAACAATGCTCATGTTGACACTAATGCTGTGCAATGCTTTTAGTCCCTACTGGAATCTTTTTAAAGTCATACAGCAGAGAGCATTTCTCTATCTGGAGTTGAAACTACAAGAAGAAATTGAGAAATATTTAATGTTTCTGTTATGGACAAATATTTAATGTAACAGAAATCTTCTCAAAAGAAGTACATATATATTAGTGCGCATGCTGTTGTAAAATATTCATTTTCATTGCTAATAAGTTTAACTTAAGAGTTATATTTCCAGATGAGCTGCTAGCGTAATACAATTTAACCATTTCAGTATGCCACTCTGAACTCTCTCCCAAGGAATACTGGAACAAACGAGAATGCACAATCTGGGGCTTCTCTCACAGGTCAGTTTTTGGTTTTTTTTTTTGTAATAAAAAGGTGCTAATATTGCATTGGAAATACAAATGGCTTTAAACCCCAACATTCTCTGTGCATGTTACTGGAAAGCTGAACATTGATCTCTCGTTATTCCACTGCTTCACATGTCTTCATATCACTTCCCATTCATCTTCAAAATCATCCGGGTGCAGCAAACCAGGAGTGTCACTATTTTTTTGCAAGTTATGAGAGTGACTGAATGTCTTTGTGAGGCGCTGAAGAAGGTATCCTGAAGAACCAACTGCCCACAGTTCATCTAGAGGTGTCACTGCCAAGAAAAAGTTATCCAGATTTTAATTCAAGCAGTATGTTCCTGTTGTAAATACTCAAATTGCAGTTTATGCTTCATTAGGATCTTTCTAACTGGATCCACAGGGTATTTTTTGGTGGGGAGAGGAGGGTGGAAGGGACTTAAAGGTAAATTGATTAGAATCATGGTCATATAAGGAAATGGTAGCACTTAAAATAGTATTTATCCCTATTAAAACTCAATTTGAGCATCATCAGGCAGAATGCACAATAGCTATTGTAAGAACAACCAATGAAGCTTTCAGATCTTGCAGAACTGACTTGCCTGCTAAACAAGACATGCTCCCTGGAATCTTCTTCCAGTAGTCTCCAGCAGGGTTTTTGTCAGTAATGCCGTACCGACGTGCTACATCTCCATT
This sequence comes from Carettochelys insculpta, assembly GCF_033958435.1. Taxonomy (NCBI): domain Eukaryota; kingdom Metazoa; phylum Chordata; order Testudines; family Carettochelyidae; genus Carettochelys; species Carettochelys insculpta. The sequence goes on from NC_134142.1 coordinate 22,987,063, forward strand.
TGGACAGCGTGCCCAAACAGTTCTTGCACTTATAGCCAGCTGACATGCCTGTAACCCTAAATGGAAACACATGAAGGAAATAACTAAGTGTTTTTTTATAGGAGACTGTTACATACAGTTTAATAATTAAAGCAATGAGACTGTGGTATTTTTATGTAATTCTGTATATGTTCTATGGGAGACGTCTAGCATTAAAGGTACTAAGGCTGTCAATTTTTTTTTTTTCCATTTCTTTCCTGAGGGTCTCTGACTTTAAGGTGGTTGCTCAAGCACGAGTGCAGAATTTGGTCTTAATAGTTCAGACAAACTTGATAGCACCCTCAGTATGATGAAAATGGGAACAACCGGACATTTACTTAACTCTTTAGTTAAATTGAGTGCGAAGGATTGTGCCCACTATGTGACTGTGTATAACATTATGCTTTCCCTGCACAAGGTTGGACCCCACTCCCAGTCAGAAATGCAGTCACTTCTGGAAAGGAATGCACAGAGTAATACTACTCAGACATTTAGGACAGGCAATGAGGAAGAATAATGTATCCAATTACCCTGAAATTTTGGTAGGCAGATGGAATTTGTCCAGGACAAGGGGATTAATATAAGCAGACCTGAAAAATGAGATGAAGTTTACAAGAAGCATGGGCTGGGCAGGGGTGTAGGGAGGACGCTGGTTTTGAATCACATTCAGGGACAGAACTTCCGGGTGCACCGCAGGCCCAGAGATCTTGCTGAGCATTGCTGTAGTACTAACTCTGAGGACGAGAGTATCATCAACCTTGCTGACTGCAGCAGCTTGGAAACGGTGTGGTGCTGCTTGTTCTACAATGGAAACACTTCCAGAATCTGAACTCTCACATCAAGGGGCACTTACAATGTTTAATGAAAGTGAGACCATATTTAGGAACTATGTAGTCAAATCACAAGGCTTATCTCTAATTAATCACAACCATCTAGCATGCTTTTGCATTGGAACAGGTCCCTTACAAACAGAATTAAACTGTTTCAGAGGAAGCACACAGGAATACTATTGTTATTTTTACCTGGTACATGCTCCCAGTCAGTGCCTACTGGCATTTCTTCTGTAATCCCTATTCGTACGTGGACATTCCATTTGCTGTCAATTGCCCATAGCATCTGATCATTTGGACTTGAATGTACACTGACCAAGTTTATTCCCACTGGCTAGAAATAAAAACAGTACTTAAATGTTGCACTAGCTGATACTTTAAACAGAACAATTCACTCTTATAGATATCTGCTATGGAAGTAATACATCAAAGACAACAGACAAAAAAGCCAATCCCTCCAAACCCTGAGAGATTTCCAAATACAGACTACACCAGTTACTATGTAAAATATCACATTTCTCCTATTCCAATGTCTTAGGGTTGCAAAAATAAATAAATAAATAACCTGGCCCTACATAAAGTGATGCTACTTTGCTTCCAAATGCAAAATTTAAAAAATGCATTATTTTAATTTGCAACATCCAAGTTCGGTAACTGCAAACCTAAACTTTATTGTTCTAATGTCCATATATGCAGCATTGACAGAGTGCTTTTGGAATACAAAGAGAATAAAAGTTATTTGTAAATTCATGAGAAGCCTTCCCGTGAAGGCTGTTCATTATTTTCTTACTGCCATCTCAAATTCTCCTGCCACATTTAATTCTTCACCTACATTGACAAATGAAACACGGGCAATTTCCAGCATCCAACTGTCACTCATTTGGCAACTTGCCTCCACTGCTCCCACCGTCCCCATTACGGAGAGGATCTGGGATTTGCAGGTTATGTCTACAGTAGGAGCTAGGAGCGTGATTCAACACATGATCACACTAGCTTTCATTGAGCTAGCACAAGTATAAATAGCATTATAGGGGCAGGATGATCCGTGCCAAGTACAAACTCCCAAATTTCAAGCAGTATGTACTTTGCATCTGCTATCGCTACCATGCTACCGTGGTTACATGGCTATTTATAATTGAGATAGCAGAAGTATGCATGCGCAAGCAGAGGAATCCTAATCTTGTAATGTAGACATAGCTGCAGATGCACCTTCTTGACCCTGGATCACCCACATTTACACTAGAATAGTTGAAATCATTACTGCAAGCCCAGCGAAACATTTCTCTCACTGTATTCCTAGTCATCAAGTCCTTGCTCAGTGAATACCTCTACTGAACTCTGGGGAGCTATGAACTTAGCTGACCTTCAAAACCAAGTGTTTCCAAGTAGCAGGTTTGTTGCCTCTCACGTTGGATGTTGTTTTGCAGCAAGGTAAGAGTCAGACAGATGCAGCTTTAAAAAGTCAGCATCTTACAAGGAAATGAAGTATTCCTGCTCATGTACTTACAATCAGTTTGTAATAAGTAATTGCCAGAAAGGATTTGTCAAGGACAAATCACATGCCACGCCAACCTTATTTCCTCCTTTGACAGTGTTACTGTTCTAGCTGATGGAGGGAGCTGAAGATGTGATATGACTTGATAACTTTACTAAGACATTTGACAAAATCCCATGTGATATTTCTGTCAGAAAATGAAGCAACTGTGCTCTAGGTTATGTTAATATGAAGCAGGTGCACAAGTGGTTGAACGAGCTTACTCAGAATATACATCAATGGTGTCTGTCAAACTGGGAGGATGTATTAAATGTGATTCTGAAGGGGTCTGTCTTGGAGCCACTACTAGTCAACATTTTCATTAATGACTTGGATAATGGAATGGAGAGAGTATGCTTATAAAATTTGTGACTGACAGCAAGCTGGAAGGAGCTGTAAGCACTGGGAGGACAAGAGAGGAATTCAATATTGCGGGAGCATGAGCACCTGTTGGCCGGGCCTCACTCGCAAGGCAGAATGACCATACACTCCATCTTGGAACGCTATCATACAACGGCGGGAAGGTCTGAAGTCAGGCCAGGAGAAAGAAATCAGAAAGTTGACAAGTAGTTGGAGAGTCCCCAAAGAGAACATCCTGACAAGCAGATAGTAAGCCCCCAAAGAGAACAGCTGGGGCTAGTAGCTGGAAGCCCCCCAAAGAGAACATCTTGGTTGTACAACATCAGAGGGTCCCAGGGGAGGTTCAGAAAAAGACCAAGGACAGAGGAAATCTTGTAACATGTTCTGACAGGCTGGGAGGATAGAAAGCCCAAATTAGGTAACAAACGCTTTAATTGGCCAGGTATCGAACCCCCAAGTAAGAAACAGTATAAAAGGTGATTTAGCAGGAATAAGGGTGTGGACTCCTGGACACAAGGCGGAGGCTAGCAACTTCCAGTCCAGACAGCAGACCCCGGCCTGATCACCCGGACGTCACCACCATGAAAGGTCCCAACCAAGCCGTATCTCTGACTTGAAGGGCCGCTGTAACGTAGTTATTGGTGAGATGTGGGAGCACTGGATGTTATTGGTAAGTCACATGTAATTATATATAGTTATATGTAACCTAGTATTTAGCTTATGCCAAATAAATAACTATATATATATATAAAACAAGTGTTAAGTAATTGTAGTTACGAATAAATGAATAAATCACTATTGGTAAATACCACTAGCTGGTCTAGCTGGGTCTGTATAGAGAATTATTGGGACTTAAAACAGCCACAGGGCATTGTGGTGTTCACAATCGGAGTGTTATTGTTCCTGGTACTCATAATACTGTGGAAACCTAGGTTTTAAAGTGGATACACTGAATCACATATTGCTGCTACACTATATCAGACTGCTATAAAGGTGGGGTGGTTGGTCCCGGGCCACCTGACTCCCACCGCTGTATCACACCCCACGCGCACCCACGGGACCCGGAGTAGGTCGGCACATCGTCAAATATAACCTTAACAATAAAGAGAACTGGTTTGAAAAACATGATAACATTCAATAAAGACAAGCATAAAGTTCTACATGTGGAAAGTGAACAAAACCCAAAACACAACCACCAAACAGGGAATAGCTGGCTAGGCAGTGAAAGTCATCTGGGAGTTATAGCTGGTAACAAACCAAATATGAGTAACCATGACAGTTCCAAAAAAAACAAATGTTCTGCAGCATATTAACAGGAGGGCGAGGAATAATTGTCCCACTCTACTTTGCACTGAAGAGGTGTCAGATGGAATACTGTGGTCAGTTCTAGACACCACAGGTTAGGAAAGATGTGAACAAACTGGAGGGAGTCCAGAGGAGAGCAACAAAAATGACGAAAGGTTTAGAAAACTGACTTACAAGGAAAGATAAAACTGGACCTGTTTAAGTCGAGAAAACATGACCGAGGGGGGACCTGACAGCCTTTAACATATTTGAATATTGTTATAAAGATCAGTTGTTCTCATACCATCACAATTGTATCACGACATGCTCTTAAATGCCCTTTAATCTATGCAGAGAAGAACACTAAAAACACACCCGCTTGTCCAGTCATGTATTTTAGCAATTACATAGGCTATCTACGAGACTTTCTATTCATACTTCTGCCAGGTTCCCAGGGAATTTTCCTGTAATACCAATATGAGTAGGTGAACTCAGCCTCTGGTCTGTGCATCTGTAAAAAAGGACGTATGTTGCATTGAAGCTTGTCAGATACAAGTGTAACCTGTATAGCTTGCAGAGAGTGTTCTATGGAAGAAGATAACTGATTTTGTTGATGCTTGACCAACCTGTCACTGCATCACCCTACAGCAGTAGAGAGTATCTAAAATTTTTCTGAGTTTTGGAAAACTATGCTTAAAAAAAACAAACCGGTAAGAAGCAGCAGTGCCTAAGTCTTGGGTAATGCTTCATCAATTGTAAACAACTCCAATATAATGAAACTGAAACTGGACTAAGCCGCTAATTGACATTTCATCTTCTGTGACACCTTCGGTGAGCAACTAAACCAATCCATGAGCAGCAGAGCTGGTTACAGATGTCACATTAAAAAAAAACACCAACAGCAGGTGGTGTATGTTCTTTTTGGATCCTACGTTTTTCCTGTAGTGTCTGCATACACTAACTCTCAAAGCAATTAAGAGCCTGTACAATGGTTTGCAACCAGGATAATCTGTCCTGAACTAGACTTTCCAGATCAATGGGAGATATGCTGCATGACTTCACGTTGGCCTTTAAAATGTCTTTCTAGCACTTACACTGACCACCAATAAAGTGCTTTCCATGAGCAAACTGGCTATAGAAGACCATCTCTGGTATCTGTGTATCATCCATCCTCATAACATGACCAATCCAGCGAAACTGTTTGTAAGTATTGCTTCCATGCCCATGACACCACACAGCTTAAGAACCTACATGTTAAAAATTTTGCCCATGTGAATTGGTGGGACAATCTTCCTCAAACAGCACATATGGAACTGATCAAGTTTCAAAATATGGTGGCGATATATTGTCCAAGACTCTGAGCCATACAGCAGGATATTCAGGACAACTGCTTGATAAACCGCTACCTTGGTATGGAGTTTAACACCATGGTCATTTCATATGCATTTCGTCAATTCTGGCTACTCAATCAGATACGTCATGATCCACATTTATGCTAGAGGACAGTATACTTCTGCGGTAGCAGAACTTGTCAACAGCCTTAAGGACTGCATCAGCAGAAGTGATCACTGGAGTGCTGGGCTTTTTCCATATAGGCATAACTTCTGTCTCCTTGAGGATTGGTGTGAGTCCACAACAGTGAGCAGAAGTAATAAAGCAATCAAAAAGCTCATGTGTATCCTTCACTGAATGAGCCAACAATGCAGTCATCAGCAAACAGAAGGTCACAGACAGTTATAGTAACCACTTAAGTGAGAGTGCAAAGTCTCTCTAGATCGAAAATACTGCCATCTCTTCAGAACTGAACAGGGATGCCCAACATGCAGTCCTTAAAAGCAACTAACAGCATAATTGAAAAGTAGATGTTGAACAGGAGAGGAACAAGGACCCATCCTTGCTTTGTACTGTTTGATATTTCAAAAAGGTGCTGATGTTTGTCCATTGTTAAGGATGTGACCAAGCATGCCAACATGAAAAGCCTGAACAACATTGGTAAGTTTTTCAGGCTAGCCAATTCACCCAAGTATTTTCCAGAGCCCATTTCTCTTGGCCATGTCAAACACTTTGGTCAAGTCGATGAAAATTATATAGAGGTCCTGTTGTTGCTCTCTGTATTTCTCTTGTATAAGTCTGCCTGTAAATATGTTGACGGTACCTTAACTGACATGAAATTCACAGTGGCTTTCAGGAATAATGCCATTTTTGAACACATGCAGTGAACAGCTGGTTGTAAAGGATGTGGGCCAGGATCTTACCAGCTATAGAGAGCAGAGAGATGCCCCGATAGTCATCACAACATGCACTGTCACCTTTTCTCTTGTATGTGTGTACAATCAGGGCACCTTCGAAGGCCTGGGGGACTAGCTCCTTCTCCCAAATGGTGTCAAATAAACAGGTGAGATGGTAAATCAGCTGGCCAGAGCACCTTTATAAATTTTTGACAGAATCACATTAATACCAGGTGCCTTTCCAGATTTCATCTGTTTAGCAGCTTTTTGTATTTCCTCAAGAGTTGGTGGTATGACTAGCTGTGAATCATTATCCCACTGACGAATCTCTTCAGGAATGCTACTGTCAAAAGTTGAGGTCTGATTTAATAATTTGTGGAAATCTTCAGCGCAGCAGTCAAGAATTTTAGCACCGTGATCAGAAGCCATCAGCAGAACTCACTGGTGTAGAGCCAGTAATCCGTGGTCCATAGATTGCCTTCAGCTCAACGTAAAATGCTTTAAAATCATGTCTATTGGCTGCATCTTGAAGTTTAACTGCTTACTTCCACCAGTCCTCTTTCGTTTGCTGTAATTTGATTTGTGTCTCCTGCTTAGCTCGAATATATGCTGAGTTCCTGGAGGCACTCCCTTCATCATTGATCCAGGTCAGGCACATCACATTAGTCTTATCAAGAAGAGCTTAGGCATCTCTGTCCTTGATGTCCTAACAGTCCTTGAACTTGCGTTTTGGAAACAGTGAATTTCGACAGCTGTTCTGTAGGTTGTTCCTTTGATGTTAATCCAATTACCCTCAGTATTGGATGGGGGCTCTGGACCTTCATTGCTGATGACTAAAGAAGCGTCAAGACTGACCTGAACCAGTGCTTGTGTCTCGGGTATTTCAAGTTTACGTATAACCAGCATTTTCAGGCATACAGCAGAATGATGTTTTGGTGGACAAAAGTTGAAAGAGACAAATACTGCATACCATAGTGGTCAGACTAGAAGCCAGAGCCACACAGTGCCCAAGTCAACTTAATACCAGAAAGTCTCTGTTTTGTGATGAAGTAGTCATATGCCAATGCTCAGACTGAGGGTGCATCCAAGCTGCTTTGTATTTGTGCACTTGCTGGAAGAATGTGCTTGCAAAAGCAAGCTCACGCTGTGCACAAGTTTGAAGAAGGGTGCGATTTGAGTTCTCATGTCCAATACCATGATGTGAAAGCACCTTTGGCCATGTTGTGCAGTCCTGATCAACTCTATCATTAAAATCGCAGAGTATATATACACTTGGATTTAAAAGGCAGTCAAGACTTGACCACTGAATTCAGGCTAGCATAGAAAGCCTCCTTTTCATCATCTGCAACAGGCAAAATGGGTGCATATGTATTAAAAAGTACAAGCCATGGTCCCTACCTCAGTCTAAGCTTTAGGTCGTGAGGCAAGGACTTGATTACATACAAGGCTAATGGTGTCCTAATGGCAAAGCCAACTCCCACTTGCCTTGGATGAGCCTCAGGATAACCCACACAGTAATATGAATAGCCTGCTCCAACCTCTGTGAACTGGCTGGTACCAGAAATATGTTTCACTTAAGGATGCAACATTGATGTTCTAATGTGCAAGTTCTCTACCACTGATTGCTGTCCTGCGTTCATGGCAATCACTATCAAGAAGTATGTATGTTCCAGGATGCAAAGCACAGTTTGTTTAGTCATCAGTTTTCCCTTGTGACTGCAAAATCGGATATTCACTCAATCACAGTAAACCAACAGGAATCAATTGGAACAAGAACAACAAGAAGTTCTGTGGCACCTTATCGGCTAATAAATATTTTGGAACATAAGCTTTCATGGACAAAGACCTGCTTCATCAGATGCAAGCTGTGTTTAGGTTTGTCTTCTCTCCCTCATCCCCTTTTTTTGAAGAAAGCAGCAATGTCCCTAAACAGGGCTGCTTTGTCACCTCAGTAGGATATGGGAGATTCTGTTGTTCCAGTTCAGCAGATGAACTCACACCTGGGCTGCCTATGTGCAGTTTTGTGGCTAAATGTTTCCAGCGGTATCCTCCACCTGCATCCAACGTCACTTGCCCATTGTTGTAAGACTTCCATCAAGAGGTAAATCTATAGCATCAAAAGATGTACTGTCATATGAAAATGGATTTAAGTGAGGCTGGCTTGCGAGTTCCAACCCTGCTCTCTCCTCACACCAACCATCATTCACTGCAACATGTGCTTTTGAGACAGTGCAGGTTTGAGATCAGAGTTACCTCCTAGACTGATGTGCCTAAAAACGCTTAGCAAACTCTGTCTTCCTGGTTTGGAATCAGTTTCCCTTCTCTGACGTACTTTTGATCCACAGAACCTTATTTTGTATTATTCGGCGCAACCTGAGATCACTCCATGGAGGGCTCTCTCAATCTGCCACCCTGAGGACACGCCTCAACCTCGTAGAATCCCAGCACAATGTACAGCTCTGAAGATATCCTCAGCGAGACCAGGGGTCAGCAACCACTGGCATGCATGCCATGCTTGGCACATAAGCTGATTTTCGGTGGCACATGGTGGGAGCTCAACACTGTCCCTCCTCTCCCCAAGCAGCAGTGAGCAGAGAGGGATGGGTGAGCCCTGCCCATGAGCTGACCGGTGGAGGGGCACTCACCTAGGTCGTGCACCTCATTTCCTGCCCCCTCCACGTGGAGCAGTCCAGCTCCTACTTGTGCTCCGCATGGCCTGGGAAGCTGCAGCTCAGTAAGTGGCTGTGAGAGAGGAGGAGTGTTGGCAAAGAGGGACTCTGGCAGGCACTGGCCCAGCAGCTGCACTGGTTTCAGCAGGACTGCACACAAGCTGGAAGTGACAGTAATAGGTCTGTTTACAGTACAGTAGACCCCCAACTTGAATGTGAATTATGTTCCTGGGGTTGATTAAGCCTGGCATAAGTTTTTATATCTGTCTCTAAATCTCATATGAAAAACTCCTATTCAGCAAGTACAGCAATCACATACCTAACTTTAAACATGTGAGCAGTTCTATTTAAGTCAAGGCATTTATTTAAGTACCTTCTTCTAAACATTTTATAGCAAGCTGTGCCAGAGGCAAGTCAGAAGTTGAAGATCTTTTCAGTTATGTAAGCCTTTAAAAGAAAATAGTTAAAGAAAATTTTAAAAATAGCAAGGCTCAGATTTAGATGAATAAAAATTTGCAGAATATATTTGTAAAAGTAGGTCAGATGGATGCATAGGTGTATTTGAAGAGCCCTGATACAATCTGAATAACAAGAAAATGGATATTTGAAGGAGTGATAGCTCACATTCCCAAATGTGATTTTTAAAAATATATTAATTAAAATTACTACAGTGAAAAAAGTGGTTAATTTTAAGCTAAATGCTTTATTGTGTCAAATAGCCTGAAGAGAAGGAAGTGAAAATACCAGTTTAAGATGAATGTTTTTAAAAGCACTATAAAGAACAACATTATACACTGCTGTAATCTAGTTCCAGAGCCTTTAGGGTGTGGTGGAAACATTTTTGATACTGATAACAGTAGTCAAACATGTGACAAGCTGCATGCATATTTCCTTCACCATGACAGCAGCAATATCCTAAAACCAAAAGGATAGAATTCTTAGCAAAAATACCCAGCCTAAGGTATGTTAACATTGGCTTTCTTGATGTGTGACAAGGGGACAGTTGTCTCTCACTGGACTAAGGAATCAGTTTGAAACTAAAGATTTTAAACAGTTTTTATTACAAGTGCCGAAAGTGTGAGTGTGTATGTGCATGCACATGAATATGAATGATTGACTGCAAATGAAAACCCTGATACTAAGGAAAAACAAAATATTTGAAACTATACACTAAGGAAATTCTAAATCAGCTGAATAAGCCACTTTGGTGGTAGCCTGGATGTGCTCTGTTTATCCAGTTTCATTTATGTGTAACGTGCACTAAAACATTCATGTGGAGCATTGCCAATTCATTGTCCCCTCCCCTGCCCACCAATTGAAAAAGGGCAGTCCTCTAAGAAAATTCTCTCCCCCATCACTGCTTTGAATGTGTCCCACCTGACTCAGGACAGCTGGCACCAGTTCCTTCAGAGGCTATCCAGACCAGTCTGTACATTAGTAACACAAGTTAATGAAGTGTACTACCTCCCCAGTAGTATTCACAATCACATCTCTAGGACAAAACAAAAAGCAGTCAAGTAGCACTTTAAAGACTAGCAAAACAGTTTATTAGGTGAGCTTTCATGGGACAGACCCACTTCTTCAGACCGTAGCCATACCAGAACAGACTCAATATTAATAATTTAGTAAAATTAATAATTAGTAATATTGAGTCTGTTCTGGTCTGGCTATGGTCTGAAGAAGTGGGTCTGTCCCACGAAAGCTCACCTAATAAACTATTTTGCTAGTCTTTAAAGTGCTACTTGACTGCTTTTTGTTTTGATACGGTATAGACTAGCGCAGCTCCCTCTCTGTTAGTATCTCTAGGACAGTCAAGCAACATAATTCATACATACAGCAAATAAACACAAATCTAAAACAAGTGAGCATGCTTTTGTGTGCCACTGTAACTATTTTGAAGATTAAATCAGATTCTAACCAAACATAAGTCAAAATTAAAAATCATTCCCAATATAAAAATAAGGAATCCCATGGCACCCTTAAAAAGACTAACCAATTTATTTGGTTATAACCTTTTGATACAATAGTTTCCAGCCCACAAAATTGTATGCCCAAATAAATTTGTCTTTAAAGTGCCAGTGGACTCCTTGTTTTTGCGGAAACAGACTAACACACATCCTCTGAAATTCCCAATACAGCAATTGGTAAAATTGACAATACAGTACAGATCACTTCTAAAGATGTCTTCCCAAAATTCCAATTCAAGTTCAGGGTACCCAGCAAAAGCATGACCCACAATTAAAGTCAGATATTGTGGAGTTCTCAACACTTCCTGCTGTGAACTGAATGAAGCAAGAAAGGATAATTGGATATGCAACCACAGACCTACAAGCTAAATGTATAACCTTAGTTAGAGAGTATAGTTTTGTTTCCTTTTGTTCTCTTATATTAAAAGGCCAAAAAAACCTGAGGTTTAGTACCAGTGACTCATCAATCATACTTCTTTATCACCTGCAAAAGGACTAAACAATAATAAATCCTAAAGAACTAGGAAGATACTAAAAAGAAATGGAATCAGCTAATGTTATTTTGTTCTGCAGAAATTGCAAAAACTTTGGACAGCCTTACCATGGTCAGACAAATAGTCCATCTGACCCAGTATCTGGTCTTCCACTCAGGGCCAGTTACCAAGTGATGGCCAGTTCAAGTTTGTGGAAGTCAGCTGCTTAGCGATACCCACAGCATGGGGTTGTGTCCCAGATCATATTTTTAATGGCCATTAATGGACCTACCCTTGAAATTTCTTTGCAGTAGGATAGCATACAACAAACCTCGTTGCCAGCTCTGCCCACATATCTACACCAGCAACACCATTACAGGACCTAACCAGATCAGCCACACCATCGTGGGTTCATTCAGCTGCACATCTACTAATATAATTTATACCATCCTGTGCCAGCAATGCCCCTCTGCTATATACATCGGACAAACTGGACAGTCTCTATGTAAAAGAATAAATGCACACAAATCAGATATCAGAAATGGCAATATACAAAAACCCATAGGAGAGCACTTCAATCTCCCAGGCCACACAGTAGCAGACTTAAAAGTAGCTATCCTACAGCAAAAAAATTTCAAGACCAGACTCTGAAGAGAAATTGCTGAGCTACAATTCATCTGCAAATTCGACATCCTCAGCTCAGGATTAAACAAAGACTGTGAATGGCTGGCTAAATACAAAAGCAGCTTCCCCTCCCCTGGTGTTCACATCTCCAGATCAACTGCTGGTAGTAAGCCTCATCCTTCCTGACTGAGCTAACCTTGTTATCCCCAGCCTTGCTCTGGCTTATTTATACCTGGCCCTGCAGATTTCCATGACCACCATCTGATGAAGTGAGTCTCTGGTCATGAAAGCACATGCTCAAAACTTTTCTGTTAGTCTATAAGGTGCCACAGGACCCTTTGTTGCATTCTATGAAGAAGCACATCCTTATGTTTATTTTAAGCCTCCTGCTCATTAATTTTAATGGGTGAGCCCCCTGAATCTTGTGGTATGTGAAAGAGTAAACAGTCACTTTTTCCAAACACTTCACGATTTTATAGACTTCCGTCAATCCCACATTAGTAATCTCTTTCAAAGATGAGCAGCCCTATCTTTCTAACCTCTCTTCATATGGACATTGTTCCATACCCCAATGATTTTTGTTGCCCTTCTCTCTACATTTTTCCATTTCTCATAAGTCTCTTTGAGATGGGTGATGAAAATTTCACACAGTATTCAAGGTGTGGGCATTCCATGGATTTATACAGCATCATTATATTTTCTGTTTCCTCATGGTTCCTAAAATTATTAGCTTTTTTGACTACTGCTGCACACCGAGCAGATGTTTTCAGTTAACTGTCCATTATAACTCCAAGATCTCTTTCATGAGTTGTAACAGCTACTTTAGACTCAGTCATTTTCGTATGCATAGCTGTGATTATATTGTTTCACGTGCACGCCTTTATATTTATAAATACTTTATTCTGCTATTTTCTTGGTCAGCCTCCAAATTTTGCGAGATGCATTTGGACCTCTTTGCAGTCAGCTTTGGACTCAATCATCTTAAGCATTTTTCTATCACCTGAAAATATTGCCACATAACTGTGTGCCTCTCACTGTTTATCATATTGTTTCCTCTCAGGCATTTTTAAGGATTAATTACAATAGACAGTGAAATGTGAACTGGTCATAGATTTTTAACATTTGTGCAGAAAACTACATTAGCCATTTTAGCAGTTAGAATTACAAGTCTTCCTGGTGATGAAGTCAAGATGAAAGACCAGACAAAAAGTATGCAGATTTACTGTTTGTCCTCCTTTTCTCTGAAGACCCCCTACTCATGGTCCAGGACCCCACTGTGTTAGGTACCGTACAAACAGATTGTTAGAAGTAGATTGCTTAAAGGAAATGAAGAAAAATCTTCAGGATTCACTAACTTGGACTAGAAGAGCTCATTTACAGCAAATTACAGAAACTTCAGCAATACCATCTGCACAGACAGCGGATGGCAGTTACACAAAATGGTCAAAGAGTAGCCATTTAATTAGGTAAATCCTTTCCCTTCAATGATTGCTAGAGATTAAATGAGCAACTTGGTTTAAACAGGGCAGCTTCATTTCACCTTCTCTCTGTAAAATCTTTGTTATAAAGCAGGAGTAGAGATTAGTAGGTGAATTATTTTTCCTGTTTATTTTTGTAATTCTGTGTCTACTTTATTATATGTTTAGATTGGATGTCTTGGAAGCACTACACTTGTTGTATGTTCATGACATATAAAAACAACATATGATATTACGTGGAGCTATCTTATTACTTATTATCAAAAAACTGAAAGGTTCTGTGTCTGCTACAGTCAAATCATACCACAAAAAAGATTTTTAATCAGTTAATGACCCTATACAGCAGTTCCCCACAGGGCAAGAGGATCATTGACAGCATAGACTGTGGTGAAGAGGATCAAGAGGGGAAGAGGATGGAGAGGTGGATAACAGGAATGCCTACATATCAGTTTTAGATTAATCAATCAGTCACCTTCCTCGGAAGTAGAGGTGGGGGTTAATTGTAAGTTGATTTTGTTTTGATCAAAACTGCATTATTTCTGAATACAGCCTATAAAATGGCTTCAATATGGACATATAAGGAATTCTATGATAGCACAGCTTCTGAGGACTGATACTGTTAAAACAGACCCATAGTTGTTTATAGATACTTCATGAGTCATGAGCTCTGAGATACAGAAGATCATATTTTTGACTTCCATTAGATTCAAGTTTAAAACTAATTACATACATTCTATATTTTGAGAGAGCATCTGTACCTCAAGCAACTGAAATGCAGTTTTACCCTTTGATTTTCTTTAAGTAGAAGAGATGAGTGAACTGTTTGCAAATATTTCTGACAATATTCTTGCTGCTATTAATATATATTGATGCAGCATAAACTCTGTGTTAAGTCAATTAAATGACAAATATCAACTAATGAGCAGCTAATAGTAAAGTAGGTATTATTCCCTGAGTGGCTTACCAGTCAGTCATTAATTTGTTACATTTGCTTGTGAAATGCTACATTACCATGTGGAAATGATTTTAAAGTTCATGTACTTTCTGATTTTGTATACAGTCTTCACATATGCATGAATAATAGCCGTTCTAACACTCTTGTAATGATGATCTAATGCCCTGGAATTGCCTCGGGACCATTATATAACCAATGAGTTTTTATTTTCCCTGCAAGAAACAGCTTAATTTTTTTGTCCTTTGATATTGACTTATTAAATTTACAATGCTGAAATTTGGCAAGAGGACATGAAAGAGCTACGTTGCTCTAGGTATAAGAAAGTTATCTGTTAGAAACTCCACCTTGGATGGGGAAGACACTGTCATCCTCATGATTTGGGAGCAAATAACTCAATGTTCAGCCTTAGCCAAGCTAATGGACTGTCAGAAGTTACTTTGATATTTTCTCAGTTGGGAAATTAAGTTCGCTTAAATTTTAAAATAATTTTTTTTATGGAAAAAGCCCATAATTTGTCTTTTTCCCCTTTTTTTACAGTCTATATGTAGAAACGATGCCTGTTGCTGATTATGTCAGAATGAACTTTGGACATTTGGTGGTAAATTATGGGTCTGCCTCTCTCCTTTGCAAAATACCTTCCTCTTCAAAAAGTGAGCACCTGTCAGGCTCATGTCCATCAACCTTGAGCAGTCAAAGAGCCTGAGCACTGCTGTGCTAACTGACTGAGTGCAATTTAGTGACATTTCTCTGTTGCTTCCTACCCCTTTTACTGTCATGACTAATTCCCTAAGGAAGGAGAAACTAGCTCTCATGAGCTAAGCAAAGCTAAAAAGGCACTGATATAAAACCAACAAACTATTGCAATTTAACATCATTCCATACAATGAGTTTTTAGAACATACTTTAAAATATACAACAAAAAAAGTCTAGTGTTAATGTGATTGGAAAACTGTTTTTCCCTCACCGTAAGAGCTTTCCATTAACCGCTTTTTTTCTACTAGCAAATTAACAAAACCCCCAAACACTCTCTCCCTCAAATTTTACAGTTCAAGACTCATTTCCAGTCTCCTCTGCCCAAGCGTCATTCAAAAGGATTATACAGTAGTGCTGTATTTACCAGATACAGATATTGCATAAGTATTTAAACCTTGGTTCTTTTACAGCTCACAAAACATCTTTAAGAAAACCTACCATTATCATTAATGACAGGAAGCAAGACACTATGAGCTTTGCAGTTAAGAAAAATTCTTTAAAATGGCATTACCTAAATTGTGTGCTGTATTTGCCAGAAAGAACACCATTTTCAGGATAAATTACTGTCTAACGAATTCTCAGAAATCTAGTAGCATTCTGAGATCTAGGACTTCCAAAGTTCAAAACTGGAAATCACAGGCTGGCGAGCCTAACTTCAGCACTGAGCAAATCAACAGAAACCACCAAAAGGAACAGAATTATCGGATATACAGATGAACGCAATTTGTTGGGGAAGAGTCAACGTGGCTTTTGTAAAGGAAACCATGTCTCACTGATCTAATAGAATTCTTTGCCAGGGCCAACAGGTGCATGGACAAGGGTGACCTAGTCAATATAGTGTACTTGGATTTTCAGAAAGCCTTCACAAGGTCCCTCACCAAAGGACCTTATCCCATGACAGTTTATTTGGCTTAAGAGGGAAAGTCTTTTCATGGATCAACAAAGGGTAGGAATATATGCTCAATTTTCACAATGGAGAGATGTGACCAGCAGGCTCCACCAAGGATCTCTGTTGAGACCTGTGCTGCTCAACCTCATCATTTGCTGTTCGCTCCCATTTTCAGATCACGTGGTGACAAAGTTTGCAGATGATCAAAGTTATTCAAGATAATTCCAATGATGAAGAGTAAATGCATAGCTGGGCAACAAAATGGCAGATGGGTCTAAATTAGATGTTACTGTACAAGTAAGAATAAGAAGTAAGAATAGATAGTTCTCTGAAAACTTCAGATTAAGGCACAGCAGTGGTCAAAAAGGTTGAAGACTGTTAGCAACTAATAACAAAGATAGAAAAATAAGACCAAAAATATAACACCATTATATAAATTCATGGTGCATCCACAATTTGAGGACTATCTAGTTCCAGTTGCCCCATCTCCAACAGAACAGATTATTTATTAATTTTTTTTTATTTAAATATTTTTATTCCTCTTCCCTATTTAAAATATTTGAGGTGGCTTACAAAATTTTTTAAAAATATAAAAAACATATATTAAAAGATTTAAAAAACACAAAACTCCAACAGAACATAAAACGTACTAAAACATCTCAAAAGAAGGAGCACATACATAAACATCAATAAAAGCATGAGTAAAAAGGGTGGCTTTTTACTGGAACTGGAAAAGGTTCAAAAAAGGGCAACCAAGAAAAATCAGGGGTATAGAACAGCTTCCACATGAGGAGCGACTAAAAAGATTAGGGCTGTTCAGTTTAGAAAAGAAACTACTAACAGGAGATACAGTAAAGACCAATACAATTATGAATGGCGTGAGGAAAAGTGTTATTTTTCCATTCTCCACAATACAATAAACAGAGGTCACAAGATGAAGTTAGCAGGCATCAAGTTTAACAGACAAGGCGAAGTACTTTTTCCACACAATGAACAATTAACTTGTGGGACTTTGTTGTGGGATGTGTGATGGCTAGGAGTATAACTAACTAACAGGTTTTTTTAAAAACAAAACAAAAACAAAAACAAAAAAAAAACCCTAGGTAAGATTATGGAGGATACATAAGCATGAAGAAGGATTCATGACTATTAGTCAAGGACAGGGACCCAGCTGTATACTTGTGGTGATCATAAACCTCTAACTGCCAGAACCTGGAAGTGATCCAACCATGTTTTTCTATACAATTGACCTTTTCCTTACGCTTCCCCTGATTCTTTAGTACTGGCCACTCTCGAAGATATGATCCTGGGCTACATGAACAAGTAGTCTGACCCAATGCTGCAACTTTCATGTTCTTAAATTCACAGCTTTCGGGGTCCTTATCTTTCCAAAAGGAAAAGGGTTGAAATTTCTTGATATTCAGGGCAGATCATCAAATTAGCACAATTTTAAAAGTTATGATTGACTGTTTTACCTGTACAGGTGGCTCAATCATTATCCACGCAGGAAGCATCAAACTTGGGTTTAGAGGCTGAGTTCCTACACGAAAATAAACGCCACCACTGGTATCACAGGCCCAGATGTGCTGATTTCCACATGCCAAACTGGTCAATTTTACAGCTCCTGATGATGAAGAGACTGATGTTAACTTGGCATTGTTTTATTTAGCTAGAATCTGAAATATAGACTCTGAAGCTGGGTTTTATGGAAATATTTCTGAAAATTAATATTCAGGACAGTTATTAGCGTAATCTGTACATTTTGGTATAAGGAAGAACATTTGCAAACACCAGTCTAAGTATAAAGCAAATGGGGGGAAATGATCTTATTTACATCTCATGCATATATTCTAGTGATTTATTTCTCATCTGTCTAAAATGGCCTATTTTGTGCCATAGCCTGCCATTGATAAACAACGTTTTGACAATGCTTCATGTTCTATCATTCTCTAGCTGCTAGTAGAGAGCAATGCAATTTAAAATGATCATCATCAGCAAGAAGAGGCAGAAATTGTTTCTAAGCTCATAGAGAGAAACTTTCATGTGACCTGACCTGAACTCTCTTCTGTAGCTAGTCATGCTTATAGAATCTTAATGATCTCGGTCTATAAATACATGTGAGCACTGAAGATCCCAAATGTTACCAGCAAATGCTAAAGGTGGATTAATATTTCAAGGTTAATGTGCCTTTATTACTTGCAGTGACCAGAAAACCTATTTGAAAACAGACTCTCTATTTGTGTCACACAACTTTATTATTTTATAGTAGTCACAAAAGAACTATCAATGCTTTAATCCAACATAAACCAGAAGACATCATATTAATTTACTTTAAAAATGTCCGCAATATTTGCTACAATTAATATTTGGATTCTTTGTAGTCTTAGGAAAGCATGTACAATGTTTAGTAATGGATAAATGAACTAAGTGCAGTTAGACTGCACACTGAATGCTATGATCAGATCTTTATTTTTTGTTGCTTGAGGTATCATTGGAGATGATGTTTGTTGGGGAAAGTAAAAACTGGCAATCAACTCTTCATAAAGGACATCATAATATTTTTAATTTTGACTAGAAGATGCAACATCATCCCTTAAATTGCAGGCTTATATCACATATCTCAGCACAGATTCTACAATGTATTGCTAAAAGCTTGTAATAATTAGACAATAGCTCCATACAGCTTTAACTTTTAATTTATTATAACGGTAAATGTAGTCACCCTTATATTAAGACTATTTTGTATTTAACTCTTTCTATGTATTGGCTCAGAGGAAAATCTTTAGGTTTATTTCTAGATGGCTTTAGGTTAATATTATTATAATTAAGATAATCACACAGAGTTCAAAATTCTACCACAAGGAACACACATTTCTACAGAAGTCAGAGGTCTAACATACAGCTATAAAGTCATAGTTTAAATAAAACTTCATTACTCCTTGCTGCACAAAGCATGTTTGGCAGCAGTAGTTTTTTTTTTTTTTTTTTTAAAAGAGAAGGTGGGTGAAGTATTGGCCCAATGTGCATAGCTGACACAAGACAATTTTTCGCATTCTATGGAGCTGAATAAAAAAAGATATAGCTCTCCTATCTCATGCCTCATATGCTGGGATGAACACGATTGCAACACTACAAATGGTAATAGTTTTGTCACATGATGCCTCAGCTGTTAAAATGTTTTAATCCAAATAAGCATCAGCTCACACAAGTGTCATATGTCACTTACATTGCATTGCTGGTATTATTTGCCTCTAAAGTAAAATATGATAGTCCAAAACACAACCCTTATGTAAACATCTTCAGCTTTTTCTTCTTAAAGGTCATGTTAATAACTGTTCATACACATAATATGACAGCAGCACCTCTACATGATACACTGTTTATTATTGAACTATGAAAGGTCATTCTACTGTGTTTAGAAATCTTGACATTGATAGCACAAACCTTAATCAAGACAATTTATAACACACTATTCCACAATACAATGTGTAGGGACTGGTGAAGGCTACAAATGACATAAGACAAAAGTTCTTGAGCATTTATTTGGGAACATGCTCATCCAATATAAAAACCTGTCTCTTTTTGCAACACTTGTATGAACTTTTCAAGACAGTTTACTACTTTTACAACTTTTCCACAAATAAAACATGGCATCTAGATTTGACAACTTTAATATACTTATTAATTTCTCAGGCTGCAATGTAACAAGCATGCAGATGTACTGCTGTACTTGCACAAAGCCCCCCTGACTGCAGAGGTGGACCCAAATGGATTAAATAGAAGGACTGTGCTCCTAAAAGGTCACAAGAGGAACAAAGATGTTTTATTGCACCAATCAGATACTGTGCATGATTTCTTCTCTCTGTACCTCCCTGTCCCACACGGAAAATGGGTCAACTATTTAAGAATATTTATAGAACAGAATCACTATAGAATCAATAGTTAACGGAATTTAAGGTGTTTTGAGTCCATTAACCCAAGTACAGTGCATTATTATTATAGTAAGATACACTACGGGTTGAACCTCTGTTGGCCGGCACCCACTGGACCTGACCAGTGCCAGACCATGGGAAGTCAATATTGTTTAACATACTACCAACACTTCCACCGCTTACTGGGCTCTTAGAAGACATCTGGGTGTAAAGTAAATCTAAACACCACCACAGAACACGGAGATCCATGACTGGTGGCCATAAACTTTTGGGGATCACAGAAAACTTGACCACACCCCTGGCTAACTAAAATCATTCCCAATTACAGATGTTGCTGGATGAGAGTGCGCTGGACTAGAGAGGTTCAACCTGTATCTATAAGTCACTGTAAAGATATGACTAATCAAACTTTCTTTGCCAATGCAGGCCAAGAAACAAAAATATTAGTTTACACATTTTTGATCCATTATGAGCATTCCTTTATTCTTGCCAGGTGTACATACACTGTAACAATGACTGAAATTACTCCCATTCTCTCTCTCTCTTCCCACTCACTGGTTCCCAAACTCAAGTTGCCCATGCTACATAAGTATTTGCTTAGTGCACACTAGAATCTTTTATTACAAACCATCACGTGATTTATACTCAATGTGTCACATAAGCCAGGGATACCTCAGAAGTGAGAAATGTTCCAAAATGGATAGATAAGCATGACCTATTATATGTATTGAGAGTGTGTCTGGGGAGACCTTGTTCTGTTCCCAGTTCTGCTCAGGTCTGCTGGGTGATCTTGGACAAGCTACTTCACTTCTGTACCTCAAATTTCCCTTCTGTAAAAGGAGGCAGTGATGCATATCCCCCTTGTAAAGCACTTGATATCTATCAAGAAAGAACGCTGAGAGATACATATTAACTATGAAATTGAAATACCACCACCTACAGTCTAGAAAGCATCAATAATTATTACAAAAAAGGCTCAAATCCCTGGAAGGCTAGTAAAGGAGCCTGTTGGTGGCCTCACTGATGGACCAGTGAGAGTGTGAGACAGCTTGAGAAGCACTCAAGTTTAAGGTATCTCGACAGCTGGGAGCCAGTCCAAGTAAAAAAATAAGAGGTCATATTCTAGGGTGAAAAGTTGATACCTAAAGATTTAAACAGAAAATGGGTTTTTTCCTATGCTTAATTTATGTTTCATATGTTAACTGTTCATACAAATTATAAATAAAATATAAATTAAGTCTGCTGCTTATGCTTGCCTCACTTAAAACCAGCTGAACAGATTTTGATCCAGATTTTTAAAAAAAACAAAAAACACCTTTGCTCGGATGCCAAATGCAGGAAATTTCATCCCAAAGGGAAACATGAAGTTAAGAGACAATTTGGAAGTGATATTGGAAAAGATTTAATTCTTAATTATGTTACCTACATAAGAATCACTTCATTAGCTGCCACACTGTATTCTATGCAAGTCTCCTGGAGACAAACAAGAGCAAACAGGAGAACAGAGCAAAACATTAAAAACTATAGGGCATAGCCAATTGAAAGAGACTATAAAGAAATATACATGTAGAATAAAACTGGCTAAACTGTTATGTAGACAGGATGCCCCATTGCTTACGAAAAGAGCCATATTGGGAGAATGTTTTAATGATCAAAAGCAGTCAAGGTCTACAGTTTTATGTTTCATCCAAACAAGGAAAGCGACTTCAGCAGCATCATATTCACCAATGTCACGCTGAGGTATAAGTTCAGTATCTGCACGAAAAGAGGGCATCACCAACTGAAACACTAGCACCGCTCTCTGAAACAGTTTTCCTTGAAGGGCTCCCTGCCAAATACAGAATGCTTTACCTGATAAGCTCAGACAGACAAAACAACAACACAGAACAAACCCTTACAAAATACTATCAAGTGAAATAGTGAATGCTTAATAGTACTTTTGCCTTCAAAGCATGCCTACCACTGGAAAGCCTTGAGATTTTTTTCCTGACATTATATAAAGTAGGAAAGACGACGTATATTTTTGCAAAAAATAAAGGCAGTTCTTTTCAGGTGTATTAAATCCAATAAGCCTTGAAATGTACAGTGGTATTTGTGAATGAAAAAAAAATGCAGCTAAAATTTTGTTTTTAAAAATAAGTTGGGTTCTTTCACTTATCACAAAAAGCCATACCTAGCTGAGAAAGGTCCAGTTTTGTCCAGTGCATCCCGGCTGGGCAACTTGGTGAAAGTGTTCTGATAAAGATCTGTCCTCGACTATCCAAACCCCATATGGCATCTTGGCAGGCTGAATAGCACACCATTTCAGCATCAGAGGGTAGCTGCACTGAAGAAGGATGGAACTGAGGATTCTGATCGCTGACACAAAACAGATCCTTGTTGCTTTGGCATACCCAGAGAAAGCTTCCTATGGAGAGACCATGTACATTATTGTTAAAAATAACCTCTAATTCACTCTTTATGTCTAAAACTTACACAGTTGCTTCACTCTACCAACCAAGCATCCAATGCATTTAAACACAAACTATCTTCTGAAATGTATTTTTGGTCAAGATTTTCTATCCTAAGTTCTTAGAGTTAGGGCTCCTACATCCATATTCAGGCATCTAAAGTGTGTGTCCTAATTTAAAAGTACCGAGTACTTCACAACTTTATTTGGGAGTAAAAATTAACTTACGTACATACCCACACACTGACCCACATTCCTGCAATCACTTTTTTTGTCTTTCTATATTGCGTGCAAACTCTTCTCCAAATTCTATTGCTGTTCAGGTTTTTCCTTGATTCTCATGCCAGATCTACATTACACACTTTTACCAACACAGCTATGTCAGTCGGGGAGTATGACAGAAAACACTCTAAATACTCACAGCCTATGGTAATCTTCGTATACAAAATAATTGGAGAGGTACAATTTGAAAAACTATACTCACTGGTTAAGAACACGATGGTAAAATGTACGTAGCATTATAATATGTAAAATTACAAATTCCTCCTGTATGTATTTATTAAAAAAAAAAAAAAAAAAAATCAGACAGTTCCGTTAGGAAAAAGTTGTTTAAAAAGGCCTGTCCCAGGCAGAAGAATGTGTGTGTTTACTTCAATGTACATGTAAGTTGTAAATAGTGTCTTAAAGAGACCAGGAGGAGGAAATGGGTGGAAACAAAATAATTTGCATTTCAGAGAACAAGTGGAAGACAAATGAATACAAAGCCTGCTTCACTGAGAGAGAGTGGACTGCCTTCCTCACTGTTTGAATAAACTGTACTTTGAGGAGTACCTTCAGACTAATACAGTTGAAATGTTCATTGGACTATAACAGGAAATGTGCAGAAATCCCCAGTTTTCTATTTCACCAAACATGACAAAGGCACACCTTTGGGTCTCTGGGAGTTACCCTGACCGAAGAGTGGGTCAGTCACCATCTTGCTGAAAGACTGTAGGTGGAAGAGACTATCTTAAATTTTTGAACCAAAACTTGCTAGGATAAAGTTCAGATTTTTAGCTTCATGTTTCCACTTTTTTTTGCTGGTAACCATTTTATATACATGAATAAACTTAAAACTCTATCTTCTTTCATTAATAAACTTGTTTAATTTTAAATCAAACCAATCCAGCACTGTGGTTTAAACTGCTCGGTAACCCCAGTTAAACTAGAAAATTCTTGAATACCGATTCTTTAAAGGGGACAATGAACCTTAATGTCAGTCTAATTGTTCCAGGACAAAACTGGACATTTCAGAATATATGTTTTTGGGAAAAGTTGGCCCTGGGGTATGCGTGGAGTCACCCTACCAGTGTTAACTAAGGCTGGTGGAAACCAGTGGAAATCTTTGATATTGCATGCAGGCGCTGGGAAGGGCCTCTCCATCCACTATTTTTCCTTTGGGTTAAGTAGTAATAGGAGTAAAACCCCTTCCCCCTTTGTTAGGAGGAATTTGTTCTACAGCATTTAAGCACAGAAGATAAACACCTTCTGCACCAAGAAGTGAACTCTGAGAAGAGTCCCTGAAATGGCAGAGGTGAGAGGTAGAATGTGTGGAATGGAAGTGAACTGAATCAAGGAGCATGCGTGTATGATTTCTAGAGTTCCACTTATCACTGGTGAAGGAACACCAGCTCAAGCAGAAGGGGGTCACGCAATCCCTGAAATGGAAAGCAGATAGCATGAGCAGCACTGTAGAACATGGGAGTTAATTCAGACACTTAACCTAACCCTCAAATTTGTTGCTTCTAATAAAAGATTAAATAATGGAATAGCAAAGATAAAACTATTTTAAAGCTAAAATGGGGTAACTTTAGCACACTGATGGAAGTGCCGTGTCAGGGTTATGATGGTTGAAAGGGAACTGAGGGGTTCAGGTTTCGTGCGTGCTAATTCAGGGGCCAATGATGCTATGAGACAGGGACCACAAATGAACAGCCCAAACAGGCACTGCTACTCAAATTCTCCCATCAAAGGTGCGGGGATGCAGCAACACCTAAACTGGAGCATCCACAGGGCATTATTCAACAAATCCCCCATAATTTACAGGGTGGCAGTTTTCTGCTTGAAACTTTGTAAACTGCAAATTCCAGCTTACTTTACCTACTAGCACTTGGTCATGAATGGCAGAAACTGAGACAAATGCCCCATGGACAAGGCCTTAAGCACCTTAAATATTTCAGAAGTGTTTCCTTAACATAAATCTACCAACTCAACAACAAACTTGAATAATTTCAAAGTTTATTCAACTAACGTAACGTTTTCATGTTTTAGAGAAAAGTTATATTTATGCTTTTAAAAGAAAACAGAATAGTCATTTTTCAGTCCCAGAGAGAAGGAGAGGGAAGATGTAGTTATGTCACAGGACCAAGTATCAGGAGATTCGAGTTCTTTTCCCAGCTCTAACACAGGATCTTGATTGATTTTGGGCAAATTCTCTGTTTCTCACATTCTCCTTCTATAAAAGCAGCTATTTCCCTTATAGAAGTGTAGTAGGGGGTCAGTTTGTATCTTTTTCACCACAGCATCACAAACAAAACACTTACGTTGTGCTGCAGTTTTCAAATGTTGATGGTAAAAAAAAAAAAAACCAAAAAAAACCAAACACTACCCACTAAAGGGCGTGTCAACTCACCTGCTGGACAGCTTTACTAGCTCAAGTAATCTAATAGGTTGGGCTGGCTAGCCTCAAAACTTCTATCTTGGTAGTGATGCTTTGAATGACTAGATTTTCCTTGCACCCATCACCACTAGCAGCATGGGTTCAGATTAGAAACCCTGTCTAGAATATGGTATTTAGGGTCTGAGTTCATATAAGAACAAGTATGCAAATTATTCATGAGAAACACACGTTACTAAACTTCTCCCATCTTCATCCACTAAAGCACCTCAAATGGGATTTGGGGATTCATTTTGCACTTAGAGTAACATATGGAAAGTCTCTAGCATATTGTGGTACTATATGAAATAAAAAAATTAATATATCAGTACAAATTCTCATGAGTCTTCAAAATGTTATTAACTAAGACTTCGGGTCTCTCCTTTCCTCTTCTTCCTGATCTTTGGTGGCAGATCTACGGCTCGCACTTCCCTCCGCCATCTCTTCTTAACACCTGTGCTCAACATACCCATTTAAAGCTGTATTTGGTTTCTCTCCACATTTATCAGAGAGGTAGCCGTGTTAGTCTGTATCTTTGAGAACAACAATAAGTCTGGTAGCACCTTATAGACTAACAGATACTTCGGAGCATAAGCTTTCATGGGCAAAGACCCGCTTTGTCAGATGCATGAGTACACCCTTCCAAATGAAGAACATATAACTTCAGTAAGACAGTAAAAGCATGTTATTCCTTACATAAACCAGCAAGGATGCTCAGAAAACTACACACCTTATAAAGGTCATTCCATTGCAGTCTTATCATGATTGCCAATAACAAACAGCAGGAAAATTTGGCTTGTTGAAAAATAAGGGATTTCTGCACACTTAATAGACAAAATCTGGACTAATTCAGCATTATGAAACCTGTTAGCATCACTTCAGCTATCAACTCTAATGCATTAAATCAATTTAACTATGGTATAAACTTATATTGAAGATTAACTAACCTTCTTTAGTTGGAGCTGTGGAAGCTAACACAAAAGCCCATTTTGTGGCAGAAGCAGTACCTCGAGGCACAACATTCTTCCAATACGTTCCTGAAAAAGAAAGCACAACAGTGTAAGCATGAATCACACATTACAATTTAAGTGTTGTGACAGGTTCTTTCATTAGAATGTAAAGACCTGAGAATTTGTGCTGTAATAAACTATTGTATTTATTCTAATCAATATCTGATATTGCCCCACAAAAACTTTGTAAAAGCAAATGACTATTTAAGGTTGAAGAACAGCCATGTTTCTCACCAGTTCATGCTCCTCAATTTGAGACCGTTTTCTTGTCTAACCACGTCCCCCCGCTTTTTTTTTCTTCATTATTTTAAATGCATTTTATATCCCTAGACAGTTTGTTACACCATCATGGAACAAACACCAATGCAGCACATAGCTGAAGTCATTGTGGACACTGACTGTCAGGTTCAATGTTTAAATACTTGGCAGGTGTATACATTTGTGAATTATAGCAAGTAGTAATGAAAACTGAAGCCCACAGCAGAATTAAAATGTCCTGACTGCAAGCTTATGTGAAATGATATATTAGTGGTCATCTTTCGTTTGAAGCACTAGTAGCAATTTTGACCCAATACATGCAGCTAAAGATTGTGTTGACTCTTCAGTAAAAAGATTTTGTGACCTTCATAAATCTAAAACAGACGAAAGCAAGAAGGATACTCTTCCCCATTGACTGCCAGTTTGGTATTTGCAACATTCTGCCCTTCCAGAAATAAACAACTCTAATTAGCCTTGTATGACCAATAAGGCCAGGATTTAGTCATGGGTATAAGTCATGGACAGGTCACAGGCAAAAATGAAAAAATTCACATCCTGTGAACTGTCCATGACTTTTACTATAAATATCCATCACTAAATCTCTGCAGGGCCCCAGGGCACCACTACTCTGGGGGTCCTTTCTCCAGCAGCCAATGCTGACTGTCCTCCAGCAGCACACTGCTCTGAGGCTCTGGGGACCACTTTACTGACTGCTGCTGGGCTGCCCCAGCAGCAGTCAGTGTGGCTGGCCTCAGGGCCAGCTGCTCAGGTGGCCCTGGGTTCGGCCACATCAGCCATTGTAGCTGTAGAAGCCACAAAGATCATACAAAATCATGGAAGTCATTACTTCCAGTATCTTTGTAACAGAACTGCAGTCTTAGTGACCAGCAAAGCCAGTCACTTAATCTTCTGAAGTGCAAAATCTGGTTTATTGCCAAAAGTCAAATCTTAACTTCTTGTGCTTATGGCCCAATCTTACTCAAACTGGACTGGCTATTCACAAACTGAAATACCTGCAGGGGGGGGGAAAAAAAAAATTCAAAAATTACACTTTGCTGGGAAAACACTTTTTTTTTATATTAGAGGAATACAACTGCATGCAGATGTTTCACCTTTAAAGTCATTAGTATAAAATACTAGCAAATCAACAAGTCAAATCTTAAAGAAAAACAGCTGCACAAATATATGCTGATGCTTGTTTAAATACATGTCAAGCACTTCTATCTATTATATATTTGTTTTAAGAGTAGATTTCATGGTTACTCAGCTTAATCATATACTTCGAGGGAAGGAACAGTAGTATTTTTGGCAGATTCCATGTGTAAATACAGAATTATATAATCCTTCATGTAATTTAAAGAGAAAATCCTAAAGTTCAACTTGGCATTTCTTAGCTACTATGTTAATATGCTGCTTCCAAGAAGCCATAGAGTAAACTTTCTTGATCAAACAAGAGGACAGTTTCTACAGTCCAGTTTAGACATACAGCTTTAGAAATATCTCACAAAAGGACAGATGAAATACAACTTTCAACTGCCTCCAAAAAGTCCAGGGAAATCTTCCTGAAAAATAGTTTAAAAAAAAAAAAAAAAAAAAAAAAAAAAGGTAATGTACAGAAGCCTGTGGGGGAACACTTCAGTCTCCCTGGACACTCAGTAGCAGATTTAACGGTGACAGTTCTGAAACAAAGAAATTTCAGAAATCAAGTGGAGAGAGAAATCTCTGAGCTGCAATTTATTTGCAAATTTGACTCCATTAACCAAGGATTAAACAGAGACTGGGAGTGGCTCACAGCTTACAAAGGCAGCTTGTCTGCTGTGGGTGTTAAAATCTCCCCATTTGACTCTGACAATGGCTCATAACCCCCTGTCTGATCTGGACTTGTTTTTTCCTCTTTTGATACCGGGCCATTCCCACCTTGCTGAATAGACATTGCCTGCCTGGCCCTCCCTTTTTCTGGGACCCCATTCTTTAAATACCCCTCTGAAACCCCCGCCACCCACTCATGCATCTGATGAAGTGGGTCTTTGCCCACGAAAGCTTATGCTCCAAAATATCTGTTAGTCTATAAGGTGCCACAAGACTTCTTGTTCTTGAAGCTACAGACTAACATGGCTACCTCTCTGACAGC
This sequence comes from Carettochelys insculpta, assembly GCF_033958435.1. NCBI lineage: Eukaryota > Metazoa > Chordata > Testudines > Carettochelyidae > Carettochelys > Carettochelys insculpta. Next base: position 23,015,600 of record NC_134142.1, read on the forward strand.
TCTTGAAAAATGACTCTGAGCAGGACCCTTCACCTAGTTCTAAGAAGAAACATCTACTTAAGAGCTGTAGATTTGACAAAACAAATCAGAATGGTTTCAAAACAGGTGTGCAGATGAAGCCAGGACTGTGTGAGATGAGAGTACCAAGGTTAGACACTTCTGGAAACAGACCCAATCAGTCATAAATTACAACATTCACCTGCCAGAATAAACTCACTAAACCTGTGACCACACTGCCCCCTCCTTTTGGAAGGGGTACGATAATGAGCCACTTCAGCAGATGGTAATGAGGTGCTGCTATGGAGATGCAGTGCCTCAGCATAATGGTGGCCACACGCGCTTGGAAAGTGTTGGTTTCTAAACGCGAGCCTCCGGTGTAGCTGAGGGCCTTTCAAAATGACCCCCTGATTTTGAAAGCCCCTTCTTCCCAAAAACAAATGGGAAGAAGGGGCTTTCAAAATCGGGGGGGTCATTTTGAAAGGCCCCTGGCTACACAGGAGGCATGAATTTAGAAAGTAGCTCTTTCGAAGTGTGTGTGGCCACCATTATGCTAATGAGGTACTGCATATTCATAGCAATGCCTCATTACCATATGCCAAAGTGGCTTATTACCATGTCCCATCCAAAAGGAGGGGGTAGTGTGGCCACAGCCGAAGTGTCAATGTTCACCATTACTTAACGTCCAGTATCTTAGTTGTCTGTACGCTAATGTGAGAATATAGGCAATAAGAAGGAAGAACTTGAAATGTCAATAAACAACTTTGACATAATATCACAGGAGCTTGGTGAGATAATAGGCATGACTGGAACATGGATATAGACAGGTACAGCTTGTTCGGAAAGACAGGCAGGGAAAAAAAGGGCAGAGGTGTTGTCTTATTATAGTAAAAATGTATACACTTGGACTGAAGCTGAGATGGACAAAGGAGGCAGACTTGTTGAGAGTCTTTGAGTAAGGATAAAAGGGGTGAAAAACCAGGGCGATGTCATAGTAAGGAGCCTACTACAGACACCCCTAGCCAGGAAGGGGAGGTGGGGGAGGCTTTTTTTAAACTAACAAAATAATCCAAAATACAGGACTTGGTGGTGATAGGGAACTTCAACTATCCAGATATCTGTTGGAAAAGTCACACAATTCGGGGGGAGGGGGAGGGGAGAGAAGGCAGTAAAGTAGCACTTTCAAGGCTAACAAAATTAGGTGAGCTTTTGTGGGACAGACCCACTTCTTCAGACCATAGCCATACCAGAACAGACTCAATATTTAAGGCACAGAGAACCAAAAGCAGTAATCATGGTGGACAAACCAGAAAATTATTATCAAGGTGAACAAATCAGAGAGTAGAGGAGTGCAGGGGGAGGGAGTCAAGAATTAGATTAAGCCAAGTATGCAAAAGAGCCCCTATAGTGTCCCAGAAAATTTGCATCCCGGTTCAATCCATGTGTTAATGTGTCGAATTTGAATATGAAAGAGAGTTCAGCAGTCTCTTTCCAAAGCAGAGTGAAAATTCTTCTTCAATAAGACGCAGACTCTTAAGTCATTAACAGAATGGCCCACTCCATTAAAATGTAGACTAACTGGTTTGTGGATCAGGAGTGTTTTGATGTCTGTTTTGTGCCCATTAACTCTCTCAGACAGAGACAGAGAGAGTCAGAGAGTTAATGGGCACAAAACAGAAAAGAAAGATAATGGATTTAAAAAATGCAGATTTTAGCAAACTTGGAGAGCTGGTAGATAAGCTCCCATGAGAAGCATATTTGGGGGGTGAATCTATGCTTACCTGACAATCGACCACACTGAGGTCGATCTTCTGGAGTTCGATTTTGCCACGTGCGTTAAGACACAGCAAGATCAACCTCTCTGGGCTCAGCTGTTGCCCCGGGTACTCCATGCTATTGTGCAGAGTAAAGGACATTGGCATGAGCCTGAAGAGCCCCGATCTATACTAGGTAAGAAAGTCAATTCTGATAAGTTGATTCTAGTTACACTAATGGCATAGTTAGAACCGTGTATCGAATCAACTTTCTATCCTAGTGTAGATCAAGTCAAAGAGGAAAAATAAACTGAAAACAGTTGGCCGTTTTTCAGAGGGATATTATTAATGCTGCAAGAGTGAACTATTTCACTGTATGAAAAAGACAGCCTGGCAAGAGATCACTTTGGCTTAACCAGAACATCTTCAATGGTGTACAACTGATTGGATAACCATTCCCACAGAGTAACTGTCAGTGGTTCATACTCATGCTGGACAGGCACAACAAGTAAGGTTCTGCAGGGATCAGTTTTGGGCCTGCTTCTCTTCAACATCTTCATCAATAATTTAGGTAATGGCAGAGAGAGAGTAAGCGTATAAAGTGCGCACATGATACCAAGCTGGGAGGGTTGCACGTGATTTGGAGGACAGGATTTTAATTCAAAATTATCTGGACAAACTGGAGAAATGGTGTGAGGTAAACAGGATGGAATTCGATAAGGAGAAATGCAGACTACACCACTTAGGAAGGAACAATCAGCTACACACATACAAAATGGGAAATGATTGCCTAGGAAGCGAAACTGCAGAAAAGGTTGCAGGGGGGTCACAGTGGACCACAAGCTAAATATGAGTAAACAGTGTGGCACTGTTGAGCAGTGGGAAAGGGAAACATAATTCTGGGATGTATTAACAGGAGTGTTGTAAGCAACGCACATGAAGTAATTTTTCTGCTCTACTCTGTGCTGATTGGGCCTTAAGTGGACTAGTGTCTACAGTTCTGGGCACCACATTTCAGAAAAGATGTTGACAAATTGGAGCAGGTCTAGAGAAGAGGAACAAAAATGATGAAAAAGTTAAGAAAGCATGACCTATGAAGGAAGATTAAAAGAACTAGGTTTGTTTAGTCTGTAAAAGAGAAAACCTGGGAGGAGACAAGATAACAGCTTTCAAGCGCCTAAAAGGTTGTTTTAAGGAGGAGGGGAAAAATTTGTTATTCTTCCTCACTGATGACAGGACAAGAAGCAAAGGGCTTAAATTGCTGTAAAGGAGGTTAAGGTTGGATATTAGGAAAAGCTTCCTGTCACAATAGTTAATCACTGAAATAAGTTCCCTGGGGATGCTGTGGAATCACCATTAATGGAGACGTAAGAGCAGGTTAGACAAACATCTGTCAGAGATGGTTTAGATGGTGCTTGATCCTGCCATGAGTGCAGACAACTGGACTTGATGACCTCCCTAGGTTCCTTCCATTTCTAGTATATTCTATCAGTCTGATTCTCTTATCAGATCATAAACTGTAATACATTGCTTATTTTCCTAGACACATTTCTCAAAGTGATCACTATATTTACTATTGTACACAGAACAACATGTAGCCTTTGTAGCACCAATTAGCCTTAATTTAAATATGGAGTGAGACTCCATTGTGGTAAGTGCTATACAGTGTAACTTTTTAACTGAAGATATGGGTGCATGCACTGAAGAAAGCAATATGACCTATTTTGTAGCAAGCATAACATCTGAGCAAAAGGCTCCTGTACATGTGTCTTCTTCACATGACAGTAAAAGCTGTGTTATCTGGCCCTGTACCTACTGGAAAGCCCTACAAATCATTATTTCTGATCTTCACTGAAAACCTGGTTTATCGTCCAGTTAGCGTGGGGCTGGTGGGCTCCCTGGATGTGGCAACATGTCCATGCTGCACCTACAAACTAGAACCAAAGCCATGGAAACCGCACTTGCGGGCAGAGGCAGGGACTGGTCACCACTCGAGGAGAGCTGCCGGAGGTGAGTTCTACCCAGATCCACCGCACAAACTTCTACCATGCCACAACCCTTTGCTCTGACACACCTCCTCCACCCTAACTGACATCCAGAACCCAAAACCCACACCCTCAGACCACATACCGTGCCCCACACTGTAAAACTCTGCCCCAGCACAGATCCCCGTCTCACACTCTGAACCCCTCATTTATGGCCCCATCTTGGAACATACACACCGCAGACCACAATCCATACCCCTGCCCATACCCCCACCCTCCAGCCTCAGTCTGGAGCACCCTCCCACACTCTCCATTTACCAGAATATTTGACTAACTGCACCTCCCCCCTTGGATCCCAATAAGCCAGATAACAGCTTTTATGGGACTACTTTTAAAACAGCGAGTAATAACATCAAATATTAAGTTAACATCCCTCAACACTGTCTGAGTTCCTCCTCTGGTCTAAGAAAAAGACACTTTTGCAACTTGCTCTTTAATTTGTGGTGGCTGGATTTTACGAGAGGTGGGTTAGGGGGAAGAGAAGGTGCAGAGTGGATGCCATAATTGGTTTCTCTGACTTTTCAAAAAAAAAAAAAAAAACGGTTGTACAAATGCACCAACCTATTAGACTTCCCTTTGCTACATGGAACTCATTTTTGCCTGACGAGATCCAGACCCCACTGCTGTTGACTCCAAGAAGACTGGGTTGACATTGAAGCTGCTGTGACCAAAATGCCATTCGAAGTTTCTCTGCCACTTTCTCTACTGGAGCCTGGGCTGCTGTTGCCACTGTGTGTGTTGCATGGATTATTGTCTGGAAGAGGCTGCATTGATCAAACACGACGTAATCTGTAATGCTTACCTGGAAAAAAAAGTGTTCTAGATAATCAAACTAGGGATTAATTCCAGACTGTTCATAAAAATTATGGCTGGAGATTAGGGGGGGCACAGCGAGTGTGCTGTTATCTAATTTGGCTGGTCAGTGCCAGAAGTGATGCATACAGGGGGAGCTCTCAGATTTCTCGTATAGTCCTGCTTCCTCAGCAGAAGAGGTAGGGGGAAGGATGAGTGACTTAAGGCACTTTAGGCCTTTTTCTGAGTTTGCCACAAGAGCTGCATAAGGGGAGGGCAGGGTGACTCACTGCACAGCCTGCATGTGGAAACTGACCAGTAGGCACAGAGAACCTGGTGTGGGTGTTCACTCCCATTCTCCCTCAACATGCTAGTGGAGCAATGAGGAAGGTTTGTGGGATGGGGGTGAAGGAGCCAGGTGTTCTCTGCTAGCAGATGACTTTCCCCCTCATGCTCATGTAAGTGGAGGGCACGAAAGCACTGAACCAGGCAGCTGAGCTGTTCCCCATCTGTGCAGTGCACACCCCAGGTGAGCAACAGAATGAATTACTCCTTGGGGGAAAAGGAACTCTGCATTTGGCTGAACTGAGGTAAAGAGAGAACTGGACTTCTTCCCCTGGGAACAAGTCAAACTAATTCCAGGAACCTCCCTGGGTGCAGGAAGCTCCTTATCCCTCTCCCAGTTCCTGTCTCCTCAGCCAGGAAGGGGTTACTACATGGGAATTGACCCCCATGCAACTTGCTCAAGCCCCTTCTATTCCGACTTCCCTATGCACACAAACACAGAACTTCCCCGTGGGTCAACACCGCCCCCACCAAGCCCTCCTCATCTCACTTAGCTTCACCCTCCCCCCAAGTCTCACTCCCACCACTTTGTTGCCCCCCAAATACAGAAATCAAACAATGCCTATAACAAAAAGATGCCTCATCTGCTTCTGAATAGGGTTCAGGAGTCTCAGAAACAATGTTCTAAAGGAAAAAGCAGTCAAGTAGCACTTTAAAGACTAGCAAAACGGTTGATTAGGTGAGCTTTTGTGGGACAGACCCACTTCTTCAGACCATAGCCAGACCAGAACAGACTCAATATTTAAAGCACAGAGAACCAAAAACAGTAAGCAAGGAGGACAAATCAGAAAAAGATAATCAAGGTGAGCAAATCGGAGAGTGGAGGGGTGGGGGGTAAGGTCAAGAATTAGACTGAGCCAAGTATGCAGACAAGCCCCTATAGTGACTCAGGAAGTTCCCATCACGATTTAAACCATGTGTTAATGTGCCGAATTTGAATATAAAAGTCAGCTCGTCCACTTCTCTCTCTAAAACGGTGCGATAATTTCTCTTCAGTAACACACATACCTTGAGGTCATTGACAGAATGCCCCATTCCATTAAAATGTTGACTAACTGGTTTGTGGATCTGGAGTGTTTTGATGTCTGTTTTGTGCCCGTTGACCCTTTGTCTAAGGGAGTTAGAAGTCTGTCCAATATACAAAGCACCTGGGCATTGTTGGCACATGATGGCATATATGATGTTAGTAGAGGAGCATGAGAAAGTGCCCGTGATTCTGTGAGTAACCTGGTTAGGTCCAGTGATGGTATTTCCAGAGAAGATATGTGGACAAAGCTGGCAGCGGGCTTTGTTGCAGGGAAAGGTTCCAGGACTGGTGTTCCTGGGGTATAGACTGTGGCTGTTGGTGAGGATCCTCATGAGGTTGGGAGGTTGTCTGTAGGAGAGAACAGGCACGTCACCCAGGACCTTCTGGAGTGTGGCATCTTGATTAAGGATAGGTTGTGGGTCTTTAATAATTCATTGCAGTGGTCTGAGTTGGGGGCTGTCGGTGATGACCAGTGGTGTTCTGTTCTTGGCTTTTTTGGGCCGATCTTGGAGTAGCTGGTCTCTGGGTATTCATCTGGCCCTGTCGATTTGGCTTTTTTTTTTTACTTCTCCTGGTGGGTAATTCAGGTTTATGAATATTTTTGGTAAAGTTCTTGTAGTTTTTGGTCTCTGTCAGTTGGATCAGAGCAAATGCGATTGTACAATCTCTTAGGTTTGTACCTCTTAGGTACAATCGCATTTGCTCTGATCCAACTGACAGAGACCAAAAACTACAAGAACTTTACCAAAAATATTCATAAACCTGAATTACCCACCAGGAGAAGTAAAAAAAAAAAAGCCAAATCGACAGGGCCAGATGAATACCCAGAGACCAGCTACTCCAAGATCGGCCCAAAAAAGCCAAGAACAGAACACCACTGGTCATCACCGACAGCCCCCAACTCAGACCACTGCAACTAATTATTAAAGACCCACAACCTATCCTTAATCAGGATGCCACACTCCAGAAGGTCCTGGGTGACGTGCCTGTTCTCTCCTACAGACAACCTCCCAACCTCATGAGGATCCTCACCAACAGCCACAGTCTATACCCCAGGAACACCAGTCCTGGAACCTTTCCCTGCAACAAAGCCCGCTGCCAGCTTTGTCCACATATCTTCTCTGGAAATACCATCACTGGACCTAACCAGGTTACTCACAGAATCACGGGCACTTTCTCATGCTCCTCTACTAACATCATATATGCCATCATGTGCCAACAATGCCCAGGTGCTTTGTATATTGGACAGACTTCTAACTCCCTTAGACAAAGGGTCAACGGGCACAAAACAGACATCAAAACACTCCAGATCCACAAACCAGTTAGTCAACATTTTAATGGAATGGGGCATTCTGTCAATGACCTCAAGGTATGTGTGTTACTGTAGAGAAATTATCGCACCGTTTTAGAGAGAGAAGTGGACGAGCTGGCTTTTATATTCAAATTCGGCACATTAACACATGGTTTAAATCGTGATGGGAACTTCCTGAGTCACTATAGGGGCTTGTCTGCATACTTGGCTCAGTCTAATTCTTGACCTTACCCCCCACCCCTCCACTCTCCGATTTGCTCACCTTGATTATCTTTTTCTGATTTGTCCTCCTTGCTTACTGTTTTTGGTTCTCTGTGCTTTAAATATTGAGTCTGTTCTGGTCTGGCTATGGTCTGAAGAAGTGGGTCTGTCCCACAAAAGCTCACCTAATCAACCATTTTGCTAGTCTTTAAAGTGCTACTTGATTGCTTTTTGTTTTGATAGTGTATAGACTAGCACGGCTTCCTCTTTGTTATTGTTCTAAAGGCATTTTACTGAGTGAGTGAAAGAAAAAACCAATTTCACCTCTCTTGAGTTTTGATGGACTTATGTTTTAGAGGCCTTGATTACAAACCAGAATCACACTACAGATAACAGCTTCCCATACAAATAAAACAAAAAAGCCTACTAATCAAACAACAAAGTACCGAGCTAGTATTTCTTGGTATTTTTTATTTATTTCAAGTACCTGTAACTCTGATGCAGCTGAATCCCCTCCATTTGGAGAATGGTCAGAGAGGGAAAAAAGTGTATTTCTCCTCTTCCTTGAAACTCAAGCTCTGTTACAAGCAACTAAATATAACTATGTTTTGGAGCATTCCAAAACAGGAGATCATAGTGAACATTCCTATAAAAGCAGCAAAGCTGAAACAACTTCGAAATGAAATCTAATTTCATCAATAAGCCATGTTGTCCATAATGTTCCAGTATAAAAGACTCCATGTGCACACACTAAGATATTTTTGACTAAATCACTTAGGAGAGATAGATGGAGGTGTGGACAATCCACCGTCTTTAGAGATTTGAGGGGGGCAGGGGGCAGGGATCCAAGAACATAAGAAAAGATGTGAACACTACAATCAGGGATTCCATACTGAGAAATTACACCCAATAAGAATTGCTTTTGTCATTTTCCCTTACAGGCTCTGTGGCTGAAGGAAGCAGCCCTGTATGCTTTGCAGAAAGTTGGATTAAGTGAAAAGCAGCTTCCCCGCATTTTTTTAAATCTTCCTAAAGCAAACTCTCCTTTTACTGTTGTATTTCTTGTCTGGCTGACAGTGGATGCTTAAGTGTTTTGGGGGACCAGATTTAAAAAGCAGCCTCACGCTTTTATTACATATGTATCAATAATACTTGTAAGCCCTCAAGCAATTATTTCTTGATATTTTTATGTTGGGAACCCAGGAAGGGAACCTCACAGCCATGGAATGGTGGACTTTACTGAAAGCTGAATAAGGAGTACATACTTGCCACCAATGGTCATCATCTCCTTGCGGTTTTTTTGGTACTACACCAGTTCTGAACCATAGATTTCCATGTATATCCAAAGCCCATAAAGTCTGTTGATCTCCAAGAGTTATACAAACTGGTTCTAAAGCTTGCATTTCACTGCAAAGGCAAAAGACATTTTAAAATACTGCAGTACATTTTCCTTAAAATCTTCAAAATGAATATGAAACTATCAGGAAACAAAGCTCTTCATATGGTATTACAGTAAACTCTTTCATATCTGGCATTCTATCATCTTGACCTTCCAAATAACCGGCATTCTAATCTTAAGTAAATTTTAATTACGTTTTCCATAAGTACAGTATAGCGAAAGAAAATACAAATAAATACAGCCAATTCAGTATAAGTTTACAGTGTACATGACTAATGTTGTTGGTAAATAAACTACTCTGCATACTTTTTAGATTGTTTCTTAATTTTGTGTGTGTATGTATGTGTGTGTGTTATGCATTACCAGGTATATCTCTTTATTATCCAGAATATTTGAATATCCAGCAACCTCATGGTCCCAGGACTGCTGGATATGAAAGAGTTTACTGTACCAATATATAAAATAAAATGTATCTCCTTACTTACCTACTAACTTAGTTATTAGACCTCTTCCTACAACTATAATTCTAAAAGCTAGGTGGTTTTTTGTAAATATCAAGACTACAAATATAATGGACGAACACTGAATTCTTCAGCACATAAACACTACAGAAATGATAAAAATGGCAGCTACTTTCTGACAACTCTTAAAAAATGTAATGTTACAAGGTTTTGTTTTGATTGTTTTTCTCCATTGTAACTAGAGCATTAAGAGCCCAGACAGCATAATCTTGAACTTTATTATTATACCATAAAGACAGAAGCAAACCTAGATTACAAGTTTCCTGTGTGAAACAATCCCATACCTAAACCAAGAAAACTGATCACTGAACAGTATTTTTAAAACAAAAAAGTTAAATTGCCAGGCCTACTTTGATAGTCACTAACATGCCTTCCTGAAGAGCTCAGAAATCTCAATTTGCATTTATTTGAATGGTTCTAAAAGTCTAATCTGAGACATGAAGGATACCTCATTTATTAGTTACTGTTGTGTATTTGCATGGAAGAGATCCAACTTTCTTCAACGTAATAATTTGATGCAAGTTGTAGATGTGACCATTAGCCCCTCCCCCACTCAAATCTTCCAAAAAATAAATTAAATATAAAGCTAATGTTAAAAGCTAATATTAAAGTAATTACCTATTGGGAAAGAAATAACGTTTATTTATGCAAGAATGGGCACATTTCCACACATTTTACATTTTGTTTTATCATCATGTAATTGCTCTCCAGATGAGAAAGAAAACATTGGTCTGTTGCTGATAAAGCTCTGGTAAAAGTATCCACAGAAGTAAAATATGCTACCCACTGTATTTTAAATGGATTTGGGGATGAGAGATCAGTGCAATTATTATCCTTGTGACTGACTGAGAAAGTCAGCTGTAAACAAATACCTATACTGTTGGAAAAACTATTAAATATTTGGAGACCTACTGTAAACACTAGGTGCACTATTATAGCACAAATGAGCAACCTAAACAAGTCTCAAAAATCAAGCCAGCTGACAAAGGGTGTGCTATCGTCATCATGAATAAGTCAGACTCTGAACAGTAGGCAGCTAGACAACTCTCCAACACCACATTTTACAGACCTCTTTTCTCAGATCCCAATGTAGAATCTAAAAGAAACTACACCATCTACTTAAAGAACTCCCTTCCTCTACTTGAGACCAAATTCACTCAGACACACCATCTGAGCCCCGACCTGGATTATTCTATTTACTGCCTAAAATCCATAAACCTGGAAACCCAGGATTGCCCTATCATTTCAGATATTGGCACCCTTACCACCGGACTATCCAGGTATGTAGGACGCCCTCCTCAAACCCTATGCCACCAGGCCTCCTAGCTATCTCTGAGGTATCACTGATTTCTTGAGGAAATTACAAAAAATTGGAAACTTTCCTGACAACTCCATCCTTGCCACCATGGATGTCGAGGCTCTCTACACCAATATTCCACATGAAGATGGACTGCAACCTATCAGGAAAACCATCCCTGCTGTTACAACAGCAAATCTGGTGGCTGACCTATGTATCTTTGGTCTCACCCATAATTATTTCCAATTTGGGGACAATTTATACCTCCTTATTAGTGGCACTGCTATGGGCACTCACATGGCCCTACAGTATGCTAACATTTTTATGGACAGCTTAGAACACTGATTGCTTAGCTCTTGTCCCCTGTTACTTATGCTACAATGACATATTTAATCACTTGGACCCATGGTAAAGAGACTCTGGAAGAATTTCACAGAGATTTTAACAACCTGAACTCTACCATCAATCTCAGCCTCAACTATTTCACACATTTCCTGAAAACCACAGTACAAATCATCACTGACAGCTACATCGACATCACCCTCTACCAGAAACGCACTGACTCTTACATTTACCTACATGCCTCCAGCTTCCATCCAGCACACACCACACAATCCATCGTTTATAGTCAAGCCCTTAGATACAATCACATCTGTTCTGATCCTAGTGACAGAGACTGAAAACTTCCAGACCTCTACCAAGCATTTATAAAACTTAAAGTACCTACAAGGAGAAGTTAAAAAAAAAAAAAGAAGCAGACTGACAGGGCCAGATGAATACCCTGAAACCAGCTACTTCAAGATAGGCCCCAGAAGATCAACAACAGAACACCACTTATCACCACCTACAGCCCCCAACTCAAACCCATTCGAGATCATGATGCTACACTGCAGAAGGCCCTAGGTGACAGGCCTGTCTTTTCCTATAGGCAATCTCTTAACCTAATAAAGATTCTCACCAGCAATCACAGGCAACACCACTGTAAACACCCATCCTGGAAGTTTTCCTTGCAACAAACCCCGCTGCCAACTTTGTCCACATATTTATTCTGGGCATACCATCATTGGACCTAACTAAGTTAGTCAGAAGATCAAAGGAACGTTCTCGTGCACTTACAGCAACATTATATATGCCGTTAGGTGCCAACAATTCCCTACCATGATGTACATTGGACAGACTGGGCAAAACCTTCACCAAAGAATAAATGTACACAGAGCAGACATCAAGAAACTCAGTACACATAAGCTGGTCAGTGAACACTTCAGTGGAGCGGGCCATTCTGTTAAAGACCTGAGAATGTGTGTCCAAGAGCACAGAGAATTTAAAAACAGATTGCAGTGAGAAATTTGTGAATTGGAATTCATATTCAAATATGACACATTAACACATGGTATGAACAGAGACATCAATTACCTCACACATTACAAGGACTGCTTCCGTTCCTTTGATGCTTATAATTATCTCAGGCAGGACACTTAACATCTACCCTCTCCTCATCCCCCTACTTCAGTCCTATATGATTTGTCAGTTTTTATTGCAATTTTTTTTGGTCCTCTGTACTTATAAGTGTCCGTCCGTTTTGGACATGAGATTGATCTGATGAAGTGGGTGTGTCCCAGGAAAGCATATTACCAAATAAATCATTTTGTTAGTCTTTAAAGGGCTACATTTCTGCTGTTTTGTTGGAGTACAGACCAACATGGCTACCTCTGTGTTCCTATTCAATCTAAACGATATTTAGTATAAAAGGGCCTATTTCATTCATTCAGAGTTCAAGGATTTTTCCACTCTTCTTTCCCATACATACTTTTATTAAGCATCTGCCACCCACCACAATAAATGCCTTCAAGTAACGTCCTTTTTGCCCATAGACTGATTAAATTACGACGTAACAAGATGCACCGTATGGAATGAGATGCCACGAGGATTACAGTTTGGCTGCAGAATGCTTTAAAAAGCAAGAAGTTAATGGCTAAGTTACCATAGGATGAAATACCCAGGAATGAAAGTAACCATTTGTCATTGTGGTTAAACACTGCTCAGTTACCTGACAATATCACACTTCCATTCTTCTCCTTCGGGACAGAAGCTACTCACTCCCTCTCGATAGAGAAGCATGCGCTGCTCAGTCAGTGCCCACACAACATTGTTTCTCGATGTAACCTGAGATAGTGGATACATGCAATCAACCTTCACAGCTCTGGCACATGGACGATCCACGCTCAGGCCTGGAACCAAAACAAAGAAGTGAAGGAGCAACTGTTTACAAATAAGTTGTGTTATATCTGGTAAGGTAGAGCACAAAGGGTGGGGTGAGATCAACAAACATGTTAACCTCTTGTCTGCTCCATTTACTGTACTCTACACAGACTATTAACATTTAGTGTAGAATGTTCCATTTATATTTTATCAAACAAACCATTGTACCTCTAGTTAGAATACTTAACAAAAACATTTTCAGTTCAGTAATTTCTTGGAGAGCCCATCATTCTCATTCTACAACTTCTTCTTCCCTCCTCCAAATGGCAGTACCAGGAATTTCCATTTAAGATGTTCATCAATAACAAAACAGAAATGACTTGTAATGATTGAACATGGGAAATTTCTTGTAATATCAAACAAGTTTAAACAATTATTGCATAGATACATCCATTCTTCCAGAGTGCATAGCTTCCTATCCAGAACTATATGAAAGTTTGATTTTCATGTCTGAGAGGGAAAGCTCAACAGATTAGATTTTTTGTAAGTTCTAAAGTAGGAGGGAGCTTTAGGTGTCTCATGGTAGACTGATGACAGTTAAAGGAAATTACAGTTAGCTTCTTCTCCCCTTCTATGCATAAATGGCTGTCATCTCAGTTGAACCTGTATTTACATACACCACCTGTCTGCAGTGTAGCCTCTTCTCTACAAATGAAAATGAGGCATCTTTGTGATTCCTTTTGTGGATTTCTAGCCATCAGTTGAAGTTCAACATAGCTAAAATAGAATACCTCATCTTCTCCCCACTGCAAAATACCCCCTTCCTCAATCTACACGGACAATATCATCATCCTGCCAGTCACTCAAGCTCATAACCTGCATAACACCTTCTAGGTCCTCAAATTTAGGGTGTGCCTAAAATGTGCTATCCTTTCCATCCACACAGCTAAAATTTTTGTTTAAGGGCTCATCACCACATCTTGGTTACTGAAACACACTTTTCTTTAGGCTTGACAATGCAGTCTTTCCCCATTCATATCCATGCTGCTACAAGGCCATTTTCCTAGGTCATCACTTAGACAATTTCATCCTTCTCTTTGCATACTTCTTCCAGCTCCCCATTCTTTAGCAAACAAACTCTTTGTCTTTAATTTCAAAGACCCTGACAACCTAGCCCCTTCTCATCTATTATTTCTCATTTCCTACTGAGAGGCTAACACCCACCTCTGATTAGCTCGCCATGCCAAACGCCACTGCCCCCCTTCCAATTTTTCAAACATCTGCATGCTTTCCTCGCTGCATCTCACACTCGGAAGGAGCGCCACAAACATCTGTAAATTCACCTCACTATTTATATTTGTGACCCTGCTTAAAAACCTGATTTGTGCTTTGATGCCTACAAAATGCTTGACAATGATTAGGCTGCAGGCCAGCAACCTATCATTGTTGCATTGTTACTTTATGCTCCTGTCTGTATTCATCTATAGGTCTCATCTTATACTGAGATTATAAAACACTCAGGATGGCCTTTTTTTTTTTGGTTCTTGCTCCAGGGGTAGCACCCTTTCTAAGGCAGAGTGCTGAAATTTGACCTTTTGCCCCGATGTACAGTGCAAGTGCTAGTGATTCTTTCTAAAGTCACTAATAGTCCTAGTTACAACAGCTTCATTAACAAATACGCAGAGCTTTACTGTTTAGGTGGTGTTTGGTAGCATTAAGATGGTATTTTGTTAATCCACTGGTGGCTTGTCTTTGAGCAAGCTCCTGGATGTATAGGGGGGAAGTCCCATCTCACATGCCGATGAAAATGGGCTCACATGTTACTCTTGGTACGTGCACTGGGGGTTGCTGACCCCCATCTACTGGGTCCAAAATTTGGCCACCTAGCAGTTATAATAATACAAACAATAATATTTCCTAGGCTTGCAAGACAACATCTCATAATTGATTTCCAAGACAAAGGACTTCTCCACCATGGAGTAAATAACATTTTTATTCTGTATTTGGAGCACTGTTTACATGCTTGTAATTCTCATTTACAAAAATGAGAAGGGCAACAAATTAAATACCTGTTTGCAGATACAGATCTCCATTAGTTCTGATAATCCAGGCAGTGTCATCACTTAAAGCTACAAATACTGTCTGAGGTAAAGCCTCATACCAGTGACGCTTTCCTTTTATGGTTACTTTTCCGCAGGCAAATGCTTTATTAGTTTTCTGTTCAATCTTCCAGAGGAGAGCCCCTGTACACAAATGAATGGTGGGTGATACCAAATATTGACTGCAACTGCAGAGACAGCTAGTCTACTGGTCACACAAAATACATAATGCTATCCAAGATAACAGGGGAAAAATGAAGATTTAGAAAATCTTTATTAATTTTTACATGACATGACATTTTTAGATGTTCAAAAGGGAGTCAGTTACCAGCTTTACAGAGTCATGTATATTGCCAGAGACCAGGTCTTACTGAAAAATGTTTAAAGTCATTACTTTAATCATATTATTTTCAAATTATCCAACATGAAATGAAACAAATATTAAAGTCAAATTAACAAATGGCCCCAATACAAACTTCTGAAATACAACTGATGTTCTATAGACACGCATGCATGCCCACGCACAGTCTTGCATAACTAATCCCAAAGCCAAGATCACAGTTGTCATGTTAAAACCATATGCAGCACAGGACAAATCTCTAACGCATTGTTTTCCATGTGTGCGCTCAAGTGCACTGGTTACGTGTATTCTCTCTTGGGTCATTAGCACTAGCAAGGTTAAAGTTTATAATTGCTATAGGCAAGCCACTAGTGAGTGACAGTCAGTTACTTAAACAGGTGTGACACTCCACAGAGTAAAGGGCAGTGGTAGAAGAAAGAACTTGCAGGTGCAATTTCAGGGGCTAGTTTTCAAAATTTGGCTCAAGTTTTGCTTGGTAAAACAGTCCAATCATAAAAAGGTAACAGAACAGCATAATGGAATTCAAAATTTAAATGTGTCAGTCCAATTCAAATGGCAAATCAGTACACCATACATTCATAGCTTTTACACAGAAGAGAAAAGCATGGTGCCCAGAATTGCATTATTTGATTCTGTTTTCTCCTCTTTGGTCTGTTTACATACTCTTATAAATGCTAGCATGTTCCCATTAGGGTTTAGTCACAGACCAAATGTGGCAATTTAAAAAGTAACTCAGCCAGTATGTCCTCCTACCCTTCAGAAAAGGCAATAAGGTTATCAGCTGCTTTAAGTGACAAGAGACAGGAAAAGAAATCATGAGATGGTTGGAAACCAGAATGAGAAAATGGTTGAGAAACTGGCTTACAATCATACCAGCACTGGAGGAATCTGGAAAGGTGAAGAGGGAATAAATCCACTTTCAAAAACCTGGCTTTACCTCTTACAATTTTAATCCCAAACCATCAAAAATAATTTTAAAAGTCAAAGTCAATCAAAATGTAACAATGAATGTACCCAGTGGAGAAGATGAAAAAAGAGAGGGGGCAGTGGTGATAAGAAAGACTTTCTAATTAAAGTATAGCCTTGTTATTAAAGTGATCATCTTAGGAGTAGGATTTTTTCCCCCCCAATAAAATATGTTTTGTTCAGAAAATAAGTTGTGTAATAGAGGTTAATTTTAAAATATAAAATTATAAAATTGAGTTAATTACAAATAAAAACATTCAATAATGTGTTATCTACTTATGCTAGAAAACAGTACTTTAATATTCCAGGAATGAAGTCATGTAAGTCAAGATAGCCTTTTAACAACTTTTAAATATATGTTGTGCACTACAGAATACAGTCTAGATGTAAGGTGACCATCCGTCCTGTACTGGATGGGACAGTCCCGTATTTGGGCCATTCCTCTCCTGCTCCCATCCCACTTCCCTGAGCCTTGGGGAAGCATGGGGAGCATGGGCACCTGCCACTTCCCCGGGGCACCTGGGGAGTACAGGGGGCTGCCGCTTCCAAGGCTTCCGGGGAGCGCCAGCAGCTGCCGCCTCCTTCCTGGCTCCCCAGGGCTTGGAGGAGCCGTTCCTCCCACTCCTGTATTGGGACAGGGAGATATGGTTGCCCTATCCAGGTGTGTTTTGGAAAGCAAGTTAGAATACAGACAGCATAGCAATCCTCCCTGACTAATGTAAACACTGATCACAAAGTAGTGAGATGAGAGGGAATGCATGCTGCATGTAGTCACACAATCATATCAAAAAGCTTAATTTGAAAAATGTTTATTTTATTTTCAAGAAATAGAGTGAAATGCACTTTAACCAACCTGAAGGTGAGACTGCCACCTGCTGGACAGCATCTTCAAACTTTTGCCACCGCAGACCTGCACTAGGTAAAGCACTACAATAGAGGCTACCTTTGTAGTCCAGGCACCAAATGTACTTTTCTGAGACAACCAAGCTGAGTATCCCATAGCCAGGGCCAGAATATCCCATCCAGCTTTCTGAAAACTAAAAACTGGAGAGTCAGAGCAATGTCAGGTACCTTCAGTTACACAAGAAAATGGTCAGACATACATACATTAAAAAGCAGAGGTTTTTTTTTTTTTTTTTTTAAAAGAATCAGAATATATTAAATTACAGAATAAGTCTGGTAAAAACCATTTTATCAGCAGCCAGCTGACCGAGTACTTAGTGCTAAGTTTTCCTATCTGTCTCACCCAAAAACAAACCAAAGTCCACCACTACAATGGACTTCACAGGGCAATCCAAAAATCAAATCAATATTATCCTGTTATTTCATAGAAGCAAATACATATGTAAACAGTAATGCCAGAATGAAGTATGCACTAATGTTTTAATGATCTTTTGGAGTACACACTGGTGAGTGAGGCGGCATAGGATAAATTGCCAGCTCTGACCTGCGGGGTGTCCCTGATAATACAAATGGAATGGAACGTTATGGATTTTTACAGCTTGTATTACTGAGCTGGAGTTCTGCATAACAACTAGCTCAACAGGCTGTACATTAACTAAAATACTAAGATGCATTTCAAAACATTGCTGAAGATGAAGTTCTCCCTTCCAGATTCTGAAATCACAGCCTTCTTTTAATGTTTCTAAAACATATTGCTTAAAGGAAATTAACACAGCAATACTTTATTTAGCTTGCAGAGTTTTTTGGGACAAAATTAAAAGTCATCTGTCATCTGAAAGCATTTTACCTATTGTTGACACAAATTACACCAAAAGGTTACTGAAGCTAAGGAAACAAGACTTTATCAGTGTGCTTGCCTTATGAACCTGACCCTCCTACAAATCAAGTTGGTGTTAAACATTTCATCAACATCAAAGGTTTAGTACCAGCGCCTTTTTAATAAGTGTCACTTGACAGTCCATTAAATTAAATTTACTATTTCTGTAGCTCTCTTTCTTCTACCAGAGAAGCAGAGAGAAGAGAGAGGAAGGAAAAAACTCATTTTAAAAGCACAAAAAAAGATTCTTTGCTAGTTGTAATTCACAATGCCTCTTTCAGCATACTCTCTGCTATAGAAAACGAAGAGGGAAAAAAAAAAAGCCAAAGTCCCTGGACTGTCAAATTATTATTTAAATAGGCAAAATTTAAAAGAAAAGTGGACTAAAAACCCAAACCTAGGAGATGCTCAGACTCTTCAATGAGAGATGAAAGTATCCAACCTCTTGCAGAGCTGGGTCCTCAAACTTAAATGTTGATGCCATCTTAGAGAACTTTTTGGTGCTGTATTACTTTCTGATGGCTTCACATCAACATTTCCACAATATAGGATAAACAACTCCTTTTGAACATGTGTTAACAGACATCTCTCCATTAGCACACTGAAAACAAAGCCTTCTGTATATTGTTGAGGTCTGCAGTAATAATTTGCACTGTGTATTGTATATGCTTAGTTTCCTCATTTGTGTTTTACTTGCTGGATCAATAAGAAAACACTTTCATAAAAGAAAAGAAAAACGTTTGTGGTAGGTTCTTCTAGAATACTACTATTTTAAATACTTTAACCATAAAAAAAGCAGATACCTGATCTGATTTTAAGAGTATTATTTCATCTAGGCTTGTTCTGGTCGTATCCTGGGAAATAAAACTCCCTCCAATTTCTGTCACACTAGTCTCTGAAGATGAATATGGTAGTCCATGTCTGTAAATATCCTCTTCATCACTGGATGTAGATTTCTCAGTCCTGGCATCATACGTGTTGGTTACCCATTCAGATGCACTAGCACTATACTTAGCTTTGACTGCATCCTCCAAGTCCCATCCCAAAACTGCAGTATCTTGTAACCGCACATCTTCCCTAGAGAGGTCAGACTGGGGATCTGTAGGGTTTCCTGAGGCAGCATTTATTAAAACATGTGGCTGCTGCTCTTCATCACTTTGCTCCTGTTTCAGTGATTTTTCTGCACCACATGTGAAGTGAAAACCTAAAGACACTTTATCGGTGATCTTAGATTCTTCCAAATCATTTTCACAATCCTTCAGATTTAGTCTAGCTAAAGTTTTATCTACTTTACCTAGCACAGGAAAATACTCTTGTTCCTCTTGCAGTGAGGATTTATAATGGCATTCAGCATTTTCAGACAGCAGGCTTGGATTACATTCTGTATTATTGCTATCAGCCAAATTTTCAGTGAGGATTAAGAGAGAGTTGGATGTTTGAGTATCTGTAACAGCTGGCATATTCATTCCATTGTCACTGTTAGAAAGTTTTAGTAGTTCAGTTGTTCCTCCACCTTCTTCATGCATTAATACAGAAACAGATTCAGAGGACTGAAGCACACTGAATGATTCTGAGATATTATCCTCTTGCAAGACAGCATTCGACTCCACACTGAACTCACTTTCCTGATCTGGAGAAGCTGTGCTCAAGTGATCTATACTACAGCTCATTAGGCTAGAAGTCATAGACAATGAATCTGCATTTAAAGAATGTGCACTATCACCGGAAACCTGACGTTCATAACTTGGTGTACCTTCCAGAGAGCTGTGGTTTTTCCTGGTCACATTTTCTGATCTCAGAAAAAAAAAGAAATATTCTTATTAATAAAATCTATCCGAGTTCAATGGAATTAAAATAATGCAAATATTTTTACTCTTACTGAGGAAATAGGAAAGAGACGGTTACCTGTTTTATAACTGGTGTTCTTAAAGATGTGTTGCTCATGTCTGTTCCAAGTTGGGTGTGTGTGAGCGCACATCCAGTCCCTGGAAGCTTTTTTCGCCCTAGCCAGTGACCATTGGGTCGCTGCAGCGCCCCTGTAGAGACGCCGATATGGCTACCAATATGTGCACACACGTGCATGCATGCGCTCAGTTCCTTCTTGCTGGCTACTCCAACAGTGGGGAAGTCAGGTGGGTTTTGGAATGGACATGAGCAACACATCTCAAAGAACACCAGTTACCAAACAGGTAACTGTCTTTTCTTCAAGTGATTGCTTGTGTCCATTGCAAGTTGGGTGAGTACAAGCCAATGCCTAGGAGGTGGGGTTGGAGCCCTGAATGGACTGCAGGACAGCCCTGCCCACTGCAGCATCTCCCCATGCATGCTGCATCAAAGTGTAATTTGCTATAAACCTATGAATTGAGGACCAGGTAGCTGCCATACAGATGTCCTGGATAGGCATCTGTGCTAAATATGCCACAGACAATGACTGTGCTCTCGTGAAGTGTGCCCTAACCAAAGGGGAGGGACCCCCGTGAGCTTGCAACACTCCTTGATGAACTTCACTAAACCAGTAGGAGACCCGCTAGGAGGAGACCGGAAGACCCTTCATCCTATCAGCAACTGCCACAAAGAGCTGCTGCGTTCTTCTAAAGGACTTACTCCTACCCATATAGAAGGCCAGCACCCTTCTAACAGCCAAGGCATGTAAACATTGCTCCCTTCGGGAGACATTGGGCTTTGGGTAAAATACTGGTAGGGAAATATCTTGGTTAACACGAAATGTGGAGACCACCTTATGCAAAAACATGGAGTGAGGTCTCAGCCTAACCTTATCGTTCTGAAGCACTGTACAAACAGTCCTCTGAAAGTGCCCTCAACTCATATATCCTCCTGGCTGAGGCGACTGCCACTACAAACTTTGTTTTGTAACTCAGAAACAGCAAGGAACAGGCAGCCCGAGGTTCAAAGGGGGCACCCATAAGCTTGGCTAACACCAAATTGAGATCCCATGGGGACAGTGGTGTCCAAACCTGGAGCTTGATTATTTCTAAACCTTTCAGAAACCTTTTGACTATGGGGTTTGAAAACACAGAAGATGTTTCATTGAAAAGCTGAGATAGCAGCAAAGTGCACCCTAACTGAGGAGAGGGACAAGCCCTCCTATATCAAGCCCCATAGGTAATCTAAAATCAATGGGATGGGCGCTTGTGAAGGAGACAGACCTCTGTGAGATACCCACACAGAAAACCTTTTTCACTTAGCCAAATAAGTCACCCTCGTGGAGGGTTTTCTACTATTTAATAATACTTCCTTTATGGAATCCGAACAGGCCAGCTCCCAATCCCTCAGCCACGGGGCATCCATATTGTCAGGTGCAGCGACCAGAGATCGGGATGTTGCAGTCTCTCCTCTTGCTGCGTCAGCAGGTCTGGTCAGATTGGCAACGTCATCGGCTTGCAGGTTGACAGATGCAGGAGGGTTGAGTACCAGTGCTGACAGGCCCATGCCGGTGCCACGAAGATGATCAACACCCCTTCTGAGTGAAGCTTGAGGACCCTGTGAACTAGCAGAATCGGAGGGAATGCACACATCAGCTTGCCTGGGGACACCGAAGGCATCTGCCTAGGACCCTGGGCTTTGACTGTGGTAGGAGCAAAACGTGCCACATTTTGCATTGCGGTTGGAGGCAAACAGGTTCACCTGGGAACACCCCCTTCTCCAGAAAACAGAATGAATGACCTCTGGGGGGAAGAGGCCACTCGTGATCTGTAAAGGACCTGCTGAGTTGGTGTGCCTGTGAACTGTGCACACCTAGCAGGTAAAGGGCCTGCAGCACGATGATGTGCTGTATGCAGAAGTCCTAGAGCATCATGGACTTGTAGCACAGGGGAGAGGACCGTGCACCCGTTTGTTGACATAGTACATTGCTGTCGTGTTGTCTGTACTGACTAACATGCAATGTCCCATCAGACTGACCTTGAAAATCACATGCGCTAGTTTGATGGCCCTGAGCTCCTTCACATTTATGTGGGTCTGAAGGTCTGACGGTCTGACACAGTCCAAAGAGTCTGGGTTCGTAGCTGACCCAGGTGCGCTCCCCACCCTGGTCTCAAGCATCTGTTACTAGGGAAAGTGACAGCTCCTGAGGGGCAAAGTGGACCCCTGTGAGGACAATCCCCTCATCTAACTACCAGTGCAGGGTCGACAAAGACCATGTCGGCACTGTAACCATCAAGTCCAAACAGTCTTTTACAGGGCGATACACCGATGACAGCCATAACTATAGAGGGTGCATCCTCAGCCTGGTGTGCTGCACCATGAAGGTGCATGCTGTCCTGTGACCTAGCAAATGTAGGCAGCACCTGCCCATTGTGGTGGGAGCTGCCAGGATGTCTCGGATGATGACCCCCAGGTACCCGAACCTGTTGTCCGGCAGCAACACCCTGACACACCTGGCATTCAGTCGTGCCCCTACAAACCCTATTGACTGAGACGGAACCAACACCAACTTTGCCTCATTGACTAGGACAGCAACGCTTACAAATGTTTGATGCCTCAACTGTACATGCTGAATCACCTGCTCCATGGAATAACCCTGGACTAGCCAGTCTTCCAGGTACAGGAACAGCTGCACCCCTTGCCTACATAGGTGGGCAGCTACTACCGCCATGCATTTGGTGAAGACCCTCGGGGCCGCAGACAGACTGAAAGGCAGGACTGTGAACTGATAATGGTTCCCATGTGCCATAAACCCAAGAAACCTGTCAGGATGGTAAATTGCAATATGCGTCCTGTAAGTAGAGAGCCGCAAACCAATCCCCCTGCTCCAGCATTGGGAATGAGACCCAGGGATATCATATGAAATTTTATCTTTTTCACAAACTCGTTGAGACCTCTTAGGTCCAGGACGGGTCTCAAGCTCCCATTTAGTTTCAGAATTAGGAAATACCAGGAATAAAACCCGTCCCCTGAACCTGGGAGGAACTACTTCTATGGCCCCAGAACTCAGGAGGGATTGCAATTCCTGCTGTAACGGGATCTCATGAGGGGGTCCCTAAAGAGGGACAGGGAAGGGGTTGGGGAGGGTATGAAGAGAACAGAATGGTGTATCCCCTCTCTACTGTACATCAGACCCACCGATCTGTAGTGATGCTGCACCACGTATGGTAAAAAGGGAGACAGGCAGA
Organism: Carettochelys insculpta; assembly: GCF_033958435.1. NCBI lineage: Eukaryota > Metazoa > Chordata > Testudines > Carettochelyidae > Carettochelys > Carettochelys insculpta. The sequence continues at coordinate 23,038,827 of NC_134142.1, forward strand.
ATGAAAAAAGCGGGGATGCTGGAGTGGGTGAGATTGATTCGACATTCCCGACCATGCCATTAAAACTGCAGGTTGGGTCCCTGGGGGCCCTCCTGGTGAGCTTGAGATTGTTGGCCTGAAAGGCACCTGCCTGTCCTGTTCCACCTTTTACTGCCATCCCTTTGCGGCTGCGGAACCATCTTTGCTGAGGATGGGGGTTAAAATGCCTGTGTGGGTTGGCAGGTGTATGCAGGCCCAAGGAGCAAAGGGTAGCCCTAGAGTCTTTCAGACTGTGCAGTCTTTTATCTGTCTTATCTGAAAATAGGGAAGGTCTTGGATTTTCTGCTGGACATCATGAGGCAGGCTGGAAACCTGCAACCAAGCGCCTCTGCACATTGCCACTCCAGAAGCCAAAGCCCTCATGGCAGTGTCCACAGCATCCAATGCTGTCTGCAGGGCCGCCCTGGAAATCAGTTTGTTCTCCTACACCATGGCGGTGAAGTCCTGCTTGGCTTCGGTTTGCATGTTTTCAGAGAACCTAGACAGAGTGATGACTGTATTATAAGCACACCTGCTAACCAGAGCCTGCTGGTTAGCAATTCTTAATTGCAACTCCCCATTGAATAGACCTTTCTCCCATAGAGGTCCAAGTGTTCAGCTTCTCTGTTTTTTGGGGAGGTACCCTGGAACCCTTGGTGCTCTCTATGGTTAGCAGTGTCCACTACCAGGGAGTCATGTGGGGGCTCATGAACAAATGTTCATTGCCCTGGTATGGCACTAAGTACCATCTCTCATTCCTACGGGCTGTAGGATAGGCAGAGGCAGGGGTCTGCCAGACCGTTTTAGCTGTAGTGCCAATTTTGATTATGGGCAGAACCACCCTGGTGGAGCCTGCAGAGGACAAAAATGTCTGTGACAGAGTCCATTTCATCTGGGACCTCTTCCAGTTGCACTCTCAAGGTTTGAGCCGTTCTCCTAAGGAGTTGTTGAAAAGCCCTGCCATCCTCCAAGACGGGCGAGGCCGATGAACCCATCACCGCCTCATCTGGGGAGGAAGACGATGATAGCCCTTGTGCCTCCATTTGGCGGGGAAGGGCAGTAGTTACCTGTTCAGGCACTCGGCCCCCCCATGGAAATTATGGGCAAACCCGGGGGGGGGGGGCACCGTAGGCGGAGCTGGCATAGGCACTGACTGGCCCAAAAACCCTGCCACAGGAGGCATAAACAGCACTGTTATGGCTCTCAGCAGTTGGGTTGGTGCTGGTGCCTGGGCTGGTGCCTGCCCCATCAGCACCCGAGGTACAATTACAGATGGCGCTGGCACCAAAGGGGTCCAGTCCCGCTGCGACAGTGACGAGAAGTGCTGAGGTCAACACCGATGAGGTAGAAGCAGGCAGCTCCACTATGACTGCTGCTTTCTGTCTATGTTCTGGTGGTGGGGTGCCCAGTGAGACCAATGGTGCCAAGTGTGGAATCAGAAGGGCCCCCAGTACTGTGGAAGGCACTCCAATGGCCTGGCTCTGTGTCTCATGAAATGCCCACAGGGTCCAGAAGGGCTACTGCTGAGCTGCCTGTGAATCCAGCAGCCAACCTGGATCGTCTGAGCAACAACTACAGTGCCTGCGACAGCTATGGTGCAGCCGTCATGAGCTCCTGCTCTGTCCGGAGTGCAAGTAGAAAGAGTCCAACTCCGATGCTGATTCAGAGGCAGATGACCATGGCAGGGCCATTGGAATTGGCGCCGATGTCATGTGCGCTAGGTATTGTGCTGGTGCATAGGGCACCTGAAACTGGCCCACAGTGTTGGGTCAGCACCAGAGCACTCAGCACCGAACATGACGTGGGTGCCAACATTGACGTGAGCGCCGGGGTTGGAGCCCATGTCACATCCATGAGCCCTGATCGTTCTGTTTCAGTACTATGGCACCTGTCCTCCATAGACGGAGAAGGGCAAGGCGCCGTCATCCGCAGCAGTCCTCGTGCTACGCGAAATGCCTCTGGCCTTGAGGGCAAGTCCCATGCCTGCGGGCTCCCACTCTGCACTGGCTTCAACGGACACGTCTCCTGCCCTTCAGCAGAGTGCACCAGAGTCTTGGACTTGAGGCCGCTCCTGTTTCTTCAGCAAGTGATGCCTCTCATGCCTCCTCCTCTTCATCAGTGCCAGAGATTGACTCCTATGGTGCTGGAAAGGTGATAGTACCTGTATCTGTTCTCGGTGCTGAGAGTTCTTAGGCCGCACCATGGTTGATGGTGCCGGTGCACTTTGCACCGAGGAAGCTCCACGCTCTGCTCCTGCTTGAGCCTCTTGAGGCTTAAGAGCTGCCTCCATTAAGAGGACTTAAAGGCACTGGGCCCTGTCTTTTAAAATTCTGGGCTTAAAGGCCTTACAAACTGGACAGTGATCACGCAAGTGTCCTTCGCCCAAACAAATCAAACAAGCTGAATGGGGGTCACTTTTTGGCATGTGTTTGCCATATTCTGAATAAGTCTTAAAGCCTGGGGAGCCAGGTACTCCCCATCGCTGAAGCGCGAAGGGGGATGGAAAGCCCCACCTCAACTATTAGTTAAAACACTAAGACTAACTATCAAGTACTCAACTATTTACAATTCTTCAAGAACTACAATAGGCTACTACAATAGGCTGCTAGCTAAAGATTTGAGCAGAGAAAGTAAGAACTCATGGTGTGGCGAGAAGGAACTTAGTGAGGGAGTTTGGGGCAGGGGAGGGCGGTGCATATATTGGTTGGCATATCAACTTCACTCCAGGGGGTGCTGCACTGACCCTGTGGCTACTGGCTAGAGCAAAAGCCTTCTGGCAACTGGGCATATGCCTGTGAGCACCCAACTTGGAACGAGCATGAGCAATCACTTAAAGAACTAATTTTAGAAACTAGAGTTAATCCAAATTCTGACAAACTTAGAATTATATTACTTCTCTACTGGATGGAACAAACTGACAATGAGAATCTTGTCCTGACATATAAACTACTCAATTAAGGTTTCATTAGAATATCAATGTAATTTTAATGGGCAAGAGCTCAAAAACTAATACCAATTTATTACAGGAAGATTAGATTAGAATGCTAATTCTTATTATGGTGCATAAAAATGTTTATTTCACAAAGTATTGTTTATGGGTCTAAAACAGACTAAAAACAGTCAGTATTTTAAGAGCAACAAAGAAGAGATTACATACACAATGTAAAACAAATGAAGCTATTAGCAGTAAGCCTTTTTCTCGATTTTTTTCTCCTTTGTATAATGTTACAAATAATGTAGAAACAAATCTAAAATTAGAATAGAAATAAATAAAGAGCAAGTAGGTCTACAGAGAAAAATGACATCCTATTGTAGAGACTCAAGTTTATTAATTTCCTGATGGGCTTTCATCCTCAAATGAAAGAGCAAGACTACAGATCAATTACTGGTAGGTGACAAGCAAGGATGACTGAAAGCCATGCCATAATAAACTTATGGCTAACCCCCCCCTCCCCCCCCCCCAAAAAAAAAAAAGGGTGACACTAATTCTAAGAAATAGCAAAGTTAGTGAATGTTTATTTTTACCTGGTCTCCTTTTTTTCTTCTTTTTCACTTTGATGGGTTCTATAATGAGTTTCTGGTCAAAATCTTCACAGCTGATTATGCTGAACCGTTGTGAAGATGGCTGAATCTCTCTGGATACTTCAGGCAATAGCTGATCACCACTTGTCAGGAAACTAGAGCCACTGTCCACGGAATTTACTGAACTACTCCTGCTTCTTGATTCACTGGTTACTGAACAGCCTCTTTTTCTTGTTTCACTGCTTAAGTCCCCCACTCTATCAAGACTTTTCTCCAATATCAGTGTTGTTTCCAGCTCATCTTTCACTAAAGAAGAAGAGTCATTTTTATCACCAATAATTCTGGGAGATGGAACCATTTTTAATTTTTGGTGTGTTTCAACTGAAGGGCCAGGCAATACAGATACAGCCACAGGTAGTGGGCTCTGCAATTTGGGACTCGAGTCTGGTAACGGACTCAGTAATTTTGAATTTGCATCTGAAACTGATAAGAAAACAAGAAGAGTAACAAGCACTAAAGTGTCATGTAATTAGAAGGATAGAGAGCATTGTAAGAAAGTTAAGGTTCTGTTCCCCGGAAGGTATTCTGTCTAAACCAGCAACATTTCACATCAATGTTGTGCAGTATCCTTATATAACTGATTATACTGAAACAATTATTTTAGCATTAACTCAATTCATGCTACAGTGTCTCCACAAACTTCCATTAACGTTAGCCACAGTTATGCCTGTATATTGAGAGAGACATTCTTTTGGGTTTGTGGGCCCAACTGTGTCTGGTGCTCAGAGAGACCTGCACCCTCAGCACTCACCTAAGTGAGGCATTTAGCATCTCATAAGAGCAGGACCCTCAATTTAATCCCCCCAGTTACACTATTGTAGTAAAAAACAAAAACGCATTCCAAGAAGATGTTTGCTCCTCAACAGCGCACAGAATTGAAGGTTGTGCATTTGTCTGAATCCCTAGTCTTGCAACCAAGAACATTTTAAGAGTTCAATTTTCAGGATTTTTTTTTTTTAAAACGTTACTACCTAAACTTCCTGTAGGCTGCACAGCCGCCTAGTTAGCACTGTGCAGGCATGCAAGGCACCAATGCAAGGAAGTCCACACCACCCCTACATAACCTTCAGCCTGCTGGCTGAACAGATGGCATGAATTAGGCACCTGTCCTCCAGCTCAAACACAACTGCAGCCCAGCCCCAGCCGCAACCAGCTACGGTCAAAGTGGCTGGGCCTGGATTCCTGGTCCCAAACTTGCTAACCTGATCTGCTCCCTGCAGCTGGAGCAGCCCAGATCCCCCTTCTCCCCCACCACAGTTCAGAATCTACCATCATGGCCCAGACAGCCTAGACGAACACTGATGCAGCCAGAGCCCCCTGGGTCTGGAGCTCCTTTGCTGCAGCATAGCCCCTCACATACCTGCACCCTACCCTTTGCCACAGCCCCACCCCAGAGCCCACACTCTTAAACAGAGCCTTTGCACCCCAACCCTCTGGGCCAGCCTTGAGCCCCTCATACTCAACCCCAGCCCAGAGCCCACACCACCGGACAGTGCCCTCACACTCCCTTCACTCTAACCATCCACCTCAGGCCAGAGCTCCCTCCCACATTCACAACACTTTGGCCCCCTCCATGCCTCTTCCATTTTGTTATGCACACCAATATGAAGGTGATGTGTCACACAACACCTCCATATTGGTGCACATAAAATATCTTCTGCTCAGGGATGGGAAAAACTAGAGGGAATGCTAATAACTACCACATCCAGAACATTTAAAAAAGTGGGTGGGTGAAGTACTGTTTAAATAAGCACAGCTATTCTTGCACGTCTATGCATTAATATTAAAGAAAATGAGACGCTAGAACGTGTAGAGACTGTTGTACATCTTACTTGGTAGTCATTTGTACTGAAGGAAAGATTAAAAAATCCCATTGCTATAAATGGCAGTAAGCAGCTCAAATGATGTAACTACAAGTAATGCGCAGGAAGTGTCTAGTTCTCCAGCTAAAGTGATATTTGCACTACATGAGAGCATATCTGTATCTTTGTTTTTAGCTGTGGATGCATTTGATATTTCTAAATTGTTCCTCTCTTTTATTTTTATCCATGACTTTTCATACTACTTTTTTCCCCCCACTACAGAGAGAGCACCAGTAAGATGAATAAATTGGTTTCAGCTCTAAGATCTTTGTTTGACAATTTCATCCAGTGCTTATGCTCGCTTCCTATTTTATGGTTGACACTTATGAGCATAAAGCATAACACGATCATTATTCAAGGTGCCTATGAGAAGAAACTAGCCAAGACTGTCAGTGAAGCATTATCAAGGGAAGGGATAATGCACAGCTGGAGTGTGTTCCACTCCAGCAATCACCATCTGGATATAGTTTCTTGGGGGTTACTGCCAGGTGGAACAGGTCAGAGCCGTTTCAAAGTTAAGGTGAATACAGAGCCACCCTCGGAAGTGGAGAGTGATAACTTATTTCAGCTAATAAAAGTACAAACCTGGCCCCATGGAGAATTTAGGCTTTTATAATCTTAAGAAACAGGAAGACACTGCTACAGATATTGTTACAGGAAATTTCTTTTGAAAAAATAATATAAGAACATCTTGCACACACCCCTTTCTTTAAAAAGGTACAAGTTGACAAATCTACACAAACCTATAAATCCTTCAGGTCTACTTGATATTCGTATTATGTCTCTATCACCCTTTAAGAGAAAAATCTCATTGTCGGTACAGGACACAGACACAATATCACCAGGTCCTTCCAAGCCACCTATCACAGCCTGTTGAGGGTAAAAGAAACATAAAGAGTATTAATTTTAAAATGACTCACTTTAGGCATTTAGTTTTTGTACTTTAGACTGTAAAACTTAGTATAAACTATTGTAAATATTAGCTATTATTTATCTTGTCTATGACAAAGTTAGCATAAGCAAGTCAAACCTTTTATTCAGAAATTATTTTAACATTCCTTCTTTGTTCATTTCAACATAACAAAAGCAGACACATATGCAGACACAGACTAGAGTTAATAATGATATGATGCTAAACTGCTAAGGAAAAAATATGTATCCAGGAGATACACCTACCTGGTTTATAGTATCAAATAAATAAATACTATATTCATTCCAGCTCAGAACCCATCCTTCCTGGGAAAGGAAAGAAATGAGCCCAAGGTGTTTCTCTGGGAAGCTATAACTTCTTTTGTCAGATGATTCCAAACGAGGATACAGTTCCAAAGGCTTTATTCCTCTAGCAAATACATCTTTTAAAATAAATGTGGCTTGCACAGTTCCATGGACATCAGACTTCCAGAGACGGAGCCCAGGTCTTGAGGCAAATAGTGTCAGGTCACTTTGCTTACACAGTCCAGGTATAAAACATGCTCCAAATTTGCCAGTGCTAAGATGTAAAACAAAAATAGTAAGAAACCAATAAACAATTTTAAAAGCTGAAAAAGGAGAAGCTAAAATATTTAGTCACTGAGATTGCTTCCATCAACAAGGTATAGTGAGAACCTATAGTCTGCAACACGAGTTTGAGTTAACATGCATTAATCAAAACACTGAACTATTCTCTAATCTGTAGGGTAAGTGCGGGGAAAACAAAAAGAATGATTTTCCAACATCTCAGTTACAACACTCTTCCATCTCAACCCTTACTACAAAAGAGATCCCTTATTGCAGCGACCCTTTACCACAGGGAAAAGGTCTGTACGTTGCTCCTTCAGGAGTCCAGATATGCTGAACCTTCAGTTAACTGTAGGCTCACTAGGGGATGATGCTAGGTGACTCAAGTCTTACAGGCCATGTCTACACTAGCCGCCCCACCCCCTTTCAAAAGGGGGATGCCAAGGAGACACTTTGGGATATACTAATGGGGCACTGCAATGAATATGCAGCACCTTATTAGCACAATAGCAACCACGGCACTTCAGAAGTGCCGCTTTCAATTGCGCGTGGCTCGTCTACACCGGGCCCTTTTCGAAAGGACCCTGCAGACTTCAAAATCCCCTTATTCCTATAATCAAATGCAACCACTGAGCCATAGTAAATCAAAAATAGTTATTGTGATTCTCTACTTATTCCTGTAATCAAATAGGAATAAGGGGATTTCGAAGTCTGAGGGGTCCTTCCAAAAAGGACACGGCATAGACAAGTCGTGCGCAATTGAAAGTGGCACTTTTGAAATGCTGCGGCTGCCCTTATGCTAATGGAGTGCTGCATATTCACTGCAGTGCCTCGTTAGTATATCCCAAAGTGTTCCCCTTTCAAATGGGAAGTGCTAGTGTAGACATAGCCATAGTCTGATACCACACAAGCTGACACCATTATCACCTATGGAAGAGAGAGTCTGTATTGTTCCTCAAGTAGAGAATTGCAACAGCTATCTTTGATTTACTATGGCTCAGTGGTCGCACAGGAAGTGGAAGACCAAGGTTTGATTCCCTTCTTTCCCATGGACTTTCTGTAGGACTGTGGGCATGGATCTTACCCATTCAGCACCTGTTTCTTCATCTGTACAATAAGGGTCCCTGAAAGGAGGTGGACACTACCAGCATAAAAATGTAACATTAAAATGAGGTCCCTAAAACTGAGTTTGTCACAGGCTACACAAATGGGAATACGTCTAATACATGATTATAAACACTACCAGGGCCCACCCCTTTGTGGTAGCTACCAAGTCAGGAGCTCGCTGGCAGCTCCAGCCCCAAGGGTCCAGCCAGGACTCAGGGAAGCGTGGCAGCCCCAGCACCAGCCCAGGTGCCCAGCCAGGGTCGAGAGCCAGTCATGGCACAGAGCTCCACTGGCAGCTCTGGCCTTGGAAACCCATTCAAGGCTGGGGGAACCCTGGCAGCTCTGTGGCTGGGAGCTGGCTGAAGCAGAGAGCTCCACCAGCAACTTCAGCCCCAGACGAACCCCCTGCAGCTAGCAGCCAGCCAGGGCTCAGAGCCCTGCTGGCAGCTGTTGCCATGGGGACCAGGCCAGGGGAACCCTGGCAGCCTCACAGCCAGGAGCCAGCTGGGGCACAGGGCTCTGCCTGCAGCTCCGGGACTGGAAGCCAGAAGCTCCAGCCCTGGGGACCTAACTGAGGAGGGACGGACACCTCTCCTTTTATAACAACATAGATGCCTTTAAAACATGCAAATATCCTCAGGTTGTGTAAACATATACTATTACTGACAGCATCATTCAGCTCTCAGACTGTGCATGGCTTGCTGGCTTGTCTTGTCAGATCAAACAAGACAAGCCAGAAAACCATGGTACAAGATTTTTTTAAAAATATAACAAAAACAAAGAAGTACTTTCACTTTAAGTCACCTTTTTAATATTTGTGATATTCTCTTTAATAAAGAAAGGCTGACATAAAAGAAAGGTGTGACTGAGGCTATTTCTCACTTTCATGCCACACAGGACTTCTAATAGCTCACCCACAAAACTGAAAGCCTCTTTGGTGACCACTATGACTGTATCAAGCCACAACAGCTTCCAAGCTGGTGAGAAGAAAGTTAAACTTTTTAGTTTAAGAGGAAAGAAAAATCTGCGTGCAGTGAGGTTGCCAGGTTACACATTTAATCATACTTTTGAACTAGGCAGTCATTTCATTGAAAAATAATAATTGAAGGAATAAGATTGTCAAAAAAAACCTTTTAAGGTAAGTATTAATATAAGTGGCTGCTGTGGCTAATAAGTTTGAGTGGAAAACATTGCCACATTCATGTCATTGCTCAGATCACTGGGTCTCTATTCTGAAAATCTAGAATTAACAGAAGTGCCTGTATCAAGATATGACAGTTACTTTTTTCTGGGCTGTGTTCCAACTTGCTTGACAGATTTTTCTTCTGTGTAAAAAAGTAGTGTTCTCTGTAAAGTAGAGACTAGAAGCACTTTTTGGCTATAATCCAATTGTACAATTGAAGATGGCTCTTCCAATACCAGACTGGAGTTGCAAACACCCTTTAAAGACACATGAAATTAAAAGTCAAGCCCTTTTCAAATAAAAATATCTGGTAATAAATTTTTATTAAAAAAATGTACTGGTTGCTTTAGAAGCAAACAGAGCATTCTCAAAAACTGTCCCTTGAAATTCACTCAAATGGATTTCAAACTTACTGAAATCCCACTCTTCTGTGTGGATTATATGACTAAACAGTAACATACTAGGAAGTTCAGCTTCTACTGGAATATTAGCTATTACATTTGTCTGAATTCAATGGCAACTCCACTACACATTTCCACAACAACTTTCCTCCATTCAACAGATGGAGTTCATAACAGAATGACAGGCTGATCCAATTAGTGGCATTAAATCCACAGTATCTGTCCAGACCAGAAAAAAAAATCAAGGTTAGATTAAGAGAGCATTTCTCTCTCAAGCAGATATAAGTTAATACTTTCATCCTCAAGTTAACTAGTCAAGGCAAACCTGATATAATACATTACTTATTAGTCTCTAGGGAAGATTAAATTCAGTGAGCATTCTGTAAAGCCACCCATTGGACACAAACTTCATGTTCATTGCACATCTCAGGCTCCTGAAATATGAAGTGCTTCTGGAGAGGCAATGAATCACTGTGGGAAGGAAAGATACATCTACACTTATCAGAGAAGACTGACTGCTCTGGGTTAACCCTCTGTGGTGCCATTTCGCGCATGAGCAAAACGGAGCATTCCAGGGTCGATGTTGACCCTGAAACTCCTCCTGAGCTACACGGTAGTAAAGAAGGTCAACAGAAGGAGCACTCCCACCGACCTTCTGTCATGAAGACAGGCACATAAGTCAATGGTTGTAAAGTCGATTTTTGGTATACAACTGGCATATCAAAAATTGCATAACAGCCATCGACCTTCAAGATAAGTCTAGATGCGGCCAAAATGCTTTGCATTGCTGAACAGTAACCTTACCAGAGAATTATAAAGGGGCACTGGTTGGATTCTAAGGGAATCCAAGTCAGATAGTTGGTGGGCATGACTTGGGGAGAGGAAGAAAAGTAGATGCAAAAGTAGGTAAAATGGAAAAAAGATTTACCTCTGTCTACATTACCTGTAATGAAGTGTTCACCTTGTCTTACATATAGGCAACCTGACTACAAAGAACTGAAGATTTAGCCATCTGCTTAATATTTAGATATATTAATGTTTTTACAGAAAGACAAACCAGAATTCTGATCTTTCAAAGAAATATTTACCTGATCTAAATCCAGAGCAGAATAGACAATTTTTCCTTTCTCATCACCAGAGAATAATTTCATTCCATTGGGACTCCAAGCCAAGGCTGTGATGCTGCTTTTGTGGATACCAGCCACATCAAATCTCCGAAGCTACGAAATGACAACAATGGAACACAAAAAAGCATAATGGGGAACGGGGAAAGAAACACTAGGCACATTCACTGACTCAACTTTAAATATTAGCTCTGAATTAACAAAGGTAAGGTTATCACAATTCCTGACCAGCGATTTTATTTAATTTCCCCATCCATCAAGAATTGCTTAAAAGCATTTTTTGACTAAGCACATTCTGTTAAAAATGTGACTGAAGAAAAAAATGTATGTCATAAAGATTAACACGATTACTTTCAAGATATTTCATTATGCATGGGTTTTCCTCATCCTCCTTGTTTTATATGTGCAAAACCATTATACATACATATATTAGGAAAAAACAGTTATTGGCCCTACAAAAACTGTGTTTCTTCACGACAACGATGTAACTATGGACCCCACTGTAGGTATGCAAGCTCAAAATCTTTTATCTAGCAACGTCTGGCAGAACTGCAAATGTATCCTGTACCTCCTTGAAAAAGTGCGTAATGGATGACGTGGCCAGAACCTTCTTTCAGTTCCCTTGCAATGTGGAGTCCTTGTTAATTGATGACTTCAAAACTGGGCATGGAAGGCAAGTTGTAGAATCTACATGTACATCTTGAAGAACCACACCACTACCTTAGGGAAAGACATCATTCTTTCTGCTTTTTGTATCAGTGTGGATTCCGCCAAGGTGGCCAGCAAGTGTTTCCTCTTCCGGATGCATGCATGAGGACCCTCAGCAGCATTAGTCAACCAGAGATTAAAGCACAGATTTCATAAACTTTGAGTCTGATCTTGCAGACAAATCCAGTGTGCAATGTTTGACACAGACCTGAGCAGGTTGTTCCGCATAGCAGCATTTGGATATTGGTATGTTCAAGGTCATGCTGAGGATGCCAGTTGGGATCTTGTTGAGAGAAGGTCACATCAGTTACCTCACAGCGCAACAAAATTCAAAATAGGTAACACAGTTTAAGTCTTTGGGATAAAAAGGCTTGACAATTGTACTGGCCAGCAATAGCCACAAGTAGACTTGGGTACAGTCTGAAAGATTTGGCCTTGTTAATATAATACTGAAGAGCTGGAATGCTCGAAGATAACTCTACTCCTAGATGTGAAGCTACCCTCGTAAGTTTCTCCTAGTGGGGTAGTTTGAGCATCACATCTTGACATTTTTGGTGAGGGATGAGAAGTGGTAGACAGCATATTTTTTGGAGGATGTCTGCTTTTCAAAATAGAACAAACGACATCTGCTATGTTAATCTGTGATAGGTATTAACCCATCACAAGAAACATAGGGTTTGAACTCAGTAGATTTTGAATCCACCATAGCTACTGGTTAGCATGAAGCCCCTCACCTCGCCTGTTCAGGTAGGGTTTCTCCTATTTGTCCTAACTGCTTTTCCTTTTTGTGGATGAGGGACAACCACCAATTAAAAAAATCAAGTGAAGAAATTAATGAAAGGTAAAAGCAAACATGATATTTCTTCATTAGGGAAGAAGTCTAGAAATCAAAACCAGGCGATGTTGAACCATCTACATTACATCTCACCGTCACCAGCAGCCAGACGGAAGCAAAGAAGGGCTTTGCCATCCCACCCTTTACTTCCTCACACAGCACCATGAGGTGGCACAGACAGCATGAGCATTTCTGACGGACACTGCTAGACAAAGTACTTGCAGCACACGTACATCTTCAGTGGTAGCCTCACTGACGTACTCAAAGACGACTATATTTAACAACAAAGAAAGTGTAACCAAATTTATCATTTACTTGTTTGTTTCTTCCAGGCAATGAAGAGACAAGTTGAAATATTGCAACCCGGCCTGAAGCTGTACCAACAGCAACAAGATCATCAAAGCAGCTCAACAACTTTACAACAGTAATAGATTCAGTCTTCCCCTGTTGAAACAAGACAAAAAAAAAAAAAAAACTCTGCAAAGTTAACGAATTTTCCTGAGAGAAAGATCTAGAATTGCTAATTTGCCACTAACATCTGAAGTGCTGATGAACTTTTGATGATAAAACTAAGCAAAAAAATGTATTTTACCTCAAAATTATATTTTTTCATCTGGTTTAAATGTCTGCAGTACAGATAGAGCATTCCAATGCTACTGCCCACAGCAATGTAGTCTCCATTCGTGTCAAGTGCTGTGAGGTACACCACAATGGAGCGAAATCCTTTCTGGACCTTTGTAGGAATGGCATTGAGGAGATAGTACAGGGGGCAAAACTCCTTAAATGTAACCGGAGCTGCTGATGCCATGGCAAAGGGTAGTTTCAACAGCCTAAGGCTGGAATAAGCACATTTACTTCACACTAAGGAAACCTGAAAAACAAACATCTGTAATTAACATTTATTCAGAAAGATGGTAGTTTGGTACAAACAGCAACCAATAGGGGGAAAAAGTCTCAGTGGAATAAATGATTCTACAGCAAGAATCTGAACATTTCCACTGAAATTTACCCAGTATTACTATCAGCGCTAAGTGGTGTACATCATAATAACCCAACAGTTGATAAGCAATTTTTTCTCCAATCTTGAGCAGCTCAGACCTGTCTAGTCCAAGCACAAATGCAAGGTTCCACTCTCAAAAGAGAAGGAAAAACATCTACCATGTTACAATCCATTCCTATTTGACTATTTTAAGAGTAAAATCAAACCGCCATAGGATTAAAAGAGCAGAGTACTCACTGCACGGCACAGAGCAAAACATGCAAGTATGACAGAGAAAGATTCCTATAAACACTGGGCTCAATCCTAAAAGCACCTAGCGTTGTCAGTTTCCAAGAATTATAAGAGCATAGGACACTCTCCAAGCTTGAGTCCTTTGACTTAAACGGATTTAAGTCATATTAAAGCTAAAATTAAGATTTATATAATACACAGGTTAAGAACAGAGTATCTGCATATCTGGGTAAAGTGCTTAAATCATCCATAAATACAGTTTGCTTTAAAAGTCAAAGATACATGAAGTACAAAATGAGCAATAACCCAAATTTAGGGGAATAAGCTCCCATGTAACCTAAGCACTGGGAACTACATTTATGAAAGTGGACACACAATTTTTATTTGAAGTTTAGGTTTCAGGGTTTGCGGCTTTAACTACAACAGCATCAACCTTACTGTGTTAATGTCACAACAATGTTACAAAGACTATATCAACTGACTAAATTTCTTATTTGTAAAAAAAAATCCAAGTCACCACATTTTAAACTATTAAATTGATTGGCATATTCTGTTCTGTCTCCACACGGCTGAAAATTTTGGTTGGGAAGTTTGTTTTGTTTTCTTTGTATTTATTCCTCAAATTTAAAAATGTTTCCTCCACACACCCCTAAAAAAATAAAAAAGGGGGTGGGGAGCATGAAGCTGTGCATCCTTCTAATGAGAGAGCCAAGGCAGGCCCAACTTCTTTTAGTAGAACCTCACCCACCTTGCCACCCACATGAGGGTTCTCAATATATGTGAGGGATAGGGACTGTAAAGTTGCAACTTAAAATGAAACTACGTATAATGAGGAATCCCACGCTCCCTGAAAAAAAAATGTAAATAGAGGGAGATGGGCCTGTAAGAGAGTAAGTTTTGCCTATGTGACCATCAACCCTAATATACCACTCACTTACCATACCATGCATTTAAAGAAATGGACCTAACCCAAAGTACAACATTCAAACATTTTTATCCTATGTGCAGTATGAGACAGAGGAGAGTCACAGAGAATTTTTTTTTAAATTATAATGATATTTTTACATCACATTCCTCTAAGGCTAGGTCTGTACTAGCAGCAGATCGAACGCTTAGGTTCAACCTTCCAGGGTACCATTTTGGGCATGTGCGGAATGGTAAGTTCTGGGGGTAAGTGTCACCTCCAGAACTCATTGCAAGTTGAAAGGAGGAGGGAACGCTCATGTCAGCATTCTACAGCGAGGACAAGGACCAACATCGACAGCTGCAAATACGCAATTGGCTTACCTTAAACTGCCCAGCAGCTGTTGATATTGCCAGTAAATGTAGATGTAGCCAAAGTTTCACTGGTCTAAGTGCAAAACAGCTTATATTGCAGTGACTTATAATGAGGACTGACCATACTACAGGGCATACATCCTTCTAGCGCTGCCCAGGTTGTACAATAGTAACAGGACAGTTTACCAAATTAACTGAATCAGGAACGAATGGCCAGTACTGGCCATGCGCAACAGGTACCCCACGGCAGGACTCCACAGGTAGCAAGGAGCAAAGCAGCAGCAACATCTCGGGACTGCGGGGAGTGGGGGGCGGACGCCGGGCTACCCAGTCCCTTTGCTTACAAAGGGGAGCAGAGTTTCAAGGGGGTGCAAGTAGCCACAGTCTCACCGGGAGCAAACGACCCCCCGGCTTCCGGCAATCACCAGGGCGGGGGTGGTGCGTGCATGCAAAATCCACGTCCCTTTGGGCTCCCACACCAGCGTTCCCCCCAGCAGGGGAGGCAATTCCTCGGGTGCCAGTTTCCCTGTCAGCCTCTGCTACAGCCCCTGCGGCAAAGCGGCAGAAGACAGGTGGGGGAACGGCGGATGAACGTGGGGAGGAAAGAGCAGCCTGGCTCACCTCAGCAAGGGTCCGGGCCCCTCATGTCTCCGGACCGGGCACGGGCTCTATCTCCGAGGCCCCGGCTGACTGAGGAGATGTCGTTAGCCCGGGCGCGGCCGAGCTGCTACTGCTGCTGGTGGGCCAGGAGCGGGAGGGGCCGGATGTGAGCACACTTCCGGGGAGAGGCGGGGAGCGGAGCGGCCTGGGGCCCTGTCACTGCGGGGCTCGGGGCGGCCATGGCAGGTGAGCGAGGCCCGGGCTCAGGGCGCCGGTTTTTCCCCAGTCCTTGGGGCGCGTACCTGCTGCCACCATGGCAAGGCCAGTTCTGGCGCGCCTCGCCCTCCAGTTTGCCTCTTGAGGGCGCGCACCTGCTGCCACCATGGCAAGGCCAGTTCTGGCGCGCCTCGCCCTCCAGTTTGCCTCTTGAGGGCGCGCGGGCCCTGCTGGTCGCGCGTTTCCGTCGTTCTGTTCCGTTATGGTCGTTACGCTTTCAAATGTGAAGGGAAGCGGATAGCGCGTGCTCAGGCTGCGGGGCCCGGGGCCCTGTCACCTTCTTACTCCCCCACCCCCCGCGTGTACTTAACGTTCCGGGACTGGCCGGAGTTAAACTATGGAGTCTTCAAAATTTGGTGGGGAGGGGCCGCCTTCAAAACGGTTTCGGTTCCCCCCACTCCCGTTGCCTTGGCTGTTAACATGGCATTTTAACAAATCAGCATTAGCGAGGGTAATTAATATGCCAGGGTTGGTAGTTTAATGTTCGTAAAGCACTTTGAAAGTCTCAGAAGAGAAGTATCAGAGGGGTAGCCCTGTTAGTCTGTAGCTTCAAAAACAACGAGAAGATCTAGGGCACCGTACAGACTAACAGATATCTTGGAGCTTAAGCTTTCGTGGGCAAAGACCCACTTCATCAGATACATCTGATGTATCTGATGAAGTGGGTCTTTGCCCACGAAAGCTTATGCTCCAAAATAGCAGATGAAAAGCAAATTTAGCTGTGTAAATAATTAGTATCAACTGTATCTGTAGTGGTGTTTATAAATAAAATTAGTTTTCTTAGAGGCACTGCCTCTGAAATCGTAGTGTGCTTTGCTAGTATCCAGAAACCATTTATGTGGTGAACTGTAAAGCTAAGAAAATGAGTCCTGCTCACCTTAAAAAACTAACATTCATTTGGGCATAAGCTTCTGTGGGTAAAACCCACTTTGTTCAATGTAAAGTTGAGCACGGAAATAGGTTATCATTTGAACTGGCAATAATTGCAAACATGAATAACTAAAGAGGTGAGTAGTCCCATTGAACTGGTGTTCCATGGATGCTCACCTGTGTAAAATTAGCTTTGTACACAAATCTTTGCAAGACCAAAGCCTTGCATGGTTATTAAAGTCCTGTAAAAATGTAAGGTGACATTTTGGCTCTATTGAAGTTAATGGCAAAACTCCCACTGTTTGTATTAGTCAGGATTTTACATATTGTGCTTCCAGCACTCAGCAAACCTACTCAGGATCAAGGCCAGTTTATGAAAAGGACTAGGTTCTTACAGTGTTAATGATTTTTTGCCAAGAAGCAATACACTGAAATGTGACTTGATAAAACATAGCCATTACTTGTATTGGCAAAATACTACAGGATTGATTATTGATTGATTATTAGTAGCTTTATAGCAGTTGTTAGAATGATAATTTTACAGTGATGGTTAATGGCTGACAGGTTGGAAATTTGATTTATGATTAAAATTATGAGTATGCATGTAAGCTATGTTTTACTGAGTCAGCATTCAGGAACAGAAGTAAAGAAAATACTGTATGCAGCACATGCAACTGAAATGACTACATACAACAGTGCATTGATTTGCTATTGCAGCTGTTGAAAGGTTTGCATTTTCTTTTTCTTTTTTTTTCTTTTTCTTTTTAAGTAGCAAAGAGTCCTGCAGCTGTTGCACCAAAAAGACCTGTTTTGTCTGTCAGTGCAAGAAAAATAAAGGATAATGCAGCAGACTGGCATAATTTAATGATGAAATGGGAGACCCTGAATAATAATGGATTTACTATTGCAAACAAAATTGTAAACTTGAAAATTGGCACACAGTGAGTATGTTACAATGGCTTGTGAATAATGACAGTGTAGGGCTACACCTTTGCTATGAAACTAGTTTGTTTTTTATAATGATTAGGCAGTTTTACAAAAAAACAAACAAAAACCAACAACGGAGTGAACAGCTCGATATTCTAAATCAATACCACTTTGTGATCATGTAAAATCAAAAGAATGAAAATCAGGTAGGGCTGTTTAAGGTAAAAATTGGATAACCTCATAAGGTTGCTATATTTGCAGCAAAATGTTTCCATGTATACAAATAATAAATATTAATCTGGCATTTTAAATAAGTTACAAAATTAAGGTTTGATCCTACAAGCCCTTACTTAGATGAGTTTTCTCTGACACTTAGGTCAACATTACAAGATAAGATTGACGACAAAAAAGGATTGGCCACTGACATGAATAACCGAAATTAGGATTTTAAAAAGCCAGTAACTTTGCAAGAGACATAATTCCTGCTTCAGGACATAAGACAACTTGTAATTAATGGGTATTAGGAAAAAACTTTCCTGGTGGAAATCCTATTAAGGAATAGCCTAATGAAGATTACTTGTACTTTCCTCTGTGGTGCTAGCAACAGTTGAATACTGAACTAGCTAAACCACTCCTCTGAGCCAGTACAGCAATTCCTTTGTACTACCCCGTAAGAGAGGGCTTGTAGGCTCAAGCCTTTTGTTACTCGTGTGAAGTATACACAAAATTCCTGCAGTCTATATGAGTAAAAGTGTTACACAGTTATTTGCACTAATATATGCTCTTACTCAGATTTAAGGAAAACATGTTGGAGATAGAATGTGACAACATTTCCTCTGACTGTGAAAAGCTGTCTCCCGACTATAACGAAGAGCTTGAAATGTTGTGTTCAGGATTGGTTGGGACCTTGGAAAATATGGTAATATAAGTTTGAAAGATCAACAAAGGAACATTTCCTGACCTGATTAAGCCATTTTTGGCACATGTGTTTGTTCAAGTACAAGCTAACTGAATAATTTAAAATGTTTGCTGAAAATAAATAACTGGGGCTATAAATGATTAGAAGTACTGTGTATTATGTTTATCAGCTTGATTTGAAAATGTAAGTGTTGATTTTACATCCCCCTTTATTCTCCTTGTCATAGAATGATTTTAAAAAATTCTGAAAGATAATACAATTCTGTTTTCTATTCTTTCTATTCATAAACTTTCCACATGTTCAAAACAAATATCAAGTTACAAAGATGGTTGAACAGTTCTGATGTAATATGATGTGGTATCAGTAAGCATGTAGTGGATTAGACGATGCATATATACTTACTTTATTTTCCACTGTTTATAATCATGTCCCATATATTCAGGAGTTTACATCATGACCATAATTATCCTAAATTCTTTACTGTAAGATGCTGCTGCCAGCCTCAGTGATTTTATGAATAGTTTCATAGATTTCAAAGCCAGATTGGACCATTGTGATCATCTACCTTCTGTATAACACTAGCTCTGGGACGTCCCCAAAATAATTCCTAAAGCATATCTTTCAGCAAGATATATAATCTTGCTTTTAAAATAATCAGTGATGGCACATCCTCCAGTCCAGACCCTTGGTAAGTTATTCCAAAGGTTAATTATTCTTACCATTAAAAATTACACCTTATTTCCAGTCTGAATATGTCTAGCCTCCAGGCAACAGATCATATTGTACCTTTCTCTATCAGCTTGAAGAGTCCATTATTACATATTTGTTCTCCTTGTAAAAAGTTACAGAATCAAGTCACCCTGGAACCATGTCTTTACAAGCTAAACAGATCAACTCAGGGAACTCAATCACTATAAGGTTATGTCTACACTACAGCATAAAGTCAATTTTAAGGCACTTAGCTTGATTTTACAATGTGACTGTCTTAACTTCAGATACCATTAAGTTGATTTTAAGGGGCACTAAGGTTGACTTTCTGGCTCTGCCCTTCTGATGTAGCATAACACCAAATTCAAATTCAAAAGATCAAATTAATGCTAATGTGAAAACAGCGTTACTTTAAATTGATTTTATTGGCCTGCAGAGGTATGCCACAGGTATCCCACAATGACCCTCAGGTGTCCATTCTGACCTCTTTCACCTCCGCTGCTCTCCAAATGTGCAGGAAGTACATAACAGGAAGCCTGGGAATTTGAATTCATTTTCTTTCTGACCAGCATGGATAGCACACCTCAGTCTAGCCATCATGTGTTCTTAGGGTTCTAGTTCTGATCTGAGTTCTCAGGGTCTCAGAAGAGCCCCAGCATGGAGCCATAACAAGATCCTGTACTTCAGGATCAGGCCCTAAATTCAGAAGAAACTATCTGGAGACTGGATGAATGCCTTTTGCACCCTGAACACGTTTGGCGCTCCCCGGACGGCCGCCTGGTTGCACCCAAGGTCCTTCTCCCTTATCTTGCTTGCATGCACCACAGCCTGACTCATGTAAGCGAAGCAGGGGAATGATTACTGCTGTTCAAACAAATTGGTTTGCTTCCAAATTCTCCTAAGTGGCCCAAACTACTGTCTGGCTTGCCCTGTCTGCCAAGCCCATGACGTGGGCAAACCTGTAAAGACAGTTCTGGCAACCAGATCTCTGCCTTTAGGACTGTTCCTGAAGTTACAAATGAGCTTCATTCAGCTACCCAAATGTAAATCTTTTAAAATGTGCTGGTTATTGTTTGTTTGTTCTCGGGATGGGTAGAGGAATGTCCATGCCGGAAAGTTAATACCGCACAGAACTCCACCTTAATTAAGGAATCCCTATGGAAGGTGGGAATGCCTAGTGAGTACCACCATGCCACCCAGCAACCCTTAAGTATAGGACATGCATCAGCCCAGCAAAAGAATAACACCCCGGCTGCACAGCTAAGTAACCTGGCAGATGCAGCAGCCCAGATCTCTGCCACCCAAGTAGATTGGGAACGTTTGTATCTGTGGCAGCATGAGACTCTGGGGCACAGAGGGAGTGATGAGCTGGTGCGGCAAGCACATATCAGGGGTGGCCTATCACCCACCAACAGGCCAGAGACCTGTTGCAAGCCTGTACTATCTGTGCTAAAACCTGAAAACACATAGATGAAGGACAGCGATTTGCCAGACTAAGAGATGGGAAAACACTGTGGGCAACCTGGCAGGTTGATTACATTGGCCCACTTCCTACTACCAGGCAAAGGTGTAAGTACCTCTTGACTGGAATGGAAGTTGTTTAGGGAATTGGTTTTGCATACCCTGCCCCGTTGGCAACAGGACTGTCCACAATTATGGGACTAAACCGCTTAACAGCAATTGTCCCTGTACCCCAAGAAATCCAATCTGACAATGGCTCACACTTTAAAAACAAAGCAGTACAAGAGTGGGCTGTTAAGCATGGAATTCAGTGGACTTACCACCTCCCTTATCGACCCCAGTCCAACGGCATAGTCGAGCGCTAGAATGGGCTGTTAAAAAACCACCTGAAGCCCACGGATGGCACTTGGGGAAACAGGCTGGATGAGGTTGTACAGAGACTGAACAACCGACAGACCCCTACGGGCAGTCCAATCAGCAGAGGATTTTTCCCTACTGGGAGAAATTTCTCAGCTTCAGCTGCACCGCTCAAGGACTCCAAATATAATCCTGGAGATACTGTTGTAATTAGACACCCTAGCCTGGGAACACAGACTCATGTACTGCACTCATACAAAGGGAAGGGAGTTTGGATTACTGCTGGCCCTGACCAGGCACCATTAACTATCACCAAGGCTTGGATCACATCCAAGACCGGCTGACCTTGTGTTTTCTCTCCAGAAAATAAGGAAATACTGGTAAATTTGGAAAGGGGCAAAAGATTGAAATGGCATAGAGAACGTTTTTCCATATTTGTGAGATGGTCCCACCAGGCTAAGGCTAGCGGATGTTGGCAGGGAAGCTTGTACTTCTAATGCATATGCTGTACCTGTTCAACTTTCCCAACTTTCCCTCTTGATCCTTCACCAATATTAAGTAAGGAAGCAACTGCAAGAATATTGAAAGCTTTACCAATTTTCTGTGTGGTAAATTTGGATTTAGGATTAAAGAAGACTGAAGATTAGGGAGATGTTCAAAATAGAAGCAAATAAACTGTCTATGCAATGTTTAAGAACATAAGAATGGCCTTACTGGGTCAGACCAAAGGTCCATCCAGCCCAGTATCCCGTCTGCCAACAGTGGCCAATGCTGGGTGACCCAGATGAGTGAACTGAACAGGTAAGGATCAAGCGATCTTTTTCCTGCCGTCCCTCTCTAGCTTCTGACAGACAGAGGCTAGGAAAACCATTCCTTACCCATCCTGGCTAATAGCCATTAATGGACTTCACCTCCATGAATTTATCTATCTCTTTCTTAAACCCTGTTATAGTTTTAGCCTTCACAGCCTCCTCTGGCAAGGAGTTCTACAGGTTGATTGTGTGCTGTGTGAAGAAAAACATCCTTTTACTTGTTTTAAACCTGCTGCCCATTAATTTTACTTGGTGTCTCCTAGTTCTGATATGAGAACAAGTAAATAATATTTCCATATTTACTTTCTCCACACCACTCATGATTTTATATACCTCTATCATATTCCGTCTTAGTCTCCTCTTTTCTAAGATGAAAAGTCCTAGTCTTTTATCTCTCTTCATATGGGAACCATTCCAAATTCCTAATCATTTTAGTTGCCCTTTTCTGAACCTTTTCTAATGCAAATATATCTTTTTTGAGATGAAGGAACCACATCTGTATGCAGTATTCAAGATGTGGGCAAACTAGGGTTTTATATAAGGGCAGTAAGATATTCTCTATCCCTTTTTAATGATTCCTAACACCCTGTTTGTTTTTTGACTGCCCCTGCTGACTGCGTGGATTTTTTCAGAGGAATATCCATGATGACTCTAAGATCTCCTTCCTGATTATCAAAACAAAACTCTCTGTTACTTTCCTGATTAGTTGTAGCTAAATTAGCCCATCATGTTGTATGTATAGGTGGGGTTATTTTAAATTTTATTTGAAATACCAAGTGTTTCTCACATGAGAGCTCCATATTAATCCCACTGATAGCTATTGTTTATAGGCATAAAGATGAATTACAAATGTTATGAATCTAGTTAAGGTAGTCAAGTGTTTTTGAACTACATTAGCAGTTAATACTTGGAAGATCTTAATAGTATAACATGCCACAAGTGTTTATTAACTTGAAATACTCATTATTTGCAGGCAAAAATACACCTGAAAATGGAAAAATTATGTTCAACTACTAAAGGAATTTGTGACTTAGAATCATACCATTATGAAAATGGAGGTGACAGGACACCACTCTTCCACACATGGCCCACTATGTACTTCTGTAAGTAGAATACTGTTCTCTTGTAAGTTATCTATTAATATTTTCTAGTGAGGAACATTTTGAAAGACATCTGATGTCATTTTAAATAACAATTTGGAAGCAGTGTTACCTGTAAGGTGAGCACTTAGGTGGCCACCCAGGAGAAATTCAAATGCTGCCCAGTGGGTTAGCAGAGCATGCCTAACCAGCAGCATGCGTTTTTACTGTGGGTGCATATTTGCCCATACTTCTGTGCACCTAACAAAATTTATTCTGCATATGGATGGATAAAATTAGAGGGAACACTGTTTAGTTGAACTGAAAATTGTCTTGTTAACGTTTATTGAGGTAAGATGGTTAACTTTACCTCATGTAATGAGTGCCCATCTTTCAAATTGAGTAATCAATAGATAAGTTAGTGTATCAAGTAATTTACAGCAGTGGTTCTCAAATTGTGTGGCACTCCCAGGAAAGGTATGGGACTATGTCAGTGGAGATGTGAGCTGTGTTATGTCTTTTTTTAAAGCACTCAGTCAGCCTCAGGTGGCTGGGGCTAGTGCAGAAGGACTATGCGCACCTGGGAGGAGAGGATAAAGGCAGATAGAGCCTCACTGCTGAGGCTCTCCCTTCCCCCACCCCCCTCACTGGGAGGCTGGTCAGATTCCAGCTCTTCCTCCTCCCCCAACCAACAAACACAAACATGAGAGGTGACAGTGGGGCTCCGGCTATCAGACCTTTGGTAATGAAGGCACAAGTAAGGGTGGCAGTGGGACACTAAGTTGTGAAAAGTGATATTGACAAAACATTACTTTTCACATTGCCACCTTTACTTCTACACAGCTGCTGGATGCCCAGCCAAAAGTTGCTACTCTCCACTCTGCCTGTTCAGTGGTAAACATACTTACAGGGTGGTACAAAGCTCTACAGACACAAAGAAGGAAGGAGCAATAAAGTACGTCTGTGAACTACATGTAAATTACAAGGTAATTCACACATAATTACAATGTTAGACATACAGACAGATCCAGTTAAAACAAGCCTCTGCAGCTGGTAAAAGTTTCAGTAGCTCCTCCCTATGAAAAGACTGAAAATATCTTTTGTCTGGAAGCATTGAGCCTTCTGTTTCTGTCTTATCTGTGGAATGGGGCTTATTCTTACATGGTAGAAGATAGCCCCACCTCACTTAGCAGACACAGATGAGTTTTTAAAGGACTCTGATGTAGAGGATGACTAGACAGAGAAAGAAGGCTCATCACGCTTTACTACCAAAAATAGGAACTGCAGATCCTTCCAGCATTCACTTGCTGACAGAGTGTAGGTGAGGCCTTTGCACTTCCATTTATTTAGCAACCTAAAATAACGTACCAGGCTTCAAGTATGCCTCTCTCACAAGCACTATTACTGCAGTTTTACAGCACTTGGAACTCAGGAACTACGTGGGAACATAATTTTTTGTCTGACTGAAAGCAGTTCATTTGTGCAGTGTGTCCACTGCTCCTCAGTTCACTGCCTTAGAACTGTGGGATTGTCCTGTCTTGGTTTCAGCCAAGTGGAATGCTAGCAGGGGAAAGGAGATGTGTTGGATGCACTGTTACTGGAAAAAGTCCAAAGAAATGTAATTGTAATAATTTTACCTACAATTCTGCTGAATTCCTGTTTGGGTGAACAAGGAAAACTGACTTACGCCCTTATTGTCAAATATTTTGTTGATGTACTCAATTCAAGGGAAAGTAACCAGGTTGTTTTTTTTAAATGTCTTTACCCGTATTACTAAGCTCTTCAAATTAAACATTTCAGTTTCACATTTCCTACTGCTCCTGCACTTGCAGCATTTGGGTTAATATAGTATGCAGATTCGGTTTTAGTTGTTCAAAAATATCAATATGTCCAGAAGATTTATGTAGAATATTTATTCAAAATATTATGAAAAAAATTTAACCCAACGTGTGTCTCTTCAAAAAAAATAGGCTAAATAGCATATTTGTTACAACTGGTGCTAACACACTGCTGTTTGTCCAGAAATAAAAGATAATTTTATCCTGAGAAAGCATGAGTGTGGTAGCAATATAATCCAATCTATAATAAACTTGGCATTTTACATTGCAACAAAGAAAAGTGTTAACTGCTGTAAAGATTAAGATGGCAGACCTCCCTAAGGAAGAGGGGCTAGGTATAAAAGCTTGCATACTGTAATAGCTAATTTTTAAAAATTATTAGCATTGCACAATTATTGTTATGGTGTGTATAATTGTTCACTCCATTTCAGATGAAGTTTCTTTCAAGCTCTCTGAAATGTACAAGAAAGAACTACAACTTAAGCAAACAATTGTGCAAGAGATTGCTCATACTGCTGACCAGGATCTCATGATGGTTTATCTATCATCGTGGTTGTATCAGCCTTATATTGAGAACAGCAGCAAACTACAGCTAGAAAGCATGTTACTGGAAACAGGACACAGACAAGTATAGCATTTAAGACTGCTTCTGTCGCTGTTCACTGAAGCTGCAAGGTTAATTATTGTATTATAAAATTATAAATTACTGTATTGTTATAAAAACATTAAAATCTGATTTTTCCCTCTATTTACTTTTATCATTTGTTGCACCTCTTGATTGATATGAGGCAACTATCTAAATGTAGTGGTGTCTAATACATTTGCTACTTGCCACATGTAGCAAATAGGACACTGCATTGTGACATGGGCATGAAGGTGGGGCAGCCTACCAGCCAGTGGGGAACCCCGGGAGGCACTGGTGTCACCCATGCTGAAAGAGAGCACTGTGGGGCCTGGCAAGGATGGGGGGTTGATATCACACCCTCCAATGCATTGGGGGCAGTGCTGCTGTCTGCATGCTACTAGCAGGGAACAGCTGGAGCCACATCACTCCCAGCTGCAGTGGGGGATGCTTGTTACAGACTATGCAGGGTTCAAAGTCTTTCTGCTGTTAGGTGTTCTTTGCTGCAATGAGTCATACCACCATACTTGTGTCTGTGATTGTTACATCAGCTCACGGTTTCATACAAATTCAAAGTCCAGAAGGTATCTATTTTTCTAACTACTTTTCTTCAATTCATAGATAATTATTTACTTGGCGATGTTACATAAGTATGAAATACCTACCAATACATTATTTAATAAAGTTTTGTATAATATGTGGCAAATATAGAAAGACGACAACCACAAGCATGGTAAACTTTGAATTCCTATTGGACACTGCTGATCTAAAAAGTACTTCTGTTTCACCATAGCCACTGCCTGCTGTGGTTGCACTTCTGTGCTATTGAGCTGTCAAACTGTCCCCTTGTAGAAGAATTAAACATTTAAAAAACTTTGAGATTATACAGAATTAAGCTTTAAAACAGCATTTTGATTAACCAAACTAAAGTTTTCCCTCTAATTTTATCCATCCATATGCATAATAAATTGTGTTAGGTGCACAAAGGCATGGACAGATGTGCACACCCAGTAAAAATGCATGCTGCTAGCTAAGTGTGCTCTGCTAATCAGTATTTGCATTTCTCCTAGGTAGCCACCTAAGTGCTCATCTTACAGGGAACACTGCTTCTAAATTATTATTTAAAATGACATTAAATGTCTTTCAAAATGTTCCTCACTGTGACTAAGGTCATAAAAAAAGTTAGCCAGTTCAGGATGTTTGTGGTCACCTGTGTAGCTTTTTAGAGCAGATGTCTACTTGAATGATCACCAGTATCAATTATACTAGTTAGGATTAGTATTAATGTGCTTGTATTTTCTCTAGTCAGATGGTCATTTAACAGATGATTAAATGTCATGCTGTATCAGAACCATGTCCTATTGTAGAAGCCTGTTAGTGAAATCAAAGATAGTGGCAGCAAAAGCTTTTTTTTTTTTTTGGCTAACACTTATCCAAATAAGGTAAGGAGGTAAGGGACAAGTGCTTAAACTCAGTGCTGTGCCTGAGAACAGCATTTTTAAAATATGAAGATTGGGTTGATTCTAAGGTACAGAACTGCTTTGCTCTTAGCAAGAGCAAAGCTTACTTAATAGAAGCACCATTTTTCAGAGCCTGTTACTGCTTGGCCAAAAGGATGGAGTTTTATACAAGGCTCTATCAGAGATGGAGAGGCACATGTGAAAGGAAGTAAATTGAAAAAAATGCAGATTAATGTTTAGATAAGCATCTCACATCTTATACATCATTCATGCTATTTGACTGTCCATTGCATGTTAAACCAGATCAGATACTCTTCAGGGTGTTAGAAGGAATCAAACTTTTGGTGGGTGCGGGGTGTTTCTAAAGGACTGCTATCCTTGCTTGTCATCTTGCAGAAGTCAAGAATAGAGTGTAGCCTATGCTTTTGATCTGTGTTGCAATCTGGGAGTTTATACGGTCCCTTTTCACAGTTATGAGAAATGAAAGTTGACTTGGAATGTTGAGAAGCTGATACGTTATTTGTGCGCCAAGTCATGTGCACTACTAAAGTAAATTAACCTGAATATTCAATCAACTGCAATTAAATTAAAATAGATTAAGAGCAGTAGGATAAAATTTCTAATCTATAGAAAATACAGCTTCTTTTCATGTTTATTTTGCCCATATACTGGTTGCCAGCATACGGCATATCACTGACAGGTAGTGCAACATATTATATTGCATTTCTGTTGGCAAATGAGTAAAACTAATACATAAAAATAATAGTGCATCAAAAGTAGGGTTCACATATCCCCACTTGTGCAAATAAGAGCACAAGTTGAAAAGTCATTCCTTAGAATTTTTGGTTGCAATACTGCTAATATAAACAAGTTCTAAAAAAGTACAGGTCGTAGAAATGTTTACAAATAAATTAATTTCAGTATTCACACTAGAAAAATATACATTTATGGTCAGTCTTTCCAGAAGAAAGCCTGTATAAATAACAGGTTTTTATATTTATGGCTCTGCTTCACTCTGGCCATCTGCTTCCATTGCCAGTAGTGCTTCCACAGTTTCCAAAGGAACCCCTTCAGGTGTGCGAATGTGCATTGCCGTACCATCTGCATTAGTTACAATCACAATGCCTTCTGCTTGAGACAGAACAGCAGTTCCTGGATTAGACAGAATAAGCCCATCAGCAGTCTGAATAAAAATCTGTTCACGTCCCTGAGACAAGAATTCATGGCTCTCATCAGAAATCTCAAAGGCTACAGTTTCATTTACAGTAACTGCATTCTCTAGCTCATGTTGTCCCTCTAGTCCACAAGAGAATTCATTCAAGCTTTTGTCTGGACTTTCAAGAGTCTCCTGAGTGGATATGTAGGTCTCCTGTGCAGGATTCTGATGTGGGTCAATTTGAGTCATGTGTGAATGGTCTACTGGCACAGTGCTTGTTGAAAAGACTTTTTCAAGCTGCTGCATTTGATCAGCACTATCAGCATCATTAAGTTGTGCAGAGTGTTCACTGGTAATAGCATAACTCTGGTTTTCTTCCTCTAACCGAAGTTTCTGATATTTTCCATTATGATCAGTTTCTTCACTCATTGACAAGTTGGTACTCAGATTAATCACATCTTCTGATATCATGCAGTTACAAAATTCAGAAGTTATTATACCTTCTCTGTTCTCATTAACACAGTGTGCTTGAACAAGTTCTTCTGGTGAGCTATCTGCCTCAGCACGCAGCAATGCTTCAGCACATGGTGGAGATGTGTTACCAATGCTTTCTGGTCCTGGTATATTTACAGGTTTAGAGTATTCTATTTTTATGGACTCAAAGATGTCTGAATTTGCAGAGTTAGTTTTATCTTCTAGAAGAAGTGATTTATGTTGCTCCCCAGTACACTTTACATTTCCAGTTGTGCATGGAATAATACCCCTGTCTTCAGGAAGCACAGCTACCCCGTTCAGGGAATTAAAACCTGAACAATTGAAAAAATGTTAGTGTGTTGTACAGTAATGGTTTCGTACTCTAAGTATTTTTACAAGCCTCTAAGATTTTATCTAGTTTTTCCTCCAAGTAGTGTTGATTTCTTAGAATAGAATTATGCTATTGCCCTTATGAATACTACAAAAATACATTCTAAAGTATTAGGAAGTGCAGTGCTACTCAGACTCTTGAAGTGGCTATGGTGCATTCCATGTGTATTCTCCCAGTGGGTCCATATCAAACGGCCTTATAAACTAAAAGGATTTTTTTTCCCTGTCACAAGTCTAGGCTTGACGACATACTGAGTTCTGTCCATTATGCATGTCAGTAGTAGTAAGACAGCAGGTCTAATCATGCCTTCTGGCACTAATGCAACTGTGTTATCTTTAGTAGGATTTCACAGGTATAGTTGATTTGACCTCAGTTTAAAAAAACAACAAAACCAACACTTTATAAGCAAAACATTCATATGCCAACTTATTCAACCTCTTCATGGTTAGTAGGAGTCAAACTTGCTTTTGTCATTAAGAGATTTACTATACAAGAGACCTGTCAGGTAAGAAACCTGACTCTATAAAAATGGCACTTCAAGAGTGGAGCTGCACCTTAAACTAGCACAAACATAAGTGGAGGTGCTAATGAATCAGATAGTGTTTACTGAATTTTTTAAATGGAAATACAGCCGAAAAATCCTCTTGCACATGAAGAGGAATGTGGCTTTATGAGGTATCCTTTAAAGAAGAAACATGGAATTATCTAAATAAGTGGAAGGGAATAAGGGGCAAAAATGAAATGAGTAAAAGTACAGACATTTGTACAGCGGTAAAAGAAAAAGCTATATAAAAAGAGAGGATAAAAATGTGTAGTCTTATACTGATCTGATCGACACTCTGATCAGCTCCCTATTCGATCTTTTCGTTCTGTGTTTGTACAATGACATCCTAGTCCATGATAGAGGATTGTAGACACCATGACAATACAAATAAATAATACCCTTAACTCAGACTTCTCAGATGAACAGTCACTTAAAGACCTACAGAACCAAGTGCAAGACTGAGGCATGGTCATGACATCTTTAGACACAAAATAAGATAATGGAATTAACTGAATGGCACCAGAGAGTCGGTAAAGTAAGTTAAATATTACCATCTTTTGTAATCAGTGTAGACAAGTTCCAGCTCTTTTCCTCAACTCCATTTTGACTGGCACAAACATCTTTCACGTAATCCAATACATCTTCTACTCTGATCCTTTTAGCTGATTGCAACAGTTCTGCATCTGAACTCTGTCAATGCAGAAAACAGCTGGTTTGGTATCACTTACAAAAACTGACCCCCCCTTTTTTTTCCCTTCAGCATTAAGTGAAACATTACTCACACCTTAACAGTTTTTCAAAGCTTGGAGGCCCTTAAAAGAAAAATCTTAACAGTCAAGAAAATGTGTTGAAAGTTCTAGTTTTAATTTTAATGTTTGTTGTAATAAACCTGGCCTTATCTTACTACCTGAGAGATGGGTCTGAGAGAAGTCTCACTGGTAAGTTCTGGGATAGCTCACGCACAAGGAGTACATACTATAAAAGAAAAATCTCTCCTTCCCCATCTCCAGCTTCACTAATGGACACTGAACAACTGCCCTAAGAAGGGTGAGTGGGGATAGGTAGGCTGACAAGGTCACAAGTATAAGCACAGGCATTAAAAAAAACCAGGAAGATATTGCCATCATTCCTTCTGAAAGGCAGCACTGAGGGCTCATCCACCTACAGTCACCATAGTAATTCAGCCAGCTGTTGGTTTGTCTACTACCCTCCAGCCATTGAAGCACATCCTCAGCAGGAGCGCTTACACACACTGAACTGGAGTACTGCAGGGCACGGACAGCTGAGCAGGGCTCAAAGCTGCAGCTCTAGTCCCAGAACAATCAGACCCAGTTCTGAGCCCATGGCTGGTGCAATTTCACAGCTCCAGCTGTGAGAAGATACAGCTGACAAAAACAAACAAACAAACAAAAAAACTGAAGCAAGTAGTGCAGCAGTGTTCAACAGGAATTTAAAGATCGCCACATGTATGGTGGTTGTCTTTCCATATTTGCCACATTTCTGCTGCCTTGCTCTAAATAAATGACCTCCCCTAGAACCAAGCCCCCTCAGCCCCCCATAAATAAATGCCCTCCCTCTCGTCCCAGAGCCAGGCCCCCCACCCCCCTTCCCCAACTCTAACTGAATGCCCTCTCCCAGAAACAGGTACCCCCAGTCCACTCCATTGTAATTCAATGCTAGTGACTCTCAGAGCTGCCAGAGACACCACCACTGCTACTACCAAGTGAGGTGATGTGCTGAGTGGAAAGTTGCATGCCCCATGTGCGGCTCTCAGGAGGAGCCATATTTAAAGGCTCCAAGAGCCACATGCAGATGAAGAGCTGTATTTCCCACAACGCAGTGTCCTATTCACCACATGTGGTGAGTGGCAAAAGTATTGGCCCCCCGCCCCCCCCCGGTAATAGTGTCTGCATTAGCATTCAATCACCCTAATTACAGGAGTGTTACACCTCTTCTGGACATGGACCTATTATGTCAGCGTAGCCAGCCACTTACTGGGGTGGAAATAGCATTTTAGTGTAGACACTAATAATTAGGTTGACATATGCTTTTACACATCCACCTAACTCTGTAGCATAGACCATGACAGACTTGAGACTCTATTAGAGAAGAAACTATCAGCTCACTGATACAGACACAGGCAACAGACCAAATATACTAATCTGATCCCCTCAGAAACAAAGGGGCCAGTGTCACTCATTTCTGCTAACCACCTAGTTAGCTGCAATACACATTTCTCCCCCACTAACAATTTGCATGCTGGCCAGCCCACTTTCTTCCATCCCAAGCTATTGTTCTCTTCCAAGAGCATGAATAGATCCCTACCAAATTCACACCCATGAACAATGCATCAAACTGAAATCTGGTCTTCCATCACAAAGTTTAGTCTTGCATGTGCTTTTACCCATTCTACAGATTTCAAAGGAGAGAGACCAACGTTTCTCAACTGGAGATCCTGCTCAAAAAGAGTTTCAGAGGATTATGGTATTGCCACCCTTATGTATGCGTTGACTTCAGAGGTGGGCAGACAAAGTGGAGGTTATTGGCCAAGTGCCCAGTGCTGAAGGCAGCACCCTGCCAGCAGTATCTCTGCCTTCAGGGCTGAGCTCCTAGTCAGAAGCTGCTGGTCTCCAGCTGCTCCCTTCCCAAGGCAAAACACTGCTATGAGTAGCAGTGCAGAAATAAGGGTAACAGTACCACAAACCACCTCCCCCAGGCCTTTCTGCTCCCCTTACCCTCAACTCCCATGCTGCCCCTTTACACAGTCTTGCTCCCAGGCTCTCTCACATGTATAGTGGAGCAGAGGGTCTGAAACTCAGAACCTGCAGCCGGAGGCAGGGACGGGACTTAAGCCCACCCCCAGAGCCATATGGATCAAGTGAATTTGGACAGGGGGACATCTTGAAGTCAACCTCTTGGAGTAGTAGGATCCTTAATGAAGAGTCTGAGTAGACACAGAAAAGCAAGCTCTTTACATAGCTAATTTTGATTTCTTAAAGAAATATTTTCCAAATCTGATGTTTCAGTGTTACTTAGAAAACTCAGTTACATCTAGAAAAATCATTTTAATACAAGTCAGGTAACAGTTGT
The DNA here is from genome assembly GCF_033958435.1 of Carettochelys insculpta. Classification (NCBI taxonomy): domain Eukaryota; kingdom Metazoa; phylum Chordata; order Testudines; family Carettochelyidae; genus Carettochelys; species Carettochelys insculpta. Next base: position 23,071,237 of record NC_134142.1, read on the forward strand.
GAACATTAAAGAAATTGGTCAAGTTAGCATATTTTAAGCAGCTTTATCTTGGTTTATATTAGACTCACAATTATTCTGTACCTCATTTGCTCGTTTTTTTCCTGATATCTCTGTAAACATCTGGTCACCAACTGTCTTAATTACATGTTGTGTGGAAGAGTCTGCAGATTGTATTGTTTGTTTTCTAAGAAGATTCTCTGTAATTCCCAGTGATTTAGCAACCTATGAAATAAAGGAGTTGCAAAATGTAAATGTATTTTCTCCATCAAATTTTGAATACACAGTCAAATGTCTTTCTAGATCAGTTTCAGAAACATATCCAATATTGGGATCCACTATCAGTGAAAACACATACACAACTGTGAACCCTGTGAGCAGTGAACAGGAGCAGCTAACAGGGAGTTTGCCTTAGGGAGGAGCCCCATACCTGTTTTCCCTTTCTTACAGGGTGTTTCTCTTGTGCCCTTAAAGACGGCACTAGAAACAAATAAGAGATCTCTGAAAAGGGAAAAAATTGAAAGTGACATGACTGGTGAGAGGTCTGTTGTTGTGACCTGCATGTCACATGCCATGTTTGTCTTCCTGCCGGATGATAGAAATGATTTTCTGTGTACAAGTGCAAGCTGGTAGCCATTTTAGAAGAGAAGGTTAAAGGACCTGAGGTGCAAATTTCAACCCTCAGGTCCATCAGAGAGGGTGAAGACTTTCTGGATAGAAGGGAACATATAATACTGCAGGAACAGCAGGCTGCTCAAAACGAGGAGAGCTGGAAGCATGTTGTCTCCAGGAGGAGAAAACCAGTTCAGGTCTCTCCAATTCCAGTGGAGTTAAGTAATCGCTTTCAGCCTCTCTCCACAGGCAATACGGCAGAGATAACTGGGGCTGATACCTCACAGGGACTGGATCTGAAGGAGTCCCCACAGTTTCTAAGGCATGAGATGTGCAGTCCTAGGGATGGGGGTTCTGTGACCACCACCCATAAGAGAAAAAGACAGGTGGTGGTGGTTGGGGACTCCCTCCTAAGAGGGACAGAGTCATCCATCAGCTATCCAGACCTACAATCCTGGCAAGTTTGCTGCTTGCCTGCCTGGAGCTAGAATCCGGGATATTGCAGAGTCCCTGCCAAAAATGGTTAAACCTGTAGACTATTACCCCTTCCTACTTCTTCATGTAGGAACCAATGATACAGTTAAGAGCAACTTTGAAGAGATCATGGCCAATTATGTAACCCTAGGAAGGAAGATCAAGGAATATGGAGCACAAGTGGTGTTCTCATTTATCCTCCCTGTGGAAGGAAGGGTTTCCAGCTAGGGATCATCGAATCACAGAGGTAAATGCGTGGTTGTGTAGGTGGTATAGCAGGGAATGATTTGGTTTCTTTGACCATGGGATTCTCTTTCGTGAACAGGGACTGCTGGGAAGAGATGTGATCCACCTAACAAAGAGAGGAAAGAGCATCTTTGTGGGCAGGCTTGCAAACCTAGTCAGGAGGGCTTTAAACTAGGTTTGTCAGGGGAAGGTGACACAAGCCCTGAGTAAGTGGGGAAGGAGGAGGGAACAATTAAGCGGGTTTCTTGGGTGAAGAGGAGAAAGTGGGCCAATCAGCCCCTTCTCTAAGATGCTTGTACACTACTGCCAGAAGCCTAGGGAATAAACAGGAAGAATTAGAGGCCCTGCCACCATCAAAGAAGTATGAGGTGGTTGGAATAACGGAGACTTGGTGGGATGATTTGCATAACTGGAGCACAGTCATGGAAGGTTAAAACTGTTCAGGAAGGACAGACGGGAGAAAAGGAAGAGGAGTTGTGCTCTATGTGAGGGAGCAATATGATTGTTCAGAGCTCCAGTATATGGAAGGAGAAAATCCAGTTGAGTGTCTTTGGGTTAAGCTTAGAGGCGGAAGTAACAGAGGTGATGTTGTAGTTGGTGTCTGCTATAGACCAACAGATCAGGAAGATGAAAGATGAGACTTTCTTTAAGCAGCTAAGTGAAGCTTCCAAATCACAGGCCCTAGTTCTCACGGGAGACTTTAATCATCCAGACGTGTTGGGAGACCAATACATCAGCACGCAGACAATGCAGGAAGTTTCTGGAGAATGTTAGGGATAACTTCTTGGTACAAGTGCTGAAGGAATCAACCAGGGGGCCATGCACAACTTGACCTGCTGCTTACAAAAAGCGAAGAACTAGTAGGAGAAATAAAAGTGGGTGGAAACCTGGGCTGCAGCGACCATGGGATCGTAGATTTCAGGATCCGGACAAAAGGAAGAAAGGTGAGCAGTAACATACAGACCCTTGATTTCAAAAGAGCAGACTTCGACTCCCTGAGAGACCTGATGAGCAGGATCCCTTGGGAAATGAAGATGAAGGGGAAAAGAGTTCAAGAGAACTGGCAGTACTTTAAAGAGGTCTTACTGAAGGCACAGGAACAAACCATCCCCCTGCACAGTAAGAAATACAAACAGGGTAGGCAACCAGCTTGACTTAACAGGAAAATCCTTAGACAGCTTAAACTCAAAAAGGATGCATACAAGAAACGGAAACGTGGACAGTTGACTAAGGAGGAGTATAAACATATGGCTGGAGAACATATGGCAGTAATCAGGAAAACGAAAACACAATTGGAACTGCAGCTGGCAAGGGATGTGAAGAGTAACAAGAAGGGTTTCTGCAGGCATGTTAACAATAAACAGATTATCAGAGAAGGTGTGGGGCCATTACTGGATGAGGGAGGTAATCTAGTGACAGATGATGTAGGCAAAGCTGAAGTACTCAATGTTTTTTTGCCTCAGTCTTCATGGACAAAGTCAACTTCCACATGACGGTCCTAGACAATGCAGTATGGGAAGGTGGAGGGCAGCCATCTGTGGGGAAGGAACAAGTTCTGAGCTATCTAGAAAAACAAGATGTACACAAATCCATGGGTCTGGATTTAATGCACCTGAGGGTACTGAGGGAATTGGCAGATGTCATTACTGAACCTTTGGCCATTTCTTTGATGACTCTTGGAAATCGGGGGAAATACCGGATGACTGGAAAAAGGCAAACGTAGTGTCCATCTTTAAAAAAGGAAAGAAGGACCATTCAGGAAACTACAGACTGGTCAGCCTTTCCTCAATCCCTTGGGAAATAATGGAGGGGATCCTCAAGGAATCCATTTTGGAGCACTTGGAAGAGGGGAAAGTGATCAAAAGTAGCCAACATGGATTCACCAGGGGCAAGTCCTGCCTGACCAATCTGATTAGCTTCTATGACAAGGTAACAAGGCTCTGTGGACATGGGGAAGGCAGTGGATGTGATATACCTTGACTTCAGCAAAGCTTTTGATATTGTCTCCCACAACATTCTAGTCCATAAGTTAAGGAAATAGGGTTTGGATTCTTGGACTATAAGATGGATAGAAAGCTGGCTTGAAGGTCAGGCCCAATGGGTGGTGGTCAAATATCTGGATGGAGGTTGGTTTCAAGCAGAGTGCCACAAGGCTCATTTCTGGGTCGGGTGTTGTTCAACATCTTTATTAATGACTTGTATGAAGGACTGGAGCGCACCCTCAGCAAGTTTGCGGATGACACAAAACTAGGGGGAGAGGTATATACGTTGGAGGGTAGAGAGAGAATCCAGAGTGACCTGGATAAATTGGAGGACTGGACCAAAGGAAATCAGTTGCAGTTCAACAAGAAGTGTAGAGTCCTGCACCTGGGGTGGAAGAATCCCAAGCATTGTTACAGGCTGGGGACTGACTGGCTCAGCAGCAGTACGATAGAAAGGGACCTAGGGGTTATGGTGGATGAAAGGCTGGATATAAGTAAACTGTGTGCCCTTGTAGCCAAGAAAGCTAATGGCATACTGGGGTGCATTAGGAGGAGCATTTGAGCAGACAGAGAAGTAGTTATTCCCCTCTATTTGGCACTGGTGAGGCTGCATCTAGAATAGTGTGTCCAATTTTGGGCCCCCCAGTATTAAAAGGATGTGGATGTGCTAGAGCAGGTTTAGCGGAGGGCAACAAAAATGATTAAGGGGCTGGAGCACAAGACCTCTGAGGATAAGATGAGGGATTTGGGTTTGTGTAGTTTACAAAAGAGAAGACTTACGGGTGATTTAATAGCAGCCTTCGACTTCCTGAAGTGAAGCTCTAAAGAGGAGGGTGAGAAACTGTTTTCAGTGGAGTCAGATGACAGAACAAGGAGTAATGGTCTGAAGTTGAAGAGGGAGACGTGTAGGTTAGATATTAGGAAAAACTACTTCACCAGGAGGGTGGTGAAGTATTGGAATGCGTTGCCTAGAGTGGTGGTGGATTCTCCATCCCTTGAGGTTTTTAAGTCCTGGCTTGACAAGGTCCTGGCTGAGATGACTTAGTGGGGTTTGATCCTGCTTGAAGCAGGGGGCTGGACTAGATGACCTCCTGAGGTCCCTTCCAGCCCTATGAGTCTGTGAACTTCAAAAGCTGTTTTAGATAATTTCTAAAATTAGCATCCATCAAAGCACCTCCTATATTCACTACATATTTTAGACAGTTTGCGTGTTCAAGAACTACTAAATTATAAGAGTTTGGATCAAATTCCACATAAAGGTTCCTTTTATCATAACTTAAGGCAACTCAAGAGTTTGACTGTGCCAGGAAAATGGGATGTGCCTCCAGTGAGATTGCATCTCATAAAACGAAACAGAAAGACAAAATCACCAAATTAAGAACAGCTCTCCAAAGAAACATAACTTCATGAATGTTGAAAGATACTGAACCAATATGAGCCAGAAAAACAGGACGAACCTGGAATAGGATTGCCGAAAACTTTACAGGAAAGACATAAAATGGAGAAGTTTGGAGCAGTGCTCTGCTTTGCCACAGCTTAATCAATGTTTAATGTTTGAAAACTAGAAGAAAATGTTATTGGAAACCAAATTGACTGTAGCCATTTTTTTTGTTAAAGCATGGTGAATGTTAAGAGTTTATATGGATGAAGAAAAATACACTTGATGGAATTCCAATTTTAAAATAATTACACAAACATATTTTAATAATCCCTTTGAGAAATCCAAAATAAAATTAACTTAATAAAAACACTGTTTTTGAAAAATACAACCTTCAAATGAAAGGAAAATGTACATGCTTTATTTTAAAAACTTAATTGAGATAAGTACCCAAGCAACATCAGAAATAGAATGTAAGCTTAGCACAAGAATTAGCAATATGGTGAACACAGGTCACAACTATCAAGCAAGTTACTCAACAGCACAGTTTAAAAAGGACATTGTGAAGTCCCTCCATGACTTCAGATTCTCCCAGTCTTTTCTTAAAAAGGGAGAGACTCCCTTCCCATCTTCAGAGTCAGAACACATTCTCTTACCAATTTTGCTCTGTTTTATTCATGCATTGGTTTGTTAATATACAGTTTCACTTTTTTCTTTTTTAATGGACTTTGCAAAGAGAAACAATACAAGATACGTCAAAATTTGGGTCTTCCATTCTTCACAGTTTACCTTGAAATTGGTACAATTTCACTTCTCCACAGAGGAAACATGCCTGAGCAGTTACATGAGTCAGATGAACATGGTCCAGTTATAGGGCATCTATTACTTATGTTTACTAGAAAATAAACCGGCGAATAATGGATCTGTTTGCAGTGGACCTTTTGCATCTCTATCAGATCCTAAAATAGCACTTACCTGATCTCACTCCCAAAGGCATCATGTTATGGCCACTTCCTTTCTAGCAAGACATGGGATGGAATTCTGTTAATCCAAAGGACTACTGGCAGAAAAGCATAGCTTTGCACTATTCTAAGTAACTGTTCTTTTGATTTGCCTTTTTCAGTTTGTGCCCAGCTATTAACTAAGACTCTGGTTTAATCAAACATTTTATATTATTGATCAAATACCAAAAAGATAAATATTTTATCGTTCAGTATTTGTTCTTCAAAGTTTACATTTTATCTCACCAGGAAGTTGTTCAGTTCAAATATTGCTTATGCTATATAGTGTTTAGCATCAGAAAAACACATTGCAGAACCCATTCTCTTTCCCTCTCCTCTCCTCCTGCCTTCCCCCACCAAACTTACCACAGGATCTTTTATCTCCACTGACTGGTGACAACCTAGAAAATCAGAATTACTGAAGTGGTCTTGAGACATTTTCTTTACCATTTTATGTAACTCTTCAAATTCTCTATACACATCTGGAAAAAAAGCCTTTGCTGGGGATCCTTTTTCAACCTAAATAAAAATAAGCAAGACTGAATATGAAATATAATTAAATCAGCAAAATATCAATTTGTTTTGCCTAGTACTTTTGTGTATCCTAATTTTATCATCCTTACCAATCTATACAGAAAGGAGAGAATTGTGGAATCTTCATAAATAGCACTGATACTATAAAAATTAAAAGTATAATCTTGCTAACTATCAACCTTTGCCAATATGAGACTGAAGGGTGAACTCTAATGCATCTTCAGTCTTCATATGTCCAACGTATGAAACTAGAATTAATTCCCAAAGAAGTTTTCATGGTGTATATGAAACAAAATCTCACCTTCATCAGTAGAAATTCATACACAGTAACATACTTTGTCAGGCGGGGAAGAGCTAGCTCCATTAAGTCCTCATTGCCACATTGTTGGATTAGCTGGTAAAGATCAAAATAGATTATTTAGGAGAAAAATATGTGCTAATCAGCCTTCAATTCATCATGTAAAATTTCAGTTCTCCATTATAGGACACAATAGTCACGATTAAAGAAATGGTACGTAATAAGAACCAATTACTTCCCTTTACAGGATCAATAAAATTAAGTGGCTTTAAGAATAAATCTTAATTTAAAGATTCCTCCAGCTAAATTAAGACGACATGGTCCATTCTTTTGACACAAGCTGTTAATGATCAGTCTAAATAATAATTGTGTAAAAAATAGACCTTAATGAATTCAACAAATATGTACAATCACAAACTCAGTCCATCCACAGTGATGTGCAGGAAGCTCAGAAATATGGCAATTATTTGGACTTTAAGTATTTGTAAAATACACTGGGATTTTTTGATTACTCATGTTTTTATATATGAATAGACATACAGCGGCACAATTATTTTTCCCAAAATAGAGACAAGAGAGTATTAAATTACTAATCATCATCATCCACAGGCACACCTTCTAAAAATCTACACAGTAGAATCCTGAGATATGTACACTTGAATTGCACGTATCTCGGGTTAATGCAGCTTTGAGTGGTGGGGAGCTGGTGCCTGGCTCCAGGCTGCCAGAGGCCAATTCCCCAAGTCGCAGAGGAGTGGGGAAACTGGCCAGCTGCTGTGTTGGTCGGTTTCCCCATCCCCAGGATTGGCAGAGAGCCAGGTGGCAGCCAGGCTCCCAGCTTCCTTCCACTGGTGGGAGACAGGAAACTGACCAGCGGTGCTGCCTGGTTCCCAGCCTCTCCCAACTTGCACAAAATTCAAGTTACGTGAGGTTGCCCAGGAACGTAATCTTCACGTAACTCGGGGGTGCACTGTATATCTTTTACCAATAACTTGATTTGCATGTTTTGCTTAAGATGTATTTAAAATTTCACATTGGTATTGAAATAACCCCCAGTCCTCCTTATTTACATACACCTCCTCACTACATTTATTAATACATTCATCAGATTTTGGCAATAGGTTGGGGGAAAAAAGTACATTTGAAATAATTTAAGGGACCCATACCTCTTTTAGTCTAGCTTTTCTTCTAAATATGATGTGTTCTGTTGACATGTTACTAAGAGACACAGAAGGGGAACGAACAGGTCTACTATGTCTTCCCGAACATACTGATTTTCCAGCCATCCTTGGTCGGCCGTGTCTTTTACGTCGTCTGGGTCTTCTGGGTCCATTTGGTATTCCAGGTCCCTGATTTACTAAGCCAGTCCCATTTTGCTGTGCAGCCAACAAGTGTCTGCCTTCTGCATATTTACCTTTCTTTATAAAGAATAAGACAGTCATCATGAAAACACTGTCCCTCCCTCAAAAGGACACAGAGAAAAATCTCAGTTTAAAACATGTAGTGAAATTATTCTACCAAGTGCTATCAGCATCCTTTGCCTCTGTTTGCCATAAGAGGGGAGCAAACAGATGATTGCCTGCTCTGTTCATTCTCTGTGAAGCACCTATGTTGACCACTCTCAGAAAACAAGACACAGGGCTAGATGGACCTTTGGTCTGACATAGTATGGCCCTTCTAATGTTCTTAACTTCAAATTAATTTACTATGCAATTTCACTAATGTTAGATATGAGCAAGTACAGCTGCATGAATATTCGCAGGATAAATCAGAAAGAGGCTAGAGACACAGCTGCTTCTGTAATTTGTTGTCACTATTCATAATGTCAGTACGTCTGCTGATGCATTATATTACGTGCAATATAGTAAACCTTTGATATAATGGACTAATGGTGCGGGGGGATGTCTTAAATCCAAGGGTTTGCTTCTCCAGCTCCGAGCTGCCTGCGCTCAGGGCAGAGCACGGGGACTCCTCCAGCACTGAGCCACTTGTGCTTTGCCCTGAATGAGGTGGCACCGCTGGCTCTGAGCCATCACTGCCATCTCAGCTGTGGCCAGAGACCTCACAGCTGTGGCAGTCTCAGTTGTGGGGGGACCAGTGGCATCTCTGGTGAGGTGCCGTTTACAGTACTGTACTTTACTTTCTTTGCTAGGGGAGGCTAGCGGACGTCCATTATTACTGATGTCTGGTAAAACGGTGTCCACTATATTGAGGGTTTACTGTATACAGAACAAAGGGAATTTGATCATAAACAAACATTCTGTGGTCTTGTCAAAGAACTGCTTGATTCCAAGAGGGTACCTTATTTTAAAAAAGGATAAAAATTGAATTATCAAATTGAAAAGTTTTATTCTTCCCAAGCCAAGTCAGTAATTTTTTTTTGTTCATTTGTTGCTTCAAACAAACAACGAATGGTCAGACATATTTATTGCCATCTCAGACAAGAAGATTGCAACTTTTCCTGATTCACAATCTTATTCTCTTTTGGCTGTGAACACAGGTTGAAGGTAGTGGCCTAGCTAAAGAATTCCCATTACCATCAATAGGAATTCAACATATAATATAGTGTACAATAAGGTTCTAAAAGTGCAATAACACTGAAGTGCATTTGTCATTACATTGTTTATACGGCTGCATATGATGCAGAAAGAAAACTACTACTTTACCTGTCGCTCACTCTGTGAAGCAGTTTCTTCCAAACTAACAGCTAGTGAGTTTTCATTATTTAAAGCAACAGCAATTGGTTGTGCCTGTGTCAAACTCTCAGGATCATCACCTGGTCCACCAGAAATATCCAGAAACACACTTCTGTTAGTTTTAGTCATAGATACATTTTGCTGCAAAGACTCCAGTTGTCCATGGACTGGATTAAGTTTATAATGTCGTGCTAATCCTCCTTTTCCTATGTAGGATTTTTCACAAGTCTGACATTTAAACATTTTGGGCTTCAGGTTATAATTCAAAGGATTGAATAATGTATCTGTGTCTTTGACTTTCTCCTCGTCATCATCTTCTATGCTTAGTTCAGAATAATCATCAGAATCAGACTGATGACCATCAGCCAAATCCTCTGTTTTAATGAATTTGTAATCTCTCGCTTTATATTTTGGAGGGCGTGAAATCCGTCCAGAACGAGTCTTCACTTTCAAAGATTTTTTTAGCTTTAGTTCTTCTTTTTGTTTTCTCTCAAGGCTTGAGATAGGAGTGTTTGCTGAACTGGCTGCCACCACAGTAACATTTTGAGACTCTGTATCAGACAGTGCAGCACATGGAGTTTTCTGTCCATTCAATATCTGATGCATGTAAATCTTATTCACTGACACAGGTCCATGAGAGGCTAAAGGTCTCTGCATAAGATGAACTGGAGGCTCAGAAGCACTGTGTAAGAAAAACTGTTGCTGTTCAGTTCCTGTAACAGGCTGTATCCTAATAATCTGTGGATTAATAACATTAAGACTAGACAGACCAGAATTTCTACCAGCAGTTTGAATTGGTGTTCTAGCTTTGGACTGGACTGCGGCAAGAGGTGGCACTGGCTTTTCATTTTCCTTCATCTGCCCTGGCTGCACTTGTACACAAATGGCTTCTAATTGCTTTAAAGGAAAAAAGTTGAGAATATAAAAGTACAATATTACTCATCAAGATCTTACATCTTTGTGAATAAAGACCTTAAAGTAAAATATGGAAAAATTAGATACATCATTCAGTTTTCTTTCACCCTTCAAATTAAATATTTCCTTCCTTCCAGCTACTAAATTTTATATATATTATGGTCATATTGGTTGCTTACATAAAGTATTTCACTTTACTTTATCATATCATTGTTTAATTTTTTTGTCTATTGAACGTTAATGTAGTTGCCAAAAAACTAAGAAATACTTTCTGCCAATGGATCTGTTGGGCAGAGCCCTGTTGAAGTTAGTGGGGTTCACCTGTGGAAATCCAGTTGCATTTTGTGTGAATTTGTAAGTCAAACAAGACTCTCACCCAACAAGGCAATTACTCTTACTTTTGCAGGCCAGCTTTTAGGTCAAGGTTATACCCCAATAAATGCACAGTTCCAAAAATCCTTAAGATGATATAAGCAGCTCATGCTTCTGGACCATCATCTTCTTTCTGCCCTCTCCACCACCTAATTTATTTTTCTGTTTTTTAATTACACCACAGAGTTAGCAAGGGACTGAGAAAGACAAACTCTGACTATTGTCTCTTACTCGAAAAGTGTCCATTTCTCCAGATGTAAACTACCCAAAAATAATCACACACATAACCCCTCTGATCTTATGCTTATGTGCTTTGTTAAATGCCTAGCTCTCCATTTAAAAGAAATTCTACAACTGAATTGCTTCTTCTAGCTTTTTTTCAAATAATTCACACACACACCCCACAAATTAAACAAGTATTATTCCTCAAAAAGGCCCTGGTGCCAAATATATGTCCTATGTATATTTGTTCCTGTCCAAAAGAGCTGACAGTCTAAATCTGTGATAGGCAACCTAGCTAGTGAGTGGGCCACATTACATAAAAACAGCCATTGCTGGGTCAGACCAAAGGTCCATCTAGCCGAGCATCCTGTCTGCCAACAGTGGCCAGTACCATGTGCCCCAGAAGAGGTGGACCGAAGACAATGATCAAATGATTTGCCTCCTGTCATCCAGCTCCAGCCTCTGACCAACAGAGGCCAGGGACACCATTCCAACCCCTGGCTAATAGCTTTTTATGGACCTAACCTCCATGAATGTATCTAGCTCTTCTTTGAACTCTCTTATAGTCCTAGCCTTCACAGCCTCCTCTGGCAGAGAATTCCACAGGCTGACTGCGCACTGTGTGAAAAAGAACTCTGTTGTATTAGTTTTAAACCTGCTACCCATTAATTTGGTGTCCCTGAGCTCTTACGTTATGGGAACAAGTAAGTATCTTTTCTTTATTCACCCTCTCCACACTGCTCATGATTTTATACCTGTCATATCCCGCCTCCCCCCATCCTATCTCCTCTTTTCTAAAATGAAAAATCCCAGTCTCTTTAACCTCTCCTCATACAGGACCCATTCTAAACCCCTCATCATTTTAGTTTCCCTTTTCTGAACCTTTTCTAATGCCAAAATATCTTTTTGAGGTGGAGAAGACCAGATCTGTACACAGTATTCAAGATGGGAGCATACCATAATTTTATAAAGGGGTGGTAAAATATTCTTTATCTTATTTTCTATCCCTTTTTTAATAATTCCTAACGTCCTATTTGCTTTTTTGACTGCCGCTGCAGACTGCATGGATATTTTCAGAGAACTATTCACAATAACCTCAAGATCTCTTTCCTGATTAGATGTAGCTAAATTAGTCCCCATCATATTGTATGTATATTTGAGGTTATTTTTTTCCAACGTGCATTACTTTACACTTATCCACATTAAATTTAATTTGCCATTTTGTTGCCTAATCACTCAGTTTGGTGAGTTTTTTTGAAGTTCTTCACAGTCTGCTTTCATCTTGACTATACTAAACAGTTTAGTATCATCCGCAAACTTTATCACCTCACTACTTACCCCTTTCTCTAGATCATTTATGAATAAGTTTCATAGGATTGGTCCTTGAACTGACCCTTGGGAAACACCACTCATTACCCATCCCAATTCAGAAAATTTACCATTTATTCCTACCTGTGTTTTAATCAGTTCTCAATCTATGAAAGGATCTTCCCTTTCATCCCATGACAACGTAATTTACACAAGAGCCTTTGGCAAGGGACTTTGTCAAAGGCTTTCTGGAAATCTTAAGTATACGCTATCTACTGGATCCCCCTTGTCTGCATGTTTGTTAACCCCTTCAAAGAATTCCAATAGATTAGTAAGACATGATTTTCTTTTACAGAAATCATGTTGACTTTTGCCCAACAAATTATGTTGTATGTGTCTGACAATTTTATTCTTTATTATTGTTTTGACTGATTGGCCTGGTACAGACATTCAGGACCATCTCCTCAGTAGGCCACAGAAGTTGCAATAATGAGAGTCTCACAGAAGAGGGTAGTTTTGTTAATTGAGTTTTGCGTATCTACAGTTTACGCCGTATGCTGACTGAATGGTAGCAACACAGAGACGGTACCTGGCTCTCACTCAACGTTGCATGCAACCACAATGCACCTCACTTCACATGACCTTGTTTACAATGTGTGTCACTTCAGTAATACTGGTAGGAAAATAAAATGCACTGTGGCAATCCTGTGTGTTGGAAACAGTAAACAAAATGTCTTGTGGGCTATGCAAGGAACTGTGGTGGGCTGCATGCAGCTCACAGGTTGCCCACCATTGATCAAAAGTCTAGACTTCTAATTTCAAACCAAAAATGTTGAATTGTTAACAGCTGCTCAGAAGTGAGAGCAGAGGGTTGATTTTTGTTTGTTTCTTTTATTTTACAGTCTTTAATGATATAAACTCAGCTGAATGGAGGGTATTCAGTTTAAAATAAAAAAGTTGCTGGCAGGCAAGGACTAGTCAGGGAAAATCTTAGCTCAAAAGAAAAATATTTGGGAATGTTAGAACATACAAAATTGAGAATTATAATAAAAATGGCTTTATAATCTGAAGTGTAGCAGGCAGCCACTGTAATAATAAAAACCTCCCTTAAATCAATGGACTAGCTGGAACTAAGTACCCTCTAACACACAGCTGCTAGATTGGCAGGTTACAGTGACCTAGTCACTGTGAAGTAGTTCTTCCAAGTCACACTGGACAACTGCTTGTTCATCCAGACTAGAACACAGGGCATTTTGATCTGCACCTGTCATTCAACACTATATGTTCTACCTTGTGAGAAACTGAGGTGCCCTCAGCACCCATTTTCCACCTATAAGATCAGAACCTTGAGAAATCTAAATTCCAAAGCAGGTTAAACTTATCAGGAAGTTAAGTCAGCAGTGGAGCTAGGGCAACAGAACTCAGTGAAGTTTAATCACTGAGAAAGGGCCATAAGTATCCACTGTTCTAACATAAGAACGGCCATACTGGGTCAGACCAAAGGTCCATTGAGCCCAGCATCCCATCTGCCGACGGTGGCCAATGCCAGGTGCCCCAGAGAAGAACAGAAGACAATGATCAAGTGATTTATCTCCTGCCATCCATCTCCTGCCCTTGTTATGAAGGCTAGGGCACCATACTTTATCCCTGGCTAATAGCCATTTATGGACCTAACCTGCAAAAATTTATCAAGCTCTTTTTTAAACCCTAATAGAGTCCTGGCCTTCACAGCCTCCTCGGGCAAGGAGTTCCACAGGTTGACTGTGCGCTGTGTGAAGAAAAATTTCCTTTTATTAGTTTTGAACCTATTGCCCATCAATTTCATTTGGTGTCCCCTAGTTCTTGTATTATGGGAAAAGGTAAATAATTTTTCTATATTCACTTTCTCCACACCATTCATGATTTTATATACCTCTATCATATCGCCCCTCAATCGCCTTTTTTCCAAACTGAAAAGTCCCAGTCTCTCTAGCCTCTCCCCATATGGGACCCTTTCCAAGCCCCTAATCATCTTAGTCGCCCTTTTCTGAACCTTTTCTAATGCCAATATATCTTTTTTGAGGTGAGGAGACCACATCTGCACGCAGTACTCGAGATGTGGGCGTACCATAGTTTTATATAGGGGAAGTATGATATCTTTTGTCTTATTATCGATCCCTTTTTTAATAATTCTTAACATCCTATTTGCCTTACTAACTGCCGCTGCACACTGCGTGGATGTCTTCAGAGAACTATCCACTATAACTCCAAGATCCCTTTCCTGATCTGTCGTAGCTAAATTTGACCCCATCATGTAGTACGTGTAATTTGGGTTATTTTTTCCAACATGCATTACCTTACACTTACCCACATTAAATTTCATTTGCCATTTTGCTGCCCAATCACTCAGTTTGCTGAGATCTTTTTGTAGTTCTTCACAATCCCTTTTGCTTTTGACTGTCCTGAACAACTTGGTGTCATCTGCAAACTTTGCCACCTCACTGCTTACCTCATTTTCTAGATCATTGATGAACAAGTTGAACAGGATCGGTCCCAGGACTGACCCCTGGGGAACACCACTAGTTACCCTCCTCCATTGTGAAAATTTACCATTTATTCCCACCCTTTGTTTTCTGTCTTTTAACCAATTCCCAATCCATGAAAGGACCTTTCCTCCTATCCCATGACCACCTAATTTACATAAAAGCCTTTGGTGTGGGACCGTGTCAAAGGCTTTCTGGAAATCTAGGTATATTATGTCCACTGGGTACCCCTTGTCCGCATGTTTATTAACCCCTTCAAAGAATTCTAATAGATTAGTTAGACACGACTTCCCTCTGCAGAAACCATGCTGACTTTTGCCCAACAATTCGTGCTCTTTTATGTGCCTTGCAATTTTACTCTTTACTAGTGTTTCTACTAATTTGCCTGGTACTGATGTTAAACTACACAGTCTCATGCCCAGTTCCAGATCTGTACTGGAGACCACTTTACCATTCATTTGACCCCTTTGTTCACCAAAGATATTCTCCTCTTCCCCTTTGTTTACCTTGTGTACAAGGCACCTGGTGGGACCCATAGCTTTGCCCTGCTGAAGAGCAACGTGCTGGGCCACATTCTGCAACTGCTGTGCTGCATTATGCATGATACTGGTTACCGGTTGAGACTTCGAGGCAGCAATGAAGCTAGAGTTCTGTGGGGACCCGATGAACCCTGATGCTGGGGGCACAAAGCTGATTTCCTGGGGTAGCGAGTACCCCCCAGTTCGGGATGGAGGAAACAAGTAGGACCCTGTGCCAGCCCCAAACGAGGAAACAGACGCTGGAGGAGACTGCTTCTGGGCCCTGCTCACTTGTTCGATGATCCTCTGCAGCGCCTCAGGGGCCAGGGGCGTTGCCGTAGCCTGCTGTTCGGCAGGCTGAGCTAGTGGCTCGTCCTGGCTCCTCTCCGCAGGCAAACTCTCCGTCAGCCCAAAGACCGGGTTCTCAGGCGCCGCCACTAGCTGCTCCTCGGCGCTCAGCTCAGGTCCCTCCACCAGACTACCAGGCGATTGCAGGCAGAGCGTGGTGCCGACGGCAGAAGGGCTGACAGCCAGGCTCTGAGCTAACTCCTCGGCGGCGGATCCAGTCTCCAGGGGGCCCAGCAGGCCCTCGCTCTTCCCAGTCTCCACCGGACGCAGGAAGCCACCCCCGGCCGCCCTAAGGGAATACCCAGGTCCCAGCAAGCCAACCCCGTCCCCAGCCGCCGCTGCGCAGAGCCGAGACCCATGGGCAGCGGCCAGTCCGGGAGGCTCTTCTTCAGAAGGAGAAGGCAGCACGCTCTCTCCACCCCCATCCTCCGGGGCCGCCATCTTGACAAGTATCAAGAGGTGGCTAGCGCATTTGACCCCGCAAATCTTAAAGGTCCGGAGCGAACCTTGAGGGACCGGCAATCCGGGAAGCAGCCAATGAGGAAGGCCGGTACAGCCTGAGCGCGTCATCACGGAAAGGGCGGGGTCATGACGACTACTGGGGCCCCGCAGAGGCAAATCGCTTTCGAAAGCGTTTTCCTGCGCGATGGTGCCGGGTGTAAGTCGGTGTACTACACTGGAATTCGGTATATACTCACTCATCTGTAGCCTAATGCGGTGTAACCCAACTGTTTCGGTGCAACACAGGACATGCACAGTTCAGTACAACGCAATTCAGAAGGCCCCAGTGGCTCTGTACGAACAGGTTTGATACACCATCGGTGAGACAATAATAAACTGAAGGCGACGCTTTTAAAAAGTAAAAATATCAAGCCCTTCATTTTGGGTAAATAAATTGTATCTACACTAAGTGTCATTTTGTTTTTGAAATACGCAAGATATAATCCTCTAATTAAGCGGTCTTTATGGACATGCCAAGTCAACTTTAACTACAAAAATATTACCCCACAGTCTTAACATTTTAATTCTGACCCTGAAAAGATGTGTGCGTATGCTTATTTTCAGTCGGTGGGAATAGATGTGCATAATTTTACAATGAGCAGTCCTCTTCCCTGACTTTTAACCATTTAACAGGGAATATTTGCTTACCATCAGTATTTTCTACCGCCAGTTTTCAAAGTAATGGAATTTTTCAATAGAAGCAAGGGAGACTAGCTTTCTTCTTTTAAACGTTATTTTCTAATTAATTAAAGGAAAAATAAAAAGATACCATTTAAAATTTGGGGTGGGAGTATTTTACATCTATAAGTGTGCTGTTTGTTAGTCTGGTGCTGAATATATAGCTTAAAAACTATTATTTTGTATGGCACCAAATAGTGTGCTATAACGAAAAGACCTTCAGAGCCAAAAGTAACAGAGAGGGAGCCTATTCTATATACTATCAAAACAAAAAGCAGCCAAGTAGCACTTTAAAGATTAGCAAAATAGTTTATTAGGTGAGCTTTCGTGGGACAGACCCACGAAAGCTCACCTAATAAACTATTTTGCTAGTCTTTAAAGTGCTAGTTGACTCCTTTTTGTTTTTATTCAGAGCCAAGTATAAGTATGCTTCCTATAATATTTAGGGCCTGTGCAGGAAAAAAAAACTGATTAAAACCGTGGCCTAGAAATTTACAACCAACAAAAAACACTGATGGATGCATGCATAAAGAATAATGGATACACCTGCAGAAATGTGCGCACGTGTGAGGTCCTCAGGCAAAAGTGCCCCTTAAACTATGGTGCTGCATTTATAGCTCTTTAAAAAACTTAATGGGGATGTATTTTAAACACCAATCTGACATCTGATTGAACGTAAAATAACCTTAGTTATTTTATAATAATATTTTACTTTTAATATAAATATATTTCTTTAGGGAGTTTTAACCGTAGGAATAAATGGATTAAAAACGTTCTGGCCCGTACGGGGATCGAACCCGCGACCTTGGCGTTATTAGCACCACGCTCTAACCAACTGAGCTAACCGGCCAGTACGCATATAGTAGGTTAAAGCTCGCCCTGCTAAAGGTAAAACAGGCACTAATGTTTTATCTAGTGCATTTTCATTGTTCATGTTCAGCCTCATCTAGCGTCCACTTTTCAGATTTTACCGGCTCAACAGCATATGTGGGCCACGTCTCCGTGGGAGCAGAACCCACCCTTGTGAGCCCTCGGAGTTCGCCTTCATTCAGAAGTCCTCACAGAGTGACCTCCCCCGGGAAGAGCTCTTAAAAAGCTACTCCACTTGTACAGCATGACACCAAAGTATTCATTTTGCCATTTATTTTAATATTTCTATATTTAATTCGTAGTTATTTTACTTCCTCCTTTTAATCAACTATTGCATTGGTAAAATATGAGTCACACGTGTCACTATTTTCTTGCTATAATTTCTGGGCATATTGCAAATTATCTATTTATTTATTTATTTATTTTAATGTATATTCATTTTTATTTACCCAGGCGCAGCCCTACTGGGTGCAGCTCGGCGACTGTACCTTATTCACCAAGGACTGCTGAGATGGAGAGAACGTCAGTCTTTCTGCGCCTGCGCAAACTGGTCCGTCAGTGGCCCGACCAAAAAACAAGCCGTATTACGTCTGCTTAACTGTGAAACCGGCTAGAGAGAAGAGACCCTAATTTGGCGCCGCGGGAGGCGCAGAGGACTCCACTGCGCTTGCGCGGCCTCGTGGCCGGGCGGGGCAGACTCGGCGGTGCGCTTGGGCTGGAATCCTGAGCCTGTGCGGTTGCCAGGGAGACAGGAATACAACATGGCGCGCTGACAGCTCTGCCGGGAGGGGTGAGCTCTGCAGAGAAGGCCTCAGCCTTTCCCTCCCGCCCTTACACCGCTGAAAGAGCCGCAGCATGAACAGTAAGGGCGGGGCCCGCTGGTGGTGGTGTAGCGGTGGGGGAGGATCTCGGCAGAGCGGGTGCTGCTGTGGGGAAGGTGGAGAGTGCAGCAGAGGGACCGGTTCCCTGTGGGGTAGTACAGGGCGGGGTCGTTTCCGGGTGCGGGAGGCAGGATCTGGGGAGGGAGCGAGTTGGCCGTCGGAGGGCAGTGGACGAGGGTGTGTATGAGGAGCTTGGGCCCTACTTTTGTTAGGTGTGTAGCAGGTTCCAGTGTCATATGCATTTGGAACAGAAAGGAGTCCTGCTGGTGGGAGGGGGGTGGAGTATGTATATTAGACTTTGAGTTGGTGGCGTGGGGCCAGACCCTACTGTGAGAACATACATGAGGGAAATAAGTATCAGGAGGAAGGAGCTATGCTCCAGTGACTAAAACTAGTAAAGCAGCACCAAGCCACTCTGCCCGAGTTCTTGGTTGCCTTTGATGCCGTTGGTCATCTTTTCTTTGACTTTTTTATCCTCACTGGGTTTTGAGATATTGTCCTCTACTTCCTTCTACTTCTCCAGTCATTCATCAGGTTCTGTCCTTGGCCCTTTGATCCTCTCACATTATAGGCTGTGTTTGGACAATACCATCTGCTTACACTTTCAGATATCTATCTGGTGACTTTCAAAATTTTCTCTCTATGGCTGACCTGTCCCTTTCTAAACAGTCCATTCTAATATCTTAGAGGAAATGTCAGAGAGAGGTTATCTTGTCAATTTAAACTGAACATAGCCCAAAACAACTCTTAAACTTTCCTCAAAGACTTCCTCTCCCCCTTTTGCACATGTTCATTGATATGTCTTCACTACTATAAGGCCTGGAACATACCTAAAGAGTAGGTTGATCCATCTACATCACTAAGAGGTGTGAAGAATCCACAACTTTAGCAACACAATCAACCTAACCTAAGTGTAGATAGCATTGTGTCGATGTTAGGGCTTCTGCTACCACCTCTCACAGGAGGACCTCTCCCGTGAAGACAGAAGCATCTTCACTGATTTGCTGTAGTGGTGCTTCCACGCTGCTGCCTTTGTATCACTGCAGCATTTTAAATATAGACCTGTCCATAACCAACATAAGTTACAGTACAGACACTGCTAAGCAGACAGAACAATTCTGTCAACCTAGTTATTGCCTCTCAAGAGTGGATTCACTCTAATGATGGAAAACTCACTTCTTCGCTCTAATGAGTGCCTGTACTACATGGCTTCCCAAACTGGGGGTGTGCCCCCCTGGGGGTGTGTGAAGAAATTCCAGGGGGGGCATGAAGCAACCCAGCCCCGCCATCATTTTCCCCACCTGAAAAAAGAGCCGGCCTTTGCTTCTGGCTCTCAGCCCCTGCCATTTTACATGGGTGACCCGGCGCAGCCGCTATAAGAACCCAGTAGCCAGCAAAGACCCATGTGGAACTAGCTGCCTCCTGCAAAGGTGATTGAATATGGGTTGGAGGGGTAGGGGAGGAGGAGGAGGATGGGCTTAGATGGAGGGCTGGGGATGGGATTAGAGTGGGGGCTAGTGGTGCCTGGCTTTGTGGGAGTGGAGGGGCTCAGGCAGGTGGCTTGTCGGGCTCAGGAGGCTCGGGCTGGTGGGTGGGTGGCTGGCCCCAGCAGTATGGGGCTCGGTCAGCTGGCACATGACTGGGTTGGGTAGCTGGTGGGCAGGCAGCTGGTCCCAGCAGTGCGGGGATTGGGCAGGTGGGTGGCTCTGGCAATGCAGACCTCACCTGGGTGGGTGGCTTGCGTGGGTAGCTCTGGTGGCTGGCATAGGGCTCAGGCACTTGGCCAGCTGGGGCTGCACCAGGCACCCACAGAGGACCAAGAAAAACTATTTGTGCTTATTATTTTAAATAACATTTTTATATCTAGTTTTTATTTATTTTAAATTACAAATTGAATTTTTTTGTTAAATAGGGGTTGGATGATGGTAAAGAAGAGGTGGGGGGGCGTGAGGGTTTCTCAAAAATCAAAAGGGAGGAGTGATACCGAAAAGTTTGGGAACCACTGCTGTACTACAATGTTGCTGTAGCATAGCTACAGAGCTGCAGCTTATAATGGAGATGTACCCAAAGTCTCCTACAGCCTTCTTGACTGCTGTTAGGCATGAAGGTATGGGGGAGGAAAGAGGTCTTTGTTATTTTACTTTTCTCTTTGGCCTCTGTTTTCTGGATTTTCTTCTGTGAATATCTCCACTGCCTGTTTCACTTACTTATAAGCTTTCCCCAGCAGTAACAGAAGCATGAAACTGACATGATTTGGTTCACCTTTAGCTCTCTGGAGGAGGTGGTGGCTGAACCTATAGGTGCTGATGAGGTTGCCAAGGACTGAATCTGGAGGGGTACTAAGCAATGAAGGGAGAGGAGATTAATAAACTTGGCTGATGCAACAGTCAGTATTATTGGAGCAGGACCAATCATACAAAGTATAGGGGAAGCAATGAAGGAAAAAGAAATATCATTTGTGTCAAAACAGGATACTGATTCAGAATACGTAAAAATAAATAACCGTTTATCCTCCACTGCTATCTGTTTTATTATTTCTAGTCTTGTGGGACTGGAATTTTCCTTGTCTCATCTCTCTTGTTTCTGGCATTCACTGTACTTCATTATTAAACTCAAGTATTTTTTAAAATAAATTCATTTACAAGGTAACATTTGATTAATTTTTAAATACAATTACAATTGCTGTTACGTTAGTAGCTACTATGCAAAAATGCCAGCCAGCCCCTGCTTCTAAAATAATCTGAAATGCAGATATTGAAAGAGAGCTAGAAATGTATTAATGGGTAAAGAGACATTGCATCAAAATAGACATGAGTTTTTAATATACTATGACATAAAAACGTCTCTTAGGTTTTATGTGCAGAGGTATTGTGTCACAGAGCAGGGGATTTGTGCTTTGGAATTGTGTTAATAGTCTATGATCAATAATATGAGCATCAGTAGGATTGGGCAGCAAAACCCAATTTCCTCTAATTCAATTTAATTTTTGCCCAAATGATTGACATGTGAACCACAACTAAAAGCATAAGACAGAATTTAATGAAAATCAACTCAGGGTAAACATAGAAATATTTATTGTTTACAACAAAATTTAATTTTAGATTTTAAAATTTAAATATATGTATTTTTAGAATATAAAACAATTGGCAAAATAGGTGAAGGAACGTTTTCCAATGTTCTGAAGACACAGAATCTTAGGGATGGAAATTACTATGCATGCAAACAAATGAAACAGCATTTTGAAAGGTAAGTATAGTTGATCATTCTGTTGCCCCAAATCTGAAATTTTTGTTTACGTTTCTTGGGGAAATAAATATAAATTTAAGACTGAATAAAGGATTCATGTTATTGGAAACTGTGTTGGCATATATTAGGAAAGGGGAATGGAGGGCCTGATCATATAGCAAATTATTACTTGGCATTGTACTCACTACCAAGTAGACTCACTGATGTCACTCAGAGTAAATTCTGTACCTTCATGACAACTGGATTATGATCAGGATTAGAGAGGGAGAAGAATAGGGGGGTTTGTTCTTTCCTACCTATTTTAATGCATATTTCTTCCTGCTGCTGTTCTGGTTTGGTCTGGTCTGGTCTGATCTGGGTTTTTACATTGTAAAATAATTCATACCAAGCAGGAAAAAATATATATCTGAACATGATTGTGTCCTTTTTCTTCCTTCCAAAAATGAATTAGTATAGGAAGATGGTGTAAGGTACATGCATCCTTTTTTAACCTTTGCCAGTTTCACTTTAAAATATATTTTATTGTAGATTGTGTAAGAGTAGATCTTCTCCCCCTTTGTGGATTCCTCTTTATATTTTGTACTTGCTTTTATTCACATTTGATCATATCCTCAAATAATGGGCATCACAAGTCTCAGTGGGAGGTCTTTCTTATTAGGAGAATGGCAAAATCGGGTTCACTGCACACCCATACACAGCATTCTCATCTAAACCAACGTGAATAACTCCTAACGTGAGCACACAGGAATAAGTTCAGCTTTCAGATACACACACTAATTTCATATTGATTTCAAAACAAAAAGCAGTCAAGTAGCACTTTAAAGACTAGCAAAACAATTTATTAGGTGAGCTTTCGTGGGACAGACCCACTTAGGTCTGAAGGAGTGGGTCTGTCCCATGAAAGCTCACCTAATAAATTATTTTGCTAGTCTTTAAACTCTACTTGACTGCTTTTTGTTTTGATAGTGTGTAGACTAGCACGGCTCCCTCTCTGCTACTATTGATTTCAGTGGAAGTTACTATGTGTAACGGTTGATGTTGTGTCTACTGCTTTGAAAAAAATCAGATTTTATACAGTGATCTGCTGTTTCACAGATTATGAGTTTAATCAAATTTGCAGAGATTAGAAAAGGTGAGTTTACATACACAAATTCATCCTTTTCATTTAAATAGAAAAAATAATTAATCAGCCAAAGCCAGTGAATATAAACTTTCTACTGTAGCCACTCTGTGCTGATTCATTAGTTTAATGGAGCCATAAACTCAGTGGATCTGGCCAGCTGGAGGAGCAAGATGTATGTAAAAGCGGTCCCTTCCTTAGTTGCTCTGGGCAGGTCAACACTACAGGCCAGATCAATGGGGCAGCGATCGATCCAGTGGGGATCAATTTATCACGTCTAGCACCCGTCGATCACTCTCCCGTTGACTGCAGTACTCCATCTTAACGAGAAGCACGAGGGGAGTCGATGGGAGAACATCTCCTGTCAACACATTGCTGCGAAGACACCGTGGTAAGTAGATCTAAGTACATCAACTTCAGCTACATTATTCATATAGTTGAAGTTGCATAACTTAGATCAAGCTACCCTCCGTAGTGTAGACAAGCCCTCTGAGTGCCGCTTGGTTATAACCTAGTATTTGGTCCAGAATGTTCAGAATAAGCACACAGATTTATTGGCCAATCAGTTTTAGAAATATTAAAAACTTAGAATTTGTTTAACTAGCCGTAGGTATGAGCTTATTTGGCAAAGATGCAAATTTGCTGATGCTGATTTGGTTGGTTGGTTGGTTGGTTTTGCTTTTAATTAACACAAAACAGATTTCCATTATGTCTCACTCAAATTATGATCAATTTTTGTTTATCAAGATTAAATCATATTAGATAGTGAGGTAGGTGGCACTGTCATGTAAACCACTGTTGGTGAGTCAGTCAGTTTGGCACAGTGTATGCCAAGTAAAATTACTATTATTTACCGATAGTTGAAACTGACAGTGCATTTTGTGAAACAGGTTCCAGCAATAGATTTTCATTAAGGAAATTCATATGGGCAGTTCAGATCTGGTTATACTCTTTTGAGAAATTCTGCATATTTGTCTTAAACTGTAGGATATTTTGTGGAGATATTTATATAAAAGGTATCAGAAGCAGCAACTTTTGAATATATATTTTCCTTTTTATGTATATTGAAATTGCTTAAAAACAAATTGTACTACTCTAGTTCTGAAAAATAGCCCTCATTGTGTAAATCAATTTACTGTTGTCATGTTTTGAGTTAAAATTAGAAACATTTTATTCTAAATTTTATTTGGTGCCATTCACAAATGCTAACATTGAGTATTGAAACCAAAAACATATCCAGTCAATCATGTTAGTTTTCTCTTTTCCTATTAAAAATGGAAACAATCTAGAGCTGAGATTAAATTAACAAATTAAATACTAATTATAATAGTTAAGCAGCTTTGAGTGTGTACAACTCATTGCACTTAGCTATCCACCATTTCCACATTTATGAGGAAATGTGAGACCATCTTTCCTATGATGTGTTAAGTGTCTTTCTGGACTTGGACCTTCTAATAGTTGTGAATAGCTAGAGCTTATGCTTTTACTGGAACGATCACTTACAGCTTTTGGTAATGATAATATAAATTGATCTTGTTATTACAGAACAGTTTTCATAGTTTCACATTGAAACATAAAGTTTTTCCACATTTGATTCTCTTTATGAGTCTGTGAAAGGAATATCTTATCCTGTAATGATTTGTTATATCTAGTGTCCATGCAAAGCCATTGAAGTCCCATAAAATGGATTTTTCACCTCTGTGGTTTCTGTAGCTCATTCTTATACCAGATAATTGGGTCCAGGCATGAGTGACAGGATTAAATACTATATTTCAACTAGCTAATAAAATAGAAGGTTTCAATTCTTCACACTAGTGGCTATTAATTTAAAAACTGAGTTTTAACGGTAATGATTAAATGGGACTAGATTGTGATAGTCTTTACTAAAAGCTGCACTGACCCAGAAGGAACAGTGGCATTATTGTGACTTGGATGCACCTCTGAGTCTCCATTTCTCTCCAGATCTTTTCTTGCTGCTATAGAATAGTAATTT
This sequence comes from Carettochelys insculpta, assembly GCF_033958435.1. NCBI lineage: Eukaryota > Metazoa > Chordata > Testudines > Carettochelyidae > Carettochelys > Carettochelys insculpta. The sequence continues at coordinate 23,095,949 of NC_134142.1, forward strand.
ACTTCTGGTCTACACCAAAAGTAGACCAGACCCCCTCTCCTGGGTCAACTACTCTGGTCACCAAAAGGAGGAAGTGAAACCAGGATGTTTCCTACCCCAGCCCTTTGACCCAGGCAATGAACTCATCAATTACTCTGTATGCCTGGACCCCAGATTTGGGTAACCTGCATAGGGACATAAGAGGAATGGAGGTGCGTGCTTTATTGTGTGGGGACTTCATCACAATCTGATTCCTAAATTGTAAACTAGTTTTCCACTCTAATTTTTTTTTTAATTATACATTAGTATCGAGCAAGTGAATAATTTGCGAGAAATACAAGCACTGAGGCGACTGAATCCACATCCTAATATACTTATGTTACATGAGGTAGTTTTGTAAGTACAGAATATTTATTTCCCCTAATTCCCATAGCCTCTATTTGAATATTTTTCAGTAGTTTTTGGAGACGAGACTGGAGGCATTTAACCAACAATTTATTCCACCAAAAAGGAAATCTTTGGAAGAGCTGTCTGATTCTCCCAAGCCCTCATGCCTCTTGCTAGGCGAAGATGAGATGCAGTTCTAAATTGCATTTTTTAGTTTCTTTAGAGTATAGTGCTGCAAAAACATCAGAACTACAACATCTATCCTAACAAAATGTGAAAGCATTTGACCTGGGACAAGTGATAGTTGAGGCAATTTAATAAGCAAATATATATTCTGATTTTATGGTAAGAAGATTTCATGTCTACTGCCCTCCAAGGCTATGTCTACACAGTAGCATTATTTCAAAATAAACTATTCCAGAAGAGATTTTCCCTAATAGTGTATCTAAATAGTGGGAAATAGTGTATCTAAACACAAAGGCCGTGGCTACACTAGGCCTCGCCTTTTGGAAGCGGCATGGTAATGAAGCACTTCGGCAGATACTAATGAGGCACTACCATGAATATGCAGTGCCTCATTAGCATAATGGCAGCAACACGTGTTTCAAAAGTACTGCTTTTGAAATGCACGCTACCCATGTGAACAGGAGCCTTTCGAAAGGAACCCCAAGACTTTGAAAACACCTTCTTCCCAAAACCAAATGGGAAGAAGGGACTTTCAAAGTCTGGGGCATCCTTTCGAAAGGCCCCTGTATACACGGGTGGCATGTGTTTCGAAAGTGGCACTTTCAAAACGTGCAACCACCATTATGCTAATGAGGTACTGCATATTCATGACAGAGCCTCATTAGCATCTGCCAAAGTGGCTCATTACCATGCCCCTTCCGAAAGGTGTGGGCTAGTGTAGTCACAGCCAAACTGTGTATCAAAATAGCACTCAGCCATTTTGATGTAGAGTGCCCAGAAACAATTGAATTTTTCAGATTAAAGCCCTTGGATGCACTATAGCCTATTTCAAAATAGCCCTTATTCCCTGTCTACACAGCCCCTATTCTGAAATATCTAATTTGGAATAGGCACTATTCCTTACAGAATGAGATTTACCAAATTTGAAATAAGCCATCTGCTATTTCAAAATAATTTCAAAATAAGCAATTGTGTTATGTAGATGCTCACAAAGTTATTTCAGAATAGTGGCCATTATTCCAAAATAATTTTTCTGTGTAGACATACCCCAACACTCCATGTAGTCTGTTGGGCTACAGCTACACTTGCATTCTTCTTTTGAAAGAATGCAAATGAGGGAAATCGAAAATGCAAATGAGGTGCTAATTTTACATATCGTGTGCTTCATATGCATAATCTTTTTTCAGAAGAGATTCTTTCAAAAAGAAGAAAACAGTGTAGCTGGAGCTCTTTCGAAAATAAACCCCATCTTTGGAAGAACCCTTCTTATTTTGTTTCAGGAAGAACGATTCTTTCAAAGATGCGGTTTATTTTCGAAAGAGCTCCGTCTACGCTGCTTTTTTTTCTTTTGAAAGAATCTCTTCCGAAAAAGACTATGCAAATGAAGCACAAGATATGTAAGTCAGTGCATTATTTGCATTTTCAAACTCCCTCATTTGCATTTCTCTTTCGAAAGAGGAATGCAAATGTAGATACAGCTTTGCATAGATAGACCAAAGTCTGTAGTGAAGTTGACTTATTCTATTGCCATAAAATTCATCCTCCTCACCCCTAGGCAACTTCACAGCACTATGGTGCATTGCTGAAAATAATCAGACATAACATTTGTTGATTCTTACTTTCAAGGTTTTTTTCCACTATGCTCTTTATGCTGACTTTGTCCGCTCCTTGGCCCTCAGCTCTTGCAGTGCTATCCAGATAACCTGACTTAGAACCTACTTCCCATCACAAGTGCTAGGAAAGTGACACCTGTAGTCACTTTAGTAGCCCATCTTTGGAGTCACCTAGATCTAGCTGCAGCACAGGTTGTCAGCCAGCACATCTGCAAGGTGGACTCGATATATGGTTCTCAAATTCCTTTTTGCCTGTCTTAATTGAACTGTGCAGGGAGTATGCACTATAATCAGATAAACACTTTATGAGGAAAAGAACACTGGAGAGTAGTAAATATCTCCATAGATAGGACCACCCAGGCAAGGGGACATAATACAAAATGTCAGTTGCCAGCTCAGGAACATGATGAATTCCATGGCATCTTGGCAAAGCATCAAGTTATTCAGCAGCAGAATTGTGAAGTCCACAGGCGGCCCCGTTTGAGATTAATGAGGTAGATCACACTTCTCAGGGAGATGTTCCAGCTCCCTGCAGAGTCAAACAGGAAACACTGCATCAGTATACTCTCTATTCATATTCACAACTTGCTCTACACACACAAGGGTTAAACATTTTATAAAAAATAAAATATCAGATTCTAGAGAAAAATGTTGGAGTGTCACAGTTGTGGAGTAGGGTGGATTCTGCTTTTACTAATTTCACAACTGCCATTGCATGTATACCTAGCGTCAGGCAAAATGAAAAAACACTGATAGACCACAATTACTGTTCTGAAGGTCATTCCCAATATAAATTCATAGACTTTAAGGTCAGAAGGAACCAGGACCATCATGATAAGCTAGTTCAGAGGTCCCTAAACTGTTGAGGTAAATGGGAGGCCCAGAGGCAGGTTTACGACAGGGCAGAGCCTGAGCCAGCTCTTACGGGGTGGTAGGGAGGTAGAATCACCCAGCTCGGGACCCTGGCCAAAACCTCACCTCTAGATGTGGCTTTAATCTCAGCCCCCTAGCCCCTGTCCACATCTTCTCCCTCCCACTCCCCTGAACCTGTGCACTGCTCCAAAACTACGGAAAGAGGTGAGCAGCACAGGCAGAGTTAAAGTGGGGAAGAGGTGAAAAAAACGTTGGGGGATCACTGAGCTTGTCTGATCTCCTGCACATTGCAGGCCATAAAACCCAAACCCCCTCACTCATATAATAGATTCATAACCTCTGGATGAGTTACTGAAGTCCTCAGATTAAAGACTCAGTTTAAAGACGTCAAGTTAAGGGAATCTACTATCACAGAAAACTGCCAAACTCAAAATATAGGGTTTAGACAGTGACATACCCATATAAAAATTTAACTTATTTTGGCCAGAAAGAAAAAAAGAGGGCCCAGTCAACTATTAAATATTTTCAGATACAGCAAAATGCTTTTGTATCCCTACCGATTTTTATTTTATACTTTATTGCTATATTCTGTCTCACTGTTGCCATTTTATTGGGGGCTTCCAGATTGCATCATTGTGCCATACTTAGAGTGAAATTTATACAGTATTTGGGAAGCCAGTAAGGCTTTCTGCCAGGAGTGCTGGATGCAAGAAGTTTTGAAAAATGTCACTGTAAATTAAAATTGTAAATTAATTTGAATAGGCTTCTCTAGCTAAATAACTGTTGAAACTGAAAACTTCAAGTTGTCTTATTGCCTAAACTGTCTCTTCTTCTGAGTGCAGTGCTTTTTGTCTACTTTATATGCAAATACAAATATAATTTTATTTATTGCTCATAAAAAACTTTGTTTTTTCAGTGACAGAAAATCTGGCTCTCTTGCACTAATATGTGAACTCATGGACATGAATATTTATGAGTTAATAAAAGGTATGTAAACATATCTGAGCTGTACAAAATTGTGTATTTCACAGACTATAAAGTGGCATTAATCATAGTTTTCATTTGGCTATTTATTTAATGGTCATAGAATATGAAATTTTAAGTGTGTATTTTATGTTTTAAGGAAATTACTGGTTTCTCTGGTGTATAGATAGGTATGTGCACAAGTTTTTTTTAATTTAAACTATTTTTAAGTGAGTCAGGGAAGTGATTCTATAGAACACTTTCAATATACATTATCGAACCTGAAAGGGTAACAGGAAAACAACTACCCTGATTGTAAAGCATGGCAAGTCTGTATTTCTTACAAAAAATTATAAATTTAGTATTCAGTATTCAGGACAGTATTCCGCCAGCCTCCCCCTCCCCCTCCCCCCACCACCTTCACCAGCCAATCCCATAGCTGGAACTGCCGAAGAAGAGCACTGGTGGTAAGAAATGATGCTCATTTGGTTTGAAAGTAGTACACCTTTCAGTTGAAACATAATAAAATTTGAGAATCAAAGGAAGTTTATTCAAGAAGGGCACATGACAGAGTAACAGAAGCCTCTACACTTCTACTATACTTATCCCCACATAGGAAGTCTGTCACATTACTACCTAGAATGTGCTTTGTCTTCTACAAACATTAGTTCCTACCTTCTGCTAATAGAGCAGCTGTCATTCAGTGTAAGAATTAGGACCTTAGGAAGAGTGTTTGGGTAAAGACAGTGAAGACAGTGTGTAGCAGGGTTATTTCGAAAAAAGCTATCCTGGAATACCTTATCTTGAAATAAGACTGCTGTGTAGACATACCCTTAGGCTGCATCTACACTACAGCCATGCTTCGAAAGAAGTTCTTCTGGAAGCCATCATCTGAAAAAAGTTTTGAAAGATCACATCCACACACAAACAAGCGGATTGAAAGATCGACCTGCTCTTTTCATAGAGAGCATCCACACAGCCCCTCCTCTTTCAAAAGAACAGGCCAGGGATTGAAAAATTTAGCACCATGAGGACTGCTCTTTCAAAAGAAGGACCTGTAGAGCGTCTACACATGCTTATTTCTGAAAGAAGCTTTTAGAAAAAGGTGCTTTTCCTCATCTGGAGAGGAAAAGAGTGCCGCCGGAAAAAGGGCAGTGCTCTTTTGATTTCAGATCTTAAGACCTCATTTTGTGCGTAGACACTCTGCAGGTTTTTTCGAAAAAGGCCTGGCTTTTCTGAAAAAACTTGCTAGTGTAGATGCAACCGTAGAGTGTTACTTATGTAAGTGTAGGTTTATTCATGTAAGAGAAAAAGAATTGGCTATATTGGTCTGTGGCATCTTTATACTCATGTAAGTGCATCCACACAAGGGGTTGAACTATTGTTTAAGGACTTGAACTTACACAGAATCCACTATCAAACTGTCAAAATGTAAATTTCAACTATATCAGTTAAAAAAAAAAAGTCACATCCCTAACCATCTGTGATGCCAGTACAAAACTCTATAGGCTAGCCTTAGGAAAGCTGGATACAGGTTGCTTGCTGGGGCTGGGGATGTTCCTACTGAAGTTTAATACGCAGGGTAATTTTAAAATATCAAATAGTCACTATAAAAACCAAAATGGCTAGGATATGATCTGTGGGGCTATAAAACCCAGATAAGCACGTAAGAGTTTTGCATGTGGAGTTACAATCTAGAGAAAAGTTCCTACTAGATTCAAGGAGACCGTGGTTTCATCAAAAGCTGAAATTAGAATGCCAAACATAGTTTAACTGTGCTTGTCATTATAAAAGTCGAGTCATGGAGTAACTTGTATATCTGTTAGTAAAACATAAATAATACGTTATTATAAATCTAGTCTTCAGACTTGTGTGCTGTCATTAGTAGTCTGAGTCAGTAATGTAAAGACCTGCCATCTACAATGGATTAAACACATGGACTCTAAGCAAATCTTTTTGCTTCCAGAAAACAGCTATGAACAATACTTAACTGCAGTTCTGAAAAATCAGAATGCATAGGTTTGTACTTCAGAACTGACTATAAAGCATTTGCTGTGTCACTTACCTATAACCTTATAAATAAAACCACCATATTTCTTGCAAATGGAATTAACAAAATTCCAGTACTTTTACAATGAGTCTGTTTTCCTTACATAGGGGAACAAGGCCAAAAAGCTCTTCAGCTACAAAATCTTTAAAAGCCTTGAGATCCTGTCAGTAGGGCACTGGAGCCCAGGATTCTGTTCCCAGCTGACAGTGATCTGCTGTTTGGCCTTTGGCATGTCATGTCAACTCCATGCTTATTTTCTCTTACAACCTCTGTCTTGTCTAATCTATGTAGATGGTAAGCTTTGTGAGTAGGGACCCCCTTTCTCTGTGTTTCTACCATATCTAATAAATAGTAGCAGTGGGTAACTTAGGCTTGTGAGTGTGCCATATGAGTGCCCTTCCTTCATCTCAGTGGGCCCCAACATTTTTGTAACGAAGATGGCCTTCCCCGATAGGGTAGTTTTGCTAATTGTGCTAGAATTTGCAGGATGTGCTGACTGAACGTCAGCAGCACTTTAAATGCAGAAGGTGCTCCTGGCTCTCACAGTTGGTGTGTGCAATCAGTACACACCTCACTTCGCATGCCCTTGCTTTAAGTGTGTGTCATTAAAGTAATACGAGTAGGGACAAATACTATGCAGATAGAAACCAGTGGCATCGTGGAAAATAGTAAACAAAGTGTCTTGTGGGTCACAAACCGAACCCTGCTGGGCCACATGTTGTGCACTACTGGGCTAAGGCCTGTAGGTGTCTCTGAAATAAAATAATTGCCTTCTATCACAAGCACTCAGACTTTAACTAAATTCCTCCCCATAGGGCTTGCTGACTCACACGCTACATACAGTCCCAGTAACCACCTAAATGATGAAATCACAGGTTGCTTGGAACCCTGTTAAAAATGGAGCCAGAGCTATTTAATAATACAATTGGGAGGAAGGAAAAACAGTTATAGCTTTAGGAAGTTGCACAAGCATATGTCAAATAGTACAAATATATGAATGCCTATAGACCACCTCTGGTTTGAGTTCAGAAGGGAAAGGTGGCCTTTCTACAGCATAAAAGTAGTTACAGTATGAAGTAGCTATTTCAGCAGAACAGTGTCTCTTTAGCTGCAGTGGGATGAATGTTGGGAGACCCAGAATGAAAATACAAATATCAGTATTTTGAACTTCCTTCCTTATCCTGGTTGCTCCAGGGTATGGAAAATCCCCTAGTGTAGACAGTGCTATGTCAAGGGGAGGGCTTCTCCTGTTGACATAATTACCGCCTCTTAGGGAAGTAGAGTACCTGCACAGACAGGAAAAGCCTCCTGGTGGCTTAGGTAGCATCTTCTCTTAAGTTTTAAAGCCTTGCAGCTGCAGTGCTGTAAGTTTAGATAGCTGCAAGTTTAGATAAGCCTTTAGTCTAGTTAGGGAGGTGAAAGTTGAATGCTGTAGTCTAGGTAATGGGCAGAAGTCAGCATTGGTAAAGAGAGATCTAAGTCCATTTGCAACTCACCTTTTAAAAGCACGTGCTCTAATTTTTTTAATAACCATCTGGAGTTATCTTTGAATACTTTGAAGGATAAAAGGAGTTTCTGAATACAGGACCAAAATTTAAACTGGTAATCTGGTGGATAACAGTTTTCACAAAATCAGAGTTTTCCATGGGAAGATTGCAATTTTGCTACATTTTTTATTTTCCATTAGAAAAAACAAAATACTTCATTTCAGGTTGGGTAAGCGCAACCACTTGCTTTGATTTCAGCTGAAGTCAGTTTGATGCTGAACTGCATCTATCTGAACAGCTGTGGTGCCTTGTGCCAACATTCTTGTTGGGCCAGGTTCCCTGGCTGTTCTGCATTTTCTCTGATACCACAGGCTCATCTGTTGTTTAACATCTGCAGTGCATCACGGGAAATGTAATATAAGGTGCCTGGGTCATAGGGGAAAATGATAAAAGGCAGCTGAACTACAGCTTCACGTGAGGCAGCAAAATAACATTATTACATTTTTAAATTGAATTGTTTTAACTAACTTTTTTTAATTAAAAAAATTCAGCTCTCTCTCAATTAAACACATATGCCAAAATAACATTTCCTGTGGACTGAAATTCTGATTTTGCATTAGATCTGTTTGTGGCTGTTGCCACAAAAGAAAGAGTGCATCTGCAAAATGCAGCAATACTCAAGACTTTTTAAACTTAAAAAATGTTCACTGTTTAGCTCCCAGCACACACATCTCCTTTTGTAACTCTAGTGTCCTGAAACAGGACATATTACTAATCTCTATGCCACTCCACTGTACGTATTACTATACTCAACAAGAAGTCCTGTGGCACCTTATAGACTAACATATTTTGGAGCATAAGCTTTCCTGGGCAAAGACCCACTTTGTCAGATGCATGTCGGGGGGAGGGGGGGGGAGCCTTAATGGGACTGGTCTGGAAATTAATCCCACTTCACGCGGCACCCCCCACCTTTTTTTCTTTTACATTTTGGTTGACAGAAATACTAACATTGGTTGTAGAGAGTAGGACTATTTTGAAAGTGTCTTTAAAACTACTCAAGTGGGAAAAGAATGATGACTGCATGTTATAGCACATAATTTTCTTACAAAGTTATGTTCTGAATAGAACATTTAGTGCCACAGATCATCATCCTTTGCTATTTACAAACTAGGCACCCAGCTCTATTCCAGCAAAGTCAATGGGAATTTTGCCAGTAACTTCCGTGGAAACAGGATATAGGGCTCTCTAAGAGCTGGAGAGGATTTCATGGATATAACTGCATTGCAGCCACATACAGGTTATAAACTTCCTCTTGTGATTTGGTTCATAATTATGTATTAAGTTTTTATAATGTTGTAACTGTGAAAGCTGAAGAGCTTTGATTCCATCCTGAAAGGTGACTTGCAAAGGGAAAAACAGCTGAGTTTGTGCATTGTTAAGAAGCACCCTTAATATTCTTTAAAGTCTCTTGTTCACATTTTGATGTGGAAGATTCTGTAACCTTGTCTATATTAAGTTTTTTTTTTGTTTTGTTTTTTTTTAATCCTATTTTTATTAGGATTAATTAAATTCCACTGGGGACAGCACTGTTAAGATCCTGAATGTAAATGGTCAATTGTTTCAAGCATTATTGTCTAATCTACATTTATTGTGGTGACTGGGAAACTAACGTGGAATTTTGAGAAATGCCTGTCATTTTGTGTTGTGTTCCTAAGTGACTTAGGCACTTAAGAATAGTTGATTAAGGACACAATTATCAAACTAGAAACATCAAGGGTCAAGAGGATGAAAACAAGTAGTTTGTTAGGGAAGGAATCTTTAGTCATTTATACTGTTGAAAACTGTTTTTATTAATACAGATTATTACCTTCAGTAATTAACATTTTGGAATTTTAAAAACACCAAATATTCAAACACTAACCTTTCATATAATTTGCGAGAGCTCATGATATACATGGTCAGAGGTACAACAGGTCATCCAGCAAAATCAAGGAAGGCCAAATTTGACATTCTGGATATTAACAAACAAGCAGAAAACAAAAGTGAAAGATACGAGGCCTTTATATACCTCAAAGAAGAAATAAAGGACTCAATATGATTATTTTAAAAAATCCTCTCCAGAATTCTGAAAAAAAAATTGCAGGTTAAGTCTTAAAACAAAATGACGTTACAGTGAACTCTTACGCCAACAAGGAGTGGATTATCTTATGGTTCAGGCACTTGACCGAGAATTGTGGATCTCTGGAAATCTTGGATCTGTAGCCGTCTCGGCTGTAGACTTCCTGTGTGCCCTTGGGAAAACCACTGCCCCTCTAAGCTTCAGTTTCATCATCTGTCAAATGGGAGTATGTGCTCAGATACTACAGTAATGGGGACCATACTAATGTCAATAAATAAAATAATTCTTAGTGTCTTACTCTTTTAGGAATAAATATTTAGTTTTGTGTTCAACAGGTCTATCTGGCAAAATATGAGTACAAATAGAAATTCAAAAGGTTGCACTAACACATTTGGCTATATAACTATCATTTTAAATCTAAATTTTGTTTGTCTAACTTTGAAGTAATCTAAAACTTGTTTAACCAGAGTCACTAAGTTTTCTTAGAAATCTGCTTATGCTTTGTATTAATATTATAAACAATACAGCATTATTTAGAGACACTAAAGCAAAGCACAAAGGTTCAAGAGGGCATGTAAAGGAAACAATCTAAGTGATTATTGGATGTCTTCAGGACCCTCAACACAAATGGAGTAGTCTTGATTGTCAGCAGTCTTACCTACGTCAGTAGCATCCACTGAATAAAGTAGAATAGAATCACAGAACTTTAAGGGACCTCCAGAGGTCATCAAGTCCAGTCCTCTGCACTCACAGCAGGACTTAGTGCTATCTACCTCATCTCTGACAGATGTTTTTCTATCCTGTCCTTAGGTATGTGAAAGCTGTTTTCATGAAATACATTGAGGCCCAACAAGGATCATACTCACAATCCCTGGTTTACAAGGCCAGTGCTCTAACCACTGAGCTACTTTGTTCTGTAATTTGCATACTGAAACAGGAATAAGGTTACGTCCACACTTACCAGGAATGTCGACTGCTGCTACACAATTTTAGGTATAGTAAGGGCTCAGAGTACGCGACCCTGCTCTTACGCGTCCGACCCCGATTCCTATTGTAAAACACATGCTGTGATTTCTAGTTCTGCTTAAGTCGCTCCCCCTGCTCTGGCTCAACCTCCCTCAGCGCTGCATGGCTCCAGAGCAGCTCTCCCCCAGTTCCACTCACCATCCGCACACCCATGCCTGGCTCTGGCTTACCGCCACTCTCACATGGCTCCAGCTGACCCCCCAGCCGGGTTAAACTGCCCGCAAGCAGCTCTGATTCAAGCTGCTGCCCTGCACGGCTCTGGTTCAACCCCCCTGCCGGCTCACAAGCCGCCTGCATCCCTCCCCTCATGCCTCCAGTGCAACCCCCTTGGCTCACAAGCCACTCAGTTGCCACCCCGGGCGGCTCCAATGCAAACCCCGCCAGCTCGCAAGCCGCCTGCTTGCTCGCCCACCTGCCCCGCATGGCTCCACTGCAAACCCCCTGGCTCACAAGCTGCCCACCTCCCTCCCCACCACCGCGGCTCCAGTACAATCCCTTGGCTCACAAGCTGCCCGCCCAGCCAGCCACGAACATCTGCCCCGCGTGGCTCCGGTGCAATGCCCACCCCCACTCTCCCCTCCCCCCACCACCTCACCACCCATGCATGGCTCTGGTTCTGGCTCAACTCCCTGCCCCACAGCAGCCAAGCTCACTACCCTCGCACAGTTCTGGCCCTAACCCACCCCAGGCTTAACCCTCCCCAGCTGGCACCCCCAGCCCAGGACTTACATTTATGCTTTTTCCCCAGCTGCAGGACGTGCGTTCTGCCTGCGAAAAAGCCAGACCCCCAGTTATGTGAAATCCAAGTATATGCGAGGGTGCATGGAACAGAACCCTCATGTGCTCTGAGACCTTACTGTATGCCAATTGCATGCCTAAAATCAATTTTGCAGCCTTCGACATTGGTCCCTGTCTTCACTGCAGAATGATGTCGATGGAGGTACTTCTCCTGCTGATGTTCCTTAATCCTTGCAGCTTGAAAGGAATTCTGGGTTTGACATTGATTATGAAATGGCACCCTGGAAAATCAAACCTAAGTGTTCGATCTTCTGCGGCTAGTGTAGACCTAGCCTAAGAAACTTTGGGCAGTGCATTTATAGAGAATTGTATCCCTTTTAAAATTGAACTTGATGCATCATTACTTACTGCTTACATAGAAATTGAGGGCTACCAATACATTTGGAATGTAATATTCCTGCAAAAATACAATTGGGGAAAAATAAATAGATTATTGTTGCCATTCATAATACTCATAATCATCTGGAGTAGATTCTTTCCCTGCTCTATAAAAAAAAAAAACATACAATACCAAAGCCGACAATTTATAGGCCATCAAATTTACAATTGTACTCATTAAAGTATTCTGGTGTATTTCACAATCTGTCTGTCTTGACCTTATATCCTGTTTCAAATGAAATCCTGATTGCCATGATGTTATTTTTGTATGAGAAATGTAAAAATGTAGACAAAATTCTTCCTATCTTGAAGAGGAGAATATGGACTCATTATCAGAAGCTGAAAAGTAGGTATTATTTCTGTTGTATACTTACTGATATAAAGCATTTGTACAACTTGAAATTTCATTTGACTGTTCCAAATTATAGGGAGGAGAAAGCCATTATCTGAAAAAAAAATAATGAACTACATGTACCAGTTATGCAAGTCCCTTGATCACATGCACAGGTAAGACACTAAACTCAGCAGTAACCTTATATGAATTATGCCATATGCTTTTAATTAAATATCATCTATAATTAATTAGAAACCTTGTGAATATGCTTATGATTTCATTGAGTTGTTCTTTTTGGTATTTTTGTATTGGTGCAGAAATGGAATATTTCATAGAGATGTGAAACCAGAAAATATATTAATAAAGGTAGGTAGTCTTGTGAGATATCACTTAACTGAAAGTGTAAATACATATATATTTCTGTTTATTCTGAAAAAAAACTAATGTATCTGTGTAAAATGAGGTATCGTTTTCATAGAGAGAGTTGACTCTTAGGGATATAACTTAGTCTTGTGCCCCCTCCCCCTTCTTGAATGGTAATGATGCTGTTGCTATTCGCTAAAAGCATAAATTGTTTTATAGTTGGAAATCTTACATCTGAGCTAAGCCTGAAAGCAAACAAATCTTTTTCATATACTAATGACTTTTTTTCCTTTCTGTGCTACATTTGAAACAAGGGCAGTGACTCAGTTCTGCGGTCCTCTCCATCTTTAATTCCTGTGGTTGACTGAAGTAGCTCACCTTACTGCAGGAGATCTTCAGTTGGTTTTGTTTTTGAAAGATTCCTGCATGAAAAAACCTATCAAATCATGGTAGAAGTTCTATTTTCCAGATGTGTTTAGTAGTGTTGTTGCCAGTTTGTTTATTTTTGTTGGAGAGATTTTACTGTTTAAGTGCTCAGCCTGTCCAAGGAGAAACCAGTAGGTGGAAGAAGAAAAGCCAAGGGAAAAAAAAACTATCATGTGACTGCTAACAGTGATTATACAAAATAAATAAACCATCTAGACATGTTACATTTAGCATCCTTCCCTTCAAAATTAGCTAACATTTGTTACTATTAAAGGTTTGCTTTTTTTTGTTTTTTTTTTGTTAAAATATAAAAAATGTAAAAAAGGACAGTTTTACAATTTATTACCATAATGAAACATTTCCCATATCTGATATATGCTTAATTTATAAACCCATTCAGTGTCTTCAGAAAATAGGTTTTAATTAACAATTCATCACAGATACGCAGTTTGATGATCCAAATCACCTTTCTTCTCTTAAAAAAGGGGTCTGGAAGACTTAGTAACTAAAGCAAACTATAATTAGATTTATAATGGCAGGTTCAGCCATTTTATAAATCTTTCTGCTTTTGCTTCAGTATTTTACTATTTTCTAATTTATTGGACTTCTTAATGAGTTTGTTTGTTTGTTTGTTTGTGGTTTTGTGCACGCACGCAGGAAGAGACCCTGAAGTTGGGAGACTTTGGATCTTGTAGGAGTGTATATTCCAAGCAGCCATATACAGAATACATCTCTACACGCTGGTACCGAGCACCTGAGTGTCTGCTCACAGATGGCTACTACAGCTACAAAATGGACATGTGGAGCTCTGGCTGTGTTTTCTATGAAATCACAAGGTACAGGCCTAAATAGAAATAAACTAAGACCCTGATTTATTCAATATCAAAGACAGGCCAACCTGAAAGATCAATTCATTATATAATCAGAACATGGTATGAGTAATGTTATTTTGAGGGCATAAATGTTTTCCATAGTTTTTTTGGAGCTCTTTCATGCCTCTACTTGGGAAGTTACATTAAGCCAAAATCCTGTCCTATCTGGCACCAAACACCCACAACAGCAGATTAACAAAGTGTCTGATTGCATAACAGAAAGTAATACTCATGCCTTTAGCGGTTAATTCCCCCTAAATATTTTGTTTGTCATATTTTTTGTGATTTCATAACTTTTTTCATTTCTTTGTTGGGAAATACTGGATTTTTTCCCCTTCTTCACTGCATTCTTCATGGCTCACTGGGGATATATTCCTAGGAGTGTCCTGCAGTGGTCAGTTTTAAGTATGGTGTTATTTAATATTTTCATAACTTGGATAACAGGGTGGAGAGTATACTTATAAAATCTGCAGGTGACACTAATGTGGGAGGGTTTGCAAGCACCTTGGAGTTTAGGACTAAAATTCAAAATGACCTGGACAAAATGGAGAATGGGTCTGATAAACAAGATACAATACAGTTAAAATAATTGTAAAATACTGCACTTAGGAATAAAGAATAAAATGCACAAAAACAAAATGGGGAGTAATTCGCTAAGTGGTAGTACTGCTAAAAAGGATCTGTGGGGTATTGTGGATCAACAGTGCTGCAATAGTGAAAAAGTCTACAGCTGGGTCTACACTTGCCCCCAACTTTGAAGGGGGCATGTTAATCAGGGCAATGGGAGATTACTAATGAAGGGCTGTGGTGAATACACGCATGCTGGCACTTCAAAGTTTGAAGTTTTGAAGTTGCCGCGGGGGAGAATTAGCCTAGTGAAGTGCTGTGTATTCACAACAGCTGTTCATTAGTAATCTCCAGTCACCCTGATTAACATGCCCCCTTCCAAGTTGGGGGCATGTGTGGACAAGCCCCATGTGTAAAACATGGAAAGTAACTGTCTCGCTTTATTCAGCACTAGTAAGGCCTCAGCAGGAAGTGCTTTGTCCAGTCGGGCAGCACTATGCTATAGGAAAGATGTGGACAAACTGGAGTTGAGGAGAGCAACAAAGATTATTAAAGGTTCAGAAAATCTGACTTATGAAGAGGGTTTAAAAAACTGGCCATGTTTAGTCTTGAGAAACAAGAATTGTTGGGAGAGAAGAGGACATCTGGTGATAATCTTCAGTTATGTTAAGGGCAGTTATAAAAAGGATGAGCCATTGTTTTTAGTGTCCACTAACAATTAAACCTGTTACTACTTGTTCTGTCTGCAACAAGAGAGATTAGGGTTAGAGATCAGGAATATTTGTTTTCTAACTATTCTAAGTTTTGGAATAGGTTTCCAGTGGAGGCTGTGGAATCCCCATCACTGGTGGTTTTTTAAGAGCAGGTTAAACAAACACCTGTCAGGGATGGTCCAGGTTTACTTGGTCCTACTTGGCCTTGGCTCACGGGGTGGACTTGTTGACTTTTCCCTTTCAGGTCTACATTTCTACAATCCTGTGCTGACTTTGCAAATGAGATGTGATTATAGCATATGTGTGTCTATCACTGCTATTTTTAATCTATCTAGCATGTGTAATGATAGTAGAATAGACATGGCAGCATGGGCTAGCAACCTAGGTACATACTTAGGCTTTCCAAGCAGCTGGTATTCTGTCAGCTAGCCATTGCTGTCATGTCTTCACTACTAGGATTACCAGCACTAGAGGCAGCTAACAGGGGATGTGCTTTCCTGAGCTGTAGTCACACCTTCAAGGAGTTTAAACATATGCTTGTGATGAACATAGCAGTCCTCAGTTTTTCTAATGCATTTGTTAGTATTTTTGCCTCCTCTGCTGATTTACTGTTTTGTAACAGAGGAAATCAGTCATGGGGGAGTCAACTCTGCTGTTTAATTTATGTATGCTCAAACCACGTTTTCTACAGGCGTGGTTTTGTTTAATTAAAAAAAAAACCCCACAAACAGACCTTGCAATTGAACTCTACGCAAAGGTTAAGCTTAGAGGAAGCTAGAATCAAGATTCTTCAGCTGATTGAGATCTGCAAGTGTGTAAGAAATTATAGAACTGGGAAGAGTCACTAATTTCCATTATTATTAATATTCATGAAAATAGTTAAGCCATTAAATACTTCCTGAGCATCTTTGTGCTCTGGAAATGGCTATTGTTCTGTTACGCATCCCTCTCGTCTCCTCATCCACTGGGCCTGTGTGCCCTAACAGGAGTAATAATTGTTCTTTTACATTGTCTCACAAACTAATGGCTCCTTACTTGGTAGCAGTGGTGTTTTTGCTTCTGTCGTCTCCTTCCCCAATCACATGCAGCTGTCATTCCTGCTGCCACAATAGCCACATGAACTGGCACTTCTTCTGCCTCTGGCTGCTTACTAACCAGTAGGAGTAATTTAAATTTGTTGGGAAGAGGTCAGCTGACATGCAAAAACCCCAAATGTGTTCTTTCTCCCACCAAGAAAACGTGACCCCCAACAAAACTACCCGTACAGTACTCTTACAAAAAGCCACACTTTCATCCCCATAAAAAGCAGCTGAGCCTTGAAACTCAGCAAATAAGTATATTTCAGTGACTGTTTATAGATATTCTTTGGCAGATTGGAGAGGCAGGTCGATGGCTAGAGACTGTTATTTTGCCTGAACTGACTTTCCCATTCCCAGCCAAAGATTGAGCACTGAATTGACACATCTAACTGCTGTCCTTGTGAAATGCAGTCTGAAAATAGTCTGTCAGTTTTCAGAGTACCACACAGTGGCAGTCATTCCATTAGAAATGATTTAAATCACCCTCAATACTGTCAATTTTATTTATCTTTCAGTTTCCACCCTCTCTTTCCTGGAGCTAATGAATTGGACCAAATATCAAAAATCCATGATATTCTAGGGACCCCTGCTAAGAAAACTCTTAATAAATTCAAACAGTAAGTATGTTGTACACTCCCATATTTATTAATCTACATAAGTGAAATCTGCCCCATAATGTAGCAGTTTTTGCAATCAGTTTTTGTTGTGAACACAACTCTAAATCCAGTCATTGTCACATACCTTAATATTAATTAATATGCAGATACTTAAGCCTTGCTTAAGTGTAGTTCCTAAATGCAGTTTTCTCATCACATAGAGGGAACTTGAGCTGTTTTTTCTCATTCACATCTCCTCCCTCAAGGATTTGTGTCCAGCAGCCTAAACCATTTGAACCACTGCTGCACCAGCTTTGTGATAAAGGGGATTTTCCTCCTCCACAAATGTAATGCTGCTTCATGCTAGTTGCAGATTCGGGTTCTCTCTCTACCTGGAGTAGTTCCTGTGTGATGCTCCTCGGCACATGAAACAAAATCACAATTGTATTGTAGGTCTCACCTAGCAGTTTCTCTGCACCATTTAGCATGTTAGTAATAATTTTATAAGGAAATTTTCATATGAGTTTCTTACTTACATCCCTTTTCAAAAGCCTTATAAAAATTAACATCCCTAGTTATGTTAGATTGACTTTAAGTATTTTTCAGTAAGTTTAATATTCAGAGGCTGTTTACGTGAATAAGTGTTTGCTCTATTACTGGGTTTAACACAGGTCAAGAGCTATGAATTTTGATTTCCCCTTTAAAAAAGGGACAGGACTATCTCCACTTGTGCCTAATATCTCCCCCAAGAGCCTCTCCCTTATGTATGCGATGATAGAATATGATCCTGATCAGAGAGTTGGTGCCCACCAAGCACTACAGCATCCTTATTTCCAAGAGCTGAGGTAAGTTTACACTTTCAGTACAGAATTTTAAAGTTAAATCCTGAAATGCACAATGCACTGTGGAGAAAGGAACTTTAAAATAAACCCTGAATTTATTAGGTTTCAGTGGCCTTGCAACTAAACATACCTGCGGTTTTATTTACTGCATTAAAACAAGTAAAGTTCAGATGGCAGTTTCTTTCCCTTTTCATATGTAATCTGGAGTCCAGTAGGACAGTTTTGTTTGACTTTCTGTTCTCTCTTTTCAGAGTAGGAGAGAAGCACATTCTAACAATGCAGAAACAAATGAGATTAGCAGAAAGCATAGTGGGACAAGAACCTATCAACTTGTGGAATACTTCAAGTGATGGTCATAGGCAGGTAATTTTTTAAAGCAAACTGGAGAACATGCAGCCTCTTTAAAATAATTTGTAATGTTTAGTTTAAACAAACGTCTTAGTGAGTGCTGACTGCATGGTTTTATTCCTGATGTAACGCTCCAGTCCATTGAAAGGCTGGGGCCAGGGCCTAAAGTTTTGCCATAGTCTTTTAATTGGATAGTGGCAGAATATCTTGCTAACAGCTTTTTGCTTTGTGAATATATTAAAGGACCAGGAATTTATTTCTATTAATGTATATTGGAAATTTTGGCCTTGTTTACCCTATTTTTCTTAGAAAACGGGGGGTAACTGGAGAGCTACAGTAACATTTGATTCTAAGGATATGAATTCTCATTAAGGGAAGAAACATATGTAAACTCACAAAACAAAGTTTTTTGAATATACAGACTAACATGGCTACCCCTCTGAGATTATGTATAGGACCGTTAAACTTTTGTTTATACGTATCCAAAATAATTCCACTTCTTCATCCCCATGTCAAATTACTCATCTGCATTGCTCATCCTCCAACTGAAACCTGCAGCAAAACAGGACTTGACCTTCCAAATTTCAAATAGTTTCTTATTGTTAACAAAGTGGTTGAATTTACTAAATCAGCTTCTGTTGGTGGAACAGACTGTTTCAGGCTTCTAAGCTCTTAAGTCTCTGTAGTTGATGTACAGCCTTTTTTAGTTAAACGCACAAATTAGCAACAACAAATTGCAAGACCAATATTCTTTGATAGGCTACCTTTTAAAGTATGAGTCTTTTTCCCATTTGCAGGTACTAATTTAACTGTTGGGAGTTGGCTGAAATAGGATTTGTACACAGATGCTTGGGAAAACTGCAAAATGTGCAGTTATTTTAAGTAATCAATGTGTGTGTTTAAGAATTCAGCTGAAGTGGAGCTTTGATGGGCTATTTTTTAATTGTACTATTTTTAAGAACAAAGTCACAAGACTGAAACTAATTATTTATTTTAAAAGCACTCTATTAGGCGAATCCAAGAGATTGAAGTAAGACCTCATGGACCACCGTATGCGATAGAATTGCCAAAACTGAGTGTTTCTGGAGTAACCAAGTTGACTTCCTGCCCTAGTCCTACATTTCATTCAGTTTTTACTACACCCACAACAAATGGTGAAGTCCCTGTGTTACATCCTATTAAATATATTGGGACAAATCACAAGGTAGTAAACTTAATTTGTTTATTCAGTTATACACATCAAATAAATAGATGTGTTAGACATATTTCAAATGTCTCATTTTTTCAGCAGTCTGAGAAACAAAAGGAACTTAAACCTTCTGTGAAACAATACCATTTACCCTCCATCGAAAGAAGAGGTGGACAATGCTGACCATCTTGTCAAATATTTGGAATGTAAGGAAAAGCCTGTGTATTCAGTGAAACAGATTCAAGGCATACTTTCTCTGTTATTGTCAAAGATACACCAAAAGCAACAGTGCCTTATCTTTTTGTTTCCAGAAATGCTGCAGAAAACCCTACATGACTAACACTTTAGTACTTTGTTTCTGAACTGTTTCAATATTTATCTAAAGTTCCATTTTGGCAGCTCAGAATGCACTTTATACTTGAATCCCTTTAAAGGAATTAGCTTTTTTCAATTTTTAAAACAAATGGATAATATTGGAAGTTTTAATCTGAGTGCTAGGAATGACAGTTTGTAATTGCTTTATGTAGCACAAAATAGAAAGTTTATTACATTAAGCCTTGTTAATTTTGTGACTTTTTAAACAGATGAAAATGATAGTTGTGCATACTCAATGTTGGAAAATAATTACTGTGTAGTAAGCTGATAGTTTCAAACCTCAGGTCTTAATATTTTGTGTATTATATAATGAGAAGAAACATTCAATTTCAGTAAAATTACTTACTTTTGAAATTTGTGATTTCAGAGGCTAGCTGTACAGCTTCATATTTATCTGCCTCATAAGCAAATCTCTCTCTCATTTATGCCCTTTACCCCAAAAGCATGGTTTAAGAAAGAAACCAGCAGCTTTTTCAGGTCTGGGGATTAGTTGGCCGAAACAGTGGTGCAGCAGCAGCATATGGATGAGACCGTTTTTCCCCCACATTTCTCAGAGTTTTGAGCTGTATACACCAACAACATTCAGAAATAGTATTTTGAGGATTGTAGCAGAGGGATGCTATTTAAGTGAATGACTAAGTTGTCTGATTTTTAAAACTTTCAGAATATCCTAGGAAGAAGGAAAATTGTCATCTTAGCATTAGGTCTGTTAAAACCTGGATTCACAATTTCAGAATCAAACGCATAGTTAATCCATCTCTACAAACAGACAGTAGCTACGTTAAGGGGAATAGCTCTCCCCTGGATATAATCCCTTGAGTGTGGTTTTTTCATAAAGTGAGCAACATGGTTATACCCATGTACATTTGTAGTTGTAATTTGGCCTAAACCAGTCAGTCAATCTACATACATCTGAAATTGTGCTGTAATCTTCACCACGCCCCCCAGAATTTTTTTTCACAGGTCCTTTCGTATTTGAAAGTTAGGCTGTCAAAAAAAAAAAAAAAAAAAAGCATTTTGGAAATAAAATGCTGTGACTAATTTTCATTTAAGTCTGGGCATGTGTTTTTTTTTTGTTTTTTTTTTTTTACTAACCCCACATTGGTCAGAATAGAATTGGGCAGTGATACATTTAAAAATAGGGAACTGCTACATTTTGAAATTGCATGGCTTAGTGAGCAGCTTTCAATTTTTCCAGTCTACTCTACCCTTTTTCAGGAGTCTAATTTGTCTTGCATAATTCAAGTTTCACCTCACTCAAAATACTTGCATACAAAAGTGGAAACTGGAAATGTGCTCATTTATCAATATAAAACAAATCAACTGAACTTACATTTCAGTGCATATTATAAACAAGGCACTGTATGACTCTTGCTTTTTCCTATTGCTTTTATTGTATCCTGTTGTAAAAACTAGACAAATATCTAGATGAGCAGACACTTCCCCTGGAATTGTGTATACCCCCAGGAGGTATGTGTTGGGAACCACAAGTCTAGTGTATAGAGCACTGCAAAAGGACTTGGGAGAACTGGGTTCTATTTTCAGGTCTACTGCTGGTCTAGTAGGTGATCTTGAATGACTCACTTCATTCATCTTCTTATACATCAGTTTCCTGATCTGAGAGGATATACTTACATCCTGTATATCTGACGAAGTGGGTCTCTGCCCACAAAAGTTTATGCTCCAATATGTCTGTTAGTCTATAAGGTGCCACAGGACTTCTCGTTGCTTTTGTGGGATATATACTAACATAGCTACCCCTCTGATGCTTATATCCTATGTGATGCTCTTCAGGCTCTATTGGGGAAAGCACTGTTTGAAACCTAGGTATCAAACTAGAAAGTCAGTTTTCAAGTGTAATATGCTCTCATACATTGCCCTTGTGTGGGTAGGGGGCTTCCTGTTCCTGGATTATCAGTCACTTTTCACAAACACAAAAACATAACAAACTGAGGAAATAAGAAAGGGTTTGAAGTGATTAGGATGATAGAGATGTGTAAACAGAAGATACCAATAATTAGTGCTGACTCGGTCTTGTATAAACTCCCTCTCTGGATAGTCACAGAGTAAGCCGTGCTCGTCTATATACTATCAAAACAAAAAGCAGTCAAGTAGCACTTTAAAGACTAGCAAAATAGTTTATTAGGTGAGCTTCTGTGGGACAGACCCACTTCTTCAGACCATAGCCAGACCAGAACAGACTCCATATTTAAGACACAGAACCAAAAACAGTAAGCAAGGAGGACAAATCAGAAAAAGATAATCAAGGTGAGCGAATCAGAGAGTGGAGGGGTGGGCGGGGGGGAAGATCAAGAATTAGATTGAGTCAAGTATGCAGACGAGCCCCTATCTGTCTGCATACTTGACTCAATCTAATTCTTGATCTCCCCCCACCCCCCACCCCTCCACTCTGATTCGCTCACCTTGATTATCTTTTTCTGATTTGTCCTCCTTGCTTACTGTTTTTGGTTCTCTGTGTCTTAAATATGGAGTCTGTTCTGGCCTGGAGATGGTCTGAAGAAGTGGGTCTGTCCCACGAAAGCTCACCTAACAAACTATTTTGCTAGTCTTTAAAGTGCTACTTGACTGCTCCCTATCTGGATGAGGACAATACCTACACTGTGTGCCTACATAAGGGTACAAAACTGGAGCTGAGGAAATGAAAATTAGACACACGCATCTGTGGTGCAACAGTAGTCCATTATTTCTTATCTTTAGAAAGCAGGCACAGAGGTTCCATCAGTTATCTTCTGTAGGACAGAAGTTTACAATCTTCCAAAGGAGGAGCTAAAAAAATACAAGACTCTTGCAAATTTTCATTGTTGAGAGAGCAGGAGCCAAAAAAGCGCACAAAATGATTTTTGTATTGCAAGATACTACACTATCTACACTGGGGTGAACATCCAGTGAAGCATTCAAGTCAGACTGAAAGAATCCAGAAGTGCCAGTGGCACTTGTGTTCTCCATTAAACACACAAGGCTTTACATTGGGTTTATTCTGTGGTGGACAAAGGAAATGAAGCATATCTAGAACAAGAGTAGCATCAGGCCAACCCAAAAGGATTATTAATGTTTTAGAAGTTCTAAATGTCTTGTTCTCTAGAGTGATGGGTACAAGCCCCCAGAACATTCAATAAGCTGCAAAATTTATCTTCAGTCTACACATCAGAAAATGAAATTGGAAAAAACATCACCACCATTTGACCTAAACGCCACACACTCTCCAGGTTATTAAAAAAAAAAAAAAAAAGTCTTACAGCTCACACTCTAGATCAGAGCTCACGGGAGCAATGCACTAGTGTCAGATACAGTTAATTTCATCCAATTGCTTCATACAGCTTTCCTGGGAGCTTTCCCCCACTCAAGCTGGCCAGAAGCTATTAGTTTTAAATTTAATATGCAGCTCATTCTTTTTTAAAAAGATCACATCTATATAAAATTCAGTCTTGTTCATTCTGTACATATACAAAATTCTCAATTTCACCAATTTATCAATGCAGCAGCTTGACAACCACTGATTTTGGCATGGATATCTGACCATCTTGGGCATATATTTAAATGTAGTCTTTAGTTTTGAATAGATTCAAAAATGGCATATTTATACACTGTGTGTATCATCACATACAACAATATGCTTATACCGCTTTAGATTCCCAGAACTACTATAGTGGGAGCTATACTATTTCTAGACCACCAACAGTTTACTAAATTCCAATGACAGCCTATAAAACCTGAAAGCACTGGGGATTGCACAGAGGTTATGAAGGCCTACTTGGGCCTGCAGAACCTTTATGAAGGGTGTTAACATTTAGGGAAACCCCATTTGAATGTGTCAGGTCAGGAGCTAGCAAAATCTTCAAGTGTAAACTGAGGAAATTGGGACTTCACTAAAACATGACTCCACATCATCATTTTTAAAAAACAATCAATTTTCCACCCAGCATTCAGTTTGCTTTAATCCAAACAATAGTTTGTTCAGAGTATCGATGTCTGTATTTTTGCCTGTTTAAAAAAGTTTAGGAGTGGCTTATTCTGAGTAGTACACTATATAAACATTTAATCTGTAGTATTTTGATCACATAACTGTTCTGCAGAATCCAGAACTTCCAAAAAGGATAGTCACTTTTTATTGCCACATTTTAGGGCTTTCTACTGTGGATAACTGGTATAAATAAAACACGCAGCAAAGAGACTGAATACACACACCCAGAAAAATACATGATCAGAACTTGTCTACTTAGAGTTCAAATCCTGCTCTTCTGGCAAAACTCTGGAGATTGTTAAAAGACAAGGGTATGTATTTAAAACTTGTCAAAAATGGTGTATTTCCTGGGATCATTCTAAACGAAACATGCAGACTGGGTTCCTTCTGCGTTGAGTGACATGAATGCATTTTTGAATAGAGATTGATTACCAAGTATGTACTTAAAATGAAGCACATACTTAAATCTTTTCAAGTGAAATAGTATGCTAAGTGTTTTGTTGAATAAATCTTAAATAGTTCTCTCTTTTCAAGTGACCACAACTTTCACTGAAGAATTCCTTTCGTCATTCCAGCTACTGAGTACTCAACTCAATATTGCAGGGCTAAGAATGGTTGTCTATACATGCAAATATAGGATACCAGAGCACTTAGAATAGGGCATTAATGACTATTTATACAATTTAAACTTTTCCATGTGTTTGAAACTACCTAGTTTATTCACTTTTATGATCATTACTAGTCAATTTCACTTTCAGATTCTCAGGCAAGTAGCCCAATGGAACTGGTTTTCCACCCAAATGTTGTATATTTGCCATGAACCCCACAAAATTATTAAAATTGTTGTGTTAGAAATCTATTTATTCTAGTTACTCTGCTTCCCGAAGCTTGTTTTGGAACTAAATGATGAACAGTTTCATTCAGGTCTCAGTCTTACTGCGTGGAAACAAGACACCCACCCTTATTTTACACTATTGTCACGTCAATAGAACATGGTGACAATGAAAATGCACTTAAGGGAAATGTCATACTTTTCAAGTCTACTTCTTACCTGTATGGCTTCTGCAGGATGCTCGAACAACAGAACTGGGTAATGAAGTCTAGTTAGCAAAAGAATTTGTAACTTGAAAGTTTGTAAACTTTGGGAGAAGGGGAAGAGGAGTTTCTTCTGCAAGTATTTTTGATCCTTATCACAGAAGATGGAAAGAAAGTTGATTTCCGTTCAGTGCTTTGTATGCCAAAGATGCCCATCAGTGTTAGTCCACAGACCAGTGAACAGCTGTCAGATGTAACAGTTTTCTCTTCTAATTTGGTTACTGATCTGAATCCAACTCAGGAGGCTACTGGCTCAGAACATTTGGTAACAGGATACTCACTCTGTCTCCACTGTAAGTTTAAGATTAAGAAATTATAAACAAGCAGCCTTGTGGCACCTTAGAGACTAATATATTTATTTGGTCATGAGCTTTTGCAGTAAAATACACTTTGTCAGAAGCTTGTGACCTAATTAATACATTTGTTAGGCTTTCAGGCACCACAGGACTGCTTGTTTTTGAAGTTAGACTAACATGGCTACCCCTCTGAAACTTAAGAATTTAAAATACTTCAACCAAGTGCCACTATGTCCATATTTACCTAAGTCAGATTGAGACATTTAAATAAGATAAAAATCAGAATGGTTAAATTGATAATTCCAAGCTAGTTTGTTTATATTCAAGGATTAAATAAACCCAAACTGCATAAATCACAGGCATGATCCTTCTTCCATTGAAGCAAACAGCAAAATACATGTTCAGTAGGAGCACAGCTTTAATTTTTATAAAACTGATATGCAAGAACCACATCAGGCTTGGTACAGTTTAAGTTTCTCCAGTGTTGCAAAACATTTAGACTAAATTTCAGGAAAAAAATCTTAAAGTAAGGACAATGGAACAGAGTGCCTACATAGGTCACAGAAGTGCCTTCACTGGAGGTTTTCAAAATGAAGC
The DNA here is from genome assembly GCF_033958435.1 of Carettochelys insculpta. Taxonomy (NCBI): domain Eukaryota; kingdom Metazoa; phylum Chordata; order Testudines; family Carettochelyidae; genus Carettochelys; species Carettochelys insculpta. The sequence goes on from NC_134142.1 coordinate 23,121,482, forward strand.
TGGATAGCCATCTATTTTGCATGATGTAGACACAACAAATCCGTATTCTTGCCACATTAGAGTAGATGAACTTTGCAATCCTAACTCTATGATCATGTGTGTAATTCTGTAGCATTAGTATATTGTGACTAAAATTTTATACAAACATGTTGTTGTTGGAAGCTGGGATAAAATTTGATGGCAATTGAGGCCCAGATCATGCCTTCAGTATTAGTATTAAATTGACTTGTGGAAAATGCCTCAGCATCACATTTACTTTTGGAAAATCCTTCCATTTTGAAGAATATGAATGCCATAAGCAATAAGCTTCTCAGCTCTGCTCCATCACATCTTAGCTGCACAACTGCAAAGTTCAGCAGAAGCCCCACAATAGAGTCTGAACAGCTTAAGCAGGACAGAGGAGATGCTACCTTATTATCTCAATCACCCTTTCTGATGGATTTTGGTTCAGAGTAGCACATTCTTCATTCCTTTCATTGCCTTGCACAAAACACTGGAAGGGACGAAACAGACCTTGTTTTGTTAAACACTTTAATATCAACCACAGTTAAGCAGCAATTGTGAAAATATCTGGCTCTATCTCCATAATACTTGTTTCTACCTCAAATTTTATAGTACTAGCAAGGACTTTTTTTTTTTTTGAGTATGTATTTTGGGACAACTTGCTATTCAGCATTTTATTTAATTTTGGATTGCATTTGACATAGTGCATGCACCTACTGCCACTGTCAGTGGTCTACATACAAAAGTTTAAAAGTCAGTGCAACTCAGTCAAGGTTAAAACTTCTGATACAAATACAGCATTGAACTGCACTGAAATGCAATTAAAAAGGCATCAGAGGAGATCTGCAAAAATCTGAGAGTTCTATTTTCATAAATATTGGTGTTCAATGTACTGAAAAATGTAGGTAGAGGTAAGATGCAATAGGAATAAGTGCACAGGAAAATTTCTAATTTCCCTAATCCAATTGAACTACATTAAATATAAAAGTGTTCCTGATGCAAAGAAGTTTTAAAAGGAATATGTCCTACAAGGATTGTGTATTTCTGTACCCAACATTTAATTGAAAAGATTGATTACATCAAAATTGATCCAATTTAAAACAGAACATAAACAAAACTGCATATTCAAGGTAGTTTAATATGCATTTTCAGAATTAGAAATATCTTTTAGATGATGAAAATTACTAGTGTACTAATCCATTTTCCTCCCAATCACTGAATTACATTTATACATATCATACAGAGCCGATTGCAATTGGAAACAATATTAAAATAAATGTTTCATAGATACAAAGGATATTTTTTTCTCCACAACATAGCTTTTCTGGGTTTCTGAATACCCATTTTAAAGTAATTCTCTGCTAGCATTTAATTATTAAGTGCAAACAATAGTTTTATTTTATTTTTTTTTTTTAAATCTATGATTGCAGCATCCATCGTCCTGAATTACATTAAGCCAGAAAGTAACAACTTTCTTTTTCCATGAGTGCATTCCAGGCTGTCTTGTAACCATATCTGGTTTAAAAAAAATCAGTGCAAAAACAATGGTGAAGTACTAATTTATATAGCCATTAAACTTACTTGGATTTAAGAAACATACTTTATTTTACACATATATATCTTTCTATATATATATTTATTTATTTAAATTACACTGAACTTGAAAACTATAAAGAAAATTGAGGAAGATTTTTTTTTAAACTGGAACACCAAATGAAGCATTTCTTTTTTAAAAGGAAAATACTTATTTGGGTGAGCAGCCTAGAAGTATTAGCCATACTAAGAACTCATTACATTATACTTTTGCAAATTATGTGATTCACATAATTTCAAGTTTACACACTGCCATTTTATAAATTGTGATGCTCTCTGCATGAAGAACAGCTCCTGGTTCCACTGTCATTACTTCTTGTCCTGTGTTCAAAGATCTGCTAGCAGTAGTGTGATGGCTATACTACAGTTCCACTTGGAGAATTGGCCTGGTTTTGGGATGACAATAAACCCTGCAAACAAAGCAATTTACATTAATCCAGCAAGAGCCTGACATTAACTAAAAAAATTCATCTACAACAGATAAATTTATTAGTACAAAGGTTTCTATGTACAGGTGCCCACTACTCACATATCTTGATTCCTACAAAAACGATGTGCTAGATTCCTGGGTGAAATATTTCCTTTGTCCTGCTTACTAATGTTCAAGACAATGATTACGGGGTGGTTTAATTTATTTAGGACACTATGACTATCTACACGACAAAAATAACTTTGAAGTTGCCTACTTCAAAGTACAACTTTGAAGAAGAGTGTCTACACACACCCTACTTTGAAGTTAAACTTCGAAGTAGGGCACTACTCCATTCCCAGGAATGGAGTACAGGACTTTGAAGTTGGGCTCCCTACTTTGACGTTAACTTCGAAGTAAGGGAAAACATGTAGAGACTCTGCTGGCTACTTCAATGTAGTGCCTAACTTCAAAGTTAGTTCCTAGTGTAGACGCACCCTATATGAAGTTACTGCAAATGCTTGATCTTATTTTCCCTTGCATTATTCTCAAGCCACAGGCAATTTCTGAGCACTTCTTTTTAAATGACACCACACAAATAGTGAGCATCCTTTAAACTAGTGGTTATATATACAGCAAATGGGCACTGTACATACAATAGATCTACTCTCCCATCGAGAAGGAGAAAGAAATTAGACCATTAACCTCCATCAATGTTAACACGATGGCTAACTGTCCAAAGTTCCACATCTGCCAAAGAAAAATAAAGAACACAAATATTTTAATATTCTTATATAGTAGTTGAGCAAGAATGCTGAGAAAAGATAGTGAGTGTAGTGGGAAGACAGTTCACATTAAGTTTCGCATTACCATTTAAATTTGGATTTAGGTAAGTATTTTAATTTTTTCATAAATTTACCACCCCATCGAAATGCACTACAATTCAACAGTGGCTTATATTTCCTATTTGTAGTTTAAGGAATATGCAGCATTCTTAGCTACAAATGGTTCTTGTTGATAACTAGTTTGGATAATATAATAAAAAAAGGGATTTTGTGCTTTTGACTTAAGTACTTAGGCTGCGAGGTAATCAAGAAGCTTTGCTCTGTCATTCATTGTAAAGAAATGTAAGGGTTGAATTTCAATTTGCACACCAGCCTTCAGATTTAAAAAACAAACATCTGCACCAAAGGCCAGAGTTGTTTTCTTGCACTGTTGTAAGGTGATTAATAAAGTGCTAACAGCCTGAAGAGCTACATTCCTGCTAAGATACCCTGATTAACCTGACGACTTCCTTTCCTTGCTAAATAGAGTGGCCAAACTTACTGACCATCTGAGCTGCATACAAATAATCCTCAGAAGTTCAAGAGCAGCAAGACAATCTACCCCACAAGGTGGCCCCTCCTGGTGTGAGGGGATTCTACCTAGTGCCCCTCCTTCCCCCACTCCACACACAGGGGACAGAAGAATCCCTGTTCTCCCACCGCCAGTCATAAGCACTGACCTCCCCTGGCTAAGTCTACTAGGGAACAAGATGGTGCATGGGGGACTCTGGGAACTGCACTTTAACTGTAGAAGAGCCACATGCAGTTCATGGGCCACAACTTGGCCACGCTGGCTATATAGCAAAAAAAAAAAAAATTCACACTTTTTGTAATTGTTTCTTACCTCTAAATTTTGTTCCTTTGACTCAGATCCATCAAGTTAGACAAGATCAGTCAGCAATTAATAGGAATGTAGAAATAGTGACATCTTCAGAGTCTATAGGAGCTCTTTCTTGCTTGGATCCAAGAATCTGGGAGCCCCTACTGAAGAAAAAATCCTGTTCTTTTAAACCACACAGAAGTGGAAGAGGTTCTGGATTGGTGGATCTGAGTCACAAAAAACAGTTTCAGGTAAACTCATCCACACCTTTAAAAACCTCTGATCCACCACTTCAGATATGGGATGTATCCACATGGACTGGTGAGATTCGTGGCAGAAAATACGTACTCAGAAGTTGGTACAGTACACTATGCTTCAGCCTGCCCTCTGTAAGTAATATCTACAATTGCTCTATTTTGATTTTTATGCAATCCATAACTGATCTTTATATAATATATGCAGTGAAGTAAATTCATGGTTTAGTCATGAAATAAATGTGATATGCCTTTTTGGCATTCAGCATTATATGAAAGAAGGAATGGTACAGTTTGTCTTCTTTCTCTGGGAGGAGGATACTTTTTAGGGAGTGGAATATATTTAAAATATAAAATATTTAACAGCATCTGAATCATTAGGCACTTCTGAAAAATGTTACCTTCTAAAGCCTTATTTTGTTTTTAAAATAGGGAATACATAGTATGATGAATAAACCAGAATGCTAACTCAGAGTTTACAGTGCTATCAAACAACAGGAGTCTCAAACCAGCACACCAAAACATCTTATTTCCTTGAAAGATTACACACTAACTTTTAAAATTAAGTAGCAAACTAGGTTCTGTAGTTAACATCCTTACATTTCAATATGAGCAGTGTTATGACAAATTAATCAAGGGTCTGATATGTGCATATACTAGTAATTCCATGATAGTAAAGTGTAAATTAAATCCTATGAAGATGATGTAGAACAAGATATTTCTAATAGGCTCATATCCAGGTACCATGACAAGCAAGAAATAGACACTATTCCTTGTGGCTGTTTTGGGAACCCTTATTTGAAATGCAATCATTTCCTGGGAAATAACATGAGACATGTATTTGTTTTACTATACACAGCTGGGCTTTAAAAATGGTGATTCTTGGAAACACTACCATTCAATGTGCTACCACATACCCTATGATCTTCAGTATTCAAGGTCATAGGACCAAGACTGGGTGGATCGTGATCTCCGGAGCTATGAATACCCTTTATCTTATCAGAAAGAAATGGGGTCAGTTGTTTGGATACAAGACTAGATATTAGGCACTCCTAAATTTTAATCTCTGCTCTGAAACCCTTTCTATAGTTCTGAGCAAGCTACAGCCTGGTTTGGATGCCCATCTTACAGTTAAGATAACTGCTTATCTACTTCTGTTTGTACAGCTCTTTGAATGTGAAAAGCTAGTATTAGCTAATACGGTCCAAGGGGTAACAATTTAATAGTATATTTATATTAAGACCAAGAATGAAAATAATGAACAGCACAGATTACATTTAACAAAATTGAAATTTGTAATTTGAAGGTTTTAAATTGAGAGTGGATATCTTTTGAAGCTATATGCTCTATCTCAAACAAATTATGGGCTTGATGCAGAAGTTACTGGGTGAGGTTCTTTAACCTGTGTGAAGTAGGAGATCAGCCTACACAAAGCCAGATGGGGCCATTCAATTATGTATATAGGTATGAATTTTGGTCTGAGGAGCACTAGCAAAATTTAGTGAGGGAAACAGATTCAAGGAGGAAAGAAGCACAGAAGTGAAGATGAGGTAATCTGCTGCAACTGAATCACTCTTGGATAGAGCAGAGAAGATGGGACAGAACACACATTGCAGAAATTTAAGTAATTAAATACAAAACCTGCTAATGCAACAGAAAGGTTAGCCACTTAAGTCAAAGTCTAGAGAAATTCAGCTTCTCACTGCAACTTCAAATCTGCCATGTTATGCACACAATGCATGTTATGCATCAAAACAAGTTATATTAAGCTGTGTTTTTAGCAAACGAGTAAAATATACTAATGTGCAGAAAGGGCCAATTAAAGGCTGGTGATATTTTAAATACCTGGGTTATTTTTGCATTTATCTATATTAAATGTTTAATTAGAACAGCATTCATAGGACATAACACTCCAATTAGGAATTTATTTCCAATAAAAACCAACAGAAAAAAATGTTACCCCTGTTAAGCTTTTAATTTACATCATTCCATTCACCTTAGTGAAGATCATAACTGCCACTTTTCTGGAGGAAGTCTGTTTAGGTTATAGATGTCCGAATCATCTTACTAGAAAGTTTACAAGTTACAGATCATGGAAGGAATCAAAAATGCAGAAGGACCAGGGTGGGGAGATGTGCAAAATTTACATATTACACATGCTTATTCCTACTGTTAAGGCTGGTCTTTTTGTTGGAGGATTCTGCAGTGTTCTCTCTAATTCAAGTTGTTTCAGCAACTGTCTCTTGGACTACCAAATACAAGTCAGGCTTGCCAGAACACGTACTGGGCAGGACTGAAATCATATACTCTGAGCACACTCAAACTTCAAATTCATTAAGCTTTTCTTTCCCTATCCTGCAAATTGAAAGGCACATAGACTTCAGCAAGGATATACCCATGAAGTTCAGAATCAGCTTTACTTGCATTTTCTATTCAGAAAAGAGACTGCCTTTAAAAATACATTGGGCACTTATCCTCATGCTCAATTCACAGTACTAAAGGCATTTTAATTTTATTTTTAGTTCACCTTCAGGAAGAACAAACTTGCAAAACTTCTGAAATATCTTTTACAGCTGAAGTGATGAGAGAAGACAAAATTTATAATGTGACGTTATAGGCTCTCAACTCTGATAATCTGGGTAGTCAGAATTCTAAAGTCTTTCCACTAGTACTTTGTGAATATGAAAAAAGGAATGAGATTAGTGCTCAAAGTGATCAGAGTTACAAATATTCGTATATGAATGAAGATAAAAATTGACTGAAGACAAAGAAGGAACAGTAGATAAGCCCAACTGCAGTATTTTATATATCAGGAAAGGTCTACCCCCCTACCTGATATTTCACAATAAGAAAATGAAAAATGTGAAGCAAAGAGTATGGCAGTAGCTAGGTGCTATATAGTATACATCTTTGGGCAGCTGCATAAATTAGGCCTTCAGCTAAACCAGTAGCCTGCTTGGACAGTATTAGCCAGTTTTCCACTTGTTAGACAGGCTTGTGCTTCGAAGTTTTAAGCCACAAATTATACTAATAAAAAAAGAGTACCCAAACCCAAGGTTGCATTGATTTAAATTTAAGATCAATTTTAGTCAAACTGATACTGGCTCTGTTTAGATGAAACTTCAAACAGTAGTTTGCTCAGGTTAGTGTTTTAGTGTTAAAGTGAGGCACTAAACTGCATGAATTTGTTTACTAGGTCACACTAAAAGAATTGTTAATGGAGTTATAAGATCAGCTTGAAAACTGTTAGTTTTATTTAAAAAAGGGGCAAATCCTTTGTGAGCATACAGCCACCATACAGCAGAACTCCTTGAACTGGGAGAGCACTGGAGAAAGATGGGTTATGGGAAAGCTGTTAGCACAGTCATGGGTGTTTAAATTTTTTTCAAAAAAGCACAGAACAAATTCATTTTATTCACTTCATGGATATTTTGTTTGGTACACAAGTATCTACTTGCCTTCCCTTTTTGTGCTGTAGTAGTGTAGTATGCCTGAGTATAGTTTATATATAAGTAGGCTGAAGTTCCTTGTAAATGCGTGCGGCAGCAATTCAAATTATCCAGTGGCAATTTTACTAATAAATTATTTTGTTAGCCTTTAAAGTGCTACATGACCGCGTTTTTGTTTTATCATACCACGATAGTTATTTATCTAAATTTATTTCCTTGTGTGGCAAAAGGAAATCTATAAGCAGTCCCTGTAAAAAATTTTGCCTCAAAACATCCACAGAGGTAATGTTACCATATCTTAAAGGGCTCACTTTTGCCTAGATATGGAAGGCAGGTGTGGTCTAAGAGGCAGACTATACCCTCATGAGGTTATGTGCAACATCAGTGTGTGGCTGCCATGTGCCTCTTCTCTAAAGCCTGCTGAAGCCTACACATGCTTTTGGTGGCAGGGTCCTATTCCCACCTACACATGGGACCTTTGACCTAAGTGCAAAGAGCAGCACTCTCTAGACTTTTTCAAACTTGAATGGACAAGATTTAGGTCATATGTCAGGTCAAAAAACGTGACTTGAGAGAAACTAGGCAAAGATGAGTAGATATTACAGCAGCAAAGAATATGAATTCTCAGGCTGTGGTAAGAGTGAACAGATGGAAAATAGAGAAGCTGATGGATGCACCACCTAAATCTGAACTTTCACGTCAAACTAGAGCATGATCACACTGACTTTCCTTAGAAGTGTTTGTGACAGGGGTATCTGGAAAGGAAAACAGAAGCCAGGCAACAGCTAGGAGACATCTTTTACCAAAGTATCCATTAGGACTAGATTAGTGGGAATATATAAGCATTCTGGCTTCTCCCTAATTCCCCAGGAACATGTTTGGGCAATCAATTCTCATTTACGTGGCTTTTGACCACCAAAAGTTCCCAAAGCACACCATCAGGAGAGATTTCTTCTCTTAGCACACATGCTTTCAAAAGTGCTAGCATGCCCACTCACATTAAGGTCATTCATTTCACTATTTCTTTAAGTGCCAGAAGCCATCTAGTGTTTAAATCCAATAATAAGGAAAGACACTTTCCCTGACATCAAAAAGCCACAGGGTAACCTCAACAAGGAAGCTGATCTCACCTTGCCAGGGCTCACAATTACACTTGAATGTAGATAAATGAAACAAGGAGAATTTGAAGGTCCTGTTTTAAAATAAATAAATAAAAAGCCCTAACCTGGGAAATAACCTCAAGATCATCATCTTTGTTAACTGCTTTTGTGAATAAGCCTGGAACACTGGTTTAAAGTCTGGAGAACCTTAATGAGCTGTTCCCTTGCACCTTTGATGGAACTGAATGGGCAACATTGTATATCAACCAAACTATCAAAGTCAATGTCAAACTTGATTTGTTCCAGCCTTATGATATTTATTTCCAGGTTGGAAGCACCTGAATTCTCTTTTCTTTTGAAGCACAATCTCCTCACATAAGTGAGCTCAGTTTTGTATATAGTCTCAGAGGGTCATGTTAGTCTGTAGCTTAAAAAATAAGCAGTTCTGTAGCACCTTGACAACTAAACCTACTTTTTCATATAAGCATCCCACTTGGAAAGCTGTACATGGAAAATTAATAAATTTGTTAGTCTTTAAGGTGCTACAGGACCGTCATTTGTGTATAGTAATCCTCAAGATCTGTTAATGATGTGACTGAGCTGTGCAGCTTGAATCTATAGAGGAAAGAGCTCCTGTAGAGTCCAAAGACAAAAATTCTCCATTCCAACTGTTACTTGATGGATACATATTAGTCTAATTTATCCACATCTGAATACCTGAATCTGAGTTTAAAATAGTTTATTTCACGTTCTGATACTTGATTTAAAAAGCAAATGTGACCTTTACAGCGTACTTCCAGAGGTGGAAGCGACAAATCTGATTCCACATTTGAGTTAATATTAACTTGAGAATAATAATTTCTGAACAACATTTACCCAAAATTTGCATGATTTAGCCAATCCCTTAAATTATAAAATAGCAGCAAAAAAGCCAGTAGTTCCATTGCAGCCATCTGTTCAAGATATGTACAGCATATAGAAAAAGCTTGTTACATCCCAGCTTTCAGAACTTAGATGTGAAAAGGACTATTGAAAATTATCTACATTTGTAGTTCAGTCACACATTTTATTTAACGTCAGTATACAGAGGACAACCCCAGCAAATTTTGTAATGTCAAGTATTTAGTAAGGTTCTTCAGCTGTAACAGTGACAACGGAATAGCTAAAAAATAAACAGTATGAAACAAACTTGATTTTTAAAATTATAAATATACCAGCAATACTTATTAAAGCTTAATTATTGCAACAGTTAATTTAACAATATTTCATGTTAGAAAGGCTCTATGAAATTTATTCAAGTTGTCAAGAAATTAGATGTATTTCCTTTTTACATTTCCATAGGAGTTTTCTTTTGATTTTCACTAGAATGTATAGTCAATACAATTTTGTACAGTATCACCTCTAACATTAATCTTTAACAAACTCAAGTATACAGAATTGGTAAAAATGCAGGAAAAAAATCTATGTTTAAAACTTTTACAGCTAAGATGTGCCACAGTAAATTAACTGACATGAATTTCATTATTGTAACATAAGGAGGCCAACAGTATTTCAGTATCAGTGCAGTAGATTTAAGCTGCTAAAAAGGGGCAGATGTACACTGTTTCTTTAAGTACATAACCAAGCTTTTAAAAGAGGATAGTTCAAAACATGAGATTTTCGCCAAGTGTTTAACAAAAGGCATGTTATTTCCTAATCCAGAAACTCTCACCCGTAAGACCTTCTATACAGGGTTATGACTTCTCCTGGCTTCACTGAAGTCATTTTAACACACCTCCATCATGCACAACTTGCTATACATAATCAAACCAGTATATTAGTTTAAATTCACCCTGCTAATGAGGATATGCCTAGAATATGTGCCATCTCATTTGCTACTATATGCATATTCCAGGTACCTTCAAATTGCCCCTTTGTAATCTGAAACCATATGGTTGTGATTTAGTTTTACTGTAGAGTTTACAGAGATATGGTTATAACATGGAAATAATTCTATTTGATAGCACTTCTAAATACCAGTAGTTAAACTTCAGGTGTATTTTTTTTAAAAAAAAAAAGGTTTTTTCCCCCCTTCTGAGGAAGAATTAATGTAGCTAGTCTCCCACTCACCAAGTATAATACACAAATTTGTCAAGTACTTTCAGCAAAAACATGTCATACTATATCATGATACTGTACTACAACTGTAGTTAGCTGGAAGATTTAAGGACGTAAGATTTTCATGTACAATAAGGATAGAATCATCCTGAATTCCAAAGGCATTGTTTCACCAAATAGTAACGTATTAAGTCTGCCAGATATATATTGCCATTTCACTTCCTCTCGTCCTTTTGTCCAATCTTACCTTGAGCTCTCTCAAAGGGAAACAAATGGTAAGTTCTCCTTAAATTGCCAAGCAAGTGGAATTTCAGTATCAAACATTTAAATAGTTTATTTTATACTGAAATAACCTTGTTTGGGAAGCTACATTCATACCTAGGAAAGAAAATAGTTTAAAGTAAAGGAATTATTAAATTCCTTTGCATATAATTATATAAGTGCATTTTTACTATCAGAAGTAATTGTAATTTGGCTTGAAAGTAACTGGCAATGTGATTCATACGTAATTTCACTTTTCTAATTCTCTCCTACTTAAGTTGTGTTCAAACAGTTAAAGGATAAGATGAAAATTTCCTTGATCCCATCTCTAAAGCAATCCCCATGGCCAATCTGGCAACTGTTACTCAACTAAGGAGAAAAAGAAAGTCTCAGAAGTCCAGCCCCTAAGAAGAGTAGGCTAAGACATGAATTCCTAAAATAAGAGAATGAAATTTGCAAATGAATAGATCAGGCTGAAAGGAAAAAAAAAATTTACTTTTCAGACAAACAAAACATGCTTCCCTTTTACCCCAGCTCAATTTGTTTTACTGATTTTCTAAATCCTTTGTAACACTTTTCACCAAGTATTAGAATGATGATTTTTAAGAAGTCTCTTCATCTCTCATACTCTTCAAGAACAATGTAGTCAATGAGAAAGCTCAAGGTATGATGCATATACTGAAGTAATTATTTATAAAGTGTGTAGTGTAGGCTTTTGGGGCTGTGATAGCAGTGCAGCATGCTGGGCTTGTGGAATCAATGGTGAAGATCCACTTTTGATTTTCAGCAATGGCCAGGTTAGACCAAATACTGTGAGACAACAGATTCAATAAGTCTAAAATGAGGAAGACCACTCTTTGCCTGATTCTCAGTGCTTTCTGGTCTGTAAATTCTTGGAGATACATGGCATACGACTTTTCAGACTGCACAGAAAGTGCTTTGATGGCTCTTGCAAAAAGGAGGCAAATGAGAGGGAAAGGTGGCGAAAGCTCACTGATACAGATGCTTTTTAATGCAAATTCAGTTCAATTGTCTTTTCAGTTTTTCCTTGGGTTAGTTTGGTGAGCACCCAAATGAGGCTGTTTGAAGCAATGGTTGAATAAGCTTTTTAAACAAGGGGGGAAAAAATGGTAACAGAGGGCAGTCTTCCAGGACTGTCAAGACCCATATGATGGGAGGAAGACAGAAGACAGCAGCTTTAAACTCTGAAGTGACAGACCTAACTAAGGATAAAACCATTGGCAATATAGAAATGTGTGGCATATAATCCAGAAGTGACATGTTCCCATGAGTGTTTTTGTACTTTCATCGCTCATTAAATATGCATCAAATTATTGTAAGTGCTCTAATCATATAAACCAAAGGATGCTTATCTTTCTGGAACAGAGACTTCCCCATCTAAACCCTGTAAACATGCCACCAACACTAAAGTATTAGAGGGAACCCACTTCAAATGCAAATGAAGAAATCAGAGAAACAAGTCCATCTGAAAATATCTTTTTAGAGAAGTAAACATATCTTAAACAATATGGCATTTACATCAGTGTGCAATATATTAACTTTGCAATATTGAGATACTTCAGCATGAAACTGACTTACCTGTAATTAAAGTTTTCCATATTAGCCAAACACATAAATCCTGATTTTGGGTACTGCATACTCTATCTCTGAAATATTTGAGATAATGCATTCTAAATCAAAACCATCTATGAACAAAAATGAACTAAGTCATGATCAGCAATTTAAGAAAACCTAATTTACAAGTTAATAGAAAATGCATACAGGTAGTGTTTGCTAATACACACAATCAGTTAACATTTATGCAAAAAAGGAAATATTCTGCTCTGGAAAGTTGACACACTGGTGCACTTAAAAGTTACTTTCACAAGAATGTTTGTGACTTACACTGATTCACAGAAGTTAAAGTAGTTCCACTATTTTGAGTTAATGATTCTCATTAAAGATTTGTAAAGGTAAAGTAATGCCTTTCCCTTATCCTCAAGGGAAAGATTCGCTATGTTCAGACTTAGTAGATGTAGCTACTAAGCAAATGTGCAGAGATGCTAAGAGATTCCCAATGCATGCATATGACAAATTTCAGAAGCTGGAGGAGCACCTTTTTTTTTTTTTTAAAAAAAAAAACAGTATAATTCTGAGACATCAGATTTCTGTTGCAAGGTAGTTTGTTGTATCTTAGTTTTCTGCAACAAACTTGTTGCTCCAACTCCAAACATGAATCTAGAGAATCAGATAGTTTAGGATTGAGGAACTGCATATATCTATGCTGTCCAATTAGGAAAATATTTAAATAATTTAAGACCAATATTCTGGAAATTTAATAGTCTATGAATGCTGCATTTTTATACAAATGCTCAAATGAGTGCTCCCCCAAAGGTTATGAATGGTTTCTCAGAACTATTCCCTCAGAAGGAGTTAAACAAAGCTATCTTGGCATGGAATATGCTTGAGATTGTATGATGGAAATTTGTTTTAGGCTCATTTAAAAAAAAAAACACCAAACACACACAGGAAAACAAATTTGCCAAGCAAGACAAAATAAATATTCTATTCAAGATTAAAAGACTTTTACAATGGAAGATAAAAATCTTAGAAATTTACTACTATAAACTGATAGATGTGGTTGCCTGAAAGGACCCTACAAAGTCAGTTTTGCTCCATAGTTGACTAGTAAAAATGACTATTGGACCAAAGATGTTTATGCAGAATTTTTTTTTTTTTTTTTTTTGTTACCATGGCCATGATTCTTCTCATGATAATGAGCCTTATAAAATCAAGGTCTTTATACAGGTTGATAAAATCTTATCAGTACCTTATGCATTTAGGATTGAGTCACAATTTCAGGCAAGATAGTGCAAATTATTCCTCATATGATTAGCAAAAGGTTTTTAAAAGTTTGCTCATAAGGTGACTGACATTTATTAATACTCCAGAAATCCATAAGAAGGTAGAGCTAAATGCTTAAGTTGTCAGATGGGATATCTAATTTCTAAAAAAGGTAGGCATGGAATGATAAACTCAAAGTAGTATTTCAAAACACAGGAAAACAGCAGCATAGAAAAATGTATGATACCTAATAGTTACATTACTGACTAACACTTTTAATCTCACTTTAAATCTTTGCCTTCACCACGTTGTATTTGTACTAAAAAAAGCTTGAAAATATAGGAATACAAACTTTGGCTATACAGCATTTCTCTGATTGGAAGGCAACTCAGAAATGTACCTCAAAAGACAGTTCAAATCATTCAGAAATATGGCATGCAGTATCCAAAAGTATGGCTCTGAAGAAACAACCTTTTTTACATTAAGCATAAAGAAATGTCATATCCAATCATCAGTTATATTGAGAAAACTATCTATTCAAAGTTCTAGTTCTTTGATGCAGCATTAAGGATTAAAACTTACCACTTTACCAGGCCTTGCCCATGTGCAAATAAATCCCTCCTGACAAGCAGTGACTATACAGTCTTCAAGAAAAATTAACACAGTCAGTCTTTCATGTGCTATCTTTTTACAGATAAGAGGCTCTAACAAGGGAACATCTTCCATTCTGGGACAGAGAGGTGTTCCCAAAGTTTTAGCTGGGTCTGTTTTGGTTTTAGTAACTAGGTTCAGTTTGTCACTGCTCTTGCTAGATATATGTCCCATGCTATGATTTCTCTTGTGATCTTTTTCATGGTGTCTTTCCTTCCGATCATGTAGCGATAAGGTTGCAAACTTACTAACACCAGAAGCAATGGCACCATCCATGACACTGCTTTTACTGCCAGCATTTGAGACTGCAGAATGTGGAAGGCTGTTTGACCGTGGAAGAGGAGGTGGTACTGAGTTTCCAGGCGTTGTGATACTGTTTCCATTACTTCCTGGATTAGTTCCACCACTTCCTGCAGGCGGACTTGTAGCATTCATGACATTTGTGTGTGTCCTTGCTCTTGACAGAGGTTGATGAGGGAAAAGAATATCTTCTGTAAGGTCCCACAAACAGAGTTGTGTGTCTTGGCCTACAGAACCAAACCTATACGTAACACTTACTGGACGACTGTCTGTAGAGTTCCTTTTTGATAATCTAGATTGTGTACTGTTTGCTCTGTCTCTACCAAAATGAAGAAGGTCTTGGAAATCCTCATCACTGCCACTAAATTCCATTGGGTCAGTCTCTTCTACACTAGTGGTATATGGGTCAAATGCCACAACGCTAACCCACGATTTATGTCCATGGCCTCTTGCTATTACTCGACAGTCCACAAAAGACCAAACCGTTACCAAGTCATCCTCTCCACCTGTTACAATGTATTTCCCATCTGGGCTCCAACACACACACAAAAGTCCCCCAAAGTAGCTTTTCATTGTACCATGCAACTCCACTGAATCAAAGTTAAATACACGAAGAAAACCATCCTGACTCACACATGCCAAAAATTTCCCATCCGGGGAAAACGCAAATTCATTCAAGGCACCCTCGCCTACCGTCCATTTAAGTAGAGGATTTCTTGTGGATTTACTCTTGCAAGTGTGGACTGCAAAACTTTCGCCTTGCTTAAGTAGCTGGTAGTGTGGGGCTGTGGTACCACAAGTGTGTTCCACATTATACAAGTACATATTTCCACTGGAATGCGCTACTAGGAAAAGGCTTTCCGAACCTGGTACCCATTTTACACAGGTTACTCTGGACTTGTCTATTAGTCTCTGTGAAAAAGAAAACAAGATATGCATCAGAAGAACCCAATAATTTTACATCTATTAAAAGAATATTTTGAGTTTTGAAGACTGTCAAACTCATCATTCCAATTAGTTGTAGATCACAACTTAACATTCTTAGATTTACCTCTTATGCCCCAGAGACAAGAGGTTTACTTAAGTAGAAAAAGAATAAAGTGTCAAAACAGTATGGAATTTGTATGGAAGTTGCTCACCCACACTCTATATTAGGCTCATATTTCGTTAGAAATCATAACAAAATAACACTATAGTTCAGATTAGGCCCCAAAAGCCATTCATGGGACTTGACTGCAAAAACATTTAAACAAAGCTTTAGCCCACTTGAAGATACTAGTGTTTCTACAGTCTTCAGTGAACGTGTGCCGAGATCCACACTATACGTATATGTGGTGATTTCTTCCTCTGACTTGCTATAACCAAATTCACAGCAATGGCTAGAAAATTGACAGTTTATAGTTAAGTACAGGTTAGAGAATTTAAAAACAGAGCATGAATTTTCCAGATTACCTTTCACATACCAGAGAAACACAGAAGTTGATTAGATCACTATCTGTACAACAGAAGTCTCATTTTAAAATAAAATATTTTAAGTACTTACACAAAACAAAAAAAAAAAAAAAAAGAGTGGTCATGTGTAATATGCATATAAACAATATTTTAAGTGTCTAGTTAGTGGTGAAAAATACTGAAAGCTGCTTAGCAAATTTCACCTGGCTGCTTCAGTTTACTAGTCTATCCATGGTGCCCAAGAGACATTTGTAAACTTTTCGCTGATCCACCATGCTATCCACCTGAGCACCCATACTTCCAATGTGATTTAGGGCAGAAACAAGCAACAGCAGTAAATAAGTATTATGGTCCATAGTTTGTTGGTTTAAACAGATAAGTGACATGTCAAGATTGTGGTAAGTAAATAAGGAGTTCAAAGAAAAACAAAGATGTCTGCAGAATGCACTTAACTTATTTGGCAGCAAACTGATGACTGAGGCAGTAGACAGTTATATTTGTTCTGGTTAGCTACCACACTGAAAAGCAACAGTTAAATGGAAATTTCAGCCTATGCTTTAAAGCACTTCTGTTGCTGTCAACCTTAGGGTGAAAGCCAAAAATCTGTAAACCAAGTACTTGCTATTCAGTTCCTTACAAACTAGCAAAAGGATGAATTAAAATTACTTTGTGTTTGGTGATTCAGGACAGTAACAATCTACAATTTTTTTCTGACTAACCAGCATCTTCAAATAGTAGTTTTACTTGTTTTTGTGCAGAGCTTAGGAATCAGCTTGTGTGCTCATTATTTTAATTGAGCTACCTGTTTTGTTGTTGGCCAATTATGCCTCTTTTGTGGGCCCAACAAAATGAGAGCATTACCTACTCACTCAAAGTATGGTGCTAAGAAACTGGATCAATCCTGCCTGCCACAGGCCACATTTGTTCTCTAGCCATGGAATAACTATATTGAGACAGCACAACAGAAGCTTTCCCACACTGCTCAATTAATGTGTCTCAACACAGGGCTAGAGACTCCATCTCCAGGGGGTTAATATTACTCAACTTTATATTACAGTAGTACTTGAAGGCCACAATCACAGTACACAAAATTTATGCTAGGTTTTGTAGAGAAACAGATGAGCTTACATTTTGTCTTGTCCTCAGATTGTAAGAAACAAGCAGATTGAAACAGGGAGATGTGACATAACGTAACAAAAATGGGAGGTGCACAATTGTTATTCAGTCACTCAACTTACCACCTCTTAACCATCAAGGTTGCAATATTCTGTATTAGGAACAGCAGCGTTTTGAGGAGAAACTTAGAGAAGCATGATGGGTTAACGGATTTTTAACTGGAATCTTTTCCAACTCGGAAGGCATAGCATGGGAGACAACACTGAAAAGCTTGTTGGAGAAACAGAAAATTGAGGTTGGTAATGTTGACAGAGAGACTGTGCTATACAGAACAGGGTGAACAGATTGGGCAAGGCGAAATTGTGGAAGGCTTTGAAAGTAGAAAAAGTCTGCATTTTATGCAGTAAGTGAAGAAGTCAGTAGAGAGACATAGGAAGGTGAAAAGCAGGAAAGTAAGTCAAGAAAATAATCCTAGTCATCACATTAAACAGACTTGAAAATGAGACCACATTGCAAGCAGAGGGGCTGGAGAAAGATTAAAGAACTTGTTCAGAAGTTTGGTGGTGCAGACATGGCTTTAATCTGAGAGGAAAATCAAACAATGCCCAGATCACAGGCTTGATACTTAATAGTTCAGTTGACCAGCCAGATAGTGCTGTAACTGGGTTATAGACCTGTCCACTGGAAATGAGATAGACATCAGCAATTCATTTTCATTTCACATATAATAATTAAGACTGTTTTCAATCACTACGCAAATAGATTGGATTAGAACAGACAACCAGAACCAAAAGGTTCCACAGTTCACTCCTGGGGGAATTCTGCACCTCTGCCCATGCACAGAATTAATGTCTGGTGCATAATTTTTCCACGTTCTGCCCAATATGTGCTGAAGTTCTACCTTTCGCCAACTAGAAACAGCTGTGGCACCCATTCCTTATAGCAGCCTGCCAGTGGAGACAGAGCGGGGCACACGGGGCTACTGAGAGGTCACAGATTGGAGCTCAGAAGGGCTAGTGTATTGTTTAAATTAATTACTCAAAGTTCTCCATTGGTATGCCAAATAAGGAATTTATTTGTAAAAATAAACATTTGATTTTTGGTGTCCGTTTTGTTCCAAACACACTTGCTGAAACTCTTTTGAAACAGATTACAAAAATAATTGAAAATGGCACGATTGTACCATGATACTTTGATAAAAACATATTCAGAATTTTAAAAGTTTGCAGAATTTAACTTTTTGGCACAGAATTCCCCCAAGAGTAATATCTTCTTGAACCTTTCGAGTCCCCATGTCCTGCCTGTTCCAATGATTTTATATATTTTGTTCACAAAGCAATAGCACTGATTTTATTTTACTGAACTTGTTTCATGCAGCAGCCATAGAAGTAAAGATCTGGGCTATCAGTGGGTTACTTAGCTAATATTTATGAGAAGGAATTTCTCACTTAGGGCAGCAGCAATTGCCACTTTTTTAAAAAAAGAAGCAGTCGTATTTTGACCACTAAAGTACCTTCAAATCACTGGTGACAACCATATTTTGCAAGAGGTATGGGCCTTGCCATGTCTTGAACTGAATATAGATATATCCCAATGCTTGTGTTTATCAAGATGTCAATTTGTCTATCCCCTTGTGGTTCCCACATTTGGCAACAATAGCTGAGAGACCTATTACAATTAAAACCACCAGAATGAGAGAACAACTAAAAGTCTACAATTTGAAACACTACCAGTCGCAGCCAACCACACTTCAGCTTGAAAAAACTGTGGTTAATTAGTGGTGTGGCCAGCTCAACTACTGGCAATGTTAAGATTGAAGGTTAGCATAGGTAACCTGTCCCTGTTACATTTCCAATCTCAGCTACTGCTAATATTAAAAATACCTATGGTAGAAGTGGTTATTTTTTAATTACCATCTCATTAATTAGAGAGGCAATTCATTTTGATGGAACTGGGTATTCTGAAGTAGGGAGAGCCTCCCAAGCTGTATGAATGCATTTATCAACTTTTATTTGATGATTACCAAATAGTGGCAAAAACTAAAGTTCATCACCAGTGCACATGCACCTTTTAGAACAAGTCAGAATGCAGGCTCTCTCACACAGTGTTGGCTTATTCATGATCAGACAACATGGGTCATGCCTGCGCTTGGGGTTTTTCAGAAGACATCTCCATAGTCATTACCATTTCCTTTACATCAATAGCAGTTTTGCCACTGTCAAACAAATTTATGTGAAAGTGACACAAAATCAAATACCACTAGGGTGCCTTGTATAAACTACAGCTCACACTAATGCAGCTGCACCAGTGATGAATTACACGTCCCATTTTTTTCTTGTAAAGACAAAACCATGGTGAAGGTTAACATTGCTGCACATTGGTTTCTACCAAAAGGCACCTTTAAAGTGTTGATTTCCAAGAAAATTAAAACTTTCTCTGCTCAGTGAGAGAAAAATATGAGAGGATTTGAGGGAAACGGAATAGCAAAGAGTACGGAGAAATTCCCACTTCTGATCTAGGAGTAGCCATAGCTTTTCTCAGAAGTAGGAAGAAATATAAAAGCAGCACCCCACTGGGAAGGAGTGGCTACTCACTGCAGTTCTTTGAGGTGATGTCCGTGGGAGTGCTCTGCCCACTGGCCGAAGATGTGTGAGTAGCAGCATCCCTACCCGCTGGCTGCCCGTGCACACAGGGTACAGGCAGGAGATGCATGTGGCACTTACCGCAGATGCGCAGGCAACTGGCTCCTCAGTTCTTCTCTGATCCAGAAGCCAAAGAAGGAGTCCAAAGCAGAGAGGAGGAGGGTGGGTGGTGGAGCACCCACAGGGACAACATCTCAAAAAACTCCAGTTACTGCCCAGGGTGAATAGTAACAGAGAGAATATAGAGTAACACTGCTACCTAACAGAAACAGCAGTCATGCAGCACTTTAAAGAACAACAAAATTTGTTAGGCAATGAGCTTTCATGGGACAGACCCACTTCTTCAGATCTATAGCATTTCCAGTCCAGGCGATATAACTGAGTCTGGACTGGAAATGCTATAGATCTGAAGTGGGTCTGTCCGACGAAAGCTCATCGCCTAACAAATTATTTTGTTAGTCTTTAAAGTGCTACATGACTGCTGTTTTGTTTTGCATAGGGTCAGTAACCTCTCCTTCTTCATGGGTCCCCCTGCATGCTCCACTTTTAGGGGACTACAAAGCAGTGTCATTGTTTGGAGGTGGGTCCTTTGAATGGTGTACATTGGCTGATAACAGATTGGCCAGATGCAGCCTGTGATTCGGAATAGGTTTGTATGCCGTAATGCTGAGTGAGTGGGTGAGCAGATGCCCACGTAGCTGCTCTGCAAGTGTCCTCAGTGGACACACCTTGGAGGAAGGCTGTAGAGGTTGCCATTGCACGTGTGGAATGGGCACGAATGCCCAGCAGAGGTTCTTTGTTAAACTTACTGTAGGAGAGCCATATACAGCTTCAGATCCATCTGGACAGCCTCTAAGGTCTTCTGGAATGGCTGCATTCTCTTCAGGTGGAAGGCCAAGGCCAAGGCCCGGCAGACATTGAAAGTGTGCATGGTTCTATCCCTATAATTGGTATGCGGTTTAGGGAAGAAGACAGGTAAGTACACGGGTTCATTGCAATGGAAAGAGGTAAATACTTTAAGGAGGAATTTAGAGTGGGTGCAGAGGACCACTCTGTCCTTGTGAAAGGTCATATATGATGGTTCTGACATGAGTGCACTGATCTCCCCTATCCTTCATGCAAAGGCGACTGCCACCAGCAAAGCTACTTTCATGGGCAAGTGCAGCAAAGAACAGGTGGCTACCAGTTCAAAGGGTTTGCAGTTAGGGCTCTGAGGACCAAATTGAGATCCTATGCAGGCATCTGTCTATTCTTCAGTTGGCAGGAGGGTGTCTTGGAGGCCATTAAGGAACCACTCGATGGATGGGTGGGTGAAAACCAAGTGGTCTTGGATAGGCCGGTGGAAAATCAATATGGCTGCCACATGGACCCTAATCACAATGACTGATAGATTTGTTTGCTGAAGGTGAAGTAGATAAGTGAGTATATATGGGATCCCCACAGGAATGGGATCACACGGTTGGGAGATGCACCAGACTATGGAGCACTGCCATTTTTGCGAGTAGGTCTTCCTGAAGGTCACCTGCTATTTTCAAGGACTGTTTGGACATGAGGTGGACAATGGAGCTCAGTCTGTCAGCCAACCAGGAGTTACATATGAGGTGAATGTGGTAGATGGCTGGGTCGTGAAGAACCCATTTTGCTGGGTTAAGAGCAAGGAGATGGGAGGAAGAAGATATGGGTGACATCTGGATAGCTGTAGAAGTTTGGAGAACCAGGTCCATCTGGATGCTAGAAGCATGACTCGAGCCCTGTCTGACTTTATCTTGACCATAACCCTCTGAATGAGAGGAATCATCATCATCAGGAATGCATGCACAAAAGGTACATTCCATGCGATGTTGAATGCATCCCCCAGGGAACTGTCTAGAACAATAGTGAGGACAGCACATATTGGCAGTTGTAGCAAACACATCCATGAACGGGAACTCCCATTTGCAGAAGATGTAGCAGATGGTGGATCTATTGATTTCCCACTAGTGAACAAGTGCAAAATTGCAGCTGACTTCATACCCAAGTATATCGTTGCTGCCTGGTATGTAGGTCGACACCAGGTGGATTTGTTGAGGGATGCATCACTCTCACAGTTGCACTGCTTCTCAGCAGAGTTGTCGCAAACATATTCAACCCTGTTAGTCTTTAAAGTGCTACTTAACTGCTTTTTTGTTTCGACCCTGTTGATGTAGTGCATTTTTGATGTACTGTCCATTATTATGCAGACTATGTTGTTGGAGATCTGCATGGAGAAGTGCACGAAGGCATACCTAACTGCTCTCAGCTCTAGCAGCTTGATGTTCGAGCTATTAGTCTGTTAACCATATGCCCTGAACCCTAGTAGGGAAGTATACATTGTAATCATGATAGTTGGAGAGGGTCTCTGGAAGGAAACTCCTTTGTGTAGGTTCTATGGTTACATCCACCAGCAGAGAGTGTCTTTGACTGTAGCTGGGAGGCTTAATATTTTGTTCAATGGATAGATATGGGCTTGAACACTGCTCTCAACCAGGCCCATGATGGTCTCATCCAGAGGCATGCAAGGGGCATTGACCAAGATCACTGCTGCCATGTGGCCAAGGAGACACTGCCTTGCAGATTCACTGGGCATGACCTGCGGCATGATGGCAAGGTTTCAGATTGCCTGTAGTCTGTGTACAGGCAGTGAGGCTGTGGCTGTCCGGCAATCCAAAAGTGCCCTATGAACTCAAGTGCGCAAGTTGGTGTCAGGGTGCACTTTGGCAGGCTTATACATAAGCCCAGAGGAAACCAGTGTTCTGGTCAAAGCTGTTGCCTGTTGGTTCTGAGCTAAAGAGTGGCCTCTTATTAGGCACTTGTCTAGCTAGGGAAAGATGGTTACTCCTTTTGTTCTTAGATATGCAGTGACCACTGCTAGGACCTTAGAGAAGAGCTTTGGTGCTGTGCATAGGCCAAAGGGTTGCATGCTGTATAGGAAGTGTTGCTTTGCTATTACGAATCCAAGGAATCATCTGTGTGACCGGTAGATGGCAACATGAAAATAAGCATCCTGGAGGTCAAGAGTGGACAGCCAATTCCCTATATGCAGGGATGGCTGTGGCTAACATTACCATCTTGAATCTTTAACAAAGTACATACCGGTTTAGATTTCTGAGGTCTAGTATGTGACTCGAATCCCGTTTTCTTCTGGGCGAGGAAGTAACATGAGTAGAAGCCCCTTTCCCTGTGCTCCGTGAGTACCTCTTCTGTGGCCCCAGCAGAAGACATTGTGCCTCTTGCATGAGAAAAGTCCCTGAAAAGGGACAGGGATGGAGATCGGGGCATGGAGATGAATGGGATGATGTAACTTGTGTGTACGATCTCTAAGACTTGTTTCGGTGGCGATGGCTTGCCATGCAGGGTAGAATGCTGCTAGCCCTGAACCAAAGGTGGTGAGTGGCTCTGCCTGAGGCCCACAAGCTATAGGGGCCATCTGACTCTTGATCAAATCTTCAAAACAACTGACAGGCTGGAGCCTGCTGGGTCAGAGACCCGTCTGTGGTTTGCCTCCTCCCTGGTTGTTTCTGACATGGTCTGTTATTGTAGTATCTGGTGCTCAATGGAGATGGCTTGTACATAACTAAATTTCCTGTTTTGTTTACTTTTCACAGCAGCTCTTTGGATGCCTACAGTACATAAGGTGACCTGTAAATCTTTGAGGGAGTGAAGCATCTTGTTAGTGTTTTCAACAAAGAGTCGAGATGCTTCAAAGGGAAGCTCCTCAATGGTGGCTTAGACATTCCTAGGAAAACCAGCCAGTTGTATCCAGGACACTTGCCTCATGACCACTGCTGACACTAGGGACCTAACGGTGGTGTCTGATGCATCCAGAGCTGATTGTAAAGCTGTCCTAGAAATGACAGAGCTCTGCCCCATGAGGGCTTTATATTCATCTGTTCTGTTATCTGGAATTGTTTCAATAAACATGTGAAGTTAGTCAAAGACATGGTATGTATATTTTACAAGAAGTGCCACATAACTGGCAATACAAAACTGTAGGCTGGCCAATGAGTAAGACTGTTGCCTCATGGCATCTAGCCTTTTTCACTTTGTCTCCCAGTGTGAATCTGGTATCCTGCTACCTACCCCTCTGATTCACAGCCTCTACTATCAATGAGTTGGAGGGCGAGAGAGAAGAGAAATTTGGCCCCCTTCGAGGCCACATAGTACTTTTGATCCAGCCTCTTCGATGTGGGTGGAATGGAGGCTGGAGTGCTCCAGAGAAGCCTGGCTAGATCCAGACGGGCTTTGTTAATTGGTATTGCCACTCTGTTTTGTGTGGACAAGCGTAAGATATTAGCTTTTGGTGTGTATCCATTGGTGACAAGAGGGATATCTCCAGCCTGTCTGAGACCCTTCTGACGAGGTCTTGAAAGGTCCTGGAGTCATCACCCAAGAGGGAGGTGGCAGTGGCATCATTGAGGCTGTGGAAGAGAATGGAGGGAGAAAACTGTGATGAGAGCAGAGAATTCAATCCATCATCTCCCCTAGTGTAAGTTCCATAGTCCCCAACCTCTGAAATCTGACCTGTCTGGTGACTGAATACTAGTGGGTTGGGGTCTGTTCATCAGTAGAAATTGAGGAAATGGCTGGGGAAGTAGCTCGTGTTGAAAAGCTGCCCACAGATCCTCGTAAAGCCAGCTGGGTGGGGCACCCACTGCTGTTGACACTGTTATAATTGTACTGGCTTGGATGAAGATTTTCCCACTGGTCTCTGAAGAGAAATGTCATCATCTGAGTCAGAGGACCTTGCTGAATCAGAAGCTGGAGCGAGTGAATGTGAAAGCATTGAGCTAGGTAAAGTGTTCTCTAAGCAGGAGGGTGCACGGTACTGAGGAGACAGAGAGCTCCCCTGCAGTGATATATTGCAGCATAAAATGGTGGAAGGGGCATAGCTACCGAGAGGACAGAAGCAGCTGTAGCTGTGCTAAGCGCTTTTGCACACTTTACCACTGCCAGTTTGTCAGCATTAGCAGCTGCCGGCACCCGTATACTGTTCACAGAAGCCAGTGTTTGCTTCTTTTTTCCTCGCCTTGTTCTGTGGTGCCAGGACAGCAGCTGTATCAAAGAGCCATGCTGTCTTGTTTGAGGGTGGCAGCATTGTGCTTGAAGCTGGTCAAGTTCACCACCAAGGAGACATACCTGGAGCAAGCGAGACCTCTTTCTTCGCTCCAGAGGATTTCCCCTTGTCTCTAGGGCTTGTTATAGTCAAAGCCCTGTCAGTAGTCTCAAACTCCTGTGGGCTATGCCTGAGGGGGGAGTCATTGTCGTCTGTAGGCATGAGAGTCTGCTGTTGCCTCACTCTTCTGGACCATTTTGTCAATTTCCTACAGTGTGGGCAGCCATCTATGTTGTGGTGCTCACCCAGGTACTGTATGCAGAGAGACTGGCTGTCAGACACAAATGGACAGCCCACAAACTGAGCACTTTTTAAAAGCCGGTCCGTGGCTTTCCCTCGTCTTCTTGTCTTGTTGTGTTTAGTTATTTAAAAATAAGTTCTGATTTTCAATTTTTTTCCAGGTGACTGAGGGAGAGACTGTTCTTGTGACCAAAGCTGGTGGTATTTGGAGAACTGAGGAGTCAGCTGCCCACGCATGCGCAGTACAAGCCCCTGATGTCTTGTGCCTGTACCTTGCACATGTGGGAAGAAAGGAACAACACTGCTACACACAAATCTTTGGCCCCTGGGCACAGGGGCACCAACACACCTAAAGAAGGAGCACTCACGGGGACCCTTGAAGAATGAGATTATTTTAGAGACCCTAGTCCACAGCTCTGAGTCACTCATGCAAGGGGTGGGGGAAGAAAAAAAGCACGCCCTTCCACTAATCTTAAAATGAATCAGATGCTCTGTTGCAGTTCAGTTTGCAAGTGGAAGCCAGACCGGAAGAAAGTCCCAGATAGAAACTTGTTGTACTGGCCCCATGATGGCTCAGCGAGGAGCTCCATCGGGGCTGGGCTGGGTTCCACACTGGCCAGGGGAGGGGCTGGCACTGTGCAGGGGAACCCCGTGAGGTTGCACTCTGGCCAGGGGAGGGGATGGGGCTGGCACGGTGCAGCAGAACATGGTAAAACCCTTGCCTGGACAGACAGACTGATGGACACAGCAAAAATAATATATACGATAAGCTAAGTTTAGAAGTTGAGCCAGGTTAGCCCTCTTTCAGTCTGCCTAGATTTAAAGTTTTTGATTGCTCGAGTTGATTGTAAATTCTAAATTCAAGTCATTTGGTAATTATGCTAGTTGTGCAACTATTCAATTACTGTATAACAGTGTACAAGTACGTGTCTGTGGTGCACCCTGGAAAAAAATTATGGGGTGTCTACAATAGCATTTACATTCTAGTTAACGCAAGTCAACTGGCAAGCAATTAACTCTAGTTACTACACAAAAAAGCTAGACAAGACCTCTAACTTTTTATGAAGAAACACTTTAGTGAAAGTGTGCGTGTTTTTAGTGGCAATCTTTCAAGCTGGCTTACTTAACTTTTAAAAATATGACATGTTTGTGTGCAAAACGATCAAGATTCCTACTTACTTCCTCATTAAATAATTTGCTAGTTTCTTTTTTAATAGGGTCTATAAGCTGGACCTGGCCTGCAGAGAAGCCCACTAGTAGAGAGACACTTTCTGCTGTTGCTGTTAAGTGATTGAAGTCGTGACACGTTGGTTGTGTTCCTTTGTATATCCTTTTGTCTATTGGTTTACTCAAGTCAGCAGCCTGCAAAAAAAAAAAAAAAAAAAACCAATGAAAACAAAATTTCAGATTATATATACACTTTGTGATAAACAAAGAGAATAAATACTATTAACGAAGTTTGCTATCAGTAGCAAATGATCAAGACAATGGTGAACAGTGAGAAAAAACTTTAATATTTGTAAATTAGTTTGGCTTTATAAAGTTACCATTGCTGTGTGAACAAAGTGTGAAATGCTTTCAGCAATTTAATGCACAGCAAGAGTTTTATTACACATCTTTCAGGTTTACTAAACACTGACTCATACCCACCCATCATGGGTTCCATTAGACCCCACGTAAATTAGTTGCACACTAAGTATTTAGGCTCCAGCCTCTTCATAGCCACATTTCCACCAGGGCTTCTTCTGAAAAGGGATGCTCCAATGGAAAAGGGAAAGGTCTCCTTTTTCCCTCTCCCCTCATCAGTTTTTCTGGCAGCAGCTTTCCCACACACCTGCTGCTAGGCAGAGTTGAGTGTAGTACTGACTACAGCAAAGGAAACACGTATTTATAGCCACTTGGTTTCATAAGTGATTTCTATACTAGAGAACTCTACAGCTATTCTGAGCCCATCTGCACTCTTCAATATTTACCCCTGCTACCGGGTTATACAGAAACTACGTTGTTAAATTTTTGAACAAGCACCTTCATGCTTTTTCACATTTTGCCCCACGTGCAATTGACTTTAGGGGAGACAAAATGGGTGCACCTAGTCAATTAGTCTCCCCTAAAGACTCTTTCCTGCCCTGGAAGACTGATTATCATTTATTGTTCTCTGGCTATACAAGTTACAATAGTGTGAAGGATGAGACATTGAAAGAAGCTATTTTAAATTGGTCCTAAAACCCTTTTCTTTACCTCCATTATACTTCAAGAACTAACTATCAAGCAATCATGAAACAAACACAAATGTAAGGTACCGAATGTAAGGCTGGGAAGGGAACTCAAGATGAGCTCTTGAGTATGTGAATAGACCAGTGGTGGGCAACTTAGTGAGTGGGCTGCAACTGTCCATCAGTGTTTTCTTGTAATCTGTGCACTTGTTTCAATGCCACCTAGTCAATTAGCACAATTCCCTGAGCTAGATTTTGTCTTTCTACTGGTGGTGCACATTTGCACATGCCTCGGTGTCCATTTAAAAATCTTTTCGTTAAATCCCCTCTGCCAAGGCAGAATCAAATACACCTCTAGACGAGCAGTTCTCAAACTTAAGCAAAACTGAGGGCACCTATTTTGATTTAAACATTTTAGGGACCCTTCCAAGCCCTTGAAGATAAGTTGGAACACCTTCCTACGGAAGGTGGTACAACTGCATGTTCAGGTATCTATGGGTAAAATTGAGGAAGTGTAACCAGACAGCCAGGTGGCCACCCAACAGAGACTACCAACATTTATTTTCAAGAGTGGGTTTTCTTGGTTATTGGAGAAAGACTGATTTGTAGATTTCATCAATGCATCATCTCAGCTACCTGGAATAGCTTTAAATGCTTGTCTTTATATCTTGATTGTAGAAATGACCTAGAGCACTGAATTTGTGAAAAGCCTGTGTGTGAGACCGATGTAGATTCAGTGAATATTGACAGAGCCCTGAGTATGTCCATATTGCTCTGCTGGATGCAATATTTTGAACAAAGAGGGAAGCACCCACTTCCTAGACTGTAGGGGAAAAAATAGTTAATTTCTGGGACAGAGATGAGGTCTGTTCAGAGAACCACATTGTGAAATGCGTAGTACTGTTCCTCAAAAGGAAACATCCCTACCTCAAACCCTCCAGGTAAAGGTAACTGCTACCAAGAAAACCATCTTTGAAGCAAAAAAAACGAATTCTTTCCCAAGAAGTTCAAAGAAATGCAGAACAAGGGCACCAAACCACCAAACTGAGATCCCACGATGCTGTTTGATGAACCTTAGGAGAATGAAGTAAACATGCAGCTCTGAGGAGATACTCAAAATCTCAGGTAAAGAAATGCATTCCTCTGAAGGCTGGAAGACTATGTTGCATAGTGCCATCAATGGTTCAATGTTAAAATGTCAACACTGAAATCCCTCATCAGACCTTCCTGCAAGAACGCTAAAATCTACAAACAGATGGCCAAGGAGAGAATATGGTGAATGTGTTAAAATTCAAGTATTTTAAATAACGGATTTTAACCCCCAATTTAAAATCAGGACACAAGACGTAAATAAAAGCCACAAGTATTTGCCTTTCCACAAGTGGTCTGCAATCGTTTTACAGCCAGGATCACTTTTTGAATTTAATGGCAAGCCAAGGCCTATCCAGGCCCTTCCCCAAGGCCCCACCCACTCCAGCCTCTCCCCCACTCTCATTCACTTTCATTTTGCTGGGGCAGGGCCCAGGATTGGAATTAAAGAGGGAATAAGGGGTAAGGGATCTGGAAAGAAGTTTGGTGAAAGAGGGGGCCCCAGGCTGCAACAGAATGTTGGGTGCAGCGGGAGTAAGGAGCTGGGCTCTGGGAAGGAGTTTGGGTGCAGGCTCAGGTCTGGCACAGACTGCAGGCTGCAGCTGGGATGCATTTACCATAGGTATCCTGGCTGACATCACAGAAGTGCTCAAGCATGCTTTCTCTGCCTGCCTGGCCCCACAATGTTGTTGGAAACAGCTGGCTGGCTGAGTCGAGGCACATCTATTTGTGGACTGGGTGTGTGTGTATGTGTGTGCGCGTGTGTGCTCCATGTGCTGCACGGCTGCTCGCTCTTGCAAGTGCCATCCCATTTGGAACTTTTTACTACGCAATCTTGGAGGAAGAGGGAGCAGATCTCCAAATGCTGCCCATGGCTCCAGCCCCAGCCTTGGGAGCTGTAGGGATACAGCTTGTGGGGTCAGAAACCCACTGCCCTCTTTCCCCCTTGGAGTACACAGACATGCTTGCCCCGCTAATCAGCCACTTTGAGCAGTGTGCGGGGCTGCAGCAGGCGCTCTGCTGTGCCAATGACTGGGAACTGCCTATGGTAAGCACCTCCCAGTCACAGTCTACATCTGGCACGCACCCCCTCTTACACCCCAATCTCCTGTCTTGAGCTCCCTCCTGGCACCCAAACTCAGTCCAATACTCCACACCCCCTTCATTAGTATAGTAGAAAAGCATGGCCCCTGACTACTTACCACATTCTTGGAGTGGCGCCCCTGCAAAAATCACTGCTACTGTAATGTGTCCTGCAGCTTTTAATTTATGACAGATGCCCTGTACTGCAAACTTAGAAGGAAGGCCCTGATCTTGTGCATAATTTTATTTCCCTAACAGTTATATTTCTAGAATGGGATGACTTTTTCCAGTAATGAAGTATTTTGAAGAATTCAATCATAGAATACTGAACAAATGCCTTTAATATTCATTCTGAACATAGGAACTTCAGTCGCATGTACTTATCACACCACTCTTTTCACTCCACACACTTTGTTCTATGGAGCACTGGGTCTCCTTATCTTTTCCCTGCAAACAGAGAACATTCTACTTGTTCAAGATACTGAAAACACAACACTTAACAAAAACTATATATTAACACTGAACCTGAATGTGCCAAGAAGCTCCTGCAAAATCATATAAAAAATATGGACTTCAGGAAAATTGGGTGACACTGTCATTTTCTTAGTTTTATATTTCAAAATTAAATATTTAAGGCCATTACATGGGATCAGCTTGTTAATTTTTGACAAAACAGATAGACTCAGGAAAAATATGTTCAAGCCCTCAAAACTTGCATAAAAGCTTTTATGCATCTCACTTTGGGTCATTCGTAAAACTTAAATGCTTTTTAAAGTGAAGAATCACTTTCAGAAACATTTCAGTGTATAGTTTGCCAGATGAATAAGACAATACTCATAATGGCTCTGTCATTTAAGACCAAAATCTTAGGCATAGTAGAAAGAATGGTTTAATTTTCCAGGAGGGTTGGAGCATCCAAAGCCTCCACTAAAATCATTGAGTCTTCTACACTTCTGAAAATAATTCACACTATGTACCTAATTTTAGGCACCTAAAATGAAGAGCTGTGGCTAATGTTCTAAATGTACATTCAGATTTGTTAGTGTTTAGACAAACACAAATTGTAAAGCATTCACACAAGGCTCTTACCAAATAGTAAGGGTACAGTCCTCCCTAATTCTCTCTCACACACACTCTCCCCCTCTCCTCTCCCCCCCATAAACTGAAAGACGGGAAAAATATTGTGCATGCACATACCTACAAATCTTTAGCTTACACTTTTTCCTCTCTTAAAAGCTGGGGAAGAGAGAAAGATCTCGGAGAATAACAAAAGGTTAAACTTGGCTTACTTCAAACCAGGAAAAGGGGTGAAGGAAAGTGAAATTCTAAAGTTCTGTGGACCACAGAAAAAGACTACCTTTTGCTCTGAGCTGATGCTGACCACACCTGTTGCGATACAGCAGAGTGGCAGTCTCAGCTAGGCCCAAATTCATGGTTACAAAAGACATTTTATCCATTTTTCAATTGAACCTGCTACTGAATCAGTTTAAACATACACTGTTCAGTGAATCCACACTGTTTAGCACCATTCTAACCATTATCAGGTCTGCAGATCTCTAAATATACATATATACACTACATTTTCAGGCACAGCTCAGTAATCAGTGGATTCTGGGAGATTTTCAAAGATCCCCGGTGCACTGCAGCTAGCCTGGCAGAAAGAAGAGACTATCTAGCTTGGGAAGTTTACCAAGAAACTGAAAAATGCACAGTTAAACTCCAGTCATGAGAAAAATTGAATATTTAAATCCCACAGTTTTCAGTGTCCTAGACAGTGTTGATTCATTACAATATTTTGCTTCTCACTCCATCACTATTTAGTTTCTTAATAACCTCTTTCAGAAGAAGCTTGTCAAAGGCCTTTTTAAAAATCTAAATAAATTGTTAACCAACTCTTCTTGGACATGATCGAAGACTTCTAATAGATTAGTTTCTGCAAAAGAAAGACGTATTTCACTATCATGATCATACCATATATCAAGATTTTGCAGGTGTTTTAATAGCCTATTGTAATTAACCCTTATTTCAACTGATTTGCATGCATAAGGCTTACTGGTCTAACTTCCAGCATCAGCCTTCCAGCCTTTTAAAAGTAACCTGCTACTGGAACAGTAAGTTTCTAAGTAGAGTTTGGGTATTTGCATTCATAGCTCAGTCACTTTGTACATTTAAGTCCGTTCAGACTTCCTGGAGGTTATGTAGCCCTATATTACTACAGTTTAAAATTTATAAACACTAGATAATCAACTGTATGGTCCTTTTCACACAAATCTGTATGTGAACAAATTCCTTAAAATACATCAGATAAAATGCTACTCCCCCATCTCTTCAGCCAACTATCCTTCCCAAAAATCTTTGTTACAAACTGTATAGTATTATTTCCTTTAATAAAATTGTTAAATGGAAGTCATCACTCCTTTAATACATAAATACCAATAGACAGCCAAAAACTTAAGTATTGACTTTTTGGATTCTGTGCTCAAACTGTTTAAACACCCTGATAAACACTTAAGGCTGAGTCAATCAAGAAATTACCTAAGTCATAAGTGAATCCATCAGAGCTGTTTTTGGCGTGTCCCCTCAATCTTACAGCAAGAACAATAAAAGAATAATTCTTTTCTAATTATGGGATAGAATACTGTAGTTCAAGGGGATATACTGTCAATGAAATACTGAAATTAAGAAAGTACCTATTAATAGTTGGAAATGCCGCCAAATCACCACAAGGGCACTAGAGATAACTTGCTTATAAAATAGAATTATTTAAATTTTCTATTTGCTGTCAGTTAGGTCACAAAGAATGACCATTCAGTTAACATGCATAGGCTTAATTGCCACAATGTCAATTAATATACTCTTAAAATTCAACTATAACACGCCAGTCACCTTCCATTGGTCAGCTAATGCTTTGCTACTTCTGCACTTCATACAGCTCTGCACATACAAAAACTGACCATTTGTAGTAGAGCCTTCATTATTCTACAACCTTTCTGCTGTATGCTAGAGCTTTATGAATATTGATTGTGCATGTTCCTACTTTTCACCAGTTGATCTGAACAGTATAAGCAGCACCTTCATCTGAAATTATGTTTTGTTTGTTTTTTTTTAAAAAAGCCACCATGGATATGTAAGGTAGGGTACTAGCCATGAGTAAATTAAACTGTTGACAGCCAAACCAGAACTAAATGGGTTTTGGCGGACTCAAGATATTCAGCATTGGTGGCTCTATAAGATTCCATTATTCATCTCAAGCTTACGTTACCTGGTATCAGTTGCTGAAAGGAACAAGATACATTAATACAGCGTGGCACTTGCTAACCAAGAGTCTCTGAAATGGAAAATTAAGTTGCACTACCATGTGATACATCTCATTAGCATAAGCAGAAAAGCATTTGAAAATGCGTGGGATATCTACAATGTTTTCATCTGAAAATTTCGACAACCTGTAGGGAACTCATTTAGTACAGGATCACTGTACTTGGGAGAACTTGAACTCTGACACATTCATAGTAGTCAACTATCGCTTTTGCCCACAAAAGCTTATGCTCCAAAACATCTTGTTTAGTCTATAAAGTGTCACAGGACTTCTTGTTTTTGAAGCTACAGGCTAACTCCACTACCTCTCTGATACTTGTACCTGCATTCTGAGTAACAGTGATAGCTGACAACAGGGCTGACCATGCCCACGTTGCAGCTTAACAGTATGTGTGTAACTGTAGGTTGAAACTCTCTGGCCTCTCTGACTGGTACCAAAACAGAATTTGCTCAACCACAAGAGGTCAGCATCATCTAGCAGCATTATCAACACTTCCACTGCTCACTGGGCTCTTAGAAGACATTTAGGAGTAAATTAGAGCTAAATAATAGCTCAGAACACAGACACAGGACTGGTGGTTGTAAACAAACTTTATAGAACCACAGGAAACTTGGCCACTTATGTGTATGGCCATCAGGCTAACTAAAATCATGCCAGACCACAGATGTCGCTGGATGTGCGCATGCCAGACAAGGGAAGATCAATTTGTAGTCAAACAGACATTTAGGAGTCCTCTCTGTACAAGTGTGCCACCCTACCTGTAGGATAAAAGCCATGTACTAGCCTAAGCCTCTCAGGTTATGTCTTCACTGAAGAGGTAAACCCTTACCCTCAGTGTTGACCCTCCCTATGAAAAACGCTCTCACCTGAGTTCACTGATGCTATCAAAATAAACTGGATGGCTCATCTAGGCTACAAGCTGAAATCCAAGTGCCACTTTTACTAAGACTGGTGACGAACACATTCACCAATGAGGATGCCGACTTAACCACTTGAGGGAAGGCACTGGACTACAAGCACTAAAGTCCCCTTTGTCTGCCCAAGAGGAACACAAGTTTCCCTACCAGTTCACTGTGGAGAAAGTATGGCTCTGCTTACTGAAGCACTAAGAACAGGTCATGTCCCTGATCATGCGCACATAAAGTCTTAGCAACACACAGATGAATACAGCACAGGGAAGACACAGTAATTCAAATATGGCTTGAACTACAACTGCTCATACCAACCAAGGCTAACAGATATTGATCACCTGAGTTAATACTGAAAAAAGATATAGTAACACTGGCAAAATTAAGCAATGTTGTCTTCATCAACACTTGGGAAGTCACCAATTTTACTCCAGCACAACAGCAAGAATGCTATCTCATAAATGCCCATGATAAAGCTAGTCAGAATTGGAGAGTTTTCCCATCAGAAAATCTAGTTTGTGATAAAAAAAGGTAGAAAGGTTTTACTTAAGAAAAGTGAAAAATGTCAAAACAATATTTTATAAATATTCTTTTTAAAAATATTTTATGTTACGATATACAATTAAATTGGAACAAAACAATTAAGTTGTGTTAAAATATTTTGATCAACAATGACAAATGTTTAGAATTTTGGTACATGCGAAATTATTTTTCTTCATTCTGTTCTGGAATGAAAAAAATTTGTAAGGTGGAGAAACCCATTCTAAAATGAAAAATCCAGTTGTCAAGCAGCTCTAGGCAGCTGCCAATATGAACTAGTATTTCCATTGTTCCTAGCACCTGCAAGAAAATTCCCAAGAATGGTCAGCATAAAAAAGGCCTGCGAGCCTGAACACAACCTACATTTGGAGCGAACAAGGTTACTAACTAGCTATAAACTAAACCTGAAATTGTACGGTAAATACAGAAGTAATTGAAAATTATGATTGCCATTCTTCTTTGGGAAAGTCTGAGACTAAAGAGGTTTGGTGTCACCTGTAAGTTAAATGCACCGGATTATATAGCAGTATTAATTACTTGTGAAATAGTATCTGACTATAGTGTATGGACACAAGTTGAGATGAAGTAACAGTTTCAGTTTTGCTTCACATGCACAAAAAATATCAAATATCCTCGGTTTTATCTCTTGAAATACTAGATGAACTATGTACAGCAGCAAAGTTGTCTTATTTTCATAACTATAGCAGTTTCCACAGCTATGACTGAAAGCTTCTATTACAACTTCTGTCCCCCTTTTCGCAGGCTCAGAATTCTAAACCATTCTTTTGGACTTATGTTTTTCCATGCTGAGTCTCTACTTAAGTGATTTGATGGGAAGTCTGAAGAAAATGCCTGCAGTCTCTTAAATTAGAGAAATGAAGAGGGTTTTTTTTGTTGTTTTTGCATAAACAAGCCATATTTTTCACTGTACTCACATAAAAACACAGCTGAAGTAGGAAACAATATAAATCAGAGCTGTATACAGCAAGCTGTAGTTTATAGGCCTCAAATGAGAAGACGATGACACGAACAACAGAATATTTACAGGTGTCAGCTGATGTTTACAAGTATGAACTATGCTCCCTAATCCTGATTATAATTATCTACATGTATCATTTAAATAGATTTGTGAGCATCATTTCTCTATTGCTTATATCCTTGGAATACAGTGCAGTGTGCTCCTGTAAAAATCGCCAATTAAGAAAGTATACCATTTTTGTGAGCCAATTCAGTGAATTTGGACAGACTTAGATTTTTTTTCCTAGACTGCTCCACAGGAATTTGATCAAAAAGCTTAAGTGTACTTACTTCTAAGTTTAACCTACATCTCAATTCTCTTCCCAGCTACCCCAATGTCAGGAGCTTAATGTAGGTATTGCAGATTCTCCTCTCTAAAATAATGGGTATTAGTTTTATTCCCTCCATTTCACTCAGCAGTACCTATTAATAGTTGGAAATGCCGCCAAATCACCACAAGGAAACCCTCTAGTTTCCTCCCATTCTTAGAGTCTTACCTTCTTTCACACACCCACTGTGTCCAATACACTCGCTACTCGCCACATGTGGCAAACAAGACACTGCGTTGCAGCAAACGCATGCATATCTAACTCATAAGACAGGGTGCCCAACTCACAGCTTTCGGAGCCTTTAAATACAGCTCCTCCTGAGACCCACGTGCAGGGAGTGCTGTCCACCCACTCCATTCACATACCTCACTGCTTAGTAGGAGAAGTGCATAGTGGCGGCCCCATGGAGTCTCTGGCACTGACTTAGAGCAAGAGGGTTGGGGGTGCCCGGCTCTGGGGGAGGGGAGGGCATTTATTTCGCTACCAATATTCTTACAATGTGGCATATATGGAAAGACAACAACCACAAGTGTGGCGAGCTTTGAATTCCTATTGGACATGGCTGTTGTACATTTAAACCAGTTTCTCTTCCCATGGAAGTGCCAGCCCTCTCAAAGTATTTTGTGACAGTGAATAAGGCACTATATAAACAAGAGAAACTAGATTCATGCAAACATGTGAAACAGATCCCAGATAAACAATATTCTGATGTAGCTCTGCAAATATTTGTACTGGGTCAACAAAGTGACATGAAAATGTTTTCAGGTGAAAATAAGTAGTTTAATTCCTAACATTTTAAATTCCATCATACTTCCCACAGTAGCCTTAGGAGGAGAGAACTTCTAGTAACACAAGTAAAACTAGTTGGAAAGTTACAACTATCAACATTTGCCAGTTGACAAGTTGCACTTCTCGTTTAAACAAAGGCAACTCAGACACTATAATGCCCAAAAACAAGAAGCAGTTTAGAAATGTTTCTTTACTTTCAGCATGACAATCATGTAGACTGAATACTATCTATTTCACAAGGCACCTGGCCTACGAAGATCATACAACCACACAAAAGTTCCTGGACCTGTTGGACTAGTCCTTTCTTCTCAGGCACACTGCCACCTTTGTACAGTCAATACCTCTCCTTTAGCTATTCTAATCTCATACAATTTTTTTCCTCAAATGTTCTCTTGGGATTCTCAAAGTTTTGCTGTCTTCTATCTTTAATGGCTTTGCTCACTTTTGAACTTAACTTCATACTACATCTTCATGTCAGGCAATAGGATTGAAGACCACCTGGCCACTTCATCTTCCATGAAGATTACACACCTTAACCTACCTTGTATTGTACCAACGTGTCCTTTAAGCTCTTCATACAGTGCTAAACACTGTATGATACGCTTTTTTGCTAAGTGCTGAATAGAACACATACTAATTTTCATTCCCACACTGTGAAAGGTTTTGTACGTAAGCTAAGCCATTTCTAGTTACAAGCTATTTTATTTTCTCTCTAGAACTTTAGGGAAGTTCACATTTCAATGAGTAGTAAATACGCTATTCTCTTTCTTGTTATGCCAGGAAAAGAAGGGTTTATGAAACATATGGAAAAGTAGTAGTATTCAGGATGTTGGAGGTTTTCAATCCTTAAGAGATGGGAGCATGTACTGAAGGCTACAAATAAGCGGAAAGCAATAGCTAAGAATAAGAAATTCATATGATCCTACTCAGTTATTTTTATTTATGTATTGCAGAAAATTAAAGATAATTTGTTACAAGAATACTGTAAAGCATGTTAGAATGTGATTTTGGTGCTAGAAGAAGCAGTGATTTCTTTTGTTCTAATTGTAAAATTAGAGCAATATTAGAAAATCTACTCGTCTGTAGCGCTTAAAAATATCTTACAAACAAAACTGCAGTTCACCTGAAATTTGTAAAATGTTTAGTAGAGAAACTGAGCAACCTAATGAACAAGAATATTTCCCTCTAAGGCTATCCAGATATTTTAAAGAAGTAATTAAGCATTGTGTAATTAACATTTTAAAAGCCACACTAATTCATTATACCAGACATCGAAAAGCTATGTAGTTCACTAAAATACATTCCAATAGGCTCATTCTAATGGGAAAGTGCAAACTGACTGCAAGATCATATTTATTTTTATATCTTAGCAAGCTTAACTCCTGACAGTTGGAACTGAACTATAGATTTGTACTGAAGTAGTACCTAACAATCAAAGATCAAAGCCCCAGGGCTTGTGTACACTACCACCTTCCTTCGAAGGAAGGATGGTAATTAGGGTGTTGGGAGTTTACTAATGAAGTGCTGCCATGCATAGGCAGGACTTCATTAAGCAAATCCTCCCTCCCCACAATGGCAACTTCGAAGTTTTAAACTTCGAAGTACCAGCATGCGTCCAGCCGCAGCTCACCCGCTGGTACTTTGAAGTGCCTGGGCAACTCAACTACAGTCCTCAAGAGTAAGGGGACTTTGAAGTTCCCCAGCACTTCAAAGTATCAGCAGGTGAGCTGTGGCTAGATGCATGCCGGTACTTCGAAGTTTAAAACTTCGAAGTTGCCGTGGGGGGGAATTTGCTTAATAAAGTGCTGCCTTTGCACGGCAGTACATTAGTAAACTCCCAACACCCTAATTACCATCCTTCCTTCGAAGGAAGGTGGTAGTGTAGACAAGCACCCATGGTACTAAGCACCATCCAGACATTCAGTAGACACAGTTGATAACACAAAGCGCTCACAGCTCAAGTATAACCACAGAGAAGTAGCTGGATTAGTCTATTGTCACAAAAAAAAAAAGTTGTCATTTAGCACTTAAGACTAACAAAATAATTAGGCAATGAGCTTTTGTGGGGCAGACCCATGAAACCATCCCATGAAAGATCATCACCTAATTATTTTGTTAGCTCAGGTATAAAACTGAGATGATTTTGTGAAAGGAATACATAATGGAAGTTCACCAGAAAAACCAGTACACCATATTGATATTTAATATTTGGGAGAAGGAAATTCTGTTAAAGCAGTCTACATAACAGCACCCTGTATTGCAGCTGATGTTGCTTTAGAAACTTAGTTCACTCTAACAGTGCTTGGCAATCACTTTATATTCTCTTAAATGCAAAAGTCAGCATGCGTAAATATCTGATTTTGAATTACTATACCGTAAACATGAGTCTTTTGTGATTGTTAGACTACACTTCTCACAATCCTGTGGAGTACTTGGGTCAACAGGAGAGTAATGAGTCGTTGATTTAAATGCCCCTACTGTACACACTAAATTGACCCTTGGGAGCTCCTGTTAAAAGTGTAGATAGCATCAAAACTTTCTGATATTGCTGTGGGCCAGTAAGATTTATGTGACAGTTTCTTCCCTCAGCCTTCCACTATGGGGATGCTGCAGTAATTCAAGTTAAGGTATTTCGATTCCTGCTACACTATTCACATAGCTAGAGTTGTGAATTTTAAGTTGAGTTTCTCCCCAAGGACAGACCTGCCCTTTCACGTACTCAATCCAAATAATGTCATCATGCTGCAGCATGTTAAATATTACAGGTGTAGAAATGCAATTATTCCTGATATTCCAGAAAGACTAATTTTCCATTTATTCCAGAAAGACTAATTTTCCATTTAGAAACCGACAACAGTCAGATAGTAGTTGCTTGAATAAATAAATACACCTGCCAAGGAGGAGCCACTACTTTAATAAGAAAAAATGAGGCCCAACCGGTTTAGCCTTTAACTTCCAGCCAAATCTGGCCACAGCCAGAAAGATGTAATATTGTATGCTGTCAACTGCTGTTTTGAAATTTCTTCACACTTAGAGCATTTTTCTTCCATGTATCTCAGAATGCACTCTAACATGCCTGTGTGGAAAGCAAATACTCATTTTACAAGCAGAAACCTGAGGCAGACAAAGACTACCTGGAAAAAAATAAGACATGCACCAAGGACCTGGCCACAATTCATCCTGTAGAGTAGGTGGAACTAATCACATCTGAGCTATGTTGCTACATCAGACAGATCAAGCATTTCATCTAAACTTGCGAGCCAGAACCTTATTTTAGATGTTGTAGGAGTAAAAGTCTCACGCATACACAATTGAGGTCTCCCAACATACAGATTTGTACTGTAACCAAAGAAGCACTCTTACTCTACATTTACCCAACACGTTTGTTACTTGTAAGCACACCTTGAATTGCATTTAAGTTGTCTGCTGCTTGGAAATTTAAAAGAGCAGAAGGCATAATTTCATATTCATTTATATCTACTTACAAGGAAACAAAAAGATACCACTGGAATCACTCCTCCTCACCTTTCAACCCCCCCAATTACCTAGTGCCTAACACATGCATTTGCCTATTCACCATTAATAAGCTAGAAGTTTTTCCTGGGAAATGTGTAGTGAGGCTAAGCTAATTTCTGCAAAAATAAAGCTTTAAAGATGGTTAGTCCTTAAATTAAATCTTCTGATTAAGAACTGCACATACACAAAGCAGTGGTGTTTTCCTAAGTCTGTGGGCGAACTGCTCCAGTACCTCTATGGCTGGTCATAGCTTTGCCAAACAGCAGGTAAATTAAATGAATATCTAGCTCCTATCATATTTATCAGTAAGTCTTAAACCACTTGACAGAAGATGGTAAACATTATCCCTATGTTACATACAGGAAAACAGAGCA
Organism: Carettochelys insculpta; assembly: GCF_033958435.1. Lineage (NCBI taxonomy): Eukaryota > Metazoa > Chordata > Testudines > Carettochelyidae > Carettochelys > Carettochelys insculpta. The sequence goes on from NC_134142.1 coordinate 23,161,842, forward strand.
GCCAAGCGACCTACCTGAGGTGACATAAGAAGCCTGTGACAAAGAAGGGAATTGAATGCAGGTCTCAAGTCCAATGCTACTACCCCAATCACCAAATTGTTTTTCTTACACACAAGCAAAAGCACTTTTGTATTAATATACATCATACCAAAAGGCTGCCAAAAAGAATCATGCTCATAAATCCAAGTTACCATGCAGCAAAAGTTACAAGAGAGCTTTTCCTCTCAGTTTCATTCATGACAGGATACACCCAGGCATTCACTTACTGCCACAGACACGATAGTGCGTCTATATCTGCAGCACTTCCATCACTGATGAGAGCAGTGCCCTAAGGGAAGTTATCCCACAGTGCTACTTTGGCGGGAAAGTGGGGTGACTGCAAGGCATCCTGGGACCCTAGGAAGTTCCCTTTCCTCAAACAATAGCTCATTATTGTTCCAAGCATTGGCTTGTTTGCTCAATAGAGAAGGCATTGCCACCTGGCCAGATAAGTGAGCACTTGCCAAGAAAGTAGTAAAGGGACTTTCAAAGTTCTAGGGCTTTACAGGGGAAGGACTGAATTGTGTACCCATCATCAAAGTAACAGAGGAGCTGGCTAGAATGGTCCCCACCGAAGCACTGTGGGATATCCTGAAGAGGCTAAAATCTTAGCAAACAAGTGGAACATGTCTTTACTTGCATATCACTGCAAAAGCATCACCGGTAAGAGCTGCACGCCTTGTTTTCTTTTTGCAGTGCAACTTCTGAGTGTCAATGTTCCCATAGTTTTTGCACATAAAAGATTTTTCTGTTTTATATGGCAGGAGTAGACACACCTAAAGGCCAAAGATCCTTCTCCTTCCAACAATCAGGATATGGGGCTTTAAATCTGTCAAACACTAAATATAGACTGATGAAAAAGTGGAACTTTGACAAAATCTGGTAGCATAGACAGGACCTATTGTCTAGAACAGCGTTTCCCAATTTTATTTGGCCATGGAACCCTTTTAAAACTCAAAAGAATCTTGCAGAACCCAAAACAACAGTCTGATGGAGCTGAAAAAAGTAGACCACAAATAAGAATAAACAAATTGCTAAACAATGTCATGAGATCAACCTTTAGTTTAACTGCACATATTTAAAAACAAAAATCACATTAAATGTGTACCAAAATAAAGATGAATAACTAAAATGCCTTATATTGGCAGTTTTCAATAGGAGACTTTGACCACAATTCAGATGAGAATCCTCAATACTTGGCCAGAAGTTATGAGGATGGATTTCCTCCCGATTGTTTTGTGTAAGCTCTTCTATAGGGGTCAGCTACAGTAAGCAACGTCTGAGTGTACTTATTAGATTGGAGTCTCACAGGTAAAGGCATGCCTCCCATTCCGCTGATTTGTGTATCACACTGAGTATCAGCCGTCCAAATTCCTGGCATGGGTCTACAACACACATGCTTAGAGACTGAAATACAGCTGCTTATGGAACTTTTACCACAAAAAAGTTAGGTGTGTACAAATTTAGACACCCATAAAACTCAGGGATAGATGACTAGGGGGTTTGGGAATCCCAATGGGGCCTGAGTATGGGATATGACCTTTTCTGGCATCCACTTTTCACTCTGTGTTTCAGTAGAGATCTATTTCAGTGCTTTGGCTCACACCATCATCAGAAACGGCTCCATGTGCTCAAAAAGTTCTAGTACTGCAAAATGAAGTCTTAGAAACAGTTAAACTACTCTGTCTTTAATAATTCTAATCCTAATCTGAAAGGCATTCTAGCAACACAGATCTGTAATACTCTTGTTTACACTTATTTTTACAGTTAATCATTACCATAGTAAGCCATGCAGTTAAATGCAGGTTCTCAAACTTTTCAATTCGTGACTCCTTTCACATAGCAAGCCTATGAGTGCAAGCCCCCCCCATCACTCCTTTTATGAATTAAAAAGACTATTATAAATGCTGGACTTGAGGTGGAGGCTGACAGCACAACCCTTAACTTTCTGACCCCAAGTGTTAAATTATGTAACCAATGAGCATTTGCTCAAAATGTATGTATGAGCTCACAATGAAATTTTTATATTTACCTATCACATCGTTTGATCAGTGGTTCCCAATCTTTTCAGTTACATGACACTTCAATGAGACAAAATTCCATGGTGCACACTTTTTCAGCTGCATTAATTGCCCCTAAACACCACATTTACATTTATTATGGTTACAGTTTTGCTAGAGATTTGCAACATAGTGCATACAACAAGCAAAACAAGGATCAAATGCATTAGTGTTTCAAATCCCACCACAGAATATACCATTTTAGACAGCAAGCACAGACATTTTCCAAATCTGCTCAATGTCATGCTAGGGAGGTTGAGTAAGAGTAACCACTGAAAACAGACTCCCCTCCCCACCATCTTGTTGTAGCCAGGATGCAGCATCTAAACTGTGTTCCAGCTCCAAGAGTCTCCTGCCCTCCCTCCCCATTGCCACAGCAGGAAGTGGGGTGGCGGGTTCCCCGCCAGCTCATTCAAGCTGGGAAGCAGCATTTCAGCTGCCTCTTGGTACAAACAGGGTCCTATGAGGTTGTCATTTCCCCCTCAGTGGCAAAGATGAAAAATTTACATTTCACAGCACACTGGTTGAAAACCACTGCTTTAGATGACCAGTGCCCACAATGCAAGTTAATGCAGAAAGCTGAAGAAAAAAATAGAAAAATGCAAATGTCACATTTTCAGCAAGATCACTCTTTGCAAAAGAAGGGCTATAAAAATGGTCTCAAACTAAGCTTAAAAACTTAAAGATGACTCTCCTACACGCATCTCTACATTTAGAACTAGACTCTTACAATTTATAGGAGTCTTGCTCAGAAGATTACAAAGACCATGATTTACGATAAATTAAAGTCACATTTGTCATGAAAGTCATGGAAGTGAAAAAGATGGAGCTTTTCTTGCATAGTTTCCTCAAGTTAGAAAGTTTAGTTTCAACACAGTTAGATCGTGACATACCCATAGCAGTTTCACTCATTGCAAATGCCTCAGCTAAAAACATAAGTTTTCGAACATTTGTATTACGTGCTCAATATCCACTTTGACCTAAAACTAAACCAAACATCCCAGATACCCAATTGGCAACCTCAACATTTTTAAATGTATTCCACCAGATGTCATGTGGTTTTGATACTTGTCCACTCCTGACTTCACTGTACTTTTTTCTATCCTAGATTATATTTTCATTGCATATTTTTTCCTCTCTCTCCCTGCCATGTTAACATCAACTCCCTGCTCCCAATACATTTTCTACCTCTCCTTCCTCCCTTTTTTGCACTTTCAGTTCTGTATTTTTATTTTATACTCCCAGTCTGTCTCCCAGCTACAATTATACCCTTTCACCCTAAGATAAACAGTAACTTCAGTCACACAGCATCTACCTTCTCTCCCCCACAGAAAAGAGTAGTTGCATCAGGTGTTTTGCTCCCCTGCTCTCACCTCCTCTCTGGGAAAGAGTACATCAGTTCCCCAGTCCCACTCAGGTCCCCACAGATTGCTACGAGCCCTGAGTGAGCAGGTGTTTCTAATAAACCTTGACAACATGTGATAGACCTGTATGTTGAGCTATAACCATAAGAGCAGACAGGGAAGGTAGGCTTTTGCTAGAAAAGCCATGAGTTACTTATGGTCTTAGAACTGTCGATCAAGGCAGATTTGAAGTCAGGCAGTTTTCCTCAGCCTCTGATGTTCTCACCTTTGGCCTTTACTCTGAAGGATTAGTTTGGCACCAATCTACATCAGAGAAACACAAACTCCATGGTATTATAGTACAAAAATACATAACCTCATTAACAATGTTTACATGGCTTCTAGGTACAGCTTGAGTTTAAAGACTCTAAAAAATAAGATCTGAATTCACTGGGAAGACTTTAGTGCAGATCAGTCTTACTCAGAAATGCAGAAAGAAAATGAATGTTCTAAAGAATAAAAAAAACTTGACTTTCAACACACTAACATTTAAAATTCCTTATTTTTTTCCCCTCACATCACATTTTCTAGTACAATTACTGTTATATTTATCGAGGAATTTTTTTTTGCAGGACGCATTGTATTTAAGGCTTTATTTTATGACTAAGAATCTATAAATGACTCATGAACATTTTAAGACATTCAACATGTGGCACCCTTGAAGCTAGTTCTTCACTGGAAGATGCTAGTAAGAACAGAATGTTGCTATTAAAAGGCATCCACCTTCTCAAAGTTTTACGAAGTGAAACATGTCCCAAGAGACTCTCAAAACTTGGAAACTTAATTAAAATTATTTTCTAATAGAAGTGGGTAAGAAATATGCTGTGTCTGGAGGATCTTTAGGGATATTTCTCTTGCATAATAAGGTAAGACTAATCTACCACACACAGTAAATCCCATGCAATTTAGTCACTGCAGTACATTAAGTTGACACGCTTGTTCAGAACAGCATTTGACATTGTATTTTCATTCACTAGGTATGTACCCAAATGCTTAAAATTAGATATTAGAAAGCCAACAACAGTACTGTAGACCTTACGCAACTCTTCAACATAATACAGACTTGAACATTAGGTTAACCATGTTATCTTGACCAATGTAAGTTCAATTTGAAAAATGTCAGTCTAATTTCAACCCCAACAGACAAAACCAATACAGATCTGTGGAAAGACTAGAAATGTATCTACCCCTTGTGAACTGTTTTCTTGCATAATGAAAGAACATTCCCTCAGATCTCACAACACCTCAATTACATTTCAACTTCACAATAAAGTCTGTTCTCCCACAACTTCTGTTCCACATTATAACTCAGTAACATGCCCAATATTTCTGCTTCTAAAACCATTTCTGCACAAGAGTGTCACGTTAGTCTGTTTTTACTATGTTGGCTAACATCCTAAACCAGAACAGTATAATTATAAGAACAGATATTTATGCAAAATTTCGATTTGAAAATATTTCCAACATACACCTCCAAACCTCGAAACAGTTCTGTGGCCTGCTAATTATTAAGCATTTTTAACACACACACTGGGGAAGTGGGTCTCACCCACAAAAGTGTGTTAATAAAATTTATTTATTAGGTAGTCTTTAAGGTGCTACAGGACTGCTTGTTATTTGTGACACTGCTTAAGAGTAAGTACAACCATTTTTAAAAAAAATTATACTGGAAATATGCTATGAGAAAGTCAGAAGACTAAGCACACCTAACCCACACAAAAAATAATCAGGTTCATGAGACTCAGGATTTTTGGGACAGATATGGCAATTTCCTACAATGTCTGCAGAAAGCCTTACTATATTAAGGTAATGCATCATGATGGACCAGAATTGTATGTAACCTCTCAAGGGAAGAGATGTGACCGGGACGTTCAAAAGACTGTATACAAAATGTGCCAAAAAATATGGGCTCCTGGGATACTCAGTGATAAGTGGATTTTCTGGATAATCAGAATAATGAATATTATCCAGTTTGGATTATGCAAAAGAAGTCTTTCATATTACTCAAGGAGAGGACGTAACAATAGCTGTAATGGGACTGAGCTATAATCCATCTAGCCCAAGTATCCTGTCAAGCTACCAATGGCAACCACTTCAGAGGGAATGAATAGAAGACGGCAACCATCAAGTGATCCATTCCCTTTGGTGTAGTGCCAGCATCTGGAAGACCATGGGCTGAGGAATATCTGGAGCCTAAGGATGTGTACTTAACCACAATGGCCAATAATCATTGATGGACCTACCCTTCATGAACTTTAATTCTTTTTCAACCTAGTTACATTTATCTTCACAACATCTCCTGGCAACAAGTTTTACAGGTTGACTTTGTGTTATTAGGTACCTCCTTTTGTTTGTTTTAAATGTGTTGCCTATTAATATCATTGGGTGATTACCTGCTACAGAAGATCAAGATCAAAAGGCACGATTCATATAAAGAAATGAGTGACCTGCCCAGCTTTTGCTTTGGTTCTGAATTTAAGGCACATAAATATATAATCATAGGGTAAATCTCAACTATGTGTTTTGAAGGTGCACCTCAACCTTTCTTAGACTCTCCCTGTGTTACATAATAGCCTAATCTTTTGCAGGCTGTAATGCCTTGGCTTTGATAGTTGAGTCTAAGAACAGAACAGCAGCCATACTGGAACACACCGAAGATCCACATTGCCCAGTATCCTGTCTGCTGACAATGGCCAAAACCAGGTGCCCCAGAGGAAGTGAACCAAACAGGTTAACACTCTCTCTCCTGCTATCCCTCTGCACCTGCTGAAAAACAGAGGCTAGGGACAACATTCCTTACCCATCCTGGCTAACAGCCATTAATGGACCTTACCTCCATGAATTAATCTAGCTCTTTCTTAAATCCTGTTAGTCTTAGCCTTCACAGCCTACTCTGGCAAGGAGCTCCACATTTTGACTGTATGCTGTGTGAAGAACTTCCTTTTCTTTCTTTTAAACCTGCTGCTCATTAATTTAATTTGGAGTCCTCTAGTTCTTATATTCTGCAAACAAGTAAATAATTATTCCTTGTTCACTTTATCCACACCACTCAATTTTATATACCTCTATCATATCTCCCTCCCCCACCGCCTCCTTTTTTCTAAATTGAAAAGTCCCAGTCTCTTTAGCCTCTCCACATATGGAACCCATTCCAAACCCCTAATAATTTTAGTTGCCTTTTTCTAATGACTGAAACAACGTGACCACATCTGTATGCAGTATTCAAGATGTGGGCATACCATAATTTTACATAAGGGCAATAAAATATACTGTCTTATTCTCTTCCCTTTTTTAATGATTCCTAACATCCCGTTTTTTTTTGACTGCTGCTGCACACTGCGTGGATGTTTCCAGAGAACTATCCATGATGACTCCAAGATCTTTTTCCTGATTAGCTGTAGCTAAATTAGCCCCCATTTAGATTGTATGTACAGTTGGGGTTATTTTTTCCAATATTCATTACTTTACATTTGATCAACATTAAATGTCATTTGCCATTTTGTTGCCCAGTCACTCAGTTTTGTGAGATCCTTTTGAAGTTCTTCACAGTCTCCTTTGGTCTTAACTACCCTGAGCAGTTTAGTAACAATTGCAAACTTTACCACCTCATAGTTTACCCCTTATGCCAGATACAGGATATCTGATACACAGGAAATCACACTAGATAATCTAATGGTCCATTCTGCTTTAACTCTATGACTAAAAACTAAAATCTACCAAACCCCTAGTTAAAGTTGGGGGTTACTTCTGGAAAGCTAACATTTGAAGATTCTTTTACTGTCTGAATAGGTTTATATAATGAATTTACCTTAGAGAAGGAGCTGTGGAGGAACACTTAACGGTGAGCAATACACTGGTGAGTCCACTGAGCAGCAGTTCTCGAAGTGTGGGTCAGGACTCCAAAGTGGGTTGTGATCCTGCTGTAATCGGGTCACCAGGACTGGCGTTAGATTTGCTGCAGCCTGGGGCCATAGCCAAAGTTCAAGCCCCACTGTCTAGGACCAAAGCCAAAGGGCTTCAGCCTTGAGTGGTGCAGCTCAGGTTTCAGGCCCCTCTCTGCCTCAGGCTGAAGATACTGGGCTTCAGCCTCTCCCTCTTTCAAGCAGCGCAGCTTGGGCCTTAGCATTAGTCCCCCCTCCCCCCTCCTTGTGGGGTCATGTAACTTTTGTTGTTGGGAGTCAGGGGGGCTAACAGTGCAATGAAGTTTGAGAATCCCTGCTTGAGAGGACACGCAATGTAAAGATTGCTTAGGCAGTTTGGCTTCTGAGGAATCACAGTGTAAATCAGAGACCCATGAAGCCTTAAAAACTCATATCAAAAGGAAGGGAGATCCAGATCTCCACCAGGAGAGATGACACCTGGTAGCTGGAAACCTTTAAGCATACTCCACTAGCAGCAAGCACCCAGACGGGGAAAAAATGGTGCTGTCATCCAGAAATTGTAATGTTTGTTCAGAATACCAAACAGATCACCGGTTAAGGCACTTGAAATGTGGGATACCCATTTTCAAATCCCTGCTCTACCTGACCTGAAGTAGGGACTTGTGCTGAAGTCTTCCCCTATACCAGGTCACTACAGTAACTAGGCTATTGGGTATTCTCTGGTAGATCTTAATCTCTCCTGTTGAAACTATTCCACTTAATATAATTACTTACTGTGTCAAAGAGAGAAAGAAATTATACAGCTTGGAAGGTAAGGCATTTACTTCTCCAAATCAGACAAACCAAGAATTTAAAAAAAGTCTCCCACACTACAGCCAAGTGCCCTGACCACTGGACTATTGGTATAAGGAGGTGAGGGGCTGAGCTCTATTCATGAGAAAAACAAGCATTAGCCCTAGATTAACTGCAGAAGGGGTTCATGACTGTGAACCCCAATCAAATGCTGGTACATCCCTCTGGACTCAACTACCTAATTTCCTTTGGGCAGTAGTGCTTAGTCTCTACCACTCACTTCAGTATCTCCCACTGACTAGTTTAGGCATCTCACCACTCAGCTTGCTGGCTTTTGTTAATCCCTTAGGTACCTTACTCTCCCTATTATGGTACAGGGAGAGTAAGACAGAGCTGAAAATTCCACCGAGCAGCAGAGTTACATGTTGTATGCCTAAGTCTCTCTGTGAGTCTAGCCTTTAAGGCCTAGTTAAATTCACTTGTAACTTCATGATATATGTACAAAGGAAAGAGAGTTCTTCTATGATTAATTTATATATGATGTTAATTTAATTCACTACTGACCCTGCAAACATGAAAAACAGCAGCTTTATCAAAAAAGTGCTCTGTGGTTCACAAATGAGATGTATCTGATAGTGAGTTTCGGCTCCCTGGTCTATACCTGAAAAATTACACCCTGCTTTGTATCTTTATGGTGAGCATGGGGAGACCAAGGAACCAGTCAATCTGACCAAAACCCAACAGTGTTCCCTCTAATCTTTTCCATCCATTTGTGGATTTTTTCATCCATGTGCAGAGTAAATTATGTGCACTGAGGCATGCATAAGTGTGCAGTACCAATAGAAACAAACCTAGCTGTGGGCGCTCTGCTAATCAGTGGGTGGCATTTGAATTTCTCCTGAACAGCCACAAAAGCACTCAACTTACAGGGAACATCCATTATTTGACTCTTTCCTACCACATGCCACCAGGGAAAGGTCATAGATGCTGTAGCAGCAGAGTTGCACAAGCAATGACCTCAAGGAGAAGAGTTATCTTTTGGACAGAAATTTATTCTGAAGATGTAAACATGCAACCCTGAGCTCTCAAGTGAGGTTCAGATAGCACTTCACAGCCAAAGAGTATCACTCTCAAAAGAACTCTGGACTTCACCTCCAGCAAAGCCTTCACCTTAAGAGGAGATGGTTGTACATATCTAGCCTTGACACAAACCACAGGAACATACCAACACTCCCAAGAATACTTAACTAGCCAAGTTTTTCACTAAAATGGCCACACCTCATTACATCACAACACTATCTTCTCCTTACCAAACTGCAGTTTCACCCTCCAGTTAATTGGATCTATGTTTAAGTCAAAACTGGAATCTACTAAGTTTTGTGGAGCCTTTGATTCCTAAAACAAGACACAAAATACTGCATAAAAGCCTCATTACATCAAATAACTGATCAGCTTTTCTCTCAGTTTCCAGTATTTTCCATGCTGTGTTCTTCAAATTCACCGCTAAACCTATTCTGATGAGAAAATTTGGAAAAACCTATGTTTGCGCTATGAAAAGCCTGTAAGGCAGACTGAAGGATTTCTTACGCCCCTCCCCACTCCCAACTGAAAGGCTATGTCTACACTAGAGCAATCCGTCAGATGTTTCTGTCAGAAGATATCTTCTGACAAGATTTCTATTGCAAGATCGCAGCCAGACTGCCAAGCGGATCGAAAGAGAAATCCATTCTGTCAACAGGTCAGCCAGACTGCCCATTCGCTCTCTCAACAAAACGGCCAACTGGAGGCAGAACACACAAGGCTGCCCAGTGTTCCAGAAGCCCTGTCTCTCAACAGAGGGGCCCCCCAGGATGTCCGGACTGGCCTTCTGTAGACAATCTGTCGACAGAAGCGTTCTGCCTCATGAGGGGCAGCAGAATGCTGTCAGCAAAAGTTCTACATTCTGTTGATTTACTCTTGACAGACTCCCTTAGCAACGTAGCCACTACATGGGTTTTATCACAACTCTACTGTAGACATAGCCGAAGTCTCTATTTCAGCATTTCCAAGTTTTACATCATGCTGGAGACAGGATCCAACTTCTGAGTCTACCACCAAGAAATCAGGTTAAGAAAGTGTTGCATACTAACACCACCAATCCTTACACAGGATTCATCTCCAAAGCAACACAATCCAGCAACCTAGATAGAGACTTCCAAATAGAGATTAACTCACAAAAAAACAGCAGATGAAGACAATTTGGAATGTGAAAGCAGCCAAAGAAAAGCGACCTAAAGAAATATCCTTTGGGATGTGACTCGGATTCACATTCAGACGGGGGTGTCATTTTAACCATTTCCAAGTTCTTTTTTGACTAAATCAAGACAGTACATACCAAAAGTTCATAACCAGCAGAAATTCCCAGCACAGATAGTTGCCATAGTTTGACAGCAAATGCACCTGTATTCCCCTAGTCACTTGAGGACACCCATTTCAAGTTTCTAGCTCCTAGACATCACTTTTCTTGGATGGAGACCTACACTTCTTCCTCATGACCAGGATTTTATGGACGCATCTCTCTGTGACTTACACTGGGACATCACCAACAAGCCAATAACCCATAGGCCAGCACCTGTGCTTTGCTTTCTCTCTGAGGACTACGAACAGTATTTTCAACAGTTACAAGCTACCACACAGCTTTCACTAAGACAGCATTTTTATTCTTAAGGCAAAAGCATTACAGAGAAAACATTTTAAAATGATAGGCGCTTATCTGCACATCAGAAGCTTACCAAAGGTCATCCATCAGTCTCATGGGGCTAGAAAAGTGGTCTTCAGTCTATTTACATATTACTTTTTTAAGCCAAATACTCTATTTTACTTGTGCTTGGAAACACAGTACGTGTGTTCCTCTCATATTGCAATCACTGTTTGAGTTCTTCAAAGATCTGTAGTAACCCTCCCCCATGGAGATGAGCAGAGTCATACTTATGCCTGGCCCACAGTAAAACAAACTTACTGCAGTGGCACACAATCTTTGAAGAAATGTATTGCAGTATCTCTTTCCTTTGCTAGTTCTTTCATGGTTAAATTAAGCATGGTACCTATCAAATAAAAACTTCCTTTACCTGCAAAAGTTCCCACTGCAGCTATGTATCTAAAACTGAGGAGTAGATCATGCTTTTTCTGAAGACAATGGCAGATTCCTTCCTTAAACGTCAAGAGGAACACGTGCAGAACTCAATAATAAGGCTTTTTAAAAGACTTCTTCTAAACAGGCATGAAAAGTTAAAATTGAAAATTTCTTTTTAACCTGTTAAGTTATAGTACAGCTTTAAATACAAACTTGTATTTGCTGTAATTAACATTGTAAAGTACCTAAACTATGAAAGTATAACAATCACTGTTCTAAACCTGGGGTATGTGACATTTTGTAATGGGGGGCACAGTGTGATCATCCTACCCACACATACCCGCCACAGCTTCCACTGCATTGCCAGTGCTCCGCTTTCTCCTGCAAGGCCTTCACCGCTGTGTTGCCAAGGGAATGCCTCTCCGGCCTCTGGGCCAGGGTCCAGAGGAGCCCTGAGACAAGTAGTGGGGGCAGCTGGTGATTTCCCAGCTTGATGAGGTATCCTCTTGAGATCCCTCCTGGGGTCCTCCCTTTGAACAACCCTCCCCTTTTGGGTCACCCTCTGTGGCCTTCCAGCATCCCCTTCCCAAGTGTCCCACTCCCTTCCAGAGCACACTTCCTGTGGCCCTGCCACAGGTCGGGGTAACCCCAGCTAATTGCAGGACTGAAAAAGGGGGCCGTGACCTAAAATATTTGCTCAACCCTGTCACTTATGTACCACAATCCAAACTACAAAACAAAAAAATCCCAAGCCTCACTTCCAAGCATAAATTCAGAGTAACACCATTCACTAGCAGAAGCTAGACTATAATTCAGCCTGCTAACATTGAGGTAAAGGTATTTCCATGCCACATACACAGGCTAAGGAGCAGAGTTTAATCAGCCTTAGCTAACTACTGTCTAGTTTAGGCTACTTTAGAAGCATGATGTATGTGAAGTTTATAACAATTTATTCATGTTAAGACTTTTACACTTCTAGTTTAACCTACAACTGAACTCTTTTCACTTACCTTATATATATCACAGCAAGACGCAGTAGCAAGTTTTACAATAAATGGCATTTCTCTTTATGAAAATTATGTTAATGATTCTGACAGCTGTAATCATCAGCTGACTATCTTCCCTATGCTACTGCCAATTTTCTATACAAAGAGCCAAAGTCATAGACCTCAGTCTGCAGAATCAGAGACCACAATGATTTCAAGCTCATTGAAATTTCTAGATACATTCACATATGCAAGCAATCCAAATTTATGGCAGATTAACTTCCCTAATGTGCATTTCTCTCACCTATAATATTTTCTTTAATTTGTCTATTTTTAATACATTTGATGTTACTTTTAATACAATAATTGCTAACTCCAGTTTAAAAAGACTTTAAGATCTTCTCTGAAGGTCTTATAAGATTGCTTTGACCAACACAAACAAATTCTAGTATATTTTACTGTATCTGAAGTATATTTAGAACATTTATATTACATCTCAAAACCCACACTGGACATCCAGCAGGTAAGTAAAATAGAATTTTCAATTGCTGCTACACCCACAAATACAAAGTTAAATGCTGCTTTACCAAGACACTGAAAACTATTAGAAGAATGCAGATAAGATTCACAAATGTAAGCAGGCACTTTAAAAACTCCTCAGTTCCCTATTTCCATGGCATATTTTCCAATTCTAGATTCTTCTTTACTTTAAGTGCAATAACAAATGACTAAAAAAAGATTGGTAAGAGTCATACATACTGTAACACAGATGTATTAAAAGCTACTCTAGTAAACCAGTTGGAGAAATTTGCAATTATTCTGTACTGAAAACTAAGTCAAAGATGATAGAACCGTAGCAATGGCAAGGGTTAGAAGACAGGTTTTATCATCCACACTAACTAATATGTAGAAAAAGCCACTATGGACTATAAAGTGGAAATATTAAAGTTACTATTTGTTCATCTATTCAACAAAACAACAAACATTTAAAGATCCTAAATTTAAATACTGATTTGGTATTTAATTCACAACTACTTAAAATATTCCCAAATGACCGAGATTCATCACATGATTAAGTTAATTTATGTAAATGTCAGAATGTGTGCAAGACTTGTTTCATACAACTAGAAACTCAAAACAGTGTCTGTTCAGTTGTTAGTCATTACCAACTGATCCTTACTAGCCTCTGCAAGTAGCTAGTGCTTACATTTTACATGAATTATGAAGAGAGGGGTTTGGGCATTCACCTTGAACTCTGTAAACCTACGTTTAATTCCTTGCTATCCCACCAAACTTCCCATGCAATCTTGGGCAGGTTATTAAGACTTTTCTATGCCTCACATCCCCTTTCTATGCCTCACTAAATACCTTAAAGTATGGCACCAAGTATAGTACAAATATTTGTAATTTCTGTTTTGACTCCAAGCATATATTTTGCCAACCAATATAGTATACTAGCCATTTAAAGCACAAGCTATTACACCGACACCACCAAATACCATTTGCAGCTTTTGCATCTTACATTACATTACATCAGTATTTCCATCATAAAGAAAGCTTTTGTTATGTACTGCAATTAGAAACTAAGAGTCTCGGCCTTTGAGGACTCAGTTCACTGTATCAGGCCCATCATGAGACAGTCTTGGGGTTATTTCACATCTTATAACATTAGACCTCTAATGTTTCATTCTAAATATGAAAAATTTCCTTTTAACCCAAATATGACTAAAACACCACCCTCTCAGAGATTTAGCACCTCCATGCAAACACCATACATTCTACAGAGTCCCATAATCTTCATCCTGTAGCACCAGATGAGTCTGTACCATTACCAAACCTACCCTCTGGAGCCCAAGAAAGTCCTGCACAGGAATATACTTTGGCTGCTGGTGGTGATTCTCTGGTTTAAATTTACTATTTTTTAAACATCTAAAAGGGATTATAGGACACAGCTGACAGCCACAGCAGGGGGCTGGACTCTACAACCTAGGAAGTCCCTTCCAGTCCTATGTTCTCTAAGTAGCCCCCAGCACTAATCCTCTTCCTTCTCAGGGCTCTCCCCTCACTCCTCACCCGAGGCCTGGAGTCCCCCTCCTCAAGGCCCGGCACCATGCAAGCCCCCTTGCTCGGTAAGAGGCACAGCTCTCGGCTACAGGGCGCCCCCACAGCCTTGTGAGAACCCTCTCAGCCCCCACTGGAGCGCGCTAAACTCAGTGGGGCAAAGCCCGTCCCCTGGGCGGCTCTCTTAGCCCTCGCAGGTGGGGCTCCCGGCCCACACTGTAGCTAATGTCAGGTAACGCGGCACGCCCCTCTGCTCCGAGCGGACCAGGCCCCCGGCCTCTCCCGTCCCCCGGCTGCGCAGGTACCTTGCGGACCCCCTTGTAGATGTAGAAGTAGAGCTCCCGGCCCACATTGAAGCAGAGCCGGTCGCCGTTGCCGCTCTGGTCGTTGACGTTGACGAAGGAGACGCGGACCGGGTTAGAGCCCTGGGAGTTGAAGGGCACCCGGTTGGGCCGGCTGTACTCCGAGTGGCTCAGCAGCTTGTACAGCCCCTCCCGGGTAGTGAACTGGGTCTTAATCTCGTTCATCTCCTTCCCTCCTCCCTCCGCCGCCATCTTGGAAAGGAGCAGTCATCCTGCCCCAGTGCCCGGATGTGCCCCCACTGCGCCGCCGCTCGCTCTACCCGAGGGCGGCCACGCAAAAGCCGTAAAGGGGAGGAGCTGGCTCGCCTGTTTACTGAGCCTGTGCGCATGTGCTAGATGGCCTGACGTCTAGGCGGCCGCTATTGGGGCAAAGGGGAGGAGCTTCTCTTGGGAGAGGCGGGGCCGGGGGTGTTTCTCCGGCGCTAGCAGAGGCGGCGGTGCCGCCCTGGAGGTAGAGCGGGGGTAGCGCACGGAGGGCGGGGTGCGGGCGTGCTCTTGCCTGCCAGGGCAGACGGCAGTGCAGAAGCTGCCTGTCAGACCTGGCGGGGGCTGGCAACACAGTGCCTTAGCCTGAGAGGGCACTGCGGGCAGACGGGGGCTCAAAGCCCATGGGAATGCCGAGGGGCTCAGGGCGATGCAATGTTTCTGTGGCAGGGCTTTAGCAGCCTCTTGCAGCGCTCTGAGGTGCTGGGTAACTTCTTATCGCTGTGCACCCGGTGCGTTCCCACCTGAGATAACTGCCAGGTGTGAGAGTCAGTCAGGAACACTGTGAGCCTTGGTAATTCCCTCATCTCTCTGGGCCTACACTCACCTCCTGGGATCTGTCACACTACTTGATTGCACGATGTCAGGGATCATTATTTAGCCAGTAAATGTACACTGGTCAATAGGCATCTGATCAAATATAAAGTAAAGGACCCAATTCTCATTTGCCCTCTGTTGCCACTCCAGCAGCATCGATAAAAGTGCCTCATTGGGTAGCAGTGGCCATGGAGGAAGTTGGCAGCCAACATGGGGCTGATGGAGTGGTTCTGTACCTGCTCTGCTGCTCTCCCCATCATGGTTCTTCTTGCCATATCATGGAGTCTACAGCCACCTGGGTCTAGTTCCTGGCATAAATAAGAGCAGTACTAGGTTATGTTTTACTATTCACTTTTGCAGTAGCTCTGCCCATTGTATGCTTCAATCATGCCTCCTCCCTCCATTGACATTCCCCCTCTTCTTCCTAAGTGTGTATGCATGGTCTGCAAAGAAAGCCAAAGTAGGGTGTTTTTTTGACTATGCCATTGGGGTAAACCCCATTATCCTGGGGGATTTTTAAAGTCTGATTCTGCCAACTTCATGAGTCCTCTCTGCTGGCAAAGCCCAAATTCAGGGGCTGGGATCACAAACATGCAGGAAAGCTAAGTGCAGACAGAAAGAAACTGAAAGAATCAAGGCCAAAAATTCCAAATAGAAAAAACATCAGTTTAAAAATACTGTAAAGTGAACTCAAACTGGTAAGTCAAATGGTTTGAGAAAGCTATGGGATTATTAAGTTCCATAATAAACTCCAACATATAACAGTAACAGAGAGAAAGCTGTGCTAGTCTATATGCTATCAAAACAAAAAAGCAGTCAAGTAGCACTTTAAAGACTAACACAATAATTTATTAGGTGAGCTTTCGTGGGACAGACCCA
Organism: Carettochelys insculpta; assembly: GCF_033958435.1. Classification (NCBI taxonomy): domain Eukaryota; kingdom Metazoa; phylum Chordata; order Testudines; family Carettochelyidae; genus Carettochelys; species Carettochelys insculpta. The sequence goes on from NC_134142.1 coordinate 23,178,218, forward strand.
CTTTTTCAGACCATAGCCATACCAGAACAGACTCAATATTTAAGGCATGGAGAACCAAAAATAGTAATCAAGGTGGACAAATCAGAAAAAAAATGATCAAAGTGAGCAAATCAGAGAGGAGAGGGGCAGAAGGGAGGAGGGGAAGTCAAGAATTAAATTAAACCAAGTATGCAAAGAAGCCCCTATAATGACCCAGAAAATCCCCATCCCAGTTCAAACCACGTGTTAATGTGTCCACCTTGATTTGTAAATCAACAGGGCCAGATGAATACCTGCAGACCAGCTACTCCAAGATAGGCCCAGAAAAGCCAAGAACAGAACACGACTATTACCTACAGCCCCCAACTGAAACCACTGTAATGCGTTATTAAAGACCTACAACCTACCCTTAATCAGGATGCCACACTCCAGAACGCCCTAGGTGACAGGCCTGTTCTCTCCTACAGACAACCTCCCAACCTTATGAGGATTCTCACCAACAGCCACAGTCTATCCTGCAGGAACACCAGTCCTGGAACTTTTCCTTGCAACAAAGCCTGCTGCCCGCTTTGTCCACATATATATTCTGGAGATACCATCACTGGACCTAACCAGATTATTCACAGAATCAGGGGTACATTCTCATGTTCCTCAACTAACATCAGATATGCCATCATGTGCCAACTATGCCCAGATGCTTTGTATATTGGACAAACTCTCTTAGACAAAGAGTTAATGGGCACAAAACAGACATCAAAACACTCCTGATCCACAAACTGGTCAACCAGCATTTTAATGGAGTGGGCCATTCTGTTAATGACTTGAAAGTTTGCATCTTATTGAAGAGGAATTTTCACAACACTCTTGAAAGAGAGGCTGCTGAACTCTCTTTTATATTCAAATTCGACACATTAACACGTGGTTTGAACCAGGATGAGAATTTTCTGGGTCATTATAGGGGCTCATTCTCATACTTGGCTTAATCTAATTCTTGACTCCCCCCACTTCTGCCCCTCTACTCTCTGATTTGCTCACCTTGATAATTTTTTTGATTTGTCCACCTTGATTACTATTTTTGGTTCTCTGCACCTTAAATATTGAGTCTGGTCTGGTATGGCTATGGTCTGAAGAAGTGGGTCTGTCCCACAAAAGCTCACCTAATAAATTATTTTGTTAGTCTTTAAAGTGTTACTTGACTACTCTTGTTTCAACATATAACAATGTCATTATCACTGCAAATTAGAAGATATCTTTATGAAAATGCTCCCAATGGTTTGTAACGTTTTGTAGCATTTTAAAAATGAAAAGTATATTGGTTGATAACATACTGTATTGGTAAAGCAGCATCTTTTTTCACTGTGTTGCTGCACAGTACTGTTGCTGCCAGTGCTTTCATAGCATCTGAATTGCGCCTCTCATCACCCTTTTTAATATTTAGGATTGTGCTGATCTTGCCTCTACATGTTAGCTCTGCTTGTATCATAGGTTTGAAAATAACGCTGTTGTGCATATATGTGATTAATAACATCTTATATGCTATGCAGGGAAAGCAATCTAACATTTCTTGCAATTTTTAAGAAATCTGTACTTTTAAACATTCAAAGATTTGTTTCATTGTTGTCTTTTATTGTTATGTACAGAAGTTTCAAGTTCCAACTGAAACCTCCCAAAACAAAAGAAGTGTTTCTCGAGGAAAAAATGGTTACCGACCTCTTGTAACTAAGAGGTGTTGCTCATATCTGTTCAAACAGGTGTGTGTGCAAGCCATGTAAACAATTGTCAGAAGGTTTTCCCTAACAGTACCTATCAAGTCAGCTGTAGAGCCACCTAGAGTGGGGCCCTTAGAGAGGTGTATATAAATCCCTGCTGACATTCCAACCGCTCATTCCTTCTTGCCGGAAGACTCAGAGGGAAGGCGAATGAGATTTGGGATAAGTATCCAAGAGGTAGCTGTGTTAGTCTTTATCTTCAAAAACAAGAAGAAGTCCTGTGGAACCTAATAGACTAAGGCTGGGTCTATACTAGAGAGTTTTGTCAACAGAGGGGCCTTCTGTCGACGAAACTCAGGGAGCCTTTATGCACTTAAAGCATTCTGTTGACAGCTTCTTGACAGAATTCTGCAATTGCCTCGACAGTATTATCCCTCAAAAATTTGAGGCATAGCAATTTGTCAACAGAGTACTTCCTGTCAGTAGCCGTGTCTACACGTGCACGCTACTTCAAAGTAGCGGCACTAACTTCGAAATAGCGCCCGTCACGGCTACACATGTTGGGCGCTATTTCGATGTTAACATCGACGTTAAGTGGCGAGACGTCGAAGCCGCTAACCCCATGAGGGGATAGGAATAGCGCCCTACTTCGACGTTCAACGTCAAAGTAGGGACCGTGTAGTCGTTGCGCGTCCCGCAACATCGAAATTGCGGGGTCCTCCATGGCGGCCATCAGCTGAGGGGTTGAGAGATGACCTCTCTCCAGCCCCTGCGGGGCTCTATGGTCACCGTGTGCTGCAGCCCTTAGCCCAGGGCTTCTGGCTGCTGCTGCTGCTGCAGCTGGGGATCCATGCTGCATGCACAGGGTCTGCAACCAGTTGTCGGCTCTGTGGATCTTGTGTTGTTTAGTGCAACTGTGTCTGGGAGGGGCCCTTTAAGGGAGCGGCTTGCTGTTGAGTCCGCCCTGTGACCCTGTCTGCAGCTGTGCCTGGCACCCTTATTTTGATGTGTGCTACTGTGGCATGTAGACATTCCCTCGCAGTGCCTATTTCGATGTGGTGCTGCACAACGTCGATGTTGAACGTCGACGTTGCCAGCCCTGGAGGACGTGTAGACGTTATTCTATTTTGATGTCACTACATCGAAATAAGCTATTTCGATGTAGCATTCACGTGTAGACGTAGCCAGTGTGAGAAACTTCTGTCAACAGAGAGGGCTTCTGGCTGCCGGGCAGCCCTCTTTGCAGAGCTGCCATTCTGCTTTCTGGCACCAGGGAGCAGTGCAGTCTGGCAGTTCTCTGTGGACAGAGCACGTTGTGTGTAGATGCTTGGGGGGAGTGTCGGGTTTAAGCTGGGGGGGGCGGGTCTGGGTACACAGTGCTGGAGCATAGGGTCCATTGGAGTTGCTGCGGGGCACAGAGTATGTTCCTGGTCTCCTTCCCCTTCGGCTTGGCCATCATGCTGGCTGGCCACATGTCACCATTGCCCTGGGAGGCAGGGGATAGGGTTAGCGCCAGGGCAGCAGCTGGAGCAGAGGCACCGTTGGGAGAAGAGCGTCCCCTGGTTGAGCTTGGAGGTGCCTGCTCCTCATGTTTCCTGCAATGTGACCTGCCCTGGCACTCACAGCACCCCCCCCATGTGTGACATCCCACCCCACAACCTCCGTATGTGACCCCCTCTCCTCTGTGTTACTCCACCCCATCCTCTGTAGGTGACTCTCCAACCTCTGTGTGACCCCTTCATGCCTGTGTTACTCCACCCCATCCTCCAAGTGTGACCCCCAGCCTCTGAATGTGACTTCCTCAGCCTCTGTGTGACCCCCCCACCCCATCCTTCATGTGTGACCCCTACCCATTACCCCACCTTACAGCCCCAGAGTGTGTTACCCACCAGCATCCCCATCCTCTGTGTGTGACCCCTACCTCTGTGTTACCCCACCTCCCAACCAATGAGAGTGACCCCCTCCAGCCTCCAAGTGTGTGGGGTTTAAACTGGGGGATGGGGGGGAGTAGTTTGGGGATAAGTGTCTTTCCCCACCACCACTCAGATTAACTATAGTAATAAAATGATAATTAACTATAATAAATAAATTTTGTGTTATTTTATTATTAATGTATTTTCCCCTTTTCTGTGAAATAACTGCTATGAATATATAAACGTGAGAGGATGCAACTTTACATTCATGCCTCAGGCATAAAATTAGGTAGTTATGGCATTGGTTTCCCTCCTTGATTTGCTACTTGACTTGTCCTGAGCATGCTCAGTAACACTGATGAAGCCACTGTTCTCAGTCTGCACCCCACACCTTCACTCTGCCCTGCCCCACATCACAGCATGCACAGGTCACCCCGCTCCCCAAAATCTGAAATGGTGCCCCTGCTCAAGGAGCACTGTGAACTCCAGGCACACATTGGGAAGAAGCTGTTCTAGAATTTAGCTAAAGTGATTCAGGAGTTGAAGGCACGGCAGCTGAGCATTGCCTGTTGATTCACCATGCAAAGCAGAAGCTCCCCAGTCAAGTAGACCTTATAGGTGAAAAGGTCCAGCTTTTTTGTCTCCTTTGATTTCAGGGCAGGATCTAGCTGACCTTTTTTACGCACACATCTCATAGAGCTGGAAGGGACCTTAGGAGGTCATCGAGTCCAGTCCCTTGCTCTCTTGGCAGGACCAAGCACCATCCACCTTGCCACTCTCTATTGATTGCCACATTAACTACTAAGGCTCCTGGCTGAGAGTGCATGAAAAGCTGATCATGCCCTTTCTGCAGCATGAAATACCACTCTCTGCCCCTTTAGCTGTGAGTGATATGGAGGTCAAGCTCTGCCACAGCACCTTAGAGGTGGCTGTATGGTTTTTATGAGGGGAAATGCTACTTCGGAAGGACCCCCCTGGGGCAAGAATATTTACCATTGGGTCCAAGACTTCAGTCACATCATCTGCCTGGAGGTGTAAGTTTTGGGCCACTCTTCTGAGAAGGTCCTAGTGTGCCCTATTGTCCAAAGCAGGAGTGTGGTGGTGGAGGTGCCAGCCACCAACTCATCCAGCAATGAGGCTCTTGGGACTGGGTCCTCCTGCCCCTCTGGCTTCCTGGATGCTGGCCCAGGCATGTATGCCATATCGGGGATGATTTGTGGCACAGTACCACCTAGGGGGCCAGTTCCACAGCTGCAGCTGCTTGTGCAGGCCCAGGGTCCTTGTGGCGTAGAGGATCCTCCAGAGGTCTGGGAGTATGCTGTGGTACCAATGGGGCAGAAAGAAGAGCACAGAGCACAGAGACCACTGATGCTGCCCTGGAGCCCTGACCTTTACCTCAGTGATAGACCTAAGGGGTCCAAAAGGGCCAATGGACAGGCCTTGCTTCTGTGAGGGACAACTACTACTGGTGCCAGCACATCCTGTGGCTTGTGATGCCTGGACCAGTGTAAGGACCACAATAAAGACAACCATTACAGACTGTTTCTGGAAGCCAATGACTGCTCACCTGAGTCCAATGAGTAGTCTGAGCCAGACCACAGAGAAGCAGAGCCTGACAGTGCCAGGAAACAGTACCACAGCTATGGGGAGTGATACTGTAGCATCATTAGCTTGCCCCAGTGCTGAACTGGTGGTAGTGCTGGCAACAATGCCACAAAGGATAAAACATATGATGCCATCACAGGTGGCAGTGCCAGTGCCAGGACTTGCATCTTCATCTGAACCCAAGCTGGTGCTCACCCTGCCAGTCCTGTGGCAGTAGGGTCCTGTGCGGCCCCAAAAGTGTCACACATGCGGGTATCTATCTGGACTTCCACCTCCTCCCAAGTCGGGGAGTCCACAATCACTGAACATAATAGAGACCCTGGTAGGGTGAGAGTCAATGGTGCTGAAATCAGACAGCCAGTCTGTTGGTGCCCTGGCATAGGGTGCACCTACGGATATCCCTGTGTGGCTTCTGCGTGTGGGACCTATCCCTGTCAACCTGCTTCTTCTTGTGCAGTATGTGGAAGTGGGAATGTTGGTGCATGCTCGAGCCCTCTGTGTGTCCTGGGGAATGGCATTTGTATTTTCTGGAGGCATCCTTCTTTGGTGCCAAAACATGCTGCTCTGAAGTCAGTGCGCTGTGCACCACTGTAGCCAGTGCTGCCTCTGGTGCGGGCTGAGGGTGACGGCTGCCTCCATTAAATGAGCTTGAGGTGATCATCCCACTCCTTTGTCCTGGGTCTAAATCTCCTGCTAATGGGGCACTTCTCTGTTTGATGGCCCTCTTCCAGGCACTTTAGAGAGGATGCATATGCATCACCCTTGGGCATAGTCTTCCTGCAGTGCTCTCAGGACTTAAACACCTGAGATCAAGGCATATCCCAGTCAGAAGGACTAGGAATGACTGGGAGGGTGGGGAGGTGAAATCTCCTGAAGGAACTAACTATAATTCTATTAAACTAAGCTAAACTGCAACATATTAAAATATTTTCAACCAGGTAGGCACTTGGGAGTCAAGAAACCAAGGTAGCTTCAACTACTGCTATTAACAGTGAGAAGGAACTGAGCAGATGGTAGGTCACCAGAGTCCTATATACACTGCTATAAGGGTACCACTCCAGGGGGGCTCCACAGCTGACTCAATTACTGCTAGGGAAAACCTGCAGATGATCATACAAGTGATGCATGCACACACCTAAGTGAATAGTAACACAGAGAAAGCCTTGCTAGTCTATATACTATCAAAACAAAAAAGCAGTCAAGTAGCACTTTAAAGACTAATAAAATAATTTATTAGGTGAGCTTTCATGGCACAGACCCACTTCTTCAGACAATAGCCATACCAGAACAGACTCAATATTTAAGGCACAGAGAACCAAAAATAGTAATCAAGGTGTACAAATCAGAAAAAAAAATGATCAAGGTGAGGAAATCAGAGAGTAGAGGGGTTGGGGGGGGAGTCAAGAATTAGATTAAGCCAAGTATGCAAAAGAGCCCCTATAATGACCCAGAAAATTCGTATCCCGGTTCAAAATTTGCATCTCAGTTCCATATCCTAATGGAATGGATATGAACAAGGCACTCAAAGAAGAAATTCTGATGCTGTGCCTTCTGGTAAAGCCAACATGAAGTGACAAGACTAGCTCTGTAATTAAGTAGTAGCAGATCACAGAAGAAAACATGCATGCATGCACCTGGAACATTTCAATGATACATGCACATGGTACTAGTATGTCACACTGGTGTTCTGCACAATCATGTGACATTCCTCCTCTCGAGCCTCATTTTTGTACAGCTGAGTGCAGTTTCACAGAATTACCATGATTCAGTTCCTAATGCCTATCAGTGATGAACATACTGGAGGTGTTGGGGGCTCCTCAAATCAACAGAGTGTTTCCTCCACATGGGGTGGGACAGAACCCAAGTGGTACAGAGGACAGATGGAACTCCATGTTGTGAGTCCCTGCACATGATGTTATTAGGGATTATGTGGGGCTTGCAAGGGCTTCTGGTTCCTCGAGACGAGGAATCCCAGTGGGATCTTTCAGGGAAACTAATTCATGGAGGAGCACACTGCTATGTTTGCCACCCTGTCACTGTGAAAGAAGAGCACACCAGGAGTCAGGAAGATGCAGGTGTTTTGCAAAGCAGATATAGTATTATGAACTGAAGCCAGTTAAGAGAGAACTTACAATAGGAAGATATGTTTTTACCATCTACTATGCAGATGTTATGCGGGAGACCAGTGTTTCTCAAATTGTGAATCCTGATCCAAAAGGGAGTGGCAGGGATATCACAATTTCATTTTACGGGTGGGTCATGATATTGCCACCTTCACGTCTACACTGACTTCAGAGATGGACGGCCAGAGAGTGGTGGCTGCTGACTGAGGGCCTAGACCTGCAGACAACAACACAGAAGTAAGAGTGGCAATGCTTTACCATGCCACCCTTATTTCTACGCTGCCACTGGTGGCACCCCTACCTTTAGAACAACTCCCTCCTAGCAGTCACTATGTTCCAGTGGCTCAGCTCTAAAGGCAGTGCTGCCTCCAAGAGTAGTGCAGAAGGGTAGCAGAAGCACAATTCCCCTTCAAAGAGCCTTCTGACACCTCCCCACCCCAAACTTCTTTTTGGATCAGGACCCCTACAGTTAAAATACTGTGAAATTTCAGATTTAAATACAGTAGCTGTCAGTAATTATATTTACAATGTTAAAAATCCTACAACAATGCAAGTGACCAAAATGGACTAGCAGGGCACTACTTATGTACTATATGAGGAAGGGAAGCCATACACACTTGAACAACCATATAGAAATAAGTTAGTTTTTAAAACTGTGAATTAGATCTTAAATTCAAGAGAGAAAAAGGCAGCACAAACTGAAAAGCATGCGTCTTATCTCAATTTGCCAGTCTTTGTTTAAATATAACGTTGAACAGAGCAAAAAAACAGCAAAACAAACAACACGTAGTTTAAAAAAATTGCTCAGATGGCTGCTGTCACACAGAGGAGGGTAGAAATATGAGTATTAGCATCAGAGGAGCCATGGAAGTTAAGCAGGCTGGGGTGGATAAAATAAACAAATATTGAATGGGGAGTTTTATTGCATTTAACTAATATAAAACTATTCAAACAAGCCACCCATTCTTCATCAAGGGCTTGCTGAAATGGATCACCAGAAACAGATTTTTAACATCACTAAAATGGCGAAGAATGTGATACTGTACATTTTTGTGCCATAAAATTATTTTTATACCTCAGAAGTTCTTTATTTACTGTTTTAGCCCCATCTAGAGAATTCTTACTGCACTGCAATAAGGGAGCCTTCATACCGAATCACTTATGTTGAGTCTCTACTTTTAAGAAGCAGTATCAAACGCTTACAGACAAAGACCCAGGGCAAATCTGAAGGGAGGCACAGTAGGGAGTACTAATATCTAAGGATAGAATTAGTAGCTTGCCTAGAGTCACAAAGGAAACTCATGGCAGAAGAAGATATTGAACCCAGCCATTCAGAGTTGCAGGCTAGCACCTTAACTATTAGATGAGACTTCCACGATTGGTGGTTTATGCCTCCCCTGTCCACAGACTGTCAGAAAAGAGTCTGACCCTTGAAACACACTAGAGCAGCCCTGAAGCTACCCTAACCTGCACCTCTAGATATAATGACCTACTGCAGTAGCACAGTACGCTCCAAACACAACCCCTCCCACTACCAATAGACATCCAGCTGCCCCCATGATCCCAGAATATTGCTTAGGCTGGGAGGACCATCTGCAATGGGACAGAGTCAGTATATCTAGCTCTTTAATCTCAGAGCCTCTAGGGGTTCTAGTCCCAAGCCTAGATAAAGGAGAAGGGTTGCTCACATGAGTGTCGATGTGCTGATCCTGAAACAACAATACGAATGAAATCTGATGCCAGTACGACTAACTGATAAAAGATGCTGGCTTGGATGTCACCTGGATAAAAAAAGTCTGCAGCACCAATTGAGCGATCGGGGTTGGGCCAATAAGTTGGCTACCAAAAGAAAATTACAACTAACACATATACTAGCAATTGGAATGTGGAAATTCCAAACTCTGTGGGTGACTGGAAAGTTAGAGCCATTTTGAAAGGAGATGGAGAGATACTGATGCAGTATACTTGGATTGGTGGAGATTGGCGGTCGGTTTCTAGTGGAGTGCCCCAAGGTTTGGTTCTGGGTCCTGTTCTGTTCACCGTATTTATCAATGACCTGGATGAGGGGTTGGATTGCACCCTCAGCAAGTTTGCGGATGACACTAAACTAGGGGGAGAGGTAGATACACTGGAGGGTAAGGACAGGGTCCAGACTGACTTAGACAAATTGGAAGACTGGGCTGCAAGAAATCTGATGAGGTTCAATAAGGACAAGTGCAGAGGCCTGCACTTGGGGTGGAAGAATCCCAAGCATTGTTAAGGCTGGGGTCCGACTGGCTCAGTAGTAGTTTTGCAGAAAAGGACCTGGGAGTTGTAGCAGATGAGAAGATGGACATGAGTCAACAGTGTGCCATTGTAGCCAAGAAAGCTAATGGCATATTAGGTTGCATCGAGAGGAGCGTTGCCAGTAGATCCAGAGAAGTGATTATTCCTCTTTATTCGGCTTTGGTGAGGCCGCATCTGGAGTACTGTGTCCAGTTCTGGGCCCCCAGTTATAGGAAGTATGTGGATACACTGGAGAGGGTCCAGCAGAGGGCGACTAAAATAATTAGGGGGCTGGAGCGCATGACTTATGAAGAAAGGTTGAGGGAATTGGGACTGTTTAGTCTGCAGAAGAGAAGACTGAGGGGGGACTTGATAACAGCCTTCAACTTACGGAAGGGAGGCTGCAAAGAGGCTGGAGAGAGGCTGTTCACAGTGGTCACGGATGGCAGAACATGGAACAATGGTCTTGAGTTGCGGTTCGAAAGGTCCAGGTTGAACATTAGGAAAAACTTTTTCATGAGGAGGGTGGTGAAGCAGTGGAATGGTCTACCCAGGGAAGTAGTGGAGTCTCCATCCCTGGAGGTGTTTAAGTCTCGGCTCGACAAAGCCCTGGCGGGGCTGATCTGATGGGTTTGGTCCTGCTTAGAGCACAGGGCTGGACTCGATGGCTTTTTTAGGTCTCTTCCAGCTCTATTGTTCTATGATTCTATGAGATGTGTTGGATGGCATCGGGAGAGATGTGTGGTTGCAAAGTCAATTGGTCAGGGAACAAAATGAAACATGAGGCAGAAGTCAGATTCCTTCTTAGCAAAAGAGCTAGAGGAGCATTGTTAGGATATAAACCGGCGAATGCAAGAATGATGTTCGTGAGAATCAAAGGAAAGCTGTTCAACATCTCAGTCATTCAGGTGTACACACCCATGTCAGTCAGTATGGAGGAAGAAATTGAGCTATTCCATAAAGACTCAACAAAGATGCTGGAGGAGATACCACAGAGAGATGTATTGCTCATCAGAGGACATTGGAACACGGAGGTCAGAACCGATAATGAAGGTTGGGAGAGAGTCATGGGAAAGTCTGGATATGGAGAAAGAAAGGAACAAGACAAGAAACTACTAGAGTTTGCTACGGTGCACGAGATGGTGATGTGCAACATGAGATGCCAACAAAAGGATTGTAGCAAGTGGACATGGTGGTTGAATGACAGGAAGTCCAAGAACACGATAGATATTATTTTGATACAAAGAAGATGAGTAACATCAGTACAGCAGTGCTGAACTTTCCAAGGAGCAATATAGACTTGGACCACAATATAGTGATCACAAACATCAAGATGAAACTGAAGAGAAAGTGTAAGACTCAATTTAAGAAAAGAAGAGATGTGGCGAGGCAAACAGAGGAAGAAATAGGAAATGCGTACAGAGCAGCGCTTGAAGGGAACATTAGGAATGCTGGCACAGAGAAAGACGTAGATAAGAGAATCAAAGAGGTAGTCATGGCAATAGAAGAGGCAATTGAGCAGACTGTTCTGGAAGAAGAAAAGATCAATAAAAAGTGGATTATTCAGGAGACACTGAAGTTGGCCCAAGAGAAGAGAGCACTGAAGATCAGAAGAGATGTTTCTGAGAGGGAAGAACAGCAATACAGAGTGAAATGCAATGAGGTAAGGGAAGTGGCCAGAAAGGATAAGGCAAAATGGTTAGAGGAGCAGTATGAAGATATACAGAAGTATTACTGCAAGTGTAAGACTAGGGAGGTGTATAAGATGATCAGGAATATTAATAGGAAGTGGCAGCTGAAGGAGACGGCGATCAAAGATTAGAATGACAAGGTGCTCATGAACAAGGAGAAGGTTGTGCAGTGATGGACGAGACATTGCATGTATCTATACAAAGCACAGTTGGACCCGAACGTCTCAGAGAGAGTAATAAAAGAACTGAAAGAGATCTCTCCACCGAGCATCGAGAACGAGACCAATATTTCGAAGGACGAAGTAGAACGAGCAATGAAATAATTGAAGAACAACAAGAACCCTGGAAATGATGGATCACAGGAGAGATGATTAAATATGTAAGAGAAAGTATAATTCAGGAGATACACTGACTATGTAATATAGCATGGAAAGAAGGGAAGGCACCTAAAGAATGGACAAGATCAATGCTAGTGACAATACACAAGAAAGAAAGTGCATCGGAGTATAAAAACTACAGAATGATTGCCCTAACAAGTCATCTAGACAAAGTACTGATGAAGAGACTGAGACTGCAGATAGAACATCTAGCAGATGAGCAAGTGGGATTCAGGAAAGATAGAAGTAACATACAGCAGATATTGACGCTAAGATTGATAGCGGAGAAAGCCTGAAGAAAGAACATGTACATCTACACTTGCTTTATCAATTTGCAGAAGGCATTTGTCAATATAGATCAGAAAGTGAACTGGGCAGTGTTGGAGTTGTACGGAGTGGATAGCAGAATGATATGGTTGTTGAAGGATATAATTGACAATGTGGAGGCAGTGATGAGAATACGAGGAAAGTTCAGAAGTTGGTTTAGAATGAGACAAGGAGATCTGATATTGCCAAGTATCTTCATCACACAACTACAGAGAGCGATGGACAAGATCAAGGAAGAGGTAGAAGGGATATCTGTGCACAGGATGAGAATCAACAACTTGAGGTTCACGGATGGTATAGTTATTGAAGAAGATGAGGAGAAGCTAGCGAAAATGGTGCAGGTGCTAAACAAGTCAGGGAAGTGATAGAGATTGATTATGAAAAAAACAATGGTATTTGGAGGTAAGGAAATAGGAAGGAAGACCAGGGCAGATGGGGTTGAACTAGAGAGTGTAGAGAAGTTCACGTATCTGAGGAGCAACATAACGTATAATCTAGACTGTAAGAAGGAAATAGCAACTAAAATAGTGCTTTCCTTATTTCATTGCATTTTACTCTATATTGCTGTCCCACCCTCTCAGAAACATCCCGTCTGATCTTCAACTCTCTTGGACCAATTTCAGTTTCTCCTGCATAATCCACTTCTTATTTTCTCTTTGTCCAGAACAGTCTGCTCAATTGCCTCTTCTATCACCATCGTTATCCCTTTGACTCTCTTATCTTGGTCTTTCACTGTGCCCGCATTCCTAAAGTGCCCTCATTCCTAATCTTCTCTTCGAGCGCTGCTCTGTATGCAGTCCCTATTTCTTCCTCTCCTAGCCTTGCCAATTGATAGTAGTATATGTGTTGTAATCTTCTTTTGGTAGACAACCTATCAACCCAACCATGATCGCTTGATTGGCGTCACGGACCTTGTTTATCTGGGCAATGTCCGAGCCAGCATCTTTTATCATTTAGTCGTACTGTCATCAGATTTAATTTCTATTGTTGTTTCACGGTCAGCGCATCGTCACTCATCTGACCAGTCCTCCTCCAGGCTTGGGATTGGCATGGAATCCCAGGGGCTTCATGGCCTTGTTAAGATGACATTATTGATGGTAACAGGTGGGGTTCCTCCATTAGTGTAGATATTCCACTTTCCCTTGAGGCTGTAGCTAGCTGGAAGAATTACACCAGGATAAGATCAGTTTAATTACATGACCCAGGGGTTTGAATTTGTCATGCCCCTGAGTGAAAGTTATTTCAATATCATTTCCTAGTGTGGATCAGGCCTTAGCTTTTGTAAACTGAGCTGAGATTTCCCAAGCACTTAAATCAAAACACGTTGTTTTAGGTGAAGTATAAAACAGGCTTATTAACTACAGATTAGGTGATTCTAACTGATTATACATGATAGGCATTAAAGATCAGAGGTAGTTACCGAAGAATATAAAAAGTAAGAATGCACTCTAAATCCTGAACTTTACTGGACTAGGTAGTATTTGGATGAAGCAGTGTTTCCTCACCCCGCTAAATGTTGCAGGTAGGGTATAGTAGTTCTTAACAAATAGGCTTGGTCTCCTGGGACCAATCACTTCAGTTTGAGTCTCTGTCTTTCTCAACATTCTTGTTGCTGTCAGCACTGATGGAATGGAAAGGCAAATGCAAGATGCCACTGTCGCTCAGGGCATATTTGCATTGACATTTTTGTCACCAATCCCCTTCTGTCAACAAAACTCCAATAGCGTTCACAATGCAATGGGACAAAAGTCAAGAAAAGTGCCCAGTTTTGACATACGGAAATTGCTTATGTTCCGCCCGAACCAGAACCAGAATCATGGGACATTTGGAATTGGATTACAAAACCTTTTGGTCAGTTAGGACAACAAATACTAAAAGGCTTAATTTTAATTCCTTTGATAATCATTGGTCTAATTGTAATATTCTATATAATTTATTTTCTAATTAAGTGTTGTTTGAATTGTTGTTCCAAAAATATGGAACAAATTCAATCATTGCCAAATGACATAGATGAAAATACATTGTAATCATTGTTAAAAATCATTATAATTGTAAATATGTGAATAGTAGTATCTAAACTGTGGGGTAAAATTTTGAAACCTATGGGAAAGTGTTTTATACATAAATAACAAAATTGGAAAGGGAGTTATCCCACATTTCTACTGAATCATGTACGTGTCTTAATTAGTAAGCCCTAAGACACCTTGTATTGGAGGGTGCACCGCCAGATGTTGTTCGCGTGGCCGCAAGGGCATGTCAAGATCGTGAGATGGGGGTGTACTTTCTAGGTGTGACCACGCTCACATTAGAAGGAGTATTGCGCACCTACCCAACTTAAATAATTAAGAAAAGGGGCTGCAATATTAGTGTGGTCATGAAAGGTAGAAATCAGAAAATTTTTACCTCAGAAAAATCATTTAAATCATGTATGATTTAATGTGCCTTTAATGTGAAACTGGAAAATCTATTTTTAAATAAAAATAATGCATAGACGAGTTTAGAGACAAATCAGAATGGTTGTTCCCCCTACTTACAGACTATTCTTCACAGTATCTGGCTCTGTCTTTTGATTTAGGGACATTGTAAGAAAATTATTACCATACTTTTCCTGAAATTCTTGTTCTCTGAAATCAGATCAACACTTTTGTGTTAGTGCTTCTAATATGGGATGAGCAGGCAATTCAAACAGCTATAAAAATAAAATAGCAGTCCAGTAGCACTTTAAAGAGTAACACAATAATTTATTAGGTGATGAGCTTTCGTGGGACACACCCACTTCTTCAGATCATAGCCATGCCAGAACAGACTCAATATTTAAGGCACAGAGAATGAAAAATAGTAGTCAAGGTTAACAAATCAGAAAAATTATCAAGGTAAGCAAATCAGAGAGCAGAGGGGCAGAAGGAGTGGGGGGAGTCAAGAATGAAATAAAGCAAAGTATGTAAAAGAGCCCCTATAATGAGCTAGAAAATTGTCATCCAGGTTCAAACCACGTGTTAATGTGTCGAATTTGAATATAAAAGAGAGTTCAGCAGCCTCTCTTTCCAAACGGCAGTGAAAATTCCTTTTCAGTAAAACACAGACTGTCAGGTCATTAACAGAATGGCCCACTCCATTAAAGTGCTGGCTGACAGGTTTGTGAATCAGGAGTGTTTTTAATGTCTGTTTTATGTCCATTAATTCTTTATCTAAGAGAGTTGAAGTCTGTCCAATATACAAAGCATATGGTTAGGGTTAGGGTTAGGGTTAGGGTTAGGGTTATTCTTTTAGAAGAAGAAAAGAAAGGGGAGGAAAGAAAGACAGGGGAAGGAGGCAGCCGCCTCGGGCGGTCCGCTATCTTAACGGCCGTAAATGTTATCCCCCTTTGTGACTGTGTTAATAGCTGCTAAATACTTAACATTGAAAGGAGTTAAATGCCTTAACAGAGATGTCTTCACCAGGGTTTAAGAAATGTGAATCATGCCACGAGGCCATGCCTGCCTCCGATGGCCACAGTAAATGTATTCGTTGCCTTGGAGAGGCCCATGTTCCCCAAAAATGTCCCCACTGCTCTAAACTTATGGCCAAAGCAAGAAAGGACAGGGAAATGAGACTAAAAATGATCCTATTTGACAAGGCCCTCCAGCCTGAACTGTCGGAGAAGCCTCAAAGGGAAGGGCCCTCAGGGCTGCAAAGGAGGAAAGCTGCCTCCTTAACCTCCTCTGTGCACAAGAAAAAGGAGCTTTCCCCAGCTCGATCCTTGCCGGTGGCATCTGTGAGCAGGATGAGCGAGGCACAAGGCCGCAAGCCGCTGACTTCTCACAGCAGCGGAAAGCCTGTACCACATACAACAGTGCCTGGGGCTCCGACCACTAAACAGTCGACACCGAGAGCACCGCAGACGCCGACACAGCAGGCACCGGAAGCCACAGCACCGAGCCTTGTGGCACCGATGGCACCAGAGCAGGGGTACCCGGCACAGGACCTGACGGTGTCGGAGGAAGCTACCCACACGGGACCGCGTGCAGCGGCACCAGGCATGGCACCGACAACTGCACCGAGGTCCCCGGCACCGGAGATGGTGGCACCGACTCTTCATGGGTGGGGCAAAGCAAAATCCAAAGCCCAGCACCGCAGTCCATCCCTGGACATCATTGAAATGCTGCTGTTGCCTAGCTCTCCTCCTGAGATGGACATAACACAACGGGCAGCGACACCAACAGCCTGTCTAAGACCTCCATCTCCCTTTCTTCAGCCACCGTCCCCCTGGCTCAGGCATCCTTCACCAGTCTCCAGTGCGGAACCGTATGAATACTACTACAGAGCATCTCCACCAATGTCAACATCATCATGGCGATCACGTTCCTCTGGGCACCATATGTACAGGCACCGGTCTTGGTCCAGATCCCCATCACTGGGACCCTGCCCCTGCTGTTACGGCCGCCCATAGCATAGTGAACACCGACACAGGGGATCCAGATCCAGGGGCAGATCCCCACCTCAACCTCTAGTACATCCCTACCTTCACCCTCCTCCTTCAAGAAGAGCCCAGCCTTCTCCAGTGGGGATAGGCCCAGAGTCCCTAGACCTCCCCCGAGAACTCTTAAGGGAGCAAACACATGAGGGGGCTTAGGACCCAGAGGAATCAGAGGAGGTTTATCACAGTGACACCTCTTCGTCCTCTCCCGATGAGGTGGTTGTCCCCGGGGACATCTCTCCCCCGGATGACCTTAAACAATTCCAAGAACTTTTTAAGAGAGTGGCGCACACTCAAGACACACAAATTGCAGAGGTACAGGAGAAACATCACAAACTCCTAAAGAATCTGAGACCCCCAGCATCATCTAAAATTGCTATCCCACTAGATGAAGCTATTATGGAAGCAGCCACCAACATATGGCAGACCCCTGCCTCCATTCCACCTACAAATAAGAGGACGGATAAGAAATACTTTGTTCCATCCAAGGGTATGGAATTCCTGTTTAACCACCCCAGCCAAATTCCTTAGTGGTCGAATCCTCACAACACAGATCTAAGACACCCCAATACAAATCGGGGGGGTCTGACAAAGACGCAAGGAAACTGGACTTATTTGGAAGAAAGGTCTACTCCTCCTCCACGTTATTACTGAGGATGGCCAACTATGCTGCCCACCTATCAAATCACAATTTTGATAACTATTCTAGACTTACCTCCCTCATGGATTTCCTTCCGGAGGACAAGAAACCGGTATTAAAGGCAATCGTCCAGGAGGGTTATGTGGCCCCACGGACAGAAGTCCAGATCGCCCTAGATGTGGCAGACACAGCAGCACGCTCCACAGCCACAGCAGTAGTAATGCGCGAGAGTTGTGGCTCCAGACGTCTGGTATCCCCAAAGATCTGCAAGCAAAAATTGTGGATCTTCCATTTGATAAACAAAAATTATTTGCTGACTCAACTGATTCAGTCCTACACTCCAGCAAGGACTCGAGGGCCACACTTAGAACATTGGGCATGTACACCCCTCCGTACAGGAGAAAGAAATTTTTATCCCCAGCAAAGGCGCTATGCATACCAACCCCAGTGCTCGCAATACCAACAGGGCTACAATCAAGGGAGCCATCAACAGCAACAACAGTATAGGGCCCCCAGACGGCGTCCCCAGCAGGGGCATACACCCTCAGGGCAAGCTCCAAGACAGCAAGTTGGATGGCTACGTCAAGGACTGCAATACCAAGACCATCACTCAATGCCAGTTACAGCATATGTTCCACCACTGACTCAAACCATTTTATCCTCAATGGCAAAACATCACGACAGACAAATGGGTGCTGGAAATTATAGCCAAGGGATATGCCATCCCCTTCCAACCACTACTGCCACCAAAACCCCCCACCCAGTCCCTCCCCAGGGACCCCTCTCACGAGACAAGGTTGAAGCAAGAGGTAGACCACCTCACATTTATAGGGGCGGTGGAGAGAGTCCTGGAAGAATTCCAAGGGAAAGGCTTCTACTCCCGATACTTTCTAACAGAGAAAAAGACAGGAGGCTGGAGGCCAATCCAGGACCTACGGGCTCTCAACCGGTATTTACGCAAACAGCGCTTCAAGATGACTACATTTGCCTCCATAGTTATGGCACTGGATGATGGAGATTAGTTTGCAGCCCTCGAATTACAGGACGTGTACTTCCACATAACAATCCACCCAGCACACAGACGTTTTCTTCACTTCAAAGTGGGCAGGGAGCACTTCCAATACAGAGTCCTCCCATTTGGTCTTTCTTTGGCGCTCAGAGTCTTCACCAAAACATTGGTAGTAGTATCAGCTTAGCTACACAGGCAGGGCATGTTCATTTTCCCATATCTGGATGACTGCCTACTGAAAGGGGTCTCAAGGTCAGATGTCCTGCGCATGATAGACGTTACTACAAAGACCTTTACCTCACTGGGCCTAGTCATCAATCTCCTGAAATCAAAGACCGAGCCCACACAAAACATAGAATTCATAGGGGAACGCATAGACTCTACTACATCAAAAGTATATCGGCCCGATGCCCATTTTCGCACCGTCAAATCCCTGGTGCAGGTAATGACGTACAGCCCCACAGTGCCAATCCTACCATGCCTACAGCTTTTGGGGTACATGGCGGTCACCACGTTTGTCGTACAGAATGCCAGGCTACACATGTGAGGCCCACAGCACTGGCTGGCGAGGGTTTACAGGCCAATGATTCACACCATCCACAAAACGGGATCGCCCACAATGGAGGTGTGAAAGTCCCTAGCATGGTGGGTACACCCCAAGAATTTACTACTAGGGGAGCCTTTCCACAAACCGCAAATTGCAGTTTTTCTCACAATGGACGCATCCCACATAGGATGGGGAGCGCACATTGGCAACAGAGTGACACAGGGGCAATGGTCCCCAACAGAGATGGCAATGCACATAAACATACTGGAACTCAGAGCAGTGTTCAGTGCATGCAGGTGCTTTCGAAAATATCTGCAGGGCAATGTGGTTGGAGTCAATACCGACAAACATCTCCACAATGTTCTACATCAGTCGTCAAGGAGGGGCCAGATCTCGTGTGCTATGCGCAGAGGCAGTCCAATTGTGGAACTGGTGCGTTGCCAACAACGTAATGCTCAAAGCCTCATACTTGCCGGGTGTCCACGTGAAAGCGGACCAACTAAGCAGACACTTTGCCCTCACGCATGAGTGGCAAATCCGCTCCGATCTGCTCCGCCAAGTATTTCACAGATGGGGGTTTCCCCAAATCGATTTGTTTGCCACCTACACCAACGAGAAATGTCCACAGTATTGCTCCAGAGCAGGCATCGGGCAGGGTTCTTTGGGCGACGCCTTCATGGTCCCATGGAAGGGTCCTCTTCTCTATGCATTTCCTCCCACAACACTCATTCACAAGGTTCTAGAGAAAGCCAGAAGGGAGAAGGCACGCATGATACTTATAGTCCCAACGTGGGACCGACAGCAATGGTTTCCCTTGCTCCTGAGCACGTCATGATGCCCGCCACTTCCCCTCCCAATCATACTGGACCTTCTCATGCAGAGTCAGGGGTCCATAGTGCACCCACATCCTCGAATGCTCCACCTACAAGCGTGGCTAATCCATGGCTCAGCGCCTTAGAGAGCACATGCTCAGAAGGAGTAAAAGAAGTTCTGGAGTGCTGTCGACGGGCCTCCACCAGGAGGACTTACGCACAGAAATGGAAACGATTTATATCCTGGTGCTCGTCCAAGCAATTGGCTCCTCTAGACGTCTCTATTCCTGTAATTCTAGAGTACCTGCTGGAGCTGAAACAAGACGGACTTTCCCTATCCACATTAAAGGCCCACCTCGCAGCTATATCAGTGTTCCAACACAGAGAGGAAGGGCCAACCATATTCACCCATCCCATTACCACACGGTTCCTAAAGGGGCTTGCAAACCTATACCCGCCTTGGAAACCATTATCACCGTCATGGAGTTTGGACTTGGTCCTCGACACACTGTCTAGACCACCCTTTGAACCATTGGCCACGGTACCCTTCCAGTCGCTTACCTTAAAAACAATCTTTCTTCTCGCAATTACATCAGCCTGCAGGGTAAGCGAACTCGCAGCAATAATGGCAACGCTGCCCTACACAATATTCTCAAAGGAAGCAGTGATCTTACGATTACACCCGGCCTTCATCACAAAGATTTCCTCAGAGTTCCATATTAATGAACCAATAGTTTTACCTTCATTTTATCCTAAACCCCACACCTCCAGCAAGGAAGCGCGGCTGCACTTGCTAGAAGTGAGGAGGGCGTTGGCCTTTTACATAGACAGAACTAAGCTCTTCCAGAAAACGGACAGACTTCTGGTGTCTCTTGCACCCAGATCAAAAGGAGAAGGCCTATCCTCACAAAGAATCTCGAACAACATTGTATCCTGCATAAAACTGTGTTATGAGCTCCGTAAGACCCCTCTGCTAGCTCTGCCCAGGGCTCACTCCACTAGAGCAATGGCGACATCGACAGCCTTCTTCAAAGGAATCACACTAAAAGACATCTGCAAAGCGGCAACTTGGTCATCCTGCGACACCTTCGCCAAGCACTATGCGATGCATCGGGTGTTCGATGAGGATATGCATCTATCGACAGCAGTCCTTTCAAGGGCAAGCTGCACATAACTTGGGTACCCACCTCCATATTTGGGGTCACTGCTGGGTAGTCACCTAATGTGAAGCACCCACGGGGAGCACTCAAAGAAGAAAAAGTTACTCACTTGTGTAGTAACTATGGTTCTTCAAGATGTGTCCCCATGGGTGCTCCACTACCCACCCGTTCCTCCCCGCTTCAGAGTTCTGCTTGGTGTTTTTCAGGAGCATCCGGGGTGGTTGATCGAGGACCTGGCATGGACCGGATTGCGCACGTGACCGAAAGCGCACGAAGGACCAATGCGCATCGGCGCATGCACAACCCGATGAGATACCGCTGGAAATTTCTGATCTGCGGCGCCGGGGCAAGCCCAACATCTAATGTGGAGCACCCATGGGGACACATCTCGAAGAACCATTGTTACTACATAAGTGAGTAACTTCTCTTTCAGGGTCACCACAGAATTGTATTAAGTTCATGAAGGAAGTGGAGCAGAAAGAAAGAGCCCAGGATAAGAGAGACTCTTCTGCTGGGCTGAGTTGGTAGCTGGAAAAGTTAACAATATTGTTAGTTGAGCTGTGGCTGTTGTAGTATCCTGAGGTATGAAGTAATTTAGAAAATTTATTGTCTTTTCTTTTTTGGAGGAAGTGGAAGTGTGTTTTATAGATTTCTTGTCTAGTATAAGTAAAGTTTCGTTCTGTGGGGTGTTGCATGGGTGCCTGATTGTTGATGAGAATTTCAAGTTCAGAGAGTTAATTTTTAATCATCTTTTGTTTACTGTAAAGGATTTTGATCAAGTGGTTCCTCAGTTTCTAAGACAGCATGTGGCATAGATGTTTGCTGTAGTCGGTGTAGTACATTGATTGTAATGGGTTTTTCACTGCCTGTCCCTTGGGTACAATGTCCAGCTATAATTTCACAGAATAGCACATTCACTAATGTCAATAACCCTAGTTTCCAAAAGTCCCTTTTCTTAATCAGAAGGGCAGACAAACAAACCAACTAGCTAACCAACCAACCAATATAAATATATATCCTAACTCATTGGTGAAGAAAGGCAACATGTAAGACAACAAGTTTCTTCCCAACATATATCTTTAGGTAATAATTTTTCTCTACATAGGCACCACTTGTAGTAGACCCACTGTAGGCTGCTTCTACAGTAGCAAGTTCTTTTGAACTATTTTTCCAAAGAAGGGGCTCTTTCGAAATATCCAACAGGGCGTTCTTTCAAAATTAAACTGAAAGAACGCCAAAATAAAAAGGAGTCAAGTAGCACTTTAAAGACTAACAAAATAATTTATCAGGTTCTGTGGAGACTTCCACTGTCAAAATCTGTGTATTTTCACGAAGAGAGAGTTTAAGTGAGCAAAAGCTACTTTTTGATGACATCTTCCCATTCTTCTGCAGTGTTTCACATTGGTGTATGTCTGTTTTCTTCAGAGTCTGCTTAGGATGTGCACAAACTGCAGCATGACGCATGAGGTGCTCATAATACTTGCCACAACAGTTTGAAACTGGACAGATTCCATGCTAGCTTTGCAATGGCATCTGCACAGATACTCAGGGAAAAAAGGGTGTGAAAACACCCTTTGATGTTAAGTTCCAAAGGGAGAGGGAGAGAATAAATGTACTTTGAGATGCTGATGACACATACCCAGAACCACCCATGGCACCTTTTTGTCCCATCAGGCACTGGGAACTTAACCCACAATGCAAGAGGGCATCCGAAAATGTGGGATAGGTACACACACTGTGCATTTCTTACAAAGTTGAAGCTGTCCACCGTAAGGGGGATACACTCTATAGCCTTCATATGCCTATGTAAACATGCACCCTTGACTTTACAAATCAGTTACTAAAAATCGACCTTAACAAATTCAACTTAATTTCCTAGTGTAGGCATACTGAGGTGGCCCTTAGGTGTATGGGTGATCAGGCAGGCTCCATGCACGTGTTCCTTCCCATGTTCTGGCTCTGCAGCTTCCACTGCTTGGAAATAGTAAAGAGTAGGAGCTGCAGGCGCAGCTCCCAGATGCTTTACAAAATTAATTTCTAAAAAATCATCCTTAGCAAATTTCATCTAATCTCCTAATGCAGATGTATCCTTAATGTGGGGCAGATGAATCAGGGATGTGCATACACACTACTATTTTCTGTTTTTATGGTCTCAGTCCTAAAAGGTGCTGAAAGACCACAATCCTCACTGAAGTCAAGGGACTACACAAAAATCAGGCCCATGGGTTCTGATCCTGCGATCACGTCTGCTTATGTGGGTCAGATTGCAAGATTAGGATGTCAGACTATCGGTAGCGCTGGTTGCAAATTTGCTGAAATACTTTTTCTATTAAAAATCCTGCTTTATTCCAAAGTGATATGTATTGAAAAAGGTATCAGCATTCAGTGAGGGGTAAGGGATTGGGAGAGTGCCCCACAGCTGTCAGTGGAGTGTGGCATATCAGAGGGTTGACACAGAAACATGCAATGGCAATGTGGCAAAGACTAGGCTGTTCTCTCCCCAACCCTGCCTCCTTTTTTCCTCCTTGATCAACCAGGCCAGCGTATGGCAGTGAGTGGCAGTAACAGGCGGTTGCCTCCCCTCACCACACAGGCAGTGCAAGTGGAATCCTGCTCTGTTCTGTGTGCTCTCCCAGCCCACTGAGCCCCACTTCTCCATAGGCAGCAGAGATCAGAAGCTGCTGCTCACACTGCCCATGCAGTGAATGTGTCTGGGGTGGGGGGGATTCCTGATGATGCCACTGCCCACCACCACTCTCTGCCCCAGACAATCCTACCCCTCCCATCCATGTCAGGTGGTGCAGTGGCCACAGGGCCCCCAATAGCATGGGGCAGCCTCCTCACTTTATCCTCTGGACAGGATGGGTCTGCCCAAAGTGACCCAGTACAGTGCACAGGGGTCTCCTCAGACCTGCATAGCAGTGATACATTAGTGCACGGCCCAAAGCCAGCGTGAAATGGGGAGGGAGCACAGCAGGATGTATTGAAATATGTAATGCTAGCACCCCAAGGCCACCTGCATGCAGGATGACAACAGGAGTGGCACCCCAGGGCCGCACATGATATCAGGAAGCATGACACCGACGTAGGACGAGGTTGGGCGGCAGTCCCGGGCCGTGCAAGGAAACACTGATACCCTGAAGGGAAACGCAGATAGAAGCGATGCTAACAACCCCACCCCCTCACGGGTAAAGAGACGTGTCGCTTCTGGCTGCTTCTAGGACCTTCTGAAGGAAGCGGGGCGGAGGCGGGAGGCGAGCGAGGAAGGCGGGACACGGAGTAGAACTAACAGGCTCCGCCTCCTTCTCGGACGTTCGGAAGGGAGAGCAGGGGAGGGGAGGGGATAGGCTCAGCGCTGCAATGAATGAAGTCACCTTGCATTGTGCCCAATTGCTTCTGCTCCCCCCCACGCCGGCTTTTCCCAATGACAGTTGACTTCGCGCAAGCGCACTCCCCATCGCCGTCTTGAAAGGCAGCTGTTGGCAAAGGGGCGCGCGAGCGAGCAGGGCCCGTCATAGCGCACGCGCAGTTTCCTCAGCTATCGGCCAGACGCACGAGCGCACATCGAGAACTTTATCCGTGGCGCACGCGCATTGTGTAGCCAGCACTGCCCGCTCTCGGCCCCCCCTCACAGCGGTGAGGGTTGGAGTGGCCGCCCCCCGTGCCTGACGGTGAAGGTTCCCGATGGTTCTGGAAGGAGGCGGTGCCGGCAGTATATAAGGCAGGCGGGCGGTAACGTGCGATCAGTGCCGTTAGGTGCAGAGAGAGAGAAAGGGGACCATCTGGCAATAGGAGTAGCCGTCACTGATCACCGCAAAGGTGAGTCACAGGAGCTGCGTCAGCAGTTGTGTGTGTGGACGAGTTATTGGAGAACGCGGTTTTCTGTTGTCTTCTGCGGCTGAGGGGTTAGTGGGCTGATAGTGGACGGTAGCGCAGGCAGCCCTGGGGGCGAGAAGGAAGGACAGGCTGAAGCACCTTTCCAGAAGGCTGTGGGGTGGATAGGGGCACCGTTTCTTGATAGGACCACCTGTAGGGTGGTGGAGGTGGTACGGGGTCCCTGGGTGGGTGGTGGGGGATTTACGTGCGTTCCACAGAAGCAGGCGGGAACGGGGCAAAGGAGTTCACAAAAGCGCTGCAGTTTTTTTGGCTTCTCGGAGAACTGGTGGGGAGGCGACCCGGTTCCCCTGGTTGCCTGCACGGGGTCCCGGCTGATGTGCAGAAGGGGGTGATGGAGGAGCGCACGGGTGGAGGTGGGAACCGGCGGGAGGGGATGCCCTGGACTAGGGACCCGGTCTTGCGGCGAGTTGGGGGCGGGGGGAGCGGAGTACGAAGGCTCTGGCAGTTTCTAGAATCTGTTCTTGAGCTCAGTCTGTAGGGGGCGCTGCGTTTCGACGAGTTGTCAGCGTCTCACCCATTTCAGTGGCGCTTACCATTAATGGCTGTCAATTGTACAAAGTACTCGGGATGGGATAGATGTGTGTGGTGGTGTCTCTATATGGGTGGATTTGATTTGAGCTAGCACTGTTGAACTTAAGCTGCCTTGATGGGCAGAACCTGTTCTGTTTTGCAATTAGAATATGAACCGTGGATTGTATAAAACTATTTATTTCTGTATTTCTAATTGGACAATATAAACACTTGTTGTGTGTTAACGCTGCTCTGCAGCTTTCAGAAGAATTCAGTTTTCTTAGGTGAAAGACTGCTGGAAACAGTAACCAAATTGTCAGTTGAACTGATAGGCTTTGACTGGTTACGTTAAGGGATATTCTTCACTTTTTTATTCTTAAATGTTAAAGTAAAACTTGTTTTGGGATTCTGTTAATTTCTGTAATGGTAACTTCTGTACTCACACTTGGCTGGCAGGAATGGTTAGTGCTTGAGTGCTGTAAAAAAAACTTGACTCCTTCATGTAAGTGCTTGGTAGACAATTGGGGAAATGGAGTACAAAGGTTTGAGTACCTCTTTGAGGAGTTGAGTATAGTGTTCAGCATTTGCAGTTCTTCCTAGACAAGGACTATAAGTGGGAGATGTAATGCTCTTTGCCAATAAGGGTATCAACTAGGATTCTTTCACTTAGTAGTCTAATGACACTTTATTTATGCTTAAGAAGCTTTCTCTAACAGTAGTGGTCTTCATTAAGAGACATTTTAGTTGATGGCTGTAAAAACAGATGAATAACAGTGCTTGATCCAAGAGCCTTTTTTTAAAAAGTTGTTTGAAAATTACAACTTTATTGCAACAGATGCCAGAAGCTGTGGAGACTCAAGACCAGCCAATGGAGGAGGAGGTGGAGACCTTTGCCTTCCAGGCTGAAATAGCTCAGTTGATGTCTCTCATCATCAACACTTTCTACTCAAATAAAGAGATTTTCCTGAGGGAGCTGATTTCCAATTCATCGGATGTAAGTAATGAATGTATATTTGAAGCATTTGCAGCCACTGACATGGCTACCGTGAAATACAGAGTGAGGGGTCTTACAGTGGTATTTATATTTTTTTAGGCACTGGACAAAATACGATATGAGAGTTTGACTGATCCAAGCAAACTAGATTCTGGAAAAGATCTGAAAATTAATCTTATTCCCAACAAGCATGATCGTACCCTGACCATTGTGGATACTGGCATAGGGATGACCAAAGCTGACCTGGTTAACAACCTGGGTACCATTGCCAAATCTGGCACCAAAGCCTTCATGGAGGCATTGCAAGCAGGTGCTGATATTTCCATGATTGGTCAATTTGGTGTTGGCTTTTACTCTGCCTACTTGGTGGCTGAGAAAGTAACAGTGATCACTAAGCACAATGATGATGAGCAGTATGCTTGGGAATCTTCTGCTGGAGGATCATTTACTGTTAGACTTGATAATGGTGAGTGTAAATATTTTGTTGTACAGTAGCTGTTAAAGTAGTGCATAGTGTAGGAAAAGACAAATGGAAGGGTCTAAAGTTCTATTGCTGTAGTCTAATTTAGAACTAACATTAAAATGGCTTTTGGGGTAGTGTCTTGGCTATTCTCGCAAAATGAATTTACAGGGGAAGTGAATTAACAATAGTAGCATAGCAGTGGTTCTCAATTTATCATCTTTTTAAAAAAATCTGTTCAAATTTCTGTTTTGTGAATATAATTAATGTACTGTCCTTTGTATGTTGCAATGGTTGTGCTTTTTGTATAGGAGATCATGCCTCTAAAGGAGGATTTGTACATAAGGACAGAAAAGGCTAATTCTAAAAACACAAGGAAACATAAAATTCCACATGTAAATATGGGTATACAGGAAACTCCCTCCAAGGGAATGGGAGGCATGAGACGCATAAGTAGATATATTGGTAAATTGGAATCTTACCTATGATTCCATCATAAAAACTTAGCTTGGTAAATACTTTGCCAGACCTTATTTTGTGCTTGTGGTAAAAATCTCAGATGTTCGTTTTAGGGGAACCTCTGGGCCGTGGTACAAAAGTCATTCTGCATCTTAAAGAAGACCAGACTGAGTACTTGGAGGAAAGACGAGTCAAGGAAATTGTGAAGAAGCACTCCCAGTTCATTGGCTATCCAATTACACTCTTTGTAAGTGTCTGCTATAGCTAAACTTAGACATAACAAAATATTCAGTGGTATAATCATAATGTGTATAATTCTACAGAAACAATGGATCAAACGTCACTTCTAATATGTAGTGTAGACAATATTTTTATCTCTAATCTTCACCACCCTCCTCAACCAAGTCTGACAGTAGTCCTGTTATGTGGAGTCACAGAATAGTTGGCACACTGTGCTTAGGTACATAAGTAGCTATAGTTAAATGTAATAAACTTGAGGTTTTTCCTAGATGTCTTCTGCTTGGAGCTTAATTTTATAAACACAACTTGAGTGCTGTATATGCCCATAGATCAGGGATTTTTCAGGGCTCTTATAGTCTGATCTCTGCCTTACTGTAATTCAGAGGGTAAATACTAAGATTGCTTAGAACAATGCACAATTCCTTGGTGTGAATTAGAATTGTCTGCAGACTACATTAGTAGTGAGGGCGTTGTCTTTTATTTTTTTTGATTAAATGCAGACTATAGTTTTCTGACTAAGAAGACCTGTTACAAGACTCTCTAACTTTTCTTCCTTTTTAATAAGGCATTTTCCAAAGGAACTAGAGATGTCTTTCCAGTTAAGAGCAAACTGTATCTGCTGTTCAGGATTGTGCTGGGCTAATATTTGCTTATACTAAATAGTGATGTGCAGAAATTCTCACATTACTACACTGGGGCTTTCCCAGAGGCTAGGAAGCATGGGGGAGAACTTTAGTGTGTGGTAGGTGGTAGGATATTTCTGTGACTATTAAGGTCAAAAGTTTTTTGACAAAAGGACAAGTTAAGGGTCTCTAACTCAATGCGTCTCATCAGTATTTGCCTTAAATCTAAACTTTTTTTTTTAGGTGGAAAAAGAGAGAGATAAGGAAGTAAGTGATGATGAGGCAGAGGAGAAGGAAGAGGAGAAAGAAGAAAAGGAGGAAAAGACAGAAGACAAGCCAGAGATTGAGGATGTTGGCTCTGATGAGGAAGAAGAGAAAAAAGATGGAGACAAGAAGAAGAAAAAGAAGATCAAGGAGAAATACATTGATCAGGAAGAGCTCAACAAAACCAAGCCAATATGGACCCGGAATCCAGATGACATTACCAATGAAGAATATGGTGAATTCTATAAAAGCCTGACTAATGACTGGGAGGATCACTTAGCAGTAAAAGTAAGTAAGGATTGCAGATAAAAGCAAAATAACAAAGCTCTGTTCCATGACTGGGCTATTGTCTGGGATAACTAACCTATTTCTGCTTGACTTGAGGGCATTTAAAGACATTAGATTGTTTTCTAATGTGAACTTTAAAAGTAATACCACTAAATCTCACTAGAGCCTAGAAACCTCTCAGGCTCTAATCAGCAGCTTTCTGTCAGTCACCTTTTGACAATGTGATTACATGGAAAACAAATTACTTTTACATGAGGGTAAAATCCTATTGGAGTTCTGATTAAGAATGGGAACTTCCTGTGAGGCTCAAATTGTACAGTACTCTAAGAATACTGCTTTATATTACCAACATGCTGGGTGGTAGGTAGAAACCAGGGGTGGGTCAGTGGGGGGTGTACAAGTGACTACTAAGAAGAACAATGATACTTTGCTTTAGTGACTGCTTTTTTTTTCTTTTTAAACACTATTTGCAGCACTTTTCTGTGGAAGGGCAGCTGGAATTCAGGGCTCTCTTATTTGTCCCAAGGCGTGCACCCTTTGACTTGTTTGAGAACAGGAAGAAGAAGAACAACATTAAATTATATGTACGCAGAGTTTTCATCATGGATAACTGTGAGGAGCTAATCCCTGAATATCTGAGTAAGTAGGTCTTAAACATTTTTCTGGAGTTCTTATGGTTGAACAGCATTTCCTATAATACTTAAAGAGGGC
This sequence comes from Carettochelys insculpta, assembly GCF_033958435.1. NCBI lineage: Eukaryota > Metazoa > Chordata > Testudines > Carettochelyidae > Carettochelys > Carettochelys insculpta. The sequence continues at coordinate 23,207,277 of NC_134142.1, forward strand.
ATGGATGTCAATGGCAAAACAGTAAAAGGGATCAACTATCAAACTCTAGTGACTCGGTCACTTGTAACCTTAGGGGAGACGCATTTGCAATATGGTGAAGACCATAATCTCCTTGGTTAGCATAATCAAATATCAAACTGATGCATATGCTTTTAATAGACTTCATGCGGGGAGTGGTGGACTCTGAAGATCTGCCTCTAAATATTTCCCGTGAAATGCTGCAGCAGAGCAAGATTCTGAAAGTGATAAGGAAGAATTTGGTCAAGAAATGCTTGGAACTCTTCACTGAATTAGCAGAAGACAAGGAAAACTACAAAAAATTTTATGAACAGTTTTCTAAAAATATTAAGGTTAGTGACTTCACTAACAAGAACTTGTTGGTGGCAATCTCAGTTTGTTTGTTTGGTATCTGCATAATTTGAACATGTAGCATAAAGGTGAGATTTAAAACATTTTTTTTTTTTTTCCCCCTCCCTTCCCAGCTTGGCATTCATGAAGATTCTCAAAACCGCAAGAAACTTTCAGAATTGTTGAGGTACTACACCTCAGCATCTGGTGATGAGATGGTGTCTCTGAAAGATTATTGTACTCGTATGAAGGAAAACCAGAAGCACATATATTACATTACTGGTGAGTCAACTTAGATCTTTGCTGGCTAGTATACTTCCAGAAATAGCTACTGTATGCTGGGATTAGTTAATGGAACAAGTCAGTAATGGAGAAATATGCCACTGCATTCTGACTGACTGCTTAAGATGTGGTGCAGAGTCTTACTGCTCAGCCATGTTTAAAGGTGGAGTTAATGGTATCCTTGCATGTTGGAGATGCCACAAGAGGGCAAGCTGTTCTGTTGAGGTAGTTTTAATGAACAAATTTTCAATTTGTATTAATGCTAAGACATGAGTGGGAACTGTGCTGTTTGGAGGAAAGGAGTACTGGGGTACAAGCAAGGCTTTTACTGCACTTGTATAATTAGCTGTGTAAGATTTTACAAGCAGTCTAGTCAAAATATGACTGAGGGAGCCTCTGAAATAGGAAGTAACTTCAAAGGTAATGAGTAGTAAAAAGCAGAATGAACTCATAGCTGAAAGATTTTTAGCTGTCAAATGTGAAACTCTTTGCAAATTGTTAAACCCATGGGTGTAACAAGTGGATGCAAAGCTAATTGCACATCTCAGATTAGTCGTCTCCTTGAGCAAGTCTTTTTACAGAAGGCAAATCTCAGTTCATTGTCTCAGGTTTGTCTCTGATACACGAGTTCCAAGCTGAAGTTGCAAACAAGGATAGACCATATCCTACAATCTGTGCTCTTTCAGGGACAAGCTTTAAATGAGGACTCAGACTTCCAGGAAAAGGAGTAGCTGTGTTTACTTACTGTATTCAAGTAGCTATGGTTTAAGGCAAAAATGGAATTCTTGCTTTTAGGTGAAACCAAAGATCAGGTGGCAAACTCTGCTTTTGTGGAACGCCTTCGTAAGCATGGTCTGGAAGTAATTTACATGATTGAGCCTATTGATGAGTATTGTGTGCAGCAGTTAAAGGAATTTGAAGGCAAGACCTTAGTTTCTGTAACAAAGGAGGGTTTGGAGCTTCCAGAGGATGAAGAGGAGAAGAAGAAACAGGAGGAGAAGAAAGCAAAGTTTGAAAATCTCTGCAAAATCATGAAAGACATACTTGAAAAGAAAGTGGAAAAGGTATGATCACTTTACTGTTACATGCAACCTTAACCCATTTACTGTTGCTCAGGAGAAACACATTAGTTTTCTAGTCCATATGCTTAGAACACTTCAGGATATTGTATGTATGGTTGAAGTCAGGGTGAAGAATGCTATAGCTTTGTGCATTACTGAAATGCTTTTTTTGGGGGGTGGGGGGGGAACTTGAATTAGGGTTTGTATATAGCAGTCTCTTCTTCCCTTCTGCCAAGTATGCCCCTTTCAAAGTGGGGGAGCTGGGGGAACAGAGTAAGTAATGGTTTTTAGGCCCTCTGTTAGGCAGAAGTTACAAGCATAGCTGATTCCTACAGAAGAATCTTCCACTACTTATTCACCTACCCAAGAAAAAAGTTCCCTGGTTAGAAATCCTAGTTTGTCAGCTTGAGTATTAAATGGGAGGTGCTTTGGTTTCCAGTCAGTAAAACCAAGAGAATTCAGAATAGGTTACTAGGTAGTAATCCTGAGTGACTAAAAGGCTAACATAACTGGCTATATTGATGTTAGTCTGCATATAAGTCCTACTGTTATGTGGTAAATGCAGGTACTCCAGAACAACTACTGCAACCACTCTTCTAGCATCCAGAGTCTAAAGTTAACAACTCTTAAGTAATTAATGCTTCCACATAACAGGTTGTGGTTTCCAACCGTCTGGTGACTTCCCCATGCTGCATTGTAACAAGTACATATGGTTGGACTGCCAATATGGAGAGGATAATGAAAGCACAAGCACTCAGAGACAACTCAACAATGGGTTATATGGCAGCAAAGAAACACCTTGAGATAAATCCTGACCATTCAATTGTTGAAACACTAAGGCAAAAGGCAGAGGCTGACAAGAATGACAAATCTGTGAAAGATCTGGTTATTTTGTTGTATGAAACAGCACTTCTGTCTTCTGGCTTCAGTTTGGAAGATCCTCAGACACATGCTAACCGTATTTATAGAATGATCAAACTTGGTCTTGGTAAGTAAGATTTAGTAAACTAAATTTTCTATATTTTGGGAGGCACTAAATGGCTGCACATAGTTATGGTCTTACATTGGACTGTTCTGAGTTCTTAAACTAAATAAATACTGAAGTGGTTTTAATTGTACATTGCACTTTGTGCAGGCATTGATGAAGATGATGCTGCTACAGAGGAAACTAGTCCAGCAGTTGCTGAAGAGATGCCACCACTTGAAGGAGATGATGATACATCACGGATGGAGGAAGTGGACTAAAATAACTAGATTACAGAAACTTGTGGATGTGTTCTTGGCTAATTTGATAAGTTATATTTTGTATATTGTTACCTGCCAAAATTGACACTGTCTGCATTCCCTCTATTTATTTTCAGAAATGTTCTACCTTATTTTTGTTACATTTTGCTTTTTTTAAAGCTAATGTGAGATACAAATGCTATGAAGGGAATGGTTCTTGGTGCATTTACACTCTAACAACCCTAGTTAGAGAAGTAAGAAGTCATTTTTGTCTATAAAAGATGGTGGCAGGGTTTTTGGCTTATTCTTTATTGGCAGAAATATGGAACATAATAGTATAATATCTGGATGTTAAAGTTGCAACCTGTTACACAGCTCTCTGCTCACTAAACATATTTGTCAGTTGGTACCTAGTAACTAGGCATCAAGAAGAGCTGAAATATTTGGGGAACCTTTAACTCCCTGCTCCTGTGTATCAATCTTGACGTTTAAAAAAATTTTTATACTGTAAAAGGATTTTGAATTGCACTCCTAACATGGAATAGAGTCCACCTGTAAAGCTTCTGTCTTCAGCAATTCTGCATGTACAGTCTAAGCTGTCTAGGAATAAAGGTGTTATGAATGGTTTGTTTTTTTTTTAGTGGATGTTGCATTTGTCACAAGTACGGCAGTGCTGTTAACTGTCTTAAAATTCACTTCTTTCCAGATTAAGTGGAAGCCAGCACTCCTTTGAGCTGCTGGCCACCTGGTAGCACACATCTTTTTTTCCCCTCTTAGTCCTAGTGCAGAAGCTGTAAGAACACTGGCCACTGTTATGGGGGGTGGGAGGGTGGCTTGTAAAGCCTTTTAATACTAATAGATCCCTGAATGCATTGTTGCCTTATGGTTATTCTGAAAACCTGTAAGTTCTCTGTGAATCCAGAAAGCTAAACTGTCAATAGCCTGAGGCCTGTGTAAATTTCCCTGAATTGTAGGGTACCAGCACTGCCCTAGAAAGGATAGCTGAAACTGAAGCAGTTGCCCAACTTCATAAAGCTTAGTGATCTGATGATTATACTGGATACTAAAACTTAAAAGCTGCTGCTGCTGCTTCAGGGAAGGGCCCTGGTGCTAAATTCAATGGTGTTGCTTCCTAAATGGAGTAAGTTTAATTGTCTAAAAATCAAATTTCGGTAAGCTGTCACAGTAAAGACATGATACCAAGGTCAGTTGCAGCCCAAACATGTATGGGTTTCTGGTTGAAAGTGCAAAGGGGTAGGTAAGTACTAGTGAGTTGGCTGTCATTTCCAAAAAATTCCTGTGCCACCTATTGCTATTTTAGAAGACCAGCTGCCACTCTTAATGGTATCTTAAAAACCATAAATGTATTCTGCATCTACAGTGTAAGAGTAAAAGATAAGGTGGGGTTTTTAATTAGTTTTCGGAGCTAGCTACCACTAGCTAGCATGTTAAAAGCTGGGAGATCAGAGTTCAAGAATTCAAGAAACTTGGCAAATAGTGTCTCTGGCTTGTGGCCCTAAAGGTGGGCTGAATTACCAGCAGTCATCGACTTGGCAAAACCAGCTTTTAGGTGGAAAGGTGCACTGCTCAAAGCTTCTTGCACCTATGCCTGGTGTGAATACCTAGCTGTGGGGCTGCTTTTAGATTGCTCACAATTTAAGGCATTGAATGTTTCTGTTTCACAACACTTACCCAACCTGTAGTTTGGCATTTTAACAGGCCCTTCAGTCTCCTGTTCATCATACAGTGATTGTAGAGGGGCCATCTAGTCCTCATGTTAAACCATAATCCCAGGATTGGACAGTTCTAACTTGGTTTGCTTATTTCAAAGAGGGACTCCATATTTCAGTTTTGGAAGAGAAACAGAAATGTGACTTCTGTGATAGCAAGTAGAAGAACCAAAAGGTACATGTCCATGCTAGAAACAGGAGTAGGATTTCTGTGCAGTCTGGGCTATTGGAAAGAGCAGCCTAGCAATCTTACAGGTAAGATTGATGGGATGTGCCCATCAGTATACAACTTGTCCCAGATACTATGACTGCATAACTTTTCCACTAGTTAACACAAATATCCAATGACTGATGTACCCATACTTAAACTCTCCTGGTAAGCAAACTTGCATCTCTAAATGCAGGTCAAGGCTCATACTGTTTTGATGCACTAAGGAAGACTTAATCCCAACACAGACCATCAAATCAGTAGGGGACCTCGCTACAGCATCTTGTGGAGCAGTGCACCCCCAATGTGCTGTAGGATGTGCTAGCCTTCCTCATTCCTTCTCTGCTTGGGATGGTGCTTGGTACTATTCAAGCAAGCCTCAGCAGTAGTATTCAGTATTAAGCATACCTTACTCTGTGAATAGCCTTCTCTTGTTAATTATACTTAGCGCTAATTAGCAATTTAGCCCACAGGGCATGACCCATTACCCTGGCTATAAACCATGTTAGCTGCTACAGGCCTATGGCTCTTAATCTGCATGCCAATTGTATTTGAAGGGTCTAGCTGTCTGAAAAGCATTGGCTCATTAGATCATTTTGTTCCTAGAAGAGTTCTTCAGAGTGGTCTCTGGGTGCTCCACAGTAGATGTCAGGGTTGCCTGAGTGCTGCACATTAGAGATTTGGTTTCAGTCACACATGATCAGGTCCATGCTAGTTGAGCAACTGCCAGCAGTTGCAGATGGACTTTGTTTTGGCTCCAACAGCTGGAAAGATAAAACCCTTAAATTTGTTTTTAATTGTTTTATTGGATATAGTTTTTAGTTCCTATTTTTTTAAAAAAAAAAAAAGGAAAAGTTCTACCACCAAACTATCTTTAGCATAGCCTGCATGTTAACTCTTATCTACAGCCTGTTTTTTTTGTTCTTAATACCTGTTAAGTACCATTAAGGTTAAGCTCTTTGAGTGGTCCCCTTGGGTACTCTACATTAGGTGTCAGGCTTGCCCCAGAACTGCAGATCAGAGATTTCCAAGCTGTAGCTTGTTGGGTTGCATATGTGCCAATGCACATCAGTCTTTCACATGCTTTTGGTCATGCACAATCTGGTCCATGCCAGTTCCTCTCAACCACCAGCAGCTGCACACAGAATTCACTTCAGCTCCAATGCCTAAGACAAATACATTAGTAGTACCATTATCATTTTCTTGTTCAATTCATTCTCTTACAAACTGTTCTAAAGTTTTTCGTGTATATAGCTCAAAAAAAGGGGGGGGAGAGAGCAGGGGCAGGTGCCGCTGCAGTCTGCTTATCTCTACAGACTGTTGAATTTTATCTGTTAACAACTTGTAACTTTAACCAGGTACTTAAGTACTTCTGAGAAGGAGATGTCTCCAACGGGTTTAAGAAAACAAAGCAGTCAAGTAGCACTTTAAGGACTAGCAAAATAGTTTATTAGGTGAACTTTCGTGGGACAGACCTACTGGTTTAAGAAATGTGACTCGTGCCAGGAAGCTGTGCCTGCCTCTCACCGTCATAGCACGTGTATTCACTGTCTGGGAGAGACCTATGTCCCACAGAAATGTCCTCGCTACTCTAAGCTGACAGCCAGAGTGACAAAGGACAGGGGCATGAGGCTGAAAATGATTTTATTCAACAAGGTTTTTCAGCCTGAGCCATGAAGGGCCCTCAGGTCTACATAAACAGAAGGCAACTTCTCTGACCTCAGTGCATAAGAAAAAGAAAATATCCCCTACTCAATCTTTCCTGGTAATACTTGCAAGCAGGATGAGGGAGGCACAGGGCTGGGAAGCACTTGCTGGCAAGGGCAGCACAAAGGCCACAGAACATGAGAGTGCCTGGGGCTCAGACTGGCAAAAAGCCAGCACCGAGGACCCTGCAGGCACGAGAGAGTGCGGCACTGAGACTCCCAGCACTGAGAGAACAGGAACTGGGCATCCCAGCATGGGGTCTGACAGTACCAGAGGGTACTGTGTTTGCAGAACCACAGGCAGAGGAACTGGGCACAGCACCAATGGCACTGGCACCCATACCAAGATCTCAGGCACCAGAAACATTGGCACCAAAGTCCATCGCCAGACGGTTTCATCATGCCACTCTCACCCTGTTCTCCTGAGGTATGCAGCCTGGAGTGGCTGTTAACATCACTATCCCCCTTCCTAAGGCCCACAATCTCCACTTTTACAATCACCTTCTCCCTGGCTCAGGCACCCCTCACTGGTTGCCTCACAGGAGCGGCATACACAACTCTATAGAGACTCTCCTTCAATGTCCACATCATCCAGGAGATAACACTCAGCACTATAGATACAGACATCACTCACATTCTAGATCTGCATCACCAGGTCCATGCTCTTGCTGTAAGTCACTTGTGTCATGAACATCATTGGCACTGGGGTTTAAGGTCAAGGAATAGATCCCCTCTCCGGTCTTCATCATACAGACATTTCTTCTTTGAGTGGTCCCCGTGGGTGCTCCACATTAGGTTGGGCTTGCCCTGCTACTTCAGACCACAGATTTTCAAGTCATATCTCTTCGGGTCACACATGCACTGATGTGCACCAGTCCTTCATGTGCTTTTGGTCGTGTGTGTGATCCGGTCCACACCAGTTCCTCTCAACCACCAATGGCTGCAGATGGAATTCGCTTTGGCTCCAACGCCTAAGACAGATAAATATGTTCCTAGTTCTGTTATCAGTTTTTTTGTTAAGTCTGTTCTCTGTTTAAAGTTCTTCTGTATATAGTTTGAAAAAAAAAAGAGAGAAAGAAGGGGGAAGAAGAGAAGGAGGAGGCAGATGCATTCCGTGGCCTGCTACCTCCACAGACTGTTGAATCTTATCTGTTTTACTAGCTATTAGTAGCTGTTAAGTACCCTGCTAAAGTTACAAGTTGTTAAGTATCTGAGAAATGTCTTCACAGGGGTTTAAGAAATGCGACTCGTGCCACAAAGCTATGCCTGCCTCCAACGGCCATAGCAAGTGCATTCACTGTTTGGGAGAGACCCATGTCCCACAAAAATGTTCTCACTGCTTCAAACTGACAGCCACAGCAAGGAAGGATAGGGAGATGAGGCTAAAAATGAGTCTATTTGACAAGGCTCTTCAGCCTGAGTCATTGAAGAGGCCCCACGGGGAAGGGCCCTCAGGGCTGCATAAGAGGAAGGCAACCTCTGTGAGCTCAGTGCATAAGAAAAAGGAGATATCGCCCACTTGATCCTTGCCAGTATTATCTGTGAGCAGGACGAGTGAGGCATGGGGCCAAAAAGCGCTTGCCGTCCAGGGCGGTGCAAAGGCCGCAGAACATAAGACTGTGCCTGGGGCTCAGACTGGCAAGCAGTCGGCACCAAGGACCCGGCAGACACTAGAGGCTGCAGCACTGAGCCGCCCGGCACCGAGCGCATTGGAACCAGAGGCTCTGGCACGGGCTCTGACGGTGCCAGAGGTTGCTGCCCTTGCGGAACCGCAGGCAGAGGCACGGGGTGTGGCACCCACAGCACTGACACCCACACCAAGATCTCAGGCACCAGATGCATTGGCACTGACCAAGCAGCCACACAGCCTGGGCAAGGCAAGGGCTAAGATCCGGCACCGAGGTCCAGCATCAGACCTTTTTATGATGCTGCTCTCACCCAGTTCTCTGCCTGAGGTGTGCATCATAGAATGGCTGGCAACACCACCAGCCTTCATAGTATCACAGGACTGGAAAGGACTTCAAAATGTCTTCAAGTCCAGTCCCCTGTACTCAAACAAGGACTAACTATAGACCATCTCTGACAAGCTATACTTTTAACAGCAGGGTAGACTAACATTAGGGGCCACCCTGGACTTCTTGTTATAAAGTGTTCAGGGTTCTTCATAAGGTTCATATAAGTACATCTGGCAGTTATCTTGGCTCATCATCAGCCCCCAGCTGACTGGCCCTCTATCCTCTCACAACAGAATGGGTATTAGGCTAAACTTGTTTCCAGACAAAATCATTTTAGCACATATTGACACATATTAAAACTTTTGCAGAGAGTTCTTTGTTTTGGCCTCAGTGGCCCTGATGAAAAATTGATATACAACTAAGGTATACCGATGGAAGGTCCACTAACAGCAGGAGACAAATGTGTCAACTGCCCCAAGGTCTGCAATTTGAAAAGGGGTCAGGGCTCCTGGCCACAACCACTACTGCAACAGTGGTGATAGCAGGTGTTCCAGGCCTTTTATAGCACCATCAGAGCCCTAGGCACACTCCAGGAAGTGCTGAAGGACTGGCTGGGAGAGATTAGACTCCATAATACCCCTTACACCAGAGAGCCCACCCCTTTTGTGATCATGGAGCCATTCCTCCCGCTTTTGCTCAGCAGAATGAAACGTCTGATGTCTCCCTGATACTGGTGACAATTAGTTGGAGCGACAAACATGCACATGAGGACTCAAACCCCACTGTACCACAGTGTGCTTTTTGGGGTAGAAAGAATCACCTATGTTTCCGGAACAAGGCCAGTGTTTTATACACTCATCCCTGGATATACAAGCACATTTGGTTCCCAAATTTCTGCTCATAGGTGAAAAGTCACGAGTGACACAAAATTTCCATTAAAATACATGTAAAAGTCTCTGATTTGTTCCAAATGCTTGTAACAGGACATAAATCAGTTGAGGTTAGGTACTTTTCTGATGTCTTAGACTAGGTTGGCACCGGAATTAGGATGTAATGTAAGTACGTAGAGCAGGGCTTCCCAGACTATGGATTGGGACCCAAACATGGGTCACCATTAGATTGTTAAGGGTCACCAGCTGGACAGTTCTTAGCTGCTTGTGGCTGTTAACACTGCTGCGTCAGGCAGATATCTAGCATTAGAGATAGCAATTACCTTATGCCTAGGTGCTGAAAGCTTCACACTTGAGTTAATTGGCTTAAACAACTGTTACCTGCTGGGAGCAGGAGGGCTCGCGGACCCACCCAGCCTAGCAGCCCTAGTCAAGAGGCTATGGAAGGAGGAGGAGTGTCTGAGGCTGTGGCTGTTTAGGGCTACGTTGAGGTGGGGGGTGGGGAATCTAAGGCTGGGGGGGGGCGTGGTTTAGGGATACGGGGCAGCGGTTCTAAGACTGGGGGAAGTTTGGGGCTGCAAGAGGGTTCTAAGGCTGGGGGCAGTTTGGGGCTGCTTTGACCCCCCCATGGCTTGCTCATATTAGCGAGGGAAGTTCACTCATTTAGGGAACATAGGTGGGTATACGTGTCCTTCGTTTTAGCACATACTCATAAGTAAAGTACTCATTAAATGAGGGATGGGTGTACTGGGTAGGTCACAGAATGGCTGTCTGGAGAGTTAGGTACTCGTATGACTGGCCCAATGTGTGCCCAATGAACTTCTCTGTGTCTCCATTCCTCCATCTCTGAAACAGGGATTTGATACTTACACATCTTTGCAAAACAGCTCGAAATCTTCAAATAAAAGCTGCGGTAGATTATTATTATTATTGATTCCTAACAAGAATACATGAGATAGCGCCGAAGATGTGTAGTTTCTGTGTGGTTGATTAGATACTGGCTATTATGTTCTATTAAAAAAAATTCTCTGTTTTTAGTTTGAACTTTTAACATTGTGAAGTTTTCAGCAGTAAGTAAATGGTTAAAAGGAAAAGAGAAAAGAATACATTTGAAGGCCTCTACTTTAATCTCCGTAGAGTATTGGCCCTTCGCACTTCTTTTGTCACAGCATCATTCACAGAATCCAATCTTATTTCAATTATGCGGGACCTTGCAGGACTACAGACAAAAGAAAGTTGACAACTGTGGATAATTTAAGTAAAAAATTACACCCACAAGGAATTGCTGAGGATGAGAATTATCACAATATGTCAATAAAACATTCTCTATGACATAATAGTGGTGATAAAATATCTTTGTAGTAATTTATTCTTTTGCCATCTGAAGCCTGAAGGAATAGCAGTGTTCATACAGAAGACAATTTCCCTCATTTCTGCCTAATAATTACACAAAATTCTAATTTTATATTTGAATCGCCTATATATAGGTTTAATTAGATAACTGATACTGCTTTAAAGTGGTTTGTAGTTGAATATATAACAATGTTCATAGGTAAGATATCCTACTTGTATAGACAGTGATGTCACAGTATCATCTGTAACATCACTTTCTGTTGCCACAAGAATAAATCTGACATCAAAACAGATGACTTTGGCTTTTGATGACAAAGAACATAGCCTGTACAGCAAAAACAAATCCTTTGTGAATATACATTAACTAGCAGTTTTGGGATTTAGGATGACAATAATGATTGAAAGGTAGGATTATGCATTCAAATGTTTTCTTCCTGGTAGTGCTCAGATGTTTAAAAGATGGTTTGAATGCTTGATTTATTTCAGACTGCTTTGCTAACAAATCTCCTTATGTATTATACTTTTGTAATCTAATGGAGTCCACTAAAACTCCAGACTTTGTAGGGAGACTAACACATAAATACACAGTAAAATCTTTTAAAATCATTGACTTCCTCTCTCTAGTGAAAAATATTTGTACAATTTATCCTCTAGTGTGTTGAGATTTAAAACTGACACAGTGAGCTGGAAAATGCTGAAGACATCTGTTTCGACTTTGCTTTGCTGGTGAATTGATGACTTAAGCGTTCACCTCCCTGAAAATGGATTCAGATGTGAAGCATGACAAGTGGGGGAAGAAACTAGCTGTGTTCCATTGGGATAGTCAAAATGTTGAGTAACAGGTTGATGGGCATGAGTGAAGGATCTTAAAACTTTCACAGGAACTGAATGGAGACTATGAAACTTACTCCTGGAAGAGATAAGAATTACCACAGATCACCACTTTCAGAACTAGATGCCACACTAACTTAACTGTTATTAAATTCTTCCCATATACATAAAGGCCATACTGGGTCACAATAGTGATCCATGTAGCACAGTATCCTGTTCCGACAATGGCCAGTACCAGATACTTCAGAGGGAATAAACAGAACTGAGAAACTTCAATTTGAGCTATCCCATTACTCAATCCCAGCTTCCGGTAGTTGGAAGTTTAGGGACACCTGAAACATGATGTTGCATTCCTAACTATCTCGACTAATAGCCATTGCTCTTTCTAGCCTGCATGACTATATTTAATGCTTTTTTTAATCCAACTAGAATTTTGGTCTTCACTGCATCTCCTAGAAACAAGTCCTGCAAGTTCACTGCGTATTAGACAAACGTATTTCCTTCTGTTTTAAACCTGATGCCTAATTTACTTTTTGTGATACACAAAGGCGTAAATAACATTTTCTCATACCATTCATGGTTTTATGGACCTCTATCACACACACACACCTGCTTTGCTATCTCTCTTCTAAGATGAACAGCCCCAGTTTTTTTTCATTTCTCCTCACGTGGAAGGTCTTCCATACCTCTAATAATTTTTGTTACTGTTCTCATCTTTTCCAATTTTAATACATCTTTTTGAGGTGATCAGAATAGCACATAATATTCAAGATAAGGGGATACCATGTATCTAGATAGTGACATGATGATTCTTCTTCGAGTGATTGCTCAAGTCCATTCCAAGTTGGGTGCGTGCAGGCACGTGCCCAGTCACCGGAAGCTTTTTGCCCTAACCAGTAGCCATAGGATCGGTGCAGCTCCCCCTGGAGTGGCACCAATATAGTGACCAATATATGCACTGCCCGACTCCCCACCCTACTCAGTTCCTTCTTGCCATGCTGCCGGTCATTGGAGCTCTTGCTTTCTCTGCTCAATTCTTTAGCTATTAGCCTATTGTAGTGTAAATAGTTCTTGAAGAAGTGTAAATAGTTTTAGTACTTGATAGTTAGTGTTTTAACTAATAGCCAAGGTGGGGCTTTCCATCCCCCTTGGCACCTCCGTGCTGGGGAATGCCTGGGTCCCCAAGCTTTAAGTCTTGTTCAAAACATATGCCCATATGTAACCCCCATTCAGCCTGTATGATTTGCTTGGGGGAAGGACACTTGCGTGATTGCTGTCCAATTTGTAAGGCCTTTAAGCCCAGAACTTTGAAATATAGGGCCCGATGCCTTAAAGTTCTTAATGAGGCAGCTCTTAAGCCTCAAGGGTCACCAGCAGGAGCAGAGAGTGGAACTTCTGTGCAAAGTGCACTGGCACCGTCAACCATGGTGCCGCCTAAGGACTCCCAGCCCTGAAGGCAGGTTACCCACACTACATCATTGTGGTCCACGAACACAGGGTGGGAGGGAAAGAGCAGCCTGACGCTCAGCCCTACGGGCCACTGTAAAAGGCAATTCCACCAACCTTGACCTCTCTTCTTTTCCCTGACACTTAAACCTCTCTTCCACCCAAAATAAACTTTCCTTTTGATCTTGGTGTGATTTTTGGCATGCACGTGTGGTAGGGTGCACAATCATTGCTGGGTAGGGTCAATAGTACAGCTGCCCTTTTTTTAGGAAAATAGCCCTCACTCCACATGCATTCTTTTGCCTGAAACTTAACCCCCATCCTCCAAGTCAAAGCATTCATGTAAGACACAGTCTGATTTATTGGTTTGCCTTTGGTGGGGAGCACAAATGAGTTTAGGGGCGGGGTTGGTTGTTATTACAGGCAGGCACCCGCTCACAGAACTTGGCCCAAACAGGGCTGATAGTGGAAAGCACCATCTGGTATGAGGCACAGGAGTATAACATTTGTTGGTACTGGGCATAGGTTGAAAACAGATTCCAGAGATGCTCATTAAAGAGCACCTTGGTACCCACGCATTCCCCACACATAACAGGGACAGAACAGCATAGGTTCAGGACGGGGTCTAAAATGACAGCTTGATGGATAAAGATGTTTTGATCAAATACACCAGGTGCAAGGTCATGGGTGGTATCTAAGTAACCTCAGAGGATGGTAACCTGATATGTAATTTGTTTGTACCTCTGTATAAAGATTTGTCTTGGAGGGGCTGTCTTTGGCCAGCCTGAAGGGTACTGAGATCTCTCATGGACTGAGCTGAGTGCATAGTCAGGAGAAACACATGTAGTGGTTCAGTCGAGTCTAGTGACAACTATTGCTGTATTTCATTTGACAGTAAATCTGGGCTGGTGCTTGCAATTCTCATCTGATTGTGTGGTCTTTGGGGGCTCTCTCAGAGTCTGCTGTGCTGACTACTTGTGCAAAGCGACCACAGCACATATGAGGAGCACACGCATACATCTAAGTGGTTATCATCACTGGTCAGAGCGAGACCTATCAGAACATGCTACCAGACTTCTGACAATCACACCGCTCTTCCACCCCAAAGCTCAATCACCGCCTATGAAAGCAAAGACAGCACACCTTGGGCACCAGAAGGGCTCTAGCCGCCTACACAGAACCATACAGAAGATCAACACAACTGTTCATGGTGGTAGTGGAGCAAATGAGGGGGCTTCCGATCTCCTCCCAGTACATTTCCTCTTGGATCACTGCTTGTATCTGCACATGCTACTGTTTTGCCAGTGTCTTCCTGCTTGACATTGCAGTGCACTCAGCAAGGGCCCAGGCCTTGTCAGCTGCATTCCTGGTCCTTGTTCCACAGACTCATGTGGCAGTATGCCATCATTCACCAAGTCAGAGAGGATGCAGCCTTTGGTAGAGCAGTGTCAGCAATTCCTTGACTCTGACCCCCACCTATTTAGATATGGCTTGGGAGTCACCTAACTTGGGAGTCACCTAAGCGCTCCAAGAAGAGACGGCTGCTCACCTTCTCATAAATAGTGTTCTTTGAGATGCGTTGCTCATATCTATTCCATACCCACCCACCTTGCCCTCTGCTGGAGTAGACGGGGAGTTGGGTCAGCAGGGTCATATACAGCACATCATACCAGTGCTGCTCCAGGGGGCTCACGGCTGACCCAATGGGTAGCAGCTAGGGAAGAACTTCCAACAGCCATATACATTGTGCACACATACCTAACTGGAATGGATCTGTATAACACATTTCAAAGAACACTATCTTTTTCTTCAACATGCTGTAACAATGGGTACCATAAAAGTACCTAGATATATGCCATCTTTTCTAAGGAAATTAAGAGAGTGATATTTTAGCATTAACCTGTATAACACACCTAGAAAATTATAAAAAGGGCTGGTGAGCAGTTGCACTGCTTATAGACCAAGAGGCTTTCTTTTGGTAAATATCTTATATGCATTTACTATTGGGGCTGGCCAGGTTACAACTAAAATGCATACTGGAGCTGAAGAAAACCGTAAGCAGCTTTTAACATTCAATAGATTACCAAGACTTGTTAGAGTAGGCATAAATGATTGGCTCAAGTAAATTCTTCCTATGTTAAAAGTGACAGCAGTATTTATTCTTTTACTTGACCTGTTCACCACACTGAAGAAAAGGCATAAATCAGCTTCTCTTTGTCTCTTTGCAAATGTTGTAGTTTGGTGTTGTCAGTTAAGTGGATGCAAGCTGTCATTGAAATCTCTTCTTTTATGCACCCCATGCAAAAATCTGGGCAGGAAAAAGAAATGTTGATATGATCAATAAGCAAGCATTCAGATATGGTGATGGGTATAATATCAATATTACATAAAAGGAAAACATGACTATTACATCTTCTTTTGGCAAGACTCAGAGTTTTTCAGCTTATTTAAACTGAATTGAGACAGGTTCCTTTTTATTGGCTCCTAATTGCACTTTGAGGTCTTCAGTCTCCACACACGGAAATGTTGACAAAGAGCCTGTGGCAAATATGTAATTACAAAATGTTCTTGTGTATATTTCTGATGGAAATACTATCTTAAATGAGGTTTGCCCTAAAGCTGAAGGACACAGCGAAACCAAGTGACATGACACTTCAAGTAGGTTTGTACACTTCTGCTATTTCATTCTGTAGCAGATTTGTTCAAATATTCTGACTTTAACAAAATAATTGTTTGAACATTTGTCTAGATGAGACATGTAGTACGAGCCAGCCGTTGGGGGTGGGAACAGTTGCCCTGCGGCCCAGAGATTCAAAGGGGACCAGATCTCCCAGCAGCTCTTGCTGCTACTGTGGTAGATGACGGAGCCCTTGGCCTCTTTGACTTGCCACCAGAGTGTCATTTCACGTGGCTCTGTGGGGTGGGGAGGTGGGATGTGTCCCAGTCTGGGTGGTGCTAAAGACTGACTGACCTGATCCCCATTCTTTCCAGGGCCATGGAACTGTCCCTGTTCCCGACCCCCACACACCTTGCCCTGAGGCCCGCAGTGGCTATCAGCCCCCCTTCATAGAGCACTGGCTATCACATATATCCCCCTTCTCAACCACACAATAAAGCTGTGGTACATAGGGCTACTAATGAGAAACTGATATTTTATCATGGCCCTGTCACATGATGTGTTTGATGCCCTTGCCCTACATAAAAAGTCAGAATCTATTGTCTCCAACACTCTTACAGGTGTGATTTGTTGATAGTGAATGCCAGCATGTGTTGCATTTTCTCAGTGACCTTTGTCAGTATTGTTGCATGAACAGTTTGGGAGAAACAATACGAAGTCTGATGGCGGTCTGATTAAGCACAACCTTCATGCAAGGGGAGGCAGCTGTTGGCTGTTCATTGAACTTATGATACATTATAAAACTGTCTTGAGATTTATATATTAAAAAAAACTCTTTACTTTTTAAAATTAAGCATAAAAATACCCCAGTGAAAACTCTTCTCTCGAAAACATGGCTGATCAAAGGTGGAACAGACATAACTGCATCAAAGGAGCATTCGGTGTCCTTAGCACCAGTGGTAGCATGAAGCTGAGGCAGAGGAACGCACTGCTTCGTCATAAGGTGCCCTCATTGTGCTTTATTGTTCTGGGGATGAGGAAGCAAGAGATGTGGGAGGAGGGATTAGAGGGAGATGAGAATTGTTGTGCAGTAGCTCTCTTAAAAGTACCAGGCACTGATTCTTTCCACAAGAATCTCTTTCAAAATTAGCTGGTGTTGTTCTGCCTGTTGAGATATTCAGAGGTCAAGAAGAAAGAAAGGAAATGCTTCCTCTATTACAGGAAAAGGTTTTCTTTCAACCTATTTTAACTGTGTCTGTTCTTTACTCATGTTGCTGTGGAGGGCTGTAAAGGATTGTTCACAGACTTGCTCAATGTTAAGTAAGTGCTAGTTATACTAAAAACACTTACCAGTTCTTTCATATTTGCAGTGAAAGTGATAATACAGCCTTTGCCTAATTTATTTGTTTTTGTAGTTTTTAGATCCTTATCGTGGTTGTTCAGAAGATATGTCAACTCAGTCAAATTGTAGTTTGAATCTCATTAACAACATAAATTGCAGAAGAGTTAACCCTGGGCTCACACACCAAGTGCCAGAATGGGTAGCTGTGGAAGACGTCTTCCCTTCAGAAGACATAGAGTTCCTCCATACATTCTCAGACTGGGTTTCCCCAGCAACCGAAACCCGTGGTGATGTTTCCATGGAAACAGGAATTGATTTTAAAATGCCAGTAGGTACAGTCAGTAAAGAGAAGAGGGATTTTCCAACAAGATATGTGAGGCCATTTGAACCATCTAGGAACTCTGAAGTAATTGCTGATGCAATGAGGCTGACTCCTGACCAGTCCTTATTTATGGATATTGACCCTTCCAAATCCATGAGAGATGTGGAAAGCCCAGCCGCTGTGCTACAACAACCCATGCTAACTGAGTGTGAGGGTGATGTTACTATGTGTGAGCAACCAATCCTCAAGAGCAAACAAGTATTTCCAGTTCTAGAGTGCGTTGGGGAAAAATTAAGAGAAAAATTGCCTGTTGACCTAAACTGAGGTATGAATAGGCTAATTATGATTTGGACTTGCCAAAGTGTTCCCTCTATGAAATATATACTATCAGTAATAATACAAAAATATACTCCTAACCATCTTATTCCAGGCTCTGTGTTAACCTGTGCAGCATTTGTACTTGGGTAACAGTATTAAGACTTTCAGTTAGGGTCTTGCAACCACTGTAGGCAAGACAGTGTTCTATTCAATTTATGAGCTCTGAATTGTAGCTCCACCTTGAATCTGTACATACAGCCATCCCCTATCACCACAAAATTAGGACTATCCTAAGAGCAGATGGCTTCATGAGGGACAGGGCTTGTTCCAGCATCTGAGAGGCCTCTCTCCTTTCTCAGGCTTCCAATGAGAGATTGGTTGTCAGGTTTGGGGGTGGGAGCCACTGATAAATACCCCAAATCCTATATGGATTTCTTCTGAGGGAGTGGGAGCACAGCACAGCTGGATTTGGGAAGTACTCCCATTGTTTTTTTGGCCTATTCCTGTGACTAGCAAACAGAGCTATAAATTAACATTCCCGAGCAGCCTCTGCACATTCCCAGTCAGGGGATGCATTGTCTGTGCATCTGCAGTGATGGAGTGTTTCAAAGATGTGCTCCTTGTGGTGCTCTCTTGCCCTCTTCTGTCCTTTCCCCAGTCTCAGCCACTGTTTCTTCACATTCTGAAGGCTAGGTTGTAAAAGCAGGTGTGGTGCTCCAGCCATCTTAGATCCTTCCAAATGGACGAGGAACTCACCAGGCTGATCCAGCCCCAGATCCAACCCAAGACCCAGTGCTTTGGTTAGATTTTGTAGCTAGGCAGGAGTAGTATTTGAAACTTTAGCATGCATATATGCTGGATGAAAGAATGTATTTTATTAGTTCTCATATTTCTGATGGGCTTACAGATCCTCTGGCAGATCTGAAGAGGAAGGACCAGGATTTAAGAGCTGTGCCTCTTATCATGTTGTAGTTCCACTTTGGATCCCCATATGAGATGTTTTGTTTGCTTCAGTGACTGATATTCTCCTTCACGGTACACTGTCTGCAGCACCTTCAGGCCAAGACCTCACAAGGAGCATCAAAGCCAACTCTAAGCCATACAACTGCAAGAGGCACAAGTGGCCTAACCTTCTGGTTCCCTAACCATTTGTTTCATGAGTCCCAAATGATCTGCAATGGCCCTTATCTTGTCAGAGAATAAAAAGCCTAAGATTCCAATAAAGATGTCCTGCTCCTCTCCTAGAGTGAAAGCAAAACCTTTGCTATTGAAAGATCATAAACCATTGGGACATTATTTCTAGATACAGTAAAACCCCATGGATGCTTGCTTCTGTTACCAGAATTCTGATGAGAGCATCAACACCTCTGGTTCCAGTTAACACTATGGTGTATTCTTTCCAGTTAAGAGCATAGGGTTCTTTCGAGCAGAGCCAAGCACTATTCTGGGTCCCTCTTGGATCCCTTGGCATCAGTTCTGAAAACACTCTCAGAACCTAGATCTGTTAAGACAACAGAACAGGGCATATCTTTAGTATAACAAGACTGAGGAGCTGTTTCTGTCTCCTGGTGCCAGCACCATCTTACATAACAATAGCCTCTCAGGTACGTCTCTTGGATCAACAATTTGAATCAGAAGGATAGAGTGCTATGTGGACTATGGGTGGAGAGCAGGGGTGGGGTTCCCCAGCCTGTGGTCCGGATCCAGACTGTTACTTGTCTGGATCTGACTCCGAGACTTGGGGCTCCCCTATTGGGAGTCGTGGCATCTGATTTCCAGGAAACAGTAAACATGGCACTATAACTAAGCAGAAATGTTTGCAGCAAATTTTATCATAAGTGATGCTGCATTTTATAGTCAAACTAAAACATGAAGGTGTCACTGTTATGATGCTTACTGTTTATTATGCATTTATCACATTTTATTTTACAGTGATGCATCATTCAGATAATCAAGTTCTGAGACCACTACACTCTGGATATGAAGGATTGTTCACAGCTTCAGCTATGGATGACTTTTAAAATAGTTCAAATTAAATAAAGCACAAAGAAAAAAGGCCCTGTTCTATTCTTACTTTACAGTGATAAACTGATTATTGCCTTTTATATGACTATAATGTAATAGAATGCTAGTGGATGATTGTTAGTCTGCCTTGATGCAGCACCAGATATATTTGGAATATATTTTTACATATACAAACCGTACACATTTGCACACAGTTTTGGATTTACAGTGAAAATACCAAACATCCACTTTATTACTACTTTTATTTTTGCATTGTGAAAATTAAGTATCTTCCACCTTCACTGCATAGTTATTCACTCTTGCAAGCACTTTTCATCTAAGTGTAGTTGCTTTACAAAAACCGGCAATATCCTCATAGACATATTAGAAATGGGAAAATGGGGCATATCGATGTATATATGAAGTGACTTGTCTGTTGTCACTTACCAGGCCAACTGAAGATGCAGCAACAGAACCTGGGTTTTCTAATCCTACTCTAGTGCCCTATCCATCATCTCATACTACCTTCCACGAAACAGAAGAAAACTGAGAATCTTAATTGATTAGTATTACTCACCTTTCTTTTCTACACATTTCCCTTTAATAGAGAGAGGATTTGGGGTATTGGAAAGCTATACCCTTTAGAACTGATGTCTGCCACAAAAAGACTCTACATCTTCTATGGCCACAGAGCGGAGAAGGCATCTGAATGAGTTTCCTTTTGCAGCGACAAAGAAAAGGCCCTCTATATAACCTGTTGCCTGATTTTAAAAAAACATTTAGGTGCTTAACTCAGGAGTTAGGGACCTAAATACCTTTAACAATCTGGTTCTTGCTCATGCAAAGTAGCGAAGGGGTTTAAAACTTACATTTATTATCTGAAGCCCAATCTTATTTTATTTTTTGAGGAATCAACCCCCACATTAGCCACCATAATGACACATAGCTCTACTGCTTTTCTTCGGCTGGTCTCGAAGTGCTCCACAGATTATCAGCCCCATTTTGCAGATGGGGAAACTGAGGCACAGAGTAGTGCTGTGCCAAAGATCACCTTTGGCTGAACTGAAACCCAGTCCCCAGAACCCCAATCAAGCTTGCTATTCACACAGCAACACTGCTGCCCTTCTGATAGATACATTTTCTTCATACATTTAGCAATAAGCCAATAAGGGTATTACTCAACTAAAACAACTGCAAATTCTGTCATGGCTCCTTATTCCCTGTAGTGACAGGATCTCTGGGGTGCAGCCTGGGACAGTGGAACCTCTGTGCCTCATTAACATTTCGGCCAGGGCTGTGTCTCCCAATGTTCTGCTAGTAACAAGCAGCTGTGATCACTCAGCACAACAGCATGTAGAGCTCCACGCTTTGCTAGACTGCATGAATGCTCGCAGAGGGAAGGCACCAGAGAAATCCCCCCAGCTCCCACCGTTGTACTTCAGGAATATACCTTCTTACACTGCTCAAGATGAGCAGTGCAAAGTTATTCACTGGTTTACCACGTCATCAATAGAAAGTGGGTATACAGCAGTCATTGTAAAATCTGAACATATTTATCAGACTTTGCAGGCAAATTCACAGGTAAACAAAAACAGTTAAACAAATGTGTTGACTTCAAGAGAGAGATTTTAAGTTGTAGGCACAAAGCTGGAGTTATCAAGAGAAATATAAACACACAGTTTCCACTCTTAGACTGGGCAACAACTAGTTTACGTAATTTCTCCTCACCTCCAGGGCTACTGCTGTCCCTAGCACACAGGTTTTCATTCTTAAAACCTGGGCCAGTCTCCTCTGCTGGAGTCTTTGCAGTGTCTTTGTTGCTTGCAACACAGGTGGGTCAGGAGAAAGACCTTGTATGTGGCTCCTGTATTCTATTTTATGCCGTTGATCCCATGTGTTTAGAGAATATAAGTCCAAGCATGCCTGGTGGACATTTCTGAGTCCCCAAGCAAGGTTGAAAATTCCCCTGGTATGGCCTTATGCATGTGAGTCACTGAACTGTAGTTCCCTTGCTTGAAAAAGGCAGGTGATTTCTGTTTAGCATGCACCTGGGTGTTAGTTACCTCCCTTGACATTTTCACCAGAGAGTTAGTATCTGGGTGCCTCCCGAACCCCCAACATATTTTAGTGACAACCCTACAACACATTCTCATAACTTCATTTGCATTAATGATATACAGATTTAGATAGAAAAAATTACTTTCAGCAGAGACCTTTTCCTGGTACCTCACATGACCTGCTTTAGATGAAATTTCACAATTATGTACAGATGAAGAACGTGGGGGCTGGGGGATTTTACAGGGCTCTCTCCCCAATGTATAAAGTGTCAGAATTGTATCTCTGTTCACAGTGTGGATTGATTTAATAGAAAGCTGAATATTCCGAAGAATTTCCTACAACTATGCATGTAGATGGAGCCATTACCAGTACACGATGTGAGCAGGGAGCCCTCTGATCTTTGTCTATTCTGACTTCTAGCTTACATACCCCACCATTGTAGCTGTGTGTGTGTCTGGCAAAAGGTATCTTAGAATGCACCAAAGGGTTGCCAAAATTCCCATTTGTTTATATAGCTCCAGTCTAATGTACAACAGCTTTGAATGAGGGGTCTGGCACAACTTCCTCCTTTCCCATTAAGTTTGAATCTAAAGATTTAGTAAGACATTTATTATGGGTAACTGACAGGAGGAGCAGAACCTCCCAGACTGGCAATGCGATATTTCTCTGGTCGGTCACAAGAAGAGCCTAACTTCAACAATTTACACAAATTATATTAATTTCTGCTGTATGGATTTATGTTGGGCATGAGGAAAGATGAAGACCATCGGAGTTCACCGGTTGTGTTTTTTGCACTTTTAATCAAGTAACTTTCAAAGAAATGTTATCTAGAACTTTTTCTTCAAAGCCATTATGCCAATAGCTACTACTACAGCTACCGATAGCTACTACCACAGGCAATTCCAAGAGTGTATTTTTAGGTAAAAAGTCTATACTTAGCGCAGAAGCTCATTTACTGGCACACAGCAGTGCTGTGCACAAGGTCGCCCAATGGCATCTGGAAAGGCAGCTGTAGTTGTGTCATAATTTGTGTTTTAAAAGATAGTTGTGTTTATATTAGGACTTGGCACGACACACACAGTTTAGTGGTTGGGTCCCAGTTACCGACCTGTCTGACTCTCCATGTTTGAGGTGACCTGACCTTGTGTTATTATGTTCCATCTGTTTCCCATTAATTCAGATAATTGTGGTACATTACTTTGTCTTACTGTGCCTCATTGTGCACTTTCTGTACTGGTACTGCAGGTCAGATCCATTCTATAATTTTAAAAAATGACTTTCTGGTGAATGGCAGACTTATAAAGATTCTCAATACCTGATCAGCACAAAAATAACAGTATTTATAGGGTTAACATATTTGAACTTTCAAAAAAGAGGACACCCCTGAGAGGGAGTACATCTGTAGCAGCATCTACCTGCTTACATTACATAAATGCATTATAGCATATATAGTACATTAATATAACATAGTAACAGAGAAAGATGAAAGGTGAGTTGGTCAACATCGATGCAGATACACTCTCCCTCAGGAGTGTCCTGTTTTGAAAGCTCAAATATGGTAACCCTAAGTATTCAGCACTACACCCTGGGTCTGAGAGAAGCAAGTCAGTGCCAGCCTGGCTATAAGAACCAGTAGATAGGTCTCTTTTAGCTCCAGTCTGTCCGTGAGGGGCTCTGTGATGGAGCACATGTACATGCTGTCAGCAGGTTGATGGGAAACAGCTGAACATTTTAGCAGAAGGACAACAGCTGCACATGCTCAGTGCAGGATAGCAGCCATGAAAAGTTAACTTTCCAGCACAGACATCGCCTATGACCTGACCTAAGAAGAAAGGGAGCAAGGAGCTTTAGAGGCTGTTGTTGGTGTCACTGAAGTAGACTGCATTTTGGGTGTGGGACTGTGGCTAGAGAAAGTCTTAGGCCTAGGGAGGCAGGAATGTGTTCTCTTTTCTTTGTAATTAAGTATGTCTCTCAGCTCTCTGAATTCTCTCCACCATGATGAGTGCTTCCTTGATTTCTTCTACTTTGCCTGTTACGGGCCCCCTCTCCCCCACACTGGTGAAGGTCCCTGAGGGTTGAAGAACTGTGTAAAGAGGATGAAAGTTTTAATATCATGCTGCACCTTAAGGTTTTTTTTTTTTTTTTTGGGTGCATAGGGTCTGTGTTCCCTGTAAGCTGAACACAGGGCCCTCCTGAGGCAGGGAGCCTGACCTGGGGCAGCCCCTTCTCAGGTGCCCCAGGCCTCTCCCTTTCCCTGCTCTGCCCCACCCCCATTACTTCACCCCAGCAATGGAGCCAGGGTGATTACCTAGGGCAGGGGTGTTGTGTGTGGTGTTGGTAGCAACAGTAAGGGCTCCCCCACACCTCACTCACCACACGGATAGTGGGAACAGCAGCCTGCTCTGCTCCCCTGCCCCTCCAGCCCACTGCAGAGAAGCTAAGCACAGTGAGCCACGAGGACAGCCCAGTGGAGCAGACTGAGGCTCCAGCTGCCTGCTTGGGAGGGTGGGGGGGAAGGTGACCTCCTGCTGTTGCTGCAGCTGCTGCTGCCTTGTGCAATCCCCTAGGCAGTAATTCTGCATTCTCCTAGACATAGGATGTCTGGGGAAGCTGTTGTGGGGCTCCCAAAAGCACTGGACCTGGGGTCCTTTAGTCTTTGAGTCCCCTTCTTTCAAATAGTAAGTCGTAAGCCTTGTTCACTGTTCTGCCTCCATGTATGAATTAAGCCAAAACATGCTCCTTCACTAAAACTAAACCACTCAAACTGGCCAAGAGAAGCAACCAGCGCAATAACAGCACACCGTGATCTCCACTACACACAGTGGGACATTCCAAGTTGCTATCCAAATCCACTCTGAACAGCTTCCGTCAGGACTGCCTGCTGATGCACAGACACCGAGGGGACATGGCCCTGCCTGAAGAACACACAGACTGGAGAGGGGGCAGGTCTGACCTATCAAACCTTTGGATGTGGCCCTTTACAATATTTCCAATATTTGCAATTCTGGGCCACCAGTGTCCTGTAGCCCAGTGGAATCCTCAGGCAGGCTGCCTGCCCCCATGTCCCACATGCTGCTCAAAGCAGCCGGCTGCTTGGGTGAGCCTGTGTATCTCTGCACCATGTGGAGAGTAGGGCACGTGGTCCCACCGGTGGTGTGTGGGGCAAGGCAACTGGGGAGCCCATCTGAGGGTCCCGTTGGGCTGCTGGCTGGGAACTGTCTACTGTGGTAAACACGCCCTGCATCCCTTCCTACATCTCTCCCACAGGGGTCAGAAGCCTCTCCTGCACCTCACTGTCTTTACCCAAGTGCCCTTCTGCACGCAGCCTCCATCCCGCACCCCGCACCTCCTCCTGCACCCCACTCCCCTACCCCAAGCTCCCTCCTGCACCCAGCCTCCACACCTCCTCTGTTACTTAGAAGAGTCCAGACTTTGACCACTTATTAAATTCTTGAAGTTGCCCTCCACCATTGAAAATTATTCCCCACCCCTGCACTAGAGTCAGCCTCACCTGCAGCTCCGCGAACTCTGACCTCTCCAGGCTTGCATGTTGCTCTCCAGCCAGTTCTAGAGCTGCACCTTGGCACAGTAGTACAGATAAAGGTGGTTTCCCACAGCTGCATACATTGTCTTCCCCACTATTTGCCTAACACGACACACAAATAGCCTGTATGTTTGATGTGCCTGATAATGTTCCAGAAAGCCAAGGGATATGTTAGAGATGAGGCACAGCCTTGCCGTGTTTCCAGAAGTGATGATTGTTTAAGCCAGAATATAGTGATGCAGGTGTGGTGTTCAAACCAAAAAGTGCAAGGGGAGGTGTAGTTCTCAATTGAGCCACTGGGGAGAGCTGTTCCCTGCAGCTCCTGTCTGTCAGACCCTTCTGGGAAATAGGGGAGCAGGGCTGGACTGGTTCCAAGTGAGTGCAGGACTACCCTGGGTAAGCTGCTGAAAAGGCAGAAAGCACCAGTTCTAAAGGGCTTCAGCGCTGATCAGTCGACAGAGACCTGTCTGAGGGAAAGCCCTGCCCAAGGAAATCAAGGCAACACCAGGGGGCACAGTGTTTCAATCTCATTGCTGCAGAAATGTTCTTTGCAGCTATCCAGGGTGTTCCAGGGCTTCTCTTCCAGCTGCCCTGGCTGCTTGGTCAGCAAACTAAAACCTTGTTCTGCACTGCTTCAGCCATCACTCACTCTCGCTTTCGTATTGCCATTGTGGCCCTTCTACGCTTACAGTTCAGTTTATCCAAAGCACCAGTTCACAGAGCCCAGTTGCTAGCAATTGTTCTCAAAACAGATTAGCTTCCCTAGTCTAGGCACAGCTTGTAAGATAAATTTTTCCACACAGAGCTGCAGGACTGAAAGAAGGAAGAATAGTTGTAATTACAGATTTATTGAAGACAGCTGTAGGTCAAAGCACTTACCAGGGCATGGCTTCAGCTCCCACAACCCAGCCTTCAGCCAAAAGTGGGATGTAAATCCTGTGAGGAAAGCTGTCTCTAGTAGCTCCTTCCTTGTCACTGCTTTTACCCTCTCACTGGTTTCTATGCTCTTGTGAAAGTAGCAGAGACTCTAGCAGGGCAAAAGACCCTTCAGACCAGTCCCTCCCTGCTGGGGAGGGGCAAAGAGACCATGCAGACAGAAGAGTATATGTGGAAGAGGAGAGGAAGGCAGCTGGAGGTCAGTGGGCAAAGGGAATCGGAAGGTGGAGGGGGAGCTGGGTAGAAGGGAGAAAAGAAGAAATAAGGAGCACAAGGCACTAGAAAAGGGGCACTGTGTGAATAGCTATGCGACTGTGGTATCCCTTTTGTTAGCATCCACTTAAAATGTCAAGGCTTTGCTGTCAGCAGAAGCAGCTACCATTTTTCAAAAGCAGAGATAGCTAATGGGCACAGAGGGTGGGATCCAGTACTGGGGTTCACTGTGACTTACAGAACCACTATCCAGCCCTGTGGGTGCCTCAATATCCCAGAGTAACAGTTCCCGGGATGCCTATGGTCATGTGCACTGCTAATGCCTGTTTCCCCCCAAGCCCCTGTGTGATCCATAAATCAGGGGAGGAGGCTATTGGTGCCCACTCTGGGTGCTTTGGGGCTGGAGCACCCATGAGGAAAAATCAGTGGGTGCTGGGAACATACAAGCAGCACCCCATCAGCTCCCACCCCTATCTCTCCCCTGCCAGTCAGCACCTTCCACTCACTGCGAGTAGCTGTTTCACAGAAGTGCTGGGGAGAAGGAATAAACAATAGCCCAGTGTGTTTGGGGGGGGGAATGGAATGAAGTGGGGGAGAATCAAGGGGCACCGATATAAGACAAAGCCCCAGATATTGGGACTGTCCCTCAGGGTTCACTAACTTTTTCTGTCCCTGGGCAGAATAAATTTTGTTATGTGCACCCAGGGATGTACAGATGAGCACCACTAATAGAAATATACGCTGCCAACTGTGGGTCATGTGGTGTTCTGCTAATCAGCTGGGCCACACTCGAATCTCTTCTGGGGGGCTGTTCAAGCACTCAGCTTGCAGGGAAGCCTGCTGTCCCTGTAAAACCAGAACATCGGGGCACCCGAGGGGGAGGTGCTACCAGCCCTCAGCTGGGAGGGTTTCACTTTCCCCCTCTCTGCCCTGTGTGAATAAAGCGCTCCCACCTCACGGGAGTTGGCTCTAAGTGGTGAGTTGGGGGACAGACCAGCGCGGGGTTCCCTCAGCCTCACCTGTTGAATTTGCTCCTTTATCCGTCAGTGGGCTAAAAAGCAGGGAGGGCCATGGACCCAAGGGGCAGTACATCCACCTAGGAAGTGTGAGATCCTGGGCCCAGTCCCCCTGCTCCTGCCACTCTTCCATCACGTAGCCACAACGGCTGCAGGCAGCACATGCCAACGGACGGATTGCTGGCTGCCGCCCTAGCGCCCAGACTGACGCAGCTGCCTCTGAGAGAAAGGCGGGACAACCCTTCCTCTTGGCTTTTCCCATTGGCTGGTTTAGGCACGTGACTTCTGTGGCTTGCATGTTTCAGGGCCTGTCTCCTCCCGGTCACTGTGTTGGCAGCCAAGGCCCCCTGCTCGCTGCGTGTGTAGCACAGCGTTGTTCGTGTGGCTTTCCCGTCCGTCCCGTTTTGGCCGGGACAGTCCCCTGTCATGGGTGCTAGGAAGGCGGCCCGATTTATGTTAACAAAGGGGCTAATTGCCCCGTATCCAGGCCCCCTGCTGGGCTGACCGCCTCCCCCACCAGCGCAGGTGCAGCTACTGGCCGGCGAGGGAGCCAGCAGGGGACCCTGCCATAGGGGTACGTTAGGGCTTGGGGGCGTGGCTGCCACTCTGCTCCTGCCTCCCTGCAGCTGGCGGGAGTCTTACCGGCGTGGCTGCCGAGCGGTTGCTGGCTCCCCGCGCCTCGGGGTCAGCTGGGAGGAGTACTGGTGCAGCTGCTGCCCTGTTCCCAGCGCCCTGAGGCAGCCAGGGAGGTCTCCCGCGGGGCCACAGCTGAGGAGTAACCTCCACCCCCCTTCGGGTGTCCCCTATTTGGGCTTGGGAAGTATGGGACACCTTGGAAGTTAGGTGCCCTGATGTTCAGCATTACAAGGCCTAAGTCCCTTTGTGGATCCTATCCAGAGTGAGACATAAAGTGAACAAACTGCTTTAGGGCAATTTTCCTACCTGGGGAGATCAAACAAAAACCTGAAATATATGTTGAAGAGACTTGTGCCTGGGTCCTGCGGTGGGCTCCAAAGGAGACACACAACTCTGCCTTTGCTGAACTTTTGGCACAAAAGTCATAATTGTTATTGTAATACAAATATTGTAGAAAAGTGGCAAGAAAAAAATCTGTTTTCCTAACTCTAATGAGGCAGGTATGCGATACTTAGCAATCAGCTGGGATAGATGTTAAGTACTTCATAAAAGTGCTTTGAGCATTATGTGCCAAACCCAAGCTTTTTATCTGTGCAGATTTCCTGCAAATCTGAGCTTATATTAAAAAAGACATGGAAGCCCTGTGAGATTCATGTAAATATGAAAGTACAGTGCTTTTTTTATTCTGCCTACTACAGGAGTTTGCTGTCTTCAGCTACCATTTTCAAAAGCAGGGTCTCCAGCGGTTAGCAGTGACACACCCACTTTGGGGGCTGGTAGACTTTTTCTTGTTTTTCATTGTTTCATCTTTATCTTAAGAGCAAGTTCTATTGAGGAATGATTTTGCTGTAAACTGGTGGAGACATACAGGGAAGTTGTGATACACAGCAGGGATGGTAAAGGAGAAGGCTCTCTTGCTCAGAATGAAGTCACTGCAAGTTTCTGAACATTTCTGGTGCAAATTTGTTTATGGAATTTAAGGGTGGTGGAGAAAACTAGGTGCAAGCATTAGGGAGGGGAGGAGCAGGGAAGGGCAGAAGAGAGTGTGTGTGTGGGGGTAGGGGGGAAGTCATGCCTATAAAACAGCAGGCTGAGGCTACTAGGAGCTGGTTATCTTCAATGGAGAAAAGGCAAAAGAGAAGGAAGAAGTACCGGAGTAGACAACCCAATACAGGTATGGGGTTAGGATAATCCTGGATTCTGGAGTGATAGCTGGGCTAGAGGAACACTAGTGCAACTTTCCTACAGACAAGTTTGTATCCTTGTTAATAAGGCACACAGCTAAGCAGCTCATTCTGTGCGCTGGGGAGGGGTGGTGGTATTTGTACTATTAATCAGTTTATTGCAATCTTACATAAACAAGATTGCAGTTCTTGCCAGAGTGCTATAAATGCCCTATAAACATGTAACACCTTGCACTGTCAAGACAGAGTATGCTGAGAAAATAAGGGATGCTGCTAGTTCTAAATAGAGCTGTATTTGAGCCTGACTGAAGAGTTCTCTTGGGGAAGTGAAATGCCTTTTGTCTTATCTGGCTACCTGGGTACACAAAAGATTTTCTCCACTTTCCAGTAACAGACCGTGCTTAAAAAACCACATTATGCACAAAAT
Organism: Carettochelys insculpta; assembly: GCF_033958435.1. Lineage (NCBI taxonomy): Eukaryota > Metazoa > Chordata > Testudines > Carettochelyidae > Carettochelys > Carettochelys insculpta. Next base: position 23,236,928 of record NC_134142.1, read on the forward strand.
GACACTCTTGTCTCTGTCTTTCTCATAACAGGATGATTAAATATTAAATGTCCTAGTTATTTTCTTGAGCCATCCTGTTGGTAAGATATGAGGGTATGAGACTGGTGGATGCTCACTGCTTTTAAGCTGTAGATGCCAAACTTAAATTAAATAACCAACTTAAAATGCAATTGTTAATTAGGTGAATGGCTGTGTTTCTATTTTTAGGGGGTTGCCATGTCCCTGCATCATCCATTATAAAAGCTTCTCTAATACAACTTGTCTTTCCCCCTTCTGTGGTAGATTCCTGTGATCTGATGGATTCTGATAAAAGTACAGACTATGTAGAGAGATTAGCACACACATACATGGTAAAATTTTCTTTATTGGCTTTTCCTATACATATATGATTCTGTCAGCTAAGATTTCAGGCTAAAGAGCTGAGTTGCAAAATGCTGCTTAACGAGCATGTGTGGCTAATTGTGTTGGAAAACTGACACAAACTGATTCACCTGTTTTAAAAACAAACAAACAAAACTGAGGCTGGGAGGAAACTCCTTTTGAGTTCTGATTGAACTCCTGAATTGCCACCTGCAGAATGAAAATTCCTTTGAGCGTGTGTGGCTGGAGTAAATAAAGAAAACACACAGAATCCTCTACAAAAGCTAGAGAAGTGGGTGTTAGTGCAGCTATCTATCTGTGGTTACACTGCCATACCTACCAACTTCTCTTTTATAAGTTGGATGCAATGGCCAAAAAGTCATGTTAATAACTTGAAAGTGCTGTTTCTGTTGTAGGCATAAGTGAACCACTCCCTGCTGTGACTTTAAAAAAATCCTTCTGGGCCTGAAATTTCTTGCAGATTCTTCTCTGAGACTTCGAGATTTTTTTTCCCCAGAAAAATTAGTTTTGAGTACTGGAGGCTTAGAAAAATACAGCATCAGCAAACTTCCTCAGTATATTAGAGAAGGTGTCCTATTTATATTGACTTCAAAGTAAGACTTGTGCTGTTTTGTATTTGCAAATACCTGGTCCCGCCTTTCCTTTCCTTACAGCGAAAATGCACAGTGGAGTCCAGTACGGAGTCAGAACCCGAATCCAATAATGAGGTAACTTCTTTTGCTATTTTAATCCTTGGGGTCTCCTCTCAGCCTGTAGGAAACTGCGGCAGGGGACTTTCTCACAGCATGTCGGATGTGCCCCCGGCCATGGTCCTGCAGACTGTAGGGAAAAGAGAATTTCTTCACAGCCAGTAGCATTTTGCTTTCAGAGCATCCTCCTGTTGAGATTCTTTCCCCCGCACTCCTGGGAATGGCTCATTTGGGGAGTGAGGGGGGAGGGGTGTGAGGTACTGACAATAGTGAAGGTTTGTTTGGGGAGTGGAGTGTAGTACAAGAGTTTCTTTATTAAAAGATACTTGCAGCTGAACTGATGATCTCTGAAGAGGTAGCTGTCTTTTTTCCTTTAATAGATCAACTCTTGTGCAGCTGAGCTCTAGCATGTTGTGGAGTTCTTGCAGATAATTCCTTTATGTGCTTCAAATGCATATTCTTGTAGAGAGTGGCCTTGACTTTCCCACTTACTGGCAACAATTGCCCCAAATGTCTGCCATTCAGCAAAGAACATTTCCATCTACCCCCATAAAGAAAACAGTAAATCCATATTCTAAATATAAAGGTACCCCAGGTAAGTATTTCCACCCCCCCCTTCTGTTGTCTGGAGATGTAGTAGGTGTCTCGTTGAAGTCTGTCACCCCTTTCCCATGGTTTGTGTGGTGGTGGGGGGTGTCGCTAAGAAGAGGGAGCAGGAGAGGGAGGTAGAAATTAGTTTTTCCGCCAGGCATCTGACCAGAGATAGATGTCATCTCTCCTTTGAGAGCAGATGGTACAAAAGCCCCTGTACTATGCAGTTATCTGTGACTGCTTCCATTGAGAACTGGGGAAGCTCAGTCTTAGGGCCATGGATGATGATGGGGTGCGAAGACAGACATGGCTTCTATTTAAGAGGATTTGCACAGAACATTTATTTCCTGTTGGATATTACTATGTTTGCCCACCTTTTTTTCAGTAACTGCTCAGAGGACCCAAATAAAAAAAAAAAAAATTGTTGATGCTAAAATCAGCGATAAGCCACAAACTGGATTTGATAGGAATTTTCTGAGGTAAATTTTTTCAGAGTATGGTTTGAAGGTCTGAGTTCCTCTCCAGGTCTAAATAGGGTGGGTTCCCTTGAGAAGACTAAAAGGTACTAGTGCCTTGCAAGCCATGGCCAGGCTGTTTTGAGCTGCCGAGAAGGAAGAATAGCAGTGAAAACTCCTCTGTGGAGTCTAGTCTGCAGCAGTGACTGACAGAATTAGACCAAGGAGAGGCAGAAGATTGTTTATGGCGTATGGGTTTGCATGTAACATAGAATTTTGGCAATATTCGTTTTTAAAATGACAGAAGACGGGAAGCACCACTGGAGAAAAATTGAGCCTTTTTTTTTTTTTTTCAGGAATGCACCTAAATGTTTGCTTTGGTCTGCACAACTTCTTATTGTGCATACACAGGAGACAAGCCAGTTGCATCCCTCCTGTCACCGGAATGATTGTTAGGACAATAAAAATATCAAAGCTCTGAGGTGTCAACAGTATTTTAATAGGATAGAACAGCACACAAAGGAAGGAGATCTATAGTCTCATACATTTTAAAGAAAGGAGTCATAACCTGAGCAGGCTTGTGATGCTGCTGAAACTTGCCTTTCTCCACTTCATTCCCTCAAATCTTTTCTGTACAAGTAATAAAAAACACAGTACAAATACCCACAGTCAAGGATGGCTTAAGTAAGGGGTGTTTTTTCCCCCCCAATGGTACTTCACTTTCTTTTGCCTTAATTAGATTCTTGCAGCAATTTGTAGAGTACTTAAAACTGAATCCCTACATGTATGTGTATGTATGTATAAATAAATCTCTTGTATTAGAGCAAATAAGAACACCTCTGCTCTTTGCATAAAAATGTGCAGAAAGAACTTAGGGTAACTGTATGAGATTATTTGTAAATACCTATGACTGATGAGAATACTTTTTTAAACAGGGTTTGCCTAGCACGCATCCCGATGGAGTCCTAAAAAAACCAAGTGTTACATTACTTCAGGTAGGTTTTTACACTTCTGAAATTATTAGGTTGCAGCCTTGTTTAATTTTTCTTAAAAATAAACAGTTGCTCCACTTGTGGAGTGGGTGGATGTGTTGATTCTATATGCTGCTTATATTTTTCTAGTGTGTGATCTCCTACTATTGCTGCAATGAAAGATTGTGGGGACACTGGATAACCAATATTCCAAAGAAATTTCAAGAAAAGTGGAATGGCTAATATAGTGATTCACTTTATTTAGATCCATTTGTTTTAGTTTTTAGATCCATATGATGGTGATTCAGAAGATGCATCAACTCATTCAGATTGCAGTTCTCTTAATGATATAAACTGTAGCAGAGCTATACCTTTGGTGGCCAGTTTGCCAGAGATGGTGGCTCTGGGAGACACTTACTCTTCTCAAAATGGAGAGTCCCTCTATCTGTCTTCAAACTGCATCTCCCCAGGAACAGAAATCTGTGATGTCTATATGCAGCCAGTAAACGATCTTAGGAAACCGATGGATGCTATCACTAAAGAGAAAAGCGATGTTCTGGTAAGACTTGCCAGGCCCTGTGAATTGTCCAGGACTTCTGCAGTACCTGCCTCTGCAGGGTTGCTGACCTCGGACTGTTCCTTACTAACGAGTGTTGAGACTTCAAAATATGATGGTGTCGTAGAGAGCCCAGTCACCTCAGCTCTGCAACAACCCATGTTAGCAAAGACTGATGGTGAAAATATGTGTGATCAATCAATAATTAAGAGAAAACAAGGGTTTCCACTTTTAGAGGGTGTTGGTGAAAGGGTAAGAAGAAAGAAATTGCGTGCAACCTAATCTTAAGTACATATATGCTAATTATGGCCTGGAATAGCCCCCACATTCCCTCTGTTTAATGTAGAATATAGTAAATGAGAGAAGACTTCAAAATGTCCACTGGATCAGGCAGTACCCTATGGAACATTAATACTTAAGAGGTTTGGAGCTAAAATAGAGCTGTACCGGTGGCTGTTATGATTAAAACCCAATCCCATCCAGTACTCTGCCTTCAGTCCTGTTCTTCCCTGGAAACCCAGGTCCTGCATGTGTGGCCAAGTAATTATGCACTTCTTTAAGCTACAACAGAGAGAGTCTGCCTTAGCCTTGTATACATGCCTATGAGAACCAGGACTTCTTGTGAAATAGTGGTTGCAGAAATGCATATTATCGCCCTCACTAAACAGAAAGTGTTATAATTCTGTACATGCAGATGATGTAGCACTCAGTATGGTGTTTCACCTTTATGATTACTGCACCACCCACACTGGGGCCTGTGCCTGTTTCCTATAGACGCTTTGTTTCCACCATGAATAGTCACTTGCAGTTTCAGCTATGGAAACTGCCAAAATAACTCAAATCACCCACTAGCAGTTTGGGTGCAAATTATTCTCATCAGCTTTGATTTTGCAGGGTTGAAGTGACATTCCCTTTCTATTTAGAGTTGACAATTAACTTTATTACAGCTTCTCCCTCTTAAACACCCCCCCAGCACTGTGTATGCCAATGTGGGTTTATAACACGAATCCTAACAGCTGAAGTTGTACTATAATGAGGTTCCCCCCCCCACCCTACACCACAAACCCAGCTACAAAACAGACCTATCCTCAGCCAGTAGAATAGCAGTTTTAATTAGCATTGGCTAAGCCCTTTTTTTTGCCTTACCTTTGATAAGGCAGGGGCTAGTTTTTTTGTTTTTTTTTTAAACTCTTTTTAAAAAAAAATCTAGACAAGGAAAAAGGGGTTAATAGAGCCCTATTGTAAGTACTATTACAACTATCTGCATGGAACAAATGTAATGATGTGGGATTTACTTAGCAGTATGAAAGAGGATATGTTACAGTAGCACCACCTACTGGGAAGTCTGTGCACATTACTTTTCACAAACTTTGTCTAGCTTGTTTTCTTACAAGTACAGTAATCCCCCAAAATGCATGATTTCAAATTGCACTTAACTCACATTAACATGAATGATGTGTAAGTCAACATCCCACTCCCCACAGTGCCTGGTTCAAACCCCCCTGGGAGCAGCTCTGGCTCAAACTCCTGCAGGGCTGTGTGGCCCCTGCTCAAATCCACCACCTGAGAGCCCTAATCCACCCCTTACTACCTCCCACTGCCAGGCTTAACACTTGTCAACTGCCCCCCACAACCCCTTTCAAAAGGAGCTCCAGATATTCCTGCTGCTTCCCTAGCAGCAGAACATGCATGCCACTGGGAGAAAAAGCTGCCACCCCTCACCCCCCCCCCCCAATTTATGTGAAATGAGAATTATGTCCAGGTGCATGGGAATGTAACCCTTGCATAACTCAAGGGGCTACTGTACTTAATTAAGAGCAATTAAATTCAGGCTTTGTTTATCAAAGTTGATGGGAGGGGGAAGGCTGACAAGTGACTGTAAACTGTGTTCCATTAAACATCCTCAGTTCGGGACCTTCCTATCTTAAATTCACTGAAGTTTAATTTTATGACTCCTCTACAGCCTACCTGGCTGCTAGAGCCTACCTGTTGCTGATGTAAGAATATGTAACATTTAATGAGTAGTCACACTGTAAAGTTTAATTTTTTTATGTTCATGAAGTTGATAATAAAAAGGGAAGGCCAACAGTTTAGTAGTGTCTTATTAACTGCAAGGGTAAACCTCAGCATTTAAGGAAAATTAAATTTACAGCTCTGATGTGCTGCAATAAGACTAAATGGCTTTTCTTGAAATCTGAAAGGTGCTGGGAATAAAAAAATGCATCTGCTCACTTTTCCTCTTTCCTAAGTATAAAACAGTGTCTGTTGGGCTCCAGCATGGTGCATACATTCTTGTTCAGAAACCACCACTGTTATCCAGTCTTTAACACCATTGATTCCATACCCCCAAGTTTATGTTAAACTGTCACTATGCCTGCAGAATAGTTCTATAGCAGCATAAGCTATCATTTTTTGGGCTAAATTTCAGTTTTCAGTTCAATAAACTTTTGGGCTAGTGTACCAAATGCTAATTAACTTTGCTGTCCAGCTTTCTTAAACGAATCAGAGGTGGAGAAAGCCCTATGCTATAACTCCCTAGAACTTAATCCTACAGCTGCTAGTAAGTTGCAGGTTGTTACTGAAGCCAGTGAACAAACTTGTTAAAAATTTGAACATTCTAAGCCATCCCTTCAATCAAGGTCTAAGGGTAGGGCGTAGAATGTGATGAAAATCATTTAAGCTGAAATGCCAGAGTATTCTTGAGTAGATCAGTGTCCATGTTAAATTGAAAATATTTCCAGCAAACCTGTGGGGGCCCCCCCCCGCCCGCATTAGCCATATAGGATGGGCATTTGCTCCTGGAGCTCTTTGCTTTGTTTGTGAGCACCTCAGGACTTGCATTATTCAGCAAAAAGCTGAGCTATTTGTTGTGCATTTTAGTAGGTGAAATGTAGCTAACAGACATGAAAAGTTATGGTTCTCATTTTCAGGGTCACATCCAATCTCAGACACATGCATCACTTCAGGGCAGGGAAATAACCATTTTGCCCTTTCATATCCATAAGTATATCAAAGAGGGCTTAAATTTCTCTTCAGCTGCATGAGACTATTTCTACTTCCGGGTGGAAGCTTTTCCTCACACATTTTTCCATTTTACTGCCTCGAGCATGACAAGTCAGGTATACTTCTCTTCCTTCTATGCTCAACTGAAGTCTGTAAAAATAAGGATGTGTATGAACCCTCATACAGTTCCTTAGTCCTGCCTTATCGCTTAAGTGGTTCTTTCCCTGCCCCTGAGGCTCTAAACTATGAACATGAAGCTACCAATTTAGAATGCTGAGTGTATTCTATTTGTATTTGACATTTGGTGATAAGAAAACAGGTGGTTCTTCGAGTGGTCCCCATGGGTTCTGCACAGTAGGTGTCGGGCTCGCCCGGTGCCACAGATTGGAATTCTTCTAGCAGTTTCCACTGGATCGCGCATCCGCCGATGCGCACTGCTCCCTTGCGCGCCCTCGGTCATGTGCATGATCCAGTCCCTGCCAGTTCCTTCTCAACCGCCAACAGCTGCAGACGGAATCCGCTCCGGCTCTAAAGCCTGAGACAGATAAGATAGTTGCTTTTACTTGTGAGCTCGTTGTTCTTATTATACAAAAAAAAGTGAAAAAAAATACAAAATAGTAGGAGGGAAGAGGAGCGGACAAGGAAGGCTGGTTAAGCCGTCCACTACCCTGAAGGCCGTGAATGTTATTTGGGTTGTAGAATGCACTGATTAGCGGCTAAGTACCCTATTATCAGTAGACTCACCACAATGTCTTCCTTGGGGTTGAAGAAGTGTGAGTCATGCCGCGAGGCTATGCCGGCCTCTGATGGGCATAGTAAGTGCATTCGCTGCCTGGGGAGTCCCATGTTAGCCAGAAGTGTTCGCACTGCACTAAGCTTACAGCCAGGGCCAGGAAGGACAGAGAGATGAGGCTCAAAATGATCTTGTTTGACAAGGCCCTTCAGCCTGAGCCGCCAGAGAAGCCTCACACAGAAGGGCCCTCTGGGTCGCATAAAAGGAAGGAGGCTTCTTTGACCCCCTCTGTGCAAAAGAAGAGGAAACTCTCCCCGGCTCGATCCTTGCGGGCGGTTTCAGTGAGCAGGACGAGCAGAACGCGGAGCCCTGAGCCGCAGGCTGATGAAAGCGGCAGTGCAGCCGGGGCTGGGCCTCCGGCTATTCAGCAGTTGGCACTGAGGGTGCCGCGGGCGCCAGTGCAGCAAGCAGCGGAATCGGTGGCACCGCCTCATGTGGCACCAGCTTTCACGGCGCCACCGGAGGAAACTACCCGCACAGCACCACTTATGACGGTACCGAGCGTGGCACCGACTGCGGGGCCGAGATCCCTGGCATGGGAGGGGGCAGCGCCCACCCTGCAGCGGCAGGGGAAAGCTAGAGCCAAAACCCAGCACCTCAGTCGATCTCCAGGCAGGGCTGTAATGCCGTCATCACCCAGCCCCCCCAGATACACACACTGCATCGCAGGGCAGCAACTCTACCGGCCTATTTTGGACCTCCCTCTCCATTCCTCCAACCACCTTCGCCTTGGCTCAGGCCATCTTCACCTTTTTTGGGCATGGATCCCTATGAGTACTATCACATACCAGCTTCACCATTATCAGTGTTGTCACAGAGATCCCGCTCTCCCAGACATCATGGGTACACACTCCGATTGTGGTCCAGGTCTCCATCACCGGGCCCTTGTCCATGGTGTTATGGCCATCATCATACTGAACACCGACATCGGAGGTCTAGATCCAGGGGCAGACCCCCTCCCACTCCTCGCCAGTACGCCCGTGTACACTCTCACTCTGGGAGAGGAACGCAGCTGTCCCAGGGGGAATTTGGTCCGGAGTCCCGAGACTTCCCTTCACAGCCCATGAGGGAGCAAGCATACCAGCGAACTCGGGAGCCAGAGGAGTTGGGGGAGGTTTATCCTAGCGGCTCCTCCTCATCCTCCCCAGATGAGGCAATTGTCCCCAGGGATCTCCCCCCTCCGGATGACCTTAAACAATTCCAAGAGCTGTTCAAAAGAGTAGCATACATGCAGGACATTCAAATAGCAGAGGTGCAGGAGAAGCATCATAAACTCCTGAAAAATTTGAGACCTCCGGCTTCATCTAAAATCGCTATTCCACTGGACGAAGCCATTATGGAGTCAGCCACTAACATATGGCAGACTCCGACCTCTATTCTGCCTACGAATAAAAGGGCAGATAAGAAATACTTCGTCCCAGCCAAGGGCATGGAATTCCTGTTTAGCCACCCACAGCCCAATTCTTTGGTGGTGGAATCATCCCAGCAGAGGTCGAAGGCGCCTCAGTACAAATCAGGGGGGTCAGATAAAGATGCTAAGAAATTAGAGCTGTTTGGCAGGAAGGTCTACTCCTCCTCTACCTTATTACTAAGAATGGCAAACTACGCGGCACATTTATCAAAGCATAACTTTGACAACTACTCTAGACCTACCTCTCTCATGGATTCCCTCCCAGAGGACAAGAAGCCGGTGTTAAAGGCGATCGTCCAGGAGGGCTACGCAGCCTCGCGAACGGGAGTTCAGATTGCCCTGGACATGGTGGACGCAGCGGCATGCTCAACAGCCGCAGCAGTGGTAATGCGCAGGGAGTCCTGGCTCCAGACGTCTGGTATCCCCAGAGATCTACAGGCGAAGATTGTGGATCTTCCCTTCGACAAGCAAAAGCTGTTTGCAGAATCAACCGACTCTGTCCTACAGTGGGGAATCTAGCAAAGATTTGAGGGCCACACTTAAGACCTTGGGTATCTACACTCCTCCATACAAGAAAAAGAAATTCTATCCTCAAAGGCGCTATGCTTACCAACCACAACACGCACAATATCAGCGAGGCTATGACCAAGGGCGCCATAAACAGCAGCAACAGTACAAGGCCCCCAGGCGACATTCTCAACAAAGTCGCACAACCTCAGGGCAAGCCCAGAGGCAGCAAGTTTGACAGGTATGTTGAGGACTGCACTATCAACACCATCGCTCAATGCCACTCTCACCTCATGTTCCATCATCACCTCAAACTGTTCCACTCCCCATGGCAAAAGATCACAACAGACAAATGGGTGCTGGAAATTATAGCCACGGGTTACACGATCCCCTTCCAGTCACTACCACTGACGAAACCTCCCACCTGGCCTCTTCTCAGGGACCCTTCTCACGAGGCAAGGCTGAAGCAGGAGGTAGATCACCTCATGTTCATAGGGGCGGTGGAAAGAGTGCCAGAACAATTCCAAGGGAAAGGTTTTTACTCACAATACTTGCTAACAGAAGAAAACAGGAGGCTGGAGGCCGATTTTGGACCTTCAGGGCCTCAACAGATACTTGCACAAGCAGCGCTTCCAGATGATTACAGTTGCCTCCATACTTATGGCACTGGACGATGGAGACTGGTTTGCAGCCCTCGACTTACAAGACACTTACTTTCATATAACAATCCACCCGGCACATAGATGCTTCCTCCGCTTCACGGTCGCTGGGGAACATTTCCAATACAGGGTTCTTCCGTTCGGCCTATCGTCAGCACCCAGAGTCTTTACCAAAACCCTGGCAGTGATATCAGCTTACCTGCACAGGAAGGGCATGTTTATTTTTCCATACCTGGACGACTGCCTACTGAAAGGGGCCTCAAAGGCAGAGGTCCTACGCATGATACGCGTTACTGCAAACACATTTACTTCGCTGGGCCTAGTTATCAACCTTGCAAAGTCAAAGACCGAACCCATGCAAGATATAGAGTTCATAGGGGCGCGCATAAACTCTGTCGCATCGAGAGTATACCTGCCCAATGCCCGCTTCTGCACCATCAAATCCTTGGTGCAAGTCATGATGTACAGCCCTGCGGTGCCGATCCTAACATGCCTGCAACTGTTGGGGCACATGCCGGCCGCCACGTTTGTGGTACAGAATGCCAGGTTACACATGCGAAGCCTGCAGCATTGGCTGGCGAGCGTTTACAGACTGGCAGCCCATACCGTTCACAGGGTAGTATCGCCCACGATGGAGGTACGGAAGTCGCTCGCGTGGTGGGCAGATCCCAAGAACCTGCTAGTGGGAGTGCCCTTCCACAGATTTCTATTTTTCTCACAACCGACGGCTCCCACATAGGATGGGGAGCGCACATTGGCAGCAAGGTGATGCAAGGGCTATGGTCCCCCGCTGTAGCCAGACAGAGTCTCCCCCTTACAAGCCAGCTTGCTCGTTGCCCCCCCCGCCCCACTGAGGAGCACACAGGGCACGGAAATGGCTGCTGACAGCACAGTCTTTGATGCCCTCATTGAGGCCCAGATATGCTGGCTTATCGTGACCCTGAGAAGCAGAAAGTACAGCTAGAAGGCTAACAGGCCAGACTGTCAACATGAGAGGGGGGGTGGACCCTCAAGAAATCACCCCAGCTGGCATTGATCAATATGATGCGCACACACAAATCACCCAGAAGGGGACGTGCCCCGCCCGCACAAAAGAATGTCCTGTACTCCTAAATTGTTTATCTCTTGTCTTACAAGTGCAAACTAAGTAGAAATGCCCTTGTAACAAACTGGAGTCACAAAGACAGACCAGTATGATCTGGCACCATAGATAAGAAAGAGAATACGTAACCCAAAAGGGGTATAAAAGATGGGTCCAGCAGAACTCTAACTTTGAGTGCATTCCACCAACTTCCTGCTGGTCAGGTCAGGTGATTGCCTCCCGAGGTCCACAACTGGGGACGCCCAACGTCGTATTCGTCTTTCCGCGGAATTGAGTGACTGATCCGGCTTGGCTACGCTGGTATCGACAGACGCAGAGAGGGTAAGATACACCCATGCTAGGTCTCTGACTTTTTTTGTGCACAGCTAAAGAATTAGAGCTCTGTAACTAGATGTCATTGTGCCAAGATATTATTGTGTTAGATGATAACAGATATCTTTGTATTGGATTGTAACGTAACTTGTTAACACCTGTACTTTGCTAGCATATAAGAAGTAAACAATAGCCTTTTGTAACCGCACGCTTATAACTGTAGCTTAATAAACTTGTAACTAGTTAAGATCCAAGCCTACCTATTTTGTTAACCCTTTTGTCACTGCAACACAGCCGGCACAACAAAAGAACTTTAACCGTTTGGTTACTACAGCCTGGCCGTGGGTGAGTGTGCTAGGAGCTGCCTGCTCTAACAGTAAAAAACTGGGTTGCTTAGGACCCAGGGGAGTACCTCACCGCACATTACCTGGCCACCGGCTAACACCCGCGGAACAGACACTGCACATAAACATACTGGAGCTCAGAGCAGTGTTCAGTGCATGCAGACATTTTCGGAAATACCTGCATGGCAAAGTAGTCGGGATCAATACCGACAACATCTCCACCATGTTCTACATCAATCGACAAGGAGGGGCATGGTCCCGTGCGCTATGTGCAGAAGCGGTCTGCTTGTGGAATTGGTGTATTGCCAACAACATAACGTTGAAAGCCTTGTACTTGCTGGGTGCCCACAACATGAAGGCAGATCAACTGAGCAGGCACTTTGCACTCACGCATGAATGGCAGATCCGCTCCGACCTGCTGCGATGCACATTTCGCACCTGGGGGTTTCCCCAAGTTGATTTGTTTGCCACCCAGCAGAACAAGAAATGCTCTCAGTACTGCTCCAGAGCAGGAATAGGGCGGAGGTCCCTGGGGGACACCTTCATGATTTCATGGAAGGGCCCTCTACTCTATGCATTTCCCCCCACAACACTTATCCACAAGGTTCTGCAGAAAGCCAGAAGGGAGAGAGCTCACATAATACTCATAGTTCCAACTTGGGACCGACAACAATGGTTTCCCCTGCTTCTGCGCATGAGGGATCGTCCACCACTCCCCCTACCGGTAGCGCCGGACTTACTCACACAGGCTCAGGGGTCCATAGTGCACCCGCACCCTCAGGGACTCCCCGCCTACAAGCATGATTAATCCATGGCTCAGCGCCTTAGAGAGCACGTGTACGGAGGGAGTAAGACAAGTCTTAGTGTAGCCGAAGGACCTCCACCAGGAGGACTTACGAACAGAAATGGACACGCTTTACCGCCTGGTGCTCTGCCAAACAGTTAGCTCCTCTGGACGTCCCTATAACTGTAGTTTTAGAATACCTCCTGGACCTCAAATGAGATGGGCTCTCTCTATCCTCGCTAAAAGTCCACCTCACAGCTATATCATCTTTTTGGCACAAAGAAAGGGCCCACCGTATTCGCCCATCCTATTGTCACAAGGTTCTTGAAGGGGCTGGTAAACCTGTACCCTCCTCGAAAACCGCTACCACCATCGTGGAGTTTGGACTTGGTACTCCACACACTATTGGGACCACCCTTCGAACCATTAGCCACGGTACCTCTCCAACTGCTTACCATGAAAATGACCTTCCTTCTTGCGATTACATCAGCCTGCAGGGTGAGCGAGCTCGCAGCAGTGATGGCAACACCGCCCTGCACAGTATTCTCAAAGGAGGCGGTGATCTTACGATTACACCTAGCCTTCGTTCCGAAAGTTTCCTCGGAGTTCCACATTAACGAACCAATAGTATTACCCTCGTTTTACCCAAAGCCTCACAGCTCCAGCAAGGAGGCGCGCGTTGGCCTTTTACATAGGCAGAACTAAGCCCTTCTGGAAAACGGACAGTCTTCTGGTGTCTCTTGCTCCCAGGTCGAAAGGGGAGGGCCTCTCTTCCCAGAGAATTTCAAATCACATTGTCCTGTATAAAACTGTGCTACGAGCTTCGAAGACCCCTTTGCTAGCCCCACCCAGGACTCACTCCACTAGAGCAGCGGCGGCATCAACGGCCTTCTTCAAGGAAATCAAGTCGCCTCTCTGCAAATGTCTCAACGCGGTCATCCTACGACACCTTCGCCAAGCATTATGCCCTGCATCGGGTGTTCGATGAGGATACCCGTCTGTCGACAGCAGTCCTCTCAAGGGCAAGCTGCACATGAATCGAGTACTCACCTCCTTACTTGGGGTTACTGCTGGGTAGTCACCTACTGTGGAGCACCCACGGGGACCACTCGAAGAAGAAAGAGAAGTTACTCACTTGTAGTAACAATGGTTCTTCGAGATGTGTCCCCGTGGGTGCTCCACTACCCGCCCATCCTCCCCGCTTTGGATCTCTGTCTGGTGTTTTTCAGGAGCATCTGAGACAGTTGGTCAAGGAACTGGCAGGGACCGGATCGCGCACATGACCAAGGGCGTGCGCAAGGGAGCGGCGCGCATCAGCGCATGCGTGATCCAGTGGAAACTGCTAGAAGAATTCTGATCTGCGGTGCCAGGCGAGCCCGACACCTACTGTGGAGCACCCATGGGGACACATCTTGAAGAACCATCGTTACTACAAGTGAGTAACTTCTTTTCCCTGCATTGCCCACACTGTGCCTGAGGTCTGAGTTACAACCCAGGATGCCCAGTGACAGTCCATGTTCCCTCTACCTTTTCTCCACTCATAGGCTGAATGAATTTTGTTAAATGTACCACTATTGCAGCAGAGCAACGAAGGGTCCTGTGGCACCTTATAGACTAACAGAAAAGTTTAGAGCATGAGCTTTCGTGAGTTAACTCACTTCCTTCAGATGATTTAACACGGCTACCCGTCTGATACTTGACTATTGCAGCAATAAGCAACACATCACCTTCATAGTGGCAGGGACAGGGCCACCAGTTTTGAGTGTGGGAGGGGACTCAGGCCTGGAGTGCAAGTGTTTGATGGCTCCAGCTGGTTGGTATGAACCCTATGGTGGGCCTGGAGCTGACAGGGGTTTGGTGTACAGGCTGTCCTAGGGAGACAGGCTTACCTCTACCCCTGCAGTAGCCTAGGTCCAAGTGAGAGGCACAAGTTGGGGAAGGGTGGCTTGTCTCCTAGCCTGGGCAGGTCAAGTGTAGGCTTGTTGGGAAGCCATGAATGATATTACTTTCCCCAGCATTAAAGCCACTTGGTCTTACCCCCAAGCCTCTAAGATGCTATGGGACTGCTTAATTTTGGAGTAAGCTGCACTGAAACACCTTTTTTTTGAGAAAGCAAGTACAGAATAGGGTTCCCTTGGAAAAGTTGAGTTATGCTGAAGTAAAATAGGGAATAGAGTGATGGCATCACATCCTTATGGTTTGTGGACATAATGTTCCAAATAAAAGGCATATATTATGTAATAAAATCACAATTGGTAGCAACTGGCACTTCTAGCTTTCTCTTACTGCAAATTTCTGTATTGTATACTTGAGTGATAGTTAACTATTAAAGAAACCATAAGGATTAAACTTTTTTCAGCTTGGAAATTTGTCAAATCACACACTAAAAAGTAGCACCTTGAGTGATGCATTGCAAAGTAAATTATTTAAGTTACTAACCAGTTAATCCACTCACCCATATCCACATCTTCTCCCAATAAGCAGATTCTTTTATTTCATTCTTGCAGCTAGGCCCTGCATCCTCCTCTTGCACTGCTTACACTTGGACATTTTCTTCTTCCCCCAGGGAATGAATTTCAGAATATTCCCAAATAAGGTCTCATGCCCAAAATCCATGATAGTTTGAGGCAAGAGTGTGGAGGAATATAGGAAACTCTGTGTGTGCTCAATATGCTCCTTTTCTGTCTAGTCCACGCCACTGTTCCCTTCTATGCTGCCTCCATCCTTTTTATATTGCCTGACCTAACTCCTCTGCTGTGCTTGGCCAAGGTTCACCAGAACAAAACCGAGCAATTCTATCCAGCTCATCTTTTTGCACATTAATTTTTAGTCTAAAAAACTGAAAGCCCCAAAACTTTCAAGAAGCAAGAGCTAGAAGTTAGGCTGGACAGACTAGGGCCATTAATACATTTGAGACTAAGTGCACGTGCAGCATGTTTCTGATGAGATATAATTCTTACTTATTTTTAAATGAGAAATCTAGTATTTTGCTTTTAAAAATAAAATCTGATTTAAATAAAAATCAGATTTGATTTTTAAAACAGACTTATCCACCCTGCTGATCACTGTATAACCAAAAGCTATTCTGAGTGGGTTAGATTTTTGCATCTGCCAGCTTTGTCCCCCTTTAAGGAATGAACAGAATAAAACCAGTATCTTCAGCATATGCAATTGATGGTAGATTCTTCAAGGTATTCACCATAGTAAGTCTGGTAGGGTTGTTAGCTTGTCAGTGATGCTTTCACAGCTGAAATACCCAATGCCCATTCAAAAAATCCCATTAACATCTGCCTTCAGGTGTCTGCAGCCATGCAGATATTAATGGAACGTTAGAGTAACTAGCACATCGGAAATGTGTGATGTATCACTGGAGGTGAAGAAAGCGTTCTGAAAGTTAGTGTTCTGCTTACAGGGACGTTGTCACTGAAACATGCTGGTGGTATGCAGATCAAGCAATGTGTGCAGTTCACTGCTTCTATATAACTGTACTATTGACCTGACATCTCCCTTATCTTCCTTTTTAAAAAGGAGTGTTTAGTCAATTTCAACTTGTCCCACTCAATTTTAGATTTGTATTCTTGTTTGATTGTGATTTATACAGAGGATCTGCAAACAGATAGTAAAAAATGGTTTCTTACTAGGTTAGCATCATTCATTATTAAAGACTTGGGTAAAGTTTCATCATCATTCTTCATTACCTGAAAATTTAAAAGCATTAATGGAAGTAATTCTCTAGAACAAGTCATGGCAAGAAAATTGCTTTTAGAAATGAAGTAAAGAACCACAAATCACGTTACAGAATTTTATTTCATGCTGGATGGCTCATTATTACATTACTACATATAACTAGAACCACCTAAAAACCACATTCCATTCTCCCTCAAACTATCAATATCATCTTTCAAGTACACCATGCCTCAGAGGTTAAAACTAACACTGAAGACTAGATTAAAGACATGAAATCTTACTACATTGTCTTGTTACTCTGTGCACAGGACCGCAACACCACGTTCATAGAAACTGCGAGGATCTTCCTTGGTGGCTATTTCAAAGTCAACCGTGAAGATCAGATCAGCACGGGTGAAGTTCAGATAAACTGGTAATGTAACCTGGAAAGGAAGTCAGGCATTTATTTAAGTAGGGATAAGACAGCTGCATGCAACCTAGGAGAGTTAAGGGGAAAGAGAACAAGATCTCCAATCCTAGAAATTATGTAGAGATGTTCCACATGAGATTCTGCCCAGCCTTCCGAAACCAAGAACTAATATACTCCCAAGAAAGAACTCTCAAATCAGTCAGGCTAAAGTGAACTTTTTGTAATACATGTCCAAGGTTTTTTCCAGACTTCTCCATTCCAGGACCCAATGCTACAAGAGTTCAAATGTCTTGATACCTACTGCTATAAAGCAAGAGGACACTAGCAATACTAGAAATGTTTGCAAGGCTCTGAGGAACTTTTACTCCCCCAGCTCAAAACTCACATTGGAAAGGAACATCTGTAGTACTACTGAAATGGAAACAGGTATGGCCTGCCCTATTTTTATTCAAAGGCACCAGGGAAAGTAGGCACTCCAGTAGAAACTGGAGACACTGCTGCAAGGAGTGAACAAAACATCTATCTTCATATTACTTACCACATTGGCCTTTTTGTCAGCATTTGTCTGCTTGATCCAGCGAAGCTGTGTTATGGGCAATACAGTTGATATAGCATTTGAAAGGGACAGTTTGTTGTTACTGCATGTAGCTCCCTGAAGCTTCAAACCTGTAAGTTAAGTATGAAACATTGAGGTGTTTCCTGAAAGTGAAGTGTATGCACATTTAAAAGAAGTTTCCTTTTCCACTGCATTTTCAAAGTCCAGAGGTAGTACCATCTAAACTGTAGTAATTGATAGTCAGACCTATTGGTAAAACACGAAACAATTTATACAGAATATACTCCAGAAAAGGTAACAGTGAAAGCTATAAAAAATGAAAAAACAAAGCCACAGGAATGCTACCTAACATGTTGGTTAATGTTTTTGCACTACTGCTGACAATATTAATTCAAATGGCTTCTCAAAAACACTATGCACTAGCATGGCTAAGTTCTGTTGCCAGGTTTTTTAGATATCCAATGCAGACACCCCACAGAAATTAACTTCCAAATGTTACTTCTAGTGCAACTGCCTAAAATGTCAAATTTTTATTGTAATTGTTAACTTCCGTGGTGATAAATACCTAACATGCTCTGTACCAGCGTTTTTATAGAAGATAAATTCCCAGAGTTATAGACTAATAGCACCTATTTTCTTCTTTACCACTATGTAAAAAGTACACCAGCTAACCTGTTACTCCAAAACTGCAAGCATCCAGGACTGCATTCTGAGTAGTTGTAACATTGACTTCTAGGCAAAGTTCTTCTAGGGACCAGCTGTTTGCTTGAGCCACATATTGTCTTGTAGCAGTAATATAAGCCTCAGGTACGAACAGGCCACCCAAGCACACATGGATGTTCTATTTAAAAAAAAAAAAAGTATGTTTGACATTTCCACAGCCACAGCACTTGGCTGGCTTCAACACCTATTGAAACAGTTCCAAATAAAACAAAACAGTGACCATCTTGCAAACAATGGCATGTTTCCTCAGGATGAAGATCTCTTTGGTAAATTGCTTCCTACTAGCCTATTTGCAATTTTATGAATCCTGAGGTTCTTTTGTTGGAAAGAATTCATTTTGGAAGAATTCTTGTTTGTACATAGCCCTATTGTACATGTCTAAGTAGAAGTAGAAAAATATACATTTCCTAATGTGTCAACATCTCATCTGCCCTCAAGGCTGTGCTAAAAAGGTATTTTCTTTCAGTGAATGCAGTGTATTCCATGCATGTGTCCAATGCACCACAGAACTTAGCCTAGCAGTGTCTAAAGGGGCGGACTGTGTGGTACCTTCCCAGGTACTTAACAGTAGCACTCCTCTGATCAACGGTTCCCCCTGTTTCTTCATTGCCCTGGCTTAAGTTGGAGCAGTATCTGTTTCCTGAGCGTTTTTAATTCGAAAGGAAGTAATTTGATTTTGCCTAGTGTTGATCTTAAAGTTACAGTAACTGGCTCCCTTGTGATACTCTCACCAGCTTTCAAACACTATTCACAATGTGGGCGGGAGGGGATGGGGGGACAACTTCACATGAAGTGCTTGAGTTTCAGTGAGGGGATGCATTGATGAATGGTGCTATATCCACAGTTTAAAAACACGCACAATGAGCATCTTCATACATTGGATGTCTGAGGTTTAGCCTTCTACAGAAGAAACTAAACCTTTCCTTTCTTCATTTTGTTTTGTATGGAACCTGAATGAAGAGGCAAGCAGGTTCTTCAGAGATGATCAAGGTGGATAACCTTCTGTATCATGACAGCATATGAAACATCTCAAATCACAATTCCTGAAAGGGTGTGGGCAACAATGATGGGGTTCCCAAGTGATGGTCCTCTATTAGGAATTTACAGAGCTACCACTGGATCATGGATACATATGTTTAAAACCATTAAGACTTTAATGCTAAATCCAAATCAAATGAAAATTTCGGCAAGGTAATCCTTAAACATACAAGTGCTATCTCCTGCAAAAGCTTCTTAAGTCACCTACATGGAATGCAGAGCTGCAGCTACTTGAAGAAATTACAGCACAAGCAAATACATTTCTATTCTTTGGTATGCAGTGCAGATATGTATTGTGTAACTGACCCTCCACCACCTCTTCGTTGCTCGTGCACTTGACATTTGGTGCAAAAGAAATGAGGGAGTTAGGAGGAGTGCACCAACCATATACTGCCAACATAAAGGCTAGGTCACAGGGCACAAGTGTTGCCCTAGTCAAAATGCTCTGGCACAGGTGCTACATGTACATGGAATACATGACAGTATCATATCTTGAAGAACAGTTTCGGAACAGTAAGTAAATTGTTTTTTGGTCATGGCATTGTGTGCATGAGCAATAGATTTAGGAACACCATAATAGACAAGCACTTCTTTCTGATGAGCTCTTCAGCTAAAGCTTTCCTATGCTCTTTACACTAGTAGTTAGATGTAAGCAATTAAAAACTCATGTAGCCTTTACTTCTCAGAATTTCAGAAAAGCCTTTTATGAGAAAAGTAAATACTGCACAAGTTAACATACCTTTAGTTCTTTTGCTCCACCAGAAGCAGCTGCCTGGGAAATATTCTGCAGTTGTTTAATTCGTTCACTGAAGTCAGACACCCACTGAATAACAGTCATGCCAGCAGGAACAGTGTAGTGAGACCAGCTACGAGGCAGAATACCTAGAGAAGATTTATCCAAGGTAAAAGCTCTGTGTGTACAAATTGGATTACACACTATTTCCAAAGGCAATTTTACCTTTTAATATGGGAGCCACTTTACTACTGTTTTACTCCAGTTTTTTTTTTTTTTTTTTTAAATTAAATACCACCAAGTACAATCGGGATCCTAATCTAACTGCAACTAGGGCAGCAGTGTCCAATACGTTCTCTGTTTGCCGTGTGGCAAACAAGGCATTGCAGCATGGTGAAGTGCAGCTCAGGAGAGCTGCAAACGTGGAACACCTCTCCAGACACTCTGCACACATGCCTCACCACGTGGTGGGACAGTCTGTGGTGGCAGCAGGGGAGGTAGCTCCTCTGGCCCCAGCAGGCTGTAGCCACATTCCAGCAGCTCCAACGGCAAAGAAGCTTGGACAGCGCCACTTCAGCCTGGGGCACCTTCTGTGAGTAGTCTGGGTTGTGTGAGTGCCTGGACTAAGGGGCCAGAGAGTGCATGGCATGTGGCCATCTCTTCCATTCCTTCTGGAAACTGCTGGACTAGGGAGTACAAGTATAGCAAAATGAAAGGCCACTAGAGTTTAATGACATTATTAGAAAGCTAGGTAGCTTTCTAAAGTATGTTTTGCAGATCAGTATTTTACACAGAAATCACTGTCTGAAGTACAACTTACTAAAAAATTCTGAAAGACATGTAAGTTCAGTAACAGACAGCAAAATATAGTTCAGCTAATTTTAAGCTTTTTACAACATGGAAAAAAGAGTTTAAGGAGTTATTGCACAGGGTACGACTTTAGCCTCATTTACAAGACAAAATATTTTATTAATTCACAATACAACAGTGCTGCTTAAATTGGTATCTCAACCCCCAGTATACTCCATTGCATTGGTGTAATGTGTACTATAGAAAATAAAGCCAGGCTAACTTCTGGAGTTCCTCTGATAATGTTATTACAAGTGAATACTTAAAACCGAAAGGTTTTGATCGAAGCTGGTTTACAGTCAGCACTAGGCTCCAGCAGTTTGGTTTAAAAATTTGTTTTTGTGCTGAGTTTAATAAAATCTGTTTTAGTGCAGCCAACTCAACTTTTTTCCAAGTTGCAAAATAGAAACTTATCTTCAGGTTCTGGAAACAGTAACATGCATATTTTGCTTTTCATTTGGACATTTTCTAGCAACACAGATGGCGCACAAGGCTAAAAACCAGAATGCATGTCAAACCCAAAGGCAAAAAGCCTAAACTGGATTTTTTCAAGCAAATCTCATGCTATTTGAATGCTTAAGTTGATACTGCAGCTCATGTGTCACACACAGAACAAGCCAGGCAAGAACAGTGGGGTTTCTCTTAAACAGTACTGGACATGAGAACACATCAACTGATGTAATAGGATTACTGGGAGAGCATTCTAAAAAGAGATGTTAGTTCAAACAAGCTTACCTTTAACCAATTCGTTTATAAGTGTACGCAAGTAGTTGGTCTGTTTCTTCTTGCCTTCGCAGACCTGAACCACATCTGCAAGATCCTGCCGGACATCCTGAAGTAATTTGGCTCCCATTTTTACCTCTCTCTCAAAGAATCGGAACAACGGATCCTTATTTAAGCATGAAAAATGAGGGAACAAGATGAGCATCTTTGGCTGGCCAAAATTAATTTAGCCCCACAAAACTGAAGGGCACTAGTTAGCTGCCCCTACGCATCATCAACAAATTTAAAGGTCTCACCTTAATGTGTTTTTTACATGAAGGTATCTCCAATATAGTTATTTCCTCCACCCACCCTGAAGATGTAGCTGTCTCTCAGATGATAATTTAGGGAATAAAGTTTTTGCTTTGATTCCTCTCCTGACCCTAGCTGCAGACTGGAACAGCATGCAAACTGCCTGCTGTAATCTGGTCTGACCCCTATGAGTTCCTGTTGTTTCTGTATCTGTGGCCACAGCCTGATCTAAATAGAGAAGTTTAATATGTAATCCATATCTGAATTACTCAACCTAGAAACAGACTTTGCATAAGCATGCTTGATTGCAATACAATCTGTCTCACACTAGTTTTCAGCTTTATGTCTTTCAAAACAGCAGAAGCCCACATCTCTTTCCAACAAGGATGGACCAGCGATACCACCTTTGGGAACAACACACACTGTTCAGTTCACTGGACAGATCAGACACTGTGAATGATACTGCACCCCCATCTTATGAAGGGAGAGACTAGAAACACTCTTCTACATGCTTCCTCCCCAACCAAAGACAGTTTTACTCAGTCAGTTTCTCAAAGGGTTTGTGTAGACTACCACCCTCCTTCGAAGGAAGGATCGTAATTAGGGTGTTGAGAGTTTACTAATGAAGGGCTGCACTGCATACGCAAACACTTTATTAAACAAAATATCCCCCCATGGCAACTTCGAAGTTTAAAACTTCGAAGTACTGGCA
This sequence comes from Carettochelys insculpta, assembly GCF_033958435.1. Taxonomy (NCBI): domain Eukaryota; kingdom Metazoa; phylum Chordata; order Testudines; family Carettochelyidae; genus Carettochelys; species Carettochelys insculpta. The sequence goes on from NC_134142.1 coordinate 23,259,207, forward strand.
TGTGTCTAGCCGCAGCTCACCCGCTGATACTTCTAAGGGAAGTTGCCCCGGCACTTCGGAGTAAAGGAAGATGGTAGTGTAGACACAGCCAAAGTGAATTACAGTGAAGAAAAGGAAACAAACAAACAAACAAACAAACAAACAAACAAACAAACAAACAAACAAACAAACAAACAAACAAACAAACAAACAAACAAACAAACAGTCTTGTTTTAAAGTTTGCTATACTACTTGTATCTATAGAGACCATTAGAGGCTGTGAACTGAAAAGGATACCTCACCCACATTTGCATACTCTCCAATTCTTTTACAGACAAAAATATGCACTTGGCAATCTTAACCATTACCTTAATATTTTCCACTGTTCGTTTAAGATGATTTAGAGTTTGTGGGATAAGATGAAGCCAGTTGGAGGCTGTGGTGTGCAGTGTCCTCATCCATGATGGACGCCCATCTGACGTTGAATCTGTTCTTGTCTTCTTCTCAGTTTCTGCATAGGCCAGGTCATCCTCATCCTCTAGCATCTGCATTTTCAGCATTTTACTGATCATATCAATACCTGAACAAAAGAAAAGGAAGCAAAGCCAAAAAAGGGTTGGGACATGAGTACAAGTTTTAAAGATGCATTAACGGATTACATTAACACTACTGTGATTGCCACTTATTTAAAAATAATTCTTAAGTATATTAAATATGCATAACCTTCCTTTGGACTACCACTAAAAGTTAGTCTCACTTGTGCAGTATCCTCTTACCAAACGATGAAATTCTATGCAAATTACTTTCAATCTTAAGAATTCACACATTTTTTCCACTCATTTGTGAAGGCTCAGATACATTTATATTTTTGACTTGCACTAAATCTCATTGTCATCTATTTTGAGCATTTTTTAAAAAACAAAATAACCATTTCCATAACCAGTATGCACACAAGCAAGTCCAATACAAATTTTTACCTTGTGTGGTTAGAAGCACTTTCTCTGCATTGTTTGGTAAACCGAGCCATGATGGGGTTTGGGTGTCAGGCAGCAATTCAACCCACTGGACAAATTCTTCCCGTCTGCAGGTGAAAATTGTGGCAGTAAATTTAAGTTAGTTATCCATAATCTCATGCATTTTAATACGATATCAGGAATATTTTGCATGGTTAAGCACCAATGCAAAAAAAAAAAAAACCAAAACAAAAACCCCCACAACCAAGCAAACAAACAAAAAAACCCACTTAGAATCCAGCTTCTCAGAAGGAAAGCAACCTACTATGGCGAGGCCAAACCAGTTTGAGGAATTAAAAATACCTGATTCCATCGGGCATTTGAATATCCTTATGTCCATCAACCTTGCAAGCCAGTTTGAATTCACTATCAAAGCTCAAAGTGGTAAACAAACGTTCCAGGAAAGTGTTTAGCAAACGCTGATCAAATTCATTATCAATGCGACCTCCATAAATGGACTGTGCCATCAATGTCTTCAGAGCAGACCAAGGGATCTTATCAGGTGAAATGTTTTGGCGACCCTGACACAAAAATAATTTAATTGGAAAGTGAAGATTCCCTATAAAAATAGGGAAATCAAGTTTGGGAAATTTCATCAAAACCCAAAATCAAACAGTTTGATATTTTGTTTTGGATATTGTTTGCTTCCAGCTAATCTTGTCACTGTTTCAGATCAACCTCAATCTAAATTTTACTTTGCATTAAAAAAAAAAAAAAAAGATTTAGAGCAATTGATTAATTTACCTTTGCTGTATCATCCAGCCATGTATCTATTGTGTCACAGGCAGATCTCAGATCAGATTCACCAAATTCGTATTTCTTAGACCAGCCCAAGGGAGCATATCGCAAACGTTCTTGAATGATGGCATGGAACCAAGCAAGGAGGAAATATAAACGAGCACGTTCATTTGGAGACTGGGATGGGGGAAAAAGAAAATGTTATTTCATCACACTAAAACCAGAGAGATCAAAATTAAAATAAAAAAAAGACAGCCGGTGTATTAATGTGTTGGTGAATATCAAATGTCTAGCAAACACCAGATCTCCTAGTTTTAATGGATCAGAGGACAAAAAGCTAACAGAACACTTCCTTACATGCCATTCATGTTTTACAATCAACATAAAGTGAAAGGCTCTGAAAAGCTTGTTTTTTCAGATTAGGACCAGAAAGCAAAACATTAGTTTAATGTATGATAGAGCAACCAAAAACTGTGAAGTTAAAAAGGAACCGTCATAAAAACAGTTTTAAATTGCTGAGTTCCACACAACTACCCTGAAAACAAATGCCTCACCTTGCATATTCTAGAAACAGGAATACTACTGAATGTCCTCAGCATGTTTGCCTTTACACCAGGAGGAGGTTCAAACACAAAGATCCGACCAGCACGTAGCAAATTCACTGGCACCTAGGACACAAAAGCATCAAAACAAATTAGTCTAAAGAATGCTCTCTTCTACAAAGAATGTGGTATTTTAAACAAATCTGTTAGTCTAAACTAAGTTATTTATTGTAACCAAGTACCTCCACCCTTGCAATCAGATGAAAAACTACCAGAAGTAAGGACTTACATTAAAATCATATTTTAACACAAATTATGTACTAATGGCCAACTCTTACTTTCTACTAAGAAAAGGGAAGGGATGATGCAGGCAGTCATTTCTTCCCCTCACAAGGAAGGAGATAGGACATTTACAAAGCACTTGACATTACTAGGAATGTGATGTGTAATACCCTAGAAAACACCAGGGAGGCTTTTGTGAAATGTCCCTGCTCCTGCAGATGCACACTTTCCCCTCTGCCAAGCTAAGGCAATCCTGGGGAACGCTGTCCTGGTTGCTAGGACTCCTGGAACAGTGGACACTAGAACAGCACTACACACCATTACTTGTGTCAGATTAAACCAGACTTGGTTTCAGTTACCTTGGGATTTATCTCCATTGTAAGGAAAAGTCTGAAGCAAGCATGAGGTTGTAAAGAATGCAGCTTCTTCTCTAGCTGCATCAGCCAACCAGGAGCTAGATGGACATTCTTTAGCATCACCCACCTACAAGAATATGGTAAAAACATAACTAACTCACAGTAACGGACAGATAGCCACGTTAGTCTATATTCTATAGAAAAAGAAGGCAGTCCAGTAGCACTTTAAAGACTAACAAAATAATTTATTGGGTGGAGAGCTTTCGTGGGACAGACCCACTGATCTGATGGTCCATGGTCTGAAGAAGTGGTTCTATCCCATGAAAACTCACCACCCAATAAATGTTGGTCTTCAAAAGTGCTACTGGACTTTTTTTTTTTTAAATTAACTTATGTTATTCATAGTTCTACTTATATAAAAAGAGGGACTAAACATACCTGCCAGATTTCACTGCAGTGTTTATTGCCTTATCTGCTTGATTAAATCCTTCAGCAGAACCTACAAGCGGAAGGTTATCATTAACATAAACCAATTAAGTTTCTAGAGCTGTGTTTAGGCAAGATTAAAAACCCAACAATGTCATTTATGTAGTTTTAAAAAATTGTTCCAGGTATCTGTACAATTTCACCATGGGCATACACACTGATGAAAAACACTGAATCAGCAGCAAAGATTTACTAAGAAAACTGCTGCTTGAAGTACATTTAAGGATATTTACTGTGTACTTTAACAAGTCATGTCTGCTGTTTGAACTTATGGTGATAAAGCTTTAAGTTTTTAAATCTCAATGTCTGTTAAACAATTGTCTACCAGCTTGGATTTCCTTCCACTTGAAGTTTTAAGCCAACAGATACTGGTATTTGTTAAGAACATTTGTCAAAAAGCATAAAAAGTCAAGTTTTCACCAAACCTAATAACGTATTCTTACCAATAGCAATAGAAGTAATTTGTGTGTTTTGTTCAGCGGCAAGATCTTCAACATGACCACTGGCATCATAACCAGGTACAGAACACATTAGTACAGGAGTATTAGGTTTCACCTACAGTCCAGAAAGTTTAAACACAATTACTATTAGAATAAGCAATATTGATAATTATGCACCTCAAATCTTCAGGGAAAGGTTAGTTTCCTTTATCACTTATACTACTGTAATAAATGGTGTTAAGCATTGCTAGTAAGATGTTATACTAAGATTATTCCAAGGATCCTTTTTAGCTAAAATTCTGTTATCCCAGTGCTGAAGCCTATAACGCATAACCATTACCTGAAATGGAGGGAGAGCAATCTGATGTGCCACCATCACCACTGATTTATACCTCAACATGTCATGTTTTGAAGTATTTTAACTCCTGTAACTTACCTCAGTGTCTACAATGTGTGTCAGATCTAATGGCTGCTCCATAATAGACATGAAGGATTCACCAAGATTTGCTGAAACAAAGGCATGTGCCATGGCCAGCAGACGATCTGGACGGAATGCCTGGATCAAGAGTAAACGATGGATAGCCTGCCCAATAGGTGCTGAAGCAAGAAAAGGAGAGTTATGATCTGTTAAGCTTCAGGAACAATAATTTAACATTTTCATCTTTCCATCTCCATTCTTGATCTGTATTAATCAAAGAGAAGACTTTCCAAAACCGGTATAGTTTTTAAAGGCTGAGAAAGAGGGCTAAATGCAGTACCCTATATGTAAATTCACTTAGTGGTTATGACTGTTAATCTGAATCAAAACTAACTGTCCCAAGTAAGAGTTCCACGAATTGACTTAAGTACCTTGCCATCAATGTGACTATTAGGCTCATTCTTTTCATACTTAAGGGGGTAGCCATGTTAATCTGTATCTGCAAAAAACATAAGGAGTCCTGTGACCCCTTCCAGACAACAGATTTAGTTGGGCATAAGCAGAAGTGCATCAGCTGGGGTGGGACTCCCTGGCCAACATCCCAGCAGAGACAGCCACTGTGGCTTCTCAGACCCAGCAATGCCTTCTGCAGCTGGGAGTAAAAGGGTGTGTGGGCCCAGATGCTGCTGCAAGCCATGTGCATTGGTGACTCTGAGCATCCTCTCCCACTGCAGGTCAGCAGCTGCATGGGCCACAATTTTTTTTTTAAATTAAAGTTCCCAAGGGGCAGACTGGAGAGTTTCTTGGCCTGCAGTTGGGGAGGCTCTCAGGCTGTGACTTTGAAAATCCTGCTCTAAAACCTATGAAAGCATAGCCATGAAATCTAGAGATTTTAGCCAAGAAATATTCTCCTACAGCATTTGCAACTTTCAGGTCACAATATTATGTAATAGCATAAACACATGACTGAAAGAGTCTTAAGGCAAATAACTAAAACCACTAAGCTGTTATTTGTAATAGAAAATTTTTAGCATTACAGTATCCCTTGTTGAGACTTAGTCCAGATTTACTGACTGTTTAGTTATCCTTTGAAATCTACATGCCCCAGTGACAAAAGCACTATGGGAAACTAGTGTAGCTTCTTATGCCAATTCTGATCCCATATCCAAAGACTTTTACAGAAACTAAAATGTGAGCTTAAACCACTTCCTCTAGAAAAAAGGTGGTAGTAACAACTTATGGCAATTGAGATGGCTGTGTTGAAGAAATGTTCATTATAAATAGCCCATTTGAAACAAATTTTGTATGCACATGCTGCCCCATGTGCGCTTATAGACAGAATGATGAAGCAAGTGTGTCAGTTTTACATCTGCACCAATGCAGCACTTTAATTTTTGTTCTAGCCATCTACAAACATCTACACTTAAGTCTGAACTGCCTTAGTTTCAGCTAATACAGAAGCTGAGTTGAAAGGAGAATTAACAAAAGCTGTAGGAGACCAGGGAAGGTCAGGAAACTTGTAATGAGAGCACCTTTTACAGAGTACTGTTACAAAGCACTGAGTGACACCAAGTTGGCAGTGACTAAACGGCTCGGTGCCCGTTCAGTTGGTGTACAATGGGTTGTAGGACAGTTTTAGGGTATCACACTGAAAACTTGAAGCACATTTAAAATTTGCATTTAGTTACGTGGGTAAGGAAACTACATGTATGTAAGAAGTCCAATAGCAAGTAACACACATCTTTTTGTGGGCAGTCTGAAGGTGATAAGTGAAGGCAATGCCCTGTCTTAGGGCAGAGATAAGATGGCAGGGTAGAATCAGAAAAAGGCTGCACCGTCATTACTCATACTTCAATTGTGTTTGAGAGAAGACTTCCATATTCAATCTTATCAAACCAGCTGTTGTCATAACTGCTACATTCTGAGACAGATTGGCAGCAAGGCAACTGCCAGGGTAAGAGTGGTACTGAACTTACTTGCAGGCTTTTCTTCAGTCCAAATGTACGGCACAGTTTGCTCCGGTGAACTGCTATCCAACCAGATACAGAACTGCTGTATTGAAAGAAACATTAAATTATTATGCATGTCAGACTTTGGATTCCACTACAGCTTTAAGATCTTCACAGCAGGGGCTTTCTACACACACAGATATGGACCCTGCCATAAAGTCTTCATTCTGATGGGTGTTTACTGCAGCAAAAACCTTAAATCAAGATTAAAATATGCGCTACATTCTACTGAAGATATGGAGTAGTCCAATTAAGTTAAATAAAACCCAGTGCTTCAAACTATACACTAGCTTTGGGGCCAGAGGGAAGGAGAGAAGACATCCATAGTTTAGGGAAATCTAGGTTAGAATCCCTGCTCAAAGTCTTCCTGTGTAAACTTGGCAGGCCAGTTATTTTGTGGGTTAGTTCCATGTTGTCAAAGGGGAACAGGACTTCCTACCTCACTGGAGTGAGAAGTGTAGCTGTCGTGTGAGGCACTTGCAGTATTATAAAGGGGGAACCTTGTAAGTACCCAACATAGGTCTAACCTAAATTTAGTGCAGTAATAGTGCTTAACCAGGGTACTTGCCTCATCAGCTTGAACCTTAGAAACCAGGTCCTTAAATGCCGGAAGGCAGCTGAGCCTCATCATGGCTTCCATTTGTTCTGTTGTAAGCCCACTGATCTTTGGGAGAGAGGCTGTGCTGAGTACAATTTCTTTCCCTCTTAAGAAATGTTGGAATTCTGCATCATATGTAGGCTCCCTTAAAATTAAAAGTAGATTTTAGCCAAGTATCAATTTTCATTTCAATGGACGTAATGGTTGAACTCAGGCAGCAAATACAAGGCTTTCATGTACGTAAGTGAAAAAACTGAGATGCGCCTCAGAAAGCAAATATTTACCCAATGGTGCCTTTAAGTTTAATTCTGGCCAACAGCATAGCAAAGGTTATGTGATCCTGATGTAGCATGCCACGAGCTACTCTATTGAAAGCCACCTATCAAAACAAAATGTAAGCAGTTACTTGTATTATGAAGAGCCTTAATCAGATTTCCATGGGGGAAAAAACCTTTTATAAGCACACTCTATGAAAATTCTATACTGAACCTGGAAGAGGTCTTTTGTGATGATTGAGAGACGTTGGGTATGGTCTGTAATTCCCTTCAAATTTGGGTTCTCATACAGGACATTGTGATAGATATCCAAGAAAAACTGGAGGGAATACTGATATAAGAAGTGTATCTAAAGAGTGAAAACAAATGCACAGTTTAGAACACATGGCCCTACTGTTTGACAAAGACTGCGGTTAAGGCAATTTATGATGTATTTATGTAGTCATAACTGGAAATCAAACAGTATCGCGAAACTTAGAGTAATGAATATTTCAGCTGAAAAGGATTAAATTTGGGTCTTTATCTAACCTGTTTCAATGACTCCATTGTGAAGTAGATACTACTGCATGCTGTAGAAAGTGGCAGATACTGCTGAGAGACAGTCTCCACCTCCTGCATGACAATATCAGTCTCTTCTACTTTTCTGGTGACCTCTGCTGCTTCCCTCTTTAGGTTCTCCAAAGTAGTTATGATTGTGTCATCATCTAAAATGCGTCCCTTCACTTCATTGAGCGCCTGAAGCAGAGATTTTTCCAACTGCCGCAAACGCAGCTGGAATTCACCTTAGGTAAAACGAATTGAGATCTGTGATCACAAACATTGCATACACATTTTCTTCTGTAGTTTGCCATATCTGCTATTTGCTTTGAGACAAATGTTCCAAAGCATCACAATTCTCAACTATAAAAAGAACCACAATAGAAATAAGAGTGACTGTCAAGTTTAGCCAGATTTAGAAAGGAATAATTAAGACTCCTATGATTGGATTTTTCAGAAACATACCTTGAAGCTTAAGGAGGTCAGAACGTTTTTCATCCACATCTGGTCTTTCAGCTTTCAGAACTTCATTCAGACACTGACTCTGTAAACTACTGCGAGTTACTGTGAAATTGACAAATGTAACACGGGAGCAGAGATCTGGGGGAAACTCAACCTATAAAAAATAAGTATCAGGATCACTTTGTTGGTTTGCTACATGTTCTGCCCTGCTGAAAGCTAAACAAATTAAGTGTTCCTTACTGTTGGATCTCTGGTGGAGAGGAAGATGACAAAGGATGGTGACAAGTCAATATCTTGGTCTCCCAAGGTAATAAGCACTCGACCTCCCGTTCTCCGGACTTCACGATTCAGCACAGGATTTAGAACTGGGTCATAGCTCTCCACATCCTAAAGAGCAATAGTAATAAACAGCATATTAGTTAAATGGATCTGTGCTGAAACAAGTGAGAACAAAGTTTGATCTGGATCAGATTTTCATCCATTTGAAAAAAGCTGTAGTAGCAATCCACAAATTTTGGTCATGTGTGCACAAGTTATTTGTCCAACTTCATTCCCTCATACAATGAATTTCTAGGGACAAACACTATTCAGAAATTTTGGATGGCGGATGACACATGTACATAGCTTTTCTGGTTTTGATGTCTTAATGTTGTTTTGGCCATGTAGATACTGGAGTAGCACCAAAAAGGCCCAAATCAGAAATGGCATTCCCACTGCTACACATACTATACTGGAACCCTGCCTCAAACTGCCTACAATTTAAGAGCACAAGCAATACGAGGGTGATGTAGACCAACATCTTGGGAAAGTAAGTCAGTCAATCTGTGCCTTAGCTTTACCCATCTGTGCTATAGGAAAAACATGTTGAAGGTGTCAGGAGGTTATACACTAATCAAAGCTGAGGTCTTTATGAGTGTATTGATTCATTGCCTACACAAGAACTCTCATTTCTTCAGTGCCTAGAAAGTTTTTTGTTACTCTAGAAATTCTGTGCTAAGTCCCAGCAAAAGAAGATTTCAAGTGTAGTTCTAGGGAAATGTAACCACTTTTTTAAAAAATAAAGACTAACCTGGACAAGTAGAGGATTACCAAATCTCAATGCACTTTCCAAGTTCTTTCTGAATGCATCATCCAAGAAGCTAGTACGGGTGATCTTACGGTCCTTGTATTCATTCATAATGAACTCTGTGGCTTGTCCAGAGGGATCAATGATCAATGGATACCTAAGTTAGTGAAAAAATGTTTCCGTCATACAGTTGATTTAAAGATTCTGAAAACACACCATTTATTCCACTGCACTCAGGTTGACTTATCTTTTTTAGAGAATGTGGTCTCATGTAATGGAATATGGAGGATCGCTACCATCATTTGGAAAAGATCTACCTAGATACAACTATCAAATAAGGATACTCCAATGTTTCAGTCAATACAGATTAATGGCTTCAGTTTGAGCTAAACTGACATAACAGCAAATTAAATGCAGATCTTACTCTTATGTATAGCAACTTTTTATTGTATTTCTATCTTGAGTATTATGAACAGACATTTTCTTAAAGCATTTATATTCAGTTTTACACTAACGTTCCAATGAAGTTTTCCTTTTGATGGGAATATGTAAGTTTTACTGACTTCATTAGATGTTCTGTGCGTCAATCCATTGTTAAGTTTATCCCCCACATTCTGTACTTATGGTGCAAATGACACACCTATTAAACCGCTTGAGCATGATAGCATTTTCTGTGCACAGGTCATCTGCTGGCAGAGAACTTGCTTGCCAACGAAGACGCTCATCTGCATTAGAAAGGTATTCTGTCCTTGCAATGTCTGTACGGAACTGAAGAAAAATATTATTAATATTTGGCCAAAGAGTTAAAAGTCTGATCAAGTTTTATCTTTATCATTTGTGAAAGCCTTGTGATATTTCCTTTATGGTGCTGTAAGTCATTAATATATGCAGCAGTCATTATTTCAGTAATTGTGGCTCAATCTTTACCTGGATATTTGCTTGCTGCAAATGATGTGACCATGTAGTGAACAAGTTCTGTCGCATTTGCTGGTCAAAGTAACCAGCATAAGCAATAAAAGCTCCTGAAAGCAAACAGTCTCCTGCAATAGTGGACATCTGGTTCTTGAAGGTTTCACTTGTCTTCTCCCATCTTTCACGTTCAGCAGACAGACTCTTTAAGAGAGCTGTGCTACGGTTTACCTATAAAGTTAAGGAACAGTCAATATAAAATATAATTATTTAAAATGAAGGCTCCCATTATCATCTGTCCTTATTGGTTGTAAGTGTGGTAAGCTTGCCTTACACACCAGAACTTTGGACTCAAACTTCCAGAATTATGTATGTCCAGAAAACAATTAGTGCATCCCCAAGGCTGAAAGTTAAGTTGTTAGTATTTTTGGGTTGTGAATTTTACAGTTCTGGCATTGGCAAGGGATGGGAGGGTTGCAAGCCTTTTGGGAAACAGGATTAGAATTTTTAACTTTTACAAATTGGAAAACTGATCTGCATTCAGCAAGTGAAATTCTGGAATGTGGGAGGGGGTTGGGGGGACTCGAATGCACAGCTACGAAACTGGGAATAACTGACTAGGCTGAAGATGATTTGGGGGTTACAGTGGATCACAAACTCAGGCCAGATCTACACAAGGGGGCAATGTAGTGTTGGGGTAGAGAGAGGGGTCAACAGGACTTCCCTTACACTTCATTCTGGTGCAGTATCAGAATTGATCAGCCATTGATTTACCATGTCTTTACTAAACCTGCTGAATCAACCCTTGGGAGACTGATCCCTGCAGTGCCAATCTTCTGGTAAGTGTACATAAGGCCTTAGTACAAATGAACAATATTATGCAATTGCAAAAAAGACTAATATTCTGGAATGTATTAACAGGAGTGATGTAAGAAAAGACGTGGAGGTAATGGTCCCAATCTATACAGGAACCAGAATTCATCAGGATTATGGTGTCCAGTTCTGAACACCACATTCAGAAAGATGTGGACAAGTTAATGATTCTTGGTTCCCTTGGGACAAAAACATATAGAAAATCTGATATATGAGAAAAGGTTAAAAAACTTGGCATGAGAAAAGACAACTGGGAGATGAAACCTAAGTAAAGCTTCAAATATGTTAAGGGCTATTATAAAGAGGATTGAGTAATTGTTCTCCATGCTCAAAAGCAGGGTGAGAAGTGAGGGCTTAATCTACAGCAGTGGAAATGTTAGGAAGTTTTTCCTCTTATCTAGCTACAAGAATAGTTAAACACTGGAGTAGGGTACCAACAGAAGAAGTTGTAGAATTCCCATCAGTGGACATTTTTAAAAACAGCTTGGACAGACACCCATCAAGGATGATCTAGGGGTCTATTGTACCCTGCTGCAACACAGGGGGACTGGACTGGAGTAACCTTCCAGCCCTACATTTCTATGATTCCATCAGTGCAGCTCAAGGAACAAACATTTGAATGGACTGAGACATGACAGGTTCTAGAGAGTCTGAGTTGAAGGACTAATTTTGGTGTTTCTTCACTATTTGTCTGAAGAGAACATTGATATAGCCGTTACTCTGCAAGATGGTTTTAAAATATGAGAAAACGCAAGCTTAAGTCTGTTAAAGCATTAAGTAATCACAATTTCTCTGAAACACGTTGGTCAATGCTGTACGTCTCATTCTTGTAAGTGAATTTTGTGCTCGTGAAAAAGGACTCACCTTATCTATGCTAACTTCCCTTGGTTTTGAATAACATCTCACCTGCAAGCCTAGTTCTGAGCAGAAAAAATGCCAATTTAATTGGACGGCCAGCATGAGACAGTGACTGGAAGAGTAATCCTCACTCTGGTCTGTTTATCAATGATCTGCAAAGCTCTTTGTAAGAAGTCCAAAGGATGAAACATATTGAAAGGCACACTGTTGTGCAGAGAGGTCATGAAAGCACTCTGTTAGGAAAGTATACGGAATTTTGGAAAGCCATGGCCCACACCCTCGAAGAAAAAAAATAAAAAATCAGTAAAATGAACAAAATGGTACAATAAGTATTCTCACTTTTGCTTCAACAGCAGCAAGGTCCGCCTTAATTGCTTGTGCCTCCGAAATCAGCACTGCATACTCTTCCTTGTAGCGGGCAATACTGGCCTCGAGATCACGAATCATTTGTTCTACCTCATTAGCTTTCTGCTGATTGTCTTTGGCATCATCCTCCAGTTTCTGCAGTTCATTGCGAAGAGGTTCTACTCGTTTTAACATGTCCGCATAATTCAGCTGCAAAACATGTGAACAATCAGTTCTATGTACTCTCTAGAATGGAGCTTACCACGGGACCACGTAAGGTCAGCAAGCAAAATTTATGGACTCAGTGCACCCCTCATGATTTCAAGTATTCAAGCTTTTATCCTGATTTTAAAGCTCTAATTTTAAAAAAGTTTCAGAAGACTACAAATAAAAACTTATTCACTATTCTGGGTCTGCAGATAGCCTGAAACAGCCAAGAGACGTAAACTGCACTATTTAGCTCACTGAAGCGAGACTGATGCTGTTTGTGAAGCCTCCAGATTTCAAATTTCAAAGTTCAATAACTCGTTGCAGACAATTGCCTTTGATGCCAGAGCTCACTACCCTCATTCTACACTCCCTGAGAGAGACACTGTAATGAGTCTAAGGCAAAGAGGAAAGGTCACTCTTTGGGGGTAAATACCAAATTAGTATAATCTTTTCTCTGTGCTTGCCATTAACATGACTTCAGAGTGATATGCCATCTCCCCCAGTGAGAGAGGGCCAAACTACTCTTCAACATTCCCTACCCTTATCAGCTGGGGAAACAAACTCAAACAAGGCAACAAAATCTGGTCTGTGGGTACACAAAACTGGCTACAAAACAAACACCAGCCATTAGTCACTATTAAAACAGGAGCATCTTTGAAAGAGATGAAAATTTGTAGGGTTGCATTCAGCACTTTACTCTGCACAATCACTTAAGAGCAATTATCTTTTAATGCTTTACAATAACTAGATGTCACAGATTGGAATGATGCAAGTCTGTCGATTCTGACTCCTTGCTTATTTCCAGCAACTTAAAACCAGCACTTATCACTAAGCTTTTGATTTCCCACGTAACACTGAAGTATTCTACACTGTCATGTCTCTTGCAGATGAGTTACCTGTGCAATTGCCCATTTGACCATGGGACCACATGCTAAAGATGCTCTGTTTACAATTTCATAATTATAACTTGGATTTGACATGTAATTCTTCTTCATCTTTTCCCGGATGGCATCACTGCAAAAGAAGAGTTATGTTTGAAACAGCACTTGCACAAGTACCGAATTTGTCAGTGCAGAGTTAGTGAGAGGAAATTATCCATTTACCACAGAAACTGAAACCAATACCTTAGATCTTCAGTATTATAGTTGAGAATGTTGCTGATGAAATTATCTCTGAGAATAACTGGTCTGATTGTTTTCCAGTCATTTGTCTCCTCACCCAAAAAGAGACAGATTGATTCTAAAGCCAGTTTTACTGAAGCAGGAGGGTTAGCCATTGATCTTACTTCAACAAGATGCTGCTTCTTTATAGACCTCACAGCTATTAAGGGGATGAAAAAAGTATTCAGTATGCAATTTTAAGGGATTTAATGCTGCTGCTGGGAAGTAAAGAAAGAAATTTAAGTTCAATTACTGGAAACGGTCACAGTGCTCTGAGGGGAGTTTATACTACTCAGCCTATACTCTATTTTAAGAGCAAAATTTTACTCTGAGATGCACATTTCCATGAGTTTGCCAGTTTGGTATTTTATCCACATAAAAAGTGCAGATTCTGCATATGCATTTGAGATTAATTCTGTTTGTCACGTAGAAACCAAATGCTAAAGACACCACCAATTGTAACTACTGTTGAGATTTCTATTGTGAAAATCTTGTGAACAATTTCTTTCTGCTCCCAGCAGTAGCTTGGTACCTGCAGTTATTCACCTGATCTCCTCAGCAGAAAAGTTTACAATAGTTGGAATGAAGTTTTCCCTCATAATGATGGAACGTATCTGTTTCCAGTCAGTTGTACTTTCACCCAGTAGTAGACAGATGGACTCTAGAGCTAGCTTCACTGCTGCCGGTGGGTTGGCCATAGAACGGACCTCTACCAGATGCTGCTTCTTTATTGATTTTACAGCTAGTCACAGTGGTCAAGCCAGATTGAGCAGAAGAAAGGAATAATATTGATTGGGGAAAAAAAGAAAAGATAGCAAAATAGTAAGACATGAATTAGCAAAATTTCACTGATAGTTGAGAGATTAATTTTGATCATTTAAAATTAAACATTTCATAAAAATCAAAACCTTTCACACACTTGCAAAATTATCTACCCATATTTTCACTTGAAAAAGAGCAAGATGAACTATCAGAAAACTGCAAAGCACTACTATGACAGATTAGCAAGAGTTTGCACCTGGTAGCTTTGCGTTCACATGTTAAGGAGCCTAAAGTGACTGTGTGTCTAGGCATACAGTGAGTTAGAATCCCTTCTTAAGCAACCTACGGATAAGTGATTGTAAATAAGGGTAGGTCTACACAGCACCGTTAATTCAAAATTACCATCCTTCCATGTAAACCACACAATCACTAATGCAAAAGAAATTTTAAATAGTGGTTGACTTATTTCAAAATTGGTAAGCCTCATTTCATGAGGAACAGCACCCATTTTGAAATAAGCCACGTGTCCAATGGCTCTATGGCTGTAGCCACACTTGGCCAAACCTTCGAAATGGCCATGCTAATGGCCAAATCGAAGAATGCTAGTGAGGCGCTGAATTGAACACTCAGCGCTTCATTAGCATTTGCAGGCTGCCAGCAGCAGCACTTCGAAAGCACCGCTTTGGAATGTGTGGGGCTTGGCACAGCTACACGGAGGTCCTTTTCGAAAGGATCCTGCACATTTTGAAATCCCCTTATTCCTCTCAGCTGATGGGAGTAAGGGGATTTTGAAATGTGCAGAGTCCTTTCAAAAAAGGACCCCTCTGTGCAGCCGCGCCAAGCCGCGTGTGTTCCAAAGCGGTGCTTTTGAAGTGCTGCTGCCAGCAGCATGCAAATACTAACGAGGCGCTGAAAATTCAATGCAGCGCCTCATTAGCAGGGCTGTTTCGAAGGTTTGGCCAAGTGTGGCCACAGCCTGCGTGTTTAGTCGCTGTATTTTGAAATAGCCGAAGTGCTATTTCAAAATAAGGCTGCTATGTAGACATACCCTAACACTTGATGAGCAAGTTGCGGAGGTAATATTTCCTTTCGCAGTATACTTTTAGGTAATGCTCATGAAATTAATGATTTAATAAATTGGGCACTGCTATCTCTTAAGCAGCAGCACAGCAGGAACAGAATATATCAGGGGCTTCTTTAGAAAACAGCGAGCAATAAAAACAGCAAGATAGCATGCTATGGATTGAATACGTGGGCCCTGCTCGTGCACACCAGAAATTTCCTGCCATTCACTGACCCACTCCCATTTCAGGGAGTTCTGGCTATAACGCACCCTGAAATCTCTCAGTATAAGTAAATCTAGCAAAGGCTGGAAAAAACAGTGTACCATTTAGACAATTTAATAAAAACACTGCTTACGAATGCAAGTCTAAACAACAGCACTAATGGAAGCTCATTAGCATTGGTGGACTTAATATTTAGTGTGGCAGCAGTAGAAATAATAAAGATGTTATCCATCTGAACTGGGTTTTACCCAGGAAAGCTCATGACAATTTGTTAATCTAAGGTGCCAAGGAAATGCTCATTATTTGTGAAGCTACAGACTAGCATGGCTATGCCTCTGAGACTAAAGATTAAGGTATTCCTGATAAAAGGATAGGCCCAAAAGTTTACTAAAGCAAATGGAAGCACTCCCCCTGACTTCAAGAGCCTTTGGATCAGGTCCCAGCCCCTAAGAGAAGACATGTACTGTAGTTATTGGTCAGTGCTGACTTACCATTCTGAGCTTCAATGACAGCAGGCTCGACTTTGTCTAGATCCTCCTTCACACTCATTTGCTTATCTGCAATTACTTCTTGCTGTTTGTGCAGCTGCTCTTGAATTTGTTGGCTCATAACCTATAAGATTTTGCATAAAAAAACCAAAAAACCCCACAATTAAAGCTTTAAGACATGCTGTTCCCCACTCTTTTCATATCATTGCCACCTGCAAGGTATTTCTGAATATACTATACATGTACACAAGGTAAAGAAAACTTTGATTTCACCTTTTTCTTCTCAGCTTCTTGCTGATCCTTCACCATTTTTTTCAGCTTGTCATTAGCTGCTGCATTCTTTACTTCTAGCTCCTGGCTCTTTATTCTCAAGTCCCTACGCAGTTCTTCCACCTGACAGGAATTGTAAGGTTAGAGAGCTTATTAAAACTGAGTTCTGTAGTCTTTAAAGTTCTAATTTTCTGTTTTTAAAAAAAAAAAAAAAAAAAAAAAAGGAGACATTAACAGGCATATACCTGGTCAACAGTTTCTTTGATCTTTCTAAGACCAACATTCAAATGCATCTGCTGTTCCTCCAGCTCACTCCTTTTCTCATTGAATAAATTTGCATAATGGTTAATGAAATCCAGATAGTGGCGTGGTGTAATGGCCATAGTTCTGCCTCCCCGTTTTGCTAGACGAGCATTAGCCTTTGAAAGGGAAGGAATTTTGTCAAAAATCTGTATAGTTTAAAGATTAGGATTCTATTCAGATTTTTAAAACTCAGAACAGTCACTGAGCAACATTCTCATGCTGCATTTGTCAGTCCACCAGAACAGGATAACAAACAAAGCTTTTAGTGGTAGTGGCAGAACACACCTGATGAAGGGTCTGATGAACAAACACACAGCTATTTACAATAGCTTCTCTATGTGATGGTGGTTGTGGTAACTTGTCATACACAACTGGCATGTAGTCTGGCACAATGTAGTTTGGCTTCTCAAGATCCATTTTGCTCGTAAACTCTTTGCCAACTTGGTAGAGGGCTTCAGTTGACCAGTCTCCAAACCAGTTCAAAACACACCTGCAAACAGGACAGATGTACATTAAAACCTCTGAACATTTTCTTTGTTCAAGAGGGTATTAATATTCCTAATCTTAAAGACAGGTCTGAAGCATTAAGATACTTTGTTGCAGGTTAAATAAGTTACCTGTTGAAGAGTGCTGGAGATGTTGCAGCTCTGTCCTTCAGGCCCTCAGAAGATGGGTTCATAGTGAACACAACATGGAGATTGCGAATAACTTGACTGGTGAACCATTTGTATAACTCTTCATGTGAGTCTAGCATTAAGCCTTCTTTCTGTGCTCCCTCTTTACACTGAGTCATAAGGGTGGCATACTCATCTCCTTCAAAGAGACCAGGAACCTAATCCAGGAAATAAGTATAGTTTAACAGCTTTTCCCTGTATTACTGCTACTATATGAAGATTTAGTCTCAAGTTACCTCTCCATTAGCCAGAAGAGTATTCATTCTCTCCAGGAATCCAGAATCCAGTACATTTGACTCATCCATTATAAATGCTATTTTCTCATTTTTGCAGCCAGAGCGTCTTAAGACTGTTCTCAGATCTTCATCAAAGTCTTCACCTGTGTATTTTCTGTGCACCTATAAAGATTTAACAATACTAATTACTGATTTTTAGTCCTTATCCTCCCCCACAATAACTTGTTTATACAGTTAGTCTCTTTGGTAAGGTATCTGTCAATTTTTTGGTTAAGTGATATAATTAAAAACATACCTTAATTTGGTAGACACTTAAACCATTCATCCAAGCCACAAATCGTGAGAGGGTAGTTTTTCCTGCTCCGCTAACACCAATGAGAAGCAAGTGACCCTGAGGCTGGCGGAATATTCTGAAAGAGATTGACACCTGAAATAAGGTTTCTGCTCACTGAACTGTGAATCAGCCACCATGTTTCCAAACCTCCTTTTCTTGCAAACAGCCTGTAATTTTATTAGTACTGTGACTAGTTCTGGGGTGCACAGAAGTGACTGCTGATAATATTTTTCTGAGTATGTCTACGCTAAGGGCAAGATAAATGTTGACCTTCTGGGGTTGGATTTAGCACACCTAGTGGGAATGGGGCTAAATCAAACCCTGAAGACACCCTGTCAGTTGTAGTCCTCCTTACTGTTGAAAAAATTTATGGGCTCTCATCAACCTCCCACAGTGGGGCCACGCCAGAAATTCAGTGTGATGTAGGATGACGCTGGCTATGCAATTCTTGTAGCTACAGTTGTGTAACTTGGGCCAAATTTCTTTTCTAGTATAGACCAGCCCTCAGTCTACTCCTACAATTCCAGCCTGTCAGTGCCCCTCTTACACAATGTCTATCCCAAATACAACATTAGAAAAAAAACTGTGCCATTCTGGACTCCTCTGAATACAGGTTTGTTTTTTCCATTAAAGCTGGACAAAATCAGGAGCTGGAACATCAGCTTACCGGTCTATTCTCAGCACATGATCCAAAACTTCATTGAACAGCACTAGTGGCACATCAAGTTCTTCTTCATAAAACACTTTAAGCCTGGCTTTTACATAGTCTCTCAGCTCTTCCTGATCCACTGGGATATAATCCTAGAATAAGAAGGTCTCTTCTTTACATATTGGCCTACACAAGTCTAAAATTTAAGATAGAGAGATTCTCAACCTGGTGACCCCTCTGTGTTACATAAAGGGGCTAGAATGGCACAGAATTCCCAACTGAAGAAGAATTGAGGATAGCAGCCACAGAGTTCTCCTCACACTTTGCTGAAACATGTGCCATGGGTAGGGCTGGTAATCTTACATTATCACTGCAGCAGTAATGGCTAGAACTTCTGTAGGCACTTAGGAACTAGCATGGATGCTTCAGACAAAATCGTTAGGCTCAAAACTACCTTAGTTCCTACCTCACCCTCCTCAGCTACAAGTTCAGTGCTGTGCCTCAAACACAGTTTAGGCTTTCTTCTTAAGAAAAGAAGCCATTTGTCCACCAGGTCAGATGTCACACCTAAACCTGATGCATTTTCTATTTGTGCATCATACTTGCACAGACACTAATGTAAGACTTTTAAAGAATATACTAATTTATTATTGCCTTTTAAAAAAAAGGCAGTAGATTCTGTAAGTGCCAGAAAATTCCCAGGCAGGTAGGTACTTATGCTCCTTCTTGGCACTTTTACTATTACTTCAAATTCCTGATTTGAATGAACATATACAAACAGGTTGGTATAATACACATGCACCAAATGTATTAGATAAACATACATTTGTAAGTCTAAGACAGGAAAGCATTTAGGTTTATGAATACCTGCTGAACACTGAAAAGTAAACCTTAAATATTTAGAGCAATGTGCTTTATGGTCACTTATAATATTTACATAATTGTTTCTTGAAGTCAGCTGTAAGAATTGTGGCCATATAGAAGACTGAGGGCAGAAACAGGTGTCTAAGGCCAGACACTACTGATAAGACACTACTGTTTGTTACAAGATGACCACAGGCATTTATTGTTCTGAAAACAGACAGATACAAAAGCTGTGGATACAGTCAGTCAATCATACCACCTTGGGTCATATCTCAGATCAAGCTACAAAATGATCTGAGACTTACACCAATTGGGAGCCCAAGGGAAACCCCTGATGCTAGCAAATAAAGCTTGTGACTCAGGGGCTGACACTTTTGAGTCATTAGTCAGCATTATTAGAGACACCACTGTCTTATTTGGTAAACAAATAAAAACACAGCAAACATCTCCTAACCACAGTAGCCCAAGACCCCAAAATACTTCCAACAATTTTAACTTTGTATTCTACACTCTGCCTTCAAGCTCACAGTTCAACTCCTTTGGTACCCAGATACGTTCTGCTATGCGTTGGATAGCCATCACACCATACTCTATCAAATGCGTTCGCTTACCAACTCCAAATGGTTAGCAATCCTTATTGTCAAAAGGTAAATTCTACCATAGCATGGACTGCACTTAGGTAGAACTCCTTCTAGTGTACTAACAGAAAAGTGTTCACTCTCTCAACAGGATAATTAGTGTCTGCAACTGCCAGTGGCAAGGCTTTTATTGAGGTACCCCTTGTTACCTTTGACAGCCAATTGCTGTACAAGATGGGTCGGCTCATAGCTTTCTCTTTGTCTATGTTTGGGAAATGTTTCAGAGCTACCATATCTATATTTTCATCAGTCCAACGTCTCTCCTCATCTTCCACTAGTCTAAAAGACACAGACAGAAAGACCTATAAACAGACATGTGAAGGACAAGTCAAATGTAAATAGCAAGATAAGGCAAACACGGGTCATTCTAGCCACTTGCAGTTATGTAACAAGCCAACAGAGAACTTCTCTTGCCCTGAGCATAAACAGACAAATCAAAATCTACAGATGTATTATTCTTCATATTCTGGTTACAGTCATAAGCCTTTGAAGGTGGCATTTATTTCAAACAAACAAACTTTTGTTCATTTCTCCAGCAAGAAGAATTTTAATTTGACAAATCCTGATGACATGAGAAGGGAACAGGCTTTTCACCCTTGTATGTCATTAACAATTTGAGGCCCATTTTCAGAAGAAAAACATCTCAGCTTGCATGTGACAAAAACCCTAAATCTTTAATGCAACAATGAGAATGGCTAAACGGTTTCAAAACTTTGTTTTTACAGCCTTTGAGGTCAACTATAAGCCCGTGGCTTTTGATGACAGCCTATACTTCATCCTTCAAACCTGCCCATTATGTCAGCTTTGCGCTACATGCACATAAATGAGCCACTGGTTTGAAGCTGAAATCACTGACATTACAAAAAGTGAGTCTTGCATTCAACTTTGAGTATTCTGCCCAGCTGAGCCCCTACAAGTATAAAAAACATCCAGATCAATTTGGAAGGAAATTGGAATTCAACTTGGGCCTTGACTCATTTTAAAGGAAAGTCTCTGAAAAGATTTAGGAGAAAGAGAGATCAGTTTGTACTTTTAAGACTATTATTTCATTACCTGTCTTGGAAAAGACGCAATGCTTCATGTGCCCAAATCCTAATAAGGCCTTCAACAGGTAAGGTTTCTAATGGTCTTAAGGCTTCAAAGATACCTCTGACCCACCGAGTCATTTCACGTGGTGAGTAGATGTAATGTGGCTGTGTGTCCTGGGTGAACCTTTCCTAAAAATTCAAAAACACTGAGTATAATCTCTTATGCCAAAGTTGTACATCACATAGACAATGTCTATCTCAAGTGGTATGGTAACTAGGAAAAGGGACTGGTCAGCGGAAGTTGGGATAGGATGAAGAACAAGATACCTGTGACATTGTGTAGAACTCTACCATGGCTGCAGTAAGAGGCTCTGCATATGTGCGGAGTGATGGGATAAGCCTCAGCATTGCACGATTGAAGGTTCCATAGATCTGAGTAAGTGATGCTGGTCCAGGGTAGTCCACATACACCACAGGGACATGGCGTAAAAACCTGGGGAGATCCAAAAAAGTTTAGTATTCATACCAGGAATGACTGCATTTATGTCAGGTAGACTTGACCTGACTTATCCGTTTTCATTATTCAAAGAACTGCCACTTAGAGATCTCATCTCAAATTAAGCCACTAAAAAAAGTTAAGTTCAGAGTCAATTACTGACTTGTACTCCACAATATCTTCATATTGGTTCACTTGTCATCTCAGAACTGTTTCATAGGGTAAAAATAAAAATTTCAGAAGAGCATTCTGTGCCTCCGAAGTGAGTAATGTTCAGAACCCACACCAGTCAACAACATGGTGGCTAACGTAAAAGTCTTACTCAAAGTACAGGAATGTGGAGTACAGTTAATAGATTTTAAGGCCAGAAGAAATCATTTACTTTAGCGTCTTGTATCGCACAGGGTGTAGAACTTCCCAAAATAATTCACACGCATCTTCTAAAGAAAGATGCTACTAGATCAATTTAAAAGTTGGGAATGATACAGATAATTCCTCAAGCTATTTGCTGTTTAAATTTATGCCTTGCTTCCAGTCTGAATTTGTCTAGCAAAGAAAGGCTTAACATGATCCAGTGGCTGGAAGCCAATGAGTCTATCATTAAATATCTGTCCACATGTGGGTACTTGCAGACCAAGTCCCTTCTTAACCTATCCTTTGTTAAGCTAAACGCTTGAGCACTATAAAAGCATGCTTTCTAATCCTTTATGTGGCTCTTCTCCAAACCCTCTTCAGTTGTCCATCTTTCTTGAATTATGGGCACCAGAAACAAAGACTGTAGCAGTGGCCTATCAGTGCCAGAGATCAAATAAAGCTGTTCATTTCTACTTATATTCTCAAGTAAACACCCCAGGATCTCATTTGTATTTTTGGTCACTTTGTTACAGGTTCAGCAGGGAGCTCAAGTTCAACTGATTACCAAACATGATCTCCAAAGCTCTCTCAGGATAGAGTTCCCCAATCTTAAAATATCACTAATGTTCTACATTCCTACATGTATACCTTTACATTTAGCAGTATTAAAATGCACATTAGTTGCTTACTCCCAGTTTATTAAGTGACGCAGATTGTTACAAATCAGTTCTGTTACCCCTTCTCTTTATTTACCATCCCCTGCCCATTTTGGGATCCTCTGAAAACAGTCCGTGATGATTTTGTTCTCTTACAGGTAATTGATGAAGATGTTAGAGCTTGTATGGCCAAGAATCAGTCCCTGAGCAACCCCACTCAAGAACGCTCCCCATTAAGTTACATTGAGACCTGTCAGTACACAATGAACGCATTAAAAAACTAAACTATGTCACTTTTACACCTGGGTTTTTAAAAAATTCAAAAATGTTGTGCAATACTACGTAAGGATTAGAATTGAGTACATTGTGTCCACAGTATTACCTTTATCACCTAAACTTGCATCTGACGAAGTGGGTCTTTGCCCATGAAAGCTTATACCCCAATATGTTAGTCTCAAAAAGGTGACACAGGACTTCATTGTTTTTGCGGATACAGACTAACACTGCCACTACCCCTCTGATACTTGTCAAACTACTTTGGTTGGTGTTGATGGGATTCCAAGTTTAGGTGACAAGATCTATTTTTCATAAACCCATTAACTCCATTTACCCTTAAAAAGAGTAGACTTCTCCCGTTCTTCTGGGATTTCCAGTGCTCCAGGACTTATTGAAGATCAACATTATAGTCCAGCAAGCTCCTGAGCAACTCATTTGGAACCAGAGTATTTTTAAACGAGTATAAAGATCATAAGAATGGCCATGCTGGGTCAGACCAAAGGCCCATCCAGCCCAATAGCCTGTCTGCTGACAGTGGCCAGCATTAGGAGCCCCAGAGGGGGTGGACCAAAGACAATGATCAAGCGATTTGTCTCCTGCCATCCACCTCCAGCCTGAAAAATCAGAGGCCAGGGACACCATTCCTACCATTGGCTAGTAGCCTTTTATGGACCTAACCTCCATGAACATATCTAGCTCTTTCTTAAATTCCGTTATAGTCCTAGCCTTCACAGTCTCCTCTGGCAAGGAGCTCCACAGGTACGCGCTGAGTGAAGAAGAAACTTTTTATTAGTTTTAAACCTGCTACCCATTAATTTCATGTGGTGTCCTCTAGTTCTTGTATTATGGGCACAAAAAAATAACTTCTCCTTATTCACCCTCTCCACATCTGTCAATTTTATATACCTCTATCATGTCCGCCCCCTCAGTCTCCTCTTTTCTAAATTGAGAAGTCCCTATCTTTTTAGCCTCTCCTCATATGGGACCTGTTCCAAGCCCCTAATCATTTTAGTTGTGCTTTTCTGGACCTTTTCCAGTGCCAGGATATCTTTTTTTTAGGTGAGGAGATCACATCTATACACAGTATTCAAGATGTGGGCGTGCCATAGATTTACATAGGGGCAGTAAGAGACTCCTTGTCCCTAACACACTATTTGCCTTTTTGGACTGCCTCTGCACACTGCGTGGATGTTTTCAAGGAACTCTCCACAGTAACTCCAAGATCTCTTTCCTGATTAGTTATAGCTAAATTAGCCTTCATCACATTGTATCTGAAGTTAACTGAACTCCAGTATTGGAAATTAAAGGCATCACATACAGTACTAATGTGCAAAATGGAGTAAGTTTTAGTAGCTACAGAGTAGTACTTTACCTATGAGAAAGTGGTTTCCTCCCAGGATCGGTAGGTGGGTTACAAGCTCCAACAAACTGAATCCTCTCTAATTTCACCCAGGTCTGATCTGATGTGCGGTAGAAGCCTCCATGTTCCACCATCTGAATGAGAGAATTGTTTTAACTAAGAAAGTGTGCATAACATAATAGTAAAATCCTTAGTTCCTCAACCAAACAAACCTGTCTAATGAAGGAGATGACCCTCTGCGTGCCATACTTATCCATATCAGGCAAGTTGATCTCATCACAGAACAGCACCAGCCACTTTCCTAGTTGCACAGGAGCCAGCACCACGCCATTAGGTGTACGCCTGTACTCACAGTAATGATCAAAAGTTTTCAGAAGTAGCTCTGGGGTTGTAGCACTAGAGAAGTTAAGTCCAACAACCTTAAAAAAAGGATGAAAGTGGTAATGCCACGATGACATCTTAAGCGTGTAAAGACTTAGAACTAAAATTTAAGTAGATTATCATTCCTCAGTAAACAAATGTTACAGCTTGGCATCGGATTGAAAATATATGCCGTAGATATTGATCACGGGATGGTGTCCGTGTGCACACACTCCCAGACTGTCATCAAAACCTGTTGTGCACCAGTTGCCCCCATTTGTTGTAATGGAATCACAGAACAGAATTGGAAGGAACCTCCAGATGCCATCAACTCCAGTCTTCTGGACTCGAGACAGGATCAAGCACCATTTAGACTGACCATACCTGACAGGGGTTTGTCAAAACCCTTTAAATCTCCAAAGATGGAGTTCCACGCCCTCGCTATGTAATTTAGTTCAGTGTTTAACCAACCTGACAGCTAAAAGATTCCTCCCCCACCCCCAACATCCAACCTAAACCTCCCTGGCTGTGAGTTTAGTTCTATTGCTTCGTATCCTATAAGAGACTGAAAATTTTTTTCTGCCTTCTTTTAACAACCTTTTAGATACTTGAAAGCTGTTATGCTCCCTCTTAGTTTTCTCTTTTCCAGACTAAGCAAACCCAATTCCTTCAAGTTGTGTTGCTCTTCTCTGGACCTCCAAATCTTTCCTGAAATGTAACCACAACTGGACACAAAATACTCTAGTTGAGGCCCAATCAGTGCAGAGCAGAGGGGAAGGATTACTTCTACCATCTCGTTTACTTCTGTTAATACATCCCAGAATGATACTGGCTCCCCTGCACCCAAGAGTGTCACACTGACTCTTATTTAGCTTCTGGTCCTCTATGACACCTAGCTCAACTTTACGCAGTACTCCTTCCTAGACATTCTTTTCCTCTTTTGTATGTGTGCAGCTGATTATTCCTGCCCTAAGTAGAGCACTCTGCATTTGTCTTTATTGAATTTCATCCTAGTTACCTAGTTTGCTTGAATTATAATCCTATCCTGCAATCTACTTGCAACCTCTCTCATCTTGAGATCATCCAGAAACTCAGTGTACTTGCTATGCTACTATCTAAATCGGGGAGAACCACCTTTCCAAGTTTTTTGAAATTTGACCTTGACCTCTACGAACGGTCAGAGTGCTGGTGATAAAGTCAAATAGTCCTACTCACACCAGCTTTATTAGTGAACAAATTAAGATGCAAAGCTTTAGTTTTAGGGTGGTGGTTGGTAGCATTAGCTGGTCTTGTGTTAATCCACAGATGCAAACTCCTGGCTGCATGGGGGAGGAGGGCAATGGCTGAGCTCCTGCCTCACATGCTGATGAAAGTTGGCTTGTGTGCCGCTCTTCGCACCTGTGCTGAGGGTTACTGACCCCTGATCTAAATCACTGATGAGGATATTGAGCAGAACTGAACCCAGAACTGATCCTTGCCAAACCCTACTTGTTATGCCTTTCCAGCATGACCGAACGACTGATGATTACTCTGGGAACAGTTTTCCAACCAATTTTACAGTAGTTCCTTCTAGGTTGGATTTCCCTAATTTTTAATACACAATGTCTCACACATCACTCTTAATACTTACACACCTAGGTGGAATAGCTATTTGAACTCTGAATGCCTTTAATACTGAACAAAATGAAAATAAGCCAGTAATACCAGTGCTAGTTGGAAAGGAAGAACAGATGGGCCTTACAGTTAAAGGGACTCCTGGATTTAGGAAATGTGTGAGGTAAGCCACTGATTTCTGCTGTAGGTCTCTACTTCCCATTTTACAGATCATATTTCTGCCTCAGAGTGTTGTTAGAATATGTTCCTTTATTTGGATGAAGAGGTCTGATATAATGAAGCCTTTGTCACACATAGCAGTAATCAAAAGTGAATCCCGTAAGCAGTTTGCTATCATTCAATAACCCACATAAACAGAATAGTTACCTCCATATCAGGCAGGGCTCTGAGAGCACTGAAGAGGGTCATCGTCTTTCCCGACCCCGGAGGGCCACAGAGAACTAGAGGTTTGTGTTCTGCTAGCCAAGTATACAGCAAAGCTTCATGGCGGACAGTATCTAGAGTTGGTACCACAACATCAGGAGCTGCAACCTTGTGTGTCTCAACTTCAATCTGAGGAACCTTGGACTGCCATGGGACCCATTCACCCGTAATTGACACCTAGTTGAACAGAAAGTTAATCTACACATTTAGTAGATACGTTCCAATGGGGTTCTTAACCCCATTTTATTTTATAAAATAGATTCTGAACTTTATGCTTTAAACTCAACTCAGACTTTTAATACTTGCAAATTTGGTGCTGAGAGACTAGTTTAGAAGCAGCTTGAACCACACAGTGCATTATGTATGGAGTTGAAGTTTAGAGCAGCTTGCACAGAAGAGCTACATTGTAAGATACTGATTTACTCACAGGTTAATTTAGAAATAGCATCTTTCTGATTTTGTTTCATTAGCAATTACGTTTTTAGCCTTTATGAAGCACAAGAGGCTGTTACCTCATAATCAATTATAGGCATGTTGGGTGCTGTAGGCAAAGGTACAGTGGTGATTCGCCTAATGTATTCTCCCAGCTCTGCTCTCATTTTTAGACGGCTATCTCCAGAAAGCGACCATAGTATTGCATACACCAGGTATCTCTGATGGAAGATAGAGAAAGATTAGTTCATACAAATGCAAAAAAAAGGATTACTTGTGTTCAAGGGACAGTTCAAAGTAATACAATTAATGAGCCTGGTAACTATTCATCTTTAGGCTTTCAGATCACTTTGTTGCAGTTTTTACTTTACCTGGATATAACGCTCAAGTTGGTCTATCTGCATAGGGAAGTCTGGATGGTTTGCATTGTACTGGGCTACGTTGCGGCAAGCCTGATGCAACATGGAGAACAATGAACCGAGACAGCGCAAACGAGTGAGGTCCATGATGTGCTCTAACTTGAAAGCATGTTCAAGAGCTTTCGTCACTAGTCCATTGGATGTGAAATATGGCTGCATAATTGTTGCTACATCTCTTTGAATCTGTTGGTAAAGACAGTGTTGGTTCAGGAACTTTGTAGTCTTAATTCCTAATGCTATATTTTAAAATAAGTCTTTGCAGCATGGGTTCAACCAGTCATATACTTCAATTTGGGACTAACATGCAAGCTAAATCTCCATTTATATTCAGTAGAGCCTTTGAGAGTAGCTTTCAAGGCACATTTTACTTTTGAGTATGATGTTAGTCCACAGTCCATTCTAATCCAGTCCAAGTTATACCTGCAACACTGGAGAAGCTGCTTCTTCACCTTCATCTTCTTTGCCCTTTCGCCTGCGCTGAGCTTCTTCTTCACCTTCATCCAGAGGGATACTTCGTAGTCTGGCCAAGAAGTTATTGAATATCATGTCAGTACTTAGAACATCTTCACTGAACCAGACCATTCCACACCTTGACACTGTGGCCAGAGTAGCATATTTCAGATCCTGTACCTCAAACATGATACGTACCTAGGGAAAAAGAGCACATATTTAAGAAGTTAGATTTTACGTTCTATGGAACCTACTAAAAAGGTCAGTTAACATGCTTCTCTGAACTCTTGAAACAACAACAACAGATGGGATCAAAATTAACTTGTCTTACCTACAAAAAAATACCCCATGAAATTAACACCTAGATAATTTATGCATGATCTAATACTTCTAGTCTTGTAGGGTCAAGGTAAATCTGACAAAAAAAACTAACCAAAAGGGTCTTTAAACAATTCAAACAAACCATTGCATCAAATCCCTTTTGCTCTGCTGAAGTTTTAAAATTTACCCTTTGCTGCTCTGTGATGAAAACCAGTTCGTGTCAGCTAACAAAAGTACAGAGCTATCAAATTACCAGTTGATTAGACTATTTGTAACATTTCTAGTATCTGTAAAAAACAAAATTTACATTTGGTGGAAGGCTGAGACGTTCTCCATTAGGCAGAGTCAGCAGTTTGTTGTCATCCAACACAGAGTTTAAGTTCTCCACCCATTCAGGATCTACATCCCCATCAAAGATGATCCACTGTCGTTTTTGCAATTCACCTCTCACATTGTCTATGATCCTAAGTTCAGGAAAGCATTTAGTGCAAGTTAAACAACAAAAGTAATTTTCCCTTGTCTCCATCCCCTATGGCAAGGGTGGCAAACTTTTTATGTCAGGCCCCCCTTTTCAGCCCTGCAATTAGTCAGGCCCCTGAACCTGTCTCATGTAATTCAAATAGACAGAAATTTCACTTATGTTCACATAAAAAGCCTTTCAGCACATAAGAAAATAAGTATATAGGACGTAAAAACTTTGTTAATCAGTATATAAATTCAAATATACATATACAGAACCAGTAACATTTAAATGTTTTTAATGAAATGGAGTCTTTTTATTTATATAAGTATCTTGCTGTTTTAAGACCTGATCTCACCCACTCTGGGGGCTGCGGGGGGTGGAGGAGGGAAGAGGAGAAGAGAGGAGAATAGGACAAAATTCCTTCCTGCTATTTAAAGAGCCCATTACCCCCAACTCAGCCCTCCTGGGTAATGTTAAACAAAACAACAAAAAAGAAAAGAGCAACATAACTGCACTTGAAAAAAAGAAAGCCTCAACTGTCTGAGGCTGAACAAAGGGGATATCCCGGTAGAAGCCTACCCCCACTCAGCTGCCTTTGCTACACATGCCTCTCAGCCTGTTCAGGCTGGCAGACTGGAAATGATTGTGGCACTCCCAGGTGACGGTGGCCCCCTAGGAGCAGGAGGGCTGGCAGCTGGGATCAGCCTAGCCCAGGAAGGCTGCAGACGAACCTGCAGCAGCTGGAA
Organism: Carettochelys insculpta; assembly: GCF_033958435.1. Lineage (NCBI taxonomy): Eukaryota > Metazoa > Chordata > Testudines > Carettochelyidae > Carettochelys > Carettochelys insculpta. The sequence goes on from NC_134142.1 coordinate 23,288,665, forward strand.
GTGGGGGCACGGTGTGCTGGAAATGAAGCTGGCCCTCAGCTAACAGCCAATGGAGGCAGGCAGGCAGGCAATGCTGTTTAGCTGATGGAGGCTGCGGAGGGCCCCTGCAGAGGGAGATCGTGCTGTGCCCCCTTTTTGAAATTCCACTACCCCCCCCACCAAAGGGCACAGGCACCCCAGTTTGTGCGCCCCTGCTCTATTGCCAGGATCTCCTTAACTGTCACCTTTAAAAAAAAAAAAAATATGCTACTAATGTTTAAGACTCACTTTCTCAGGACATGCGTAAACAATCCATCTGTCCATTCTCTGGTATTTGGATCCAAAGTACCATAGAGGTGATCTTTGCTGATTGCTTTTGGATCAATGATGTGAGCAACACCTTCCACGCCCTCTAACCGCTCCAGGGCTTTTAGCAGCACTCTCCAAGCCATTGTCTTTCCACTTCCAGAAGGACCCACCATCATCAGCCCATGATTGATCTGGGTAATTTGATAGAGCTGAAGAACCTGTGGCAGAACAAAATGATTTGCCTTAAGTATTGCATTTATTAAGATTCAAACAACTATTAATCTGAAGTTACTTAAGTCATAAATAAGTGTATTTGGGGAATAGTTTTATTTGATTTCTGTATCATGGAATATGGCAAGTGTTATTTGTCAACTCAATGCTAAGATTTACAATCATCGCAATGTACCTTTTCAACCCACATGCCACCAACTTCTTCTCCATCACCATACGTAAGGTACATTTCCTGACACACTTTCTTAAGCTCTTCTCGCAGGGCTGTCATTTCACCACGGTGATACTGTACTCCAGGAAATACATCAGACAAGAGACTGAACAGCAATGGGATATCTTCTGCAACAAGCTTTGGTACCATTGTTTCACACACACTCTGGATCAAGATCTATATGGAAAATTGCACATTCTGATTAGACAATATATGGTAAGCAATGCATTGTTTGTATTAGCCAAATTAAGGGAAATATTTCATACCATGCTGAACGACCATAGAGTATATTTGTGAAGTTTGCATTTGGCATTCTTACTCCCTGAGAAGCTACTTTGAGGTTGACTTTTGTATTTGTGCCATTTATGATAATGCACCATGAACTTAAAGTATTTCTATTCAGGTAATGCTTAAGGTATCACCCAATACAATTTGCTTTGAATGATAACTGTACTTGCCTACAGAACATTTATCTGAAAGCGATGTGAACGTCAGGAATTCTATCAAAATGTCTGGTCCACTCTGAATCTAGTTGGAAAAGCACTCCTTTTACCGGAGTAATGAAAGTTTGTAATGACCACAAACAAATCAGGTGCTTCTGTTTTATTGTAAGATAGACATTTCCAGTCATTCAAACACTAATTAAAACTCAGTTCAAACTAATGAAGCTGCTACCCTATAGCCTAAAGTAGTACAACTAAGTAAAACTGGATGCTTGTGAACTTAGATTATGTTAATGTATCTAGAACGAACAAGTTTACTGCAAATGCTAATTTATGTCTGTATAAACTATCAACCCTTTGCTGTGAATCAATTAAAAAATTCAGGAATCTATATATCTATATCTATATATTACCTCTTGTTCTGGTAGGTTCTCAGCAATTTCCCCTTCATCAACAACTTCACCACGCTCTTCCTTCTCCTTTTTTATTTTCTGAATCCTCTCCCTCTTCACATTTCCTGCACTAACCAGTACACTCTTCAAGGCTCTTAAGCCAAAGTCATAATGGCTTTGAGAAGACAGCTGCTCATCACAGAGTCTAAGGAAAAAAAGACATCAGAATCAGCTTTTGACACACTAAGATCACAAAACTCATGTTCAACAGTAAAGTGTCACACTCTTACTATCCTATGTTCTTGAACTGGTAGTTTCAAAACTAGTTACTAAGTCAGTTGCTAACTAGCTAGTAAAAAGCATTAAGTTCCATATTTAAAACACACAAGTTCTTTTAGTGGCCTGGGGCAGAGTTAGTTATGTGTCTAATACTTACTTGAAAAATGGAACAATCTTATTGGCAAGCACTTCTGCAGTACGGAAACCCTGTGAGTACAACATGACCTGGGCAATCAGCTGGCGATCTGGCTTTGTCATCGCCAAGCTACGGAACAGCTTCTTCAAGTTGTCTGGAAGATTTGATCTGCCCGCATAACCAGGATTCATGGTGATGAAGACAGCCATGTCTGGGCTCACTTTAACTTGTTTGTTGAGCAGTTCACAAGTAATAGGTGTGGAAGCTAAAAGTGCACGCAAAATGTTTTTAGTTACAATTGACTTTTAGTCAAGTCAGCTATCAACCACAGTAAGTGAAACTTCACTTTCAGTACCCTGTATAGTTTTGTTTATAGTTCAAGTCAAACTTTTTCTAACAGTACACTACTATTGTACAATATTGAAAGTGACTGAATGCCAGTTAAAGCCATTTCATGTTTTGAGTTACATCTTCAAATTTAATGAAAACCCTTGGTCAATAGAGTATAACTTGATCAAGGAGATTTCTTGCAAGGACTTATTTCAGACATGCAAATAAGAGCATTCTTTTGCCAGAAGAGTCATGCAAAATCATCAGCTAGGAAAAAGGTTGCATACACTTGTCATAGTTTGGATTGGAATGTTCTCGCAAGGCTTCCTGGATGCACTGAACCTGCTGAGAAACAGCAGAAAGCATACGCTCCTCAAGTCGGTTGAACTCATCAAAACAGCCCCATGCGCCCACTTGACAGAGCCCCACAAAGATGCGTCCCATTGCCTGTAGGCGGAGAAAAGAAAAGCTTTATGTATACATACACTTCGAAAAAAGTTGTGCGCTTAGCAGAACTGGTATACACTGGATAGTTTACACACAATCCCCCTATTTAATGTGTGTACATGTATCTTTATGCTGAGAATCTTTATACTTTAACTGAAACAACTTCTCCTCTACCCACCACTCCAAAGTTATACAAGTTGGAATTTCAGCTTTAAATAATCACTAACAGCAGAAGGAAAAGCTGGCAATTTGAACAGTAAGTGAAGAATATGTTGCATGCACATTTGCAGGCTTGTCTCCCACAGATACAAATACCTAGTTCCATACCTCCTGGTTTAAGATTTGCATTTTGTACTGTATATACATGAAAAGCAATTTTTACCCCTCAGTAGAGAAATGCGTTAATTTAAAAATCTGCAAGCACATGTCTACACCTGCAGTAGAATTTCAAAGTAGTTGAGATGCTGCACTATATTAAGTCTATTGAGATAAAGGAGTAAGTGCAGCAAGCACATCCACTTGTTATCCACCAGTTACACCTACCAGATTTCCATTAAAGTAGGTCTACTTCTGTTGGTCACACAGCCAATAGACAAAAGACAGATACCATAAGAGTTTGAAAATATCTCTAGTTACCTTACAAGTTCAGTTCAGATTTTCACTTGATAAATTACCATCTAAAAACAAAGGACACAGCTTCTAACCCAGTTCTGCTTTGGTGGTAGTGAGATTCGATGAAACAGTGAAGTAACCAGACACAGAAACAAGCTTCATGCTTTGGAAGCTACAAGTTTAAACAGCATATTATGAGACTAACTTCAAATGAAGACTGTTCTCATGTTAGATGAAAGATACTGTACCTGGAAGTCAAATGTTTCATCACAGTTGAAAACCAGAACAAAGCGGCCAAGCTGGTGTCCAAGGGCCTTTACGGATTCTGTTTTACCAGTACCAGCAGGACCTGTGTTAAAGATAGCATAAAAACCATTAGTCTCTCCACGTAAATATTGTTTTAGTGCTTCTGGAGAGAGTCTATGGGCTTACACTACCACAGTTGACCCAAGTTACACTACTTCAGCAACAGTATTCATAACTGAAGTCCAAGTAGTTTAGGCTTATTAACTGTGGTGCCTACACCACACTGTTGGTGAAGCATTTCCAATCAGCTTCCTTACTCATCTTGGGGAGGTGGAGTACACAAAGCAAGAGAGTGTGCCCTCTTACCATGTCCTCACCACACCTGCTAAAACTGACCCCACACCGCACTGACTGCAGCAGTGCTCATCTACTGGCAAGTAAATGCATGGCTTAAGTGTTGCTCATTTTTCAAAGCTGGAGTTTCAAACTGTGGCATTTATTTTATAGCTGATGAACTTCAATCTTTACAGTTCATAAATCCAAGCTTACCAAAAGGTGATCCTCCAAGTCTTGCTTCCAAGGCTTGTGTCATTGTCAGGTAACAGCGGTCTGTGAGAGGAGTCTGGACTAATTTATCCTGAACACCAAGATACTCAAAACCATAGTTGAATTTGGCATTTGCCATCTGAATGGACAACTGTTGCAACACATCTGTCTGTTTTGGGTCAAAGTAGAATCGCATCTGGCTGAGCCACTCAAAGGATTTGGAGTTGTCAATCTTACTTTTAATCAGTGATCTTGTAACATCTCTTTGGTGCACTAATTCTGTAATCTGTAGAACAAGCAGCCCATTAGCAACCACCAAAAAAGGTCATGTGCTCCAATGAATAACTATTTCACTGCAGCTAAGTTTATTAAAAGCCACTTCTCAGTGCTAGAAGGCATCTTCTAGTATTCATCTTCAGCATGCAGAGAGAAACTCACCCTGCTAGACCTCTGCCACAAGATGCTACTAGCCACCAAATATTACTTTGCCTCCATGAAGCTGTAATGAGCAGCACCCTTAAAACAGCTAACATTTTCCTCTAAAAACCTCCAACTCAGCAGGGACTGTTTCTCTTTTTCTCCCTATCATATTTACCAAAAGTCCTCTAAGAGATCCCACAGGTTTTAATCCTCTGCACAAGTTATTCAGAAGTCTACATAAAGCCACCAATAGAACTAGTGAAACACTGTGGAATAAAGTCACAGCAGGTTGTAGCCAGACAAAGTCTCCCCCTTACAAGCCAGCTTGCTCTCTTGCCCTGCCCCCCACTGAGAAGCACACAGGGCACAGAAACGGCTGCTGACAGCACAGTCTTTGATGCCCTCATTGAGGCCCAGATGTGCTAGCTTATCGTGACCCTGAGAAGCAGAAAGTACAGATAGAAGGCTAACAGGCCAAACTGTCAACGAGGGGGGGGGAGACCCTCAAGAAATCACCCCAGCTGGCATTGATCGATATGATGCACACACACAACCATCCCAGAAGGGGAAGTGCCCAGCCCACACAAAAAGAATGTCCTATACTCCTAAATTGCTTATCTCCTGTCTCACAAGTGCAAATTAAGTAAGAAATGCCCTTGTAACAAACTGTCGTCACAAAGACAGACCAGTATGATCTGGCACCATAGATAAGAAAGAGAATATGTAACCCAAAAGGGGTATAAAAGATGGGTCCAGCAGAACTCTAACTTTGAGTGCATTCCACCAACTACCTGCTGGTCGGGTCAGGTGATTGCCTCCCGAGGTCCACAACTGAGGACGCCCAACCTCGTATTCGTCTTTCCGCGGAATTGAGCGACCGATCCGGCTTGGCTACGCTGGTATCGAGAGACGCAGAGAGGGTAAGATACACCCATGCTAGGTCTCCGACTTTTTTGTGCACAGCTAAAGAATTAGAGCTCTGTAACTAGATGTCGTTGTGTCAAGATATCATTGTGTTAGATGGTAACAGATATCTTCGTATTGGATTGTAACGTAACTTGTTAACACCTGTACTTTGCTAGCATATAAGAAGTAAACAATAGCCTTTTGTAACTGCACGCTTATAACTGTAGCTTAAATAAACTTGTAACTAGTTAAGCTCTGAGCCTGACTGCTGTTAACCCTTTTGTCACTGCAACAAAGCCGGCACAACAAAAAGAACTTTAACCGTTTGGTACTACAGCCTGGCCGTGGGTGTGTGCGCTAGGAGCTCCCTGCTCTAACAGTAAAAAAAACTGGGTTGTTTAGGACCCAGGGGAGTACCTCACCGCACATTACCTGGCCACCGGCTAACACAGGTACAGACCAGCACTGAGCTTTAAGTCTCCATTCCCTTCTTTCAGTGGTGGGAATCGGCAACTGACTCTACAGCTGATTTTAGCCAAGACAGATGCCAATAGATGGAGATATCCATTTCCAAGAATGTGTTTCCTCTAAGACTCCACCATAGAGGAGATACCTCCCCCTTAGAGTAATTTATCACTAGTCTTGAATCCTTGTGGATACTCAGGGTGCAAACATGACAACTTTTATCTGCAATAGGCCAGAAACTGGTGCTCATATCAGCACAGACTTGAACATGGTAAAGCCAAAGATCCATGAATCTGAATATTTTAAATATCTAGCAGTGAACACACATCCCATGTTAAAGCTCCAACTTGTACAAAACCACAGCAATCTAGTTGCATGGCAGCACAGTCTACCACAAATACCACTGTGTGGTTATGCACTCTACACTTGTTCCCTGATTAGAAGTTTAGTTTTAGGTTTCTTTTATGGGAGCCTCTGAAGAGCACGACAAATGGTCAGCTGCATTCCTCTGGTGCAAAAAAATGTAGAGAGCATATCTTAGGAGGAGCTGGAGTTATGTTCTGGAATTCACTAGGCAAGAAGAGATGACTTAGGATTTCAGTTTAGCTTCTTTCTTCAGTAAGTTCTTCACATGTCTATGACCACTCCATACACAAGTTCTAAATTAAACTTTCCCCTAGAAGTTAGAAAGTAGCTTTTATTTTTAAAAAGCTGAAGGAGCTCAGACTCTAAGGTGATGAAATCTTATCTAATCTCACAATAGAAGACTGGGTGGTATAGCCCAAGAACTGGAAGAGTTGTTTCTATTGACTAAACAATTCTTCAGAATCTTATGATACATTACCATGCAAGTTTATAGAAGTTATTTTTAGATCAGGCATATGTAAATTACATCTATAGCAACAGCTGCTTCCCCAATCAAGGAAGATGGATGGGAACATTTTGCTTTTCCTTAGAATAACAGAACACTAGAATTGGAAGGGACCTAACGGAGGTCATTGAGTCCAGTCCCCTGCCCTCATGGCAAAACCAAGCACCATCTAGACCATCTGACAGATGTCCATCTAACCTACTCTTAAATATCTCCAGTGTTGGAGATTCCACAAACCTCCCTAGGCAGTTTGTTCCGGTGTTTAACAACCCTGACAGTTACAAAGTTTTTCCTAAAGTCCAACCTAAACCTTCCTTGCTGCAGTTTAAGACCGTTGCTCCTTGTTCTAGCTTCAAAGGCCAAGGAGAAGAACAATTTTTCCCTCTTTTTCTTGTAACCCTCATTTAGGTATTTGAAAACTTATGTCCCCTCTACATCTTCTCTTTTCTAAACTAAAGCAGCCCAGTTTTTTTGTCTTCCCTCATAGTTCACATTCTCTAGACCTTTAATCATTCGTGTTTCTCTCCTCTGGATTTTCTCCTATATCTACATATCTTTCTTGAAATGTGGTGCCCTGAACTGGACACAATACTCTATTTGAGGCCTAATCTGCACTGAACAGAGTGGAAGAATTTCCTAGGTGTCAGCTTCATGATTTGAAGATGACCAGATGGTATTAAAATTTTGTGAAAAGAATATTAACTTACCAAGTGTTCCAATTTCCTTCTGCGGAGAGGTGGTTGTTCCATCAAAACAGAATCTGCTAACACGTTCAAGGTGACCTCTACATTAGCCAGCACAAGATGAAGAGGATTGCTGTCTCCACCACCAACCATGCCATTCAGAGCAGATTCTACATTCTCAGACCAGGCAATTTGGGCTGACAGGACAACAAGCTGAGCCTGAACATTTAAAATACAGTTACATTTTGCTAAAAGTTTTTCCTGCTCAATAAAGTACATTATATAGTCATGGCTGTCAAACCAAACTAAGATGTATACCTGATATTTATCAATCCAAGAAATATAAGTAGCTGGATCAATTGAAGTTGCTCTACCAAAGATTTCTACTTCAGTAACAGACTCAGCAAGCAGCTTTGCAAGTGTGACCCTCATTTCTTTTTCAACAAGTGTGAGCCACTCATTGATCTTAGGGTGTTCTACTATGGACACAGGTGTTTTGAACAGCACCTGAAAGAAATAAAAAGAGTGTCATTCTAGTTTTAATATACACTAGATTCAAGGTTGCAAAAAAAAACAAAAACAAAAAAAAACCACCCTGAAATGCAGCTCTACCTCCTCTCCTTCACGTGATGAGATCCCCAGAACAACAGAGTTATCTTCATTAAGGATGATGCTAGAAACTCCAGCAAACATTTTCTTGAAGTGTTTCTGCAACTTAGCTACATTCTTGCTGTTTCCTATGATTTCAAGCAAGTCCTCATCACCAACGAAGTAGAACCTAATATTAGAAAAATAGTTAAAGCTTTTTTAAACAGCTGCTGGAGTTTACATTGAAGTCCCAGAATAAATATTTGCCCCAAATCCTGAACACTGGGGGAAATGTCTGCTAGTTTGTGCCATGCTGCACAATGCCGGTCTTCCTTACTGCTCACTTGTTAGCTCACAATAAAAATAGCCCAGCGCTTCTCTGCACCATTTTTAGTTTACCTATAGAAGTGGTTCTCAACCTATGTAACATTGCAGGCCACATCCAATACTACCCATACAGCCTTAACAATATCACATGGGCTGCAGCTGTGTGCTGACTGGGCTGCAAGTGGCTCACAGGCTGAAGGCTTTAGAGTTTTCTTTCAACTTCAAAACACCTCATTACCAGATAAATGTCACATATTGAAAGACTATGAAGCAACACAACCTCCATGTCAAGCATGTGTTGACTGGAAGCTATGCTTATATCCACAACCCAAATACTTCACATACTACTGAGAACTGAAGGTGAAACAGAATGCAGCATAATTCAAGATATAAATGAGACCATTCTTAAGATCTGGTTTTGTGTTTGGAGATCTTTATAGGTGTTAATTTTGTTTCATTAACCAAAACTAAATTTCAGAATTTCATTATTCATTACCAGGTTAAAACAGTTTAAGAAATAATTTATATTCAACTTATGCCATGAAATTTACTAATCCCAAGTGACCAACAAAGAAACCTAAGCTTGTCATTTCCTACAAAATGGGATCATAAAAGTGACTAAGCTGGGCAATTAAAAAAGTTTCCAGAGCATTCATGTTATATCTGTGTGTGCATTAAAATGTTACTGTCAGAACTCAGTAAAAGTTATACATTAGGCACTCCTGTGCAAACAATTCATATTAGGAGTTTATTCCAACACACTTAATTGAGAAGATAAAGGTCCTTACCGAGGAAAGGAGGATCTTTCCCTTTCTAGGTATTCTCCCAATGCTTTCTGGATCTTTCCAAGCAAGTCTGCTAATCTCTCCAGTGACCTTTGTACACCTTGGATGTTAAGAACATCCATCACAAGTGGAGATTTGGATACTTTTTTCATGAGTGCCAGAAACTCAGTACTGATGCTGTGATTGTGAGAAACATATTAAGCACAATTTAAAATGAGAAATAAATAGTACAAGTTCAGTTACCAAACATGAAAAAAAATCTAATTAATACTGTGTTTCAGAATTATGGTGTGGTTGGCTTTATAACTAAAGATTAATTGCAGGTGGAGCTCTGAACATGGTACCAATGATCCAGACAATAACTCTCAATTGGTGGTGCTCAAAAGCTACGTTTACACAAGAAGCCTCTGACCAACGTCACTGTCAGAATGGGGCTCCTGGCAAAATTTCTGTCAACAGATCGCATCTACAAAAAAGGAACTGAATGAGCAATCCACTCTGTCAAAGGGCAGTCAGATTGTCTGGCCCTCTCAACACAACGGCTGTACTGAAGCTCTGCAGACAGGGCTGCCCCATGAACCAGAAGCCCTGTCTGTTAAAAGGGCCCCTGGAGCATCTACCACAGCTGTTGAGAAAGATGTTCTTCTCCCTGTTCAGGTAGTATAACGCTGACAGCAGATATGCCAGGTTTTGTCAACAAAGTGCGTTTTGTGTGTAGACACTCCATGGTTTTTCCTGACAAAAACCCAGTTTTGCCAGGAAAAGCCTTTTATGTAGACATAGCCAAAAACAGATTCCACAGTAAATCCATTGCTAAAGTCTCTGATTCTTTGGAGAGATGCATATGTCCGATTGCCCTGGGATACCTGAACCTGGTCAAAGATTTTGATGTGAACAAAAGATTGCTTGTTAGTTCAGGCTGTATATATATTTTATATATTACTGACTGTACATATGATTTATGCAAGAAATAGGGTTCTGTTTGTCTTGATGTGCGAGGCACCTCAGGTTCTTGAGGTGCATGTGCAGTTGGTGTATTGCAGACAGTGGTACATGTCTATCTGCAAACACAGGGAAAAATCAGTTTTAATGGTATTTAAAAGTGGTCACAATTAGATTTAGTTCCTACACTACATATTGTATTTAATTGGCATATATAAGAACTTAAATTTTTTTTTACTGTTTGATTATTTCCTTCTTTTAAATTTATACTTTGACATTTAAACGATAATTCTATTTGCTCTTTATTTAAATTTTTGAACCCCATTTTCTTGCGGAAATTCACCCCAATGGGCAAATTTTCAGGGAAAGAGATAATCCATCAGATGATCTGGTGGATTTGCAAAACAGATGACCAAGATATAAAACATACATCAACATAATTACTTGGCATTTGGACTCATGTGGTTTGGTGATTTGGCTGCTCCTCTTTTTGAATGTCTCATTAGCTGGGTTAAATTATCAAATGAAGCCATTTGAAATGACATCTCTCCACAAAGCACCCAATTTACCTCCAAAAGGACAGCAATTATTTTAAATGGTTGCAACAAAAAAAAGGGCAAAACAAAGCTGTCTCATGAGATCAGTGAAGGTATGAGATCACGCACAAGAGGCCAGCTTGACTGCTAAAGCCAAAAAGCCTCATGTTATTGCTGTAACTCTTATTTTGCCAGCCCGCCAAGAAATCTGCACAAGGATCGGTCCAGAAGCAGCAAATGCGGTAGTGATCATTGATCTTTTCAACAATACCCTCAGCAGATGTAGTGAAGACATGTCAAAAGGATACAGACACCAAACTGGTGGTGGGGGACCGGAGGTGAGGAGGAAAGATAGAAGCAGGAAAAATTTCTCTGCAAATTGTTGAATCTACAGATATTGACCGTTGTGCACAGCTAATTGCAGCTGTTCAGAGAGCATTATTTATTCTGGAAAACCTTCCATAGAAAACAATGGGGGAGGAAATAGAGTGACCAATAGAATTTCATGGAAGAACTGCATAAGCATATGCACAGGTGGCGCAGCAGCAATGACAGGGAATATAAAAGGCTTCCTGTCCAAAATATGTGAAAATCCAGAGGTCCAAATCACTCATTGTTTTCTATATAGGGAGGCTCTTGTATCAAATAGCTTGCCAACTGAGCTGAGATCCAGACTAAATGAAGTTGTCAAAATGGTCACTCATCAAATCAAGACCACTGCAGTCTCACTTTCTATTTCATGTGAAGAAATGGGAGCAAAACATCAATCCCTTCTCCTTCCTACTAAAGTTTGCTGACTTTCAAGAGGCAAGTTCAGTCAAGAGCTTATTAACTGAGGGAAGAACTAAAGCAGTTTATGCAGTGAGATCCAGCATGCAAATCTATTGCAAGATAAATATGGCTGAGAAAACTGGCCTACTTGGCAGATGTACTTGAGCTGCAAGGACACAGTGAGATCATACTGACATGCACAGACAAGTTAAATTAAATGGGTTCCAATCAAACTTTAGAGAGATTAGGTGGTCAGGATTCACTCCAGATGTTGAAGCAAGCATCTAACTTAGACCAAGATGAAAGGCTACTCTCACTTGCAGAGCAACATTTGAATTTTCTTCAAAAAAACTGGGGGATTATTTCGGATCATCTGGAATGGAGCAGTTAGATTGGATTCAAAATCCTTTTGGGTCCTCTTCAGAAAAATTAACAAATGAGTTTATCTTTAAAAGAGAGGAATTTTTTTTTCCATGTCAGGGATGATCACACCTTTGAATTCAAATTTAGAAATTCTATTGGATCAATTTTGGCTGCAAGTGAGAAATGAATATTCAACGATTTCAAATCATGCAGTAATTGTTCTACTGCCATTTTCAACAACTTATCTTTGTAACCTTCACTTCACATCACTATCACTTACAAAAAATAAGAGATATTTTTAAACAAGCATGGATCAGGAGCTCCATGTAGCTCTCCAGCATTTAGCCAAATATTAAAGGTGTGTGCTCATTTAAAAAAAAAAAGTCATATTTCACATTAAAATTAGAGTAAAAATGTGAAGTTAAAATTGTTTTCATTATTGCAGTATGTTTAATTTTGAAATGTTATTTCTTGAAATATTTTATTGTTGACTTTTTAAAATTTTGGTGTACCATGAAAAGTTTGGGATCTTAAAAAGTACCATGAGACGAAAAAGTTTATGGAAGCATTGCCCTACAGGGACTCATGGAGAGACGTACAGACTCTAATCACTTGGAAGGGATGGCCATGCAGAAAGCAGACTTGGGAACAAAAAGTCAATGGAACAGCTTGCCCAGAACTGTAAATGAGAGCTTCACAAATCCAAATAATACCTTTGGAATCGCTGTGTTTCAACAGGCAGTAAGTGCTTAATATCAGCACTTCCAGTGAAGATACCCTCCAAGTAGACCCATCGCCTTTGGACATCTATCCAGACATCAAAGAGTGCCATGATGCGATTCAATTTGTCCTCCCAGCTAAGGGCATCTTCTTCAAACACCTAAATGTTACAAAACCACCATTACTCAGTTTAGCTTAAACAAAAAAATTGTTTACAAAAGTCAGCATGCTTTTAAAGAAACTGGACAAATAGTTTAATAACTAGTTGTACATTTAGTTACACCATAAAAAAGTATAAATAGCATGTGTACAGCTGGTAATTTGCCATACTTGGCACACAAGATGCCACCTGAACAACTGTACATCAGAAGATATGAAAAAAGGCATAAACAATAAAATGCAAAGAAAAAAATTTACATTATACCTTGTAGTAAGGTGATAACTTCATGGCAGACACACTGTTAATGTGCTCCTTGACTTTGTTGAAGAGATCATCCCAACCACGAATCAAACGACATTTGTTCTGATAGTTAACCAAATCCAGCTCATAAGTATTCCACACCTCTCTTATCTTTAAGAAGAAAGTCATGTTAAAAATTCCTTGTAGTAATTTTAATTCTGTTAAACCTATTTCATTCTATATAAACATACAAATATAGTTACATGAGCTGAACTCTTATCTTTAGGAGGTTACATGAAATAGGGACCGCTATAAAGCATATGTTGAAATATGTCAATTATGTTTTGTAAATTATTGCAACTCAAAGTGAAGTTACAAAAGGCAGTCTTAGAAGTTTTAGAACAGTAATCTATTTTACCTGAATTATAAGTTACAGTTCCTTCAGGATATTTGTAAAGCTTAATATAAACCCTAAACCTATGGATTTAACACTGTTGGTTTTTGTATTAATTTAGTTACTGAGAATGAAAAAGTGTATGATGAAAATACAAGGTGAAGTGGGGGGGAGGTGGGGAAGGAGGGGCCTTAGTCCCTTCCGGGAGGGCAAGAAATTTCATAAGAGGGCTGCAGCACAGCTGGATCTCAGGCTCATCCATCTGACTAAAAACACTGAAATGTTACTGTTGTGCATTCACATTTATATATCAATTAATAAAGTCTTTATATACACTATATACTTATCACACACCAAAAAGGGTTTTTTATATGAATAACCAAAATTTCCATTGGTTTGGGTTACATTAGACAGGTTGGGAGGGGCCCACCCTATTGCAGGGATGAAAAGTGGGGCCTGATGTAAAGTTTGCTCACCCAGTGACCTAAGGCATTTCCATTTTCACCAACCTGGGTATCCAAAATCTAGCTTGCTGTTACACAGCTAACAGCAAATTAAGTCACCTCTAAAAATCACGCTTGTACAATATGTCCACTATATGTAATGACAGCTACTAGCCTGTTTCAAGAACTCTTCCAAAGCCATCTCTCCTTGAGCCACAAGAAGTACATCTTTAACAATTGCTTCATTCTTCTGTAGATCAACATCCCAGATCTGCCCCAGGGTTAGTTCAGAGACAACCCAGTTCACATGAAGTCTCTTCATCAGCTGCTTCCAGTGGCGATCTTTAAGGGCCTCAGATTTCAGTTCAATCACTAGCATGTTTATCTATAAAGACAGACAGTTCATAACAGAGGCACTTAAAACCATAACTAATCTTAAAAAAAAAAAAAAAAAAAAAAAAAAAAAAAAGTACAGCTCACCTTCATGTAACCCTTCAGAAGTCTCTGAACATATTCATAGGAAGCATACTGCCGCAAACGAGCAGGGAAGTTTTTCAACTGGTTCAGCAAGCCATCCAAATTTTGTCGAAGCTATCAGTAAAATACAGAAACCATGAAAGAATTCACCTACCAGCAACATTATGGTAACCATAATGACTCTAGTATACTGCATATTAGAACAGTTATCCTTAAAGAACATTGAGCATGCTTTGCGATGCTGCATATATTTAATTTTCTTAATATACTTGTACACTAGGCAGGCAAGCCAAACACTAGATGTATGAAAACATCCAGTTAAAACCTCAAAATGTCAAAAGCACATAATCATTTCAACAGATTTTAATCAACTGATCTAATCCACCACAGCAGATATGGTGTCACTGGTATTGCTTTATTCATGACTTTTGGTATAGTACTAATGCTCTCTATATCCCTTGATCATTGTAGAACAGCATTTTATACTAGATTACTGTGATAATGAAATCGTGACATCTTGGACACTAGCTTTTCATCAATGAAGCTGAACAATTGTTTGTGAAACACACCATCTTACAGTAACTTCAAGAAACAAATACAGCATCAAATTCTTGTCCTCTACAGGTGAATCCTATAGTTAATTATTTTAAGTTTTGTTTTGTAAGCCTGCTCTCTGTCAAACCCTCAGTTAATAGAGAAAGTTATTTGTGCTGCTGAGTGCTACGAGTTAGAAGAGGCACCACGCTCTTAGTTATTAGTTCTATTTTTCATATGAAAAAATCCCCAGGTATATAAGCTCCACGGCATATCTTCTGGCTCATTTTCAAGTTCTTAGAGCATTTAAAAAGTACTTTTGCCTCATAGGCAAACACTCTAGCAGTATATAGTCGTAGTTTTGCTTTCTACATAGTGAATAAAGACAGTACCTTGCGAGGTTGTACTGAAACCCATGGCTGTTCTTTCATCTGATCGATCTGCTCCCAAACCTTGGAAAGTTCAGACCAAACTCCTTTGAGGTCTTGTAACTCTTCTAAAGCTACCTGCAGTACAAACAAGTACATCCAACTTTGGTCAGCTATAGAGACATGACAGATAACAATAAATCAGTCACATTGTTAACAGATCACTGGGATAGAAACTTCATCAGGACAATGGTAGTTGGACAGATTTGACCCTAATTTGCCTCGTGCACCTACAGTGAACCAAAAGGTGCTACCCTATGTTGGCTGCGCAGCAGCCTAAATTAAGGTTTGTCTAGAGAGCATGCTACCGCCCAACATGCAAGGATGAATGCCTATACAATATAAAAAAGTCGACTTTCAGCAACATCCCATGTGAATGCTACTACAGTTCAGTGAAAGTCCTAAAGTGTGGCTTAGAACAACATATTTTAGAAGCACTTGCCATATAGACAAGCCCTTAGTATCATTCCTGGTTATTTTAATGGCCAGAGGTCCATATCTTACAAAACCGCAACCACAGACACTTGCTGGTCATCTCAGTGGAAGAGCCAAGGGATGACTAGGTATTGAGACCAAGTTACTCATCACTAGGGGCAGGCTATCCTGGGGAAGGTTTGGGCACACTGATTGGTTCACCATTCTGCCCTTTCACTGTTATGCCTTCCCTATGAATGAGCTGAAGGACTTCATACAAAAGGTCCTCTCCTAAGGATCATTTACAAGCACTAAATTCATTCATTTTTAAAAAGCCATTTGTACCTGCACACGTTCTTCACTGCCACTGAGTAGTCCTGTATCTGTTAGCTCAAGAGCTTCTTTGGCTTTTGCACATTTCTCACGATCATCCTTCAACCTACCAAATTTCCCTTCATAAATGGTAAGTGCTTGAAGAGCATCCTCTGGACGTAAGTTTCCCTAGAAAGAACCACATGAAGGACAATATGACAGCTGTTTAAGATTTAGCACTTAATCTGTTTAGAAATTACTCCCGATTAGCATCAAAGACCACGCTTTTCTAATGCTTTAGGGATTTTCAGTTCCCTTAGATCTTTTAACTCGGAGTACAGCTACATTTACTGGGAAGATTGACCGGGTCAGGGTCGAACTTCTGGGGTTTGATTTCGTCTGCTAGCGAGGATGCACAAAATTGAATTATCTGGGCTCAACAGGTGCCCTGTACTCCTTGTGAACTGCGTATCTAGCATTAACTTTTAGACCTAATGTAGAACTGCCTGAGTGAGTTACTGATCCCCTGCCTGAACAAGCTTCTAATGCATGATCCTGCCAGAAGAGATTTTAGCAGACACCTGTAACATTTACTTTAGCTGCAAAACAAACAGGATTCTTCCTCTGAAGCAATGGCTCTATAAAGTGCACACTTGTTACTGCTAAGTTTGGCTGTGTCTACACTAGCCCAAAATGGCGATGCAAGTGGCCATCTGAAGTTTACTAATGAAGCGCTGAAATACATATTCAGCGCCTCATTAGAACGGTGGCAGCCGTGACACTTTGAAAATCAACACTGCTCATCCAGACAGGTGTCTTTTTTGAAAGCACCCCGGCAACTTCGAAATCCCTTTATTCCTAACAGCAAATAGGAATAAGGGGATTTCGAAGCTGCCGGGGTCCTTTCGAAAAGGAGCCCTGTCTGGACGAGCCACATCAATTTCCAAAGCGCCACGGCTGCCAGCATTCTAGTGGAGGCGCTGAATGTGTATTTCAGCGCTTTATTAGTAAACTTCGAAATGGCGATTTCGAAGTTTTGGGCTAGTATAGACAGCCTTTGTTTTGTTTTTTTTTTTTAAAAATCAAGTTACAATAGAGGTGTTTTTATTTGAAAACCTAAGTTAAGCCAGGTAAAGTGAAGGAATTTTAACCAAGGAGCAAAAGACAGGTAAGCTTTCTGCCAATTCATTAGAAGACTCCCCATAGAAAGGGCTCCCATTCTAAATCAAAATCTGTAAGAGGGAACAGCTCCAGCCCCCCTCAATCTATTTGAGAGTTTACTGAGCAACCTTTTTGCAACAGAATGCAAGCTTTTGTGTTCAAGTAAAGCAGACCCCCTCTCCTCCCCCACCTTCGCCCAAACACTCACTGTCACTGGTTTTGTTTTTTCCCAGTCTGTCAGCAGATCAGTTGTACGGCTCTCCACCGCTCGATCCTCTTGAACTATCTTCATCTGCAAGTTTGCTACTTGTTGCTGAATGGCAGAATCCTTGCGACGCATGATGTCGTTGAAAGCACCCCATTCTCCTTCAATATTGTCGATGTATAACCAAGAGGAAGGGAACTGGAACCTCTGTTTCTCTAGCAAGCGCTGACCATTGCGGTAAAGCTAAAATACACACACACACAGTTACAGGGTCACTCATTTCATTATCTCTATGAGCTAGAAGTTCAATTAAAAATGTAGATAACCAGAAGTCTATGCTGATACTCTTTATAAAGTACCCTCAGAAGTATAAACTAACAATAAGGCTCACTATAGAATCTTCATTTCAAAGTGTTTATCTAGAAGAGCATTACAAAGACAGCAAATCAGTCAGGATTTTTTACAGTATGCTTAAGTTGGTCGGTCATGATCACGTTGCATCTTAGCTGTTTACAAAAAAAAGTTTAAGGATTTCCAGAAACTAGATGTTAGCAAGGAAGTGATGCCTTACCTCAACTTGTTTCTCAAACTGCTTGATTTTACGTTTCAGGGATTGTACATAGGTGATGAATGTCACTGCATCCGATGTGCTAGCTGTGTCCACTGAATGCTGCTCCAACTCTTGACGCGACTGTTGCAGGAAACAAAAACCAAAACCAAAAAACAGTATTTTAACAGAGAATACAGTAAGTTGATCTTGTAATAAAGGAAACATTGTTTGGATTATTCTTACCTTAGAAATCTGTGAATGGAACTCTGTCATGTTCTGACCTAGCATCTGGCCAAATTTACTGAGCACTTCCTTATGCCAAGAGTCATATTTCAAGTTCACCTTAGATTGTACCTACAATCAAGAAAGCATTATTGTTAACTACAAAGTCCCATTTTATCCTCTAAGCCATTCTGAAGTTGATTTCTGCATGTTACTTTTACAAGATACAAGGAAGCGTCAGGTACTTACTTTTCCATAGTCTATGATAACAGGTCCAAATTCCTTCCGGGTTTCTGCGTTGTCAAATGTTCCTCTAGCCTTCCTTATCTGAACTAAGAGGGCTTGCCATTTATTTAAATCTTCTCCAAGACGGTTGTATATGTTTTCAGCTTGCATATCCCATAAGCACTGATATTGCAGCCATACCTATAAGTACATTAAAAAGACTCCATGTAACAATGCAGATGCTTTTATTTACATAACAGAATTATTAGGGACTATAGTAAACAGGTAACTTGGATTCAGAAGAACTCTTCTATATTAACTACCATCAAATGCATTATATAAATTTCAAATTGAAAAAAACAGTGTTAGTCTTCACAGAACAAAAACAAAAAAAGCAGTCTGTAGCACTTAAGACTAACGTTTATTAGGTGATGAGCTTTCCGTCCCACAAAAGCACATCACCTAATACTGTTAATATTTAAAGGTGCTACAGCACTGTTTCCCCCCCACCACTTCTGTTTTATGGAGGAAAAAAAACAAACACAAAAAAAACACAAAACAGGATTTGTCATACCTTAACATATTGTTCAACCTCCATGACAATGCCCATAACCGCAGAATAAGACTCCTCCAGTGCTGCAGGACCATCAGGCATCCGCGTTAAGGCATTTCGATAGAATTTCTCTTCCTCAGACAACTCATAGTGGACACCCACCTGACCAAATCCACAGTTAAATACAAATTTTATGTACCAAGTTCAGAATACACTGAGAAATTTAAAATTAAAATTGGCAACCAGTATATAACTTTAATGTAACAGTTCCATTTAGAGCCACCTTATTATATTAAATGTATCAAATTTATCATGCTTACCTGGTATCGTTGACTTTGAATTCTGGGTAGTGACAGTATTACTGTTTTCCAGGAGAACATTTCTTGGAAGAGCTTAAATCTGCATTCTTCTATTGGTGGATTCAAATAGATCACCTGGTTGGTTATTCTCAGTTCATGTACCACATTCTACAGGGACAGAAGAACATCACATTCAGTTTCAATTTTGCTAAATAAGAACTTACTGGGCCAGTTAAAGATACACAAAATTTTAGACAAAGTCTGCAATCACGAGTGATGTCTCCGTGTTCCACTGACTGTTAATGCACAAGGTATGAAGATGGATCCAGGGAACAGAGCACTGCCACACCAAACAAGGCATCCACCACAGAGCCTAGTGCTAAGGAGTAATGGAAAGAAAAGGTATGTGCTAAACTCCATGACTACATCTATACTAGAAGTAACTGTCGGAAAAGATGTTCTGATAAAACTGTCAGATCACTTCTATACATAAAAATGGATTGATCTTTCAATCTGCTCTGTCGACAAAAGGGTCCCCCAGAGCATCTATACAGCATTTTTGTAGACAGTTTTGTTGAGAAAACTCTAACATAGATGTAGCCCATGTGACAGCCATACATACATTTGAATGGTACACTGCAAAGTGCAGTTGTAGTTGATACTTGCACTCTTGTGGAGCAGGCTCATGCCCCAAGATGTGGGAACAGTTCCTGTAACTGGTAAGAGCGTAATGCACACCAAGTCCACTGATCTCTGAATGGAGATCACTCGCCCTTTAATCCTTCCTGCCATAGCAATTTAATGTCTCCAGGACTGTCTGAATCATCTTGCCCTCTGAAGGTAGGAAATCAGGACCAAGAGAGCCAGCCAGTCAGCCACCAAGGGAGTGCGACTGCTGTTCTTCCACTGGAGTGGAGAGGTTTCAGAAAGTAGTAAGTGGTTGTATTCCATTTTCATCTCAACAAACCGTTGCCAGTAATTTAGGGGTACAGGTAGAGGGAAACAGTGCTCTTATGGAACAGAATAATGGGCAAGGTTCATCACCATGACCCTCAGCTTGCCAAATATTCATGCAAAAGTATTATGTACCAGGAAGGTGACTTTCACGTAGAGGGAGACAGGGAGGAGACAGCCAGAGGTTTAAAAGGGCAATTTTGTCAATACCATGAAGACAAAGTTGAGGTCCACGGGCAAGTACATGCCTCAAGTCCTGGACTGCTCAGGAGTCCCAGATGCTCATCAACATCTTAGAACTTTTGGAAGTGTGGAGAATATGCTGTGCATTTTTCATAGTCATCCCTTTGTCATATTAGACAACACCACCACTGTTTACTAAAAATAAAAAAAGATAGTGGTATATGGAGTCACATACACACTTTGTATGGAGGCAGTTCAGACAGGATTGATGCAATGATTATAAGATCCCATTGTCTGTAGCATACCTTCCTGGGACTCAACCTAATTGGGAACTCTCTCAGTGGGAAGTTCATGGCTGACCACAAATGCCTCTGTGGTCACCAGTGTTTTCAGCTACACGGGGACTCTGACTAGGGACATCTTTACTTCCCATGGCAAGAGCAAATGCACCCAATATTCCCTAGGGGGGAAATGGAGGCGCTCAGTACCCTTTCTCCAAGGTAAGATACTACTCCTATGCAGATCAGAACAGATAAATTATGCTTTTTCTTTACTTAAAGCTCCTGCCACATGTCCTACACAAGATCAGATGCCAGCAAACAACGGTCACTTTGCCCTGTTAAGGCCTTATCAGTTCTGGTTTCCCTTTTCCATATGCCAAGATGTCCCCGTTTCAGCTGCTAACTTTTCCAGAAGTCACAACACGATGCCAGGACCCAGAATCCCAATACAGGGACTTCTCACCTCAAGCTTGTCATCTGGATGGGCATCTTCACTAGATCAGGAATAGTCTCAAAGGGGTAGCCATGTTAGTCTAACTTCACAAATGACAAGCAGTCCTGTAGCACCTTAGAGACTAACAAATTAGGTCTGGCATGTAACTTGTCAGGCAGCTGGTGTTGTTTGCTCTGTACTTTCTCCAGCACAATGTGGAGGGCATTAGCCACCCTATGTAACAGTTTCTGGAACTGACCATAGTCATCCAAGGGACAGGAGGATGACAAAAATGCTACAGCATCTGGACATAAAGGGAACTGCTCTGGTTCCAGCAGTACCGTCAGATTTGGATGAAGAAGAGACTCCTCCAATATTAGTCTAGAATGCCTACTTGATGATGGTCTAAGTGAGATGTGGAACTCCTTTTAAGTGAAGTGGGAAGGTTTCAAAAAGGTAGATACAGAGGCCACAATGCCCCTTACGGCCAACCAGGAAAGCATTCATACTTCTCAGCTAGAGACTGCACTTGAAGACCTCACCTCTTCCAAGGCTAAGAGTTCAAGATATCTGGAGCCAGAAAGGCCTGCCACGATACCGAAGGTTTCCCCTACTTATCTCCAGTTCCTGACATATGACGAATGCATATAACCCCCAGCTGAAAACAAATTGGGACCATAACTCAAAAGGATTTATATTATAAAGCAACACGTACCATAAGAATATTTTTATTTCTGAACAAGGTTGTCTTTATTTATTTTAACAAAAAGCATATTGAGTAACAGTCAAAATTAACTTACTTTGATCTTTGGCTCCCCACCAGGTTTGTGACTGACTTGAGGTGCATCTGTATCCATGTCAACTTCTGCTTTATCATCAGCTTGTCCAAGAAGAACTTGAGTCCAAGCTCTCAGACCAGCCTGTAGACGTACTCCCAGTATTCGTTCAATCTAAGGTAGGAAGAACTCGCATTAAAAATAAATAAAGAAATCTGACAAAGACACTTATGTCCTTTCAGTAAGATTCCCCAATTGTCAAATAATTTGTGAAATACCGATTTATACCTGACGCTTAAGTTAAAAAACTACACAAAGCAAAGAACATTTAAGTCAACAGGCTAGACTACTAGAGTATTTTAGATATAAAACAACAAAAACACCAAATCAACTATGTTTTAGGAGAGGAAATAAAATGTCAGATTTCACCTTTGCATTATGATTAATACTGACTTTATTCAGGTGCTGATGTTCACCCATGTGGGAGAACCTGTTCCCTACCATGCAATACTCAACCATCCATTAAGCCTTTAGCTGTTATCCTGTCAGCTGAAGTCTCCCCAGAATCCCATAATTCTAAGTCACTAGCAGCTAAGCACTTACTTACATTACTAGGATTTCCATCAATTGTCTTAACTCGAATTTGACAGAGAACTGGCTGAAACCTGAAATTCTCATTCTAGGTCACTGGAGAATGGCAGAACATGTTTAATGACAAATTACTTTGCAACTTAACACCTTTGAATTCTTTATTCTCTAAGTTAAAACCTACCTCCATATCCAACTTATTAACCCAGATAGGTAAATTGGAATAAGAATGAAGATTCAAGTCATCCACAGCTTTCTGAACTCTGTTCAAGATTTCTGAAAAAGTCTTATGATCATACATGCAGGTTTCCAACGATCGAACTTCCAAATCTATTTTTTCTTCAATAATGAGCAGATCATCCACCTACAAAAAAAATGTAAATTTTAGTACTTTGCTAATTCCAGTCTGCCATGCTGATGTCAAATATAAAATATCCCTTTCCAACAGCTACAGCCATTCTTTTTATTGGGGGGGGAGGGGAAGGCGCAGCCCCACAGCGGCATCCTTATTTTCATTCACTGAAAATTACTGAAGACTCAGGGAACCTGCTTGATATTGGAGATTTCAGACTGACTATATGAACACAAAATTTTGAATAATTTCCTTAACCTATCAACACGTATGTTTCTCAGTATCTGCCTTTTCAGGTTAATTGAGTAGGATCGAACAAAGCTTTCAGACTAAATGTGTTTGAGTCACTAACAAGCCAAAAAAAAGTTAATGGCTACTTTATTAATTAGCATTTTTATAATACGATTTCTCTACCACTACCCAAGGAGAACATCTGCCACATAATCTAGGGACATATCTCGTCAATTGTTGCCCTACTCAATTACTTTCTTCAGTACTATAAGACATTATCCAACTACTGCTTGGATTCCACACATTTCATTTTTCATGGAGGAAAGCTGTTGTCCTGAACAGTATACAAACGCAAAAAAAAAAAAAAAAAATCTGCAGACATCTTCAATCACCACCTATATAGGAAGAATCTCACTTGGAAAAAAGATCAGTAGAACAAACCTTTTCTTGGAAGCTGAAAACAGTCTCTGCCAGGCGTTGTACATAAGGGTCAAGTTTGTATGACTCCCACACCAGGGCACTTCCTTCTGCAATCAAGGCCTGCACTTCCTTCTTCAGACCAGCTACCAGCAGAGAGATAGTGTTACGCTCTTCCACCTTCTCGCATGTCCGTTCATATGTACGGACACTTTCGATGAGAGAAATAGCAAAAGGATACAGCTGGTTTGCTTGGTGAGCTTTGTTGACAATTGCAAGTGGAACACGGAATCCAAGCCACTTAAGGTTGCGGACTTCTTTGGAAAGTGTAATTATTTCTGGCAGAAAGTTGACTTTTAGTTTAAGGACATTTCCAGTTCTGCCTCTAACTCGAGTGCTTTCAATAGAAAAGATACGGCCACAGACACCCAGGTTGCGCTGCTGAACCTTCCTGGCCCAGTCATCAAATATTTCTTGTGTGTTAAGCTTCATACGGAAGCTGTCTCCATCTTGCTTCAGCTTCTGACCTTCAACGTGGTTCTCCCATCCTTTGCCCAGAACATCTTCAACACGCTTCATGTAGGCTGTGAGTTGTCGGTCAATCTGTTTGGCCCAGATTATAGACCCAGACACAGGAGGCAAATCACGAACGTGACTCATTTTGCAAGCCTGACTTTGTGGGTACTGTACCTTGAATTTGTCATGAAGAGACTCGGTATCATCTTTTACACGCTGGATCAATTGTGTTTGATATTCACGAATAGCACCCCGAATGTGAGGTCTGACAAACAAAGCATTGAATCTGGAGAAAATCCTGAACATTTCATTAGCATTCTTTGCTGTGCCAAGCTGGTCTCTTAAACGTGCAGTTATTCTTGTTTCAACCCTATCAATTCTTTCATCATACCGTTTCATTGCTGCCTCCCAGGCTTCTGTACCTTCTTTGGAAACATCTAAACCATCTACTTCTTTAACATTCTCATAAGCAAGATTTACTTCTTCAATAGCATTGGCATCTGCAGCATCAAAAAGGACTTCTGCTACTTTCATATCCTGGGGCTCAGGTACCTCTCCTTGATTCTGCTGGGCAACAGCTGTGACCTACATAAAAAGTCATAGTTCATTAAACTCTACAAGACACTTATCTAAACATTCATCACACACACACATTAGGAGTTATGCATTTTCTGAACACCCTGCTGAGACACTTTTCTTTTTGTACTGTTCATACTGTTAACTAAGTTCTCTGGAACCTACAGGTGCTACCTTGTTTATGCGACTAAAGTGAGAGTACTGCACAAAGTTTAGAAATAACGAGCTTCTCTATTTAAAGTTTGTGCTGCAGTTACTTGTACTATTCAAAAAATCAAAGCAAGTTATTGTATGCAGCATCCATTTTTTCCAATCACACAAAAAACAAGCAAACATTAGATCTATGAATAAAACTGCTCTAAGTTTGAAACACAACACATGTACACTTTCTGCTAGTAATGAGGCTGAAGTGAAAGAACGTAATACCGTTCTTATTAGTGACATTTAAATCACTTTCAATTTGCCTACAGACACTATTGGCAGGGTACATACACTGAGTAATTTAAAAACTATTTCTTTTAGAAGACTAAATATTTAAATACCATGCCCTCAAGACCTGAAAATAAATCTGAAGATTTTTTCCATTTGAAGAGTGACCACACAGAGAAAAAAGCATCGCAGTTTGCACATGAAACTACAAATTGAATTGTTATAGGTAAGTTTCTAATGCAGCTGCAAATGGGTCTTTACCACTATGTCACAGTATTTAAACAAAAAAAAATCCACTTTGGGATAACTTTAGCTATAAAACCAGCAGGGGAGCTTGCAGTTGTATGAGTGATTTTATATTCCTTTTCATAGTGGATTTAGAATGCCTTTAAGAGTTCTACCCAAATCCTAATGGTTATGATTTTGTTCCTAGGGTTCCTTTAGGCACCTATTTGCAGAGGAACACAACTAATTTTGTTTTTGAGTGAATACATTTTAATATAAACTAGCTTATGTCTATAAGTCTACTTTCACTAAGAGATGGAAAACTGCTTTTCCAGATGTATAAGCAGTCACCCCCATCAGAAAGGAGTGGGACACTACCTGTGGTCTCAATACTCTCACAATAACAGCTCTCAGCTGCTCATGCTGGCGCCTAAACTTCCTCATTTGGTCAAGACGAGCCTGAAGTTTCCTGTGGGCAGGATTGATACGCCACACCATCTTCAGATTCTCTTCTCTCTTTCTCTTCACTATGTCTCTCAGTAACACTTGTAGCTTCTCATATTCATCATCCCAAGTTTGGAAGACTTCAAAACATGCAACCATAACCTGAAAGTATAAGAACGTAAATTTGTTTGGCTCTCAAATATGCTCTCATATTTGCATTCAGTGTGTTACACCAGCTTTTTAGATATACCCAGTACTGCTTTGGTCCTAGAGGCCAAGGGCTTGTGGTGTGGGAGACTCACGTCAGGACTTTGGAGGAGGCAGGGTGACATGCTGCCCAGTAGGCTGCTGCTCCACAGGGCTGCCATGTGCTTTAACTCTCCTGTGATCATTCTGGAGCATAAGTGTCCCTGCTGTCAGAGGTCTCCCTTTCTATTTGAGAGAAAACCCGATTCCAGACGCATCCCACTATCCTGGTCAAACCAAACCCTGATCTTGCTTAAAGTTATAAGATGAAGCTGCAAACCACATTTGATGGTCCTAGCTTTAACTGTTTAGAAGTTCTTGAACAATAACTCAGAGGGACACAAACTCTAAAATATATATTTAGATTACCATATCTGAAACCTTAGACCAGCGGTGGACAACTTGCAGCCAACAGAACATTTTGTTTTCTATTGCCCATGCGAACATTTGCTAGATTCTGCTAGTTTCCATCTGCATGGTTCTACCAGCATTACTAAACTTTCACATAATATTGATTGTTAGAGCCATGTGCTCCCTCTGCATTCAATCACAGTTCTGCTATGGTTTAATTTGCATACTGCAGTTAACAAAAACTACCCTATCCTGGAAGGCCATCTTGGTCATGATGATTTTATGGCCCAGTGAGACAGAAGGCTACTCATACAGCCTATTCATTAATCTAGTTAGCCCACTGCTGTCCTAGACATACCTTTTCAAACTCTTCATATGCAACATGCATCAGTTTTCTGGTTCCTAATACTTTAAGAAGCTGAGAACTCAGGTCTCTTGAAATAGCTTCCACTAAACGTAGTGACCTTTGAATGGGGTACTTTGTATTTCTGATTTTTCTCAGATGGGTGAATATTGCCACAAGTGCCTGTCTTATTTTGTCCAGTTCAGTAGCAGACAACAAGTCATTCAAAGGAAAGTCTTTCATCAGTGGATTGTAGTCATTTACTGTTTCCAGTGCCTGTTTTAGACCTAAATGCAATACGAAAAAAGAGTTAAATTTGACTGACCGTGTTGTACCAATTCCATACAGCCAATTTAATAAGTTTTCACTTGTTACAAGATGAATTTTTTGACTGATCTTGATGTTTATTCACAGTGTAACTATATCACAAGAGCTTAACTTCCACAGGTACTGCCCATAAATTTACAGCATATTCCAATCTCTTACCTGTGTCTGTATCAAAGCTGACAGTAGCATGAAAACGTTTGCCATGTTTCAAGATATCTAGCGTCAAAAGAACTTCTGGGCTTTCACGCTTCTCCTGAATGCGATACAAAGCACGTTCCAAGTTCAGCCAGAAACTGATTTCCTGTAAAGCAGTGCCTGATGCAGGATCCCGATCAAGTTTGGTCACCTTAAAGACAAGTGAAATTTTGAAGAAGAATGTTGTATGCTTCTGTTTAAGTTTTCCACAAAAGCGAAGAACTATTTAAAACAAGTAACTGCCTCCTGACCACTTTTAATTTCTCATGCCAAAATGATCTAGTTTGCACTAGCCCACTGCAAGCAGTGTACCAAGAACATAATCGTGTACAGCTACTGCATGTAGCATCCACTCAGGTGGAAGTTACAATTTATTTGATGAATATTTTGTAAGTCCTTTCATACAAACAGATTTCTTTAGATGTCTAGAAATTTATTGGGGAAGGTGCAACGCTGTTGCCATCAAAGTCAGCCCAGCAGGACCTGGCTGATGGGTGGTGCTCATGCTGACAGCGAGGCCTGGCCAAAGGGTGGTGGATGCTATAGTCAGTTAATTGGAGTGCATGGCCCTGAAGTTGCAGGACCCAAGGCAACTAACTGCCTTACTCACCTTGCCTAAGACAAGGCCTAGCTGCTGCCAAGCTGAAGTGACCCTGTATCTATGCAGGACAGATTGAACTCGGACACAGGGGTTGTGGTTACTTGAAAAAATTAGTTGAGGTCCTATCTCCATCTAGTATTAGCAGCCATGAGTCATTCAGAAAGGCTTGACCAAAACCCCAACATAAGCCACACTTATTGGGAACTTGCAGCCCCAGAATCTAATGACTGCACAAGCTGGCAATAAGATGAAAAGCAGCAGCTGTGGCCTCATTCCTTGCCTCAGCGTACCCAGGCAGAACAGCAAAAATTTGGCGATAATAAGAAAAGCCAGTATTCAATTTGTATATAGATTATGCCTGTGCATACATTAAGGATAGAGCAGACAGCTTTGCTTTGTCTATAAGTGACAGCAGTCATCCACAACTCATTCCTAACACCAAAAATTCAAGACTTGACATAGATATTTCAAATTAAACTGCCACTGTACAGTAGCCTCTTCAAAATTTATCTTCACCAGAACTTGAAAAGCCCCATGTCTCCTTAGACAGGTAGTACTCCCAGAGAAGCGAGCCAACTCAGACAAGAGAATCAGCAGCTCCTTTGGAGGAAGTATGGTGCATCACTACTCCTGTGACAGTAGGGGAGGAGAAGCAAAAACAAAGCATGGCCACTTGCTGGTTCTCCTGTGGGTGAGAAGAGTAGAGATGCAAAAGCCCTGTTGCTCTTCCCAGGGAAGATGGTATATGAAGAGGCCCTGCTGGAAAGTCAAAGATTTCCTATTATCTCAGAGAAGGCTCCGAGCGCTGGCTTGGGCATAAAATTGATAAACTCATGCTTCAGTACATAAAGGCTGTCATTTTTCTGGGCAACTGCATTCGTACTTCATCCTCAGTGGGTAAGCAAGGACACCCACTCCCAGGCAACAGCTTCCATGCCGTTGCCTCTCTTGCAGTGAGATTCACATCACCCTCTTCTATTTGAGATAGTCCCAAGCCCACCTAGTTCACCTGTCTTTGCTGTTTATTTCCCAGCACAGACAGGTTGCCAAGGACAACAGCTCAGTTTCTCTTCAGAGACTGGTAACAGATCAGCACATAGTACCACGCCAATCTAAATAAGCCTACTTCATTCCTAAGGCAAATAACCCCAGAGAGAAATCATTTAAAAATAAAGCAGTAAGAAGCTTACCAGGAATCTAAACCCTAACTGTCATAAGCAGTCCTTTGACACTCCCCACCTCAATCTAACCTGCTAGGAACTCCTAGAATCCTCAAGGAGCTGATAGAAGAGGTAGCTGAGCCGTTAGCTCTCATTTTTGGAAAGTCATGGGAGACAGGAGAGATTCCAGAAGACTGGAAGAGGGCAAATATAGTTCCCATCTACAAAAAGGGGAATAAGAACAACCCAGCAAATTACAGGCCAGTAAGCTTAACTTCTGTGCCAGGAAAGATAATGGAGCAGGTAGTTAAGGAAGTCATCTGCAAGCACTTGGAAGGTAGTAAAGTGATAGGGAACAGCCAGCATGGTTTTGTAAAAAACAAATCATGTCAAACCAACCTGATAGCTTTTTTTGACACGATAACGAGACTCATAGATAAGGGAGAAGCAGTGGATGTGGTATACCTAGACTTTAGTAAAGCATTTGATACTGTCTCGCATAATATTCTTATTGACACACTAGGCAAGTCCAACTTAAATCGCGCTGCAATAAGGTGGGTGCATAACTGGCTGGCTAATCGCACCCAGAGAGTAGTTGTTAATGGTGCTCAATCCAGATGGAAAAGCATAACAAGTGGGGTTCCGCAGGGGTCTGTTTTGGGACCAGTTCTGTTCAATATCTTCATTAATGATTTGGATATTGGCATAGAAAGTACGCTTATTAAGTTTGCAGATGATACCAAGCTGGGAGGGGTTGCAACTACCTTGGAGGATAGGGTCATAATTCAGAATGATCTAGATAAATTAGAGAAATGGTCTGAAGTAAACAGGATGAAGTTTAATAAAGATAAATGTAAGGTGCTGCACTTAGGAAGGAATAATCTGTTTCACACATACAAAATGGGAAAAGACTGTCTAGGAAGGAGTACAGCAGAAAGGGATCTAGGGGTTCTAGTAGATCACAAGTTAAATATGAGTCAACAGTGTGATGCTGTTGCAAAAAAAGCAAACATGATTCTGGGATGCATTAGCAGGTGTGTTGTGAACAAGACACGAGAAATCATTCTACCGCTCTACTCTGCGCTGGTTAGACCTCAGCTGGAATATTGTGTCCAGTTCTGGGCACCCCAATTCAAGAAAGATGTGGAGAAATTAGAGAAGGTCCAGAGAAGAGCAACTAGAATGATAAAAGGTCTGGAGAACATGACTTATGAAGAAAGGTTGAAAGAATTGGGCTTGTTTAGCTTGGAAAAAAGAAGATTGAGGGGGGACATGATAGCGGTTTTCAGATATCTTAAAGTGTGTCATAAGGAGGAGGGAGAAAACTTGTTCTTCTTGGCCTCTGAGGAGAGAGCAAGAGGCAATGGACTTCAACTGCAGCAAGGGAAGTTTAGGTTGGACATTAGGAAAAAGTTCCTAACTGTCAGGGTGGTCAAGTACTGGAATAAATTGCCAAGGGAGGTTGTGGAATCTCCCTCGCTGGAGATATTTAAGAACAGATTAGATAGATGTCTATCAGGGATGGTGTAGATAGTGGTCGGTCCTGCCGTCAGGGCAGGGGACTGGACTCGATGGCCTCTCGAGGCCCCTTCCGGTCCTAGTGTTCTATGATTCTAAAACTTCTGGTTATCAGGTTCTCATCTTCAACTGAGATCCACATACTACTTCTTGGGGCCTCAGTAAGTTCTCTCAAGTTTTCCCAAAGGAACAGGGCTCTCCACAGGTCAGAGGTCCTGTCCATCAGCAGTATCAGGAAGAATGCCCTGGGTCAGTTAGAACTCATGCTGTTCATCCAAATGTCTTCTCTGTCACTCTCTCAACAGCCCCATTTCAACTATATTGGGGTACAGGAAGGGGTCTTCAAAGGCTTGATAACCACAGAAATTACATCTCACTCCCCTTCTAGAGGAAGGCCCTTGATCTTAAATGGCTTCAGAAGGGTCTAAGATTCTAACAATTCCTTCCAGAATTAATCTTGGCTTCCTGCTAAAGAAGTCCAATGTAACCTCTTAATATAAATATTAATTTTTTTCACACGAAGGTTCAGAATTTTATTTGGAGCAGAGTGGAGTTATTGGGGGGGGAATAACACTATGACAATACAAAACAGCCCCCCTTACCAAAACCAATCATGGAAGCCAATATGTTTACACACAATGCACATTTTCCCAGATCTGCTGTACTTGGCACACACCTTCTGCAACAGTCCCTTTAAAGGTTTAAAACAAAAAACAGAGCCACAATTTCTGTCATTTGTGTTATCTGAATTGAATGACAAAAAATTAGCCAGTATTTTGAAAGCAAAGAACATAAGCCAGGTTCTCAGTTGTATAATAGTTTAGCTCAGTTTATATTGGTTGAGAATCTGACACGCTAGTGTGTCTTGCATAGCAGTAGTTCTCAAACTTTCTGGCCCATGGCCCATCCCGCTCAATCACCCAAACATCCATCACGACAAAATGCTTTTGTTTTTCTCTCAACCTTAAATACTAAAATTCTTATTAAGCTACTGGAGCTATAACATAAGGAGGTGAATACACACACTAAGAAAGGATATAAAAATAATTAGATTAAGCACTAACTTTGTTAGTTTACCACTTCATTTTAAATAAAATTTATGTCCATAAAAAAAAAGTTTCAACTTATCTATATTTACGGCAGGAGTGGGGAACCTCTTCTGGTTGGGGGCCACTGTTCTACAGAAAAATCAGTCGGGGGCCACACAAGACAGGCAACCCCCAAACCCTCAGATGTGCCCACTCAAATGAGATATATCACCCCCCTGGTGCTCCAGCCCCACAGAGAGGTTGGGGGTGGGGGGGGGGGGGAAGAGGAGGCAGAGAAGGCCAAGCTTCAGGGCTTCCCAGAGGCCAGATTAACTCTTCTGGGGTCCCAGGGTTAGTAGATTTTGTGAACCCCTTCACAGGCTCTGGGGCGAGGGTGGGAGGTCTAGACACAAGGGAATATGCAGGAGCAGGCTAGGGTTAGGGTGCATGGTCCAGGAGCAGGGGGAGGTGGGTAGAGGGGAAAATGGAAGGAAGATGGGGGACCAGGCCAGGCCAGGCCATGAAAGGAGCAGGGGAGGCACTTACCTGACTTGGCACTCCCTGCTGCTTCCAGATACTGCCCTTCACTGGTCCAACTGACCCAAATCCAGCCAGCCAACAGGAACAGCAGGGAAACGCTTCCATAAGTGGTTTCCAGCACTATGTTCATACAGCCAGCAGGAAGGGGAGCAGCAGCACAGAGCCACCCCCCACATGCCAGATCCAGATACAGGACATGGGGCTGCTCTCCCTTCTCCTGCTCTGCCTGAAGTGGGAAGCTGGTGCTGGGCAAGAACCTTGAGGGAGGGAGTGCTGTGGGACTGGAGCACCAATGTGGGGCGTGCATGCATACGTGCACAGCAGGAAGCCCAAGCATCACAGACCACAGTTTGAGAACCAGTGTTGTATAAAATAAGATTTTACAATATAGTTAAGAGGACAACAGCTAAAGAGGCGGCTTGCACACACAGAGTAACACGGGAGTTTCTACTACGTAGTGTGACATTTGGTTCTGCAGTTTTACCTTTTGTATTTCTCTAATCCATCTGTTAACACCAGACTGTAGCTGGTTGAGAAAAGTTGGGTCCTCAACCTTGTCACCAAAGTCAGTAACCTTTGGCTTTTCTCCATGCTCATAACATTGTTTGGCAACATTAGTTATAATTGGATGAATAGGCAAACTGATTTCTGGAATTTCAATATTCTGTTGCAGGTGCAGCAGTCCCATTTCGAGTTCCGCAATTTTTTTCTCAACTGATGGAGCCATTTTATCACCATCCCTGCAGAGTGTTAAAACATTTTCAAATGAAAAATCAGACAAACAGGCATGCATAAAGTGCATGAAGTTGTATTCATGTAACTTGAATTACACCCCAAAAGGGAGCACCAATTTGTAACAGTTCTCACAAGCAATAGCTTAAGCTTTAAGACAATTAGAATTTAAAAAAAGGATGGGTTTTGAGTCCTATTTACTTCAGTCCCCCATTCTTTGACTCATTTTTCATTAGTACTGACAATTGACTATATGCATTTCACAGAATTACCTGTCAGCTTTGCCTGACTCTCTGATATACGATTTAAAAAAGGGAGCAACAGCATTGCTAATGAAGGAATGCAATGTTTCATAAGGAGAATCTTCACTAAGAGTAAGCACTCTCAGCTGGGAGGACACTGGTTTGTCAGCATCGATCACTGGTGTACGCTTAATGAATGCCAAACTGTGGAGCAAAGAAAACCTGAGTTAACTATCAGACATTTAATTCCAGCATACACTAGACTACTGTAATTTACTGTAACAGAAAATTAGAAGGTATATATCAAAAGTTATATACTAAGGTGGTTTATCAAATACACTTTTGAAAGAGAAAAACTTGTGCTAATGCTGTAAAATTATTACTAGTAGGCAAATGTATTAGATTTTCATATTAATCTATTTTGGACTTGCTAACCAAAAACTAAATAAAATCAACTCTATACTAAATTGAAAGCACACCATTTTGTAATGCAAGATTTCTTCTTAAATATTTTAGTTTCATAGAGACAAATGTGTGCTGGGGCTAGCCAATAATGAGACAAATATGTGAAAATCAGGGAGAAGATTAAATATTCACAAAAGAACCAAAAGTAGCATATAGTCTAATTAAGCACAGGTCCAAGAACTGATCCCTACCACAAACCCGCTTCCTCCATAGTCTCTAGCAAGATGCAGTTGCGATAAGCTTACCTTCTTCAAAAGGCAGTTATGAAATGTTTGTGGAGCACTTTGAACATCACTATATAAATCACTACATATTACATGTATGTTAGCCTAAGAGTTACAACACAAGCTTTTCTTAGTCCTAAAACAGTCACAGATTTAAATAAGACTGCACTCACCTGTTTGACTTTAAGCCATAATGAATGTCAGTATTAATACTATATGATATGAATTCTTTTTCTTCTTCTCCTTCATCGCCAACATCCTCTGCAAACAAAGTTTGATAATTTATAACAAATCTAATGTTTAAAATCCAATTAACATCCCTATCCACACATCTACCTCAGACCTACTTACATAGTAGCTCATTTGTATCTCATTTAGGTGTGAAACTTCAAACACAGCACTTTGTGCCTTACAGGTCAAGTTATATTTTTAGTGGTCCAAGATACTACCCATAACCACCAACTAAGATGAAAACTGATGAAGCTTTGTTACTCTGCCTGAGAATTGTATGATCAATTTGATTTCTAATCAGTCTCCCAAAGCAACTCAATTAGTCATACCCAGAATTATTTCGTTTGTTGTCAGAATTGGATAGAACATATCGAAAATTATTTTCATTTGTACTAAACCATGACTCAGAACTCAAATACGTGCCTCTTCAAGAGAGCAAAACAGAAATGTAGCACTTTAAAGACTAGCATAATTAGTTCTACATTTCTTCAAGACAAAGGTTGAAGGCTTTATTACATGAGATTAGTTATTTCAGAAATCACTACTACTTTCTTCTTTTCCAGGCTGCCTCCTGTCTGAATTGCAGTTATTGAATGAACATTACAAGCCAACTCCTTACATGATGATTTCAAGAGAATTTTGGAGTTCTCACGCAATACAAAACAAAACCTCAGCTGTTTTGTTAAATTATACTACGTTTTACTCTCACCTTAAAGACCTCCAAGGAGAACACGCCACAAGATCATCATCAGTTTAATTCCTTTTTGTAACTTGCTTTAATATTTTTGAAGACTTCAAAATATATCAAGAAAAAGTGGAGATTAAAAGTATCTAGCATAAGAGAAAGTGATTGACTGTTTCTTTAATTCACTAAGTGACTCACAAGATGATGTCACAGCTTTGTACTGCATTGCAGTGGTTCACTGCAGAAGTGCCACATGTACAGCAATCTCCATTCTAAGGAAGACACCCTCAAGTGAGAAAAAGACTAGGAGCAATACTATAATGTTTTCCCAATGCCTCCAAAACAAAGCACCTGTTTTATTTTGTATTATAATACCACCTAAAGCTGATGGGCTATATATCCCACTGTAGTAGGTGCTCCTGATGTCCAGATAAACCAGCCACTTAAATGGCATACAACTTATGGTTGGTAAGATTAACTGGTGAAGCTTCATGATCTGAAGTCTGGTCCTTGTTTTGAGAGCTAATAGTAAGCCTTGATCCTTTACACTTTCAAGTCACAGTAGAAAACTGAATACTAAACATGTCAACCTCACATTAACACAAGAGCAAGAACTCTACACACGGCACTTACAAAAAGGTACTAACCTCCTTCCTACTGAATCAGTTGAGCAAAAGCACAGATAATTCAACAACATATCTCTAGAAGTAATTTCCATTACATCAGGTGATGCTCGACAGGAAACAACTATAGCGAGTTTATCAGTACTATGTTCAAAGCACAACGTCAGACTTTTAATTATCTTTGAAAAATGCAACGTGTGTGTGATCAGGCCACACTTTTAGTGGTTGAAGCTGACCAAGACTGTCCACATAAGACATGCAGGTTTTAAAAATATTAACAAAATCTCTTCTAGACTGTGGTATTTTAAAAGTTAGCTGTTTAGACTATTAGCATAGAACAGATTCCTTTTTGATCAAGTATATAAAAACAAGATTGAGAATTTTAGCAAAAATGCTCTTGATGTATAGAGAGGTGCATCTTTGTATGGTTCCTCCATACAAATAAAGTGCTGAGGGTATGTCTACAATACAATTAACAATCACTCAGATGCAGGGGGCTTGAGCTAATCGCAGTACAGTTGGACTTCTGCAGACCTAGGCCTGGAACGCCCAAACCTCCCAGGGTCCTAGAGAGAGGCATCCAGACTGGGTGCAAGTATCTCTGCTGCAATTAAACACTCTTAGCCAGAGACAGCACAGACCAGGTTCCCAATTACAGAACAGACACACCCCAAGGGAACAATAGTCCTTTGCCAACTATTGCTGATCCAGATTCTCCACAAATTTTAGACCAGCTATTCCAACTTAAAAAAAAATTCACTTTTCATGTTTACAATAAAAATGCTATCACAAAATACTTCTGCACACAAACATCCACAGCACAACCTAGTTCAAGCCTGAAGCGATCAGTCAGCTGGCTCAAGCTATGATTTAAAGAAAAAGGAGGCTCTTCTGCTGCTCCTTAAAGAAATTATTCTGCTACTGAAGCAACACTAGCCCCACTGAATATTTGTTTGAGATTTGTTGTTAGGAGTCAGAGTGTGCAGGGCCAAACAAGTGCACCAGAATCTACTAGCAGTTATTCTACGGCTTGGAGCAGGGGGCCTGAAGTTCCTAGCAGAGGGTGGTGAAGAAGAGGTCCCTCAGCCTGCTGTTTCCCTTAACAGCTGTAGGAGCAACACTGCAGCCAAAGCTTAATATACCAGTTGTTATAAGGCAGATCACAACTTTTATGGCAAGCGATGCAAGTACTTTCCTAAGGCATCCAGGAAAGAGGGTGGACTGGAGAGTGTGCTGAGGTAAAGGGTGTGTTAAAGGCTCAAGTAGCTCCTGGTTTATGTAATGATATTCCAAAATAAGAAACGTGAACACACGTAAGACCAGCATATATGTGTGCATTTAGTCTGGTATTTCAGAACAGTTTCACAAGTTTCCCCTATCTCTTGGGGAAGACATATAGGTCTATCCCCCTCCTCCTGCTGTCGTAGAATGGTGCAGGATACACCCCACTGCACTTAGTGAGTCATCACGCCCGTTGGGGGATGGGAGTGTACAGGGAAGGAGAAATCACAGCTCCAGCCCTCACTGCATATACACACGGAGATGATATAGGAGCAGTGCCACAGATCTGCACCCTAATGGGTGTGTGTATGGGCGGTGGAAGGGGGGGCGCAGTGGAAATGAAGATGTGTGTCACTGAACCGCCCCTGCCAGGGGGTATCTGGGGAAAGAGGAAGAAGCGGACTGGGGACGGGGTCACTTCACCGCCCCTGCCCGCGGGGACATCGGGGTGGGGGCGGGGACGGAGGACTGTGTGTGCTACAGACCCGCCTCCGCCCCGTCGGTTCCCGTCACAGGGTTCGAGGAACACAGTCACCGCGGCGCACAAAGAACAACGGCAGCCGCCGCCATCTTGGCAGCCAACGGCTCCGCCCAGCCGGCCCCACCCGGTTCTCCCCTCCGGGGCGGCTCCGCTCCCCGCCCGGCTCTCACCCTTGAGCGTGGAGCGCTGCACCAGCACGGTGTACACTTGCGGGTCGGACAGGAACTTGCGCATGTGCTCTAAAGCGCTCTTCTCCTCCAGCGCCGCCTCCAGAGCGGCCGGCGCTTCCCCGCCGTCCTCCAGCAGCAGCGGCACCAGCTTGCGAAGGTGCTTTTGCAGCACCGAGACATCGGCCACATTCTGCACGGCAGAACCAGGCACCTCCAGGCCGCCGTCCTCGCTGCCGCCGCCCGGGTCCGACATAGCGAGACAACCGCACACAGCCCAGAGTCCGCTCCGGCTGTTGAGCCACCGCCTCGGCACTGAGCCGGCCGCACCCACCGCTCCGCTCCCTGTAACTACCTCCCTCCCCCGCCCCCGCCGCGGGGCGGACAGGGAAGTGTAGTCTGCGCAGCCCGTGTGCTCACGATAGGGCTCAGGAGAAGGACTACAAATCCCAGCATACACCAGTGCGGAGGAGGGAGAGGACGCTGCTACCAGAGCATCCTGGGAGCTGCCATTCACTGAGGGCTCGAGAAAGGCGACCAACCAAAAGCGACGAATTCCGCATTGCCGTTGGGAACGCGGCTCCGCGCCGGTGCGGACCAGAGGCATGTTGGGAAATGTGGTTTCCACCGCCTGACTCGCTCGTGGCACTGTCCAATGAGAAGGCTGAATTCCAGGAAGCTGATCAGGCCCTCACAAGGGTATCATGGGAACTGAAGTTCGCTGGGTAAGGCCGCCACCGCGGCTGGAGAAAAGCTGCTTCGCTCGGTCGGGTGTCGCGGTCCTCACAGATCCGCCACTCAACTGGGAAAAGGGCATCGCGCGGCAGTGTTATAGAGTCGCCCGTTACCCGGGAGTCCAGGGAATGACGGATTCTGGCGTCACAAAGCCGCCCGTTACCATGGGACGATCTGGATGTATGGGGGGGGCACTGCGGTGTCACAGATCTCCCCCCCAACACGGACGTAATTGGGCATAGCGGGAGGACAGGGTATCACAAAGCTCCCCCAGGAGTATCTGGCGGGTTGGGGGGGCAGAGCCCCCTCCCACCGTGGGAGTGTCTGCGTGTAGTGGAGGGACACCCCACCACTGGAGTGTCGGGGGGTGGTGGAGAAACAGGGACAGACCCATCCCTCATCATGGGAGTACCTAGGCATAGTGCAGGGGATGGAGTATCACAGACATGCCCCTCAGCACAGAACAGTCCCATATTTAAGCCCTCCTGCAGGTGTCCTTTTTCCTAAAAATGGGCAAATTGTCCTATTTTTCTGTCTCCCCCCCACTCATTACTGGCAGATCCTGTTGCTGTTCAGATCCCTGCTTACCAGTGACACTCCCACCAGTAATGAATGGGGAGGAAGATCCAGTGTCTGGAAAAGGGGGTGATGTGCAAGGCTGGTGGTGGAGCAAATGTGACAACTGCATGGTCAGCTACTCCCTGCTTGTCCTTCAGTGAACCTCCTACTGTATGCTGGTTCCAAGCCAGCAGTCACCCACACTGTCTCATTTCCAGCTGGCAGTAGTGGTATGCTACCAGCTGCAGGGTAGGTGAGGGCAGACAGGTGCCTGGTGCTGCCCACCCACTTTCCCTTTACATGCTCCATCTCTCAGTGTGTTCCCCCTGTTTTGCCTGTTCTCTCCCCTGCCCCCTCTGCTATTCTATATTCCTCCTGCACTTCCTGCTCCCAGTGCTGTGCAGAGAACCGATCCCTGGTTGGAGCACTGAGCTCACAGGCAGCCTGGCTGGCAGGATCCTTCCTGCTCTCGCTGCCTTTGACTCAGGCACTATCCTTGAGAAGCTGAGGCACGGGGAAGCCTCTGCCACTCAGCTAAACTCTGGAGTGGTGGGAGAAAAGCAATTTCCAGCCTATTCACACCACGAACGTGCAGGCTGCATAGCAGTCTCTATGGCAGGTGTTTAGAACCCCCTTCTTTCATGCCTCATGCTAGGTCTTGTCCCGAGAGTGCAAGGCTGCTCCATAACCTGGAAACTCAGTCCATACCACTGCAGTCCCGGTCCTTGGTGCACAATGCATCCTTCAGGCTTAGTTGCTTCTTGCCTGTGCTCTAGCCAGGGAACAGGAGTGGGCTGGGTTATTTCAGTGGTGACCAGCGTTATTTCAGTGGTGACCAGCATCCTGGCACGGTTAGTGCCTTTGGACACTGTGCAATCAGAAAAAGACAAGCTGCTTTCAGCCACACAGCAGCAGGATGGTGGGAGGCAGAGAAGAGCTCTGCAAAGACAAGGGCGAGGGCATCCCTTCTCCCCTCTTCTCCCCCTGCAAGGCTGGAAGCAGCTCCGGTCCCTTCCCTCCCAGCTGCTGCTGAAAGGCTGCTGCTGGCTACATTCTGGTGTGAACCTGACCAAAATGTGGGGGTTATGGGGCAGAATGTAAGCCTACATGCACCCACCCATGAATTGTCTGAGGAAGACACACTGCCAGGTACCAAGAAAGGCAGGTTCATCCCAGGGGCCCAACCAGACATGGAAGGTGGAGAGCATTGGTCAGGGACAGTTGGGTTGGTTGGTCACCCCTCCACCCCACTGCCATAAGAGGTTATGCGAGTGCGTATGCATCATTTCTCCCTGTGTGTCACTCTTCCCTGCATGAGCCCTAAAACCTTAAAGGAGGCAAATAAAAAGAATCAAACTATGCAATATTTCTTTTTAATAGGGTCTCAGTCAATTTCATATGAATGTGAATGTTTGTATGATTGATTGCTGTTGAATTTGCTTGAATAAGAGTAAATGTACCATGTCTTCCATATTCAGCCTACAGAAATATAGTCTACTTGGGAATACCTGGGGGGATGGGGTTTCACAGAGCCACCCTCCCATGGGAGTATCGGGGGGACAGGAGTGTTACAGGCCTGCTTCTCACCCTGAGAGTATCTGAGTAGTAGTGATTCCTGCACCCCCATCCCCACAGCCTGAGTCCCCCAAATTCCCAAGACCCTGCCCTGACTCCTGCACCACCATCCCCTGCCCCAAAGAACTCCAACAACCCTAGCTTAGTCTTTTAGTGTGATACAAACAAGCTCAGTCATTATAAAATACTAATTTTCCCAAACTTCTCTAATTCCATTAAGAAAAAAAACACCTGCCACAAATTAAGGGGCTGATGCTTCATCAAACACATTAAGTTGATAAAAATACTTCAAGTGTAATAGTGGTAATCACAATTCTTAGACATTACATTATTTCAAACCTTAATATGGTGGACTGTTAGCTAGTACCTTATTGCTAAAAGTATATTCTAGCAGAAACCCATTCCTAAGGTGGTCGGTTTTGGACACAGAACATGAATAATGAAACAGGACGTTAGAAATATGGAGTGTATGTCTGTTTATAGTTTTAAATGTACTAATGAGGACCATTAACTTGTGCCTCTGGGACCCTGCTGACTGGGAAATCATTAATGGCTTGAAGGCTTTTGTTTGTCCTGTAAGCAGAGAAAGTGGTTGGTCTAGAACAGTGGTTTCCAAACTTTTTGGCATCACGCTCCTCCTTTGATTTTTGAGAAACCCTCATGCTCCCTACACCTCTTCTTTCTCATCAGCCAACTGCCCCTTTAAAAAAATTAAATTTGTAATTTAAAATTTAAAATAAACAAAAACTTGGTATCAAATTTTATTTAAAATTAAAAATATGCATAGATAGGTTTTTCTGGGCCCAAAATTTATTAAAAGTGTAATTTAACATCAGAAACAGCAGAAACAGTACAGGATGATGCTGCATTTTCCTCACAAGTTGGAAAATCCTAGGTTTGAAAGATGAAAGTGTGCAATGAAAATCATTTTCAACACCCAGTCGATTTCTTTTTTAATGTGACTAAACTTGCAAAGCTTTTTTCAGAGATGTATGTTGACAAAAACAGAATAATATGTAGAGCTGCTTCTCCAACTTTCAAGCACACTGAAAAATATTTCATTCAAAATTCCTCCAAGCTTGAGTTTTCAAAATTATCTTTTGCACTTGAATCATATTTTGAGTGCTTGTTCTTGCAATACTTCTGGGAATGAATCAACATCAATGTTGAATGAACTGCATACTAATTTATGAGTGGGGTTGCTAGAAAAGTTGTCTGGAAAATAACAGATGAATTTGCCAGTAAGACAGTTCAGATGAAACACAATTTTGTTCACATCCTCTTTACAAAGTTCTTGAAAACCTTCATTTTCAGCAAGTGATGAAGATGTCAGAAAAGATCAAAAATTGAAGCATCTGAGCTTGTGTTTGACATTTCCATAGCTGGATTTTTTCTGTAAATGCTTTGATGGCATTGTGGTGCACTATAATATTTGCAGACCTGTTTCGTTGCAGCTTCAAACTAGGGT
This sequence comes from Carettochelys insculpta, assembly GCF_033958435.1. Taxonomy (NCBI): domain Eukaryota; kingdom Metazoa; phylum Chordata; order Testudines; family Carettochelyidae; genus Carettochelys; species Carettochelys insculpta. The sequence continues at coordinate 23,330,001 of NC_134142.1, forward strand.
TGTTCAAAGATTTAAAAAGGTTAATTGAGGAAAATTTCCAGTTAGTCCTTCAGTTCGAATAATCTCGAAAGCATGTTACCTTTGGAAAGCCATTGTACCTCTGTGTGAAACAAAAGATTTTTATGATCTGCTCCCAAATCTGTGCAAAGAGCAGCAAAAAGTCTCATATTTAAAGCACTGTTCTTCACAAAACTGACAACTTTAATGGCCAAATTCAACACATCACGTAGTTCATCTGGAAGGGTTTTAGCAGCTAATGCTTGTTTGTGTACGACACAGTGAGTTGCGGTTATGGCTGGATTTTTTTCTTTCACCAATGTCACAAATCCAGAGAGTGCCAAGCATTTCTGGAGCAGTCTGTGTATACACCAACCGGTTTTCCTCATGAAAGTATTTTCTTCAAAAAAGTTAGAAATCATTTTCATAGCATCAGAAGCCTTTGATGTGGTCATCAATTCTTTTGAAAAAAGCAGTTCTTCTTTCACAGTTCCATTGTTAATTAATCAAACCATAGACAAGCAACTGACAGCATTGTGCTACATCAGTGATACTGTCACACTAAATTGCAAAAAACGAGAAGCCAACTCTACCTCTGCAACTTGAAGTTTACAATTTTTCTCCAGGTCATTGCTGTGATGTTTCATAAAATTGTCAGAAAGTGAAATTTCCAATATTTTTTCTTGCTTTTGACATAAACACTATCACCTGCTTTCAACAAAGAAGGCTTCAGAGAGTTTCTCCCATTTTGTGTGCTTTCTTGGCTTTAGCGATGCGCAATGACAGCTCATGAGATGCTTCTAACACTTTGGCAAAAAGCTTGATGAAAAGCTCTAATTGTGTCCAGCTTCATGCATTTCAAATTTTGACGTTTATCAGCAAAAAACTCTTTTGGTTTGTCTGTCAATGTTTGTCAAGTGTTGCTCAAGATGACTAGGACTTAAGGAATCATTGCTCAGAATTGTGTGGCATACTATGCACTGAGGATGATTAATCCTGTTTTTTTTCCATGACAGTGAAGCCATACTTAAAACAGTCTTCATTGTACTTCCTTTTCTTAATCATGGCCATAATATATTAAAAAAAAAAAATCTATAAAAATAATTGTCCTGATTAGAATAAATTTAATGGATGCAAGTTATTTTGATGTTATCTCAAACACATATTTATTACTACTATTATGTACGAACACGTGCTGCCTTATATATACACACCTTACAAGACCAGCTAACTACTGCCATGATAGAACAGTCTGAAACACTCCTGTGAGCCTGCTAGAAAGTCTGAAAAAGTTCCTTTTCCTTCATTATCATTCTTTGGCCTCCTCACTAACCAAACCCGCATCCCTAAATGTTGAAAGGCAAAAATCGCATTTTGTGGTATGAAATTTGAAGATTAAAAAATGTTTGCAGCAGTGGTCTCAAATCTTTTTAAACTTTTTAAATATCACGATAGGCCCCAAGACTCCACCCCTTTCTTGAGGCCCCACCCACTCCTCTCCATCGTCATTTGCTGTCTCCAACCCTTACTCATTCTCACTGGGTTGAGAGGAGGTGGTGCAGGCTCTGAGGTGGGAATGAGGTGCAAGCTCTATGAGGTAATTTGGGTGCAGGAAGAGGTGGAGAGGGGGCTGTTGGCTTGGGGAGGGGACTCCAGCATAGAGAGTATGGGGGTCAGGTGGAGTATTGGGGTGCTGAAGAAAACATAGGCTTGTGGATGTGAGGCTGCAGGAGTTCAGGCTGGGGTGTGTGAGGGGCTCAGGGCAGGGGGTTGGGAGTATGATGGGCTCAGGACTCAGATATGCAGTGTGTGTTGTGCAGCAGCGTTGTGGCAGAAGGCTGAGAGAGGCTCAGGACAGAGGGTTCTGGTGTATGATAGACTCAGGATAGAGGTGTGGGGGGGAATGGAGGGGTGTTATGATGCTGTGGCCAGATGGGGGCTTGGCCCCAATGGGGGGCTTGTTGGCCAGGCTTCATTTTTAAATAAAATATGTACAACACAAATGTTTCAGCATTGCCTTTATTTATGGGAGGGGCGGGGAACCTGTTTTGGATCTGGGGTCACTGACACACAGAAAAACAAGTCAGGGACCACACAGGTGAAATGCAAAAAACCCCCAAAACCCTCCAAGCTCCCCCCCCACGAGACACTTCCCTCCCCTGGCACGCCAGCCCCAAGAGGGGTGGGCAGGTAGGACTGAGGTTCAAGGGTTAATGGAATTTGTGGGCCCCTCATGCTTGATCCCTGCTTGTCCCTTCTTCCCAGAGCTAGAATTCTGCAAATCACTGTTCCTGGCTGTTCCAGGACTAGAAGGGAGAGGGAAGAGCAGGTACCTGTGCGTCATGTAGGGGAGGGGGCAGAAATGGGGTCTGCAGGCTCCAGTGGACTGCACGTTGTCCACCACTGTTCCAGAGTCTCCTCTGAAAGTCCAAAGAGGAGGAGCTCTGTCTCCTCTCATAAGGAGGGGAAAGACCTCAGTTCCAGGAAAGCTTCAGTATTGTGCAAAAGTGAGAGGAAAGAAAGATGTTCCTCTCTGTGCCTATGTGAGCCACATCTCTATCCCTGGTACTTCTCCAACAAGTCTTTCAGTGCAGTACAGATAAGTGTCTGCATCTGTAAGGGCCCACCTTCACTCACTCTGCCCCTTTCAAATCTGCCGAGTCCAGAAAGCCCATCCATCCTCAGGCACAGAACCATCTTCCTGCCTACCACCTCCAGGCTCAAAAAGCAAATGCTGAAGTTTCCAGTATTTTCCTTCTACAAGGAGCAGATGCAGGGAAGGGAAAGTTAGTCACCCAGTGCAGTAATGATGGTTCTTCAAGATGTGTTCCTGGGGGTGCTCCACTCATGTTTTGTGGCACCCCTCTGCTGCTGATTGGAAGATTTCTCAGAGCAGTACGCTGTCACACTGTGCATATGCACCGAGTGTCTCGCACTGCAGCTGCTCCATGGACCGTGTGTGTGGCGCAACCCCCAACTTCTACTCCTTTCCCACCTGCAGTCACTGTAGATCCAAGTAGAGGGGAGGATGGGAGGATAGTGGAGCAACCACAAGGACGCATCTCGAAGAACCATTGTTATTGCACAGGGTGAGTAACTTTCCCTTCTTTGAGTGGTCCCTGTGGGTGCTCCACTCAGGTGACTCCGTAGTAGTTCGCACTGGCTGGACATCGGTATTGGAATCTTAGATGGAGGAAGGAAGGACTGCATCTGTTAGAGTGGTGGCAGGTATTGTCCCTTTTTGTAAAGCACAGTGCTATGAAAAAGTATGGTATGAGGATCACAAGGCCACCCAGCATATGTCAACTAATGTCCCATTATTCAGGAAGGCCGTCATGTTGGCCACTGCCTGTGTGTAGTGATCCATGATAGTCTGTGGTGACTGTTTGCCTCTGAGTTGGTAGGCAGTGCGTATGGAATCTGCAATCCACTTGGATAGGCACTGTGCCAAAACAGCTGTTCCTGCATGAGGCACCGACCATGCCACAAAGAGCATGTCTGATTTTCTCTTTCCTCTAGTTCTCTTAAGGTAGAATACAATTACCTGTCTTGCATCAAGGTTGGGTAATATAAGGAAATAAGAAGGAGCTTGAATATCACTTTGAGTCTAATAAAAAGTGGGTCTGCCATGAGGGCTGCGATTTCTCCTAACTTTCTTGCTGATATTACTGCCACTCTGAAAGCCACCTTCCTAGGTATTGTGGTAGTGTAATGGCTAGTGGCTCAAAGGGTGGCCTGGTGAGTATCTAGGATACTTTTACTTTTCTTTGCTACCTTTGCTTTACTTGTTTATAAACTGCAGTCCCCTGAGGAAAAGGAAAAAAGAAAAAAAACTGGCTAATATCCCCTGATGGTGGCATGTGTAGCTTCCCTGAAGCTGCTGCCTTAGTAACAGCAACCGATGTGGTGAGTTTAATCTCTGCCTCAGCTCTCCTGGCTGATGCTAGCAGGTTTTCCACAGTGACAGAGACTGATGATATTGGAGAACGAGAGGCTCTGGTCTGCACTAATGAAAAGCATGTTGGTGAAGCTTTTGCGGTTTGAGAGCCTTTACAGGGTGATAGAGCTGCCTTGTCAGCTTTTGCAGCACCCGCACGTCCTCTGGTTTGTCCCTTGATGGTGGAAGAGACGTTTTCCCAGAGTATAACCTGGATTGTTCCTCGTGGAGGCATATGTAGCTTCTCCAAAGCTGATGCCTCAGCAATGCCATCCGATATGGCTATTCTGGTCTCTGCCTCAGCTGTTCTGCTTGAGGCTGACCTGCGTTTCTCTGTGGTGCCAGACCCTGATGGCACCAGGTAATGCAGGGCTCTGGGCACCACTGATGAAGAGCATGCCAGAGAAGCTTAGCAGCTTGTGAGCCTTTGTGGGGTGATGAAGCTGCACTGTCAGAGGGTTTTTGCAATACCTGCAACTCACTTGGTTTGTCCCTTATAGAAGAGACTTTTCCCAGAGAGTAGATTTCCACAGCTGCATTTTGTGGTATTTCCTGGCCCTTGCCAGTTGGTTAAGGCAATGAAGACCCTTTCTGGTGACGTGTGCTTCCCCTAAGCACTTAGCACATGAGGTATGGCCATCCAATGTGTGCATCGAGGCTCTACATATATCCCACTTTTTAAAGCTGGGAGAGTCCAGCATGATGGCAGAAGTTGCCACAGCAGTTGTAGCTTTTTTTTTCCCCCCCGTGTAGTACTAGTAATAGTGTAGTCCTAGGATCAAAGTTCAGAGGTAAGAGTCTAAAATAAATGTTAAATTTCTATGCTCCCTGGCAGGAACATGGAGCTGCTCTGAGGTCTGTCTCAGCCAGGTGACGACAGAAAAGGAACTGAAGGGGGATTTGCACTGTGCATACACTCCACACAGTGGTTGGAGTACAGGACGCTCAAGTGCACATGCATGACAGGGTACTGCTCTGAGAAATCTTCCAATCAGTGGTGCAGGGTTGCTGCAAGTCCTCTGTGGAGCACACAAAGGGATCACTTGAAGAACTCTAGATTCTTCTTTTCTAGATTAAGGTGAAATAATTGCTTTTCTGTGCTACCTCCCTTTGCTGCTTGCAGTCTGTTGCTATATCTGTAACACACACTTCCTTTGGCAGGGTGTAGAATATATGTACAGGCAGACTTCCAACACAGATTTAAAGCAGTAGTGTAGAGGAACTGCTTAGGCAAGTAGAGTACAGACGTACCTAGAGGGTGTGGGTATAAACCTGAATGCATATACTACAAGGCTCTGTATTACTTGCCTAAGCTTAGGTTCCTGTCCCTGCTATTATTTTCAGAAATGTAATGTCCCACTGCCTTTTTGTTGCTGGACCATTTCCTCGCTACAGCAAAAGGTTCTGGAAGCTCCCCAGTGAGCTTCTCTGACATAGGGAAAGGCTCCGACTGTGAGGAGCTGCTACAGCTTTTCCCTGATGCGTCCCCTTGCCAGAGCCTTGCCTTTCACGGGCATGTAGAGTGCCAAACTGCTGGAAGTGTACTGTAGAAGTAGCCTGTGTGTTGAAGGGGCAGAAAACCAGGCTGTGATAAGCTGAGCCATTTCAGGACTGCCTGGAAGTAGCAGATGGCACTGCACTGTACAATGTATTAGCTGCGCTAAACTACAGCATAGCTGAAAATCGTTGTATTAGAGTTGAGCTCTATTAGTTTGTAATTGGTTTAACTCTGGAGGGTTAGACATTTTAACATACCTATATAATATGCAAAAACAACCTGTGGTACATCACTAATGATGAAAAAATTAATCAGGCACTCAATTCCAAAAAGTGAAGTGTCCTCTACTTAGATCTGATATAATCTTTGCAATATTAAATCTGGTTTACTCCACAATGTGCTTAATTTATGGCATGCGTTAACTTCGGCGGTGACAGTGTTTTATCTTCAGCAAGGAAAACTAGAAAAAAAGTCAACAACCACAGTGGGGCTGAAGTTTATAAAGGCACCTTCTAGCTAAGATTCTTTTGTGAAAATGTTTCAGTAACAAAAATAAAAAAAATGAGAGGGAAGGGGAATCAGAATGAAAAATGGAACTTGTTATTTTTAGAACTGCCAATCGCAATTAATTCACACAATTAACTGAAGAAATTAATTGTGGTTAACTCACACCATTAAAAATTAATCAATTAATTGCACTGTTAAACAACAGAATACCAATTGAAACATATTAAATATTAAACATAATAAATATTTCTACATTTTCAAATATTTTAATTTCAAAGACAACACAATACAAAGTGTACAGTGCTCATTTTATACCATTTTTGATTACAAATATTTGGACTGCAAAAATGAAAACAATGTAAAATTTTGAAGCCTACTAGTCCAGTCAGACCTTCTTAGTGACTTGCTGAAGAATAAAACAAACAGTTTTGTTTACATTTATGGGAGATAATGCTGCCCACTTCTTATTTACAAATCAAAAGTATGAACAAGTATTTGCACAAAACTTTTGTAGCCAACACTGCAAGGTATTTACATGCCAGATATGTTAAACATTCATATACGCCTTCATGCTTCAGCCACCGTTGCAGAAAAATATGCTTCCATGCTGATGATGCTCATTAAAAATGTGTTAATTAAATTTATGATGGAGCTCTCTGGGGGAGAACTGTATGTGTCCTGTTCTGTATTTTACCTGAATACTGATATATATCATGTTATACAAGTCTTAGATGACTCAGCATGTTTTAGGAATATTTTCAGTGAGATTTGACAAAATGCAAAGATCTCAATATGAGAATTCTAAAGACAACTATAACGCACAAACCAAAATTTAACAATCTGAAGTGCCTTCCAATATCTTAGAGGGATAAAGTTTGAAACATGCTTTCAAAAGTCTTGAAAGAGCAACACACTGATGCAAAAATTGCAGCACCTCAACCCCGCCAAAAGAATCAACAATCTGCTGGTGATATCCGACTCAGAATGCTGGCAGCTGAGCTCCGGAAGTACCCGCTTGAATGGTGCTGGCCTAGACAATGCCACAGACATCACGGCACCCTTTTCAACTGGCAATGGCTTGTGAAGGCAGCGCCTCAGATCAGGAATGCACTGTGGAAGGACTTGCCTTGGCTGTCCGGGTGCTGACTGAGGTAGGAGGACATGCAGGGTCCATACCCTTGGTCTCTTGTGCTGGTTTTCCAGCAGAAAGCTGTTACAGGGCTGGTGGTTGGAGGGACTTTTTGTAAAAGTTAAGTCGTCAGCCTGTTGGCTCGGTCCCTCATGGCCCTTGCCATGAAGCTTGAGCAGTGGGTGCAGGATTGGGCTGGTGACCTTCACCCAGGCACTTAATGCAGAACAAGTGGCCATCGGAGGCTGGCATGGCTTCCCTGCACATTGTGCATAGCTTGAAGCCTTGAGAATTCAGCATGGCAATGACGCAGCAACTAAACTCTAACACTGAACCTAATTAAACTTTTCTTTTCTTTTCTGTTAAAATTAATAGGAAATATAACTCTGATAAGAACGGCTAAGGGTAGAACAATAACTAACTCACTCTTCTTTATCTTTCAGCAAGAGACTGAAGCTTCGTCTGCTGCCAAGGGTGGTAGAGAAGGAACTGAGGGGCCCAGGCTGCGCACATGACAGATAGCACAAGGCACTACTGCACACGTGTGGCAAACCATGGCTATAGAAGAATCACCGAGCACTGATGTGAGGATGCACCAACACCCAGAGTGGAGCACCCACAGGGACATTACTCGAAGAAGAACAAACGTGATTGAGTGATTTGCTAAACAAGAACTAGAACTGAGTGGACTTGTAGAATCTAAAGTTTTACACTGATTTATTTTTGAGGGTATTTCTGTACATAATTCTAAGGGTATGTCTAGACTTCAGACTTCTGTCAACAAAACTTCTGCAGATCTGTTGGAAGAGATCTGCTGGTCAGAAGCCTTTCTGTCGACATCCCTGTACACCTTATTCCACAAGGAAAAAGGGATATTTTGACAAAGGTAATTTTGCCAACATTTGGCCTCCTATGGATGAGCCAAATGTTGGAAAAGCCTCTCCCAGCAGAACTGTTGGCAAAAGATATGCAAATGCATTGTGCAATTTGCATATATTTGCCGACAGTTCTTGGCAATCTAGACAGCTTTCATGATGAAGAGACAATATTACATGTATTAGGTGAATTCAGTAATATTTTTCCTCAGCGGAAATATTTGTAGAAAACATCCAAAATTTAAATAAATGGTATCCTACTATTAACAGATAGTTACTCATTAATTTTAATGGCTTAACCACACAAATGGCAAATGTTTACAGATTCCTGCATTCATTGTAAATGAAGAAACCAGGATTTATTTTTAAAAGCAAACTATGGGCAATCAATTGTTTGAGCCCAGCTCAAAATAAAACCTCTCCCCTGCCTTAACTCTAATATTATGTCCCTACTGCAGATACAAAATAATATATATATATTTTCAAATATATCAGACAATGACGAAAACAAACCACATTAACTTTAAAATAAACATCTATGCACAAAAATACCTAATTTTGTGTATGCAAATATTTATACATACCGGATTTAGCTATCTTTTTTACACTAGATTTAAATTGCAATGCTGGAGCTAATCCTTACCTGACACAGCAGTCAAAAGTAACCAAGACTGCAGATACTATGATGTGATAGAACAGAATGGCATCTCTGAATCAGCTACACATTTGAAAATTAAAGGCATTATCCAAATGATCTTAAATTCATGAATAATAATTCACCTTCAATATCCAAGTGATCGTCAACAATTCATTCAGGTATTCATCCAATTCTTACTAAAAATGCAGACTTGGGTAAAAACAAAATGCATACTCCCTCCCCAAATATTTGGCCAAAATAATCAATTTTTTTATATTGGCAATGTTTGGTCTTATTCACACTTTGGTCTAGGAATACAATGTATGTTAATGCTTTGTTAAAGAAAGCATATTTCCATCTGCAAGTTTTGTTCATATCTAGTCTGTCATTTCGGGTTTACACTGACTTTAAATATATGAGTGGAGGATGTCTGGAGACTGTGTTAAATATGGTAAAAGCATTCTTTGAACTAATTTTTAAAATTTCCATGATTTTATCTAATGCATTTACATATCCCAGAGGGTATTTGAGTGTTTATAAGATGGTGAAGATCCTTGGATGATCGAACAGATAGCTAAAACTGGAAGAAAAATCTAGATTAAAAATATATATTTGGTGCATCTATCTGCATCATCTGATGCTGTCCTCTCTATTTCTGTCTCGCTGGAAATCCTTCCAATGGACACAAGTTTTTACAGGGAAGATAACATGACATAAGAGGCGTTTTTCTTTGGTATTTGTAAGATGGTTTGAAGGATTCTTCAAAGTATTTTTGTATTAATGTAGTACTTGATATCTGCACTAAAAACTAAGGTTATTTACGGCAAAGAATAACCATAACTTGATACTGATATATTTCTAAGACTTACAGACAACTTTCCCAAAGACATACACAATCAACTCTAATTTTACTCTCTAACTTATAAGCTATTTTCTCTAAGTTCTGGTTGACTTTTAAACCAGTTGCAATTGGCACATTTAGTTTCATGGTAAGCAAGTAAAATTCACATGTTCTTTATTTAGTCCATATAATACACCATTTTTAGAATTTTAAAATTAGATAAAAGAGCATAATAAATGGCAGGTGGAGGAAGTTGTTCTTCATAAACAATGTCAGAATTAAAAATCTGAATTACAATGTTAAAAATATGTAGGTACATTTGAACTTAACATTTCACTAAAACAAAGTTACAGATATTGTCTAATGAAAAATAATTGTGCCACTTACCTATTTTTGCTGATTTTAGGAACTTTTTATTCTGTACATAGGACCATTCTGTACAAAATATGAAGTCTACATTTTTATTACTTATTACCATAAAACAAAATACAATGTATATACAATATTAAAATAAAGCCATACTAAAGCCACACTAAAAAGACACTTGTAATATTACTTTTGACATTCCTGATGTACAGATGTGATTTTGGAGAATATGAAATGCATCAAACACATAACTTTATGAAGAACAACAGCCACCAAAATTCTACTTTATTTTTACTTTTTATTTTTGATGTAGTCGCTTTAGAGTAGTTTAGTACATGACTATACAAAATATATAAATGGTGGTAACAAACAAGCCAAGCAATCAGTATTGATAATTTTTTGGAATACTGGCTAGGTAAATGTTTTATGTCCAAAATCCTCAATTGTGAATTTGACAAACTTTTAATTTTTTTTAAACCCATTACATTGTCCCCTGTTGCTTTTTGGTGAATGTTTATCTTCAGTAAAGAATAAAAATAAAATCTAGACAGTAAAAGATGTTCTTATACATTGAGTGTTAGACAGTCAAACATTGATATACAAGTTTTTGCCCCTAGGGTAAGAGTATTTCTTTCCAGAAACCTCTTCCACAAACATACTGAACACCCAAAATCAAATTATTTGATAATCTATCAGCTAAAGATGGAAGTTCAAACAATGGTATATCAAAACACACAGACATTGCTTTATACAATTAAAAGCACCCCTTTTTCCCCTGAAAAGGAGAAGGCATCTTTAAACTGTTTTAATATAGTTTATCATAATGGTAAAGCATATTTTTTTCAAGTTTAACAGGAAGTGTTTCCACACACAGTGGACTTTTCCACTTGAAGCTCTAGGTGGTTTTTCAATTTAGTTTTACTTTTGTTTTAGCAATAATTTCCATCCACTAAAATTACTTTTCCCCCCAACAGACAATGTCATAAATATTGAGAATTGTATTTTCAATGCAACCACAGACAGCAGGCACTACATCTGCACAATGTTACTATGAATGTCTGTTTGCACAATATTTTATGGATGCAGGAGACCTCTTTTTTTAAAAAAACAAAACGTTTTAAAGAAGCCACATTTTTATCATTTTATGCAGCAAGACATTAAACATTGTAATATTATGTTACTGCCGGAGACAAAAGAAACTAGTCACTTATTTAGAATATCAGAACACATCTCAAACAGCTCTTAAGCAGGATAAGTAAGTCAGAATACTGGCCACCCTGAGAGAAATCAAATATTGAAGACAAAGCACTATATGCTTAGAGATTTTCCTCCCGTGCTTTTCCATCTACAACAAAAAGCTCATTACATGCAAGTAACCTTGTGGAATATATAGCAGCATTTGAAGATCATCAGCAACTCAGATGCATTTTCATTTTACTTGTGAGGTGTATTTGTAATATATGTGCTCTTTACAACACAAAAAATATATTCACGTAAAACTACAGTCACTGTTGATTTATCAGCTCTTAAACTCACATCTTTTACCTGTTTTACTTTATAATACAAGTTACTGGTGTTGTGTTTTACTGAAAGGCAACAATGTTTGTCTGAGAAGATTAATGCAACTTAAATGACATCATGATATCTGCCACAGAATATTGAACTCTCAGAGCCCAAGAAAAAATGCTGAGTATTAAAAGCTCAGATAAGGGAGAAACTGTGTTGTATTGAACTGAAAACAAGGAAAGAAAAATCAAAATATAAATACTTTTATATTCAATTTATTCCCAGTCAAGGTAGATCATTTTTCATTTTAAGAAACAAATTCTTCTACCAGTTGACTTTTGGAATACTGGTGCTGTATTACATACTAAAGACTGGAAAATATGGCTTTAAATACATGTAAAGTACTAGGCTATGGGGTTTGTGTGTGTGTGTGTATATATATGTATATCTTTATTCTAAGTAAAGAAACAGTTTACATAACTCTTAGAAATCAACTGTGATTAACGATTGTCATGAAGTTACCATTTTGTAAGTTGTGTTTTACAACAGGAAAGTAAAGAACTGTATATTTTCAAAACAGCTGGTATATTACAAGATAATGTGGAAACAATTTCAAAGTTGAGAAGTCTTAGAAAAACATGTAATACTTAAATTTGAAAGAATTTTGCTTGTGAAAACAGTGTTACCATAGTACCAACTATCAGTCATTGAAATGACTAATTTTGGCTGAAATAACTTACAGATTGTTATTCTCAGGTACTACTATAAAATTATGCATGTTGCCAACTAGCTGGTACTATGAAACCACCACCAGAAAAATGTGGCCCTCTAATACTAGTCAACCCATGGTTCTGCATATGGAATCAAGTAATTTACCATTGTTTGAACTACTAATCTTGAGCTGCATACTGTATTAAGTTATTGCCTACAGAAACGGGTTGAAGTTAAGTTTTGACTTTTTGTGTAACTGACTGGTATGGCACAAAAAAGTAAGTTCTCTACTACAGAACTGAGTCCAGAAAAAAGTTTTCCTCCAAAATAATATTACATTGTAATAGTCTAATGCCCATCATGTGATATTAGCTCATCAGCTCTGCAGTGGGATTCCAAGGCTTTCATGGTGTAGATATCCTGAGGCAGTTCTGACTTGCGTCGCATAAGAGGACGATCCTTTTTCTGATCTCTCTGTGCCTAAAATAAAAATGTACAATAGTTGGTCAAAATAAGTTATTTGTCAAATGCAAACTGTTGTTCAAGAATCCTTACTCGTGTTCCTATGTACTTTAGAAAGAGGATTGAAATAGGCGTTGTAAATGTCTGCTTTGTTATGCCAAAAAAAAAAAAAAAAAAAAAAAGACCAAATATAGCATTACAACAAGTCCATCCAAAATATTTTTAGTATATTATTGTCTTATTGAATAATTATGTTTGCTTCTGTATGATGCAGTTGCTGATCTACCTTCTCTATACCATTCATTATTTTGCATATTTTTATGTCTTCTCCCCAAGGTAAACAGTCAAAATCTGTCTTCATTAGATTTTTTTTCCTTGCTTCAATCATTTTCATCATCCATCTCTGAACCTTCACTAATTCTAATATGCCCTTGTAAAGAATGGATGACAGAACTGAACACAGTATTCCACTGGAACTTTGTGAACTGCTTTACAATGCTTCCTCTCTAGTTCTCTCACCTCCCTGCATTCTTTATCTTCTGTCCATGGGTCACTTCCACTACTGATCTGACTCTCCCTGGTTCTCAAAAAAGGCAGCCCATAAACTTAACTGCCTTTATGCCACACTCCAACTTTTCTCAGGTGTGGTAAAAGTCCATAGTGATAGTCCTAAACTGGCAGACATGGTAAGATTAATCAGATCAGCCCTCCCGTCTGGTGAGCCATAGGTGCTTTGTCAAACGGAAGTGTCTTCTGTAGCAGGCTGACCATCTTAATTACCTGGCAATTCTGCCTGCAGCTTGCATATCCTGCATTTAAAAGGAGGCAGGGAAGAAGCATAAAAGCAGTTGAAGATATCAGGAAGGTAGACAGGTGGGCTGGTAAGTTATGATACAGAGGGTCTACAAAATGGAATTTTCTGCTGCCTCTTTAGAACCATTACACACACTTTCCATCTCTGTTGTTCAGCCTAGGTTCCAGGTTCTGATCCTCAGCATGGCCTCACAGTTTTTATTGCCTCCCTGCACATCCTGAATTCCATTCCATACTTAAGAATTTTGTTCTCTCTGTTACAAAGAAATAATAAAAGAAGTTTGACTTCTTGTGTTTGTTCAGAGTCTAACACAACAGAGTTCCAGTAAGAAAATAATCATGGAGCCTAGCTCCATAGTCCAGAGGGAATCAGGCATTCCCTGGTCTAGCTATGACTTTGAGATGCCTGCCTATAAAACAGGAAAAACACACTTTTCTACTGTGTGTAATGCCTTACATATGTCTATGAAGGGGGCCCTAATGTTTACAGACCAGCAATCCTAGTTCCTTGAGGCCAGTTTGAATGATCTTGAAAGTCCTATTAAACTGAACACACCGAAGCTCATGCCTCCTAATTAAATTTCCTAGTGGGCTCAAATATATACTATACAAAAGAGGCAACTCCCACAAGTACAGGTTCATCTACTCTTCCCAGGATATGCAAATGTTTCAATAAAAATCTTACAGTCAACTGACAGATGTAAAAACAATCAACAGAGACAATATATTTTCATCTATTGGTAGGATGTCACAACTAGAGCAATTTCTACTCCATATCAGCAGACCATGACATCAAGAAACAGGTAATTACTCTGAAACAATCTTTTGAAAAAAGATGAAATGGGACACAAGTAGATGGCTAGCAAGATTGCCAACATTAGAATTGGCAACAGCAGCAAAAGATTATATTCAGCTCAGTGCTTAGAACAAACTCAAGAAAATGTACTTTATGGAAGAATAGCACAAGTACTTTGATAATGGCTAAGTCTCTTACAGCCTCTCCCATGTGCAACAAGTTGAGGTCTAGAGCAAAGAACTTGTCAAACCCTAACCAACCTTTTACTCTTTTCCATGCTATAATATGAACATAAAAAAAATTGTGGAAGATATCACAAAATATACAGCAGAAAGCAGACATTAGAATTTTTATTTCTTGCTAACAAGGTATGTTTTGTTTTAAAATAGCTTCTTTGGTGATGTTGATTATTGTAGGATACCATGGGTGCATCTACACTAGGAGCCAACTTTGAAGTTAGGCATTATTCGAAGTAGCCAGCAGAGAGTCTACAAATGTTTTCCCTTACTTCGAAGTAAGGGAACCCATCTTTGAAGTCCTTACTCCATTCCCAGGAATGGAGTACTGCCCTACTTTGACGTTTAACTTTGAAGTAGGGTGTGTGTAGACGCTCAACTTCGAAGTAAGCAACTCTGAAGTTATTTCTGTAGTGTAGACACAGCCCATGCACATGAAAGAGGAAGTTACTTATGCAGTAACGATGGTTCTTTGAGATGTGTCCCTCCATGGGTGCTCCACTCTGGGTGTTGGTGCGTTTTTACATTGGCGCTCAGATATTCTTCCAAGCTGTAGTTTCCCCATGCTGTGCATGTGCAGATGTGCCTCCTCAACCTCTCTGGTGCATGTGTGGTGCGGGCTCCTCTGTTCCTTCTCTACCTGACAAACAAAGCAGGATGCTCCCAAGCAGGAGAAGGAGGGACAGAAGTGGAGCACCCACGGGACACACATCTCGAAGAACCATCGTTACTGCACAAGGTGAGTAACTTCCTCTTCTTCTTGAAGTAGTGTCCCCCAAGGGTGCTTCAGTCTCGGTGACTATAAAACAATAGTTGTAGAATGGAGGTGGTTTTGGAGCTCAGTCACTACCACAGTAGACAACACAGCTTGTTCACTTGGATAGAAGATGCGATGGTAGATGAACAAGCATATTGATGAGCAAACATGTTACAGGAAGACCATGTGGCCACCTTACAAACATCCATAAGGGGCGTGTTTTTGAGGAAGGTGGTAGTGGAAGACACGGCCCAGGTTAAGTGGGCTGTGACAGCACCCAGCAGCTCCCTATGGTGAAGTGCTTAACAGAAGTGGACACAAGAGGAAACCCACTTGGAAAATTGTTGGGATGAGACAATTGTTGGAAAATTGTTGGGATGAGACTGCTCCACGAAGGACAGGAAAAACTGGGGAGACTTGTGCCATGCCTTTCTATGGTTGATGTAGAAGGCCAGCTCCCGGTGGACATCGAACATGTGCCATGCCACATGTGCTGGGTCGGAATGCAGCTTCGTCAAAAACATAGCTAAGTGAATCAGTTCATTAATGTGAAACGGAGAGGGAACCTTGTGTAGAAAGTTGGGATGAGGTTGCAAGGTAACTATCTTTGGTAAAAACGGTGTATGGAGGCTCAGCCATTAGGGTGACTAGCTCCCTGATGCACCTGGCCGACATGATCACTCTGAGGAACGAGAACTTCATAGACAGATGATCCCAGGAGCGTGCTGACAAGGGCTTGAAGGGCGGCTTCTTCATGAGGAGTGAAGCACACAGTTAAGGTCCCAGATAGGAACCAGGGGGTGGACAGACCAATAGGAAGGTGCTCTGAAGGCCCGTTAAAAAGCATTTGGTGAGGGGGTGGGCCAGGAATGAAAAACCTTCTTCAGATTAGTGAAATGCCTCTATGGTTGTGACATGTACCTGGTCCACGAGACTTGAGATCAAGGCCTGACTCACGCAGGTTCGGTAGGTAATCCAAAAGGATAGGCAAATGCATGGTATGGAGGAGGTGTGGAACAATGGGAGTCTATCCAGTGAGAAAATGGCTGCCATTTATACAGGTAAGACTCACAGGAAGATTGCTGTCTGCTGTTGACAAGGATGCATGTAATTTCAGCATTGTGAAGCCATGAAGGAGCCATGCATGAAGATGCAGTTTGAGGGGATCGCGATGCAGAGTGCAGCCAAAGTCCCAGGATAAAAGGTTGTGACAAGGAGGAAATGGATAAGGAGCTGCTATGGACATTCAAAAGAGGTAAGGGTACCAAGTTTGCCTGGGCCAGGCCTGGGCTACTAGGATGATGAGGGCTTGGTCTTCTCTGACCTTGAGTAGCACCTGGTGAATTAGCAGCATGGGAAGGAACGTGTTCAGCAGAGGTGTGTTTCACATGATGGTAAAGGCATCCTCGAGGGAGTGCCTCCCCAGCCCCGCTCTGGAACAGTATTAGTGGCATTTTCTGTTCGTCCTGGTGTCAAACAGATCTATGTGAGGGTAGCCCCACAGATGGAACACCTGGTCAAGGGCAACCATGTTCATTTACCATTTGTGACGGTCAGTGAACAAGTGACAAGAGTATCGGCCCTCACATTGACAATCCTGTGAAGATGTGTAGCTACGGGACTGACCCAGTGTCAAATGACCATGTTCACAGTCTTATGGCTTCCATACTGAGAGACAGTAAATGAACGTCTACTTGGTGGTTGATGTAATACATGCAAGTGGTGTTGTCGGTAAGGACATTGACTGACTTGCCAGTCAGGAGCCGCTGAAAATGTTTGCAGGCATAGCAGACTGCTCAGAGTTCCAACAGATTGATGTGAAGCGTTTGTTTGTTGAACGACCACCTCCCCTTCACTGTGTGCTGTCCAACATGCATTCCCCAAATGAGGAAACAGGCATCCGTGGTGAGAGTGACCGATGGTGACAACTGATGAAAGGGCACGCCTGTGAGGACATTGCCTTGACATGTCCACCACTGAAGAGAAGTGAGAACCCATGGAAGGATGGCTACCATCTTGTAGAGCATGTCCCTGGCTGTGGAATGACATGAGACCAGCCATGACAGAAGGCAGTGCACGTGGAACCTGGCCAGCTCGACCACCTGAGTGGTGGCGGCCGTATGGCTCAGCACTACTAGCAGACATGTTCCATACTGGTGGCCAACAGATGCACTGCCTGAAAAAGATTGCATAGAGTGCAAAACCTTCGAAAGGGCTGGATAGCTGTGGCAGAGGCAGTGTCTATATGCATTTCTACGAACTCCAGCGTCTGAGTAGGGTGGATTCTAGATTTGCATAGTTGATACGGAAACCCAGGTTGAGCAGAGGCACATGGTGACATGCACCATGTGTCATGCTTTGGAGAGCGAAGTCATCCAGGTAAGGGAAGATAATGACCCTGTGATGATGAAGATGAGCATCCACTATTGCCAAGGTTTTGGAAAACAGTTGTGGAAAGGCCAACGGAGGACCTAATATTGGTAGTGAGAATGCCCCAATGTGAAACAGAAAAAGTGTCTGTTAGCTGGATGATTGGGGATATGGAAATATGCACCTTGTAGGTCGAGAGGTAAGAACCAATCATGTTTGTCCAGGACAAGAATAGTAGCAGCGAGAGTCACCATCCTGAAATGTTTCTAAAGGACACACTTGTTGAGATGTCTAAGGTCCAAAAAAGTTCTCCATCCTCCACTCTTCTTCCGAGTGAAGAAGTAAATGGAGTAAAACCCCCCCAACCCGGAATTCCTCAGGGAGAGGCTTGACCGCCCCCAAATTGACGAGCTGTTGAATCTCCTGGTCCCTTGAGAAGAGTCCTTGAAGAGGGACGGGGTAGGGAGTGTAGAGGTGAAGGGAATGGAATATCCTTGTGCAACCAGTTCCAACACCCATCTGTCTGTGGTGATGGCCTTCCACTGATGCAGAAAAGGGCAGAGACAGTGGAAAAATGATTGTGTGTTGCCCTTCTGGAAATGATAAATCAGACTCTTGACCACAGCCACAAAACTGCTGCTTGGAAGGTTGAGGGTGGGATGTCAAGGGCTGTTGGCTCTGATGTTGTCTGCCAGTGTTTTGGTGCTGCAGCTTGTGACCCCAGTGCTGCTCAAATCAAGGTTACTGGTGGGACTGCTGGTATTGCTCCCAAGGGCATTGGTATGGGGAATACTGAGCCCATTTTACTGGGGGGGAGGAGATGCATACATCCTGCGGGTGCAGAGAGTCATCCTGAAATCCTTCATTGAATGGAGGTAGTCATCCATCTTGTCCGCAAAAAGATGTGGGCAATTGAATAGCTGATCTTCAACTTTCTGCTGTAGCTCTTCAGGTACCCCTGAGGGGATGAGTCATGAAGTGTGGTGCATGACAACCACTGAAGCGGTGACAGGTGCTTGTGTGTTGGCTATGTCCATGGCTGACTGCATGGTCATGGTGACAACGGTGTAGCCCTTTTTAATAATATTAGAGTGTGTCTGGCATTGATGTTCAGGCAACACTGGGACCAGCACCTGAAGCTTCAGCTAATTTTGAAAATCACAGTCTGCCAACATGGCTGTGTAGTTAGCAGCATGGAGAAGGGTGCCAGAGTTGGGGGATGGGTGGGTGAACAGAGATTCAGTGTCTCTGGAGTCCAGAAAGTATTTCTTATCAGCCCGCTTACTGATGGGGGCAATGGAAATGATGGCTTCTTCCATGGGCAATGCTTCCCTGAAGGATGATGGGGGACTGTACTATTCACAGGAGCCAGTACTGTTTCACTGGAACTTCCTGAGTGTCCTTCCTTATCCAGTGACTGCCACTAAGTGGAAAAGATTCTGGAATGATGGAGTGTGATCTGTTGAAGGAGGCAACAAGGAGAGCACCGCATCATCCATTGAGGATGATGGCTCCTTCGTCTTGAGATAGTGATTCCTCAATGCTGGGATACACTTATGGTGGGAACAGTGCTGTAGACGGCCGTGGAAAAAACGGGCATAGTTCCATCATGGATGATGGTGCTGACTGGGTATGTCGGTGCCACAACGCTTCATGCCAAGAGGGCCCCTGTTGTTCCAGTTGTGAATAGTGATGAACAAAACTATGGAGGAGTTGGTGGAAGGTATTGTATAGTAGCTGGTAGGGCATCCTGCCAGGGATGTACAGGGCTGGAATGTTAAGAGAATATGCTGGCGCTGTCAGATCTGGCACCCAGCATTGGAGGCCTAGTGTCAGAGGCAAATGATGCCGCTGAGTGGTGGGAAAGGCATGGTGAAGCCAGCAACCTTGGTGACAATCAGTGCCGACAGGACTGTGCTGCACTGGCCTGCTGTTCAGTCAGTGCTGGTTTTGGCACCGGGCCTCTCGGTGCCAGTTGCTGTGGCATGGAAGGTGTGGTAGATGTACTGTGCTTGTGGTGATGCTGTACTGTACCAAGTGGTGCCCCAGAGTGGGGAGGGGTATCCACCCTGGTTCTGTCTGAAGTCCCCTGTTGTGGGGAACACAAGCAGTGCCACTTCTGAATGGGCACAAATGCTAGAGTAGTCTGTCACACCTTAGGTGTGGTGGGCTTGCCAGTGCGGTGGGCATTCTTGGTGCTGTTGGTGCTGCCTAAGTTGACACCATTTGTTTACATTTCAGCACGGAATGTGCCCGTTTGGTGGGTGCCAGGAGAGATGGTGCCGGAGAGCTCGGAATGATTTTCCCTTCTGGTGCAGCTCGTACAGACAGCGTAGGAGACCAGGAATGGACAGGAGATGGACTCGGTACACCGGCAGGAGACCATTTAGCAGCTGTGGGATGCTTGCAGTCCTCACCTTTAGCTGCAGCCTGAGCCACTGGCTTGTCGGGGGCCAGTGGCTGCAGGGACTTGTCATATAAGAATGTCTTGAGCCTGTTAGTGCAATCCTTACGGGCTCTGGCCATCAGGCTGGAACAATGGACACATGATTGTGTCTGGTGGCATTCTCCAAGGCACTTTAAGCAGGATGTGGGACCATCCAAAACAGGCACAGTGTCCTTGCATGTTGTACACTGCATAGCAGTGACGCAGCACTCTAAGACTAGCGAACTATTTAAGTAACTTTTTTTTTTTGTATCTGTAGGGTGCGAGAAGAGTTTGTAACGGTCTCATGAGAGCAGATCGACCCCTCTGTGAATCCTCAGGAGAATCTAAACAGACCAGTCTGTGCAAGGTGAAAGCTGCAAACTGCCATGGGAACAGCTGCAGAACAAGCCGCGCTTGCCAAGATTTCAAGGCTACGCTGGCAGTAGGCCACAAGAGATAGTGATAAGAAATGCATAGGCAATTTTAGGCAATCTTATGTTAATGAGCTCAGCTTTATCAGCTAGTGTTAGGAGGCCTGTTACAGAGCCTCTCCCCGAGCGAAGCTCCGGCGCGTCGGGTTTCCCCCCCATGGGTGACTGCGGCGTCTCCGGGGCTCCCGTCGCGGGTGTCACGCGCTTTCAATAAACCAAATATAGCACTCTCCTTCTGGGTGCAGCCTCGTTTCTGGGGAATCCGAGCCTGGTTGGCTACAGTATCTAACGTAGAACAAGCGGAAATCACTTGGACTAGGGAACAGCTAAGCAACTACAACTAGCAAACTTCGAACTCTCTTGTAGAGACTAATGATACTCTGCCTGCAGCTGAGGAAGGTAGAGAAAGAACTGAGGAGCCCGTGCCACACACATGCCAGAGAGCATGAGGAGTGCTTTTGCGCATGTGCAGCATGGAAAACCATGGCTGTGGAAGAATTCCCAAGTGCCAGTGTGAGGATGCACCAACATCCAGAGTGGAGCACCCATGGGACACTACTAGAAGAAATAAAAATACTGAAGATGATTTCTAGGGTTAATGGATACTGCTGTTTTAAAAAAGATAACTGCTATTTTATATTTCACTCAATATTTACACAGTAGTAAATTGGGTTTGTAGAGTTTAATTTTTTCCATATGGTTTTACCTGACACGCCTCTTCTTTCACGGTCTTTTTCAGCATCTGTAAATCTTCAATTAAAGGCCCATCTGTTTCCATTGCAACAGGACTGTTGAGCACACTGGTGTCACTATATGTTGAATACTAATAAAATGCAAATTGTTAAAATATAATCATTGTTAGCAATATTTGTATATTAAGAGTAAATCAGAGCAAGCTGGCAAGACTTAATTTTAGACTAGCTTCAGTATAATTTGTTTTAATTCATCAAGAATTAAATTAATTATTTCCCCAGAACTGAAGTATAATGGAAAAATAAAGACAGAAAATCCATTACTTTGGTTCTGGCAGAAATACATATTTAAATATACAATTAAAGTAAAAGGAACAAAATTACACCCGGAACATGTGCGAAACAGAGTTTTAAAAGTGGAAGAATAAAATTCTAAATTGCCAATGCTCAATCTTTCTAAGTTTAATTTCAATTGTATTAGACACAGTACTGTTTTGTGATCAGTACAACATAAATGTGTAATGCTTTTGTTTGCTGCAGTAAGTTTGTATTTGTAAAGACAAAACTCAGTATGCAAAAAGACTATTTTCCAATTACATGCTTTCATAATACAATTAAAGTATATGTACTTCTCTTTCACAAATATAAAATAGGAACATACAGTACCTTTGCTGAATAAAAAAAGACCTGTCAAATTAAACTTTACAGAACCCAAACTTTAACATGAGCACAAGTTTGCAGAGATACTGACAATTACAATTTTGATCTTAAATAAACACTCTGTATTGTTAAGACCAACAAAGAAAAAAATTGCTGTGCATCTCATGCACGTACACAATTTTAAAAAACACATGAAGATGTTTCTACAATTATTTTAGTAACTGCATATAATGGTCACTTAATAGATTTATCTGCTTTCACAGACAATACAAAGTAGAAAAATGAAGAAAATTAAGTACAAAAATTATTTTAAGTCACAATACTTATCATTAAAAATACCTTGCACTTTACTTTTACATAAGGTGCATAATTAGGCATAGTGTTAAACAGTAGGTATCAAAAAGTTAGGAATATAAAAATAATAGAAAACAGATAACTACATATAAACACAGAAAGAAATTTTGGTCATCTGTCAAAAAGAGCACTAAGAGCATGCACACATGCTGCATATGGGTTTTCATGTGACCGCGGGTTTAAGTGTCAAAATCAATTTGTGTTTTTAAATTTAACTTGCTGGTTATATAAATTTTGTCATTCAAGCAGACTAAAGTACTGTATACATAGTTTATGCTAATCAGTTTTTAAAAATGTACATAGTTACACAGAATGATTTTTTCAAGAACAATAGGAAAACTTAGGTTCCCATTTGTACAAATACATTATATTACCTTATCAGTTTCAGTAAGTTACAATGGGTGTTTAGCAAGGTACAATTATTTATCATTTGTAAGAAATAAGTATGAACATATTTTGAACAAGCATGTACTCTTGTATTGTGCCTTTTCAGTAAGCTTAAAATTATTGGCAAATATTAATCAAATTTGTCTGTGGCAGCAATCAAAAAGTATACTCAATAAAAACATTTATCAAGTGTGCTTTGTTGCACAAAGCTTTACATTTTTTTACTTTCACATATATCATTCTTTATAAAGTTAAAATGCATTTAGTTTAACTCAGTTGACCTATTGATAAACTGTCCAATTTAAATTACTCCAGAAAAAGTCAATGAGAGAAAATATTTCTAAAAAGTTATTTGGTTAGAAAAAGATAGCTGCAGATTTTACTATTAAACTGGTACAAAGATCACACTGTGCAGCTATTAGATCTCTTGGCAGTTGTACTCAGTCACAAATCTTTTGGGTGGATAAGAACTTTTATCCACAAAGGGGTTTTTTGGTTAGTTGTTTGTTTTTTTTTTTGCCGCCAATAGCAAGCTTTGGCATGATTGAAATCCAGAAATTTGACATTTAATAAATGGAACAAATAGCACAGGAACACCACAAAGCAATAAGAAGACTAAATCTGTGTCAGATTAACCTGTTCACTCTAAAATTATGTTTTTGTTCTTTTAGAAAAACATGCATTGGTGGTTTCTCTTTTAGCTGGGAGCTGATCTTGATGCACATGTTCACCCAACGACAGTCCACTGCATAATCCAGGCACCAGGTGGCTACAACAGACTAGGCCAAGCAACATTGCTTTAATTCACTTGGTATGGCAGAGTAAGAAAATTTGACACATCACAAGTCCCAGCTAGACATCTGCTTTTAGTAGAAAACACTCCCAATTCCTAACTTCTGTCTTCTGGTTTAGGTTTTTATTTACATTATGAAGATTTTCAAGAGAATCAATGTCAATTTCTGTTTATGCAATTCTCAACAATCACTTTTCAGACCACTGTACTACAGATATGTTTCATAAAAATAAAAGAAAAAGGTACTTCAGATAAGTCTTGCTTGAAACCCTCATTTACAAAATAAGTACTTGCACAAGAGAATGATTACAAATTTTAAAAGCATGTTTATTGCTGATTTTTCATATACAATATTAGATAAACTTATTTCCCGTATCAGCGATATATCTGTTCCCCTATGATATTTAACAAAAACACCTAGAATTTTTAACATGAATACGTTAATCTTTTCTAAATACCTGGGGATTTGATTTGGCTAGATTTTCTATTTTAACCCATGCTTCTTCTCTTTCCTTTGATTTTAGCTTCTCTCTGAAAAAAGAAAATTGAAAAACAGAGGTTACTATAAACAAGGTGAATTTATAGTTTACAACTTACTGTTCTTGGAGAGAATAGCAAATAATTTGCTATTTCACCTGTTGAAATGCATCTTCACATAATCCAAAGTTACTAATTTTTGATGGACAGCTTGTCCGTGTGCGCGCGTGCACACATGTGCAAAAAGATCATAGCACACTGCTAGGTGTAAGACCAAAGCTGAAAAAAAAAGTTGTGATTTCAAAGCACCATTTAAAAAAAAGTGACAAGTGTCTCAAGAAAATAAAAACACATTATTACAATAAATTGGCAGTATCAAATTTTCTGTTTGCCTTTGACAGCTATATGTTCCTAAAAAATACACGACTGCTGAAATAAATCTGCATTTAGATTGGCGTATCGTCTCAAATACTTCTGGATTTTACCTTTATAATTTGAATTCTATACTTGCAACTTAAATAACTAAAAGCATAAGATATCACAGTACAGGAGAGGACATTGTTTATTTTCACTGTCCTGATTGCAGTAAATTTAAGTAAAATAGTGACCACATCAATAAAAAAAATAATTTTGAAATGGAAGAAATACTTTAAATACACTCATGGAGAAATACTTGAGGAAAACATATGAAGGGAAATCATCTAGTTACTGTTTAAATTTGTTTGAGAGATGTACATTTAAGGTGACATGCAACATCTGTGGGAAAGGGAATGAGTGCCACTCTTATGATTTCCTTGTGGAATTAAAAAAAAGACCATAATCACCTTTGAAAAAGGAAACTTTTTTTCCAACTTTTCTTCCAGCTTGGAAAAATCAGGATTACATTTTATTCCTCTTTTCAGCTGAATAATTCTTCAGCAAAAGAAGTGACTTGAAATTCCAGTTCTACTGAGGTCAATGGCCAACACTTTAACTGACTTTAATGGGGCCCATGTTTCAACTCTGCTGTGGGAATACTCTCAGCCTTCAGGTGGTAGAGTAGGAGAGTCAAATATTTAAGACTGTGTTCTCTCAAGTGGTTGTGTTAAATCAACACCCTCCTTATTAAAATAATTGAAATTCATGAGCAAAAAATTCTCTCCAATTGCTTAGGATTCCAATTGTCTTGACTCTGCTGCACTCAAAAAACCAAAACCCTAAAATAGACTATTTTCTAATATAAAAAGTAAGTAGTGTTATTTTTATCAGAAAAATGGCACGTCAAAAACAGTCCTTTCTATACATCATAGAAAGAAACTAAAAGGTATACTTTATCTTTTTGCTAGAATACTTTTAAAATTTGTATTACATGTTCTAGTTCACTTTCACTTAAATTTACAGGCACAATCTACAAAAAAGTATAAGCACCAATATCTTATTATAACTGAGACCAGTGTCCTGCACTCATTTAAAATACAGTTAAAACAGTACAAAACTGTCTTGCTAAGCCCTTAAGGACTGCTACAGGAATAAATTGTGGTCATTTCACTCTGAAACTAAAAACAGGATTCTAACTAAATACTGCTCAAACCTGCAAATATTTCAAGGCTGAAATGAAACAACAAAAATAGTTTTCATTTCTACAGTTCCCTTAATCAGTATCTAAACCACTTTACAAGCAGCAACTTATGCCTCAAACTATCCCCCTGTGAACATGGGTACACTTATCATATACCCATTTAAATAAGTAACAGAGAGAAAGCCGTGCTAGTCTATGTACTATCAAAACAAAAAAGCAGTAAAGTAGCACTTTAAAGACTAACAAAAATAATTTACTCAGTGAGTTTTCGTGGGACAGACGCTCTTCTTCAGACCATAGCCATACCAGAACAGACTCAATATTTAAGGCATTTAAATAAATGTGGAAGTGAAGAATAAAGAAGTGATTCAAAGACCATACTAGTCAGGTGTATATTTGGGAATAAGCCCCCAAAAGTTTCTAATTCCCTGCTCTGTCCACCTGACCATACCATACTTTTCTTATTTCGGAAAACTTTGGCTATGTCGACACAGGCAGCCTCCCTTGGCAAATCTGGGCTTTTGTCGACATAATTTGCTGAGGCTCTACACTGTTAAAACGCTCTGTTGAGAGCTTGTCAATAAAATTCAGCTGTTCAGCCAGCAGTGTTATACCTCTGCCAGATAACATATAACACATTTGTCAACAGTGTTTTGTTGACAGAATGCCCATGGAGACACTTCTGTTGACAGAGAGGGCTTCCGGTTTCCTCGGCGGGGCTGTTTTCAGAGCTTCCAGTCAGCCATTCTCTCAAGAGAGGGCAGGGCATTCCAGCTGCTCTCTGTCGACAGACTGGCTTGCTCTTTCAAGCTGATTTTATGTGTAGAGACAATCTTGTCAGCAGAGGTACTGCCGAGGTTTCTGCAGAGGTAGTGTCAACAGAGGCTGCCCATGTAGATATAGCCACTATGAAAAGTTCCCAGTACTGCTCGGTCTATCAAATAAATGAATCTCTTGCTTTCTCCTTGGTTCTGAGTGTGTGCTGTAACATAGCATTAATGAAAGCGTACTGCATTCATCACTGCCTTTGTGTCAAAATATAATAATGCCTTTTATATATCCATGAACAGACTCTACAAAACAATGCTGAAAGATTCTGAAAAAATATTTAGGGGTGGAGGATGGCAAATAATATGCCTAAAATAAAAGCAAGCTACAAAATAGCTATCATTCTCTTCTATTGAACTTTTGAGACTGATGGTGTCACAACGATTTTGCAGAAAGAAGCCTGCCAGCAGCAGTAATACTTAGAACTACTATGTTAAACATTTAAGCTGCGTCTACACGTGCACGCTACTTCGAAGTAGCGGCAGTAACTTCGAAATAGCGCCCGTCACGTCTACACGTGTTGGGCGCTATTTCGAAGTTGAAATCGACGTTAGGCGGCGAGACGTCGAAGTCGCTAACCCCATGAGGGGATGGGAATAGCGCCCTACTTCGACGTTCAACATCGAAGTAGGGACGTGTAGACGATCCGCGTCCCGCAACATCGAAATAGCGGGGTCCTCCATGGCGGCCATCAGCTGGGGGGTTGAGAGATACTCTCTCTCCAGCCCTTGCGGGGCTCTGTGGTCACCGTGGGCAGCAGCCCTTAGCCCAGGGCTTCTGGCTGCTGCTGCTGCAGCTGGGGGTCCGTGCTGCATATACAGGGTCTGCAACTAGTTGTTGGCTCTGTGTATCTTGCACTGTTTAATGAAAGTGTATCTGGGAGGGGCCCTTTAAGGGAGCGACTTGCTGTTGAGTCCGCCCCGTGACCCTGTCTGCAGCTGTGCCTGGCTCCCTTATTTCGATGTGTGCTACTTTGGCGTGTAGACGTTCCCTCGCTGTGCCTATTTCGATGTTGGGCTGAGCAACGTCGAAGTTGAACATCGACGTTGCCAGCCCTGGAGGACGTGTAGACGTTATTCGTCGAAATAGCCTATTTCGATGTCTCAACATCGAAATAAGCTATTTCGAAGTTGGGTGCACGTGTAGACATAGCCTTAATTTCATAGTTGAGAAGCAAAAAAACATCGGAATGTGATTTTTCAGATTTGTGTGTTGAATGAAATGAGCATCGTATTTTTTGAAGTGAGAGCAGCTTTTCAAAGTGAGCAATGAAAATTTGCTGAGCAGATTATTGTGGAATAAATTGAAATGTTAATATGAAACTTACTTCAGCTTTTCTGCTTTAAACTGTTGCGTGCAGTCATCAAACAGTTTTTGGTTCATCTCCATGAAGAGTTTCAGAGCATTGTATATCAAGCCATGTATTGTCCTGTAAGTAAAACTTAAGATTGAAACTCACAGTACTTTGAACTTTGCTCTAGTCGACAGTAGCCAATAATTTATACAACTAGAAAGTTACATTATTTTAGAATATAGGAAGACAAAACAAGTAAAGTTCTAAACCATTTAAATGTTTTAAGCAGATTCACATACAGTTTACACTACAGCAGTATTTGCCACTTGTTAATAAAAAATGTTCTTCAGAGGTTTGAATTATCCTCTATATAATACCATGCATCAGTATAGGGTTGCTTTAGAAATTTGGAAGTTGATTAAAGTTTAATTCGAACAGAAGTAGAAAAAAAATAAAACAGCATTATAGACCTCAGCAGGTGATACATTTACACAGTGAACTATGCCTGAAGTTCTGAAAATATTTTTATACTAATATAGAGAAGTGTGCACAAGGTAAAACTTAATTCTGAAAACAACTACAACTCTACACTATGGTAGAAATATATAAAATACAGAATCACAGTACTAATAGGACTCTTTAAAACTACACCTGGGGGAATTCTGGGCTACTACATAATGCAGAATTTTGCAGAATTCCCTGTCCCGCCCACAGAATTTGGACTGCAGAGATACTGGCTACCATTATGGGCCAGTGGACTCTGCAGATCTTAGCTCATAGTGAGCAGAGCACCTTGTCTGTCTGGCCTATAGGAGGCATGCTCTGCTTAATCCTCATTTTTCCAGGGATGGAGAGAGGGCCCAGGAGACTCAGCTCTGGCAAAGGGAGAGGAGGTGCACAGCTGCACCACATCCTGTCCCCTTGCAGGATAGCAAAGATGTATGCGTGGGTAGGGAGGGGTGGAATAAAGAAGATCAGGGGGAGTGTCAATGCTCTGGGGGGTGCTTGTGTATGGACTGGGGAATCTCTCATATAGCTGGGCTCTGGAGACAGGCAGGTCCCCCACAGCTGGGCTTGGGCAGGGGGAACGGCAGCGCAGGTTTCTGGAGGCCACAGAGAGCACACACTATCATGCCCCAACTGGAACTCAGAGTGGTTTCTTTAACTCTCCACTCTTGGGAGAATATTTTTTGCTGTTGTCTGTATTATTGACATACTTGCTGGCACACAGGTATTTTGAAATGAATTTCCAAAATAATTGACACTGGAGTGATAGTGCGTTATTTTGACCAAAAATATGCAGAAATTTAAAATATGTGCAGAATTTTTAAATTTTGGTGTAGAATTCCCCCAGGAGCATTAAATAGATTTAAAAAAAAGAGTGAAAAAAAATCTTCACCTGCATTTTATAGCACTCGCTGCCAAGGGAAAATCGTTATCCATCTTTTCATAACTGTTGTTCTTGGAGACCTGTTCCCATGCCTGGTCCATTATACATGTGTGTATGCCTATGTGCCCAGAGACTGGTGATTTCTGCCTTTGCGATACCTGTAGTGCTAGTGTTGACCCCCTGAATGTCATGCTCATGCACTGTCAGATGCCGTTGGCCCCATGTCCTCTCACTTCCTTCTTCCTGACAACTCTGACCAAAAGGTAGGAGGGTAGGTAATGGAATGAACCCTTGCCTAGGCCTTGGACATAACAGAATTGGCGGCAGTTCCTATTTTGTTGGCAGTTCCTATTTTGTTTGCACATGAACAAGTCCACCTGGGAGTTCCCCACTTTTGGAAGATTACATCGATCTCCTCAGGATAGAAAGAGCACTCATGATGAGATGCGAAGATCTGCTAGGGCAGCTAGCTGCAACATGCAGCTCCGGAGCTGCATGTGGCTCTTTAAAGGAGTTATTTGCACTTCCGGACACTGCCACCACCGACACCTCTGAGGCTCCCTGCCCTGCTCCCACTGGAAGAGTAGAACTAAATTTAATTGGTTTAAACGGCTGGCAGGGCAGTGGGAGGGATCCAGCTATTAAATCAACTGAATTTAGTTCCATTATTTCAATGGCAGCAGGGCAGGAAGCTACAGAGGGCCCCTCACTCGCTCTACAACC
This sequence comes from Carettochelys insculpta, assembly GCF_033958435.1. Taxonomy (NCBI): domain Eukaryota; kingdom Metazoa; phylum Chordata; order Testudines; family Carettochelyidae; genus Carettochelys; species Carettochelys insculpta. The sequence goes on from NC_134142.1 coordinate 23,359,454, forward strand.
TGAGCAGCCACACCCCTCCAGTGGGCTTGGCTTGGCTCTGCTCACCCGTGCCAGCGGAACACCTCCCACACCAGCCTTCCTCCCACTGGGTGCATGTGGCTGTCCAGCATATTCTCCCCAGCCAGTGTCACGGATAGGTTAGTCCCTGGGTCCTGTTTGAGGCTGAGACGGATTAAGCCTGGGGATGGGGTGGAGGGCAGGTTTGGGGATGAGGTGGGTAAAGCCTAGGGGGATAGGGGCATGGAGGGTTGATGCGAACATTGCTCCTTCCTGCCTAAGAGTGTATCTCCATTTTCTTTGTCCTCATTTGCTCTCCAATCAAGGTGTGAAAGTAACAGATTTTCTAACTGGAAATCTGTACGCGCTGTTCTTAAAACAGGGGTTACAAAAAGTATGGTTTGATATTTGTTAGTTATTAAGGACTGTCTTGTACTCACATGCATTGCACTTCTTGAAGTATTGATTTTGTAATAGAATTTGAAAAAATAGCTCTTCTTGCTGTTTTGGTTGCAGGCCCCTGTGCTCAGATGTTCCACATCCACATCCATCCTGACTGAATTATCTCTGATGTAACATTCCCATTTCTGTATCCCTACTATCTGGCTTTTTTTCCCCTCTCTCTTCATGCATCTGATTAAGTAAGTTGCAGCTCGATAAAGCTTATGCGATAATAAAATTGACAGTCTTTCAGATACCACTGGACATGTTGTTTTTGCGGAAACAGACTAACATGGCTACCTCTGAAACCTCTCTTTAATGTGCACTTCACCCCTGACACGTCAGACAGTTGCCATAGGGGGTCACTAACAGGCAGAGGCCTGATACAGGATTTGCTAGGCTTGAAACCTGGAGACCTTAACTACTAACAAGTAATAAACAGGTACTTAAACACTAGCTACTAAGAAAACTACAGACAAGGCCTTCAGGCACAAAGTACAAGGCACTAAAGGAAAAATCTCTAAGAGCCAAGCATGTGGACGTGTGCACAACTAAAATGGAATCAACATGAGCAAACCCTCAAAAAAGTCAACATTTACTCTATAAAATTAATTATATATTACTGATCACTGGATCAGAAAAGAAATCAGTTACATTGTTAATTTGCATTATGCATGTGGGTTCCACAGTGAGCATGAGACTTTACTAGATTTTACAACTTCTCTCATGCTCAGGACAGAATGAATGGAGGGCCATAAAAAGTAAGCGAAAGCAACTGAAAGAAATCCACAATTACTACCCACAATATGAATTTTTTTAGGATTACAGTTTGTCTTTTAAAAGTAATCCACATTATATTTTCAAAATCAGCATATTCATGTATTACTTATATTCAGTTACTGTACACATTTCCTTCAGTATTCCTTTCACTGAAGTTAGTGGCAGACTGGTTGGCCAGTGATGCCACATCCATCAGTAGTTGTCATTCCACAGCAGTGAACTATGGAAGAACCACATCACTAGCTCTTGCACAGTAGCTTAAACAAAGCTGTTCCACAGCTGGGGCAGCTGCAGAATTAAGGTGATCAGAAGTACTTTTATGTTTGAACACATGCGTGGATGGAAACAGAAAATAAAGGAGATATGTAGACAGAGAACAGGAAACAAATGAAGAGAAAGAGAGGAACAAAAAAAGTAAGATTATTTTAATATAATCAAATGATTATCAGTGGGGCCAACAAAATTTGTCTCTAGGTAACCATAAGACTAATATGCAATACAAATTTATTTTACTTGATATAAGTAATCAAAAACAAAATATGACATAGGAGAAAAGCTGCACTAAAACAGATTTTTTGTAAACAGGAATGAGTCCACTCTCTCAAATGCACTTCCTGGACCCTCTGACAGTGCATGACACTTGCCCTCACTCATCTCCACTCATATTGTTACGGTCTTGGGAGAAATACTGACACTACACATGATTTTACTGTAGCTACCACGGTAATTCACAAACAAGGCATTTTAATCCTACTTGTTGGATACTAAAGTTCAGTGCTGTTAGGTAAGTAACTAACAAAATTTAGAAAATCCTTTAAGTAGATTAACCAATATACTATTTGTACAAGTGTCTCTTACTTGTTCCAATGTGTCTTTGAATTTCGGTACAAGGATGGAAACATGATGGGCAAAATCTTTGCAGCATTGTCACTGATTAAACTCATAATATACTCATTATTCCAGTAGTATAGTGCTCGTTCTGCCACCTGAAAGACATGAAGGTAACCACATTATTCACCTTGCAGTTAGCATTTACACACCATAAAGTATGCTAAACAGAACTAAAATTAGGAAATAAAACAGCTTAAGTATCAAAATATTTTAAAAATTACTGTCGAGAAATTCAAAGTTTTGGTTTACTTTTCCCTCTGGCTCAGAAGTAGGGATGTACAGATCAGTTAAAACAGTTAAATGATTAAAATTATATTGTCTTAACTGATTAACTGAGATTGCTTCAGCAATCTGGCAAAGGGCAGCTAGAGCAGAGGTCCCACTGGCCACACACGGCGAGGACTGCTCCAGGCTGGCCTACCCACCATGGACAAGGCTGGGGTTTTCCAGGGCAGACATGGCTGTGACCCCACCTGCCTGCTGAAGCCAGAGGTTTGGGCAAGGCCTAATGCTTACAGGTTAACTAGGGTTACCCTTCTACATCATTCAAATTGTATGTTTTATAAAAATACAGCTATACATTATTCTTAAGAAACACATATCCTCCATTTCATCTATGATATAGAAATATTCACAGTATTTTAAATAGCATCTTTGTGATCTGTGGGTGTCAAGATGGAAGTGATACTCTCCTTCAATTTAAAAAAAAACAGGTTCTCAATTAAGAAAGTGGGTGCCAGTTTGTGATTTCTCTAGTAGTACTGCTGCACAGCTAAAAAATCCATAACTGCTGTGATCCAAGGAAACTAGCAGAAGGCCCAGAGGTACATAGGGATATAGGGATCCTATGGGTTTACTGAAGAATGCCATGTAAGGTCTCTAATTAAAGCTTGTTTCATGATATTAATCAATCATTAAGAAGTGTATACAGAACACACATGAAGACTTACATATACCAGGGCAACCTCACACAATTAACTCAAAAAATTAACTTATTACATAATACTTAAACGGTTTTAATTGCACTGCTAAAAACAGAATATCATCTGAAATTTATTAAATATTTGTGGATGTTTTTCCACATGTTCATATATATTGATTTTAATTACAACATGGAATACAAAGAATAAGTACTCACTTCATATTATTTTAAATTACAAATATTTGCACTATACAAATGCTGAAGGATTTTGTTTCAATTCAACTCATACAAGTACTGTACAGCAATCTCTTTATCGTGAAAGATTTTTTATTGCATAAGTACATTCAAAAAACAAAAACATGATAAACTTTACTGCCAAAACATCCATACTTCCTGTTCAACATCTGACTCAGATGATGAAAATTAACATGTATTGGTCCCTATTGCTGTTGAGCATTATCTAGCAGAATCTGTCATCAGCGTGTATTCACGTCTTCTGGAATGGAGTGTGAAGCATGAAAGGACATATGAATCTTTGTCATATCTAGACCATAAACTATCTTTTGACACCAGCTATAATAGTGCCAGGCGAATACCTGTTCTCACTTTCAGATGACATTGTAAATAAGAAGTGGGCAGCTTTAAGTCCTGCAAACAAACAAATTTGTTTACCTGACTGGTTGAACAAGAAATAGGACTGAGTGGACTCTAGTGTTTTACATTGTTTTATTTTTGAACATAATTCTGTACTTGTAACTTTAACTCATGACAAAGAACTTGCACTACAGTACTTGTATTAAGTAAATTGAAAAAACACTTGTTTTTACAATGCAAACATTTGTAATAAAAATAAAGTGAGCACTGTACACTTCACATTTTGTGTTGTTACTGAAATCAATATATAGGTTGAACCTCTCTAGTCCAGCACCCTCAGGATCTGATCAATGCCGAATGAGAGAATTTGCCAGACCGAAGGAAATCAATATTGTCTTGCAGAATTACCAGATAACAGTAAATAACTGAGATAAAAAAAAAATCACTGAAACATAGCTCTGCACTATGCCGTTTATTTATCAAGCCTTGCACTTTGTTACATATGGATCTTCAGTCAGATCAATTCAATAGAGGTTATGACTGTGGATATATCAGTCAAAATGACAAAAGGGAGGTTATACCTAAGAAATCAGTTTGTTTTTTCATGTTGATAATATTACACAGCAAATTTTCAGACATAGTCTATGTCTACGTTAGCACTTTTGTCAGTTGACTGGGAAAAAAGTACCCTCCTGACTGACACAATTTTCTCCATGAAAGTGCTGGTGAAGACAGCATTATGTCAGCAATAGATACTCTCCCAGTGAAGCAGTTACCGCTGTTTGTTTAGGGTAGTTTAATTATGCTGATGGACAAGCTCTCTCCAGTTGGCAGAAGTGCAGCTACAGGCAAGACATCACAGCATTACAACTGCAGAGGTATAGCTGTGTCGATGAAAGGTCTGTAGTACAGTTATAGCCTTTCATGGTCTTTCCTATCTGAGAAGTATTTTTCAGGGAATTCGCCTTTTAAAAAATTGGACAGAACGAAGTGCATCGTGAACAAAATGTCAACCCACGGAGGAAAAAGGAGACAACTTCTGAGTTTCATGTGCTAGATAAGAAAGCCAAGTCAGAACTTTAAGTAAGTATAATCTTTTTCTCTAGTGAAATGTTTCTTAAAATTATGTTCTGCGGAACATTGGTGTTCTGTGAACAACTCACAAGTGTGTCACGAGTGTCTGATGCTTTTTTGATATCATATACTGACTGTATGTATTTTCTGTTACTAAAACCAGATACAATGTTACTTCTTCATTGCTGTGACACTGAATTAAATTGATTCATTTTGTTTTTGCTGTATATGTTCCTTTTTTTTTTTTTTTTTTTTTTTTTTTTTTTTTTTTAAAAGAAAATTTTCATAGACATTCCACATAAAAATTATTATTGTTTGGTGCTCTGTGATCTCAAATAGTTTAAGAAACACTGCTTTAGTGGACTTTGTAAAAAATAAAATTCCAGAATAGTTATATTAAAAGCAGAGCCAGATCTTAAGCTGACTTGAACTATATCTCTCCAAGCATGATGGCCCTAACAGTCAGACACACGAAAGAAGCTAGCATGCTGACCTCTTGGAAAGAGACTCTGAGGGAAACATTTAAAAAGAAAAGGTTGCTCTGTAACTGAGTACACAAGCCTTACCGCAAAAGGGTTAGAAAGCAATACTAGCCCACATAACCCCACCACTCCAGACTTGCAGAGCATTCTCTGACTTCAGGAGTGTGCTAAAATTAGCTCAGAAGCCCAGGCAAAGGTTAGTGAGCAGCTTGCAGAAGAGAGGAATACTTCTCCAGGAAACAAGAAAAGAGAGTGAGCCCAAGAGGGAACCACAAAAGTACATATGGACATATCTTCCACAAGCAGAATATTCTTTAACCACCACCTACTTTAATGTTGAGTAGTAACAAAGAGAAAGCCATGCTAGTCTATATACTATCAAAACAAAAAAGCAGTTAAGTAGCACTTTAAAGACTAACAAAATAATTTATTAGGTGAGCTTTCATGGGACAGGCCCACTTCTTCAGACCATAGCCATACGAGAACAGACTCAATATTTAAGGCATAGAGAATCAAAAATAGTAGTCAAGGTTGACAAATCAGAAAAATATTATCAAGGTGAGCAAATCAGAGAGTAGGGGGGTGGGGGTGGGGAGGGGGAGTCAAGAATCAGATTAAGCCAAGTTTGCAAAAGAGCCCCTATAATGACCCAGAAAATTTGTATCCTGGTTCAAACCATGTGTTAATGTGTCGAATTTGTGTATATATATATATATATATATATATATATATATATATATATATATTATCTATGCCATAAATACTGCGTCTATTCTGGTATGGCTGTGGTCTTAAGAAGTGGGTCTGTCCCACGAAAGCTCACCTAATAAATTATTATGTTAGTCTTTAAAGTGCTACTTGACTGCTTTTTTGTTTTGACATCTACTTCAGGAATCTGTAAGTCTAGCAGGGCTCTGCTGCTTTGGACTCTTTGGTGGTAGCGATTGCTTGCACTGTAGGGGCTATCCCTCAAATGAAGGGATCTATAAAGAAACAATAGCCCAGGAAAGCAACTTAGACTCACTGCAGGGAGGACCCTGCCAATGTCACTTCCCATATGACCTGAGTGAATGATGGAGAAGCAACCTCCAGGTTCCCCTGCCACACTCCCTTGTCCCCTGAGGGTCTAGACCTCAAGGTGGAAAGCTGAAGAGCCACAGCTTATGGTCATGAACAGGTAGATACCTTTACTGCTCTGACAGAGAGGTAAGGGGAAGAAAATTGGGTGCAATAAACACTAAGTTGCCTGGCCATCTAAGCTCCCTATCATGGGACACCCAAGTGTGCACTGCTTTTTTCAGCATTTTTAACACAGCAAAATTAGTTATTTTAAAGAAATTTAATGTATTACATATACGATCAATTCACTAACAAATGTAAACATTCTAAACTGAAGATCTGGTTTTATAATTTCCTAGAAGTACAGACCTGGAAGTGTGGACTGGACACACATTTGGCTAGTTGTCTGAAAAGAGGCTCCATAACTTTTACAAATTCAGATGGTTCAATGACATCTAAAATTTCCTCTAGTTCATTTAAAAACATGACTTCTTTTGGACTGTGAGTCTTTGGCCAATATTTGAGTAGTGCCATCACCACCTGTACAAACATATTTGCAGGAAAAAAGTTAATAGAATTGTCATAGCTACATTTTAAATATCTGACTTCTATTTTTGCACTAAAATGGATTTTTTAGAGGAACTGGCATCATCAACAAGTACTTTTTTAAATCATATTAACAATGTATAAGAGTTAGTATGTCTACTTACCTTGCATAGTAACTGGAGTTTTTTTTTTAAATGTTTGATCCCTATGTATATTTCACTCAAGATGTGCATGAGTGCCACACGCCTGAAACCTAAGGTTTTCTTTTGCCAGCAGTGTCTGTTTGTCTATGGCTGAACCCTTGTTCTCCTCATGCTCAAAACCAAGGATTTGAGGGGTGGTGCAGACTGCTTCTAATGGCTTCACTACAGCAAATAATAAGCTTAAGCTGAAGATCCAAAAGAGGGAGGAGGAAACACAGACAGATCTCATTTTCTATGACACCGGTCGGTGAGCAGCTAAACAAATCCTTGATTGGCTAAGCTGATTAGAGATTTCATATAAAAATTTGCCAACTGTGGTTATTAGACATTTTTTTTGGTACTACATTTTTCCTATAATATTTGGATACACTGACTCTTGAAGCATCGGAGAGCCTGGCCCCTACAATGGTTTGCTGCTAGGACAATCTGTCTTCAAGTAGAATTTTCAGATCACTGGAAGATACACTTCATGACTTCATGCTGGCTTTAAAGATGCCTTTATAGAGCTTATCCCAACCATAAACAGAGTGCTTCCCAGGAGCAAGCCGGCCCTAGAAGATGATCTTTGGTATCCATGTATCATTCATTCTCCTAACGTGACCAGTCCAGCAAAAATGTTTGTTCATAAGCACTGGCACAACTTGAGTAACTTCAGTTACCTTGAGCTCAGATACTCTCCTGGCCTAAATTATAGCCACTAGGAATCCCACCTTCCAAGAATTGCAAGGGACAAAGCATACTGCCAGGGTCTCAAGGGGTGGGTTCCTCAGACTTGAGAGCACCAGGCTTGAGATTCCATGAGGGAAAATAGCTATCTAGCCCTTTGTGAAAGCAGCCAACCATGGGGTTAGTGAACACTAACTAACTGAACTGGGTTCGAAAGCTGAAATAGCAGCCAGGTACATCTTTAATGACAATACCATCAGGCCTTGGCGTTTAAGGTGAAGTATATAGTCCAGGATGAAGGGGATCAATGACTGCAATGAAGGAATGCCTTTCTGTAGAGTTCAAATTAAGAACCTCTTCCACTGAGCTAGGTAAGTGGTATAAAATTATACCTAAAGGTTAAGGGATGGACTGTTGCCACAGCACAAGTCACTGAATCCACTAAGTCCAAGGCCCATAGGAATGTTTTCACATAAGTCTTGCCCTCCTCCAGGATGACTGCATCTCTGAGCAGGATTCTGCTGATAGCAGCTCCTGGAATTGTAGCTAAAGTGGTTCAGGACCACCTACTGCTTGGTTACTGAAAGCAGGAGATCCCTGATAGAATATACCTTCCTACCACAGAGATACAGCTTCTTCACTTCTTTGGACTTGGGGATTAGCCCTGTCTGTCCCTGTCTCTTCTTCCTGGTTGGCCACCTCTATCACCAGAGTATTTGATTGAGGGTGGGTAAACAAGTTCTTATGCCTCTTGGATGGCACTAAATATTTATGTTCCACCTCTTTTGCCATGTGAGAAGAGAGGCAGGTGTGTGCCACAATGTTACTCTAATTTTTTTATTTAATTTTGTTATGTGCACAGAGGCATGTATGGATGTGCATCACCAATAGACACACATACTGATGGCTGTAGGTGCTCTAATAATCAGCTGGGTGGCATCTGCATCTCTTCTGGGTGGATGCCTAAATGCTCAGTTTACAGGGAATACTGGTGTTTTGAATAGTTTTCATGAGGGGAAAAAGGCACCCTGGAAGCGCACTCAGGGAAAAAATATGTCCACCATAGGGTCTGTCTCCTTCAATATCTCCTCTACCTTGCACTTGAAGAGGTCTTTAGCACAAAGGAAAAGTGTTGCTCAGGGTCCCTGGGACTTGAGTTCTTCCTCAGCACTGTGGTCTCTTTTATCAAGGCCAGCATGTTTCACACTAAACTACTGGGCTCAGATGTCAACTGAGCTAGCTGTGGACAGACAGCTAACTCCAGAGAGGAGTTGAGTGGATCACCCTCTTTGGCAAAGGCTTCGAACAGGACCTATATGGCTTGAGTTCCTGAGATTGAGGCATGCCCCAAAGATATTCTTACCAATAAACTAGGCAAATACCACTTAGATGGGGCTACTATAAGGAGGGTACAAAACTGGCTGTATAACCGTACTCAGAAAGTAGTTATTAATGGTTCTCAGTCCTCCTGGAAAGATATAATAAGTGGGGTTCCACAGGGGGTCTGTTTTGGGACCGGTTCTGTTCAATTGGCATAGAAAGTACACTTATTAAGTTTGCAGATGATGCCAGGCTGGGAGAGGCTGCAACTGTTTTGGAGGATAGGGTCATAATTCAAAATGATCTGGACAAATTGGAGAAACAGTTTGAGGTAAACAGGATGAAGTTTAATAAAGACAAATGCAAAGTGCTCCACTTAGGAAGGAACAATCAGTTTCACACATACAGAATGGGAAGTGACTGTCTAGGAACAAGCATGGCAGAAAGGGATCTAGGGGTGATCATGGACCATGAGCTAAGTATGAGTCAACAGTGTGATGCTGTTGCAAAAAAAGCAAACATGATTCTGGGATGCATTAACAGGTGTGTTGTGAGCAAGACATGAGAAGTCATACTTCCACTCTGTACTGCACTGGTTAGGCCTCAGTTGGAGCACTGTGTCCGGTTCTGGGCACCGCATTTCAAGAAAGATAAGGAGAAATTGTAAAGGGTCCAGAAGAGAGCAACAAGAATGATCAAAGGTCTAGAGAACATGACCTATGAAAGAAGGCTGAAAGAATTGGGCTCGTTTAGTTTGGAAAAGAGAAGATTAAGAGGGGACATCGTAGCGGTTTTCAGGTATCTAAAAGGGTGTCATAAGGAGGAGGGAGAAAACTTGTTCTTCCTGGCCTCTGAGGACAGAATAAGAAGCAATGGGCTTAAACTGCAGCAAGGGAAGTTTAGGTTGGATATTAGGAGAAAGTTCCTAACTGTCAGGGTGGTCAAACACTGGACTAAATTGCCTAGGGTGGTTGAGGAATCTCCATCTCTGGAGTTATTTAAGAACCGGTTAGATAGATGTCTATCAGGGATGTTCTAGACAGTACTTGGTCCTGCCATGAGGGCATGGGGCTGGACTCAATGACCTCTCAAGGTCCCTTCCAGTCCTAGCATTCTATGATTCTGTGATGTGAGGGGGGCAACATCTCCCCAACTGAAACTGATATCACTATACTCTATACACTAACTATGACATTTAACTATTTACAGGTAAACTGAATAAAAGTCTATGAGGGAAACGCTTGCTGTTTGCAAGAGAGATGCTTTTTCAATGATTGTCACTGGCAGTAAGAAGGAACTGAAGAGGTGACAGGTTGGTGGGAACCTATAAACATCATCATGAAGGCATGACTGCATCCAACCCAAAGGTTACTGTTAGCGGCAAAGCACGCACCCCTATTTAGAATCAACATGAACGATCACTGAAAGAAGGATCTATTTGCTTACCATAACCATGATTATAACTAGAGGAAAGATTTTATTTCTTTTGAGTGAGTTCAATCATCATTTTATTCTACTTCTCCAGCACATATATCAATCATATCAGGTGATCAAAATGCTAAGCTTTCTAAAGTGATACGCATTCTTGTCAGATATATTTATTGATTAATCAATTGTTCTAGATATGTTAATTTTTACCTAATGGACATTGGCTCAGAAAAGTAAAAATTACTTACTTTACCATTATTGGGAAAAAAACCAACTATATCATCTAAGCAAGCAGTTCGTTACAGGGTTCATCCAAACTATTTTTAAAAAACATTCTTGAATGATTTTTAGTTATAACAAACATTATTGACAGTGCAAATCAAACTGTTATTAATGCTTCAAAATGCATTAATGTGATAAAACAGCAAAATAAACTTACTGGTTCTGTAAGCGTGCTATCTTTTTCTAAAAATTGCACTACACAGTATGCCAGCTAAACAAAAAAAGAGAAAGCGAATATTACTACACATTGTTAAACAAAAAGTATTTGAATTCAAGCATACGCCACCAACCATTTTGTTAACATTAACATTTCAGAATATTTCCAAATTCAGGGCAAAACCATCTCCAATTACTATATGTAGTAAAAATACTTGAGTAATTTCTACTTCTGTATTTTCAGACAATTTAAACAGCAATATCTCATCATACTTTCAAACAATTGGTATTCTGAGTTACAGTAGATCTTTAACAATATTTTACCTTACTAACATCCCACTACTATTTTCATATTCTTTTCTGACAGCTTATGAAGATAGTCACATGATTGTTCAAAAATTAAGCTCTTCCATACAGTTTCTTGAAAAAAAGAGCCATAACACCTTTATAATCTCAAACTATCATCTTTACTGTAATTATCTCTTCCCCTGACCACTCTGGATCTGTAACTGAATGTGCTATGTTTCCACTTATCAGAAAACATGGAAGTAAAAAAACTGGGTCTTTCAGAAGAGCCAACACCTCTCCTATACAACCAGTTATGGTTCTTTCTACAAAAAACATAAAACCCTAAATAAATAAGGGGAGGAGAGTAGTATCAAGATGAGGGAAGTGAAAACTGATAAATATACCAATAAATAAATCTTTCTTGCTACAGGTCTTCTTTATCAACTCCCCTCCCCCCACCACAAATAATGAATCAGAGAGCACATATGTGGTAACAAGTGCCAACTTGGAAAAGAGTCTTTCCCTAGATTGCTGCTTAAAAAATACTCTGTCCAAACGTGACCTCTTTCTCTGATTGAGTTTATATTAACAACCAAATACTATAAGTACTGTAGGCCACAGAGCAGCTCTACAGATCTTTTGGACAGATGCATCACTACTCTCTAGTCAAGACACCTTATAGGCCTTGCTAAAATGCTCTGCTATTTCCTCCGTAGAAGTTATCTAGTCATCCTGTAAATTTGGTAAAAGCCAGCTTCTAGTACTAAATGTTAGAGGCTCTCTTTCCTTTGTTAGGACCCATAGCAATAACTGCTGTCAAACAATAAAATTTTTAGTGCACTGCAAATAAAAATTCTGCAAGTGTCCAAAGCATGAAGTTTTGTTTTCACAAAGATCTTGGCTTAGTGGGGAAAAGCTTATTAATATGCGCACCTCAGAGTTAGGTTAGGAACAAACACATAGTGTCTAGGAAAACAGTACATAAAGAGCATCAAAGAGATGAACTCATCAACTCTCCTAGCAATTTCACCAATTAAAAGGGTGCTTTCACCAAGGAGGAGGACACAAAAGATTGCAGCAGTTAAAACCCACAGGGATTTATCACAACTTGAAGAAAAATAAATACAATCTATCGGTGAAACTTTCTGACATTTCCATCCAATGGAAAAGCTCAATGCTTCTGAAAGCAGAATCAAACTTTCAGTGTGTTCTGTTGCAGTGTACAAGAAGCCTCTTGAGTGGTTGATTTCAAGCCTGCAACCTCAGAGGTGAGGTTTGACAACCGGAAGAACTTGAAGAACTCTTCTACCATGCAGGCCAACGGACCGCAGGTATATGAGCCTAAATCACAAATGAGGTTGTTTTCTGTACTCCAAAAAAACAAAACAAAACAAAAACCAACCAACCAACCACCAACTATACAGCTGATGCAATGAGAAGGTGGTCTTCTAATCAAACAAAATGTTTCCAATTTGTTAGAATGAAAATGATCAATTTTAATTAAGTCACTCAAAAAGGATGCTTGGAAAACAAAGGGTTGGGAAACAAGGAGAGTGGGGGGGCAGGTGGAACAATCAGTTGAAGCAGCATGTTGTGAAGAAGAGCCCTGATAGTACCTTTCATTTAAAACAAACACACACACAAGGCATACATTCCAGATGGTGACTAAAAAGGGTCTATGATACGTTTCTGTGGTGTCCTCTGTAGGCATTGAGTGCTAAAAAGAACCTTCCTATCTGACCCAGGCAGATGAGAGGCAGAGACTGATATCTTCTTGCTACTGAAGAACAACTGTTGGCAGTTTAAAGTCTCCTTTGCTGAGAGCCGAATATAGGAAGATCAACAGAGTTTGAAGCCCCAAAGACTGATGAAGCTTGGCCTACACTAGACTTTACAGCTGACCACAGATACACAATTTAGCTACGGCAGTTGCATAGCTAGAATCAATGTATCTGCAGTTGACCGTAAGGTCTGTTTTCACTGAGGGAGATTAACAGCTCCCATTAGCTTCCCTTACCCCTCACAAGAGGAGGAATGCAGGGGGTCTACTGCCGAACCCAGATTGATCAACTCTGCACACTTTTACCAGATGCATGAAATCGAACTCCAGAAGATCAATCCTGAACTCCTGGTAAGTAGACATATACCCTTAAAGAAAAAAGACAGGGACAGACTCTTGCCTTCAACTGGGACCTTGGTCATACATGACAGGAGCAGAGTGGGGGATTACAAAGGAAAAGGTTGATGTTACAGTGCATCCTGCCAAAGACATCGAACAACTGGGAAACCTCAGTGCCTCCCCATCGGTGGAATGGGGAGGAGGCCTGGAAATGAATGTTTTGCCTATACAAGTTCCATCTTGGCCCCGAAAATATCTGCTTGAGATTTTTTCCTGTCTCCTTATATTTTAGGGGGAAAGGGGACAAGGAGGAGAGAAAAGGAGGAGATGAAGAGGACAAATGAAGTAAATGGCTCAGTCAGAGAATCTGTGCTCCCTGGAAATAAGGATGAAGAGGGAAAGGAAGGTCATGACTAAATTATCATCTTTATCAGTACAATATTTCCACAGTGCAAGCAATTTGTTTGAATTAGACCCACTGGATCATATGAGTTGGGTGTCTCTTCCTATAAAAAATTGTCAATTTACAGTACTTCTCAATGTTTACCTGGAGCACTCTGAATTCTCTGGGAACTAGGTTGTATCTGGAGAAAAGAAATACTCTCTTTTTTTCCTTGCTTCCTGCTGTCTCTAGTTCACCCAAGAACATGAAGAAGAGAAGCCAAATGAAATTTTAAACATTTTATATATGTGTGGGAAGGAAGAGAAAAAAATCACATATCTGAAGGTAAAGAATTAAATTCGTTAAAAGAAATCAAGAAAAAGTAAACCCTAGACTGTATTACCTTCCAAAATTATACTTAAAAGTTAAGGGATGAGTTTTGGTGGTTTTATCCTTATCTTTGTTAGTATCATGGTTCTGTAAAATAAACAATGCGTCAAAATGGTACTTTTGATCATAATCCAGCATTCAAGTAATGCCAGAACTTAGTTATCATGGATGCAAAGAATGAAATAGGATTGGTTTACAGGCGCTATGAGAGTTCCCCACAGAACTCCTAATGAACTTCAGGTCTTGACTCCAACACCCTATTCTGTCACAAGATCAATGAAATACATGAAGGATTTGCAAGAAATGGCAAAGCAGCACGGACTTGCAACAAATAGCAAAGCATGGATTTACTGTAAATTCCTTATTTTTAGCTTTCTTCATATCCCTGATAAACAGCTGATCCTCTTTTTTTGCTTCATTCCAACTAGATAATCTTCTGTTCATAATCAAAATAGTGAGTTGCATGCCTCAACATCTTTCCCCAAATGATTCCTGAACAAAAGACTTGTGACAGAAGCAGCAGCAAGTTAAAGGCTAGCTGCATTGATGCCAAAAGTCTTGCTTTGTGTTCCAACAGATGCATGAATGAGAAAATTACCAGCTGATAATTTCCACTCTTAAAAGCTGCTCTCTGAATTTGTTACTCATGGGTTAATGCACTCCCTCCCAACCATCAGAGTATCACCTTCCCACTAAAGGATGTCTTTGCACAGGAGTAGTAATTTGCTTATCTTCCACAATTTAGATACGTACACTTTCTTCCTGTGCCTCTAGGGACTTCTGTAAATAGTTTTGCTAATGTCTAGCATGCCAAATGGGTCGGGTAGTTATATCTTGCTTGATACTAACTTGAGACTTGATAACACCTTGCCATTTTGGACAGAGATGAACAGGGTACATGGTGAATACCTTAGATATATCCTTAGAGCTCTAGTAATTAAGTATTTTAATCCCCTGATTTTCACCTCTCATTCACTTACAATATTAGTTATTGTCTTGAAGAGGACATGCTTGCTTGTACCTTTCTGGGACTCCATTCATTTGCACAGCTTTCTCCTGCCACAACACCCACTTCTGACTCAGTAGGAGCCCCACTTCCTTCTCTAGGGAACTATTTTAGTATCCTGGGGTGAGGGTGGGCAAAAGGAGTGAGAAGGAATGGCTCTGGATCTTGAGATTTTTCCCTCCCTCCAGTCCAAGACCTTCATGGAGCCAACTCTGAGTTGTGGACAGATAGCTTCCTCCTTACACTTTTCTCTCCACAGGATCAAAACCTCTTGATCGGGCACAATTCACTCTTTGTAGAACTTGTAAGTGTTGCCTTTAAAAGGGAATGCTGCTTAGATTTAAGCCAGGTGTTTGCAGGACAGCTTTCCTATACCTGAATGAAGGAAAAGCAGTCCATTAGGAAGGCACTGCTGCAGATCTAGGTAGCTGAAACCACAATACCACTATTTACTTCATCCAGGGGAACATGAGAAAGAGTAAGGCATGACTACATAGATGCAAATAAAAGGTTTTTAAAACAAAATGCTTCGGAGAAACTTAAACCACAAACTTGTTCCACTGCCAGAGGCAGAAAAGGTGGAAGCACTAGACTGTCTCCAAATTCCACAGGTGGGGACATTACCCCACGAGCAATGAATGAGAGAAGCTGCGTAACAGAAAGAACGTGTGTTCTCATGCCACAGCTGTGGTTGAGGAAAGATTTTTTTTCTTCGCTACATCTGCTTAATTTAAAACCAGCAGAACTATTCTAAACTATGGGGAGCCTGTTTAAAATGATCTCAGTGACAAAAGTCAAGTGTTTCTGACCGCAAGAAACTGACTATTTCAGTATTTTCCAGACAAGACACACGTGGAGCTCTCTGAAATCTTCTCTGGGAATCACGTCAGACCAAAAGAGAACAAACACTAAGATTTTCCATTAGTGTTGATCCATTACTGCTTTCTAAGTTTCAGAGTATCCTTAGCAATCAATCACCTGTCCAAAAGCTTACCAGGAGATAGACCCTGACTGGATCAATCTTGTGGGGTTTGTTTTCAGGCACCTAGCGAGGATGCACAAACTCAAACTATCAGAGCTCGACAATAAACTACTGTACTCCTCCTTATCATGAGGAGTAAGGGAAGTCAATGGGAGTGTTTCTCCCAGTGACTTCCCTCAGTAAAAGTGGCCAGGAAAAAAAATCGATCCTAGGTAAGTCGATCCCAGCTATGCGAATATTGTAGCTGGAATTGCATACCTAGGATTCACTTTCAGGTCTAGTGTAAACCTATCCAAAAAGGGTGGTTAAGGCCTTTGTTCAAAAACTCTTACTGGTTACCTCCCATTTTTAGAAAAATTAGAGAATGAGGTACTGGCCAGCTTCACTCATTTTTCATCCCTATTAACAGAGGTATGGAATAGAAACTATAATGATTGATGGTGGTCGATTTCCTTTACTGAAAGTAAGGTGTTCACGCCTATTTTATTAGATCCCAATTTTTGATACCATTTACAATAAAATATTGATTTGCTTATGGGATTCTCTTGGAGACTGAGAAAGGTATTGCTTTTTCTCCTCTGAAGGCCTTCATTCATTGGGGTTTTACAAGGCTCCATAATCACCCCTTGATAATATCTATATGACCCATAAGAAAGAGAATTTCAACAACAGTGTTATCAATATGTTAACTATAAATTTACTTTCCACTGATTCAAACTTCTACACTAATTATTTTCCTCAGACTAGTATCTGGATTAAAAACTGGCTGCCATTCTTCCTGATTTACAAAGAAATAGTGTATGTTCACAGGAAAAAGCATTTATTTGATGGGGCTGAGACTATCTTTATAATCTATTGATGTGATAACCTTAATTTAGTTAAAATGATTTGCAGCCTCAAGATCCTCTTACTGCTCTTGGATTCCTAACCAAAAATGGCACTTTGTGCTCGGCAGTACCCTGGACCCCAACCACCTGACAAGGCCTGCCTTGTGGTTTCTCCAGTATACTGGAAATTTTGTGGCAGCATCACATAAATTCAAAATCTGAGATTTACTATGATGAAAGTATTAAAATGAGTAATATAATCAAATACATCTCATGTACATTTCTTAATATATTTTTATCTGTTTTAATATTGATTTGTATTTTACATTGCTCATTAATTTTCAATTTGCTACAGATAAAACAGTTACTTACCTCTTGTATTTGTTGTTCTTTGAAAGGTTTTACTCTTGTACATTCCAATAGGTGTGTGCATGGCTGCTCTTCACCTCAGCAATTCCTATTGGGCCAGCTGTGGAACCCACTGGAGTGGCACTGGCATGCTGGTACATATGTACCACAACCAGCCCTCAACCCCTGCAATTCCCTCTAGCCTGAATTCTGAAAGGGGAGGCAGGTGGGATTCGGAAAGAACATGAGCAACACCTCTTGAACAACAGTTGTGAGAGGTAACTATTTTTTCTTTAAGTGATTGCTCATGTCCACTTCAGTAGGTGACTTACAGTAGTCCCAGCAGAGGTTCTGGAATTTAAGAGCTCACCATCTGCAGGAATGCTCTACTGAAGGCTACATTGTCTCTGGCCTGGTGCATGATGGTGTAGTGATCCACAAAGGTGTGAACTGAGGTCCACATCGTGGTCCTGCAAACGTCCTGCACCAGAACCTGTACAATGAATGCTGGGGTGGCACCTTTGCCAGCTCATAGCATGTCTGTATACACAATGTGATCCATGACAACATACTTTGTGAAGATGCAGGTTGCCCCTTGAGCTTTTCCACAATGGCAGTAAAAAGTTGTTGTGACTTACAAAAGGGCTTTGTATGGTCAATATAGAAAGCTAGCAGGTATCTAACACCGAGGGAGTGCAGCACACATTATTACTAGGATAGGGTTTTGGAAAGAAAACCGATAGAAAAATGTCCTGATTGATATGAAACTTGGATACCACCTTGGGAAGAAAGGCCAGGTGGGAATGCAACTGCACTTTGCCTTTAGAGAAAACAGGGTATGGGGGCTCTGACATAAGGGCCCTACACGTTGACACCTTTCTGGATGAGCTAGTAGCAACCAGAAATGCTGTTTTTCATGAGAAACAGGACAGTGGCCAGGAGGTTCACACAAGGGGGCCCCCCATCAGTTTGTGGAGTATCAAGGTCCCATTGTGGTATCGGGCCAGGGACTTGAGTCTAAAGTCTTTAAATATCTGGTCACCATAGGGTTGGGGCACACTGATCTTTCCCCCACCCCAGGGTGGAACGCCAAAATAGTAGCCAGTTGAACTTTCACTGAGGATGCTGCCAAGCCTTGGTCCTTAAGATCAATCAAATAATCTAAAATGACCTGGATCGAAGACTGCATCGGCTGAGCGCCTTGCCGCGAGGACCAAATGGAGAACTGCTTTCACTTAGCCACATAAGTGGCTTGAGTGGATGGTTTCCTGCTTCCCGTAAGCACCTCCATCACCTGTTCTAAACACTGCATTTCTATGGGATTCAACCATGGAGCTTTCACATTGTCAAATGGAGAGAGACTCCAGGTTGGGGTGATAGTCTCCTGTGCTCCTGGATTAGATCTGGATACACTGGGAGGACTATGGGAGTGGCTACACATAGGTTTAGCAATACCTTGAACCAAAGCTGCCGAGGCCAGGCTGGGGCTATCAGTATGACTAAGGCCTTGACCAGCATCTGTGTATTAATGGGAAAGGTGGTGAGCCCATGACATTTGAAACACGTCTGCCACCAAACCCAGACTGTGCTTCAAGAATGAGCAGAATCTCTGATATTTGCGTTTGATCCACGTGGCAAAGGTTTATGTGGAGAAGACCCCAGTTCTACAAAACTGAGCATATTACATCTCAGTGATCACTTGTGCATGAAAAAGGATAAAGAGAGGACATTTTCCAGTCCATTCCGAACCCCCCAGGAGATAAGACACTTGAAGGTGAACGGCATTGCTTATGCCATATTTCCCCTTATGTCCTGGGCTTCCCTGCAAAATATGGAAGAACGTGCCACACCCTGCTAGTTCATGTATTGTCCACAATGACCACTATCCAGGTCTCTTGCAAATGTTGCCAGAATGCCTGTCACACAAGTCTCTCAGCCCTGAGCTCTTTCAGGTTGACATGAAGTTCCAGCTCTTGCTGGAACCACAGCCCCTGAGCTTGCAAATTGTCCAGATGGGCCTTCCAACTGAGTGCTGAGGTGTCCGTCATCAGGGTCATTATTGGTTGGGGTATGGTAAAGGGTACCCCTGCACAAACCATGATGCCTTGCAGCCACCACAAGAGGGCAGAGGACCTCTGATGGAACAATCAGAACTACATCTAAGGGGTCCTTCTCCAAGATCCAAGAAGGGGATTATGGAAGCTAGGGAGACCATGCAAAACTGCTTCTGTATTATGAAGGAACTGAGGTAATGCAGATCCAGGATAGGGCATAGTCCTCTGTTGGCCTTTGGGATAAGAAAATAGGGGAAGTAAAACCCCCTTCCCCAAAATTCCTGGGGGACCTCCTCTACTGCTCCTTCAGAGAAGAGCAACTGCACTTCCTAAAATAAGAGCTGTTTGGGGGTGGGGGGGGGGGGTGTCCCTGAAGAGGGACTGGGACGGGAAGATGTGAGGGAAGAAACCTGGATAGCGTATCCCAACTCTACCACGCTGAGGACCAAGTGGTCCGAGTTGACTTGGCACCACACATGGTGCACAAAAGAAAGATTACAGCTTAGTAGGACTGGTAACATGCCCCCAGGGCACACCTTCAAAAGCCTGGTTTGGGGCCCTATTGCTGATTGGGCAGGCCTCGGCTCCATCGAGCAGCAGACCTTGAGTGGTGGTTTTTGCCATTTATACTCCGAGCCTGTTATTGTTATTATCCTGCTTCTGCTGACTAGGATAGTATCTAGGGAGAGGCAGAGGTCTGAACTGTCTCCTTTGTGATGCCAGGGTATGGATGCTAAGGACTTCAGTGTAGCACACAAATCCTTTAAGCTATGAAGCCTGGAGTCTGCATTGGACACAAACAGAAGTTGGCAGTCAGATGGGAGGTCCTGAATGCTGGTCTGCACCTCAGGAAAAATGTCAGATAACTGAAGTCAGTCATTTCTACACATGACCATTGCTGTGGCCATAGTGCGGGCTGTGGAGTGTGCAGCCTGCAGAGCTGCCTGAGAGATCATCTTGCTCTCCTTGATTAGGGCTCCAAACAACGGTTTTGAGGCTGAAGGGAGGTGGTCACAGAACTCTCCCCATGATCAAACAATTATTGAACGCACAGCAGCTCAACACCGCCTGCTGATTTCCACATGTAACTGAAGCCCCCCAGAAAAATATACCTTCTGCCCAAAGAGGTCCACCTTTTACTTCTCCTTACTTTTGGTGGTGGGGCCCAGCTGACCTTGGCGCTCCCTATGGTTGACTGCGTCAACCACTAAGGACCCAGGTTGTGAAATGTGTCTCTAGGGGTTCGTGGCCAGCTTGGGGACCCAAAATTGCATTTCTCAACCCCCTTGACTGTAGGTGGGATGGAGGTTGGCATCTGCCATGAGGTTTTTGTTGGGGCATTAATTGTTTCAATGAGGGGGCAAAGCCACTACTGAAGGACTATCTGCTGCCAAAATGTCTATCATTGGATCTGCCTGTTCCACTTCCTCTTGCACCTGCATGCTGAGAGAGTCTTTGCCAGCCTATGCAGAAGGTCCTTGAGGTTCATGGGTGGCAAAAATATGACTGAGGCCCCAGCTGCTGCCTCATCAGGGGAGGAGGACAAGGAGGCCCATGACAATGGGTCCTCTGCATCCTGTGCCTCCCCAGAGGAGGCCTGCATGCTGCTGCCCTGGGTGACTGGTTCTCTGGACAGAACCTCTAGCAGCAGCTGTACAAGATCAGTAGATGGGGCTGCCACCATGCAGGAGACCTCTGTAGCCAATGGGGAACCCCCAAGACCCAGAAACTAAAAAGTGTCCCTGGAGCTCTGACCCTGATGATGGGTCCAGAAGGGCCACTGCACATTGCCCTGTCAGTGTGGAGGCCAAGACTGTGTAGAGGTGGAGTGATGACCATCTCAGTGTTGTGAACAGTGCTAGGAATGGTGCCTGGAGCACCACCTATAGCTGTGACTATGCAAAACTGAAGATTCAGAGTCCAAAAAGTCCTTGGATGCCAACCACAGCAGTGCCAATGCTGAAGCCAATGTCCTCGGTGCCAGAGTGCAGTGCCGATGCAAAGTAAGCCCTTCAATAGCAGAGGGCTTCCCCCAGTGCTGAGGTGGGTGGACCACCATTGGCACAATGAGTATCGGTGCCTGCTGAGGTGTCAGCACTGGAGGCTGCAGAAGACTGGTGCCATACTCACAACAGACACTGAATGAACTGTCACTACAGGCCCTCCCAGTGCCATAGCAGTTGTCATGTTGGCCAGTGCATTGGGTAGGTGGCAGTGTTGGTGCTTCTGTTAGTGCCATCTCCATTTTTTGCAATATGGGTTAACTCAGCATCTGACACTCACTCAATTAAGTGACAAGCGGCCTCAAAGGTGTCTGGAGCTTAGGGCAAGTCCATCTCCTCCTCTAACTCCTGGACCACAGAGTCAATGGGCACCATACTCTGACTCCTTCTCAGGGCTGGAGTCGACAGCACCAGAGCACAGTGAAGGAGCCTGCCACAGTCTGAGTCCTTATACACCAACTAAGATGGATAGTGGTCCCTGTCCACCTTACTGAATGGCAATGAAGGTGCAATTGGTGTCATGCACTCATGCCCTGTAACCTAACAGGAGAGCAATGCAGGTACTTCATTGGTAACGAAGACTCACACAGACTGGTGCACAGGAAGTGGATGGTGCTGGGTCCAATGGTCAGAGTGCCTCCTCTGTTAAGAGCTGCTTGAGGTGAAAGTCTCCTTCTTTGCCCAGGGCTGAAAGCCCTGACAAATTTAGTACTTATCTGTTTGTTGCTTCTCTTCCAGACACTTAAGGAAGTCTTTGTCTGGGTTAACCTTGGCTTCCCACACGAATTGTGAGTCTTACACCCCAGGACACATGGCATGTGCTCCAGGCTGGAACATTGGGGTGGGGGCATTCCTAAACCAAAAATCTACAACTACTAAAACTGCTAAAAGCTACTAACTACTAACTGTAATTTTTGAACTATGAACAACAACTAAGAACTAAGTACAATAAAACTGGGGAGTGCACTTGCAAACGCAAGGGATAAGTGCTCCTTTGACTATCACTCTGGATAGAAAGAATGCAGTTGAGGGGGAGGACAGGCTGCTAGCATACATGCACTGGCATGCTACCGCCGCTCCAGGGGGCTCCATAGCCAGCCCAATGGGTACTAATGGGGTGAGAAGTCTCTGATGATCAGTGCACACACCTATCAGAATGGATACGAGCAATCACTCAAAGAATTCCGCATTAGCAATAAATAACTTCACTGAAAAACCGTACAGGGAAAGCTGGTGGATACAACAGCTAGGTAAGGGAAATGGAGCTCCCTTGTCACCTAGAATGGAGTAGAAGATGTATGAAAGCTTAACTGGTTCAGTACTCATTTAGATTTAGGGTCTCAGGAATGGGATAAATCTCCTCTTTCCTACCTCTGAAAGGGGCACTTGAAATTTCTGGAGACCGTTTGGATTCCCATCTCAATCTTTTAGATAGCAACGAGCTTTTCCACTGCCCTGAGTTGAAAATCCACCACTAAATACAATGATATACAGTACTGAATGCTTCTGCTAAAATCACCAGAGGTTCAAGAGTCACTGAAGACATTTGAACTGTGATTATGTTTTAGAATCAATTCCAAGTTAAAATGAATGGAGGCTTTTCACATCTCAGCAGTATTATTTCAGATTTTTTATCTAAAGTATCAGGAAGTCAACTTTAGCTAGATAAACTGTCCGAGTTGTTGGATGCTGAGAGATCAGCTCCTAAAAATGATGAATTTTCCTTTCCTTTTCCCAGTCACAAATTTACTAGCATAGCTCATTTTCAACCAATGAATTGCAATTGTGAAGTGGGCTGCACCTCATTAGGTGATACAAAAAAGGAAAAGAATATCAAAATCTGAAGAGGTAGGAGAAGCTCAGGCCTGGGAAGAAAAGCAGCAACTCATGTCTTTCTGCTACCACTCTCACCGGTCAGTCTTTCTTCACTGAACAGTGAACTCAGATTCAGCATTGCCCTTAGCTCTGTTCCTGTCTACACATAAGGACTTCTTACCTATGCTTAAGGGTACTTGCACTGATTCCATGGGTGCTCTGGGGCTGAGGCACACAAGGGAAAAATTAGTGGGTGCAGAGCATCCTCTGGTGCCAAGCTCCCCCACCGTCAGACAGATTTTGAACGCATCACTGTGCTGTTCCAAATCTTCTAGAACCTTCTGTGACTCCCTATTAGGAGCCTAACAAAGTATCCAGAAGTATGTGGTGCTGTCCTAAATTATTATACAGATTGTTTCAACACTTTTTTTTTGTCGTCATTTTTCAGGTTTGTTTACTCCACCTCTTCAGTAACATCCACTTAATGAATGCAGGTTCAAGACATAAGTGACAGTGTAACATCCACACCAGCACTGAACTAAACTATTAAATTATCTAAGTGAAACCTTCTTCATATAATGGATCTTTTTAAAAAACATCTATTGAAGGGACGTTCTCATTAAAAGGACAAGATTTTCTATATGATATAGTGCTTTTCATCTATAGATTTCAGAACACTTGACATGTCCAAGGTCACACAGTAGGCCAATAGCAGACATGGAAATAGATCCCAAATCTCCCTACTCCAGCTCAGTATTTTAGTGTCTGTACCATCCTGTGGATAGAATCTATACAACTTCATAAACAAATTAATTTACCTGTGGGTGATAGACACTGAGTGATTTCACTTTGTGCAAAGGTAATAACACCTTCAATAAGAAAATTTTGTGCTCTTCTTTTAATGGTAAGGCAAATCCATTAATTATACTGTAAAAAAAAAAATCAAAAGTTTTTAAAATCAGCATGTGTTCAAAATGTTCACTATTGCCAAATTTTTCAAATAATCATTTCTTTGTTCTTAATTTTAATTATTCTAAGTTATTTTTATTTGAGATCTCTCCCATAAAATATTAAAGTAGCATTTATTCTCATGTTGAAGATGGGGATCTATATATTAAAATAAATATAGAACAAAATATTTTTAAAGTCTAATTATCTACAGAGCAGAATACAAATTCAACCAACAGTAAAATCAACAGCCTCAAATCCTCTGTATCAAGAATTTTAACTTGCATCTTTCCCACATGGTAAAATCATCTCTTCAGGTTTCATAAAAGACCCATTTCTCAACCCCCGCCCTGTCTCCATTCAGCTTCAGCCTTTCCATCTCCTTATAGATAAAACTCTGAACCACTGTCCCTCCCAACTGCCAAAAGCCAGCTACATCTATAAAGGTGCCACAGGACTTGTTGTTGTTTTAGACCAGGATTGCTGTACTGGGAAATGGATCATTTTATAGCAGTGGAACACGCAACAAGACAACGGCCCAACACATGGAATTCCCAGCAACAGGTGAGTAAATACTCGAGTTATTCATTAGTGGATGCATTGCACTTTTTGATCTTTTTATCTGGAATGGACTTGTGAAAACCAGTCAGTTTAACACAATGGAGTTCAAAATAGTTTCACATTCTACAAACTAGCGGCCCACTGCCAAATTTTGTGAATTTGCGGTAGCACATTCTTATTTTAAGCTGTTTTCATCTCATGTTAAGGCTCTCATGAACAAGAGAAGTGACAGCTATTATTACATCCTAACATATTACGTTAAAATAGCATTCAGGTTGCAAAATCAAGCCCTCAAAAGTTTGAAAATCTGAGAATTAAGGTAGTTTCCCCGTCCCTTATATGTGCACACTATAATACAGTTTATAATGAAATTATCCCATACTATTTTTCCACAGGACCATTCCTCATTTGTTGAATGATTAGTCAGTTGCTCATTATTTCTTTTTTTTCTTCCTCATTCAATGCATGGCATCAGGCCTTATTTAAACATACCATCCAAACCTCACACTTAATAAAAAATACTGACCTCACAGACATTTCCATGCTGTTCCAATCATAATATCTGAATGCTTCAAAACATGAATTGATTCTGTTATTGCTTCTGGGAAATTAGCTGTTACCATGATTATGTAATTGGAGAATTGAGGCAGAGCGATTAAGGCAAAATGTTCATAAAAGTGTCCATTAAGCTTGGGTGCCAAGCTTAAGACATTTAGAAACTGATTCTTCAGAGTAATTAGCATTTCATAGCACTTTATATTACTCCTATTGGAATTCTACACAAAAAAAAAAAAAATTCCCTGCACACTATTTTAAAATTCTGCATATTCCACTTGGGAATATAATCATACCAGATTCAATTATTTTTACTCATCTGTTTCACAATGCCAATAAGCAAGAATATCTGTAACAATACAGATGATAAAAACAAAAAGAAATCCTGTGGCACGTATTCTACAAGACACTGTCCTCTGACTCCACTGAGGAGTACATAAAGAAACTACACCATCTGCTCAAGACCCTCCCTACAAAATCACAAGAACAAATCTACATGGACACACTCCTAGAGCCCCAACCAGATTTATTCTACTACCCAAGATCCATAAACCTTGAAATCCTGGACACTCCATCATCTCAGGCATTGGCACTCTCACTGCAGGGCTGTCTGGATATGAGGACTCTGTACTCAGACCCTATGACACCAGCACTTCCAGCAAGACATCACCGACTTCCTGAGGAAACTACAATATGTTGGTGACCTCCCTGAAAACACCATCTTGGCCACCATGGATGTAGAGGCCCTTTACACTAGTATGCCACATGAAGATGGACTTCCAGATGTTAGGAACAGTATCCCTGATGAGGCCAAGGCACAACTGGTGATGGAGTTTTGTGACTTTGTCCTCACCCACAACTATTTCAGATGTGAGGACAATCTATACCTTCAAATCAGTTGCACCGCTATGGGCACCTGCATGGCCCCCACAGTATGCCAATATTTTTATGGCAGACCTGGAACAATACTTCCTTAGCTCTCACTCCCAGAGCCCCTCCTCTACTTATGTTACATTGATGAAACTTGCCTGATCTGGAGCCATGGGAAGGAGGCTCTTGAGTTCCACAGTGATTTCAACAGTTTCCACCCCACCATCAACCTCAGCCTGGAGCAATCTACACAAGAGATCCACCTCCTGGACACTACAGTGCCACTAAGTGATGGTCACATACACACGGCCCTATCCTGGAAACCCATGGACAGCTATGCTTACCTACACGCCTCCAGCTTCCATCCAGGGCACACCACACAATCCATTGTATATAGCCAAGAACTAAAGGTACTACTAAATTTGCTCCAATCCCTCAGACAGAGACAAACACCTACAAGACCCTTACCAAGTTTTCCTAAAACTACAATACCCAACTAATGAAGCGAAGAAAGAGATTGACAGAGTCGGATGTGTATCAAGAAGCCACCTGCTAAGAGACAGGCCCAACAAGGAAAACAACAGAACATGACTGGCCATCACATACAGCCCCCAACTAAAGCCTCTCCAGTGCGCCATCAGTACATCCTGGACAGCAATCCCTCACTCTCACAGACCTTGGGAGGTAGGCCAGTCCTTGCCTACAGACATCCCACCAACCTGAAACAAATTCTCACCAGCAACCATAGACCATAAAACAGTAACTAACTCAGGAATCAACCTCTGCAACAAACCTTGGTGCAAACTCTGCCCACATATCTACACCAGTGACACCATCACAGGACCTAACCACATTAACAGGGGCTCATTCACCTGCACATCTATTAATGTAATATATGCTGTCATGTGCAAGCAATGCCCCTCTCCCATACACATTGGGCAAACTCAACAGTCTCTATGTAAAAGAATAAATGGACACAAATCAGGTATCAGGAATGGTAACATACAAAAACCTATAGGCAAAACACTTTAATCTCCATGGACACTCAGTAACAGATTCAAAAGTAGCCAGCCTGCAACAAAAAAACTTCAGAAACAGACTCCAAAGAGAAACTTATAGCTACAAGTCATCTGCAAATTTGACATCACCAATAAAGGATTGAACAGAGACTGGGAATTACTACTACTACTTAACCCTTGTACTCCATGTGGAGCATAGGTCATCTATAAGTCTCCTCCACTTCACTCGGTCTTGGGACAAAACTTCTAGCTGGCTCCAGAAGTACCCCAGTTGTTGTCCTTCAACTTCAGTAGACCTTCCCCACCTTGTCTGAGGTCTTCCTCTTTTGCATTTTCCTTGCGGGTTCCATGTGAGAGCTTGACAAACTATGCTGGATGATGGTATTCTGCGAGCGTGGCCTAGCCATTTCCACTTTATTCTCGATTTCAATTTCAGCTGGTTCTTGTCCTGCTCTGTTCCAAAGCTCCTCATCTGTGATGAAGTCTTGATGTTTGATGTGAAGGATGTATCTCAGGCATCTGTTTATGAATGTCTGTAGCTTGTGATTTGAAGACTTTTTAATACACCAGGTCTCACATCCAGAGAAAAGCACTTTCTTCACATTTGTGTTGAAGATCTGAAGTTTCGTCTTTGCAGATGTTATTTGTGAATTCCATATGGGATAGAAAGTCTTGGATGCAGCTGTTGCTGTCCCTGTCCTGTCCTGGCACTGATATCCTTATCTGTTCCTCCATCTATGCCCATAATATCCCCAACTAGGTGAACTGCTCCACATCTTCCAAGTCACCCAGTGTGATGGTGGTGGTGTTGAACTGGTTGCTCCTCACTGCCTTGATCTTTCCCTTGTTAATGCTCAGTCCAGTCACTGAGGCAGTTTTGTCTAGTGTTGTGACCTTTTCTTTCATGCTTTTATGTTGGTGTGAAAAGAGAGACACATCATTAGTAAAATCAATGTTCTCTAGATGTTTGAAAAGTGTCCACTGAAAGCCTCCTTGATGGCCATCTGTTGTCCTGTTCACAATCCAGTCCATTGTGATCAAGAACAGGAAAAGCAACAATAGACACCGTTGTTGCACTCCAGACTGCATGCCGTTCAGTATTGTTCAAAGTGTTCCTTCCACTGACTGAGTTCCTCACTTGGGTTTGTTAGCACATGCCCTTCTTTAGCCTGTATTGGCTGATCCACTGTACACCGTGACCCAGCTCGTTTCCGTGTGATGTTATTAACCACTTGGCATGTCAAGGGTTCGTACGTTGAATGAATCAAGTTAATAATTTTGGATGGGATGCCATGGTTTTGCAGCATTTCCATAAAGTATCTCTATCAACGCTGTCAAAGGTTTTTTCAAAGCCTATGAAGGTTATGTACGGGGGGGAGTTCCATTCAAGAAACTGTTTTATAATCACTCCGAGAGTTGCTATTTGGGCAGTACAGGATCTCTTGATTCAGAAGCCGATTCTTCCCTGAGCTATCTATCAATTTCTCTCTTCTTTCCCTCCAAGAGAATCCTATAGAACATTTTTCCTGGAATAGACAGTTATGTGATGCCCCTCTAGTTCTTGCATTCCTTTAGAAACTTGATAAGGTAGCCATTTTTCCAGTCATGTGGGATCTGTTCAGCATCCCAAATTTTCCAAAATAGATTATACATCATGTTGACTGATATCTCACTAACTGTCTTGATTACTTCTGCAGGAATGTTGTCTGGACCAGGTGCTTTTCTACTTTTCAGATGGGCAATGGCTTTTCTGGATTTCTTCTTTTGTAGGTCTGTTGCTGTTAATTTGCAGAGCTATATTTGCAGGGGGTAACTCCGGAGGCTCCATGTGGGCAGGGAGGCTCGGTAGCATTTCAAAGCATTCCTTCCATCTACTGAGCTTCTCCCTTGGGTTTGTTAGCACACTACCCTCCTTAACGTGTCCTGGATGATTCACTGTACAGCATGACCCAGCTAGCTTCCGTGCAATGTTATAGAGCTCCTTCAAGTTTCTCTGTTCTGCAGCTTGTTCAGCTTGTTGTGCAAGGTTTTCCACAAACTTCTTCTTGTCCCATTTTACAGTCTTTTAAACTTCTTTGTTGGCTTCTGAATATGGTCTCTAAGCTTCTACCTTGGCTGGCCAACTACAAAAGCAGTTTCTCCTCTCTTGGTGTTCACACATCCACATTAGCTGCTTGTCAACTGTGGCCTTCTTGATTGGGACTTCTAATTCTACCCTGTAGAATTAGAAGTCTGGAATCTCTACTACATTGCAGCTGACAAAGCGGGTCTTTGCCCACAAAAGCTTATGTTCTGAAATATAAGTTAGCTTATAAGGTGCCACAGAACTTCTCATTGTTTTTGTGGATACAAACTAACACAGTTACCCCTCTAATACAGATGACACAAAATATTCAGGTAATTTTTTGACAAAGATACCTTACTAAGCATATTAATACAGAACTCCAAGTAATAATTCTATAATTCAATGCAGAACAAATATTTCCGACACCCTCAGAAGCAGTGCAAAAACTGTAAGGGGGCGGAGGGAGTGAAGGGTAATAGACAAGTTGGGGTAGAAGAAAATAAACTGCTGAGAAAGAGCCTGGATGTCAACTTCGTGGGTTGCTGGGTATGTGTGGGAAAAGAATGGGACAGATTTTTTATCTTTTTGTGGGGATGGGAGGGAAATTACAGGGAGGGATTGTTAGGGACCATTCCCCCAAGCAGACCCTGGCTGACCCCTAAATCTCCCATTCAGTCCGGCACATCAGCCTGTTTCCCCATTTTATGTCTGTGCACTCACTCAGCCAGTCCCCTGTCCCTATGTAGTTTTGCACCCCACACGTGTCTGTGTACCCTCACACAGCCAGTCTCCTGCCCATATGCAGCTCTGTACCTTTTCCCCAACCCCATGAGTCTCTGCACCTCCCTCCCTCCATGGCCCTGTGCCTTTACTCCCATTCAGACCCTGCCCCCATTTATCCTCTTGCACTAGCCGTTATGAACCCGTCTCTGACACCCCTCCCTTCCAAGTAACCCACAGCACCTATCTTCTGGACTGGCCACAGATGCTGAGAAGGCAGTCTCTTTCCTACTTGGCTGGCTGTTTACCTTTGGTCAACTGCCACAATGCCCTCTGCTGGGCAAAAGGGAGTTATCTTCTGTTGCAAGCTGCTGCTCTTGCACCACTGGTGGACAAATAGTGCAACTGCACCAATATTTTGGCAAAACTGTTTCTACAAACACAAAAAAGTGAAAAATCTGAGGGGCTCAATTAAATATGTGCACATGCATTTGCGAAGATTTCCCCAAGGAGTGTTGTATGTTTGAAGCACAACTCTAATTTACTTTGGTTGAAGTTGTGAGCGTTCAGAACTACGTTTCTGTCCTCTGGTGCCTCACATGAGGCACCCAGAAAATAAGGAGAGCACAGTTAGTAGCTCACTATGATAATTTTCCTTTATGTGACTTTTCTAGTATCACAGATACTACACAGCAGTGTCAAGGATAGAATCTAGTTCTTCAGAGTGGCATTTGACTTCCTTTCTCCTCCTTTCCCTGGTTCCCTACACACATTCCAATTTCTCCAACAAAAAGCAGGGATTCCCACAGACATCAACATCATAAACTATACAGTACTGATTCTTTCCTCACCCTTCTTGAGCACTCACAGAAAAAAGCAGAGCTCCCAAAGAAGAAAAAATAGTATACAATCACATAATCAAAGAATGTCATAAGTCATGAGCAACTTTAAATTCTAAAATTTCTTAACTTTTAAGTGCTTGACTTTACAATCTGATCTTTTTCTGAACAGTGTTCTGTAAACATTGTTGAACCCCCAACTCGGGTCATTAGCAAAGTTCAACCTTTAAATCCAAAGCACGTGAACGAATAAACAATCTGGTAGCACTAGTAGGCTACTATTGCCTGTGGACCTGCTAACTAGAAGGCAAAAACAAACTTTGCCAGTGGGTATCACAACTATTGGCTGGCAGCTGAGGGATGGAGAGACTCAGGATTCCTGGGTTCTGGAGGAAAGTGTTAAGTGGTTACAGACCATTTGTCCCCCCACATCCTGACCATTCTACCCCCACCTACTTGCATTCTTTGCTCCTGCTCCACTCCCCTCTCTATATTTACATTCACCTACTCCCAAGCACCCCACTCCCTGCCTTACATTTCTCTCTCCACTGCATTAAAGTCAGGCAGCTTTTTTCACCACTTTGTTGCCTGGGCACCAGTTGTGGGGATAATATTGAGAGCACAGGAAAGACAGTTTCCCTAATTTCAGGTCTTGTGCCTGAGATTTTTCACAAATTTTTAAGCTGGCCAATTTTGAGTAAACTTTTCTTAAAGACAGCAAAAGTATATCCCTGACACCAAAGGGCATATCCCCTTGCAAAATTCCAAACTTTGCTCCAAAGCAGGAGATTCTGCAGTGTGAATTGCAGCTTAAGAGAAAAACTGTCTGCCCTTCCATTCAGTATTATGTAATGTGCCTATAGCAACTAAAGTTGTTGCTTAAAAGTTAAAGTGGTGTATTTTTAGCACCAGTTAGTACTATTTAGCAGCAAGAAACGCACAGCCAGTGCCATGTCACTGGCCAGCTCTCTTCAAGCTTCTGAACAACTGTTTGCAAACTACTAATTTTAGCTGTCTGGTAGATAACTTTAAAGAAAATAATTGCTCTTTCTGGAAAAAAAAAAATTGAAGTGTGCCCTTAAGGAAGATACATGGCTATGGAACAGAAGGAGAAGAATGATTTCAGTTTGCCAGTTGTCAGCTCGCCTAGGAGAAGGACCTTCTGTTCCTCCAGTTGAGTTTCCTAGTAATGCATTAGATCCCAAAAAATCTTTTAGCTGGTGCGAAGGACAAAGTTAATGTTGACACTACATATTGCTGATGATCTGACTGAAAATCTAAACAAACAGGGTGTTAGTCTATTTATTATTTAAACATTTAGTATTTTTAACTATATGGAAAATAAAATTCACAATGTGATAAGAATTCAAAGCTAAAAGCCAAAACAACTTTTGTCTACGTAATGCAGTAAACCAAACTATCTTCTGGAGTGGACATGGTGGACTAACTGTTGGCACAGGAAATAGCTCTTTATAAACAAAGATCCAAGCGGTGTTAAGTTTTGTCCCAGCTCTGACTTGTCTTTTATAGCAATTTCACAAAAACCCTCCTCCGCACACACAGTTACCTAGCTTTTGTAACTGTTGTTCTTTGAGATGAGTTGCTCATGTACGTTCCATTCTAAGTGCCCACATGCATAACCATCTGATTTTCTGTTTGGCAGTGGCACACTCACCCGTGCTGTGCTCACGCACTGGTATATTAGGCATTGCTAGCCCTACATGCTCTCAGTTCCTTCTTGCTGGCAATTCTAATAGAGGGGCCAGAGTGTGGGTAATGGAATGAATGTCAGCTACACATCTTGTAAAACAGCAATTAAGAAAGGTAAGTAACTATTTTTAATTCGAGTGTTTGCTCACTCCATTCCAGCTAGCCCACAAGCTACATCCTTGGAGGTGGGGCTCTGTAGTCATGGTTTTGCAGCTTGTAACATAGTTTTACTGACACTAATATCTTCGGCCTGCTGGGTAAATGTGTAATGAGACATGAATGTATGAATCACCAAGTAGTGGCCCTGCAGGTATCTTTAATCAGCACCTGAGCCAGGGAAGCCATCAGTGAGGCTTGCACTCTAGTTGAGTGGGCAGTTACAATTGCCAGTGGAAGCACTTTTGCCAGATCACAGCAAAGAGAGATGGAAACCATGATCCATGATGAAACTCTCTGGGTGGACACTGGTAGACCTTTCATTCTGCTGCCACTGCGACAAACTGCATTAAATTACAGAATGACTCTTGAGGGCTCACCCTACTCCTTCCTCCACTGCCTACATCCCTTCTGGTCAGCTTGGTCATGAGTAACTTAAGTCTTCTACATCCAAATTTGGATGATACATCAGTCCCTCCTGGATCAATTGCTCTTTAGTCCATGCAACTTTTATCCGTCTGCTCTAAGACGACCCTACTTCTGTTAAAGGGAAGGTCCGGGATGGAGGACTGCACCTCCCAGGACAGACCCATTGACTGAAGCTGGGAATTGCGCTTTATTCTCACAGCCAAGGTGACACCTCTGGCCACAGAACTGGCTGCCAGGTCACCTGGTGGGAGTTCCTTGCCATCACAGTACCCTCCTCCAAGAAGGTGGTAAATGTCTGGCAGCCCTTAAGCATGAAGTCAAACATTTTAAGGGAGTGTCCCAGATTAAAACTGTATCTATTCAATAAAGCCTGGTGGTTTGATATGCTAAAATGAAGGCTGGCCATCAAATAAATTTTCCTTTGGAACAGGTTCAGCTGCTTGGCCTCTTTATTTTTGGGCATGAAACTGAGTTGGCCTTGCATGTCCCTTTCACTGGCTGCCAAGGTGACCAGTGACCTGGGGAAAGGTGGGTAACGTAATTATTCAAACTCTAACAGGGACAGAAAGCATTTCTTTTCAGCCCATTTGTAGGTGGTGGGATAAAAGAGAGGTTTTGCCAGAGGGTCTTGGCTACCTGCAGAACCCAATCATGCACAGGCAGTGCAACCCACGCACAGGCCAACACCATTAATATGTTGAATAAAGTGTCAGACTGCTCAGCTCCAATTCTAAGTTCAAGGTCACCCTTCTGAGGAGGGTGCAGTGCTCATTACAATCATCTGGTGGACTGACATGTAAGGACCCTGCTACCATCTTGTCTTGTAATCAGCACTAGGACTGGAACACCAGCTGAGGGCCTGGGACATAGTCCACTGTGTGAGAAGGTTCTTTTGGAGTGGATACCAACTCCTCAACTCCAGCATCAAATTCCACTCCATGCCCTAATCCTGGTGCCGTTAGTGTTATTTCTTTGAGGCAGCAGGAAGGAACGGTGCAAGCAGCACCAGCATGCACCAATGGAGAGAAGCACCATAGGGTTAGCTGGCAGTAATACAATCAGTGTTGGATGCCAGAGATTGATATGTCACTGTGGGCAATCCATGCTGCATCAATGGTGACTGTGAACACATTACTGATTACCTGGGACATCTGACAGGAGGCACAGATTGCAGAGTTGGAGATCTCAGCTGCAGAGACAGGAAACACTTCAGGGACTGATGGCATTTGGCTGCCCTCTGAGGAGGTCTCATGACAGGCTTACCTGCCTGGGGACCCTTCACTCTCTGCGGCATCAGGAGGGTTTTCTATTCCCTGGATGCCCTGAAAAGTGTCTGGGTCCCCTACCACTCCCAAGCAACAGAGATGGATCCCTACAGCAGGACTGTGTGTGTGTGGGCTGTCCAGCAGGACAGGCACCCTCTTTGAGATTCTGGAGTGGGCAGACAGTCTGTACTGGGCCCTTTGCACAACACCCATTGATCCTTTTTGTATGGTTCTGAGGAGTCTTAGATGAACATCATGCTCCTTCTGACTTCTAGTATGAAAGTTCTTATGCTTGTCCTTCATATGTGACTCTCTCAAGCACTTTAGGCAACTGCTATGGGGGTTACTAGAGGCAGGACAAAGCTTAAAATCTCAGAACAGGGGCTGGGACTTTGACTACAATACTGAATTAGTGAAAACAAGCTATGTACAAAGCTAACAAGTGATAAATGCTAGAAAGAATCACTATCCAGTTGCAGGCAAGGGGAAGGTCCTCTGACCAACCACCAAGGGCTGTAAGGAGGAACTGAGAGGGTGCAGCGCCCTACAGCACCTAATATAATGATGCATGAGTGTGACACTCCAGAGGATAATACTGCTATCCCTACAAAAACCTCTAAGGCAAAAATTCTCTCCCATGACTGTGCATGTAGGTGTGAATGCACACATAATCAAATCAATATGAGTAAGCACCTGAAGAAAAACCTGTTACCATCCAGGAGCTGTAGAGCAGCGGCTTCCTCCACAAAATTATTGCTTAGAACGGTAGGAAGTAGAAATTCTACCATACATGGGAGAACTCACAGTTCAAAAATCTGAATTTAAGGATGGGTTAACAACACAGAGTCTAGTTTTCATCCAGCTGAGGAGAATGTGAAATATTTATTTAGAAATTAACTTTATGTTTTTAATAGTTCTAATAATTATTCCACATTTGTAGAGAGAGCAAGCAGTATGAAAGAATAATAAGAGAAGTTTCAACAGGAAGGCAGCTCTGCAATTGTAAGGTAGTAATAACTATAAATGCTTTTACTTTTACATAATTTTTGCTGCATTCCAATTGTACAATTAGTTTTGTGGAAGCCATGTCTAAAAACATCCTTCAGAATCTCATTTTGAGAACAACAGATGTGAAAACGATCTATATTCTTTGATAATACAGTGGATACAGGTTAATGTTAACTGATTTCAGATGAATGTGTTTTTTTAGGGTTTTTTCAAGAAAGCAGTAATTTGGCTGTCTCCTTTGTAACTTGTTGATCTTATTACTTGACAGCAAATTACTTTTAGAATATACTGAAACACTTAACTTTGGAATTCTTTTATTTTTTGAACATTTCTAAAAATAAGATGAATAAATAACTATTCTGGACAAACCAGGCTATTTCAGCTATAATTTTAATGTTTTTCCATCAAATGTTGATGCACAAAATGTATATGATCAAATTTCATTTATTGTCTTCTTTTATTCTAACAGTCTTATCTCTACACATGCATATAGTATAAAATGTGTGAATCAGTTATGATAAAAGCTCTGCTTTCCCTAAAATTCTAATTTCAAAAACATTTTAAAGTCCTTTAAATGAAATATGACCATTTACTGTGAACTGAGATTAACATAAAAAGTACTCCAATAATCTGATAATTTATGTTTAACATATGATGGCTCGAAAAACCATTCTATTATTGATCAGAACACACACGTATATGCACAACAGACATGGGATAGACTTAAGAGTCAAGTCACAACTGCATTACTTTAACACTGGATAGGGGCACCAGATAGCTGGCCCCTGCCCTGACACACCAGGCATTTCACAGGTTCCTGTGTGGAACTACAGGGCTCCCACCACACAGCCAATAACTTGGAGTAGGCCTTTTCAGCCTACCCCTGGGACTGAGTTTACTTCTGAACCCTTACTCCCTCTCTCCCTACATGGAGGGAGGTAGATGCTACCAAAGGGGGTATCTCAGTCCACAAAGAATTCAGGTATCCCGGCCTCCTATTTGTGAAAGTTCTACTAACAACATGCAATTTTTAGGTTAAGTTTTGGAACTGGACCTTTTAAACTTTTATCTGCTTGACACAGCCTTCAAGTTACAATAAGCTAAACAATCTTCCTCTTTCCAAAATTTAAAATTTTGTGAGCTCACCAGACCTTCCACCAAAAAAAATTACCTCCTCAACTCAAAAAGAGGCCACTGGTCAGATTCATAGCATCACAAAACCTTCTATAGTAACGAAGAGAAAGCCGTGCTAGTCTATATACTATCAAAACAAAAAAGCAGCCCAGTAGCACTTAAAAGACTAACAAAATAATTTATTAGGTGACGAGCTTCCGTGGGACAGACCGACTTCTTCAGATCGTAGCCATACCAGAACAGACTCACTATTTAAGGCACTGAGAACCAAAAATAGCAATCAAGGTTGATGAATCAGAAAAATATTATCAAGGTGAGCAACCTTCTATGTTACAAACACAGGGAGGGAAGCCATGGCACTTAACAGAAGCAAGAAGCTTTTGAAAAGCCTGGGAGTGTTTAACGGCTGGGGAAACAGGGTCATGTTAGAAATACTCAATTTTCATCATCTTCCCCCCCCAGCCAATGGCAAGGTTGAGGGACTGAAGTAGTAAGAGGGGCCAGCCCATCTTGCCACTATGTACTCTTAAATCTCCTTCACCCCTTCTGAATTCTGTTGTATTCCCTGCTCTTCCTGGGCCTATTAGATCACACAGTTCATTGCCCTGGAGATGCAAGACAGTTTTCTATAGTATCTTTTCCAGTAAATTATTTAAGCACTGAGATTTTCTTTGCAAACAAACAGCTTGTGTGTTTAAGATTTCATTTGTATATTCTCCATGTATCTACTTTTACTTAATTTATTATAGCTAAACTTGTCCACATACACTTTAGACCTGAACAATTATGCTTCTTCATTGTCATTTTCATCCTTTGAATGTATTAGGTAGATGATTATAATATCTTTAGTGAGAACTCTGCCAAACTATACAAATTTATTTTAACCTTTCTTTAAAATGTACCCCTTCAGCCACCTCTCAATTTTTAAATTCTTAATGGTATAATGAGTTTTATGGTATATAATCAATAACTTACCTTCCCAATATTTCCAGTAATTCTGCTATGCCATTATGATGCTCTGTTTCATAAATAAACCTAAACAAATGAAACATAGTTTTAGTCAGTCAATGTTGACTACATAGAGACATACACAGCTATTTTTCTGATGGGTTATATAGCAGAAGCATCTGAGATTTAGGTTATAAAGAAAAATGCACAGTAGGGAAGTTAGTACTGTTTGAACCTCTCTAGTCCAGCATCCTTGGGCCCTGATTTAATGCCAAACCAAAGAATTCACCAGACCACTGGGAGTCAGGATTGTCCAGCAGCATTACCAACACGTCCACTGATTCCTGGGCCCTCAGAAGACATACGGGGTAAGTTACAACTAAATAACAGCACAGAACACAGAGAGCCAGGACTAGTGGCTGTAAACAAATCTTATGGGACGATGGGAAACTCGGCAAAACTGACAATAAGTGGTCATTCAACTAGCTAAAATCGTGTCAGATTACAGATGTTGCTGGATGAGTGTTCCGGACTAGAAAGGTTTAACCTATACTTCAGAAAAGTGTACCAATATTTATATTCAGCATGCTGAAAAAACTATTTTTAAGACATAGTATGTACAAGTCAGAAATATAGTTTATTATTTTTGATAATTAAATCTTTAGAATTGCTCTTCTGCTGTGCCTCCAAATGATCTATTGATCGCAATAACTGGCCATTTTGAATGCTTTTTTTAATTTATACCACTGATTCTGAAAAGTCCTAGGACTATAAGATACTCATGATGTTTTTGTTTCCTTGCAGCATCTGTTCTGTGGCAGAACTGCATGCTCTGCACAGTAATGCTATCAATGGCATATCCATCTGTATTGAACTGGTACAGTAAGTTACTGTTCTCTATCCACCTACACTGACAGAAAGATTAAAAAAAGCAAGCACGCATCCTTCCTTGTGCTTGTCACATTTTATACAGGGGCAATGATCAAAAACAGAATGCATTCAAATAATAATTTAAAAAAATCAGACAACACTGAGTGTGTAGCATTATGCTGTAATTTATTCTCCCATTTGTAATTTAAACATGTTCCAACAAGTCACAGACACTGAACTAAAAGATTTTTTTACACTATATATTCGATAGCAAGATGCTCAGCAATAAACAGGAAAAGTCAAGCTTTTACATTCTGTTTTCTCTTTTGGTGGAAAGGCACAACTTACTGATTTTTTTTGGAAGTTTTCCAAAATTATGTGGCTCCACATTTGTCCAGAAATTATAGAGAAAACATGTCAAACTTTTCATCAATAAAAATTAAAAAAAAATAGTTTCCTATTTTAAAAAGCTCTTTATAGAATGAATTCAAGACAGTTTGCTTTGAATATTATTTTCCCTAGAAAAAGTAACTCAGTTCAGATAAGAAAATTTTCAGCAAAAATTAAATTGAAAATCCTTATTTGACAAAATTAATTTCGTTTGTTAAATACCAAAATAAAGAAAATATTTAAAAAATAGCAAGCACATAACGAAATATGAAAATCCACATCCCACTATAAGTCACATAATTTTTGTTTATGATTTAAGGAAGCAAAAAAATTTACATGTTCTTACAACTATCAGTTAAGTTTAAAGCTTAAGATTAGGAAGGAACTTGTTTGTAAACTATCACTATATAAAATTTTTATCCAGCCTTGTTTTCATTCAGATGCATAAAGACTTTAGTTTCTAGGTCCTGCTTTTGTAAAGTTTCTCCACTCTTGATGTTCACACCACCACATTAGCAACTGACAATGGGCCACATCCCCTGTGACTGAACTGACTGTGATTTCTCCTCTCTTAATGTTCACAACTCCACATTGACTGACAATAGTGGGCCACATCCACCCTGACTGAATAGACCATGTCAGCTCTGGCCCTCCCCTTTACTGAGGCTCCCGTTTTAAATCCTTCTTTGAAACCCTCCCACTCATGCATCTGATGAAGCGGGTCTTTGTCCATGAAAGTTTATGCTCCAAAATATCTGGTAGTCTAAGGTGCCAAAGGACCTCTTGTTTTTGAAGATACAGATACATTTTTGTCACCTTTTTTAGCAATAAGATTCTGCTTTACCTAAGCTGCCAAAAAGTTGTCATGTAGTTGGCATCACTCTCTTCAAGGGGCAGTGTCACATGTTCACTTTTAGGAGGAGAGGCAGAGACACAGGAAAATGTGCTAGATGCAAATAAAATTTCTATACATCATACTGGAGGTACAGAAAAATCAGATGCATAAACAAAGGGCATGGCTTCAAAAGCTGAAGTCTGTGGAACCTACACTGAGACCCCATTATACAGCACAATGCTTATTTGCAAATGGAGCAGTGAATAGTCCAAATTTAAACATATAATCAATCATATCTAAGTCCTGTGCTAACACAAAACCCACACATATCAGATATTTGCCGCAACATGCTCAGAACTCCACTCTATATGGTAACAGTGTGCCACCCTGAGGTGCTGATATAGGTTAACTGGAAACAGTAATGAACTGTTTCTAGCAATAAATTGCATTGTATTTCAAGATACGTAAGTTTAGCTCTTCCGCTCATTTCTTAAAATTTCTTCCCTAAAGCTTTCCCCAGCTTTACTTTTCGGAGAATGTTCCACATGGTACATTATTACAGTAGGTATTTCGTTTGGAACAACTAATAAACCAGACTTTGCTAATCTTATTGACGATGAACAGTATTCTGCAAATATCACATTCAATGACATTTCATGGCACAGGTTACATCTCTCTAATCCTAGGGTGACTGTACCTCCCCCGGCCAAATATAGGACATGGGGAACGATCCCTGTCCTGGCCAAAACAGGACAGATGGTCACCGTATCTGGGGCACTGGGAACAGGGCTGCTGCCCTGCCATCGATGCTCCTGGTTTCTCTGAGCTGTGGGTGGCAGCCAGCATCGCTGTACAGTTCAGCTCCCAGCTGTCTCAGCTGAGGGAAGCTGGGCTGTTCCGGCTCCAACCCTGTTGTGGACATGGTTCACCCTCACTGCCCTATGGCTCCAGCTCCAGTGGCCCTGCTCAACTCCCTCCCCCTCCCGCCTGAAGCTCCCGCCCCAACCTGTGCAGCCTGGCTCAACTCCCCACGGCTCCAGCTCCAGAGGCCCCACTCCAACCCTCCCCCCCACCCCAGGCTCCTGCTCCAACCTCTGCAGCCCAGCTCAGCCCCGCTACGGCTCTGGCTCCAGCAGCCCAGCTCAACTCCCCGCCACCCAGGCCCTAGATCCAACCCCACTGAAGCCCCAGTTCACCCTCCGTGACTCCCACTTCTGAGGCCCCGGCTCAGTTCCAGACCCTGCTGGGGGAAGCCAGGCAGCAGTTGAGCCACCAGGTGGTCTAGCTCCCAGCTCCCCCAGGTGGGGGGAAGCCAGATACAGCGCCCCATATTTCACAGGGTAAATTAGCCCCTTTTGCAAAATAAATCTGGATGCCAGAATGCTGCCAAAATATTTGGCTGTCCCATTGAAAATGGGCTGGATGGTCACCCTACCTAGACCACAACATCCATAATCTGGCATGATTTCAGTCAGCTGGACAACCACTTATCATGCGTGTTCCTGTTTCCTATGGTTCCATGGTTTATTTACCATCACCACTCCTGGCTCTCAGTGTTCTGTGCTGTTATTTAACTTTAATTTATCCCTGAATGTCTTCTGAGAGTTCAGGAAGCAGTGGCAGTGTTGGTTATGTGCTAGACAATACTGACCTCCCGTGGTCCAGCAAATTCTGTCATCCGGCACCAGTCTGGACCCAAGGGTGCCGGATGAGAGAGGTTTAACCTGTAGTAAGTTTCTAATCAACATGAGTAAAGAAGGCAGAAACTGGCTCTATGATTTTGTGGTAGGTTGCTATTACTGCACTCAGAACTGCAACCCCACTTGATTCTAAGGGAATGTCTACACTTGTAATTGAAAACCCATGACTAGCCTGTGCCAGCTGACTTGGGTTTGCAGGGCTTAAATTAATTGGCTGTTTACCTGAGGTATTGATGTTTATGCTTGAGTTGGATCCAGCTTCCTGAAAAGTGGTGGTGGCGGGGCATTGAACATCTACACAACAAATGAGAAGCCCCTCAGCCTGGGGTAGCTGACACAAGCCAGCTGCAGTTTTTTTAAGTAAAGTGTAGGCATACTCCAAATGCTCTACCCTTTTTAATTTACATCTGTTTACTGAACTGGGATGTGTGTGTGTGCGCATCATGCACAATTCAGCCAATGTAGCAATAACTATTAGAGGGATCCATGTCCAATTACTCCAACAGTAACTATCATAGATAATGTACACATATTGATAAAGTTCTTGTAAGTATTCACGGAATAATTACTTTATTCTAACCCAAATATGTTGGAGGCAGAAATCCAAATAAACAGTGTGTTCAGTTTCTTACAAATATTTCTTAACTCCAGAGAAACAGAAACATTATTAAAAGCAACACTGATGTAATATTTAGCTATGCTGATAAAGTCTCATGTTTATTTAATTGAAATCTAGCACACACATAGCTCAGAATAATGGACTCAATTTTCAGCAGTATTTTTAAGTTTCTTCTCAACCATTCCCTTAGGCTTATGAATTTTCAAACAGTATTGATTTGGATCTGTAACATCAAGACTGGAAAGACACTTATGTAATGGTGCCATAATGCTAATAGGAATAAAATCTGTTAAAGAGTAATTATGTACCTATAACATACATAAGGATAGAACACTTCAAAATACCCCAGACCACCAACCTTCCTAATGATGCTGAGTTTGCACCAATCAGGAAGTCTGAGAACTTAAAAATACCCAGTTATGAATACTAGATATATGATCCTATATGCCAAAGAAAAAATAATAACCCTGTTTCACAACTGAAGTGGCAAAAAAGACATTATTTCTTGCAAGAGCAAACAGACTTTCAGCTACAGTACCACTGCAGTACTTTGATGCTGATGATCCAAACTTCCCCTAATCAGACATCTTTTCCTTATGCCACCTCAAATTTTAATTGCTTCTTTCAGAAATGGAACTGGCATTTGGAAGCGAGTTCTTGCTGATACTTTTTTTTCCCACACGTTTCCATAGCTGTACCCCGGATATGTAAGTAATATGAAAAAAACAAAACAAAATGGATCTATGTTCTATTATAAGCTACAAAATAAATCCTAATGTACACTACACTCAGTAACAAGGCACTATCATTCTAATAACTCAGACTTGATAAAGCACTATATAAAAAACCAAGCTGACACAAAGCTGATCTAAATGGAGAATCTCAAATGTATTCTAAGTGCAGCTATAAAATTTATCACATGCTATACTTCCTTTGATTTAGATCCCATAGAGAATTGATTAAATGGATATTTAACTAGTAGGCACAAACATGTTTAAACAAATTTTGCTTAGAAGGAATCAAAAGGACCAACTTAACGTACCTAATTATATGTACCAAAATACAGAGCTGTGACATACCTATAAAATATGTTATTAATTTGTTTCCTGATGTAAGCTCTTAGGCCTAAGAATTTCCCATATATTCTGTGAAGAGTAGTTTTTAGAAAATCTCGTTCCCGAGGATCTTCACTGTCAAAGAGTTCTAAGAGCTGTGAAAAAGAAAGACAGATTTCATTTAAATGTAATGCATTTAAAATCAATTTGGATTTGAAGCTTGAAGATATATTAATTTTTATCTTACCTGCAATACAAACTTCTGATCAATATATTTCTTAGCTACATTAGGTTGGAAATCTGGAGATTCTAAAAATCTTAAGAAAAATTCATAAACGAGCTGAAAAAAATCCACAAAAATATTATTATTTTTGATACAACATATTTTGTAAGCAATGAAATTACATCTCAGTTCTGACACTGCTCAAAAATAAAATTTCCTAGTTCAAGATAGCATAATACATCATTTTTATATCACTGTTTAACCAGAGTAATATTACAATTTGGAGCAGGGAATGCACATTATCAGGTGCTTCATTTTCTAACATTCTTTAAACTGCAGAGAATTCCCAACTACTACATTCCTGAATTAATTTTACTTCATGCATTAGATACTAACTTAGCATGCATGGTGTTCAGTAACATATATTTTGAAAAATCTTTTACTTATGCTCACATTTATCCAACACCTAAAGCTAGAATCTTGCCATAGTAAGCACGAATAGCAACAACAAACTACCAATGCCCACTTTCATCTTTACTAAAGTTTAAAATCATGTTATGCTTACACTGAAACAAGCAACAAACTTTTGACCTCTAAACACACAAAAATTAATTTTCAATGTAATTTTGCTTTGCCTTTTTTTTAAAATACAAATTAACATCTTTGGAAAGCTGAAACTAAAACTGCAAGTTACACAATTGCAAAGACTCAACTCTACATTAACAAATATATTTAGACTGCACAAGATCATTAACACTAGTGTGTTGAACACACAAAAGGAAGTTAGACTGGTGTAATACTCTTCTGAAATAATTTAATCAAATAAAATGAGGAGATTGCTAATTACCTGTAGGTGAGGCCAGGCAGCTTCTAGAGTTGGTTCATCTTCCTCTGGATCAAATTCTGCCCCCGTTGGATTAGAAGATGGTGGTAATGTTCGAAACATGTTAACTGCAAACTAAAAATTACATGTATTTTTAAGAACTCTGAAACAAATGAATCATTTGAAGACTTAAAAATGCTTAGTGAGGTGAGGATTCTCTATAAAACATCTATTT
Source organism: Carettochelys insculpta (assembly GCF_033958435.1). NCBI lineage: Eukaryota > Metazoa > Chordata > Testudines > Carettochelyidae > Carettochelys > Carettochelys insculpta. The sequence continues at coordinate 23,403,486 of NC_134142.1, forward strand.
TAATACCACAAATGTGTACCTTTCAAAAATGGTATATAAACACAAGCACTGCTTAAAATGTGCATTTTAATAGGGCTAAAAGTGAATGAACACATCTAGAAAAAAGTAGATCATACTTACAGAAGGGGGACCTCTATCCTGTGAGCCAGTGACCCAGAAAAAGTGGATAATCAGCTGAACATGAGCTTCCAGTGTGATTCTGTAACCCACAAGGCTCTTGAAATGTGTGGATGCATAAGCAGGGAAATTTCAAGTATGGAAAAGAGAGGTTTATATTTGGCATTACTGTGGCAACTTGTAGAATACTGTATCCAGTTCTGGTGTCCATAATTCAAAAAGGATGATGTCAAATTGAAGAGGGATCAGAGAAGAGCCAAAAGAATTATTAAATAATTACAAAACCTGCCTTATTGTGACAGCTTCATGGAGCTCAATCTACTTTAAAGATAAATGAGTGACTTGATTACATTCTATATAACAGGGCAGCAATAATTTTCATAGGGGGCAGTCACTCCCCAAAATTGGTAAGTTCTCATGGGCTGTACACTTCTACTATATTAATGTAAGGAAGTGCAGAGCCTGGAAGGGAGTGTGGGTGCAGGAGGGGCTTGGGGTGCAGTCTCTGGCAGGGAGCCACTTACCACAGGTAGCTCATGGCCCAAGGTGCAGAGGGATGCTCAGGCAGGCTTTATACCTGCCATGACCCCACACCACTCCCAGAAGCAGCCAGCTGCTGTTAGCATGTCTCTATGTGCCCTATGGGGAGAAAGGGGCAGAGTGGCTCCAGCACCACCAGTGCTTGCAGGAACTACCACTGCAGCTTTCACAGGCTGGTTTCCAGACAACAGGAGCTGTGAAGACAGTGGTGGGGCAGGGGCAGTGTGTGGAGCCACCTCTCCCCTGTAGGGGTGAACTGAGACATACCACCAGCAGCCATCTGCTTCTGGGAGAGTCATGGGACCACAGTAGGTAGCAGCCTGCCTGAGCACCCCACTGTGTGGCTAATTGTACAGAAATGTTAGACAGGATGGATCCAGCCTTCAGGTCATATTTTACCAAGTCCAGGGCTATAAGGATCTATTGGTGGATAAATATTTGATAATGGGTTCTTCAACTGGCAAAGAAAGATACAACAGCTGGATGATCTGACAGCTAGAATTTGAAACAAGAGAAATTCAGAGTGGAAATCTGGAATTCCTTTTTAGCAGTATTTCAATCAATCACAGAAGATACGGTCTCTTGCAAACCTAAAGAGGTCATCAAATCCAACCCCCTGCTCAAACCATTTAGTAATCTGAACAATTTACTAAAAGTCATGGTAGATTCTCCATAACTGTCAATTTTTAAATCAAATGGGCTATTTTTCTACAAGATATGGCTTAGCAACTATGTTTGGTGAATTTCTATTGGCAGTTTTATGCAGAAAGTTAGATAAGATGATCTCAATGGTTCCTTCAGGCCTTGGAAACTATCCATCTACGAACCCCCAATAGGAGAAACCTGCACTTTATTCCAAATTCAGATTTCCTTTTCCAAGTGCAGAGATGGGCACATACCTTACAATATTGTTGTTAAGGTTACTCAAATGCTACCAACTTCTCAAAGATTTGGGCTATAGGACTAAACTAGAAGAGTCCTTAGCTTTCTTCAAAATGCTTCCATGAAAACCTTATCCTTTTCAGGTTAAGACCATGCTGGAAGGAGAAGAAAACTGCCCAGGAAGCAGTGGATGGGGAATTAAAAGAAACTGATCTCTTACATGGGAAAACACCCTTGTCAAAGGCTCTTCAACAAAGAGCAGAAGAGGAAACATCTGCTTTCTTGGAAACAGACTGTAAAATACAGATTTGGTCCAGCAAGTGTGCCAGCAGGGTGAGCTTTCAATACCAGTTAACCAGAAACTGTCTCCATTCCACGAATTCCATGCAAACTGGATTTCCAACAGGAAAGAATCCTCTGCAAAGGCTCTCCAAAAAGAAGCAGAAGAGGAAACATCTGCTTTTCTGGACATGCACTGTAGAATTTATATTTGGTTCACCAAACATGCCAGCAGGGGAAACGTTCAATATCAGTTAACCAGAAACTGCCTCCATTCAGCTATTATCTACAATACAAATTTGCAGATGTCACTAAACTGCTCAAGAGAGTTAAGTCCAAAGCAGACTGTGAAGAGCTTCAAAAGGATCCCACAAACATAGGAGACTGGGCAACAAAAAGGCAGATGAATTTTAATGTTGATAAATGCAAAGTAATGCATATTAGAAAACAATCCCAAATATAAGTGCAAAATGATGGGGATTAAATTAGCTAGTACCACTTGAGAGAGATCTTGGAGTCACTGTAAATTGTTCTCTGAAAACATCCACTCAATGTACAGCAGCAGTTAAAGAGCCAAAAGACTGCTAGGAATCATTAAAAAAAGGTATGAGAAGAATATTTTATTGCCTCAGGATGAATCTATGGCACATCCACGTCTTGAATCCTATGTACAAACGTGGTTGCCTCAAAAATCTTGCTACTGGAAATAGCTCAGAAGAGGGCAACAAAAATGACTGGGGTATGAAACTGCTGCCTTATGAGGTGAGATTAAAAAGACTGGAACTTTTCACCTTAGAAAAGAGAAAACTAAGAAGAGGGGATATGCTAGAGATGTATAAAATAATGACTGGTGTTGAGAAAATAAATAAGGAAAAGTTATTTACTTGTTCTCATAACACAAAAACTAGGAGTTGCCAAATGAAATTAACAGGTAGCATGTTTAAAATGGAAGGATGTATTTCTTCATGCAATGCACAGTCAACCTGTGGAACTCCTTGCCAAAGGATATTGTGAAGGCCAAGATTATAACAGTGGTCAATAAAAGAGCTAGCTAAACTTAAGGAGATAGGCCCATCAATGGCTATTAGCCAGGATGGGTAGGAATGGTGCACCTAACCTCTGCTTGTCAAAACCTGGGAATGGGTGACAAGAGATGGATCACTTGAATACCTGTTCTGTTCATTCCTCTGGAACACCTGGCTTTGACCACTGTTGGAAGACACAGTATTGGGCTAGATGGACCTTTAGTCTGACCCAGTATGCCAATTCTTGTAACACACGGAAGCTTTACTTTTCCCTATTAGCTCAAGTTTAAAGTTAAGTCACTTGCTTATTTTTAAAGCAGCTATTCAAAACACAAAATTTACTTTATTCTCTTTTAAATTAAGCCTATGGATTTAATTCTTTGCACAAGTGTTACATCTTCCCCCACCCTCCCAAATTCTATATTCATTCCACATTCTATTTGTTTCTTCCTAAGTTTAATTACAGTTTTAATGATATCATAAAAAAACTGGCTTGTACACTTCACTTCTTAATGAAGATATTTTTATTACATTAAAAAGGTTTTTTTTATTTTTACATCTGAAATACAGGTCCTGAAAGAAAGGTGACTGGTGAGTAGCTGCAAATGTAGTATCACATAAGTAAAAGGATGGAAGGGGATTATTATTTAAACTATTTAAAACTTTGTATATATTCATTCCTGTTTCACTTAAACTAACATGTTGAATAGTAATAGAGAGGTAGCTGTGTTAGTCTGTACTCCAACAAAACAAAACAGTAGAAATGTAGCACTTTCAAGACTTACAAAATGATTTATTCGGTGATGAGCTTTCATGGGACAGACCCACTTCATCAGATCCATGATAATGGACTAGTTAACAAGATTCTTCATTAATAAAGAACGTAGGAGTGTAATATAATTAATAATAATCAGATCTGCCCCATGAAAGCTCATCACCGAATATATCATTTTGTTAGTTTTTAAAGTGCTACATTTCTGCTGTGTTTTTTTGTTAACTTAAACATGTAATAGTTTGGATAAAAGAAACCTGTTAAAAGATTCAAACACATTTACTCCTTCAATTAAGGAGAAAAAGCTCAAACTAAACAGCGTAATTGTCCATGAAAAATCTTGGAAGACCACACCTGAAATTCCTGGAATCTCTAACATTATAAAAATGAGAGAGAAACTTTTTTCTGAAAACTTCTCATGCTCTCTTTATAAAAAAAGGCCCCCTCCTTCTTAAAATTTTCTAGAGATCACCTGCATGTTGGTGGTGTATCCAAAGTCAATAATTTTAATTTGGCACAGAAAAAATTAACCAGAGAAAGCAAATTATCTACTATATTCTCTTTGGTCATTACTGAGTGAATCACCATAAAAATTAAAGCTCCAAAGCAAGCCAAAAAATAAGAAGTTAAGCAGTAATACACAGATATGGCACAAGTAACTAAATTTAACAAAATGTAACCAAGGATGTTAGTCCTAGCCAGAAGTATATTAAGGTGACCAAATTTAATTGTTCATCCCAGATTCTCACATTTCTAAAACAGATAATTTAGCTGCAGAGGAGCACTACACTACAGCGAGATGGAACTTTAAAACTTTTTGTTTTAGTCTTATAAAAAAGGGCCACTAGTAGGCATGGCCATGTGAGCTGCCCCAGGGTAACTCGCAGATGCAGGTAGCTGTGAAACACATTTTAGTGTTTTTTTTTTTTTTTTAAGTGGTGGCACTGCGACAGTGAAATGATTCCTCATCTTGCTTCTCTCCTCCATCTTGTTGATTTTGTTATGAACAGATCACTGAATGAAATGTGAATTAAATTTTCTTATGAACACATCGTGCCAAGGAGCTGGGATTGGGGGATGGATGTGCAAAGAGGAAGTATGCCCTTTTATGGGGACATAATACTGACTGTTTAACATTTCATATTTTCCATCCACAGTTTTGCGCATTTGCAGAATTGAGGATAGTGTTTGCCATACTGTCTCCAAAATAGCATCATTGATGGGCAGAGTGATCTTGGAGGCAGATAATTATAATATTTGTACCAGCTTGTGCTGTTTCCGATGAACCTCCTCCAACCAGAGGGCCCGGTTTTGAGACATTTAAATAGTTCTTAAAACTGTTTAATATTATCTGCCAAAGTAGACAGAGGTGACATAAATCACTTAGCTGAGGAGAATGAAGAAGTGTGTGCAGAAGATGGAAATGGTAACAGACCAGGAAGCTACTGGTCATCCCCATCACCCTGAGCCTCCATGGGCTGCTATGTGGAAGATGGTGATTAAATTGTACTTTGCTTCTACTAGCTGTGGCTGGCCTGGAGCATGGACCTCAGTAAGCTGCCCATGGTTCCAAATGTGCCTGTTACATGGGGAAGGTCACTGACAGTTACATACATGGCAGTCCACACCATGGCTGAGCCATCTTGAATGGTATCTTGTCCCTCTATGGCTCTAAGGTGATCAGTGTTCTTGGATCAGTGGTGAGGAATGGTGCAGTGACAAAGTGCTCTGTTTCTGCATCTTACCATCATCTTCGCAACACAAGCTGCAGGGATCTCCTCCATAGCTCATGGAGAAACTCTCGGAAACAAGCACTTGTGAATGTAGTGCTGACAATATCACCAAGTCATGGAGTCTGTTCTCACTGGTGCCAGTGCCAAACTTGGTTTTCTCCACAGGAGCCAACTGTGCAATCAGTACCATGGATGGAGGCATAGTGCCTGAGGAGATACTGAAGTTGAGCTCCTGTGAATGAACTCAGTGCTGCTTAGACTCAGCCTCCTTCTCTTGAGCCTTGGCAATGTCTGAGGTAGGTACTAAGAGGGTCATAAGTGCTCACCCAAACATAGGTCATCAAAGAGCACAGCAAGCTGGCAGAAGACCATTGTTGTTTTTGCGGCGCTCTTTGTAAAGACGTCTAAGCCATCTTCTTTGGGCTTCTGGAGGGTATGCCTTCCTTTTCTGTTGGAGGAGTGCCCAGAGAGGCAGTCTGCACATCTAATTCAGGTGTGAGAGATTTCTCCATCAAACTCATTTTTACCCTGAAATCCCACTCACAACGTGCTTTGGCTTTCAAACTGCTGCATTGGGTGCGTTTTGGGGAGATGTGTCTCTCCCAGACATCACATGCACAATGAGCGTCTGTACAAAACAGGTTTTGTTTTGTGGCAGGAGACGCAGCACTTGAGTCGTGGGAGTCAGGTATCTTAATGGTTAACCCTTCCCAGCTGGGTGGGTAACTAAAGAATTCTTTTTAACCAATAAAACTAACCCTAATGCTAAATATAACTTTATGTCTAACTAAACTATATTTTTCTTAAGGTTTGAGAAGACTGGTAAACACCAGGGCTATATCTTCAGGCAAGGAGAGTTGAGAAGGTCATGTGCACACTATTTGTGGCACCAAGAGCACTGTGAGATTCCTATTGCACTCATGACCCACATAGACATTGCTACTATGGATTTCCAATCAAGGATACCAGAACACTGACATTTGAAGTGGAGCACCCACAGGGATACATGTCTCAAAGAAGAAATCACTATTCCAGCGGGTCTCAAAACTTTTGCACTCGTGACCCCTTTCGCACAGCAAGCCTCAGAGTGTGAATACTCCCCCCTTATAAGTTAATGCCTCCACACTTTTTATACCTTTAACACCATTATAAATGCTGGCGGCAAAACAGGATTTGGGGTGGAGACTGACAGAACGAACTCTTCTTCCTCTCCCATGCAGTAACTGTGAGACTCCCCTAAGAACTTCCAAAGCCCAGTCTGAGAACCTCTGCAGTATTCTGGTCTTGATATGGTAACTCCCAGTACTCATTCAACTTACACATTTTGTTCATGCCCGTCCCTCATTGTATTAAGCCTAATTTAGATTGTAAAAGCTCTAGGTCAGCAAATGCATGTCTCTCTCTCAGAAGACCCTACTGTGTCCTTGGGTGCTCAAAAATGAACAGTCAGCATAGCTTCCAGCCTATAACAGATTTTGAAAATTGTTCTTGCTAAATATAGACTTGACACAGTGAGGAACTGGCACAAACTGACTGGGCTAGTGGGATGTGTTTAAGATGTCAAAGGCAACATTTTCATGGAGGTATTTAATTTTTAAATTTAATTCTACATACGTAGACATAACTGACCATCCCTGAGTGATGATCTTTCAAATACGCACGACTCAGTATCCTGCACTGGATAGCACATACAGATGATGAATTATTTAGGCACATTTTAAAGATAACACAGAACTGGGTAAATTATTGTGTGTCAAAACAATCTTATGGCAAGTCACCACCCTTTCATATTGCAAGCTGCGGCATATGGATTTTTGCATATCATTTAAAAATCACAAATAAAAAATGTTCTTTCATCCAAATGACAGCAGTAACAAACCATATGAGGAACAATGCTATCACCTGGAAAGCATGTAGCAGACTCTCAGATCTCATGGCACACCGCAAAACCATGAAATTTATTGCCAAAAATATAATAATGTCAATACAGAAATCCATGGTATGCCCACACTTTGGATACTACATGCAGTTTTGATAAACCCTATGTCAAAAAGGATACGTTAAAACTGGAAAAGGTACAGAGAAAGGCAACAAGTGTGATTAAATGTATGGAATAGCTTTCATATGGAGGTGAGATTAAAAAGACTGGGTCTGTTCATCTTAGAAAAGACAGGACTAGAATGGAATAAGATAGGAGTCTATAAAGTATGAATTGAGTGGAGAAACTGAATAAAGAAATGATACTTGGCCTTCATATAACGTGAACCAATGAAACTGACAGACAGCAGATTTAAAACAAATATAAACAAGACCTTCACACAGCACTCAGTCAATCTGAGGAACTCTTTGCTATGAGAAGTTGTGAAGGATTCTGCACTATTTCTAATTGTGAAGAATTAGAAGAGTTCATGGAGGACATGTCCATCAATGGCTATTAGCCAAGATGGTCAGGGATGTAAAACCTCTGACTGCTAGGCCCTAGGACTGGATGAGAAGGGATGGATCACTCAGACTGCTGTGCTCTCTTCACTCCCTCTCTTTTCTGGTACCAGATATTTCAATCAACCCACCTGCTGCTACTTGGTCATCTCTGTATAGCTATTGGTCCAAACAAAGCCATAAGTTATGAAATCTAGCCAAATACGGCAGAAGTGATCCCTCGATCATTGGAGTAGATATAAATCTAACAAATCTGTTTGCTTAACCCGGCTCACCTCACCCTCACTACCTCAGTTTTATCTAATCTGAATCTCAGACAGCTTGCTCTCATCTAGGCCTTAATCCTCTTCAAATACTGGGCCAGGTGCTCAATCACTACTGCTAGATTAATGGAGGTGGAGATAAAATTGAGTGTTATTAACACACTGAGGCACAGTAATTTATATGCCTTCACTTCCAACAGTCTACATAGACATTTAATATGAGCAGAAATAAAACCGAATCCTGCAGAAACCAACATGCTGGAGTATGGCCTTGAAACTTAACAGGATTCAGTCACATTTTTGTCATGGCTATGCCTGCCCTTTGGCTAAGTCTTGATGGATTTTCATGGGGACAGCAATTTATAAGCCTTTGAAAGAGCTCTCTGCTCAGCTGCCAACTTCTAAAAAGTTTACCCTAAATTCTTCAAAGATTCCACCCATACTGAAAAGTACTTCAGTCAAGGACAGAGTGGATGAGAAGCCTTTCCCAGCAATTGCTGCTCTTGGCTGATATGGATCTCTGGGGTGTCAGGTACCAGAACTGAAAGCAGGAAAACTGTCTTTTGTGCCCTCAATGCTGCTTCTCAAGTGGCACCCAAGCAGAATGGAGGAAAGGGCAACCAGGCTCAGTGAAAAAAAAAAAAAAAAAAAAGAGCAGACTCAGGCAGGTTGCCAGGGAGAGTAATACAGCTCTTGAATAATTTGACTATAAACAGTATTTTTTCACAGGATGCCTGCCTTGGTCAGTGCACAATATGGATGGGGATCACAGAATAAAGTACAGGTATACACTGGCTTCCACATTTACTCTCACTGTTTAATACAAGGACTGTCTATTTCATGCAACATGCTGAACCTCTCAAATCCAAGACACTCTGGTCCCGCAGGATGATGGATGTTGCTGGGCCAGAGAGCCCTGATGGTTGGAAGTGGAGTCCAGCAGCTGGGCTCCTCAGCCCAGGTTGGGCAGCCACAGTTGGACTGCCACCAGCTGGGGAGCCATGACTAGGAAGCCAGGAAATCATAGCCATGGCTGGGGCCAGGAAAAGGAGGCCAGCTGACCAGAGCCTGGGCAGGAATGGGAAGACCGCAACTGGGCCTAGGGAAACAGGGACCAGGAAGCTGGTGGTCCTGCAACCAGGGGCCAAAGCCAAGAAGCCACAGGAAACATCCAGTAAGTAGCTGTGAAGGAAACCCAGAAGCAGAGGCCGCAGGCTAGTGGGGAGCATTGACCTCCCCTGGTCTAGGACTGCTCAGGTCCCGAGAGTGCCAGATCAGGAAGGTGCAAACTGTATCCAAAACATACTCTGAATCTATAGTCACTGTGAAGCCTAAAATATCTGTTGAGTCAATGTGAAGTGATAGAAGCAGCTGTAAGCATGGTAGAGAACTCTTTTTGCTCAGAATATCATCAGGTTCAGTCATCAATGGGATCTGATGCCCTTTATTGTCCAATTTTTATGTTCTCAGCTGCATTATGAATTTCACCTGTGCAACAACATAGGCTTTCTGCTAGGAGTACGGAATTAATTTTTGCCAGGAGCTTAGTATGTATTACGTAATAACAAATTGTTTCATAATGCATACACACAAGTGAACTTAACTGAGGCTGCAAGAAGCCTTAATTCTGGCATTTTTTAACATCTAGTGTTTCATTTCACAATCATCATGTTCTTCAAAATAATCTGTATGTATGCAATATGTAGGATGTGAACACAAGATTGAAGAAATTAAATTGTTCCAAATCAAATTTGTTTTCTGAAAGTCCATCATGTTCCAAATACTGCATGACTGTTTCCATGTAAATGAATAATCAAAAGAGGAGCCCATTATATCCAACAACAATAGCAATATGATTTTGAAAGTCATCAATTTAAAAAAAAAAAAAAAAAAGACAACTAATTACAGAGATATACTTTTTCCCAAAACTAAAACACTGAAAAATTCAAAAAAGATCAGCTAAGCTTTACTAAAATAAATGACTACAGGCAAATAATTAACTCTAAACTAGGAAAAGTGCTTTCAGAATATTTCCAGTTGCTAAATCTCTTACCATATGTACTACTTCAGGGTAAATGGGCTCTGTGATCACATTGCGATTGTGTGTGATGTATTCTACCATTTCACTTAAAGCAGCTCGCTTTACTTCCTTCCACTTTAGGTCACTCAGTGGATCAGAAACAAAGTCAAAAAGGACACAACATTGTCTCAACTTCTGAATAAAAAGCTTTTCTTGATCAGCAGGAGGAACATCTGGAAAGTGAAAAATATTTGGATTATGAACATGTCTAGAAACTATGTTAGTTTAAAGGACTTTGCATTCCTCCCACATTTTCTTTTCTTAAGAGACAGTAACAATATTAAAGAATAGCAGCAGGTTCTAAATCTTAAAATCACTCAAGACTTGTGCACCAGTAACATCTCATAATACAGGAAGCATGCGTGGTAGTACCATTGCGAGTTTGCTTGCATTTGTTATAACTGGTTGAGCAGAAAAGAAACATGAATACTTGGTTAAATATTTTAACCACAAACAAAACGTTACAGTTCATCTTAGTGTAAAAATTATGGTAATACTAACAGTAATCTACTCTACAGGTTAAACAGGCTTATCTTTAGTCTGTGAATTTGACTAAACATTTTCAGTTTGGCTGCACATTAAGAAAAACTTCCTAACTGTCAGGGTAGTTAAACACTGGAACAAATTGCTAGTGAGGTTGTAAAATCTAACTTGATCTTGAAAATCTCCAATGACAAAGCACCACTTATCAGGTATAGACTCTAGAGGAAGGGTAAGCAACTCCCAGCACACATGCCAAGAGTGGCGCGCAAGCTTAGTTTCATTGATATGCGAGGTAGAAGCTCAGCCCCGCCCCTCCACTCCCATGCAGTTGGGAGCTTGCTCAAAGCCATGCCGCCTGTGGATTAGCAAAAGACTAACTAATGCTACCAACTACCACCTAAACCAGCAGTGTCCAAAAGGAACTGAAAGACCGCCACACTTGCAGCTGGCATCTTTCTATATTCACCCCAGCACCCACTCTAAATAAATGCTGGTGACTCACCAGCACTGCTGGAGAAGTGGCTGGGTCCAGAAGAACCATTGGAGCTGCCACTGCATCCATGCGCTTCTCCCACTGGGGTGGGGTGCACACATGGGCAGGCTGCACGTCAAGGCGCCAAAAGCCACATGCAGCTCCAGAGCTGAATCACCACACTGCAGTGTCCCATTCGCCACATGTGGTGAGTGGTGACCATATTGGGCCCTGTGGACCTAAACAGTATAGCTATGCAACTTTATTAATGAAGCTGTTGTAAGTAGGACTATTAATGACTCTTAAAAAGTATCACCAGCACTTGGACTGTACATAGAGTTTGAAAGGTCAAATTTCAGCACTCTGCCTTGGAAACATTGCTTACCTCTGCCCTAGAGATACTTAGTCCTGCCTTGAGTATGAAATACTATACATTTCTGAAGTGGTGTTCTTTTAGTTTGAAAGGTTTTTACACTTACCACTCCGACATCTTAGGTGTCCCTTTTGCACAGAGTGTACTACATCCTTAAATATCACATATATTTATCATATTTAACTAAAATTGCATTAGTGTTATGAGTTTTCTAAAGAAAAAAGAATTTAACTTATGAAGGATATAAGAGTTTACAAAAATGGGCCCTGATACTGTATAGCTCAAGACTTTCACTGATTTGACAGGGAGAAAACAAAAACCACAATTACACAGTTTGAATAATCAGGAACGTTGCTTTGTAAGTGTTGACACATACTACCAACCATCCTATTTAGATAAAATTCTGGTCCTTAACTAGGTAACACAAATAATAATCTCTCTATCCCCACCTTCTAAGAGTTGCACCACTTGCCTTATTAGATCCTCTAAAACGGGGTGGGGAACCTTTTCTGGATTAGGGGCCACTGATCTACAGAGAAAACAGTCAGGGGCCACACAAGGAAGAGGCAACCCCCCAAAAAGCCAACCATCACTGATGTGGCCCTCAACTGAGATAGGAGGGTGCAGGAATGAGCTGGGGATGCAGTGTCTGGCCAGCAGGGAGGGTGCAGGAGAAGACTGAGGGCTGGAGGTCTGGAAGGCAGGGAAGGTCTGGGGGTGGTGTGTCTGGCTGGGGCAGAAGGTACAGAAGTAGGCTTGGGTGTAGGGTGTCTGGCCAAAAAAGAGAGGGTGCAAGAGCAAGGCTGGGTGCAGAATCTGATCAGAAGGGAAGGTGAAGGAATAGGGAAGGGTGCAGGAGCAGGTTGAGGGTAGTGTGGCTAGGAGAGGGGACACAGGAGCAAGGGTGGCCGCCAAATCTGTCCAGTAGGGAGGGAGGAGGTAGGAGGAGGCTGAGGGTGGGAAAGCTGGGCAGGAGGAGGGTGCAGGAGAGTGATGGGGATGAAGGGCTGACCAAAAGAGGAGTGGGGAGGAAGAATTTACCTGGCTCCATGCTTCCCACAGCTTCCAGGTACCATCCTCCCCTGCTCTCCCTGACTGAAATCTGGCCAATGGGAGAAGCGGGAAAACCCTCCCAAGAGCAGTTTCCAGCACTGTGCTCACCCAATTAGGAGAGTCTGGATTCAGCCTGGCTTCCCTGATCTGGCCTAAGAGGTTCCTACACGCTACCACCACCCACAATCCCACAGCGGGCTGGATGCTAAGGAGAGGAACCCTGAGCCCCTGGTGGTCCAGACAAGTCGTGGTCTTGATCCAGACCATGGGCTGTGGGGTTCTCCACCCTGACTCTAATATATCCATCAAATAAACCACTGACACTGAAATGTCACTAAATGCTGACACTGAAAGTGACATTATTAAACATTAGAGTTCACATATAGAATATAACATTACAACCCATATAGGCTACATCTGCACTACCAGATAAGTTCAATTTTATAAAATTTGATTTTACAACACTGACTTTTATAAATTTGATTTAGCAGATCCTCGTTTCCCCACAAAGTCCACATGAAGTCAAGTTAATGGTGCCCCAATGAATAGCCAAACATCGACTGTTGCAGCAGTGCATTGTGGGGACTCTATCCCACAGTTCCCTCTGTCCTGCATTATGCGCCCTCCCCCCAGGCCCTGCTGCATCCCTGCCTCCAGCAACACTCACCTTGCTGCCTGGTTCCCGGATCCCTGAAGCTTAGTGGAGCTAGGAAACTGACCAGCACTACCGCAACTGGCTTGCTGGAGCCAGGAGCTAGGCACAGCAGTGAGCCAGGTGCAGCAGTGCAAGTCAGTTTCCTGGCTCCTCTGAGTGGCAGGAAGCCAGCATCCAGGTGTAGCAGCACCACAGCCTCTGGAGGCTAATGAATTTGATTCAAAGACATGGCACTTCCACACCAGCCTTCATTTGAACTTTTAAATTCAAACTTGACGCTGCACCCAGCCAGCTTCAACAATGTTATGATATCGATATTAGTGTTCCTTAAATGAAGCTAATGGTATTTACAGCGAAGACAGTCACTTGGTACAATTGAGCTAACTGCCTTCAATTTGAATTTATCTGGTAGCATAGACATAGCCTTAGTCTTCCAATATTCTGAACTTTGATAAATTAAGAAAACTCAAATGTTTTGATCCAGTTTATACTTCTCCATCAGGGTTTGCAGATTGTAGCCAATGGCACTAGTGGTCCTAAATAAATTTGGTACTTTTGAAAATTCTAACGTAAGGTTACAAAACACATCTTTAGGAGCCTACACTTAGGCTTCTATTTTTGAAAATAATCAACTGAGTACAAAAACATTATACACTAACTTTGCTAATGTGCTGCAAATCTAAACTTCTGCAAGTTAACACTAAAGTGCTTTTGTTTTGAAGAGAAAGATTTATACCCATAATTTTGAAACAAAAAAAAATTTTTAGCACCTTGATGCCACAATCCTTTCTGCGTATGCTTAGTTTTAAGTAAAAATAATCTCACTGAAGACAGTGGGTACAATACAAGTGAATAAAGCTGGGTATGTCTATACTTATTGAAGGTTCAAAGCATCAAAAAAAAACAAAACAAAAAAATACCCAAAAAACGATCTGCCGGAGTTTGATTTTACTACATCAATGAAGATGTGGCAAAACTGATTTTTCTGGACTCGGCCATTGACTCTAGTACTCCACGCTATTGCATGGAATAAGGGAGGATGGCGCAAGCATGAAGAGCCTTGATCTACACCAGAGTACAAAGTTGATCCTGATACGCTGATTCTAGTAACACTAATGGCATAGCTAGAATTGTGTATCTAGGATTGACTTTGATCCCTAGTGTAGATCAGGCCTTAGATACCTCCTTAAGCCCTTGGAGGACCTCAGATTTAATTTTCAATATACATATTTCCACCTCAGCTAATAACTGCATTGTAAAATTCACATAAAACATCCTATCAGTTGCAGCATTTTAAAATATTGTGTTCAGAATTTAGTACATTCTAGAATTTTAATCTAAAATTGCAACAATGCAAATTTGCTAATTAGATTTATAAAAATACAACTTGATTTAAATTAATAATTTTTAAAGAAAAATCAAGTGATTTAAATGGATTGTGTAAATTGCTCCATTCGTCTCAACACATGCTATGAACAACACACTAATGATATTGATGGCAAAACAGAACAATCTTATGAAAAGGAGTTACCAAGGTAAGATGCTGCCACACCGTTATAAAACTTTATTATGCCGCCTTCTGTGTTTGCTGAGACAGACATAGTTGGATGATTTCTACATATACCTATGTATTCTCCGTTATCCCACTAGCTTGGTAAAACTGATATCCATTAAATTCCATTGCACATATGTAAAATTATCCCTTGTATTTCTTTAGATCAGTGGTACCCACACTTTTAGATTGTACTCCACTTCCCCATGCAACCTGTCTGCACTGCTGCCCCAGTAACCAGAGCCCCAGCTGGGGCCTAGAAGCCAGGACCCAAGACCAGGACCTTGGCTGAAGGTGGATCTAGAGCCAGAACAGAGCTGGATGGAGGTTCTTCCTTATTCCACACCTCTGTGCCCATTGAGGCTGGCTTGGGCCAGTACCATGAACAGAGACAAGGGAAGCAGCCAGGACTGGAAGAAGCAGCCACAACCAGTCACAAAAAACAGGACCCCTGCTGGGTCTGGAGCTGCAGTATAGTTAGGGATAGAACAGGATTGGGGGGTGCTCCCCTCCCAACCCTTGTGGTGGATGGCCCAGGTCCAGCCATGCCCCACTGCATATTCCTCTGTACAACCCCAAGGGGTTACACCCCACAGTTTAGTGACCACTGCTTTAGATTTTATTATTTGTATTGATACTGCACGTAAGGGACCCAAGTATGGATTTGGGCACCACTGTGCTACACATTGTTGCTAATGGCTATTGAAAACAAAGATGCAGCAGGTTAACAGATTAAGATAAAACTGCCCCTCAAGCACTTAATTGGCTTATTTTCACTTCTGGTAATTAAGTCTCTTTCTAAAATACTAGGACTTTTTAATCGCAAACAGTGACAGTACCTGTACTAACATGGTCATAATTCATTTCAGATTTTGCTACCAATCATACACATATGCACAAAATAGCTTGTTTGACAGAATTTGTACAGTCTGGTTTGATATTTCACATGCTAGTACATTCCCCTTGTAAGTGACTGACAAATCTATCGTGGGAGAGCAAACAATACTGTTATTTGGAAACAAAGTCTAAAATATATTTTCAATATGTATTTTGTAATAAGTGGCAAGCAATCATTATTTCTTTAAACTATGCGTACCGAGTAACTTCAAATACTTGTACCCAAAGTAATTGTAAGCAACAGTGGCCTTAAACAGGAGCACAAAGTAAACAACATACAATAGAAGCAAAGCTCAATTATATCTTTCGTCAGCGTTGCTAGGAGACCACAGATAGCAAAACTCTAACAAGAAAGAAAAAAGTGTTAAATGACAGATGCTCATGAAGAGAGCAGTGCCCTTCTTATGACCACAGGCAAAATTCCAACTTAATCTGCAGAGCACTTTACCTACACTTTAACAAACACAAAATACTCATCTTTGGTGCAATTTAATTCAACAGACAATCATTGCTTTACCCAGAGAGCTGGTGTGATCAATGCTACTGGCTAACATGTTCTGATTTCCAGCAGATGTACATCAGAAGTGGAACACATATAAGCAAGCACTTAAAGAAATTAAAATTTCCTTAACATTAGTGTTTAATTGTTTTAATAATTGTTTGCATATTCCTGTGACTGAGTGCTGGGCAAGAACAGGTGAGACAGCACTCTGATCACTGCAGGCAGGTCAAATAAACCATGGAGATTGAAAAAACTTGCCCAGATCCAGACAGACATCATCTTTCTTTCCGAATGCAAGAAAATGGACATTACACCCAAGGGACTGGCAGTGAAAAACCCATTACAATCAACTTACTACACTGACTACAGTGAACATCTATGCAACACACTTTCTAAGAAACTGAGGAACCACTTGATCAAAATCCTTTACGATAAACAAAAGATAATCAAAAATGAACTCTCTGAACTTGAAATTATCATCAACGAACAGGCATCCACACAAGACCCCACAGTAAGAAACTTTACCAGTGCCAGACAAGATATTTATAAAACACACTTCCTCTTTCTACAAAAAAGAAAAGAGAATAAATTTTCTTCATTACTTCATTCCTCAGGATACTTCAACCACAACAACAGTAGCTCGACCAACAACATTGTTAACCTTTCAAACTACCAACTCAGCCCAGCAGAGGAGTCTCTCTTATCCCGGGGTCTTTCCTTCTGCCCTACTTCCCCCACGAACTTAATACAATTCTGTGGGGACCCTGAAGCCTTCTTTTGCCGCCTCCGTCTAAAGGAATTTTTCCAGCACACCTATGAACAACAGTCTGACTCTCTCGACCCCCCCACGCCCCCACCAACAACAAAAAAAAGAAGAACTCTATGTGGACTCCCCCTGAGGGTCATAGTGAAAGTCTGGACTTCTACATACAGTGCTTCCGCAACCGTGCTCAGTCTGACATTATACACAAAATGCCAAATGAGACACAATCTCAACTATGCTGAACGCTATGCTGTCCAGAGTCTCAAAAATAAGCAAGACATCATAATCAAACCAGCTGACAAAGGGGGTGCTGTTGTCATCCTGAATAAGTCAGACTATGAACAGGAGGCAGCCAGACAACTCTCCAACACCACATTTTACAGACCTCTCTCCGCTGATCCCACTTTGGAATTCCAAAGGAAATTATAACAACTACTGAAGGAACTCCCTGCTGCTACTCGGGACCTCATTAACTCAGACACATCATCTGAGCCGCAGCCTGGATTATTCTACTTACTTCCCAAAATCCACAAACCTGCAAACCCTGGACACCCTATCATTTCAGGTACTGGCACCCTTACCACCGGACTACCTAGTTACGTGGACTCCCTCCTCAAACCCTATACCACCAACACTCCCAACTATATCTGAGATACTACCGACTTCCTGAGGAAATTACAAAACATCGGAAAAGTTCCCGATAATGCCATCCTTGCCATAATGGATGTAGAGGCTCTGTACACTAATATTCCACATAAAGACGGATTACAAGCAATCAGGAACACCATCCCTGATGCCACCACAGCCAATCTGGTGTCTGACCTCTGTAACTTTGTTCTCACACACAATCATTTCCGTTTTGGGGACAATTTATACCTCCAGATTAGTGGAACTGCTATGGGCACCTGCATGGCCCCACAATATGCTAATATATTTATGGCTGACCTGGAACAACGATTCCTCAGTTCTCGTCCCCTATTACCACTCCTCTACTTAAGATACATTGATGACATCTTTATGATTTGGACCCATGGTACAGAGGCTCTAGAAGAATTCCACAGAGACTTTAACAATCTACACCCCACCATCAACTTATGCCTCGATTACAACATGCAAGAGATACATTTCCTGGACACTACAGTACTAGTCAAGGATGACCTGATCGGTACCACACTGTACCGAAAACCTACTGATCGCTATACTTATCTACACCCTTCTAGTTTCCATCCTGCACACGTGACTAGATCCATTGTTTACAGTCAAGCTCTTAGGTACAATCGCATTTGCTCTGATCCAACTGACAGAGACCAAAAACTACAAGATCTTTACCAGATATTCATAAACCTGAATTACCCACCAGGAGAAGTAAAAAAAACAAATCAACAGGGCCAGACGCATACCCAGAGACCAGCTACTCCAAGATCGGCCCAAAAAAGCCAAGAACAGAACACCACTGGTCATCACCGACAGCCCCCAACTCAGACCACTGCAACGAATTATTAAAGACCTACAACTTATTCTTAATCAGGATGCTACACTCCAGAAGGCCCTGGGTGACATGCCTGTTCTCTCCTACAGACAACCTCCCAACCTCATGAGGATCCTTACTAACAGCCACAGTCTATACCCCAGGAACACCAATCCTGGAACCTTTCCCTGCAACAAAGCCCGCTGCCAGCTTTGTCCACATATCTTCTCTGGAAATACCATCACTAGACCTAACCAGGTTACTCACAGAATCACGGGCACTTTCTCATGCTCCTCTACTAACATCATATATGCCATCATGTGCCAACAATGCCCAGATGCTTTGTATATTGGACAGACTTCTAACTCCCTTAGACAAAGGGTCAACGGGCACAAAACAGACATCAAAACACTCCAGATCCACAAACCAGTTAGTCAACATTTTAATGGAATGGGGCATTCTGTCAATGACCTCAAGGTATGTGTGTTACTGAAGAGAAATTATCGCACCGTTTTAGAAAGAGAAGTGGACAAGCTGACATTTATATTCAAATTCGGCACATTAACACATGGTTTAATTCGTGATGGGAACTTCCTGAGTCACTATAGGGGCTCGTCTGCATACTTGGCTCAATCTAATTCTTAATCTTCCCCCCCACCCCTCCACTCTCTGATTTGCTCACCTTGATTATCTTTTTCTGATTTGTCCTCCTTGCTTACTGTTTTTGGTTCTCTGTGCCTTAAATATTGAGTCTGTTCTGGTCTGGCTATGGTCTGAAGAAGTGGGTCTGTCCCACGAAAGCTCACCTAATAAAATATTTTGCTAGTCTTTAAAGTGCTACTTGACTGCTTTTTGTTTTGATAACGTAGAATGGAGCTAGTTAAACAAAACTAAACCTAAACATAGGATGAGAGCTGAAAGGCTAATTAACCTATTGGAGGCTATGCCCAGGAACAAGAAAGAAGTAGAGGGAGAAAGCAGGCAGCAGAGGGAGGAGAGCAATTGCCCTTACCCACCTGTTGCAGGAGCTGGAGCTTCTTTAGGAATGTTAACAGCAGAACTGTATATAATATGAAAGTGAGGAGACCCGACATAGTACTTAAAAAAAAAAAAAAAAAAAAAAAACAAAAGAAAAAGAAAAACTGCTACTCAAGTAGTTTGAGCAGCACATGGGTCTCTGAGCAGGAGCAGAGGCGCCCTGTCACAATTCTAAACCAACAGCATTTTATTGATGGTATTTAAAGTGTTTGTTTGCACAAACAATATTCCTTGAAGTTGCATTTTCTCAGTTAAATCTGATAGTTCCATGATTGAATGCCAAGGCTTATAGAGTGCCTGATTCAGTCCCTGATACATATGGATATTCAACAGTATAGAAACCCACATGAGATTAATGCAAAATACTGCATGAAACCTGGCCACACATCTTAATTAGGTCCTGCAAAATTTAGAAATCTAATTTTTGACAACAAAAGTATTTGACATAAAGCAACATACATTGATTTATAGTACACTGTCTATTGATAGGAAAAGGGAAGTATCAATACTGTAATGAATATAGCTAATAATTCTGGAAGTAATGGACTGAGCTAACCAAAGGACAAAGCTTGACCTCCTCTGACATGGTTTCAATATTTTAGACGGGCCTATTCCATACAGCATTCTCTACGTCCTTAGAGACGTAAATCACTAATTCTATTTTCCTTTCCAGTCAGTATATTCATCAATCGTTAAATGTTACAATTATTTCTAAGATATTAAATTGTAAGAAGCTGACCTGACAAGGGAGAACTGTGGTGTTACTGTAGCTTTAGAAGAATGAATAAAATCTTCAGAGTATGGGGTGTGACATATAGAGAAGACAGTTGGTTTTACATTAGACTGATTAATAGACCAGAGTTTGGATGCTCTCTTTATGTGCTAGTAAAATACTTAAATACTTTTTAGTTACTGGCACTGAATTATTATTAGGGCTAGTGGATCACCTGAATATAAAAACACCACATGGCACCGGGATTGAAAGAAATAAAAATGACCTGGAAGATGTTAAAAACAAGGAAGTTTAAAAAAAAAAATCCCTAAGGTAAAAGATACTCAGATGTGAAAAACAAGTTAGAATGAAATCAGATAAGTGTTCCCAAATTTCTGAAAATAAGAAATGCTACAGAAAAATGGAAAATATTGAAATAAAAATTTGATATTTTTGAGGGCATTAGGATCTCCTCAGAAGGATAATGAGCAAAAGATTCCCTTCTTTTTGAATAGTGTAGCTTCTGAAGCAATTTCGTCATACAATTTATGCAAGCTTTATTATTAAAGGATGAACCAACTAGAAGTCACTTTAAAAAAAGAGCTATTCTGTTTACCGAAAATAAGTGAAACATTTTAAAGAATTCAGTTTCTCTCAAGAAATCCAATGGAGGAAGGCACTTCTGCATCATTTTTAAAAGACTTAAAGATAAGTCAGACAATTTCCACAATCTGAGTCAACAGTGAGAGACTAAATTGTGATAGGACTACAAGATATCAATGTAAAAGATTATTAGAAGATCCAGATCTAAATCTGGAAAAAGGGGTAAGAATTTGCCGATTTGTTGAACTTAACAGACAATGACTGCACATTTTAGAAAGCAAACAAACAGATGTGAACGTAGACTTAAATAATAACAATTAAAAAATCTATGAAGCAAAATAGAGTGAAAGAGTTAAAACACGAGCAAATGAAAGTGTTCTAGATATGGAATGAGACACAAACCTAGATGATTTCCAGCATATAGTCAAACTTGGGGTGTCCAACAGGCAGCCTGCAGGCCAGAATCTGGCCCTTTTCATCCAGCCCACGGGGCCAGCTGCTGCAGAGGAACCAGCATCCACAGGGCTGGCTGCCACAGAGTCCCGGCGTCTGAGTCCCGGTAGCTGGCACATCAAGCCACAGGAGGCCCCGGGGGCAGACCCCTGGCTGGGCTGCAGGGCTGGCAGCAGAGCAGCTTGAGGCTGTTAGTGGGGGTTAAGCCTGGATGTGGGCAGATGACTGTTTGGGGCTGTGAGGGAGTCTAAGCCTGGAGGGGGGAGTAAGGGGTAGTTTCAGGCTATTTTGCGTTTGGGCCTTTGGAATATGTCATGTGGCCCCCGATGAAAAAAAGTTGGGAAACCCCCAGTCAAGTCTGTCATCTCTGCAAAACAAAGGCAAAAACAAAAACAAAAGAAAAGAAAAGAAAAACAGAATAATTTTGCAAAAGTTTGTAAACAGAGAAGTCTGGAAAAAACTTAGCAGTATATATTTAGTTAAAAATTCAAAAAAAGTCTCGGAGAAGGCACCAAAGAAAGAACAACAGAATTTACATGACAGATTAAGAAAATTTGTTTCTAGATATTTTAAAACACAGCCACTTTGTGAACTATGAGGAGAACTGGACAGTCACATTTCCTACCAGTGCAGGGATTAGGAACCAGCCTGTGGTTTGCCTTGCTGTGGCCCACAAGGCTTAGAGCTCACCCCCGATGCCCAGCAGCACAAGACACACACTGTAGCTGGGGTGTTGGCCAGCACACACGACTGGGGGGGGGGGAAGCCCTGACCCCCACAGCTTGATCAAAGCAAGCCACTGGCCAGATCCAGCCCATGGGCTATGTCTGGCAGGGGTGAGGAAAGGGCTTTGGGCATTTCTGCATGCTGCATGAAGTGCTCCCTGCAGGTACTACCCCTTGCAGCTCCCATTGGCCATGAAATCTTTTTCCCCTGCCTTTGCACTTGGGGACCAGGTCAGTGAAAGGTGTAGAGGGTTTGGGTTTGTTTTTTTTTTTTGCTTCTCACTTTTGTGTGGCTCCCCCCACCACACTAATTTTTCTGTGGGTAACTGGCCCTGGACTCAAAAAATGTTCCCCATCCCTGTACTAATGGAACACTTATTTCATATATAAGATACAGGTACACAAGCTAATGTAATTTCAGAAGAGATTCTAAAATGTCTAAAAGCAAAACCTGTAGTAAAAGAACAAACTCATATTAATTTACAATCTTATAGAGGTGAAAAAATTCCAATTATTAGTACATCTCTATGCTTGTCATGGAAGTTATGGCTTCTGTATCTTTCCACAATCTCATGATTTCTGCAACGGTCAGGATGGCTGAACCCTGAATGTCCAAAAAGGTGGCTCTAGGACAGCTACTCCAGCCACTGCTGGAGCAACTCTTCAGCCACTGGCCCAAGCAGCAGCCCCTGTGGCAGCTAAAGCAATCATTGCTCCATCACCAGTCCCTGAATGGCTGCTGCAAATGCTGTTGGTATCCCTAGCTGCCTCCACAAACATCCTCCCACAATTTAGTCAAGAGTATTTATAGTGTAAATCATGGAGAGGTCACAGGCCATGAATCTTAATTTATTGCCAGTGACCTGTCCATGACTTTTACTAAAAATATCCAGGGCTTAAACCAGAGCCTTAGTTATGCATCTCTCGGAATTACAGGTCACAGTTAAAGCTAATTTAGGAAAACAAGATTTGTAGTAGTTAAGGGACAAATAATGTTTTTTAGGTTTTAAAACATGTTTAGCACTAAATCTAAATGGTGGAATTCAGACTAGTCAGGATTCTGAAGCACTAGAAACAGAACATCAATTTACAGAGTTATTCACTGGCATTTGTAATTTGGATACAATATACAGAGTTAACTGAAACAAAGATCAGTTATACGGTAAACTAAAAATATCCTTGTATAGGACAAAAGGAATTGGAAAGACTGGTTAATTTAGATATAATTAAAAGAGTAGAAGAACCAACTGAGTGGGCAAAACAATAATGGCAGAAAAGAAAGGTGGATCCTTAATTTTGGTTCAGATCCAAAAGATTTAAATAAGTATGTTAAAGGGAACATTTTAAAATATCTACCTCAAAAGAACTATCTTGATTAATATCCAAAAGTCAAAATGGGAGGATCAAAATACTTTTATTCTTTAGATTTTGATAAATATCACTGGATCAAGAATATCACTTGATATTTGGGACATTACTGTTTTAAAAGATTACATCCTAGATTATGTCCAGGTCCCTTGCTCAGTGCAGCTACAGCATGAGGGGAGTGAGGTAGCTCAGTTGGGAACCACATCAGTGATGGCTGTTTTTTTGCTTCTCACAGTTGTTTGGGTTACTGGACCCGAAATGATTTTTCTGTGGGTCAGTGGCCTGTCCCAAAATAGGTTCCTCACACCTATCCTAAATATATGACATCACTGTGATTTTGGCAGTACAAGAACTCAAAGAAGAACTTCCATCATGCTTCAATAAACGTGCATACTATTGAAACAGCAGGGTTTTTTAATTTTTAAAGGACTTACACTGATAACACAGTAGGACAAGAACAATTTGCTGTCATTTATACTGACAATCTTCTTAAATGCTAGACAGTATGGGACACTGAGCTGAACAAAGTGAGTTATAGGCTAACCAAGTGCAAGTCTAGCACTGTGTGGCAATAGCTGTCATGCTGAAAACATCTATCTAACAATGAATAAACTGAATATGCGTTCCAGGGTCTGCCCTGAAAAGACAAAACAACTGTAAATACAGAACGCACATCCTCAAAATTCATGCAATAACCTTAAGTATTTGCGTAGCTTTAATACTGTACTGCACTTAGCTCTGATGCCCTCCTGTACAAGACTAAGTGGGAAGACCAACTGTATTCCTTAAATGAACAATTAAAATACAAGTGGGACACGAGATTAGGATTTATAAGCAAATGTTAAGAAAATTAAAATGTAGGGTCTGTGTACACACTGGGGTAATGCACGCCATGGGGATGTGATTTCTAAGCTCTAACGTTGCATACTGAAGGTTTTTTTGTATGTTTTAACATAGTGCTATTTCAAACAGCACTATATTAAAGCACACCAGAAAGATCTAGAAGGACTAATTAATGTCCAACACATGAGCGTGCTTTAGAAACCACTCCCCATAAATCACATTACCCCATCATCATGTACACAAGCCCTTAGCCTGCAGAACCAATGCTTAAAGAGAAAAGGAGGAACTACACAAACACTTAAAAGGAGTAGCAGAAACGTAACACTTAAAAGACTAACAAAATGATTTATTCGGTGATGAGCTTTCATGGGACAGACCCACTTTATCAGATCAATTTCATTTCCAATACAGACTGACATTTACAAGTACAGAGTACCAAAAAAATTGACAAATCAACACAGCTACCTCTCTGTTACTACTTAAAAGGAGCGTATACTAAAAGAATAACCTTTATAGTGGAAATGACTATTGAAAACAAGAAAAAATGAGCTTAAGGCAGGAAAATTCCATTTGAAAATAGGGAAATTGCAAAGCAAGGATAATGAGGAAAAAAAAAACCAGTTGGTTTAATGTGGGAAGAGAGAGATGATAAAAATAAAGGACCCCTAGACTGAGCCTTTATATACAGTTAAATCAAGGCAATAACAATCTCTTAAGCACATGAAAAATTGACGAGACAGGTAAGAGAATCAAATCAGTGGAGTAGACACTTAAACACGAAAACTACTACTGTACTTAAATAAAAACAATCCATTTTTCGCCAGCACAGTCCTCTGAAATTTCACAGTCTGAAGCATTTGCCATCATGCATTAAAATACATATGAAAGTTCAACTTTTGTGCGTCCAATAAATTTAATCAAATGAATAGCCTCCTCTTAGAAGCTACAGTACCATTGGCAAGGGATAATCATGATGACAATACTTTGCAGGGCACAGTACCCCAGAATATAAACCAGCTGTCATTCTGATTAAATATTAAATTAGCAAACTTCTTAGTAAATCAAAGTTTAAAATATCAAACCATGTATTTTCATGATTTTCAAGGGATTCTGTACAAAATGGAAACTGATTTTAAGGTACACTTGTAATTACATCGTAGTTCGGGGTATAAAGGACTGGGATCCCATGGATCCAGCAGGGCCTGATACCATAATAATGGGAGTGGGATAAAATTTAAGAGCAATGCAAGAGCTGGTGAGAGTGAATACTATGAGGCAGTACAAGAGCAAGATTTTTAAAAAAATGGTTCTCCCACACCACAAACAACAGGGACACCTCAACCATCAGCTGTCACAATGATGCAGGGACTCTCCAAACATTTGCACAGGGGTTTAGAAGTCTATAATGCTTTGCATGGAGATGAGGCAAGGGCTGCTCATCCTCTTTATAGGGGTGCATGAGGACTCCAATCTTTCAGCACAGCTGAACTGGGAGGATTGGAATGTTCTCAATATATTGCACAGAGAGGCTGGATAGGTACTGGTGGGGAAATATAGGATGGGAATAACGTGTCCAACCATGGCTGGGATAATTAGAGCACTGCAGTGGGAATGGGAGCCCACGGGTCCCATGGGGACCCTCTGCCATAGTGAGAACAGGATAAAATTTTAAAAAAGACTGTAGGAGCAGATAGGAGTGGGTATTGTGAGACAGAACTAATGAAATAGTCCCTTGAACAGCTCTACTAGAGTGGCTCCTAAAAGAACTCCATTTTATTTAAGACTGATTTCAAGTGTAGCGGAAAATTTCTACACTACGAAAAGTGATTCAAAAGATTAACGTTGGACAAATTCATTATCTGCTTTTAAAAAAATATTTATTAGTATTTTCACAGGATCTGGGACAGCTGTTTATACCAAAAATGTAATGCTTGATGTCGCACCATGCTAAAGTTTCTAATAGTTATTTAAAGTTTAATCTTTTTCCCCCTTATAGCTCCGGTGATAAATAAATATGTACAGGTTAAGTGCTGTCTACTTAGAAAATGACTGATGTGCACATTCTAGATATAGGACAGCCATGTCTTAGCAACTAAATCTTGCCTTAAAGAAACAAACAACAGCAGAAGCACATGCAGCAAAAAAAGGTTTATTGCTTTTAGAGGTGCACATTCTATGCCCCTGCAGCAACCCCATGACACAAGAAGCCACCATCTCTCCTTGGGGAAGCCCTGGAAAACTTCTGCCCCTGCACTGGATTATGGGAGGGAGGCACCTTCTCTGGTAGTGCCACTTGTGCATATCCTTGCAATCTGAAGTGTCAATGCAGCTGTAATTAATGTCAATCAGGATGGCAATTACAGTAGACCCCTGATTTATCTGGCAGTTGCTTTCCTCCATTGGTCAGTTTCCCCACTCCTATGAGCAGCAGGGAGGGGGAGCCTGGCTCCCAGCCTCTTACAGGAGACAGGAAACTAATCAGTGCTGCTGCACTGGTCATTTTCCCAGCTCCTGTTAGGGGTGGCAACCAAGAGTTGGGCTGCAACCCCTGACAGGAGTTGTGAAACCATTCCTGTCAGTGGCAGCAGCCTGACTCTCGCCACCCCTAATAGGAGTGGGGAGGCTGCTGCCCCCGACATGAGCAGGAAAACCGCTCCTGTCAGGCACGGCAAGAGTCAGGCTGGCGCTCCTGTCAGTGGCAGCAACTGCTCCTGTCAATGACGGCAGCCGAGAGTCGAATATTGACTGCTGCCACTGACAGGGACAGGGAAACTCCAGGGCTTTTGAGAGTGGCAGGGAGCTGATGCCTGTCTCCTGGCTGCCCACCACTCACAGGAGTTGGAAAACTGATCAACACTACTGCCAGAGTCAAGTGCCAGCTCCACGCCACTCACAGTCATGATAACCCAAGATTCACGCAACTCGAGTGTGCATATAGAGAAGTTACTCACCGTAGTAACGATGGTTCTTCGAGATGTGTCCCCGTGGGTGCTCCACGATAGGTGTCGGGCTCACCCCGGCATCGCAGATCGGATCTTTCCAGCAGTTTCTGCCGGACCGCACATGTGCCGCCGCGCGCCGCTCCCCTGCGCGCTCCTGGCCACGTGCACGATCCGGTCCCCGCCAGTTCCTTGACCAACCACCTCGGATGCTCCTGAAAAACACCAAACACAGATCCGAAGCGGGGAGGATGGGCGGGTGGTGGAGCACCCACGGGGACACATCTCAAAGAACCATCGTTACTACGGTGAGTAACTTCTCTTTCTTCCTCGAGTGTCCCCGTGGGTGCTCCACGATAGGTGACTACCCAGCAGTAACCCAAGAAAGGAGGTGGGTAATCGGGTTATGTGCAGCTTGCCCCTGAAAGGACCACTGTCGAGAGGCGGGTATCCTCTTGGAATACCCAGTGTAGGGCATAATGCTTGGCGAAGGTGTGATAAGATGACCAGGTCGCCACTCTGCAGATGTCTTTTAGCGCGATGCCCTTGAAAAAGGCTGTTGATGCCGCCACCGCCCGGGTGGAATGAGCCCTAGGCAGGGACAGTAAAGGAGTTTTTCAAAGTTCGTAGCACATCTTTATGCAGGACACAAATGTGCTTCGAGATTCTCCGTGAAGAGAGACCCTCTCCTTTTGATCTGGGAGTGAGAGAGACTAAGAGTCTGTCCGTTTTCCAGAAGGACTTAGTTCTGTCTATGTAGAAGGCCAACGCCCTCCTCACGTCCAGGAGGTGCAGGCGTGCCTCCTTGTTGGAGCTACGAGGCTTCGGGTAAAACGAGGGTAAAACTATAGGTTTGTTAAGATGGAACTCTGAAGAAACTTTCGGAACAAAGGCTGGGTGCAGCCGTAATGTTACCGCCTCCTTTGAGAATACCTTGCAGGGCGGCGTTGCCATAACTGCTGCGAGCTCACTGACCCTGCGAGCTGACGTGATTGCAAGAAGGAAGGTTGTCTTTATCGTAAGGAGATGGAGGGAAACCGTGGCTAAGGGTTCAAAGGGTGGTCCCGTTAGCGTGCTGAGCACCAGGTCCAAGCTCCACAATGGTGGAAGCGGTTTCCGAGGGGGGTACAGGTTTACCAGCCCCTTCAGGAACCTGGTAACAATAGGATGAGCAAACACCGTGGGCCCTTCGTCTTCATGCCGAAAAGCCGATATAGCGGCGAGATGGACCTTCAACGAGCAGAGGGAGAGCCCGCCTCTCTTGAGGTCCAGTAAGTATTCTAGTATGACAGGTACAGGCACCTCAAGGGGATCTAACTGCTTGGTGGAACACCATGCAGTGAATCGAGTCCATTTCTGTTTGTAGGTCTTCCTGGTGGAGATCCTTCGGCTGCTTTCCAGGACTTGTTGCACTCCCTCCGTACATGTACTTTCTAGGGAGCTGAGCCATGGATTAACCATGCTTGTAGGCGCAGGCC
Organism: Carettochelys insculpta; assembly: GCF_033958435.1. Taxonomy (NCBI): domain Eukaryota; kingdom Metazoa; phylum Chordata; order Testudines; family Carettochelyidae; genus Carettochelys; species Carettochelys insculpta. The sequence continues at coordinate 23,431,993 of NC_134142.1, forward strand.
TCAGGGGTGAGGATGCACTATGGACCCCTGGGCCTGCGTGAGCAGGTCCGGCGCTACCGGAAGGGGAAGCGGTGGACGATCTGACATGCGGAGAAGCAAGGGGAACTATTGCTGTCGATCCCGTTTGGGGACCACTAGGATCATGCAGGCTCTCTCCCTCCTGGCTTTCTGCAGGACCTTGTGGATGAGCACCGTGGTGGTGGTGGGGGGGGGAACGCGTAAAGCAGTGGGCCCTTCCACGAAATCACGAACGCGTCCCCCAGGGACCCCCGCCCCAGTCCTGCCCTTGAGCAGTATTGGGGGCACTTCTTGTTGTGCTGAGTGGCAAACAGGTCTATCTGGGGAAACCTCCATGCCTGAAAAAATCGGTCGTAGCAGATCAGAGCGGATCTGCCACTAGCGTGTGAGTACGAAGTGCCTGCTCAGCTGGTCTGCCTTCACGTTGTGAGCACCTGGTAAGTACGAGGCTTTCAACGTTATATTGTTGGCGATGCACCAGTTCCACAGCCAGACCGCTTCCGCACATAAGGCACAGGATCGAGCTCCGCCTTGTCGGTTTATATAAAACATGGTGGAAATATTGTCTGTATTGATCCCGACTACCTTGCCTTGTATGTGGTCTTGAAAGTGTTTGCAGGCGTTGAATACTGCTCTGAGCTCCAGAATATTTACATGCAGTGACTGTTCCGTAGGGGACCACAGTCCTTGCGTCACCTTTTCGCCAATATGTGCTCCCCACCCTATGTGGGAGGCGTCGGTGGTGAGAAAAATAGAGATTTGTGGTTGGTGAAAGGTTACCCCTGTTAGCACGTTCTTGGGGTTTACCCACCATTGCAGGGATCTGCGCACCTCTGTCGTGGGCGACACCACCCTGCGGACGGTATGGGATGCTGGCTTGTAAACGCTCGCCAACCAATGTTGTAGGTTGCGCATATGCAATCTGGCGTTCTGTACCACGAACGTTGCCGCTGCCATGTGGCCGAGCAGCTGCAAGCATGTTAAAACCGGCACCGTGGGGCTTTATGTAATGACTTGTACCAGGGAACAGACAGCGCGAAAGCGAGCGTCGGGTAGATAAACTCTTGCTGTGATAGAATTTATGCGTGCCCCTATGAACTCTATGTCCTGTGTGGGGTCGATCTTTGACTTCGCAAGGTTGATGACCAGGCCCAGCGAAGAAAACGTGTTTGCTGTTACGCGTATCATGCGTAGTACCTCCTCTTTCGAGGCCCCTTTCAGTAGGCAGTCGTCCAGATATGGGAATATAAATACCCCCTGGTCTGTGCAGGTAGGCTGCCACCACTGCCAGGGTCTTGGTAAAGACTCTGGGGGCCGAGGAGAGGCCGAACGGCAGAACCTTGTATTGGAAATGTTCTTTGCCGACCATAAACCGGAGAAAACGTCTGTGAGCCGGGTGGATCGTTATATGAAAATACGCATCTTGTAAGTTGAGGGCTGCAAACCAATCTCCATCGTCCAGTGCCGTGAGTATAGAGGCGACTGTGATCATCCGAAAGCGTTGTTTGCCAGTTGAGGCCTCGAAGATCTAAGATGGGCCTCCAGCCTCCTGTTTTCTTCTCTGTGAGGAAGTATCATGAATACAACCCTTTCCCTTGAAGTCGCTCCGGCACTCTTTCGAACGCCCCTATAAGCATCAGGTGGTCCACCTTGTGCTTGAGTTTCGCCTCGTGGGAGGCATCCCTGAGATGAGGCCTGGGCGGAGGTCTTGGCGGTGGGAGCGACTGAAAGGGGATCACGTAACCCGTGGCTATGATCTATAGTACCCACTTGTCTGTGGTGATCTTTTGCCATTGTGAGTGGAACAGTCGGAGGCGATGATGGAACATTAATTGTGGATGACATTGCGCAATGGTAGTAATAGTGCAGCCCTCGATCTGTCCGTCAAACTTGTTGCCTTTGGGCCTGCCCCGAGGATGCACGGCCTTGTTGGGAACGTTGCCTGGGAGTTCTATACTGTTGTTGCTGTTGATGCCGCCCTTGGTCGTAGCCCCATTGGTACTGAGCACGCTGAGGCTGGTACGGGTATCGCCGTTGTTGAGGGTAATACTTTTTCTTTCTGTATGGAGGGGTATAAATACCCAGTGTTCTGAGTGTGGCTCTTGAATCTTTACTGGAATGAAGGACTGAATCAGTTGACTCTGCAAACAACTTCTACGTGTTGAAAGGGAGATCGACAATTTTTGCCTGCAGATCCCTCGGGATACCCGATATCTGGAGCCAGGATTCCCTGCACATGACCACTGCCGTAGCCGTTGAGCGTGCCGCTGTGTCTCCTACGTCCAGGGCGATCTGGACTCCCGTCCTTGAGGCTGCATAGCCCTCTTGCACGATGGCCTTCAGCACCAGCTTCTTATCTTCTGGAAGCGAATCCATGAGAGAAGTAAGCCTGGAGTAATTGTCGAAATTGTGGTTTGCTAGACGTGCTGCATAATTAGCCATTCTCAGCAGCAGGGTGGAGGAGGAGTATACCTTTCTGCCAAATAGCTCTAGCTTCTTGGCATCTCTGTCCGTTCCCCCCGCTTTGTACTGGAAAGTCTTCGATCTCTGCTGAGACGATTCTACCACCAGAGAATTTGGTTGTGGGTGTCTAAACAGAAACTCCATCCCTTCGCTGGGACGAAGTATTTCTTATCCGCCCTCTTGTTTATAGGTGGAGCGGAAGCTGGGGTCTGCCATATGGTGGTAGCAGACTCCATGATTGCTTCGTCAAGCGGGATAGCGATTTTGGATGAGGCCGGAGGCCTCAGGTTTTTGAGGAGCTTGTGGTGCTTCTCCTGCACCTCTGCTGTTTGGATGCCTTGCGTGAAAGCCACCCTTTTAAACAGCTCCTGAAACTGTTTGAGGTTGTCCGGGGGGGCAACATCCCCGGGGGCCATAGCCTCGTCGGGGGAGGACAAGGAGGAACCACTAGGGTAGACCTCCCTTGAACTCTCAGGGTCCTGCTGCCGGTGGTACACCCTCTCACTAGAGGCTTGCGAGGGAAAATCTCGGGGTTCCAGAATCAGCTCCCCTTGAGACAGCTGTGTTTCCGTCCCCGTCCGTGAGTGCCCGCAGGGGTACTGGGCGGTCGAGGGGGACCTGCCCCTGGGTGTATGCCTGTGGTGTCTATGCCCGGCATGATAAGGACAACCGTGGCAGCACAGGCACGGTTCCTGGGATGGAGACCTGGACCACTCTCGAGGTGTATACCCCCGATGTCTGGGGGAGCGAGATCGTCTGGACAATTGAGACAATGGTGAAACTGGTTTATGGTAGTACTCCAGAGGGTCAAATCCCAGAAAAGGTGAGGGTGGCCCGAGCTATGGTGAGGCTGGTTGGAGGAATGGGGAAGGAGGCTCTGGGTGGGCTGGGGGAGACCCATGTCTCCTGGTTGGTGTACGCAGCATAAGGGGAGGACTTGTTGAGAGCAGCCCTGCAGCCCTGTGCAGAGAAGGGCTGCGGTGCCGGGTTTTCGCTGCTGCCTTTCCCCTCCCCTGCGGGGCCGGCTCTGCCCCTCCCCGTGCCGGGGATCTCAGCCCCGCTGTCAGTGCCACGCTCGGCACACTCATCTGCGGTGCCGCGCGGGTGGTCTCCTCCAGTGCCTGCAGGCTATGTGCCTGTTGGCCCTGCACCATCAGTGCCGCGGGGGTCTGTGCCACTTGCAGCGGTGCCACCGGTTCCGGCGCTTGCCTGGCCGCCGCTCTGAATGCGCGGGCCGGCTGTTTAGTAATCGGAGGCGGAGGCTCAGCCTCTGCCACGTGCACTGCTGCGCTGCCGCTCGCTTGTGACTGCGGCTGAGGGCTATGAGCTGCGCCCGTCCCGCTCGCTGTGACCGCTGGCAGGGATCAGGCTGGAGAGAGCTTCCTCCGTTTTTGCACTGAGGGGGTGAGGGACACTGCCTTCCTTTTATGGAGCCCTGTGGGTCCCTCCGGTTGAGGCCTCTCCGGCACGTCTGGCTGGAGGGCCTTATCAAACAGCAGCATTTTCAGCCGCATTTCTCTGTCCTTTCTGGCTCTGGCTGTGAGCTTTGCAAAGAAGGAGCATTTCTGGGTGATGTGTGATTCCCCCAGGCATCTGATACATTGACTGTGCCCATCAGAGGCCGGCATAGCTTCGTGGCAGGACTCACACTTCTTGAATCCTGAAGAGGACATTGCGGTGAGTCTTTGAGCTGTTAATAGGGTACTTAGCACTCTCTCTGTGCCTGTTCCCCTCTCACAGACTCCAGCCTGCCGCAGCAGGAGGCCTACTGGCCTTCACGTCCCCGGGGTGCCTCCGCTCCTCCTCTCGTTTCTAAGACTTTCTACTTAATATATATTATTTTTTTTTTGCAATAAAGAAACAAACAATTTAACTAAGAACTCTGAAAGAGAACTCTAAAACTCTGAAAAAAACTCTAATACGCTGACTCTGGCCGCAGCCTGAGCAGATTCCGTCTGCAGCCAATGGCGGTTAAGAAGGAAATGGCAGGGACCGGATTGCGCACGTGGCCGGGAGCGCGCAAGGGAGCAGCGCGCGCCGGCGCATGCGCGGTCCGGCAGAAACTGCTGGAAAAACCCAATCTGCGGCGCCGGGGCGAGCCCGACACCTATCGTGGAGCACCCACGGGGACACTCGAGGAAGAACTTGGGGTTCTACTCTACTGAAATTTTCTTCTAGTCATTAAATATAATTCCTTCCACCTTTCCCCTGGTTACTCTACACCAAGCCACAACTCTGCATATTCAAATCCCTTCTAGAAACTATCAAACAAAAAAGCAGTCAAGTAGCGCTTTAAAGACTAACAAAATAATTTATTACCTAATAAAATTATTTTGTTATCTTTAAAGCGCTACTTGACTGCTTTTTGTTTTGATAGTATATAGACCAACACAGCTTTCTCTCTGTTACGCTTCTAGAAACTGATTTCCTTTCATACTGCCTACCGGGTGGGGGGAAGGGGGAAAAAAGGAGGTAAAGCTCCATTCTGAGGCCACGTCTGCACTAGGCCTTAAAGTCGGTTATGGACATGTAATTCCAGCTTCAGCAGTTTCATAGCCAGAACTGATGTACAGTAATCCCCCAAGATATGTAACCCTTGCATACCCCGAAATTCACATAAGTTGGGGGCTTGGGCAGTGGGTTGGGGTGTGGGAGGGAGGTGGGGAAGGTTAAGCCTGGGGTGGGTTAGGGCTGCAGGGGGTGGAGTTCAGCCGGGTCTGCGAGGAATAGGGCCAAGGTGGAGGCAGGGTTTGAGTTAGGTCTGTGGGGGTTGGGGCCGGGGTGAAGGGGCTGGAGCCAGGGCGCACGGCGGAGGCTGAAGCTGCCCCCTGGCGGCTCTCAGTGGAATAGCTGGCTGCTTCCAGCTCTGTTCCCCTTTGACAGGGAGATCTCCTCCCTCGCCGCATCTCAAGGGTTTACTGTACACAGTCTGAATCGGGGGTCAGCTGCATAAGAGAAGGGTCGCATACTCCGAGACCTTACTGTATCTACAATTGACTTATCTGGCTGTCCTTACTGAGGAAGGTTAACAGGAGAAATTCTCCTGTCAATCTCCTCTACTCTTTGCAAGATTGAGGAATACAGGAGTCATCTCTCGATCCCCCCAGTTCAATATCATATGTGCCCACTAGGCACCAAAATCAAACCCCAGAAGATTGACCTTGACCTGTTTGATTTCCTGGGTAGTCTAGTTGTACCCTAAATAACTGTGCAATGCCACCACACTGGTCCTTCCTCTAATCATGTCTGTGTTATTCTAACTAATGTCAGATTTAATCTAGATTTAGCTCTTTGGGCCTGTCTTTTTGTTCTATATTGCAGTGTTTCACAGATATATTTGATCGCAACCCACTCCTGTAACAATTTATGGCTCCTCACTGCATGAGTACATATACCAATTTAAAAAAATTAAAAAAATGCAACTTTAATTTTAAAAGTTTAAAAACAGCAATGTACTAATTCAAATAGAGCCAATGATCCTTGTAATAAGAGTAAAGGAGAAAATTATTCACCCAGTGCAGTAACAAAGGTTCTTCAGGATGTATGTCTATATGGGTGCTCCACTGTGGGTGTTTATGCATCCTCATGCTTCTCATCAGAGCTTTCCAGTAGCAGTGGCCATTCAGCCTCTGCAGGCAACCTGGTCCTCCTCACGTTCTGCCTCAAGGATAATTACCAAGGATAATGCACAAGCAAACCACCCTCCACTCCTTTTTTACCACAGAGTCCTTATTCAGTAACCCTAAGGAAGATGGGAGGGGTTTGGGTTGTGGAGCACCCATAAGGATACATCTCAAAGAACCACTGTTACTGAACAGAATGAGTAACTTTCTCTTTGAAATAGTTTCCTATGGTCGCTCCATGGGGATAAGCAGTACCCCATGGGAGGGTGGGGATTCTAAATCAAGTCAAGTGTAGATGACAATGTTGTTGAGCCAAAACAGCACTGGAAGTAGAGTCCCCAATAACACATGTTCTGTCAACATAGGTAGAGGCTACCAGATGGCTGCTCAGCAGATTTCCAAAACTGGGACATTCCTGAGAAGGCAACAGAGGAGGAAAACAGTACTTCTTGTGTGGAACTCAGGAGCTATGTGTTGGAGCTATGAAGAAGCCAAACCTTGAAATGGAGTGTCTGCAGGTTGGGATGGAGAGCCTGACTTCCGTTCTGTGCCAAAAGTCAAGGAATGAGCTGAAGTGCAATTAGCACATACATCATCATCTGTGATAGGTACAGATGCCACATCTGTCTCAGCTAAGTGGGAGCCATCATATGACATTTACTCTTTCCTTTTCTATTTCCTAAAGGACTTCTAGCAACAAAAGGAATGGGAGAAGGATGTGAGAGTGTCCACTGATGAGTGCTGTCCAGGACCTGCCCTGAAGCAGCAGCACTGGTCTTTCATTTTCAGTAAGTGGCGAACAAGTCAAGCACCAGGATTACCATTAGTGTAATATAATGTGGAATACCACTGGGTTCAGCTCATAATTGTAGTTGTGAGAAAACTTGCAAGTGAGGAATTATGCTGTTGTATCCTTGCATAAGGAGCACCTTTAAAACCCAGGATGAATGGGTAAAAGGGAAGGGGTAGAAGCTATTACAAGTACTTATTTTAATTAAAAGGGTGATCAAGAACAGAACCTCATCACCTAAAAAATGTGCACAAATCCACAAACTATTACAGTAACCACTTTAAAAAGAGGATCTAAAGCAGTGGCTCCCAAATGTCTTGGCATCATGCCCCCCTTTTAATTTTTGAGAAACTCTCACACACCCCTACCTCTACCATCATCCAAACCCCCTTTTAACAAAAAAAATTCAATTTGTAATTAAAAATAAACACAAAAACTTGATATAAATGTTATTTAAAATTATAAATGAGCACAAATAGTTTTTTTTGGCCCCTGGCAGGTGCCTGGTGCAGCCCTGGCTGGCCAGCTACCTGAGCCCCATGCCAGCCACATCACCGCCTGAGACCCACACTGCTGGGGCCAGCCACCCACCCACCTACCCATCACCCGGACCAGCCACCTGGCTGCCCGCTGGCTGTCTGAGCCCTACACTGCCAGGACCAACTGCCCGCCCACCTGCTGCCTACTCCAGATGTAGGACAGCTGCCCAAGCTGCCCACCCAAGCCCCACACTGCTGGGGTCAGCCACCTGCCTGCCATCCTGAGCTACCCAAGCCCCACGCTGCTGGGGCAGTCACCTGCCTGCCTGCCAGCCAGCTCAGCCCCCAGCCTGAGCCATCCCAGCCCCGCACTGCTGGGGCCAGCCACCAGCCTGAGATATCTGACCTCTGAGATGTCGGGCCAGCTGCCCAACCACTGAGAGCCCCACAAGCTGGCTGGCCTCCCCAGCCTCACAAGACCTGTGAGCTGCCCACCTGAGCCCCTCCCATCCCACAAAGCCAGGCACCACCAGCCTCCTACTCTTACCCCATCCCCATCCCCCTCAACCGATCCAAGCACCCGCAGCCTCCCACCTAACCACATCCTCCTCCTCCCCCCTCAACCCACACTCACTCATCTTTGCAGAAGGCAGCTAGCACCACATGGGTCTTCGCTGGCTGCCTGCTTTTTATAGCAGCTGTGCCAGCTCACCCATGTAAAATGGCCGGGGCTGAGAGCCAGAAGCAAAGGCTGGCTCTTTCTTCAGGTGGGGGGAATAATGGGAGGGGCGAGTCGCCTCCTGCCCCCACCCCCGTCCCTGGAACTTCTTCACGCCCCTCAGTTTGGGAAACCATAATCCAAAGTAGTAACAGAGAGGAAGCCGTGCTAGTCTATACACTATCAAAACAAAAAGCAGTCAAGTAGCACTTTACAGACCAGCAAAATAGTTTATTAGGGGAGCTTTCGTGGGACAGATCCACTTCTTCAGACCATAGCCAGACCAGACCAGTGGTCTGGCTATGGTCTGAAGAAGTGGGTCTGTCCCACGAAAGCTCCCCTAATAAACTATTTTGCTAGTCTTTAAAGTTCTACTTGACTGCTTTTTGTTTTGCATGATCTAAAGTATTTGTGAATAGACGGCTAAGTAGTCCATCTCCAGTCAGTGCTGGCTGAGAAAAAATTGAGGCTCATTTGCTCACACGCTTAATTAACCTAAAGCAGTGTTTGCCAAACGATGTTGGGCAGGAACCCAAGGGTCTGTGATGTGAAAATAAGGGTTCCCTGAGAAAATTCCATTACAATAACATTTTATGACTTAAAAAATTACTATTTAAGTATTTATGTATTTTATTAAAAACAATTTTCATCTGAGTTTGCCATGATAAGTGTCCCCGTGTAATGCCAGCTTAGCCAGAGAATGGGGACCATGTTGTCACTATGCACGCAACCAATGGTGCAATCGCCTGTTATATACCACCATTAAGCCCCATCCTCACTCCCAGGGAGCACAGATCATTTTGAGGTGGCTTATGTAAAGAATACTTAGCTTTATCAAGACATGTAATTTGTCAGTTGTTACCCCTGGCCCACATATACTTGTGCGAACTGGGTTCTTGAATTATGCAGCAACAAAAGCCAAATACAGAAATGGACTGAATGCCATGCCAGATATGCGAATCCAACTTTTCAGTATTAAACCAAATGTAAAAAGAATTTGCCTAGAAAAAAAACACTTTTCACATCAAAAACTGCCAATATAATGCACATTAGTTTTTTAACTCTATTTTTGTACACGTTAAATGTGACTTTTGTTTTTAAATATGTGCAATTAAACTAAATTTTGATCTCATGACCTTGTTTGGAATTTGTTCATTATTATCCTTACTTATTTGTGGTCTACTTTTTCGGCTCTGTATATAGGACTGTTACTAGGGGGTTCTGCAAAATTCTTTCGCATTTAAAAGGGTTCCTTGGCCAAATAAAATTGTGAAACACTGACCTAGAGACAGATCACATATATGCAGGCTAAGAGGACACTGCTACAGAATATCTCCAATCTGAAGCACAGAGATGAATAAACTCCTGGGTGGAACACCTTAGGGACACTACTCAAAGTAGCAGCAAAATCACGATGGCGGTCTACGCTTACAACTGAATGTGCACACTGTGTTGTGGCAAACATTTTAACACACAAATGGCATCAACTTTTATATAATGCTATGGAAGTGTAACAGAAATCTGCGAAAATGCACAGCTCCATGCAGAGTCAGAGTATCACTTGAGGACCTGATATGTCTGTAGGTATCAGATCTGCTAGTTAGTTATTCTTTGCTGTGGGTAAAATGTGTGCACTGAATTTTATTCTCCTACCGCTTTTCTTGTCCAGCAGAGTATATTCTGTGCCCCTCCAAGTGGGCCCACCACCCTGCCTCCATTTAAAAATCTCTGCTGTACAGATCTTACGGCTATTCTAACATACAGAGCATGATTTAATTCAACTGTCATAAATTACACAATCATTGAACATTAGCTGATGACCTAATACTCTTTAGATAAATCTTGATGCAACTGGTCTTGTCTTGGAAACAAAAGAAATTATAGACTAGAAACCAAGGATTCTCTGCTATTTAAGGAAAAACACTTCAGCAATTTCTCCAGAACGCAGCTCTGATCCTAATGCAATTATGCTATTTCTGGGTTGGTGTTTATTTTAAAAACATTAATAAAAGTCAGCTTAAGTGAAATAACTATATAAAATACAGATTTGATGCAAAAACGTGTTTTATAAACCAATATTTCTACCATTCCTCTTTGTTACAATGAGCCAGATATCTTAAATCTTCTCTCTTAATTTGTTTGATAACTTTCATTTTCTCTGGGTGTGTTGAGTGGGTATGCACTGGGAAGTGAAGGAGGGGTATGCCGTACTAGGGTCCACAACTCTGCAGAAGTAATGTCTGAAATTCCTTCCTTAGAACACATTTAAGTTAACTCTTGGTTGAGATAGAAACAGATGTCCCGACTACTTCATCTCTTAAAAATCTGAGCCCAACTTATCATTGGTTCCTGCAAAATGCTAGCATTCATTTCAGGGGCTTTATCTAATTTACAGTAAAATTATTGAGAAATGCCAGTAGGCTTTTTGGGCTTTGATTTCTTATGAGGGACACATTATTTTTTTAGCAAATCTTTCTTTTACTTTCTAGTGTAGCCAGCCCCATTCTCTTTTCTTACATGACTAGCTGCCAACCTGTCTGCTGTACCTTCCATAGAAACTCACTTCCCCGTAGCAACACCATCCTTTCCATTGTTAGTATAAGCAATACCTTCCCTGATCAATGTGCCTGTTGAATTTGGGAACTATATGATATGAAAAAGGGAGGAGAGAGAGAAGTCAAGCAGCTCAATTGCCAGATAGTAGCATCAGTCTTTTGGAGAGTATCTAGAAAAACTGATTTAATGAGAGGTATGTCAGTTCTGTGCACAGCTGCCAGTGTTAGCAAGGAGTACTGGCAATTCCTTCCTGAGAAAAAGTTTAATGTTACTGCATCAAGGAATCTGTCTCAAATACAGTACCAAGTCAACTGTGCATATTTTCAGAAGACTACCTATCTGCAGAATATCCATTTTCTAACTGTGCAAATTAGTCAACATATTTAATGTGAGCTTCTGTATCTGCACTTCTTTTTCCACTGTACACAATGTGGACTACTGCCATGCCCATTTTTAAATTTCTGTAGGCATTCTTGCAAATGGTCACACTCATGCTGCAAGTTAAGTTCTTTATGCAATATTTTTTATGGTGCCATCACCACCTCAGCTGAAATGCTAACAGCTTTGTTCCACAGGAGCCTGAACCAGTGAATAAATGCACTATCACTGCTCTTCTTCAGTGCCTTATGAACGCTTGTATTTTTTAACGTAACTTGCACCAAAAATGTTAACGATTTGATTCTTTTGCTTCTTCGAATCACACACTGTAGATGACCCTACATTATAAAATTCACATAAGATGTACCAATGTGCCTTTTTCCAATTTCTGCAACAATTTCACTTTTTGCTGTATCGATACTGACATATGCTTAAGCTTAGCAGCATTACCAATACTCCCCCTGCTTGCTTACTACTTAAGAGTAAATTAGAGCTAAACAACAGCACAGAACACTAAGAGCCAGGATTGGCGGAACTTTGCCAGACTGTGCAAAACTTGGCCCCACACATGGTAAGTGAACACTTGGTTAACTAAAATCGCACTGGACCACGAATATTCCAGCTGAGAAAGTGTTGGACCAGAAAGGTTCAATCTGTGCCTCTTCAAATCATAATCTGGAGATGCTTTAGTTTACAAAATTTTAAAGATACCAGAAATCTAACAGTAAGGCAAAAAAAAATATGTCCTCTATGGAATTTTCTGTTAGGTGTAAGCAAAGTAGTAGTATTTGTCCCTTAAAATTCCATACAAGTGAACCAGGCATTTTAAGTCCTATATTTATTAGGGGTGAAAACAACACCAAACAGTTCCAGCTTTCCATTAGAAGAGAGAGCAGGAAGTTGGAAACCCTGTAATCAATTTATTTTAAAAAAAAAAAAAAAAGATAGTCAAGAATGTTAGATTTCTCTTGTGCACAAGATTCTAAGGTTCAAGATGTAGTGCACAGAAGAATATTTGGAGGAGAAATTATCAATCAGTGAAGGAAAGAATCTAAGGTTAATTTCCAAGACACTTTTCATAGAAAGATTTACTATACCTAAAGCAGTAGACAGGGCATTTCCTAATCATGTTGAAAATATTTCAAACTATCTCCTTGACCAGTATGGCCTGGAGAAGCACAGGATACACTTAAAGCATCATCAGCATTAGAAAAATCTGACTTGAAACCAAAAGAAACACAGCCATGAGGTTTTCCAGGTCTTCTAAGGATGCACAGTGGGTGGCTTCATAGAAAAGTACAAATTAAAAAAATGCTTCTAAACATAAAACTACTCATTTAAAATTGCTCTAGTGAAACAGACATCTGCAACAGTAGCAACAGATGAGTCTAAAATGAAATTATAAATCAGTTTTTATCTGGCTTTTATGCATTCGAATTTGGGTGTCAGGAATCTTCATTCACTATTGAAGATTTAAAAAAAAAATATTTCAAGTGTAACACTCAGGTAGTTCCATTAATAAGGAAAATGGTTTATATATCCAATGTCAAAAAAATAGAAGCCAAGCACAAAACTGCTGCTTTTCAACCTTATTATGGACATCATGAACAGAGTGGTTACAAAAACAAATAAACAAAGGAGAAGTCCTGTGGCACCTTATAGATTAACAGATATTTTGGAGCACAAGCTTTCACGGGCAAAGATCTGCTTTGTCAGAGTGGCTACGTCTACACTACAGTGATCTTTTGAAAGAAGTCCCTCCAGAAGATCTCTTCCAAACAAACTTCTTTCTAAGGAATGTGTCCACATGCAGAAAAGCAGACGAAGAGAGTGATCTAATCTTTCAAAAGAGAATGTCCATACAGCCCCCGCTCTTTTGAAAGAGCAGGACAAGGATCAAAAAAATCAGGTGCATGGAGGACTGCTTTTTTCTCAAAAGAAGCTTTTGAAAGAAGACGCTCTTTCTGATCCAGAAGCAGAAGGAGGCTTCTGGAAGACGAGCCACATTCTTTCTATTTCAGGTTGAAAGAGCACATTTTGTGTGTAGACACGCCGCCTGTTCTTTCAAAACAAGGCCAAATTTCTGACAGAACTTGCTAGTAGAGACACGGTGAGAAGTTGATTTAAATTAACAATTTTGTTTCAAATGAAATTTTCTCACTATACTGAGACAGTTTTGTAATTTGAACTTCCATAACAATATACCAACGGATACATGTTTTAACCACTATTCATACATAGAAAGTGTGAATTATTCTTATATTTCTTCACAACTTATAATGACTGAACTAAAATTTTCTAGCTTTAGGGAGAAGGTGCATAGGTTTCCTCACAGTGACGATGATCATATAAAAATTGATGAAATAGCTTCAAATTTTTGTACCGTTAAGAGCCCCATAGAAGTATTAAACTTGATTTATTTTAAGGCTTTTAGTATGATGTGGTAATTAGTATTCAAGACACAGAATACATTTTTCATTATAAACTACAGAAAACTATAAAAATTATAATTTCATTATAAAACTTTGCAAATAAACTGAAATGAGAATTAAGCAGTTGCCTTAAGGAAATAAAAAAAAAGCAACTAAAGAGTTTAAATGTGCAGATCTCCAGATTTTCGTTTGCTGCATCACTAGTTTACAAATAACACACTAGGCACATGTAGCTATTTGACCAGCTGAGTGTGGCTGGTTGGCCTGAACAACAAATAAATTCAGAATAAGTGTTCCTGTATACACACCCTATGTCGGTAATTTCCACTCCAAATCATTTGATGGATGAAGTGGGTTTTACCCACAAATTTATTCCCTAATAAACATGTTAGTCTCTAATGTGCCACGACAGCTCATTTTTTCCCCCAGATAAGACAGTTACCTTTCCATAACTGATCATCTTTGAGATATGTTGCTCACATTCAGGCCACATTAGGTTCGTCTGCTTGCCACCTGCACTCAAGCTGGAAGCTCTTCCCTTAGCAGCATCCACAGGGGAGCACCTCTAGTAAAGCCATGTTGACTTTTCCCCAACAAAACATTCATAAAATACTTCTGTTCTTTATTATAATCTTTATTATAATCTCCATCAATTTATCTGATACTGAAATTAGGATTACTGGACTGTAAAAAAGGGATCGATAATAAGACAAAAGATATCATACTTCCCCTATATAAAACTATGGTACGCCCACATCTCGAGTACTGCGTGCAGATGTGGTCTCCTCACCTCAAAAAAGATATATTGGCATTAGAAAAGGTTCAGAAAAGGGCGACTAAGATGATTAGGGGCTTGGAAAGGGTCCCATATGGGGAGAGGCTAGAGAGACTGGGACTTTTCAGTTTGGAAAAAAGGCGATTGAGGGGCGATATGATAGAGGTATATAAAATCATGAATGGTGTGGAGAAAGTGAATATAGAAAAATTATTTACCTTTTCCCATAATACAAGAACTAGGGGACACCAAATGAAATTGATGGGTAGTAGGTTCAAACTAATAAAAGGAAATTTTTCTTCACACAGCGCACAGTCAACCTGTGGAACTCCTTGCCTGAGGAGGCTGTGAAGGCCAGGACTCTATTAGGGTTTAAAAAAGAGCTTGATAAATTTTTGCAGGTTAGGTCCATAAATGGCTATTAGCCAGGGATAAAGTATGGTGCCCTAGCCTTCATAACAAGGGCAGGAGATGTATGGCAGGAGATAAATCACTTGATCATTGTCTTCTGTTCTCCTTCTCTGGGGCACCTGGCATTGGCCACCGTCGGCAGATGGGATGCTGGGCTTGATGGACCTTTGGTCTGACCCAGTATGGCCATTCTTATGTTCTTATGTTAATTGCTACGCTCACCGCTGAAGCTTTTTTAAAAATTCACCTGAAGTTTTTTAAGCTTCAGTGAACCAAAAAATTCTGCAAATTACATTGGAGAAATGAGAGGAACCTGACATAGTATACTTTTTTTAAAGTGGAGACTATCTACCTTCAGTTATCTTTGATTATATTCCTTTGATTAGAGGCAGAGTCCCTGTGCTCAACCAGTGGATAAAATATCTTGAAAACAGTGGTTCTCATTCTTTCCAGACTACTGTACCCCTTTCACGAGTCTGATTTGTCTTAAGTACCCCCAAGATTCACCTCACTTAACTGTTTTCTTACAAGGAAAAAAAAGGCAGAAAACTGTCACACTGTTACTGAAAAATTGCTTACTTCTCATCTTTGCCATATAAATAGAAAATAAATGAATTGGAATATAAAGACTAAACTTATATTTCAGTGTACAGAATATAGCGCAGTATAAACAAGTAATTGTATGAAATTTTACTTTGTACTGACTTCACCCTTGCTTTTTCTGCAGCCTGCTGTAAAACTAGTTAAATATCTAGCACATCTGAAATACCCCTGAAAGACCTCTGTGCACCTCTGGATGAGAAACCACTGCTGTAGAGAACTCCTCAACCCTCAAGCCAACATTATGATCTCCTGGAATACATCCAAATCCCATTTCACACAGCCAGGTGCTATTAACCTTTTAAAAGGTATCACAAGGAATTATTTCTCCATTAGAGACCACATCCTACTGTCGAAATCAGGGATGCAGGCTTTCCAACAGGAATTCTTTGGTATTTATAGCAACATGTTTTCAATACAGTAAATGCTCAATTTAAGGGACTAATGAGGGGGACAGGTGTCCGTTAAACCTGAAAGTCCATTAAATATGAGGGCTTACTGACCCCACCCTCCCCAGCTGGATTCCTCCAATCCTACTCCTTTCCCTGCCAAAAAAAGCCTGACTCACTGGAACCGCTGATGCAGGAGGAGCCACTGGAGGGACCATGTCACACGGCTGGAATGACCCTGCTGCAGAAGCTCCCACCAGGGCTGGGGTGTATGTGAGAGAGGTCTGCACACATGTGCACCCCACCTGTGGTGAAAGGGCATGTGGTGGCTCCAGCAACAGTCCAGGCCATGGTGGAGGGTTTGGCAGCTGGAAGTGGTGAATCCAGTAAGTTGCCTTTCTTTCTTGGAAAGAGTGAGGGAGCAGGATTTAGGACTTTACAGGCGCCAATTAAGCAGACTTCGGAAACAACGGTGGGGGCTGGCAGACACCCATTGTTCCCAAAGTCTACTAAATCAGGCCGTGTAAAATTGAGGGTTTACTGTACAGGAAATTTATGTATACAGTAAACTCTTTCATAACCAGCACTCTATTATCCAGAAGTCTCAAGTAACTGACGTTTTAACGTTAAGTAAATGTTAGTTATATTTTTCATAACTACAGTATAATGAATGTAACTACAAATTAAATGCAGCAAATACAGTATACATTTACAGCTTACAACACTGTTGTTGGTAAATAAAGTACTCTGCATACATCTGTTTGTTTCTTAGTATCTAATCTTGTGTTTCTTTAGTGTTACGCACTGCTAGGTATACCTCTTTATTATCCAGAATATTTGACTATCTGGCAACCTCCCGGTACCAGGGCTGCTAGAAATGAAAGAGTTTAATGTAGTATGCATCTGAACAATTCAGCTTATGCCAGGAAAAGCTGAAAAGACTAGTTGATGCAGTATAATTTCAGCTGTTTCTTTGATAAAGGATGAATGCAATTGTTCAAGTTGTCCTCATTGTACCCAATAAATATTTTGGGTTCATGAAGGAGTTAAAACTGTACATTAAAAAAAACCCACACATTTAACTGTGGAGGTATTTTACTCCTTTTACAAATCAAAATACAGCAATGCCAGTTATTAGTAATTGCAAGATATGCTATGTATTTTTTTTCTATCTGAATACCATGCCTATTTTTGTTTCAGACTTAGAAATGTTAAGAAATGTACACTTACAATATATTCCTGCTCTATGAAACCCAGATCATATACTCAGTAACTTGTCTGCTGAAGTAAAAGACAACAACAACAAAACCACAAACACTTCGAGGAAGTGCTTTTTAAATAAATACTAGGTATTACAAAGTTTGGGTATTTTTCCAGTGGCTTCCCAGTTCATTTATTCTCCATACTGATTTTAGGGCCATTACAATTTTTTTCACATAGAAAAAGCATTGCAGAACTCTGAACTCTTAAAATATGCTACACAAAATATGTGTACTGATAATTTAGCTCTGCCCTCCCCCCCATACCTTTTTGGGGTAGTGACTTCACATCCTTTGACATCAACACAGCTAGAAAGGGGGATGGGAGAGTCACAGCAGAAAGCAGTAAAACCTGCTTTTAACTATGCAAGCAATGCTTCGCTAAATTCTAAAATTCTCCAGATATCATTTAATACAAAACTCATTTCCATATTCCACAATTGCACCGAGTCTGCATTAAACAGAAAAGATTCTGCTACAGAGGACTTCCTGCTTTCCTTATCTGAAAATCACAATAGCCATTTATTAGCCAGCCACACACAGTTTCAATTCACTGAAACACACAATAACTCACCTCTAATATGTAAAAGGGCCACAGGCTGAAAAGGCCCATTGGAATTGGCTGCATCAACCACCATCCTGCTGCCAGTTTTATTACATGTCAACATCTAGGCTTCAGCAGGAAAGGCAATGTACTCCTTAAGGCAAGAAACCAGCCTCCATTTTAGTTTAAAAAAAAAAAGACAAACTGAAGCTCTCCGCAGCTGGAGGGAACTGGCTTGTGAGTGATGTAAGCAGTCAGGAGAAATCTGATTGGCTAGTAGCAGGAACTTAAAATGACACTAAAGAGCTGCAAATGAAAAAAAGGTTTCTGTAAGGCTGTCACTGCATTAAGCTTGTGTATTTTTCTGCTGTCTCTTGTGCCTCCATTCATCAGTAATTTAAGCAGAAAGCCATTTTTTCAGCACACTAATGAGCTAAACCTACAGTGTAAACAAAACATGTTGACAAAGGAGCTTGAAGGAATTACTGAAAACTTTCATCATCCATGATGATTTTACTGTTGGCACTTACAGCTTTGCATATAACCTGCACAACATGTACATATCTAAAGTGTTAGGCAAGGTACATGTATTTTGTTGAAAACACAAAACTTTAGACATTTTGTCTTAAAAACAATTGCCACTGTATCTCAAAAACCACCCCATTTTAAGTACATTTACCTTACTGCATTAAAATAATTAAACCTAGCATGAAAGATTAAATTTCAATGCTTTGCCTCCTACTTATTCATACCAAATAAATCAATACACATCAAATGAACCCACATCTTTAGTAAGCCATTAAGTGGACACTTTATAGAAAACTTTGTAAAGTTTTCTGTTAAGATAAAATTTTTTCTATATGTCATTCCTCCTCCTTATGTCCTTATTAAGTGGAAAGACAGGCATCTTAAAATATAATCTAAAATATAAGCTGTTGTAAAAACAAGATTTTATAAAAACACACCTTAGCATTGTTTCACTTTTAAAAATTCCAATACTCATGTTTGCTTAAAAATTCTGAAACCAAAACACTACACTACTCATTTACGATTTTCACCATTTTTTCCATAGCAAAATTCTGTAAGTATTGCTTTTTCATTTATCCAAAATGAAATGTAGTCATTTTGTAATACGCTAAGATGCATCACTAAAGCCAATTTTAACTTTAACAGTAAGCAGTTTCATTGGTTTTGACTTGAGCTGTCAAGTAACTGCAGTTAACACAAGCGACTAACTCAAATATATTGATTTCACTTACAACACAAACTGCAAAGCATGCATTGCTCACTTTATATTACTTTTATTAAAGTATTTGGATTGTAAAAGTGATAGTATTTTTCATGTGCCTCATAAAAGCACGGTAGTACAATTTCTATCATAAAAATTAAACTTAGAAATGTAGGAGTTTTTTTACTAAGTGTGCTGAAAACCCAAACAAGGTAAAGTTTTACAGCCTTCAAGTGGATTAGGTCCTACTTCTTGTTCAATCACTAAGCCAGCAAGTGTATTTACATTTACAGGAGATAATGCTGTTACCTGAAAGTAAGAACATGCTTCAACAGTGCAAATATTTGTACTCTGACTATAAAGTGAACATTGTACACTTTGCATGCTGTGTTGTAACTGAAAGTGTAGAAAAACCACCAAAATATTTACAATAAATTTAAATTGCTATTCTATTACTGTTTAATGTGATCAAAACTCAGATTAATTATTAATGGTGATCGTCGCTTGAGAATCCTAGTTTCAACACTACTCTTCTACGTACTCTTTGCAATCATAGTGGTGTTAGTATTGCCTGACTTGGGGTATCAGAGATTTTGGAAAATCCAGTAGCCAAAGTTACATAGGATCATTTTTACAGTTACATAGGATCATAAGTAGGTGAAACCGTAGTAGGTATGGAAACTACATATGGTCTCTCATCACTTTATGCCAGGGCTCCACAAAATCAACAGTTAGTACTGATGAAAGCCATCATTAGAGAATTGGTTAAAATAATCATATCATCACTTTGATCTCTAGGGAACATACTTTGAGTGGCACATGCAATCTAGATTTTTGAGTGACTATCTCTGTTGTATAAATTCTTGTGTTTTATAACAGTCTCACTGAAAAATGGGAAGACCCCAATATCTGTGTAGCTTCATTCATAGTTTGAGACACACACACTCTTTGCCATCAAAGAACAAAATATTTTTACTAAAGCTAAGTTACCTTGAACAAATTAATTTACAAACAAAATCAAGAACGTAGTTATTCACTTCAAGACCTTAATAGGAGGAAAGGTTTGGGACTGAGACGACAAAGATTACTTTAGTGAGGAATTTATACAATAAAACCCAAAAACAAGAAATGTAGAAAATACCGGTAGATATGGCAGAGATGCACCATCAAAAACCAATAGCTAATTAAATAAAACTATATATGGGAGGACAATAATTCCCCAGGTTGATAAAATATGAATAGCTCAGTCTAGAAGTAGAGGTAAATTCTCAACAAGGGAAATCCTCTTGGAACTTGACAAATTAACAAAACCAAAAATCATCAGCTTTGTTGTAAGACGAGTGAATATATTTTTAAGTTACAATTGCTAAAACTGGTCTCTTTCAAAGGAATGAATATGATAGTGTCCAGTCATGGTGACTTTTCTGTAGACTCTGCTAACAAAAATTTGACTTCCACCGTCACGTCTTATATCAGTCAAAGGAAGGATTATTTTTTAAAAAGGCCAATAAATCTTTCAGCAGAACAGAAGGATGTTTTAGATAGATAATTTACTTATTAATACAAGTAGATCAGTTACCGAGAGGCAATTTTGAAGAAAGTGTCATAACAAGAGCAATTCATGTCCTCAGTCACGCAAGAGAAAGTCAGCAAAAATCTCTTAATTGTTGGCAAACACCATTAAAAGGCTTATTTTAGGATCAGGCATATTTACTTAATAAATTAAATGACAAGATTGAGAGATTAAACAAAAATGCTCAAAGAGCAAAAGACAGATGTCTGTGACATACTAGAACGAAAGCTTTGAAGCACTTAGAGTCTCTGGGGTCTCAAATTAAGTAACTTCACTACAGTAAATTTTATGCTGAAGTAAGAGAGGAAAGAAAGTTAAAATCAGTAGTTCCCAAACTCTATCACACACACTGGCTCCTGTTAAATGTAATAGAACCTGTCCACTCTCCCTTCCAGAGCGTGGCCAGGAGCAGAGCGGGAGCTGCAGCTGGGAGCAGGGGCAGAGCTGCAGTAAGGGACCGGAGCAGGGACGGGAACGGCAGACAGGAGTGAAACTGCAGCCAAGCTGCGGCTGGGGCTAGGGCTGGAGCAGGGCTGTGTGGCGCTCCTTCCCCACCCCTCATGGCACGTGGTCAAAGACTTGACACAATCCTCTGGGGGCAACACCCACAGTTTTAGGAGCTATCTGTATACCATATGATGCAGGAAAGGACCACACAGGTCAACTACCTCTGTGAATCCCATCAGGTGAAAAAATAACATTTTCTGGTCTCATAGGTTAACAGTGACTCTTCAAGCCCATCAAAAAAGGTATGGCTTCCCTACCTTTCTTCTCCTTCATATTTTTTCTAACCATCCCCAACCCCTGGCACAGCTCTCCCTCCTGTTGTCCAATGTGAGGCAGGTCCCATGCCCCAAACTCAAAATTTATCCTTTCACTGCAGAGATCCAATACAAAACAGCACCTATTAGAAGACATTACTTTACAAACTGCTTGTAAAAAGAAGTTGAGCTTATTGTCAAACATTAGGGAAATTCAGGTGAAGTTAAAGAGCTCAAAAACCAAAACAGTATCATCTAAGTTTCAGAACCAAAGATTTTTATTTGATTTATTTATTTACTTATGTTTGTTTATTTATTTATTTTGGATGGGAGGGAGGCTCTTGAATGGCAAGTGAACCTGAAGCCAAGCAAAATATATACCAGACTGATTCCTTGAGCCCAGACTCCTCTTGCTGTATGAAGAAAAGAGAAAAACCTTAACATCCTTTTGACTTGAGGAGCTGCTGCTTCTACTGCCCCTTATTTCAGGACATGAAAAATTCCTTGTAAGAAAGTTTGGCACTTATCTCTTAAAGCTAGAAAGGGCCTGTAGGAGGGATGTAGGAAAGCATGGAGTTTCAGATCATATTTCTTTTGTACTTCTCTGCTATAGCAGAACATTAAGGTTGAATGAAGCCATATATGTGCCTCTATATCTGCTTCTGGGCAGGACACTGGCTATAGTCACACTGATTGCTTAGTCTGAAGGGAGGGATTAGAGACAGTTCGTGCTTTACACCCTTTGCACTTACTGCTCACTTACTGCTCCTTAACAAAGATTTTCACAGAGAATAAGGTAAATCCTCTCTCTTGCAACTTTGTGGCTAAGCATTAGAGGAATCTTTGCCTATGTACATGTCCCTGAACTCCTCCAAGTTCCAGCCACATCTGAACAGGTTAACAGTGACTACAGGGCTCTAGGAGAGAGTGTGAAGGAGTCAAAGGGAGAGCATATGTGTTCTTCTCATCTATCCTTCTGTAGTTGGGTAGCTGCCGCACTCTTACAAGGAAGGGGTTAAAGCAGGCTGAAGGGAGCCTGCACAGCACCCTAACCAATTAGAGAGAGCTAGTCAGAGTGAAGTTTGCTGGAGCAGCCTTGTATATAAGGAGCTGCTCAGCAGAGCAGAGTCAGCTGAGGTCTTGACTAAGGGGGATGAGGGACTAGCTCCCAGTAAGAGAAAGCAACTTGGACAGAGCGGTGCGGGGCAGGCTAGAGAGAGGCTCCAGCCTGACACCTTCCAGACTGTTATTCCTGATACAAAGGCCAGGAAGGTGCAAAGGGGTCACTGGAGAAGTGGCCCAGGAAGTGAGAGGCAACAAAGGGAGACAGGAGGAGGTCAGGACAAGGCTTCTGCCAGAGAGTCCCTGGGCCAGGATCCAGACTGGTGGGCAGCCCTGAGTTCCTCCCCTCCCGACACTGCACCTAGCCACAGAAAAAAGAGTAGCTTTTACAGACTCTGGCTTGTCCTGAAGTGAGGGGCTAGACAGTGGCTGCACTTCACCACACTGGTGGGTATATGGAGGCAGAACTGGATAAACCTGGAAGGGGGCGAAAAAACGTAGTGGGCACTTGTTAGCCAGTGGCCAGGTAATGTGCGGTGAGGTATTCCCCTGGGTCCTAAACAACTCAGTTTTCTACTGTTAGAGCAGGCAGCTCCTAGCACTCTCACCCACGGCCAGGCTGTAGTAGCCAAACGGTTAAAATTCTTTTTGTTGTGCCGGCTGTGTTGCAGTGACAAAAGGATAACAGGGTCAGGCTCAGAGCTTAACTAGTTACAAGTTTATTAAGCTACAGTTATAAGCGTGTGGTTACAAAAGGCTATTGTTTACTTCTTATATGCTAGCAAAGTACAGGTGTTAACAAGTTACGTTACAATCCAATACAAAGATATCTGTTACCATCTAACACAATGATATCTTGATACAATGACATCTAGTTACAGAGCTCTAATTCTTTAGCTGTGCACAAAAAAGTCGGAGACCTAGCATGGGTGTATCTTACCCTCTCTGCGTCTCTCGATACCAGCGTAGCCAAGCCGGATCGGTCGCTCAATTCCGCGGAAAGACGAATACGAGGTTGGGCGTCCCCAGTTGTGGACCTCGGGAGGCAGTCACCTGACCCGACCAGCAGGTAGTTGGTGGAATGCACTCAAAGTTAGAGTTCTGCTGGACCCATCTTTTATACCCCTTTTGGGTTACGTATTCTCTTTCTTATCTAAGGTGCCAGATCATACTGGTCTGTCTTTGTGACGACAGTTTGTTACAAGGGCATTTCTTACTTAATTTGCACTTGTAAGACAGGAGATAAGCAATTTAGGAGTACAGGACATTCTTTTCGTGTGGGCGGGGCACTTCCCCTTCTGGGATGGTTGTGTGGTCATCATATCCATCAATGCCAGCTGGGGTGATTTCTTGAGGGTCCCCCCCCCCCTCATGTTGACAGTTTGGCCTGTTAGCCTTCTATCTGTACTTTCTGTTTCTCAGGGTCACGATAAGCTAGCACATCTGGGCCTCAATGAGGGCATCAAAGACTGTGCTGTCAGCAGCCGTTTCCGTGCCCTGTGTGCTCCTCAGTGGGGGCGGGGGAGCAGCGAGCAAGCTGGCTTGTAAGGGGGAGACTTTGTCTGGCTACAGCACTGTCCTCTACGGAACAACACGGGTCCAAGACCAGAGCATGGAGACAACAGGTGACACCAGCCAGACTAGGGTGCCTTACTGATGAATGAGCTAATTCCCTGAGTGACCATTAGGAGAAGCCGCGGCAGTGAGTCGGACCCCACTACTCCTTCCTATTGAGCGTAAGGGTACAAGCAGAAACACATGCATCTTGGAGATGAATGCATTCAGGAAATACTCTGACTATGTAATATAGCATGGAAAGAAGGGAAGGCACCTAAGGAATGAACAAGATCCGTACTAGAAACAATACACAAGAAAGGAAGTGCACTGGAGTGCAAGAACTACAGAACAATTGCCCTAACAATTCATCTAGGCAAGGTCCTGATGATGATGACACTGACAGAGAAACTGAGATTGCAGATAGAAGAACATCTAATGGATGAGCTAGCGGGATTCAGGAGAACTACCATACAGCAGATACTGGCACTAAGAGTGATAGTGGAGAAAGCTCAATGAAAGAACAAGAACATCTACAATTGCTTCATCGATTTTCAGAAGGCATTTGACAGTATAGATCAGAAAGTAAGTTGGGCGGTGTTGGAGTCACATGGAGTGGATAGCAGACTGATATGGTTGTTGAAAGATATTTAGAACAATGAGGAGGCTGCAGTAAGAAAGTGTGGAGGATTGGGAAGTTTTTTTTAAAATGAGTAGAAGTATGAGACAAGGAGATCTGATACCGCGGAGCATCTTCTTCATGCCCCTAGAGAGAGCAATGGGCAAGATCAAGGAAGAGGAAGGAGGGATATTGGTGCACAGGATGAGAATTAACAACTTGAGGTTCATGCATGATACCGTTATCATCAAGGTAGGTAAAGAGAAGCTAGCGAGAATGTACATGTGTTAAAGGAGGAAGGGAAGCAGTATGGACTGATTATGAACATGAATAAAATGAAGACTTGTATTTGGAGATAAGGAAATAGGAAGGAAGATCGGTGTAGACGGGATCGAACTAGAGAACAAAGAAATTCACGTATCTGGAGAGCAACATGACATATGATCTAGACTGTGAGAAGGAAACAGCGACTAGAATAGAATGAAGATCATAGACAGGGTAGGACCATTGCTCAGTGAAGAATAACAGAAAATGTGGAAATGGCAGAGGCGCTTTATCACATCTGTGTTTCAATTGTCACCAAGGTGGTTGGTGGTAACCGAACACCTAACAGTGACTGCTAGTGGAAATGGGTGGGGGGGGTTTAGAAGATAAAATAGGAAAAGAACAAAGTTGAAACTAACAGAAGAGGAGAAAGGTCCCAAAAGAGCCGGGAATTGAAAATATAGTACCTATTTTTAAAAAGGGGAAGAAGGGGAACCCAGGAAGTTATAGAATAGTCAGCCTAACTTCCAAACCTGGGAAGATAATAGAAAAAAATTAATCAACTTGTAAGAACCTGATGGATAATAGGGTTATAAAGAATACTCAAGCACTGATTATTTTTCAAGAACAAATCATGCCAAACCAACTTAATTTCCTTTTATGATAGGGTTACTGACTTAGTAAGGAGGGGAAGGCATAGACATGACATACCTTGATATTAGAAAGGCTTTCACCACATTTCCTCATGATGTCAGAAAAAGATGGTCTAGATGAAATTATTGGAAGGAGGGTACACAACTATTTGAAAAACTATACTCAAAGAGTAGTCAGCAGTGGTTTGCTGTCAAATTGGAAGGGCATATCTAGTGAGGCCCCATACGGATCAGTCCTGGCTCCCGTATTTCTCTGTAGCTTCATTAACAGTTTGGATAATGCGAAGAACTCTCTACAATTCCAGGCTACTGTATCCCTTTCAGGAGTTTGATTTGTCTTGTTCACCTCAAATTGCACATCATCTAAAAACTACTTCTTTATAAACCCCCACACAAAAATAGAAAAAAGTGTCACAGCATGCTATTACTGAAAAATTGCTTTCTCTCTCATTTATACCACATAATTAAATAAATGCACTAGAATATAGATAATTTACTTAAATTTCAGTAAATAATAGAGAGAGAGAGCTATAAACAGGTCACGATGAAATTTTAGTTTGTACAGCCTTTGTTAGTGGTCATTATGTATCCTGTTGTAAAACTCGGCTAAGATCCAGATGACCCCAAATGTGGCTTAGAATCCCATTTTAAAGGGGCTATCAAAGCTGAATTAGACTTGCTGGGATCCAGAGCTGAAGCTGAAGCCGAAGCCCCACTGCATGGGGCTGAATAAGAACCCCACAGGCTTTAGACCTGGTCACGGGCTCAACCTACAAGCTCTCTACCTGTGGCTGAGCCCTTGGGCTTTGGTTCCCCTGCCTGGGCTGGAGAGATTAGGCACAGTCAGGTTTTAGTCTCTGGTCTTGGGCTCACATAGTAGTTTTTGTTGTTATAAGGAGGGGGTGTCATAGTGCAATGAAGTTTAACTCTTGCTTTAAGGAATACAGATTTTCCTCTGCAGGAAAGTAATAAGAGGTCTCCCCTATTTCCTATTTGAGGAAATCCTGGAGCTTTTCTCCACTGAGCTGGATAGGTTCAAAGTGTATGGAAGGGAAGGGGACAATTTAACAACCTAACTGGTGAGGATAGACCTGCCTGCTAGGTCTTGAGTACTCAAGAGGACTGAGAAAGTTTTGGATGTTTCCAGTAGTCTCCAACAAGCTGCTGAGACTGCTACTTTTCCTCTAACAAAGTGATCAGTGGATTGGAGATACTGTGGCAGAACTACCCATCTGTGGATTTTTTCACAGATGGAGCAAGAGGCAGCTACGAGGTGCTTTAGCTGGTCATCCTGGGGAATAGTGTAAGAGAGGAGGCTTAGCAAACTGACCTCTCTTTTCTCAAAATAAAAAGATGAAAAGGGAAGGGTAGAGAGGGAACAGAGGTCCCTGCTGCACCAATAATTGGCTTTAAAAATCAGGATGATAACTGATCGGGGTTTGTGTGCGTGCATGCACACGTGTGCTGAGCTGCTATATCCCAGAGCAGATATGCTGGAGGAAGGGGAAGCAGCATGTGGTTGAGCTCCATGGACAAGTCTGAGTTGCATCTAGTATTTGCAGGAAAGAGGAACAGTTTAAATGTCTTCAATTAAGGTAGAGATCAGAATCCAGCAATGCATTCACCTAGAAGTTTTTGGATTCTTATTACAACCCACTGAAAATCCACTCTGACCTTGTGAGCAATGTCCTCATGTTACAGGACTCCTTATTCCTATTTGTTTCTGTTCCTTCTTGGGGGAACCTGGTATCAATACTCTGATACTCAAGAAACCAATCTCAGATTTAGTTTCTAACCTATAAATCCACATGGAGGAAACTGGCAATAAGGCTGTAAGACAAGTTGGAACTTTTTGCCTCCAGTGAGTGAAGTTTGTTCAAATGCAGTATGTCCCTCATTTAATGTTATAGCTTCAGTTTTCCCATCATCCCCAGACATCTCCCTTCCTTTTTTAAAGGAAGACAAAGATATATGATACCCCTTGTGTGTCTAGCTATAACTGGCAATGCTGGACTACTGCTTGCTAGAACAGCTCCACTGTTAAAAGACAACAAGAAGTCCCATGGCACCTTATAGACTAACAGATAGTTTGAAGCACAAGCTTTTGTGGGCAAAGACCTGCTCTGTCAGATGCATGACTGGGGGGGTTTCAGAGGAGGGTTTAAAGAGGGAGTCTCTGTCAAGGGGAAGACCAGAGCTGAGAAGGTCTGTTTAGTCAGGGTGGATGTGGCCTGCTATCAGCAGTTAATGTGGAATTGTAAACATTGAGAGGAGAAATCAAGTCAGTTTAGTCAGGGAGGATGTGACCTATTACCAGTAGCTCATGGGGAGGTGTGAACATCAAGAGTGGAGAAACTGCTTTTATAATGGGCCAACCATGCACTGGGAGTGCTCCCCTGGGATTGCAGGAGCTGGGAAACTGACCAGCACAAGTTAGTTTCCTGGCTCCCAGAGTGGTGAGGAGCTGGGAACCAGGTAGCAGCCTGGCTCCCAGCTCCACGCCCCCGACCTCTGACTTGCACAAAATCTGAGTTACCTGAGAGTGTGCAGGAGTGCATCCCTCACATAACTCAGGGATGGGGGGGGAAGTCTACTGTACCATGAATTTATAAAGATGCAACGTATTTTCTGTTTTAGTATCTATTGCTTTCTTAATGATTTCCAATGTCATTAATTTTTTGACTGACTCTACATACTGAGTCATGTTTGCAGAGAACTATCTACAAGAACTCCAAGATCTTTCCTGAGCAGTAACAGCTAATTTAGTCCTTCTCACTTTATATAAGATTGGAAAACAAATCCAGTGTGCATTACTTTGCATTTAGCAACACTGATTTTCATCTGCCTTTCTTCTGTTTTACAATCTCACCAGATAACCTCATTTAAGGTTTTGTTAGTAAAATTTATTTAACAGGAGAGTTAACACACATACACTATGGATGGCATTTAAATCAAAGTGCAGAACTGAATAATAATTCAGTGATGAAGATTTCTCAGACACAGTAATTCTTCCATTCAATAAAAGATAGATTTGTTACTGCTTAATGTATTGGCACAGGAGAGCAAGATATACC
The DNA here is from genome assembly GCF_033958435.1 of Carettochelys insculpta. Taxonomy (NCBI): domain Eukaryota; kingdom Metazoa; phylum Chordata; order Testudines; family Carettochelyidae; genus Carettochelys; species Carettochelys insculpta. Next base: position 23,460,216 of record NC_134142.1, read on the forward strand.
TTCAGCACCATTCTCCACCCATGATTTTTGTTCAAATATTATTTCATTGCTGAGACTAGAACTACTACTATATACTAAGTTAATACAAAGGATGGCATTTCAGTTTTTCCCCACAGAAACTATTTACTAATGTTTATGATTAAAATTTACTTGGTCCATGCTACAATAATTTTTTCCCCATTTAACACCTATCACTGCCTTACAGCAGTAAATCCTTTATAATACCATTATTTAAACAAACAATGTACAGTGTAACATGGTTTAAGATTGATATTTTAAACAAATTCAACAACAAGCATTTTTATTACCTGCAACTGAACATCATTTGAGTACCCAATGATCAAACTTCACACAAAGATGCGGCTGCCAAATACTGGAGCACCAAAGTCCTGCATCTAAGTTGTTCATCAGATGATCTGTCTCCCAGATTTATCTTCTCAGAATATTAAAGAACTTTTTGCTCATCTCTCTGATAATGCGTGCTTTATTGGTAAGAGCCAACTGCTTAGAAAAGACAAGACAGATCCAGGAAAAAAACCTGCATCTCAAACTCTGCTTATAAAATGACTTGTGGCCTCAATTTCACTTATACTTCACTGAAATGTGGAGGGGGAGTTGGAGGAAGTAGGGTGTTTTTTGTTGGTGCTGATTTGTTTTCTGTTTGCTTTTAGAAAAAGAAGAACAGTTATCGAGACACTGTATTAGTCAATTGTACCTCCGCAAAACCAAAATTTTCATCCATTGTTTCAAAACAGGAGAATGTGCCTGTTGGCATACAAGAGGGAAAGTATCTTGACAAGTACTTATTTTAAAAAAGTTACACATAGTGAAACTACTTTGTTAATCTTTAATGTTGTTTATGTAATCGAGCTTGCTATACTTTAGAGAACAGAAATCCTTAAGTTTTTCTGCTTTATTCATTTTCAGATCATCCAGTTTATCAAGGAACATTTTATTGTTGCTAAATGCCATAATGGCAGTCTCAGTTTTCCACATACTTTTAGCGGTATCTGCATCTTTGTCAAAAGGTAGCTTTCACCCTTTGTAAAATTATCCTAACTACCTTATTTGCTATCCAGCCATTTATAAATCCAAGGCATTTAATGATGGTTTAACTCATTATATATTTTCCTATCCCCATCTTGCTACCAGGAAGATAAGTTGAGGCACCATCCCAGAATTGTTAACTTGCAATTTTTTTCACCTCAGTGGGCTTGATTTTGGCATATACCTAGAATCTCAGACGAAAAAGAAATACTTAAAAGTTGTATTCAGCTCAAAAACCCAAAATCCTTCAACATGCACAGTTATGTGCTTATAAAATTTATGCTATTAAAATACAAAGTAACAAATCAGTCAAATGACAGATCTCTTAAAGCTAGAGACAGAGCTGATAAGCATGCAGAGCGAAAATGAGAAAACAGGCTCCAGTCATTTCACATGCAATTATTTGACATTAAGAAAATGGCAAAGTCATCAGCTCAACACTCCACAATTAGTCTACCTACACAGACTAAAAACTAATAAAAAGTAGGCTTCACAGCAAAGTCCACGGGCAAATCTTGCATCTTGCTACCTCACTTCATCCTACCTTAATACTGACCTTTATCTGAAAGCTGTATCCATTTTTTCAAAGCCAGACATCCAATTCTGAGAGGTAAGTACACTTCTAGGAAAAACTATTTGAAAATAAAAGTTGAATCACAATTGGCTTTTCTAAGCCTATTATTGGTATTGGCCACCACAGGTTTTGTCAGCACTGCACTGCAGAAAGAACTACGGAGTTGTAAATTGCAGAACTGTAGTGCTGCAATCTGATTCTTCCATGTGAGTGCTGCTTATGGGAAATAGGTATCAAGTACATAGCTTTTAGTTCAGGGCAGCAGCATCCACACAGGGCAGTGAAACAGCAACATTCTGATGAGCTCTGCTACTATAGTGTGTACTGTGGCCCAGTGTAGACAAGATTGTTGTTAAAAGGGTATAACATATTAGGAAAGCCTGAAAGACATGAAACAACTTTCCATCTTGACACATGCTGACAAAAAAAGCCTTTCTGAACCAGTAAATCATCATGAGAGAAACAGATTACATGCCATATCACATACACAAGAATAATACACAATGGACAAGAGATCCTGCAGCACTTTAGAACAAAGAAAATCAAAAACACCCTTTTATTTTGGCAGTTTAGAACACATCCATGTGATTATCTGTAGTTTATATAGAATATTCACTGAAGACAGACTTGGCAAAGACCTTGATAAAGAACTCGGTATTGGACTAGGTATAAAATTTTAATCAAAGTAAGGTAAGGTGTAAAGAATTCTTATCTACTCCCTCAGTAGTGTAGGAAACCAGACCATACTGCATACTTTCAATAGCAACCTATTCTCAGCACAGTACAACTAAACTTGTTTATCCCACTAGATGGCACACACTGATTTAAGGACTTCCATCTATCTGTGCTATCAAAAAAAAATCCTCTTGTGAATTTGAACTGAATCTCCATAGTCTATAATAGAGCTGCAAACGGGCACTATACAATAGCATTCCTTAACAAGACTAAGGGACAATAGAGAAAACAGATATGCCATGGTGCAGAATTTTAATATTAAGTTTCAAGATTCACAAAGTGCCCTTTTAAAGAAGTCATTTATTTTGACATTTTAAATTAATCCTTAAAATATTCGCTCTGATAGTAATGTTATTACTTGAACAAAAGGTAAAATAAAATAAGGGCATGTATTTTTAAAACATCTTGTTTATAAAATGCCATAGTTCTAACAGCAATTTCACTTTGGCTGTTTCCACACAGGCCATTTTCTTCGAAAGTGGCATGGCAATACACGTCCCGAAGTATGCTAATGAGGCGCGGATGCAAATTCCCTGTGCCTCATTAGCATACGCTCACGTGATTTGGAGTCCGGAAGACCGTTCTTCCGGACTCCAAAATGCTGTTTAGAAGAGCGGCCCCCGGGGGTCTTCCGGAAGGAAGTCCTTCTTCCAGAGGCCCCTTCTTCCCAAAAATTTTCAGGAAGAAGGGGCCTCCAGAAGAAGGACTTCCTTCCGGAAGCTCCCCCGGGGCCATGCTTCTACACGGCATTTTGGAGTCTGGAAGAACAGTCTTCTGGACTCCAAATCACATGATGTTATGCTAATGAGGCAGGGGAATTTGCATCCATGCCTCATTAGCATATTTCAGGCCACGTATTACCATGAAGTGGCCTGTGTAGAAACGATCTTTATGTCCCTTTTTAACTTTGCCATTTTATTCTCCTTTCTTAGCCAGTCAACAAAAAGGCGGCACTGCAACAATGCTGTCCCATGGGGCCCAAGATTTATATGCATTGCTCTGATTACGTATGGGAAAAGTATGATCTCAGCAGACTACACTAAGGAGAACAACAGATTACTAATTTTAAAAGAATGGACTGCAAGAAATGACTGCTGGGGAAAACATAAGTTTGATCCCCTAGTGACCTCAAAACAATGAGACTAAGGCTACATCTACACTACGAGATAAATTCTGATGCATAAGAATGAAGATAAAAACTGAATTTATTAAAAGTCAAATTTAAGTGTCCTCAAACCTGCAACTTCGAACCACTGTTTCTCTGTATTGAGTTACTACGTCCCCATTGCCTTATCCAAGTTCAACTGTGTGAGCAATGCATTGTGGGCACCTATCCCATAGTGCCTTAGCCCTGTTGCTTTCTGGGGGTTTTGTACCAACAAGTTGCAGGGAGGGATTGCTGTAGTTGCTTCTGGGTGTTTGATGTCACTATCCCAGAATGCAAAGCACTCTCCCAGAATACAGAGAGCCCACTAACCAAGCAACAATTAACAGGAAATCACACCATTTTCTCCAGCACAGTGCTAGCACAAGCATGGATCTTTTAATGCTTCAAGTAATTGCACAAACCATTATGGCAACTTCTCAGGCTTTCAACTACAAAGGGAAATGATGGTTCGGGATGATGAAGATTTTGAAGAGGAAATCGTTCAACTGCAGTCTAAGAACTCACAAATGCAGGCTGCCCTGCATACGTTGCTGACAACGGAGCAGCAGTTTTGGACTCGTGAGACCAGCACAGAGTAGTGGGACCACAACATTTTGGAAGCCTAGGATGATCAGCAGAGGGTGCAGAACTTTCACATACAAAAGTTCACTTTTATGGAACTTTGTGATTTGCTGGCCCTGTCCTGAAGTGCAACAAAACAACGACACTGGCTTTAACAGTTCAGAAGCAAGTGGCAATTGCTCTGTGGAAGTTTGTAACACCCGACAGTTACCAGTCAGTGGTAAATCAATTCAGGGTGGGCAGATCTCTAGTGGGTGCCGTCGTGGTGTAGGTAGCCAGGGCACTCTGGCGGCATCACCTGAGTACGCTGTGACCCTGGGAGATATACAGGCCATGGTGGATGGCTTTGCTAAGTTGGGGTTTCCTAACTGCGGTGGGGCAATATATGGCACTTGTATTCCCATCATGGCCCTGGCTCATCTGGTCTCTGAATATATGAGCAGAAAAGGGTACTTCTTGATGGTGTTGCAGACGTTGGTAGATCACAAAGGTCATTTCACCAACATCTATATATGATGGTTGGGAAAGGTTCACAACATGTACATCTTCAGAAATCCTGGTCTGTACAGAAAGCTCCTGGATAGGACTTTATTCCCAGACTGGAAAAACCAAGATTGGTGATGTGGTAACTTCAGGATAACTTCAACGTCAGACCCAACAAGTGTAGAATGGTGTTGGAATGCACCTTTGGCTGTTCAAACAGAAGGTTCAGGTGCCTACTGGCTCGTTTGAACCTTTCTGAAATTAACATCCCCACCACGATTACCACGTGCTGAATTTTGCATACCATTTGTGAATCCAAGCAGGAGAATTTCATGAATGCCTAGAATTCTGAAGCTGAGGCCAGGAGCAGGGCTTATTCGTAGCCATTCTCCAATACCATTGCTGAGGTAGCAGCAATCAGGGAGGCTTTGAAACATAGCTTCATGAATGATCTGCCAGACACGATAGCACTGTATTTCTATGTTGTAATACCACCCCCCGACACACACACACACTCTCCCCAAAATGATTTGTGCACTCCACCAAATATGAACCAATAAATCAGACCATGGCTTTCACAGAAAGGATGCTTTTACTTGTTGGGAGGGGGTTAAGTTGCAGGAAGAAGAATGAACGTAGAGGGATTTGGGGGGTGGGAAGATACGCAACTGTGCTATTGACCCTCTCCACTCCTGCAACTCCTCTCCGCACCTTTGCATAGTGTCAGGCAGCTATGCTATTGGCCCTCTTGCCACCCCCACTCGGGTCTCTCTGCCATGAGTCCTCTGCAGACCTTGCCATGGTGGTGGGAAGATGTGCTATCAGCCCTCTCCACCCCTGTCTGAGTCCCCGCAATGTGTTGTGCATCCTACCACTCACAGATACAAGAAAAAAAAGTCACACCATGATCAAAAGAATAAAACAAAAAACAGCAGAAATGTTGCACTTTAAAGACTAAGAAAATTATTGATTTGGGGATGTGCTTTTGTGGGACAGACCCCCTTCTTCAGATCAATCTCATTTCCAACACAGGAAACATTTACAAGTACAGATGACCAAAAAAAAAAAAAAAGCTGACCTGGGGGAAGATGAGAGGTGAGGGGATGTTAATTATGCTGCCCGAGATCATTACGAGCATCAAAGAGAGGGAAGCAGTCCTTGTAATGCGTAATTGATGTCTCCATTCAAACCACGTTAATGTGCCATATTTAAATATGTATTCCAACTCAAATTTCTTGCTTTAATCTGTTTTTAAATTTGTTTATGCTCCAGGACACAAATTGTCAGGTCTACAACAGAATGGCCCACTCCCCTGCAGTGTTTACTGACCGGCTTATGTGTACTGACTTTCTTGAGTTAAAGACTATTCAAAAGAATACGTTTATTGAGGAGGAGGAGATGGTTAAGCAGCAGGGAAAAGCAGCGTTGCCAAGGGTGGTGGAATAGCCTTTTGCAGTGGCTCTTGGGGTGAGAGTGGCAGGCTGTCCTTGACCTCCCTCCCCACGTTCGGCGACCAAGACAACAGGGGGTGCGTGACCTATGTTCAGGGGACTCCAGGCACCAGTGTGCAAAGCCCGCAGTGCTGCGTTGGTAATCCCCCTGAACCTCCAGCATGGAGTGCAGGATCTTGTTTTGGCTGCTCACTAGATGTTATGAGCTTGTCCTCCCTCAGGTGCACTGATTACTCTCTCTGGAACTCAAGCACACTCTGCTGCTACTGTGTCTGTTGTGTCCTTTTTGCTGTCAGTGGTTTCTGACTGAGCCTGCTCCAGATGTTGCAGGACAGAGCCTGCTTGGACTTTTTGCGCTTCCTCACTCTGTCTCCCATGCTGGGGTTGGGTGCTGAAAAGTGAAGGTCAAAATTCAGATACAATTCTCACAAAGCGCTTACCCCTGGAATGAATGGGTCTCTGTCCACACCATCAGTGAAACTTTCTTGTTGCAGTGCAGCTTAAGGCTTCTTAAGGATGGGATTCAAACCATACACTGCACAAGCCATCATTTATATAGACTATTTTGTTCTGGACATGATAAGCTCTTGACCTCTTTATGTGGGGAGCGGGGCACAAGGGAAGCAGGCTGGTGTCCTTGAGCAGGGGAAAAACTTTTTTCTGATGTTCCTGGAGTAATCCCCCACAAGGAGCAGTTTCCACAGAGCCTGGCAGCCACATGGCAAGGGGGAAGGGTTTGAGTCCAACTGCAGGGATGGCTGGGTGGGGAAGGATCCCTGTAAAGCAAAAAGAAATATAGTGTGGAAGGGATGGAGTTTTCAGGCCAGCTGCCGGGCTGGGGGAAAAACATTTCTTGGTGGTCCCTGGAGCAGCCCTCACTAGGGGAAAAGAGGCCACATACAAGAGGGCAAACCCACCTGTGCTGGACATGCAGGTTTGCAGTAGCAGGGTTCGCAGAGCCTGGCAGCTGCATGGTGAAGGAGAAGGTGGAGAAGGGTCTGATTCCAGCTACTGGGACATCTGGCTCAGGAAGTATCCCTGTAAAGTGAAAGAAAATGTAGGAGGGAAAAGGAAATGGGAGGGGAAAAGACCCAGAGTGCCTGACAGCTGCATGGAGGAAGGGAGACAGCATGCCTGCCTGCCACATGGTATGGCAATGCGCTCCAGGGAAACACAAAAGGGCAGGGAGTGCTGCAAAGAAATAGAATTCAAATTCCCATGCTTTTTTTAGGTTGCCACAGAGTACACCACACTCCTAAAAACAACAGTTAGTGAAAAAAGAGATGCTCATCCTGTGTGAGCACAAACCTGGAAAATTTGTCAAAATGCTGTGTGGTACCACAATACCAGATCACTATCTGATTGCATGGAATGGCAAGGTGTGCTACCATACAAGCTTCAATAAAGTCAGGCCTGCCCAAAAATCTCATGCAAAAAATAAATGCCTGAATAAGGCCTTCACGGTGATCTTCAAGAAAGGTGAACGTTCCATCCCAAGAAACATTAACATGCTGTTCTGACGAGCACAGATCCATAGAAAAGCCATACCTATACCCAGGTGCAACCTCTTTCTAGCATTCGGGGGGTGGGGGGAACCTCACCAGAACAAGTAGGCCCTAGGGGCTCGGAGACCCGCATAGAGGGGACTGGCTTCAGGTTAATGTTGAACAGTTCTGGGCTGTTGGAAACAGCTTCCTTGGGCCCTTGCTGGTTGCCCCATCCTTCTTTCCACTGGCCTCTTCCTTCTGGCCCCGCACCTTCTCTTGGCTCACCCCAGACTCCAGACCAGGGCCTCCCAAAGTATCGAAATGAAGAGTGGGTAATGTAGTCAGATTCCCCACACCCAAGAAACACATGCAGCTGTTTATAATAGCAGCGGGTCTTTGGAGATGACCTGGACCACCAGTTGGCATCCTGGACTTTGTGATGCTCCTGCTGGAGTTCCTTCACCCACCCTTGCATAGAGTGTCGTGAGTGACCTCTGGTGATCATCTTGTGTCACATCCTCTCAAATAGTTAGTCTCCAAGAGAGATGCAGAAGTCTGCTTGCCACTGATTCATCTCCCCAAACTGCAAGGAGATCCAGAAACTCTTGATGGCTCCATGCTGGAGCTTTCTTGTGACCCTGAGAACTACTAGGCAGATCACTATCAGGAGTGCTATGATCGCAAGACATGGCTACCAATATGATGGCAACTGATGTGATGTGTGTAAGAAATGTTAGAATCTTGGCACACCTTGTATTTCCAGGGGTTGCTGGTGAGAATTCAAATTTGTGGGCTTCCTGTGATCTACTTCCTGCACACCTGGAGAGCAGCGGCGATGGAAATGGTCATAATGGCAGATAACTACATAGCTTTGTGGGATACATTTAGGACACTTCTGGAGGCTAATAAAGTAAATTTTAAGACACAGCACTGCCCCACAGGCCTTCATTCAAACTTTTAAAGTTGAACTTGATGCTACACCCAGCTGCTTTCAAAGATGTTATGATACCGATATCAGTGCTTCCTAAATCAAGCTAATGGTATTTGCAGGGAGGATGGTCACTTGGTACAATCGAGCTAAGTGTCTTCTATTCAAAAATGTATTTTGTAGTGTAGATGTAGCCTTTGTCAACATAATTTACAAGTTTCATATTTCTTTTTATTTCATCAAAGATAAGGTTCTTAATTCTAATAAGGCAGTGTAAATAAAAAGGATATAAACTGAGTTAATGATAATACACATCAACATTAATATTTTAGTTGCTGAACCTAAACTAACTTCTGAATTTATCAGAATTATTTGCATCTACCTTATATTTTGCTTGGTATCTATCTTTCTACAGCTAGAGCCTACTGCACAAAGAACAAAGCATGTCATTCACAACATACTAAGATCTTCCAAACATTTTCACTGTTTTAAGGGTAAAAGGTATAAAGCGAAAGGTTATGAGATGGTGAAAGTCATTTCCCTATCCGTGTGTGTATCAATACATATGAAGTCACAACCGTGTTTTACGGCTACCGTTAAAACACACTAAAAGTCAGCAGCTTTCTGTACAGACCAGAATTTCTGAAGATCAGCACATTGTGAACCTTTCCCAATCCGTGCTGATGTTGGTGAAATGACCTTTGTGATCTACCAACGCCTGCAACACCATCAAGGAGTACCCTTTTCTGTTTATGTACTCAGAGGCAAGGTGTTGCAGGGCTATGAGGGGGGATGTGCGTGCCCTCTATTGCCCCACCACTGCTCGGAAACCCCAATGCAGCAAAGCCATCCACTATAGGCTGTACATATCCCAGGGCTATAGTGTTCCTCAGGAGACACAGGCAGAGTGTCCCGGCTACCTGCACCACTGTGGCCCCCACTGTAAACCTGCCCACCCCAAATTGATTTGCCACTGACTAGTAACTGTCCGTTGTTGCAAACTTCCACAGAGCGATCGCCACTCACTTCTGAGCTGTTAAAGCCAGCCTCATTCTTGTGTTACTGCACTTCAGGGCAGGGCCAGCAAATCACAAAGTTACACAGAAGTGGACTTGTGCGTGCAAAAGTTCTGCACCCACTGCTTGTGGTCCCAGGACTCCAAAACAATATCGTGCCACCCCTGTGTGCTGGTTTCACAAGTCCAAAACCACTACTCCACTGTCAACAATACATGCAGGGCAGCCAGCATTTGAGAGTTCTTAGACTGCAGTTGAGCGACCTCCTTTTCGAAATCATCACCACCCTCAATCATCACCTCAGCCTACTCCCATGGCAGTCGAAAGAAAAAAGAAAGCATAAGACATTCCAGGAAATATGTAATCTGTGCAATGAGTTGAAGCATCCAGGGATCCATGTTTGTGCTAGCAAAGTGTGGAGAAAGTGGTGTGATCTCATGTTCATTTTTGCACCGCTAGGGCGTGCTTTGAATTGTGGGATACTGATATCAAAACACCCACGAGCAACTGCAGCAATTCTTCCCCCAACCCATTGTTACAAAATCTCCAGAAAGCAACAGATCTAAGGTGCTGTTGGATAGGTTCCCACAATGCATTGCTCATGCAGTCAAACTTGGATAAGGCAATGGAGACTTGCTAAGTCAACATGTAGAAACAGCAGACTGAATATCCAGAACAGTTGGTCAATTAAATTTGAATTCCTAACAGAGGTTAAAAAAAATTGAATTTATTAAAAGTCAATTTTATTTTGTTATGTAGATAGATGTATTTTAAGTGGTAAAGTAATTCAAACATACATTAGGAACAAGAGGAAGACGAATGGCAGCATACCCTTGTTACTCAAATGGAAAACAGACAGAAAACATGGACACAGCAGAAGTCTTAAACAACTTTTCTGTTTCTGTTTTCACCAAAAGGCTAGTAGGGACTTGTCCCTCTAAACATAGTTAATGTTAGTGAAAATGAGGTAGGACCAGAAACTAAAACAGAGAAAGAACAAAATTAAAAATTACTTAGATGTCTTCAGGTCAACACGGTCCAATGATATACATCCTAGAATAGTCAGGTGGGTGCAGGACTGGTTGGAAAAGCATTTTCATAGAGTACTCATCAGTAGCTCACAGTCCCATTAAAAGGGCATATTAAGTGGGATGCTGCATGGATTAGCTCTGGGTCAGGTTCTGTTCTGTATCTTCAGCAATGATTTTGATAATGGCCTGCAGATATCACCACAGTGGGAGGTGGTTGCAAGTGTTTTGAAGAATATGATTAACTTTAAAATGAACTGGACAAACTGAAGAAACTGATAATATTTAAATAAGAACAAATGCAAAGTACGCACTTAAGAAGGAACAATCAGTTGCACAAATGCAAAATGGGAAATTACTACCTAGGAAGGAGTACTGTGGAAGGAGTTCTGAGAGTCACAGTGGATCATAAATTAGGAGTCAGTGAAACAATGTTGCTAAAAAGCAAACATAATTGCTAGTCAGGGCAATAGTATTGTATAGTATTTAGGCCTGTTTATTGGCCTTTCATAGAATTTTGGGTTTTATTTGCCCATTTGACTTTTGAATAAAGAATGAAGATATTGCATCTGCCCACAGCTAGAACAGGGTTTACAGAACAATGAGGAAAAAGAAGAGTATTAAAGTGTTGCTAGGTATGCTGGGAGTTTAATAATATGCATGAAAACGTGAAGGCCATCCAACACCTCTTCCAAGTCACAACCAACCAACCACTGGAGAAGGGTAGAACGGATGAAGGGGCGGTATAAAACATTAATAGCCAAAGAAGCAGTAACCCTGGCCAAAATACAACCTCACTCCCTACCCTTCCCATTTTTTTAAAAAAAAAAAAAAAAAAAAAAAAAAAAAAAAAGGTACCAAAGGCCCGAGGCACACAACCCTCAAAAACAAAATATGACCATAAATTTGTAAGGAGTCAGAGGGGCATGCACTATGTGTATAATTAAGCCTACTATGAGAGAGGAAGGGGGAAAAGGAAAGCTCTACTTGATTACAGAGCTGTGGGATTATGCTTGTGTGGTAACCTCTAAAAAACATTGAATTTCCTGCACTTTGAACTCTGTCCTTCTGCTTTGTCTTTGTGACAAGAACCAAGGAACGAGCAGAGGAAGTCCTAATGATTGTATTAGCAGGAGTGTGTTGTAAGCAAGACAAGAAATTCTTTTGCTCTACTCTAATTAGCACAGAGTGATGTGCCCGATTCCTGGAATCGCCTTTCTTGGGGAACCAAAAAAAAGTGGACAAATCGGAGAAAGTCAAAAGGAGAGTTACCAAAATAAAATAAAAACCATGACTAAGAGGTCTAGAAAACGTGACCTATGAGGAAAGATTGAAATATCTGGTTTGTTTAGTCGGGCGGGGGGGGGAAGAAAAGATGAAATAAGTACATAAAAAGGTTATAAAGAAGAAGAGTGAGGAAATATTATCCTCCTTAACCTCTGGAGGATAGGACAATAAACAATGGGCAGCAAAGGCAGTTTAGGTTGGACATGAAGTTTTTCTTAACGGCCAAACTGGTTAAGCATTAGAATAATTTGTCTAGGGGAGTTTTGGAATCTTTGTCATCGTCTAACCTGCTCTCAAAAATCGCCAGGAGCCCATCAGGGATAGTCTATAATAAATTAATCTCGCCATGAATGCAGGGAATTGGACTAGATAACCTCTTGAATTCCCTTCCAGTCCTACGAGTTTATGTATATACCATATAATGCAAATCTTAACATGCAATGGGATACAAGATACTGTAAAAACATTAAGGGCAAATGTTCCTCCCTCCACCCCCACCACCAGTTTAACATTTAGTTAAGTTCTAGGTTTTTTTGAAACTAGGATTCAATACCACTTAAAAAAAAAAAAACCCAAACCACACAGAACTGAGTGAACTTCAGTGCTGAAACACTATTTTATACTTAATCATCCAAGATGTTTAGTGTTTTCTTTTTATAGCAAACTCCTTTTTAAGTGCATCTAATTTAGCTAGTGAGATTAAATGGATGGATTCTCAAAATCAAAAGGATTTTAGAATACAACATTCACTATGCTGACATTACTACACTAAGTAGTATTCTGTTGGAATACTTATACTGAAAAATCAAGACGGCTTTTCACGCATTAAATTGAAAAAAAAAAAAAAAAATCCTGCACATTCTGTGTTTCATTTTAAGAAAACTTTTCTGAAAAAAAAAAAAAAGAGACATTAGCACACACGCCTGTTGAGAAACAAGACTTACTTGTAGAATGGTTTGTTAGAGACTGCATATAACCCTGAAAGAATAATCCATTTATGTTTCCAACAAATACATATCAGTAGTTAGCCCAAGAATTTGTTAGAGGGCTGGTAACAGGATACAATCTGACCTCTTTGATGCTTATCAAGGTGAAAAAAAAAAGTCATTGCCTGTTTCTCACATTAAACTCTAAACCAGGCTGTCAATGTTAATCACTGAAGCCCAGGTCTGAATAGACCTGAACACTTAATTACTCCCTACACGTTCTCTTGTAGAATTTGTTGATTGAAAACTTTGAGCAATGAATATCTTTCAGTTACATTTTTGTGCAGTGTCTATCACAACCGGTTACTTTCACAATACACAAATTATTTTTGCCCACAGACATCAGTGCAAAATAGGTTTCATTACAGTGGTAGGGTTGTATGGAGAAGCGTGCACTAACAGTGCTCTTCTTTGGATAAAGAAAAGCAACCAGTCTCCAATGCTGCAAATATAAGGACTAAATTCACCACCTCACAAAGCACTTATTTATAGGTTCTATAATATAAACTGAAGAAATCTATGAAGAAAGCAGTTAAAACCCCTTTGAAAGAAATATTTTATTTAGAGATGTGCACTGCATTAGCATAGTAATCAGTTGCTGCAAAATACCTCTCTTCTTCCATTTATCATCATAATCATCTGAACAAAAAACAGGACAGTAGAACCTAAGCTCCCTATTTTTGCAGGAAATGTCACATTAGCAGAAGAGTTAGCACTGGCTTAAACACGAACAATTTCTCCTTTTTCAAAGGACTCTAATAAGTTTCAGCAGAGAAATGGAGACTTTAAGGAAAAGTTTATCTCGGCCACTTCCAAACTACCTACAACACTGTTAAAACACAGGTCGCTCTACGGCTTTCACTTCCATCTTTTATGGATACCAAAAAATTATATGAACCCTGCTTCCAAACTCACCCTAGTACAACTAAAGGAATCTCTGGTCACTTTTATATCAGCAGATCAGCTCATCTAACCATCCTATAGTCCACGTTTGTGAAATTCTTCTGCTTTAACAATGCTGGTATCACTAAAGATTTTGCACAAAATGGACCATTAGCAAGAAACAAGTAACAATGACAGCAGTAATAAGTTAGAAATTTTCTCCCTTCACCAAAGCTGGTCAGTGTGGTTTCCAAATTACACAAAACCTAAGACTTCATTCAGAATTAAGTACTTTGTTAAGTAATTAGAAGGGAGAAACTTATTTACATTCAGACAAAGGATACAGACAAAATTGCTGCAAAAGGAGTGGGAGTGATGAAGGAAGGATGGACAACTGCATGGCCTGCCTGGGGGTATTGATGTGTGAAATCTAAGCGTCTCATTCTTGGTTATTCTTCTACTCAAAACCCAATTACTATTCCATGGGAAGAAGTAAATATCCCCTACACCATCACTTGGTCAAACTGTGCCCAAGTGTGTGACTTTTTTGGCAGGGGAGGGGGCACATCATGAAATCTTCATTTCAGTTGCACTAGAAGGCATTTTTATCAAGGAAAGTCAACTTTTGAAAATTGGAGTGTGTCTACTATTAACTTACCCCTAAGAATTCCAAACTTTAACATCACAAAAAGAGGGGAGGGGGGAAACAAACAATACCTTTTAAAGCTGGCAGTTTTTGGAGTTCTCTGTTATTGCTAACATTAAACCTTGAAGAACTCTGCCGTTTTTCCTTCTTCAGTACAGTCTGTGGAGCAGGTACTTTGATTTTAGATAACTGTGCTGTGGGAGGTGCGCTGTTTGTTTTTTTGTTAGACACCTGTTTAAAAAAAAAAAACAACAAACATACATTTCAATGTAGTTGAGCTTATGTTAAAACAGAATAGTCTAAGAACAGAGTTAGGTTACAGGCAAATTTGAGTTTGCCAGAAAGAGAATAAAATTCAAAATCAGCTTAGACTATATTACACCTACTTCCATGATTGCTCTTTCCGGGTAGCCAGTTTTGACTATACCACAGTATTTCCTCTGATGTGGAATATGATTGTCACTTATATTGCCTAATCTGTTAGGAACTGTCCATTCCCATCCCCCCGCCCCCCCACTTTTTTTTTTTTTTTTTTTTATAAACAGGCATGTCCATAGAGCTTACATGTCAGAGCTTTCCCTCCCTCCCCCTCTGGTCTTCGCCTGTCTTGTCTTTAAGTTATGTCACATCTATACTGTAATGAAAAGTGACGTGGTATTGCCATGGCTTGTCTGGGTTAACTGTTTTGGGATCACAGGGCTCAGTCTGCAAGACTATAAAATTGCAGAAGGATGAGTTACTGAGTCCACCAGACCCTGAACGTCTACATTGCTACTTTTAGCCCTGCAGCCTGAGTCAGTGCCTTTGCACATCTAGCAGCCACTCTCATCAGCTGCAGTACCTGTACACAGAAATCAAAAAAATTTGAACACTGCCAGGCCCTCCAGCACACAGGGGTAGAACTTCATTTCCTCCCAGTTTCCCACTCTACCTCATCCACGTACCACAAAAACATAAAACCAGACCATTTAGCTTTAAGCTATAGATAGACAGCACTTCCATCAGGCAGTGCCATCTACATAGAACATTATAATATGTTTGATTACAGGGGAGAACCCTCAATTAAGGATAGAATATCTATAAGTAAGCTAATTTTATGAGTATAACAAGAATTAAGCTACCTAGAAACATTACTGCAAACTTTTCAATGCTTTCTGAATTATCTGTACTGAAATGGCTCTCCAATTTACAATACGTTTTTACACAAATATACATACCTGAAAATACAACTGACACTTTCCTGTACCAAAACAATGCCTATTCTCCTTTTG
Organism: Carettochelys insculpta; assembly: GCF_033958435.1. Lineage (NCBI taxonomy): Eukaryota > Metazoa > Chordata > Testudines > Carettochelyidae > Carettochelys > Carettochelys insculpta. The sequence continues at coordinate 23,475,766 of NC_134142.1, forward strand.
TATTTCTAATATTGTCAAGTGTAAAATTGCTTAAAAAAAAAAACCACCACACTTGATTCCTGCTGTAGTTATTTTCAGTCTGACAACTTGTCAAAGTCAGAAGTTTAAATGCATGAGAGGTAAATATGGTAGCCAAAGTAGAATTTCATCTCAGCATGAACTTACAACCGATTTGGGTTTCTTGCATCTGTATTTCCACTGGAATACTGTTATCCTAAGTTTTAAAGCTACGTGGAGTTCACTTCTGCACAGACTACAAAGCACCGCTTCCCCATCAATTCATTACACGAGTTGTTCGCCACAGAACACAAAGCACTCAGTCAATAGCAACAGTTAACTCATTTTGTCATGGAACAGGAGAACTACAGACAATCTGCCTATTACTCAAGGTGAGCTGAACCTGGAATAATCCCTTCTTCTCTGGACATCAACTCAGGGCAATAACAGCAGCAGCCTTCCTGGTGATCGCATTCCCCTACATAAAACTACAGCACCTCCTATGCACACATTGCCTGAATGGAGAGCTGTGTAATCTTATCATCCAGCTCTCATGATGCTCTCACCCACAAAGCAGTCTCTCTATGATGCTCCACAGGGCAGGTACCTTCCATGACTGAACAACCAGCAAGACAGGAGTATTAGCCCATTCAAGTAGCACATTCAACAAGCTCAGAGTATCCTGTTGGAGATGCTCCCAATAATGAGAGAACTGATGGTGGGCTCTAGAGAAGTAACAGCTCAATGATTTCCTGGAATAATGTTCTTGGAGATGAGCTTCTTCTCAATTGTCAATGCAACAGATAGCAAACCTGTTCACTGAGTATGAACTTCAGTTGAGACTGGACCAGAGGACTGTTATTGAAGCAACCCATAGTTTTCCTCACTCTGTAACTTAGTTGTTTTCTTGTGGTGTGAAGGAATACAGGGTAGATGACAAGAAAAAGTCCAGAACCTGATCCTGGTATGTCACAATTCCTTAGATAGGGTGGAACTGAGATTATCAAGGCAGGTCTTAAAATATCATCCCATAAGTAACTTGGCTTGACTAACTCCAGTAGTTAGGAAAGGAGCAAGATTTGGAACAATGAGAAACGTGGCAAGTCTTTAAAGCTAATCACCTGCCATGACTAGTTGTCTGCACCAGTCACCTAGCCTGACCATTTCTTAACTCAATGATGGCAACTTGAAGGAGACAGCTTTTGGCAAAGTCCTTGGACTCAGAGGTAAAAAGTGGTTCTCTTATTGGACAAAATATCTGATAACCCAAGTTAGGAACAGCTGATGAAGAGCAGTGATTGTTGCACTAGACATTCATAATGAAATTTAGATCAGAATCATTTCAAGTCTAGTACCACCAGAAAATTTTCCCTAAAAGGACCCTGAAGAGTCAATATGGATACTTCATGCTTTCTTGGTCACTTCCTGTTACAGAAGTAAAAGGTATTAGATCAGCATAGTAGACTTCTTAGATCAACAGGCAGCACTGTAGCATACACACTTAGGTACACATAAGTGGCCTTAGTCAAATTTTGCACATAAACCAAGTCTCTTTCTATGATAGCATCAATTCCTGACCACCAGAAATAACTTCTGGCTAATACTTTCATGTGCAAAATTCCTGCATGTGTCATATCCAAAGTTACTCAGCAATCTCTTCCTGAAATAAGAACACATCCCCTCAAGAAGCAACATTTATGGGCCTATTGTCCATGTAGAAGCCATTTTAAAAACTATCAACTCTACCAGCAATTTCCCAGCTGGACATTTATCCTCTAGACCCATCCTAGATGAGTCAGCCATAAGTAGTGGGTTGGGGATAGAGAGGATTCCAAAACTTCAGGGGGAGAAGTAATCCAGCATCTGTAGTAGCATTCACTGCAGTGTATAGTGTTAGCAATTAACTTCTCTGGTTTGCACACAAGCATATAATCACAAGGACTTTGTACAAACACCCCACCATTGCATTCACAATGGCATAACTAGAGATATTGACTTCATAGTGGAGAGAATTCCTATAAGTGGCTTGTGGTCAGTATGAGTCTTAAAACACACTATAGCTGTTAATGTGGAATTCCTTGACTTCAGCAATGAAAGCAAGCACTTCTTTATGAATTTGTGCATACTTTCCCTTGGTGGACCATAAAGTTCTAAAACAGTAGGCAACAGCCATCCCTTCCCAGATGGAATAGAGTCTAAGAAGAGAAAGTTACTCACCTTGTGCAGTAATGATGGTTCATCGAGATGCATGTCCCTGTGACTGCTCCACTCTGGGTGTCAGTGTGTCCTTGCCCCGGAGCTTGGACAATCTTCTATAGCTGTGATTTCCCGTGCCGCACATGTGGTGCGATGCCTCCTCATGATATCTGGCATGGGCCCCTCCATTCCTTTTCTACCCAAGCAAACAGAGCAGGATGCTTCAAAGCAGAGGAAGGAGGGAGGGAAGTGAAGTACCCACAGGGGGACACATCTCAAAGAAGCATAATTACTGCACAAGGCAAGTAACTTCCTCCTCTTCTTCCAATAGTGTCCCTGTGGGTGCTCCACTCTGGGTGACTATAAAGCAGTAGTCACACTGAGGGTGGGTTTGGAGCCCAGTAACAAATTACAGGTGACAGAATTGCTTAACCCACATGAATGGAGGAAGCAATGGAAGCGGTATGCTCTTGAGAAAGGTGGTGGTGGTGGAAGACACAGAATGGGCAGTGACAGCACCCAGAAGCTCTTTTTGGTGAAGCACACAGCATGTGCAAATATAGAGATCCACTTGGACAGTCATTGAGATAAAAAGGGCAGGCCCTTGGATCACTCCACAAAGAATAGGAAGAGCCTAGGAGACTTGCACCAAGGCTTCAGAAGGAAATCTCGTCCTCCACTTGGTGGAACACCACCAACGCCGCAGCATGCACCTGGACTGCACTGAGGACAAGGGCTGACTCATGCAGGTACAGCAGGTAATCCAGGATGTCAGGAAGGGGCGTGGTGTGTGGAGGCATAGAATGATTAGCACTCAACCACCGAGAGAACCACATCCACTTGTAGAGATAGGCTTTGCTGTTAACAAGAACCCTCCTTATCTCTTCAAAGCATGCAATTTCAGCATTTTGGAACGACAAAGGAGCCACACATGGCGGCACAGCCTGAATGGATCAGGGTGAAGGGTGCAGCTGAAGTCCTGAGACAAAAGTTTGTAGCAAGGAGGAAGGGGATACAGAGTCACTACTGACAGCTGGTAGGGGTAAGCATACCATGTTTCTCTCATCCATGCAGGGGCCATTAGGACGAGTGAAGTCCAATCCAGTCTGAAATTGACGAGACACTTTTAAATCAAGGGAAGGGGTAGAAACACAAAGGATGTGTCCCATTTGGGGGAGCGTCTCCTCAGACCCACTCTGGAGCAATACTGATGACACTTTTCACAAAGAGGTCTATGCACGGCTGGCCCCAAAGCTAGAACATGTGGTTGAGGCTCATTGTGTCAGTTTCCCATTCACAGTGATTGCTGAGCAAGTGACTGCATTCACAGTCATGTTCAGTACCCTGGGAACATATGTGGCCACCTGGGTGATGTGGTGCTGAAGGCACAAAGTCCACAGTTTTATGGCTTCTGCGCACAGGGACAGAGACCAAACCGTGCCCTGATGGTTAATGTAACACATGCATGTGGTGTTGTCCATGAGGATGTCGGCTGACCTATGTGTGAGGTGCCACTGGAAATGCTGGCATGAGTAGTGGACTGCATAGTCTGACATTATTTAAGGATTGTCTCAGTCATGTGCATTGCAGCTCTTGAATTAGTGGAAAAAAATAGCTCTTTTTTTTGGTTGCCAACCCTTTGAGCAGGACTACTTTCCAGTCTGGGATCACCCATTCCCATTTCAAGGTTTTCCAGTTAGTGAGGTGAGCCAAAAGCAGCAAAAGGATTATGTTACTTCACCTCTATTTTCTGCCATGGATGGGAGGGGCAAGGAGCCTGCAGCCAGTGGGACCAAAGTCTCTGGGTGGCTCAGAGAACTAACAGGGGTCAGGCACTAGAGTAGGGGTCACTGCACCATCCCACATTCACCTACAGAAGAGGGAGAAAGTGGAGTGACCCAGACCTTGCTCACATAGCTTCCCCTGCTCCATCACCCAGGAGAGTGAGCAGAACAGCCCTAGAACTCACCAACAGGAAGCAGAGCAATGTGCCCAGGAGCTGGAAGAGCAGAGCAGGCTAGGGGAAAGAACTCCTTCCTGCTAGTCTGCCAGGCCACAGTGCTTGAGGGGAAGGGGCTTGGAGGAAAGATGGAGGTGACATTTCACCTATAAAATAACCCAATCTACCATCTGTTATTCATGACATGGTTTAGTCTGAATCACAATGCACAATATTCATTTCTGAAATGCAGCCATATTGCTGAATCATTGTTTAACATCACAGGTTTGGTAAGTATTCTTAATCCAAAGCTTGTGGGTAAAAGATTTTTGGCTCTACCCTTAAGAAAAAGAGATTTTTATTTAGGCTGTTTAAAGTATTTGCTTATAAAAAAATTTAACTCAGACACTTGAAAAATACATAGGAGAGAAAGATGTCAGATTCAGTATCCCAATCAGTCAAAACTTATGCCTGGTCTACACTAAAAAGTTGCACACCCTGAGCAACATGATTAAGCCGATCTAACCCACTGCATAGACATCACTATGTTGGCAGAAGAATGTTTGTCCATCTAGCTACAGCATCTCAGGGGAGTGGATTATCCTGCCCATCAGCATGGGCCCATTTCAAAAAGATGCAACATTTCAAGTTTAGGCAACCCTGTAGAAATCAATGTTGTAATCCACATTTGAAAAAACAAAGTCAGACAGTCTAAACTGTCTAAACCCTATTCCTAAAGTTTTTTAAAAAAAGAAAAAACCTTCTGTGTCACTGGTTTGACTTTTACTTGTCAAATAATAGTGTAACTACCATCCGATGGACAATATCGATGGTGTAAGTGGAACAAGTTAGTTCACACAGGTAACCAACGCGAGGCCAGACACTAAATGGGCATGAATACTGAAGCATCATCTTACCTCAGAGATGGCCTTATATCAGGGCGGAAGTACATTTCAAGATGCATAGTTGTTGGAAATTTGGCACAGATAACAGACTAGAGACCTGGGCTGTTATAACTGTCAAGCAGATAAAAGCTTTCTGCACAACCTTAGGAAAATTGCTTTTCTTGCCTTCCACATGTCAGTTTTCCCAACTGGAAACCTGGGAAGAATGCTTAGTGATATTTCATTTTTTTATGAAAATGAGATCACTGAGATCCACAGATAAAAAAACACCATAGCAGTCTAAATCGTGCATTCAGATAGGTGCTACATAAATGCCTATAAATAAAATGTTTGTGGGACACTGCTGCTTGTGTTGTCCCTGTTCTTTGAATAGAGGACAATTTCTAGTCCCTGCAATCTGGCATTTTTCACATGCATTAAATTCACTTAAACACAACATATGCCAGCACATTTCTAAATCTGTTGGTGGTCTAGAGAAAGATTTAAATATCTCTTTATCCAAAACATCAATTAACCAAAGGTAGTTACTGAAATAAGGGTCATATTTCACAGAAACACTCTTTTCATGTGAAATTCTAGGATTACCTGCATGAAAATCTCTTTCAGAATAGCCACATTTTGGAGGAAATCAGCACATAAGCTTATAATACTTCCTGAAACTACCAAGTCTTCAATATGTTGACAAATTTCTTTCTATGCATGCCTATAGCAGATTAGCACACACCGTGGTTAGCTATTTGCCTTAAACCTGCAACATACTATTCTTTCATATTACAACATGCTGAATTATCTTGTCAATAAAGCTACAACAGTCAAGTGTTCAAGATTTCATTTTCCTTGTGACTTTACCTTGCAGACTGAAGATGTTTAAGTTCATAATACGTTTGGGCTGCATCTTGCTCAGCACAGCTTCCTCGTCTTATTTTCTCCCTCTTTCACCACAAAAAAAAATCACCCATAATAAAGAATTGTGACTCTGCTGCTCATTCATGTAATACTTCATAATAGGTAACACAAGAAGAAACACAAATGCAGTAGTATGTTCTTCCACTGAGAAATTCACCTGCCAGGTAACTTTTTTAAAATATAAAATAACTCAGATGAAATTTAGCAAATCCAATAAGAAATCACAAAAAAAAATTATATTTCCATCTAATATTTGAAATGCCTCAGCACTTATTTAATTCTAGAGAACTTCAATTTCCCTAGTAAAAGATACGAAATGATAAAGTGTGTTAGCTTTACTCTCATCAACAGTTGTCACTTAGAAGTGTTCTGACACCCGCAGTTAGGCTATGTTTAGACTGAGAGTATTATTTTAGGATACAAAGCTACCCTGAAATAGCAATGCTGAGGCTTTTCACGGAGCCCAAAACAGCAGCAAGCTACTCTAGTTTTGCTACCCCCTCGTTGTGAGAGGGGTATGGAACTTTCAAGATAGCCCCTTATACTGAACTTGGTGCTCTACAAACTGCACCAAAGTTCTGAATAAGGTATTTCAAAATAATTTACACAATCTGCATTGTGCAAATTGCATACATTATTTTAAAACAACAAAGCAGTCTAAAACAGTCTTAAAGATACAGGGGTCAAATCAATTTACTAGGGAGATTCAGTTTACCCCTAGTTGTAGAATGAATTGACTTGCATACTATGCTGCAGCTCAGATTACACATTGAGGAAGGCCAAAGCAGCTGACATTATTTTCCCTTGTCAAACTTCAAATAACTCAACATGAATTCATCAGCTAGCACATTATGACTATGTTACTCAGTGGTAGCAATAAATAAATGGACCATGATAATATGCGTCTTATAGTACCTTTCCGCTCATGACAAAAATGAAGCTCACTAGAAATATGATGGATAGTAACAGAAGTAGCTGTGTTAGTCTGCATTCTTACAAAACAAACCAGCAGTCATGTAGCTCGCCTTATAAATTATTTTGTTAGTCTTTAAAGTGAGACATGGTTGCTGGTTTGTTTTGTTAGAAATATGATGCTCACGATGTAAGGTGAAAAAAATAAAAATACATACTGTGTGTCCCAATTCTTGTGTGGGAATGGGAGGAAAGCAAAACATTCCTTTTACACAGCAGGGAAGCAAGTGTTTGAACTAAGACATTTACAAAAAGGGACATAGAAGGGCATGTGCTTTTCAGAAAAGCAGTTTTGTTGGACTGACACACTTTAGGGAATTCAAAACCTACTCAAACACTGACTCTGAAATTTCCAAAAGTAAGAAGTCTAATACCAGGTCTCCAGAAGACATGGGAAATAGAATGAGTACCAATTTAATTGACCCATTTGAAGCCAACTGGTTGACAAAAGTAAAAGTGAAACAGCAAGTAAGAACACAAAAGCAGTAACAGAAGAACTGTCAGTCAGAAATGGAACAGGTCAGTGTATGGTTCTAAAAATGATTATAGAAACACAGTGCAAGAATGGATTTCAAAAGATCATCTAGTACACCTCTCTGTGCTGGGGATGGGGGGGGTTCAGGCTTGCAGGGTGGAGAAGGGCCCTCTGAGCATGCTCCAACTGCAGCCTGAATATAAAAGCCAGGGAGACCAGTCAGTTGGGGCTGGCCATGAGGGGAGAAGGAGCTCCTGCTCTGACTTGGAGCAGCAGCTGCCAGAGTTGGGGTAGCTACCATTTGAGGTGGAGTAGCAGCAGCAGCCGCAACAGAAACTGCTGCCTGAGGTGGAGCAGTAGTGGCAGCAGCAGCCACTGCCAGAGCGGCACGTCACATCTGGAAGATGTAAGCACCACCCCAGGGCAGGGAACCAGGCCACCGGGAGAGCTCAGCATGTTGCAGAGCGACTCCCTGCTGAGCTGGTGGCTGGGGACGTACACCCACCACCAACAGGATCCTGGGCTCCAGCATGGTGGAGAGAGGGCTCGAGCTCCCCTACTCCCACCCCACAACCACAAGGAAGTGGGAATGTGACCTGCTAGTATTGACTAGGCCACCAGGGCCTGACTGGGCACTACTGGCTAGGCTGCTGAGGTCAGGATATTGACTTGTCCACCAAGACCCAAATGGGGATGCAAGACCCCAGAAGAGGCACAGGGCAGGAGGCCCCGCCACACAGCCTTTAACAGTTGAGAGTCCTTTCCTCATAGGTCGGTTTTCTAAACCTTATCATCATGTTTGTTGCTCTTCTCTGGCTTCTCGCCAATTTGTCCATAACTTTCCTGTGTCCCCTAAACAGACACAGAACTCAAAGTGAGACTTCTCCACTGCTAAGCAAATCGGGACAGCTACTTCCCATATATTATACAATACTCCTGTTAATACATACAAGAATGAATCTATTTTACCAATTCTATCAGACTGTAAAACTGATGTGAGCGTAGACAAATACAAATTGAACATCCTTTTCAGTGTTACCATTACCTAGTAAGTTATTGCCCATTTGAAATTGTGCATTTCATTTTTTATTCTACTTTTCATCTGTGGTTAATGAATTTTATATTGTTGATTTCAGGACAAATTCTTCAATTTGAAATGGTTATTTTAAATTCTAACCCTATCCCCAAAGTACTAGTAATCCCTCCCACAGAGGTCATAAGAGAAAAGCGGCAGTCCAAGAACAAGACTGTTATACAAGACTTGGATCTTCACAACTTCTAAGAGGTCACGTAAAAGAGATGGACAAGCATTCAGTTCATGAAGAAAAAAAAAAAAAAAAAAAGGCTACTGGCAACAGAGGAGGAAGATGACAAAGCAGCTGAAAAAACTAGGATAGGCCTCTGGGAAAGAAAAAAAATTGGGCCTTATACCTGACAAAAAAGGTAGGAGGAAGGAAAAATTACTCCTGAGGGAATTCTGTGCCAACCAAATAAACTGTGCACAGTTTTAAAATTCTGCACAGTTTACTTATAAATAATAAATGTGGAAGCTCCAGCATGGCAGTAGGGAACACAGGCCACTGACTGCACAGAGCTGGGAGATCACCCTGTGGCCACCTGCACCCTCTCTCCTGTCCACCAATGGATTCAGTATTGAGGATGCACCTATCCCACACCAGAAACAAGCTGGAGCCTCGCCCTTCTGCACTAGGCATGGGTATTCAAGCTCAACCATCAAGATCCACAAGGGGAAGGACTGTGTATTTGGAAAGTTGAGGGAAATATCCAGGTATGGGGTGAGAGTTCTGGATGGGCAATCTAGGTACAGGCAGCTCAGTGGGAGTATGTGCAGGATGTAAATGCATAAGGGCTCATGGGGGGTGGAGTGGGGGTTCCAGCAGCAGGGGCAATTGGACTCTGCAGGAAGGGTCAGATAACGATGCTTGTGGGCTCATCAGGGAGGATCTGGGATGGGGAGAGGATGATGCTTGGCGTGGGAGGTCTAGATGTCAGGGGGGCTGGGATGCTGGCAGCTTACTGGGGTGGGTCTTTAGCAGGGTGAGCAGTTGAGTACAGCAGGTGCAGAAAAGGATGGTCTGCGTGTAGGGGGACTTCCAGATATAGCGGGCTCTCAAAAGCAGGGTGGTGGTTTGGTTGATGGGGGAGCAGGAAGGAACATGTGGGTGTGTTCAGAACTTCTTGCAGCCAGGGAGCTTTCAGGGGGTGGGTCTGACCCAGCTCCAGCCCCAGCTGTTCCTTGAAAGGGAAGAGCAAGTCCCATCCTCATTCACTCTCAGCCCAGCTAGTAGCAGAGCACAGCACAGGGTAGAAGTCTTTAGCAAGGACATCCCAGGCTTCTCCTCCACAGCACTATCCTTTTGCTGGCTGCTCCAGGAGCCCGAAACCACATGCCTGCACTGCTGGGGAGGGTACATCCCTTTGCTTCTACATCAAAATGTCATTTCTCTGCAGAGAAGTTAGTAAATCTCTGGAAGACTTGAAGTTTGCTGGCAGAGTTACCTTGGGAGGAAAAGAAGCATGCCTGCAGCAGTCAAAGAGAGCAAGCCAGAGCTATTGGGAGTAGAAAGCAAATCGAGGATTAACCATAGCTGATTTTATTTCACTGAAGGCTTGTCTCAAAAGTTGTATGCAGCTTTGTAAAACATTTTCTCTGCCAAAGGAGCCCTAATGGTTTCCAAGAAACAAACATCTGCCATCTCTAAGTTAAATCAAAGTGGGAAAAATACTCTTGAAAAGTCTTATTTGTGAGAATACTTGGGAAGACTACATGTTCTAGCAATAATTACCTCATGTTCTTGGTTATCTTGTCCATCTTTACCACTTTTGCCACTTTTGCCCAATTTTGCAGGTTCCTGAAAATTAAAGAGATTTTATAAATTTTGGCAACTTCAAGATTAATTTCAAAAAATAATCAAATGCTTTCAGTCAAGTAACTGACTATTCAAAGATCTACATAAAAATATGCAATACAGATTAAAAAGGCCTAGAAATTTAACTATACTATTAACATTTCAGTATCAGACACTGCACAAATACTTAACTGTTTTCTCCTTCAAAAATGTGTTCGAAACAGTTGTTCCTCACATTTACACCAATGAATCTTATAGCTATTTATACCTAAGAAAACAGAGGCAGAGTGCAAATAATATGCACAAGGCACAGAGAATCAGCATTTTTTTCCCACCATGGGTTTTTAGCCTTTTGTGATGCTTTGAAAGCAGGGTAAGCTGTTATAGTGTAAGCATCGGGATTTATGGTACTGTACCACACATACGTAGCTGCCACAAACAATTAAAAACCCAGCATTAAATCTAGGTCTGTAATCCATGGGCGTCTCCTCACGTTGAGAGCTGCACTTTGGCTACATCCAGCACCTATGTCTCTCACTTTAGGAGAAAGGACATGAAAGGAATGCAAACATTAACATAGTCTACAACTTTTATGCATCAATATAGCAGCTGTATTTTAAGGTGCAAAAACCTATATCATGAAATACAGAGAAATCCACAAGCAACTGATTTTAAACAGATGTGGAATTGCTACAAAGCTCTGCCTGAAGGCAAGGAAGTAGAGGGAGCTACCTAGTGGAACAGGCACAGAATGGTAGTCAGAGTTCTGAGTTCCTCTCCTGACTTTAAACACTGACTCCTTCTAAATGTTTTCCACTCCCACATCCCTCATCTTAGTATCTGAGCACTCTATGTGGAAATCAACAACAGCAGCAGAAGTCCCAGTGGTCTTCAGAATGGGAGACACGCTGGAGATGCCATGAGGTAAAACTCTGCTTGGGCCTAAAGCAAGTCAATGTCTCAGTTGCCCTGTTTGTAAAACGGGAGCAGTGTTATTAGACTGAGCAGGGAGGAGGCTGCCAGCATTGTTTGAAAGTTGCAGAGTGAATTTGGATGGTTCCACGAGCAGCAGGGCAGTCATAAATCAAAGCACTACAGTAAAGCTAAGCTACCCAGGAAAGCGCATAGATGCCAACTTTAAGAATCTGATGAAGCAGGTCTTTGCCCACAAAAGCTTATGCTCCAGAATATGTTAGTCTGTAAGGTGCCACAGGACTGCTTGTTTTTGAAGATACAGACTAACCTGACTGCCTCTCTGATAACTTTAAGAATAGCCTCCCCCAAAGAACTCCACCCCTTAAAAATAACCTTTCCCACAGAGAGCAGCAACACCCACTGTGCCCCCAAATTAACATCTCCAGAGCAACCCACTACTGCTCCTTCCTATACCCGATAACACAGCCAACGCCTGGTACTCCCGCCCCTGAGCGGTTACCCCATTCACGCCCCCACCAGTAAACCCCCTCTGCCTCTTGGTCACAACCCCCAGCTGCACCCCTCTCCGAGGTGAGGCAGAGGAGAATCGGGCCCCAGAACCTCGGGGAAAGGAAACGCAACATCGCCGGGGCTAGGCCCACCGCCCACCGGCGCGGAGAGCCCCGTTCTCCGCCGCCGCCCACGGCGAGCATCCCACAGCCCTTCGGCAGCCACTGCTCGGACCGGATCGGACCGCCCCCACAGCAGCGCTCGCCCGTCTCCCCAGGGCCGGGACCTAGGCAGCTCCCCCAGCGCTCGCCACCCCTCCCTCAGCGGCTCGGCCCCGGGCCCCTCTCTCGCCGAGGCCTGTTCCCCGGGCCTCAGCGCCGCGGCCGGCCTCACTCACCTTCTCCTTCTTGTTTTTATTCGGCATGACCGGTCAGTGGGCGCCCGGGCCGGAGCGTCGCAGCCTCCCAGGGTCCCGCTCAGAGTCCTCACTGAATCTCCCCCGCCCCACTCAAGCTCTTCCCCTTCTCCGGCTCCCGGCGGCAGCAGCGGCAGCCTCTTCTCCGCCCAGCTGAGCCGGGACGCTGCCTCGTCATTGGCTGTTCCCTATCACGTGGGATAAACGTTCCCTCCCCCCCTTCCCGTGAGCCATGGGGCAGAGCTGTCTCCGTCCCAGCGTCGCGGGGCGGCTGAGGCTATTGGTACTGCCTGGAGAGCGGCCTCCTGCCAGAGCCACGCCCCCTGCTGCCGGCCCCGCGCTCCTCGTCTAGAGCCGCTTCTTCCCCCGCCGCTCTGAGGGCTCTTCTCCAGCGCTGACCGGCCGGGGTAGCGCTCCCCGCTCCCCCGCCCGCGGGCAAGCCGCAGAGCCGCCTCGTGGGCGGGCCGAGCTCTCTCTTGGGGTACATCTACACTTCCCGGAAGAGTGATGCGGTCGGTCTAATGGGGTTCGAGTTAGCACCTGCTGGGGTTACCCTAAAGCGAACTATGAGGGCTCCACCGTTGCCCAGGGTAGTTCTCGCATTTGCAGGAGCAAGGGAAGTCAGTGGGAGAGTTTGTCCCCTTGACCGTCTGGTGCGGGGACTGCAGGGCCAGGTCTGCGCTGGGGATAAAATCGAATTTAAGTGTATTAGGTCAATTTTGTAAATCATCAGTCTTCAGCACAGCGCTCAATAGGTCACTTTTAAGGGGCTGTGAAGGTTGACTTTTGTACCCCCGATTTCACCAGGAGTGATGCTGGAATGTCGACTTATGCAGGTGCAGACTGTAGCATTATTAACACTGATTTTATTAGGCTCCAAAAGGATCCCACAATGCCCCCAATATGTCCTTTCTGGTCATTGCTTCACCTCCACTGCTCTCAAGGCGAGCAGGAAGTAGGTGACAGGAAGCAAGGGTCATCAGCCTGGGAATTCTGAATTCATTTCTTTTATTTTATGGCCAGGTGGCAAGCAGATCACCTACTAGCCATGAACAGTAACAGAGAGAAAGCCGTGCTAGTCTATATACTATGAAAACAAAAAAGCAGTCCAGTAGCGCTTTAAAGGTTAACAAAATAATTTATTAGGTGATGAGATTACGTGGGTCTGCCCCATGGAAGCTCATCACCTAATAAATGATTTTATTAGTCTTAAAGTGCTACTGGACTGCCTTTTTTTTTTTAAACTAGCCATGAGTTCACAGGGTCACAAAAGAGCCCCAGCATGGAGCTATCAGGAGATCCAGGATCTTATTTAGGGTAATCTGTGCTGAGGAAACTACAAACCAGTAAAAGAAATGCGTACATTTATGGGAAGATTTCCCAGGGCATGCTGAAGAAAGGTTACCCAGGGATGCCCAACAATGATGGCTGAAAATCCAGACTCCCCACCACCACATGGTTGCTGGGCTCTGCAGACCCTGCTTCCAAACAGGAGCCTGTCCTTCCCAAGCCACCAAGCAGCTAGTGGGCTAGCCCTCCTCTCCACCCCCGCCCCAAGGCCACATAGCTGCCAGGCTATGTGGCCCATGCTTCCAGACATGCCCTCTTCTGCGCGCAGTTTCAGTGCTTGAGAAGGCTTTGTGGCTGCACAGGATTTAGCAGGAGAGGCTGAGAAACTTGTTTTGTGAACTGTACATTATCTGGGCTGCCCCTCCCAAGCCCCCGTGAAGGCTACGTGGCTAGACCTTGCCCCACCCCACCAGATGGCTGCTGGGCTGTGCGGACCATACTTCCAGACAGCGGCATGTCCTGTCCTGCACAGGGCTTAACCTTGTGGTGTCCTCCCAGAGCTAGCAAGAAATACTACAGTCAACATGCTAAGCCATAAAGAGGAGATTCCCTACAGCATTTAACAATGTACCTTTAATGGGGCTGCCCCTCCCAAGCCACAATGCAGCTGGTGGGCTAGTCCCCTTCCCCCAACCATGTAGCTACCGGGCTGTGTGGATTGTGCTTCCAGACAGCATCATGCCTTGTTCTGCATGGGATTTCAGTGGGGTTTCAGTGCTTGAGAAGGCTTTTTCCCAGCACAGGATTTTGCAGGAGAGGCTGAAAAGCATGTTTTGTGTGCTGTGCATTTTATGGGGCTGCCTCACCACAAGGGTCCATGCAGCTGTTACATTTTTAACCGGTCCCTGCTGGAACTCTGCTTCAGGAAATCTGTCTCTGCCCTCTGCCCTGTTCTGCATTGGATATTTTCTAAAAAACATTGTCTTCTGTCCCTTTTTAAAAAGTAACTCCAACCCAAGAGGTTATTTGGTTAAAGAGAGTTTGCTCTGCTCTCCCTGCAGGGCCACACTTCCTTCTCAAAGCGTATGGCTCAGGGAACAATTTCCTATGAAGGAATGGAACTTGTGGAGTCTCTCTCTTCCTTCCTCTCCCACACAGACAGTTGAGCTAGGGCTCCTTTACCAGAAGAGGCAAAGGAATCCCTGCTATTTACAGGATATATCATTCTTCAGTGGAGCCAACAGAGAATAGTCTCGAGTTCATCTTTCCTCAACTTTTTTATCATCTAATACTTCCTTAACTTTTCCTTCTCTTATCTTTTCTTTAGTCTTGGATTCCATAATCAGTTGTGAAGTAATTACAGTGCTTGAGCCACTACTACTGTTTAATATTGTTAAACTATTCAGCTTATTCAACTCTCTACCTCAAACCTGGCTCCTTCAGCCCAATTTAAAATCTCAGCCACTCTGTCTCTACACTTGCATTTATTTGTTCCACATATCTTTGACTCATTAAGCAGGTAGTTCAGACAAAGGTATATTAAAGCAACTGATATTTTCAATTTTGAGTTGAGATATTTCAGCCCATTCTCAGCTGTTGAATTCCCATGAAAAAGTATTCTCCTGGGTTTCCTTCTCTTTTTTCTTTAGTCTGGGATTTCATAATGAGTCTTGAAGTAATTACAGTGCTTGAGCCATTACTACTTCTGACAAGGTCCTTGCCTCGTGTTGGAGACATCTGTGTAATGGCTCCTTCCCCCCATTCAAACCACTAGACATCAATGCCCTCCCAGTGTTGGAGAGAGAACCCACAAGTCCTAGCTATCAGGCCTCCCACCCTATAATTTACTAAACTCCACTACTAGAGCGGAAAGAGAACATGTCATTGTATCTTCTTTCTTTGTGAAGATAGTGGTCCATGTGGCCACTACAGATTATTCCATTTGGTATCTACACTAGCCACACATAGCATGTGGGTATCATGGGCTTCACTGGGGAAGAGACTCTTGGGCCAGAAATAGTCTTCTCTGAATTTACTTTAAGTAATGACAGTACTTGAGCCACTACTGTGCTCCGGGCAGATTGGCACATCAATAGCCATCTCTGAGGGTGGCAGTCATCAAAGTGTAGTGATGTAGGGTAGGCTTCGGAAAAATGGCCGTTTCTTTTCAATGGCAGGGGAGAATGAGAGCAATGCACTCCAGGATTATGACATCACACACCCAAAACCACTTGCAGAGACTTTTTTCTCACAAGACCCTGTCACAGAAAGCCAAAATGCAACAGGGCTGTGAGGACTGTGGGATATGTGCCCACAATGCACTGCTGCCACAGTCGACTTTAGACAATTTAGTGGGGACACACTAAGTCAACTTTGTGAGCAGGTGTGGACACTCAGCTTCAACTTGATAAAATCTAGTGTTACAAAGTTGACTTTTAACAAATTCAACTTTATTCCCAGTGCAGACATGCCCCAGGAAAAATAAATTTAGGATAGGCTCACATAGTTGGAGTTGCATATCTTAAATGGATTTTTACCTGTAGTGTAGACCTGGTTTTGGGCTAACATAACACCATTGAACCAGAGGCACAAACTTGGTCCACAGGCTCAGGGCTACACCTGGAGATAGTCCTCATCCTCGGCACCAGCAAAGCCTGAGCTGCTCACAGTGGGACTGCCAGGTGCTCAGCTATTCCAGGCTTCCTTATTGAGTACAGTAGAAGTCCATCTAAGACCGACTCCCCTACCGACAGTAATAGGCTGAAGATGCTCAGCATCTCTTGGGCTTAGGTACCCCAATACGTGATTACAGTTAACCCATGAGGCATAGGCTGTTTTAAATTTATTATCTTTTTCAGTGAACTTGCATATTCCCAGAGGATAGGATGTGAGTCTGGAGCTTCAAAATAGCAAGCAGTCCTGTAGCACCTTAGAAACTAACCAGTTTATTAGGTCATAAATTTATACATTATTCCATTCGGCCCACTCTCTGCAAAGATTATAATTTGAAAACAACAGCTACTTTTTAATTCTCTCAAACCAAATATAAAAAGGTATCAAAACACCCCTCAACAAGCAAGTATCTTTTCTCTTTTGTGCTTATTTTAAAATTATTATTAGTATTACCATAGTACCTAGAAGCTCTGCTCAAAGACCAGACTTAATTGTGTGAAGTGTGGTAAAATGACAGAACAAAATGATTTGTGCCCAAGGACCTTACAATTTAGGTATAAAGTAAGAGACAACAGGCACAGATAAGGAATACAAGCAAACTATGAGACCCTATTCAACAGCCTGACTTTGCACACCAGTCTAATTGTCAGGGTGTTGGGTTTTTTTAAAATATTATTATTTTTGGTAGACCTTATAGAAAAAGATCTTGAAGGACAGTTTTGAGGACAGACCATATGTTATCTTTACAGATGTTTCAGGAGACCTCTTCCCACTCATATGGGGCAGCATGGTAGAACGTACAAGTTGAACTTCTCTAGCCCAGCATCCTCAGGATCTGACCAGAGAATTTGCAGAACTATGGGAGGTCAACATCATCTAACAACATTACCATCATTTCTGCTGCTTATTGGGTTCTTAGGAAGATATTCAGAGGTAAAATAAAGCTAAATAACAGCACAGAACACTGAGAGCCAGGACTGATGGCAGTAAACAAACTTTATGGGACCACTGGGAAACTTGGCCACACCCATTATAAGCAGACATCCAGCTAACTAAAATCATGCAGGACCATGGATATTACCAGACTAGAGAGTGTCAGAAGAGAGAAATTCAGCCTGTACCAAGGTATTTAATCAAGAAGCTAACAAGGAGGGAAGAGAAGAGAGGGGCAGGGTTAAGGAAAGGGTCTTTGCAGCAGTATACTGAATGGATATAAGTAGAACAAGGAAACATTTGTCAAGGCCAGAGAGAAAAATGTTGCAATAACTGAGATGCAAGATGAAAGCCTGACCAAGTGTTTCACCACCATGCAGATGATTCCCTCTCATCATCCACATGGATCTAGTTAGATTTCTATTGCTCTGTGCCAAATGAAGAGATGGTCAAAGTCAAACAGCAATACTAGAATATAAAGGCTGAAACTGATATGTTGAACAAAAAATTTCTCCACACCTATGCCTCAGTTAAAGCAGCCAAATCCTACCCCTAAAAAGTGATCAAAGGTATTAAACCACTTAATCAATCCTGAGTGCCTATAGCCCATAATAAAACCCAGCACCATGCACTGCAAAGAATTACCATCCAACTTTGGCAAAAAGACGATCCACTTTTGGGGAAGCTCAAACAGCATGGATTTTGTACAGAAAATGCAGTTTAATAATTCTTTGGGTATACCCTTCAACTAATGTCTGGGTACTAACTCACACTGAATTCTATTTAGAGACATTCTCTTGAGTAAGGCTCTGTCCTGCTGACATGGTCTGCTGTGCTATAAAGGTTAAACAGTAATTTATTCAGAGCTATATACAAATCAAACTCTCCTAGAAGAAATCAACAGCCTAAATTCAGAACTGCACCTATTTACAAAACTTAATATATCAGTGCAACTGGATTGTTATAAATGACCAGATAGATTTAGACAGTGCTTTTTTGTTTAAAAAAAAGAAAAAAAAAAGAGGAGCTGGTACTCAGCCAGCTCACAGCCCATTCTCTTCAGCAAATCATGTGGGTGGGGCTTCCGAGGTGCCAGTACTTAGTACTGGCAAGTACCAGCACAAAAAACCCACTGGGCTTATAGATATGAAATCTAGAAAGCTTCAGACAGGTAGCCACATTAGTCTGCTCCAAATCTGATGAAGTGGTTCTTACCTACAAAAGCTCATTACCTAATAAATAAAATAATTACTATTTATGATGCTTCAGGACCACTTGCTTGTTTTAAGTCTAGAGAGAACCATTGTGATCATCTAGCCTGACCACCTGCATAACATAGACTAGGAGTCTGCAACCAAAATAGTGAGAAGAGCCATTTTTTCAAATTCAGTTGCAAAATCTATAATTCAAGAGCCTCAATGCACATGAATACGAGACTGTCCTTAATAAATAACATCAAACTGTACTTTTTGTCACCCCTATTTTAAGAACAACGCACACACAATGGTTTGTACCAGTTAGAATGTTGTTACCCCCATCTCCAGGCTTTACCCACTTCAGCCCCCAATCCACCCACCTATCCCCAAGCTTTACCCCCAACACCCCCAAACCACCCCCACCCCCAGGCTTAACCCCCATCAGCTCCAAACCAGCCCTCCCATCCCCAGGCTTAATTCCTATCAGCCCCAAACCCACACCCCCATCCCCAGGACTTACCTGCCTAAGACGACTGCCTCTCCTGCTGCTCCCCACTGCTGCCTGGGTGTTTATTTTAAGGGTTGTTCAAAGGAAAGTGACTGATTTCAGCTGGGAGAAGAAGAAAGCCAAGGGTTGGGGGCAGACAACCTGCAGCGCCCCAAAGCAGGAGGAAGTCACTGCGCCAGGTGCGCACCCTGGGCTCAACACAACCATGGCAAGCCATGCGGTCCAGCCCTGCTCACACTGGCTTGAGTGCGGCAGGAGGCTCAAAAAGCCCTTCACGTTGAACAGCAGCTCCCTCATGACTGGAGGTAGAGCCCTCTCACTCTCGTTCTGCCAGCTGGCAGCTGCCTGGCCTCCTGCTCCTTTTCCTTAGAGTGGCTCTGGCAGGGCAAGCTTGGCCACCCTTCCCCCAGCTCTCCTTCCCCCACATACAGCATGCGGGCTGCTGCCATCTTCCTCTTGCGGGCTCCCTGCTGCCACTGACACCACTTTCAGCTCTGGAGCCTGCCAGTGCTTAAACAAAAAACCTACAGCCCATTTTAACAGTGAGCTTTGTTTAAGCGGCAGCAGCCTACAGAACTACAAGTGGAGTCAAGATCGGCAGCACCCAGAGCTGCAAGTGGCTCCTTAAAGAGCAGCACGCCACTCCGGAACCCCAGGTTGCCGACCACTGACATAGACTATAGAAGTTCCCTGTGTTAATTCCGCCTTCAAGTTCAGTAGTTGCCCTTGAACCACAGCATATCTTTCAGAAAAATATCCCACCTGGATTTTAAGATTTTCAATTTCAGAGAATCTACCACAACTCTTGTTAAGTTGTTTCAATGATCAGTTTATCCTGTGCTAATCATTTATCTTATTTCTAATCTGAATGTTTCTAGCTGCAACAACTAGGGGTTCTTGGTATACCTTTACCTTTATCCAATTTTCACTTCACATATAGGTATTTATAGACTGTGATCAAGTCACTCCTTTGCCTTCCTGTAGGTGAGCTAAATAGATTAAATTTCTTAAGTCTTCACATATGGCAAATTTTATGTCCAACCAGTTACTTTAATTTTGCTTTTTGTTATTATTTGAATATTCCTACTATTGTAAGTCTCTGTGAGATTTTCTGCAATATTTTCTTTGTGTCCTGCTTTCTGCTGTATTAAGCAAGATATATGTATTGATGTACTGCCTTCATCACCTCCCCTGTCAAAGAAAAGCTTAATTTTACATCAAATGATGGAGGCTGGTAATCATACAGGTGGTTAGATTCCAGAACTGTGACTTCTCTTTCATCGTCTTTTATCATCTTTAAATTGACACTTGTGCACAGGTATTCCATAGTACAGAATAAATGAAAAGTTCCAATTAATTGTACCTCCTGCTGATGCTGTGTTGAGATTTTCTCCTTTGGCACATTAGAGATTTTTTTAAGGCCTGAAAATAATTGCTAAAGCAGCCAAAGCCCACAGATATTTTCTGTCCACTTTTGGAACATTAAGTGTTCTCTGTCTAGCCTAAATTTGTCTGCAGATGCTAGTCTTCAAGCCTACTATATAGCTATGTAGGCTGCTCCTTATTCTGAAGATGAGCTTACTTCCAACAATGACGCTGGCTATACAAATCAGCCCCTTTCTAAAGGCCAGGAGTCCACGATTACTTTTATCTTTGTTAGGTAACCAGGTTGTAGGTAGTCTAGTGTACTGTTTTTCAACCTTTTCTATAAAGTACCCCTTTTCAAGGAAAAATTATAAGTACCCCAGTATCTACAATTTTCAGATGCACAATTTTTTCTACCATTGCAGCACATTTCTTTAAACAAGCTTAATCATGACTGTTTGATTAAAAGAAATTTCCTACAGACAATAAACTTGCCATTGTACTTATGATTGTGTAAAAAGGATAAATATAAAAATTGGATGAAGATAAAATAAGTCCAATTTTCTAGTCATAAAAAATGTTGAGAAACAGTAAATTAATATACCGTCTGGAAGAGCTCTGTGTACCCCGGGGGGTACATGTATCCCTGGTTGAGAACCGCTGGTCTTGTGTAGTGGTCAGGGCCAGTATCAGACCTAGTGGTAGGAGCAGGTGTTGGGAATTAAGTGTGAGAAACTAGGAGCTATGGTCAGAACTAGAAGCAATAGTCATGACTCCCTCTGTATCTCCCCATTGAATCTTTAGGGCCACGTCTACAGTACAAAAATAACTCCAAAGCTGCTTACTTCGAAGTACAACTTCAAAGTAACAGACTTTGAAGTTGAACATCTACACACACCCTACTTTGAAGTTTAACTTCGAAGTAGGCACTACTCCATTCCTGGGAATGGAGTAAGGACTTTGAAGTTGGGCTCCCTTACTTCAATGTTAACTTTGAAGGAAGGGAAAACATCTGTTGACTCTCTGCTGGCTAGTTCGAAGTAGTGCCTAACTTCAAAGATAACTTCGAAGTTAGTTCCTAGTGTACACACACTAGGGTTTGGATAGTTTGGCAGCAGAGATGGAGAGCAACGGTGTGAGTATCCAGGTTTGCAGGCCATCAGAGGCAAAGAAATCCCCATCTCTGCATAGTTCCATGAGTTCCTGTCACACATGATTGCTTCTTTTATTGGGAGGGACATTTCAGCAGGCTGACCTAGCTTCTTAATAGGTAGCACGGGCTCCTGCATTGAGCAGGGAGCTGTGAATTCCTGAGTTTTAATCTTGACCCTTCCACTGATTTATTATTCACCAGATCAGTTTGCTGTGTGACCACTGTGGTCTTCTGCCATACCCGTAACTTTTTCTTTTTGAAATGCTTCCCCTAATGTTTAAAGAGTCAAAATCCAATCCTATACATGTTTGTATGAGTATGAATAATTAAATCCATTTCCTTTAAAAAAGAAAAAGAAAAAAATGCGTACTAATGTTTGTTTGAATATGACATTGGGAATTGAAATAAACATCCCTCACATCGTGAAGCACACTAATTTACACAGCAACTGATTTTCTGAATATAGGTTATGAGACCAAAATACACTCATCCCTCACTATACAAGCACAATTGGTTCCCAAGTTTCTGCTTGTAGGCGAAAACTCATAGTGACACTAAATTCCTATTAAAATACATGTGAAAGTCTCCAAGTCATTCCAAGGGCTTGTAAACTGACATAAACCAGCTGAGTTTAGGTACTTTTCTGATGTATTTGAGTAGTTTGGCACCAGAAATAGGATGTACTGTACATATGTAGAACAGGGATTTCCAACCTATGGGTTGGGACCCAAACATGGGTCCCATTAGATTTGTTAAAGGTCACCAGCTGGGCAGTTCCCAGCTGCATGTGGCTGTTAAAGAAGCCATTTGCAGTTTCTTACCACTGCTGCCTCAGCCAGATATCTATCAATAGCAATAGCTGCTGGAGATGGCAGCTACCTCTATCACTAGGGAAAGAAATTACATTATGCCTAGGTGCTGACACCTTAACACTTGAATTAATTGCTGGGAACAGGAGGGCTGGGGGAGCCACCCAACCTAGCAGCCCTGGTGAAGATGCTGCGGGAGGAGGAGTGTCTAAGGCTGGGGCTGTTGTGGGATGCAGGGGGGGGTCTAAGACTGAGGGAAGGTTAGGGCTGCAGGGAGAGTCTAATGCTGAGGGTGGTTTGGGTGTGCTGTGGGGGTGTAAAGCTAGGGGCAGTTTGGAGCTACTGGGCGGGTCTAAGGCTGGAGAAGGTTTGGGGCTGCTGGGTGGGTTTAAGGCTGAAGGCAGTTTGGGACATTGGGGTTGAGGGGAGTTAAACCTGGCTGAGGCATAACTCAAATTTTCCTGCAAGGGTAGTGGAGCCAGGAACCACCAGGGCTGGTCAGTTTCCTGGTTCCCAGAGTGGCAGGAGCAGGGAACCAGGGGCAGGCTGGTTCCAGTCTCCCTATGGCTTGCAGGGCTGGGAAACTGATCAGCTCATGGCTGGTCAGTTTCATGTTCCTGCCATTGCCGGTGAGGGAACCAGGCTAAGAGCCTTCTCCCTCTCTTCCCCCAGGTGAAAGGCTGTCAGACAGCTGCATGTCTGAGGGCAGGGAGGGAGAAAGCTCCAGCCGCGGGTCTCCCTGCTCCCAGCCAGGGACCCCACAGCTGGAGCTGAGCCAGTCGCAGAGCTGCAGGTCTCCCCACCCCCTAGCCAGGGACACCGCTCATATAAGCAGGGGAAGTTCACTCGTACAGTGAGTAAAGGTAGGTATATATGTTCCTCGTATTAGCAAGTGCTCATAAGTAAAGTACTCATTAAACGAAGGATATGTAAACATGAAGAACTGGTATAGTTAAATGTTTTCCTATGTTAAAACAAATTGAAATAATCTCATATACATTTTTTTCTTTCACATGAATGTTCATATCTGGATCTTTTTTAACTGTAGTAGCAGGCACTGTCTCAATCCTGTCCCCCAGAATCATGCTGGGTGTATGGCTACCAGGTAAGAAAGCATTAGCTATGTGGAGGTTTGGTGTATGGCTGCTCTTATAAATCTCACAGGTTCAGCTTTGAGACCCATGGGTCATGGCCTCCAAGTAGGCAATCTGATGACTGCTAATGAGAGCTACGCCTACACATGACTGCTACATCAAAATAGCTTATTTCGATGTAGTGACATCGAAATAAGCTATTTTGATGAATAACGTCTACACGTCCTCCAGGGCTGGTGCCGTCGACGTTCAACGTCGACGTTGGGCAGCACTACATTGAAGTAGGCGCTGCAGGGGAGCATCTACACACCAAAGCGGCCCACATCGAAATAAGGGTACCAGGAACACCTGCAGACAGGGTCACAGGGTGGACTCAACAGCAAGCTGCTCCCTTAAAGGGCCCCTCCCAGACACACTTGCACTAAACAGCACAAGATCCACAGAGCTGACAACTGGTTGCAGACCCTGTGCATGCAGCATGGATCTCCAGCTGCAGCAGCAGCAGCCAGAAGCCCTGGGCTAAGGGCTGCTGCACACGGTGACCATAGAGCCCCGCAGGGGCTGGAGAGAGCGTCTCTCAACCCCTCAGCTGATGGCCGCCATGGCAGACCCCGCTATTTCGATGTTGCGGGACACGGATCGTCTACACGTGCCCTACTTCGATGTTCAACTTCGAAGTAGGGCGCTATTCCCATCCCCTCATGGGGTTAGCGACTTCAACGTCTCGCCACCTAACGTCGATTTCAACTTCGAAATAGCGCCCAACACGTAGCTGTGACGGGCGCTATTTCGAAGTTGGCGCTGCTACTTCGAAGTAGTGTGCACGTGTAGACGCGGCCAAGGTGTTTTAAGATTTTTTAAACATACAGGGGATTACAATATGGAGATATACCTATCTGATAGAGCTGGAAGGGACCTTCAGAGGTCATTGAGTCCAGTCCCCCACACTCAAAGCAGGATCTATCACCATCCCTAGCATATATATTTTTTTTAATCTATTTATTCCAGATCCCTAAATGACCTCCTCAAGGAGTGAGCTCACAACCCTGCATTTAGCAGGCAGTACTCAAACCACTGAGCTAACCCTACTCCCTGCAAAGGATTACAGTGGATGAGAGGCTGGATATGAGTCAACAGTGTACCCTTGTAGCCAAGAAGGCTAACGGCATATTTGGGGAGCATTAAGAGAAGCATTTCCAGGACATCTAGAGAAGTTATTATTCCCCTCCACTTGGCACTGGTAAGGACACATCTGGAGTATTGCATCTAGTTCTGGGCTCTCCAGTATGGAAAGCATGTAGATGCATTGGAGTGGGTTCAGCGGAGGGCAATGAATTTGATTAGGAGGCTGAAGCACATGACCTGTGAGGAAAGGCTGAGGGATTTGGGGTTATTTAGTTTGCAGAAGAGATGAGCGAGGTGTGATTTGATAGCAGCCTTCAGCTTTCTGAAGGGGGGCTCCAAAGAGGATGAAGAGAGGCTGTTCTCAGTAGAGATGGATGACAGAACAAGGAGCAATGGTTTGAAGTTACAGGGGGAGTGGTGTAGATTGGATATTAGGAAAAACTATTTCATCAGAAGGATGGTGAAGCACTGGAATGCGTTACTTAGAGAGGTGGTATAATCACCATCCTTAGAGGTTTTTAAATCCTGACTTGACAAAGTCCTGGGTGGGATGATTTAGTTAGGGTTGATCCTGCTTTAGGCAGGGGGCTGGACTAGATGACCTTCAAAGGTCCCTTTCAGCCCTGGGATTCTATGATTCTATAATTTTCTTTTATGCTAATATAGTTTAACAGATCTTTGATATGCTAGTGGTGAGGTGGGGGTGGGGGTGGGGGGCAGAGGTGACTTCAGAAAACAGCCACCTAGAAAAATGAGTCTCCCAAACTAAGGCTCCAGTGTCCTAATCAGATGGCAGATTCATACTGGCGGACCCTGGCACTTACATGAAACACATCTCAGTTCACAATGCTGATGTAAGGATCTGCTTGTGTGGCTCAGATTACAGGAATGGGGCCTGTGATACAATTTTAAGATGCTTAAAAACTGACAAAGACCTTTGACCAGTCCTTGTCCTGATATGTTACCTTCTGCATCAAGGGAGTTTTATGTACTACTTCAGTTAGTTCAGATCCATTGTTATGTACACTTTTGTTCTCATGCATTTGTTTTAAAAAACTCTATGCCTTTATCACTACTCTTGTAACTATAGATCACAGAAGCAAAATAATCACATGCATTGTGCCAAATGGTGAGGCTAATGATCAATCTCATTAAACTAAACACTTCAGCTCATCTCACATGGAAGAGGCTTGGTTTTCTTTTATTTGTTAATCATAGAATGCTAGGACTGGAAGGGACCTTGAGAGGTCATCGAGTACAGCCCTCTGCCCTCAGCGTAGGACCAACTACTGGCTAGACCATCCCTGATAGACATTTATCTAACCCGTCCTTAAATATCTCCAGAGATGGAGATTCCACAATGGAGATTACACTGTTCTTCTTGTTCAAAAATTAATTTAGTAATTGAGATATGTTAAATTGACATGGCTAGTGACTGAAGTCTGTAGTTGTATAGAGAACAAGTACAATATGAGCATAGTCCCTCACCTCACTCTTTTTGTCTCAAAAACCTCTTTTGGAGGGATAAACCTGTAGGGCCAAAAGAGTAATCAGGTCTCCACATTTACTCAATCTGGAGTCTGACAACCAGAAGTTCGTTGATAGTTCTTCTCATGTGAAGATCTATAAGAAGTAGTAACTTGAGAACAGTGATTTTTATGTTGACTAGTCAATAGCTGGCAAATGCTAATGTTCAGTCTGTCAACCGGGACAAATCTGAGATAGTTACTTAGAGGTGAAAGTCTTTGCATCCCATTACAGGTTGATTCTCTCTACTGCAGAATTCTCTTGTCTGACAACATCCATAATCCAGCATGATTTTAGTTAGCTAGATTTATCATGGGTGTGGCCAAGTTTCCCTGAGTCCCATTAAGTTTGTTCACAGCCCCCAGTTCTGGCTCTCAGTTTTCTGTGTTGTTATTTAGCTCTAAATTACCCCTAATTGGCATGTAAGAGCCCAGTAAGCAGTGGACGTGTTGGCAATGCTGCTGGACAATATTGCTCTCCAGTGGTTCAGAAAATTCTTTCGTCCGGCAATGGTCGGGTGCAGAAGGTGCCATATTAGAGAGGTTTAACCTGTATTAGCCCCTGAACCATTCCATATCCATATCCTTTGCTGATCTGAGGAGAAAACACCATTAATAATTTATTCACAGTTTGTATTCTAGCTTTCATTTAACAAAATGAATTTTCTGTCATAAAAACATAAGCTATCTCAGTGATATTTGGCTTCTTAGATATTAAACCTTCTTACGAGCCCACATTTCTTTGTAACTTCTTTTTTTCCCTGTATGGAAGAAGGAAATTAAAGCGTAACTTACAAAAACATTAATTGACCTGTGATTATAAGACTGCTTAGGCTTCTGAACAATTTGAAATACTCATTTTATCTGCAGTGCTGTACATCACATTAGTAAACTCTACTGCTTCCACAGAACATATCACAGAACAGTGAATTCCATGAACAAGAAGTGACTTTGTGAATACAGATTAGATATTACAGTTTACATACACCTTTAATGATGTAACACAGAACAATACAATTTTTGTAGTGGTGTGAAATGAGTCAGGTACGGAATTTTGGAGATAGAAAGCCAAATTCTCTACTGAAATAAACTGGTATAGTTCTACAGAAATTGAGGGGTGTGCCAATGCCAACATACACCAGAAAAAAAACTGACTGTCATAATAGTCAGCTCTGTTTTTATTAACACCTTTACTACTTTCTAATTAACAGTTTGAATACATAACGTAACATAAATCTCTTGTTAAAAATTCACCACCCACATGATTTTGGATAAAGTGTCAGAAGTTTTGATAAACATTACTGAGACTTTCCAGAGGTCTACAAGCCAAATGAGAAAAATCTATATTTGACCCCCATGATATTTCTAACACAAAATAAAATCAGAAAGTTAGAAAACTGCCAGCTTCAGTCATTCTTCATGTGGTATAAAGTAGCAAAAAAGGAAACCCTGACTCCTTTTTAAATTTTTTGCATGTCACCTTTAAATAATGCAGAAGTTTTCTGATTTTATTTACTATACAAGATTTTACTCAGAGTTGCTCAGGTCCTTAACTTAAATAAGTTTTTGTTTTTCTTAATTGAAATCATTGCTCTGGGATGGGGCTGTGAATGAAGGGTTCACTAAGCAGGTTGACCATTCCCCTCTCACTTGCATCAACTTGGGGCCAGGTGAGAAGCACTTGTCCATGCCCACTGCAGCAAACACATCCAAGGGAGGGGTGCATGTCCCCTGGCTGGAGGACGGACATACACACAAAAAGACAAACTCTCTGAAATATATAGTAGACAGGATCCCTTTTCTCCACCCTTGCCCTCTGCTGCCCCAGTGGGATTATAACTGTCCAGATCCCCATCTCTGTCCTCTTGCTGCAGCCTTGTGGTCATTATCCATTATAACTGTCCCTGCTAGCAGAGACATCCCTTTTCATTGTATGTGAAACAGTCGCATTCCAGGCACATCTCATTGTCCTGGTGCAACCAAACCCCTTTAAGTTATAATAAGAGGAAGATGCACACCAAATCCTCTTACCCTTTAGGAGAAGTTCTTGAACAGACAGAAAAATGGGCACACTGATAGACTTACAGACAAACTCCTTCAAATATATAGTAGACAGAATTTATTGGTAATTTATATGAGGATCATCTGTCCCTGGCCAGTAATTCACAGTTGGTTAATAACGTACATATCTATGACTTATTTGAACAGTGAGAGATACAAGGTAGGTGAGGTAATATCTTTTATTGTACCAACCTCTGTTGGTGGAAGGTACAAGCTTTTGAGCTACACAGAGCTCTTTCTCAGGGCCCTGGAAAGAATCAGGATGTCTGAGTCAAATACAAGATGGGATTGATTATTATGCAGAAGAGGTAAGGTATGTTGGAGGAGGTCGCTCAAAATGAAACCGTAAATTGGGAATCAGACTATTTGCTTAAAGGGATTGAAGGGACAATTAAGAGTACCAGGCAGTATGTTATGTGGTGTGTTACAAATTATAATGAATCATAAAAGCAGTGTCCCCCATAAATTCATGTCTCTTGGTACCCAGAAGAGGTACGAATTGAAGTTCTCAGCCTTCGTTTTGAAGGTTTTGGGCAGATTTTCCTTGACGACAAGTATTCAAAGAACAGATATGAAGTGATTGCTTTGTGAAAAGTGTTTTGCTATGGTGAGAGCGGACTTCTGTCTTTTTTTCTAAGTTCATTTGAGAGGATAGTGATTGTCTGGTTGCACCCACCTAGTTGTAATTGAAGGATTGGATATGCTGCATGAAGTCCACCACAGATTGTGATAGGCATGTGTAAAACCTGGGAATCTTAAATCATATTACATGGGCGATACCGATCATAATACCAGTGGAGATATGTCCACAGGTT
Source organism: Carettochelys insculpta (assembly GCF_033958435.1). Taxonomy (NCBI): domain Eukaryota; kingdom Metazoa; phylum Chordata; order Testudines; family Carettochelyidae; genus Carettochelys; species Carettochelys insculpta. The sequence goes on from NC_134142.1 coordinate 23,504,414, forward strand.
TTGCATCTGTTGATCTGGCAAGGTTGGGTGCCATTTTCCAATGCGTGTGTCTTGGTTTATAGACAGTGTGCTTCTGATGATGAACTTGGTGAGACTGGACAGGTCTTTGAAGGCCAGAAGAGGGGTTTAGGAAAGATATATTTCAGGATTCGGTTCCCATCAGGTAGGGATTGTAATTATTTGGTGACCTCTCACCTGAGTTTCAATATATGGGATGGTGACAGCTAGGGGTGTGTAGTCAGTAGGTTTCTTTTTCCTGTACTAAGTCAGGTTCTCCTGGGGTATTTTGGTGGCCCTTTCCATGAAGCAACCTATTTCTCTTGTTTAGTAAAATAGGTTTGAAGTGTGCTTAGGTATATCTCTCATATTTTCTCTATGGAAAAAAAACTGTGGTATCTGAAAGCTTGGCTGTAGATAACAGATTTTCGGAGAGTGCTTGGAGTGTTTGCTGGATCTGTGGAGACAAGTATTGTGATTGATGAGTTTCTTACAGATAGCTGTTTATAGGCTTCAATTGTTTAAGGTGCTTGTGTTGTCCAGGAATTGATTTGGTGCAGGAGTCTTCTAGAAAGAGTTTAATGGACGGGAGGTGTTTGTTGAAGTTGTGATGGAAATCTACGACAGAGTTCTTCTCTTCTGTCCAGAAGATAAATTAATTAAACATCAAAAGTTACATATCTTCTAATGTTCTTCTTATGGAGGAAAATGAAATAAATTTGTAGGTAAATCAAAACTACAACACAATAACTCTGAGCAGCTAGTGCTAAAAATACTAGTTTGGGTAAACCATTCAGCAATAAAGGATGTTTCATGGGTTTCATACTTTTTTTTCCAGCATATATATTGCATCTTAAGTTTTTATTGTGTAAATGTGTAAATAAGAATAACATTAAGAGAAGTTTAAATAGTATGGTATCTTGCTAAAAAAAGCTATTAAAAGGTGCTGCATGATAACACGATAACCATATCAGTAAAAACACAATAACCAAGCAGTAAAAAAAGCAAGGAATATACATATGATACTCTCTAACAAAAAAAAAAAAAAAAAAAAAGATCAGGTTCTACTGTATTTAAAATTCAGATTCAACTCACTTGAAAAAAAGAATGTCCTTAAATTTTCAATAATAATGATTTTGTGAAATTAACAAAATCATACCTGTCTGAATTTTTGTCATTCCATTCTGGAGACCATTGTATATACTCCAGGTAAACAACTTATTTTGCATCCAAAGGAGCAGAACAGCTATAGAATTCAATTTTCCTTCCTTCAGAACAAGCTCCTACTAACAGCTTGAGAGAGATCCAGGAACTCGTTGCTGTCATATGTTATTGTTGAACTAATATTATTGACAAAGAAGTGGTAAGACAAGTTAAACCCCTCTAATCCAGAGCTCTCTCATCCAGTAAACACCATAAGCTGGCATGATTTTAGTTAACTGGACACCTACTTATTATGGATGTTGCCAAGTTTCCTGTAGTCCCATAAAGTTTGTTTACAGCCCCCAGTCCTGGCTCTCAGTGTTTTGTGATGTTATTTAGCTGTAATTTACATATAAATATATTCTAAGAGCCCAGTAGGCAGTGGAAGTGTTAGTAATGCAGTAGAAAATATTGATCTCCCGTTGTCCAGCAAATTTTCTCATCTGGCACTGGTCAGGTCCCAAGGGTGCCTGACGAGAGAGGTTCAACCTGAATATGAAGCTATAGCTGTTGTTTTCACAAGACAACATTAAGTTTCTCCTTCCTCAGCAGTTCTCATCCAAAAATGTGCATACTTGTAAGCCAAAAATTGCAAGAGATAACATGTTTGTAGTTGCATTGCAGTTGTGTGGCAGACAGATGTTTTCTTCATCTTTTAATTCTTAAAATATACTTCCAGGTCAGACCCCTCACTTCTTCAGAATAATCATACTATTAATACTAAAATGATGAATGGGCCAAGCCAAAGCAAAATAAACATCACGGGCCATGTTGACTTTAATGAGATTGCACAGTGCATGAATCAGTGCAGATTTTGGTTTGCAATATGTGAAGATCATACATAATTCTTACTAACACACCTCTGCAAATATGAATACCTAATGTCAGACCTATTCTCTCATTTATTAATTAAATTAAGAACAAAAACACATTAATTAATAGCGCACTTGCATATATAGGCTTCAAGGGTATTTATTTCATTAAGGATATCCTGTAAACTCATAGTAAAAGTTAAAGTGAAGAATCTGTCTAGTTCAGAACATGAGAGTACTCAGGATGCCAGCTACAGAGCCACAGTCATTAAATACACTTCATATAGTCACACTGGGCCAGCCCACATATGAACTTAGATGCCTAAATGTCACTTTAGGTGCCTTAGGCCAACATTTAGGCACCACTGAGATCCCCAGAATTCTTACTCAGCTGCTGCTTAAGGCTGTAGGCTTTCCAGTCCCTAGGGTATAAATTTCTGCCACTGAAGATCTAGTTTTCTGCCAGTGAGGATATGTACAGCCGCCTCTATCTAGGCATCTAACTCACACCTGGCGGCTGGGGCAGCCACCCCTCAGCAGCACCCAGCCCATATGCCCCCCACCACCGTTGGCTCCCAGAGCCAACCAGAGTCTGCACTACGGGGCTCTGGAGCACGCTGCCTGGTGCTCTGTTGGTGGTTCTAAAGAGCCCAGGGCTCCCGCTGCAGCTGCTGCCACTTGCACTGTAGCAGCAGAGGTAGCTGGAGCCCTGTACCCATTAGAATCCCTGGACCCTGGGGCAACTACACTCTCACTCCCCCCCACCCTCCATTGGTGAGCTCGCTCACGCCTAAGCCACAGCTTATGCTTTTGTATGTGCTATTTGTAAATTCACACATATATAACTGATGTTTCTTGTCTGTGCTATGGTACATGTCTGTCCTGCTGCAATCACATTGTGGCTTCTCTTTTTCAAAATACTGCTGTTTTCTGGGTGATGCTTATGTAAGAGCTAAAATCACACTATGTGCCTCTCATGTGAATACAAAGTAAGCATTATAACGTAGAAGAAAGAGAGCAAATGGTTGGACATAAGCATTTTGAAAAATATAGAAACAGTTTGAAACAACTGATGTTGTGAAGAGAAGTAGTAAAGGACCCAATAGAGGTGAAACAGCAGTACAGTCAACCCTTGAGTTAGGTGGGGGCTGTGTTCCTGCAACCCCAGCATAACTCAATTTTTTGCACAAGCTGGGGGTAGGGGAACCAGGCTGCCACCTGGTTCCCAGATCCTCTGGGTTGCAGGAGCTGAGAAACAGACCAGCCCACCAGGGCTGGTCAGTTTCCTGGCTTCCAGGGTGGTGGGGAGTGGGAACCAGGCAGCAGCAGGACCTGGGAAACTGACCAGCTCATGACTGGTCAGTTTCCTGGTTCCCACCAGTGCAGGGTAGCTAGGAACCAGGCTGTGGCTTGGTTCCCGGCTACCCACTGCTTGGGGGACCCAGAAGACTGAACAGCCCATCAGGTCTGGTCAGTTTCTTGGCTCTTCTCCGTGCTTTGCTGCAGCCACAGGCAGCTAGACAGCTGACAGCTTCAGAGCAGCTTCAGGTTGTGCTTAATTCGCATTAAACTGCGTTACGTGCAACCTGAAGACATGTATTTTGAGGGTTTACTGTAAATCATGGGTGTCCAACATTTTGGCTTGCCTGGGCCGCATTGAGTGAAGAGGAATTGTCTTGGGCCGCATATAAAATATATAATATAGTTAATGTATATAAATCACATAATAATGTTAAAAGTTTACGATCTTGTGGGGCTGCATTACTAGCTGTCCAGGGCTGCATGCAGCCCAGAGGCCGCGGGTTGGACACGCCTGCCGTAAATATTATGGAAATTCAATTATTTAAAAGTTTGAGTCCAGACAAGAACATCTGGATCATCTAGGCCCATCTCCTTATATCACAGTCATTACATTTCACCCAGCTACCCTTGTATTACACGTAGTGACTTTAATTAGGCAGCTGGGCTCCAGGTGGGGAGCTGCATGGAGCTGAGAGCCCTGGCTTTCAGTCCCCCACACTGACCCTCTTCATTTGCTGAAAGTGCGCCAGGTGAGGATGTGCGGAAGGAGGGTAGTGTGGACATCAGCCACCTCAGTAATTAATGTGGTGGCTGTAAGTCAGCCTAAGATGAGTTCACTTAAGATTGTAGTTTGGACATAGCTTAATGAAGTCAATGGGGAGGGCTATGTCCTGTTGGCTTAGAACACCTGCATGACAGCTTACAGCAGCATTGCTGCACTGGCGCAGCAGCACTGCTCAAAGTGTTCTCGTGTAGCCATAACCTTAGACTAAAGTAGTCCACTCTTCAGGAAACTAAACTATAGTGTGCTGTAATGAGTCTCTCAATTAAGATGTTGCCAATGACTGAGGCTCGTTCCATGGCAGGGAACTGATTGGGTGGAATCCACCCAAATGATTCTAGCAAGTGATTCTTGCTCCATATGGCAAAGCAAGAACCCCTGCTCTCTGTCACTGCCACTCAAAATAGGGGAAAATACCTTCCTCATTTCAACACTAGCCATCAGTGTGACCCTAAGCATGTGACCAAGGTTCACCAATGAAAACAGATAGAACTTGAAAAATCCTTAAAAGGAATTCTCTGCCACTACATAGTAAGCATCAGAAAAGGCATTTTTGAGGGCAAGCTTGAGGAATAATTTCAATAAGCTATACCAAGGAGATGCAATAATTCCAAAAAATCTGTGAAAACTGTAGAAAAAGCGATTATCCATATGTGATACCTGTGTGTTGCTCTTATGGATTAATTTGTGAATGTTTGGGGTGGGGCGAGGGGAACGGAGGCAGGGGACATTATTGGAACTGTGCCACCCAGAAAGTGCCAGGAAAATATGGGCTTATCAGTCAAGAGAGCTCTCGCTTCCAGAGTATTTCAGGGATGTGAGGTTTGGAAAGGAAGCCTTTATCTGCAGAAAGCTGAGAAGCAGTTAAAGGTCTATCTAAGAAGTGGATGGAGGACTGTGTTTTGTAGACAAGGCCTTTGTTTTCCACACACATTTAAAAAAAGTAAAATCAATATGTGTGCCTTCTTGGTCAAAACAAACCCTCTTACAGGGCTTCATCTTGCAAGGCCTCAAATGCTTCCAACAAGGGGCTAAACAACTTTAACTTCCACTAACTTACATGCAATTAGGGGGCTCAGCATGGTTGCAGGATTGAGTCCGTAGGGATTGCTGGAACCAGTGAGAAGGGGCATCTCAAGTACACTCATCCCTCTCTATACGAGCACAATGGGTTCCTAACTTTCTGCTCCTAGGCGAAAACTCATGAGGGGCACTAAATTCCTATTGAAATACGTGTAAAAGTCTCTGGTTGGTTCCAAGTGCTCAGAATGACAGCAGGTCGCGCTGCTTTTGAAAGGTAAGTGAACCTGGGGTTGGCGGGTGGGGCAGGTTGGGGAGAGTTAAAGGCTAGGGGCAGTTTGGGGACATGAGTGGGAGGGAGGGTTAAAACATAGTGGTGGGTTGGGTCTGTGTGGGGGGCAGGGTTCAGGCTGCTGAGGGTTGTGTCTGTGGGGCCAGCGGGGGTGACGGTGGGGGTGTTAAGGCTGTGACGGTTTTGATCTGCGGGGCTGGTGGGGTTAGGCTGCAGTGGTTTAGGTGCAGGGGGTCGGTGGGGGGGTTAAGGTTGCGGTGGTTTGTGTGCACGGGGCCGGTGAGAGGTTTAAATTGCAGTGCTTTCGTGTCTGTGGGGCCGAAAAAGCGGGTCAGGCTGCAGTGGGTTGGAGTAGTGGGGAGGGGTTCGTATGAGCGGGGGAGAGTTCACTTGTCCAGTGAACAAAAGGTAGGTATATGTGTCCCTCGTTTAAGTGAGTACTCGTAAATAAAGTACTCATTTAACGAGGGCCGAGTGTAGTCATGTTTTCTGCATCAAAACAAAGGTACAATTGACATATTTGACCACATACTTCACTACCATTCCAGGAATCGCATGGGAGCACATCGCCCATGTGATCAGTCTTGGTGTGAGATGGCCATTTCACTTCTTGGGAATCACAAAGTAGCTACCAAACAGCAAACTAATCATGAGCTATTATTCAGTGTGGGGTTTTGTTTCTGTTTTTATATGAGAAGAAAGCTCTGGTGTTTGTTATGCCTGAAAGCTATGCATCTGAAATATAAACACTCACTTCTTTTGTTTTAGTAGGTAAGTATCTTGAACATTATAATTTATTTCTCATATTTAATGCAGAGCCGCTCTGAGACATGAGTAATATGGTAATAGTGCCCTCTTGTGGTACATTTTTGTTAACAGCAACGAATCAGTTAATTTACTTTATTATGAACTGATATAACATGGAATAGAAAGAAAGAAATAGCCTCCAGCCCCTCCACAGCATGGCTGTGGCCACACTGGGCCAAAACTTCAAAATGGCCATGGTAATGGCCAAATGGAAGAATACTAATGAGGCGCTGAATTGAGTATTCAATGCCTCATAAGCATTAGCACGCTTCCTTTTTGACAGGACCCCGCGCATTTCGAAATCTCCATATTCTTCTCGGCTGAATACTAATTGCTGAATACTGAGAGGAATAAGGGGATTTCGAAATGTGTGGGGTCCTTTCAAAAAGGACCCCCGTGTAGCTGCACCAAGCTGCGTGCGTTCAAATGCGGCACTTTCAAAGCGCTGCGGCAGGAAGCATGCTAATGCTAATGAGGTGCTGACTATTCAATTCAGCACCTCATTAGTATTCTTCGATTTGGCCATTAGCATGGCCATCTTGAAGTTTTGGCCAAGTGTGGCCACAGCCTATGGCTGACTGGCCACTCTGGCCCAGACCAGTGAGGCTCTGTGGTCTCCCCCGGTGCAGAGCCCTTACAAGAGATGGAGAGTTCACAGGCTGCCAGTGAGCCAAAGCAGCCCACAGGCTACACAAGGCACATGCTGCCAGCTCCTCCAACCCAAGTCCATGTGAGCCAGACCGAGGGTGGTGAGCTGCCTCCCTTGGCTCCCCCGGGAGATACCCCAGCCTCCCAGGAGCCTGCCCTGGGTAGGAAGAGACGAGCTCCTTACTGGTCAGGTGTGAGATCTGGGACCTCATTGAGATCTGTGGGGAGGAGGCCAACCTCCAGAATCTCTGCACCCAGTGCAGGAATGCAGTTGTCTACAGCTTCATGGCTGACAGCCTGGTGGCAAGGGGCCACATCTGCACCCAGGAGCAGGTGCAGATGAAGGTGAAGGAGCTCTGACAGGCCTCCACCAGGCCCCCATGGGATGGAGGCAAGGAGGGCACAACATGAACAATCCCAGCAGTCCCTCCTCGCACAGCACCAGGTTTGCCCATGGTCCCATGGCAGCTCCCATCCCAGGGACAACAGGGGCCCATGGCCAGAGTGCACAGGGCCTGGTATCAAGCACAGCGGCTGTGCCAGAGCTGCGAACTGGCACTTTTGGCTTTCAGGTGTGGGCTGAGCATCACGCCTTGTGCACCATGGCATGACCAACCCTCCATCCTTCTCCTCCACAGCTGGGCCCACATCTGCAGGAGTGTGACTGGAAACCCTGACCCTGGACCCCACCCCCAGGGCCACCAAGTCACTGCCACTGGATGACGGACTACCAGCACCTGATGGAGATGCAGACCATGTGCCATCTCATGGCCCACTGTATGGGGAAAGACCTCTGGCTCCACTGGGAGCAGTCCTGGATGCAACTGGCCCGGAGGCGGGCCCTGGTGGAGGCCAAGCAAGCCCTGGTGTGGGGCAAGCTGGCCCCTGCCACTTGGGCCTGTGCCCCATCACCTGCCATTTCTCCACCCCCACCCCGCCCTCTCCACCTCCTGCCTCACCCCCTGCAGCCTCCCCCACTCTGCTGGGAATGCCGAAGCCTCCTCACCCATGACAGGCTAAGCTGTGTGGGACAGCACCCTGCTCCACCCTAATCCTGATCCGCCCGACCCCAGCCCCCAGATGCTGCTGCCCCCTCCAATTCTTTTCTCCCTCGCCTCGTGGTTGCCTCCACGCCCCTCCTCTGTTCACACACTTCCCCTTGTAAATAAACTACCCCATTTTCATTCACAAACAAATGTCTTTATTGTGTCTACAGGGATGGGGGTGCTGGATTGGGGGGGACGGTAGGGACGGGTGATGCCAATGCCCCCAGCGGGTGGCCCAGTGGATGGGGCCAGTGATGCCCTGGGTAAAGCTCTCTCCATCAGGGCCTAGTAGATGCGTGCAGGCCCCTCCGCCATGGGCCTGACAGATGGCAGCCATATGTGGCTGCTCATAGGCCTGGCCCAGCCACTTGGACTGCCCCTTCGTCTACAGCTGGGCTTTGAATGCCTCCTGCGGGGGGTTGAAGTGGCTGGTGTACAGTGTCATGAGCCAGGGCATGAGGGGATAGGCCATGTCCCCCATCAGGCAGATGGGCACATCCACACCCCAGACCCTGATGGTGTGGTTGGGGAAGAGGGTCACAGCGTGCAGCCTTTGGGACAGGCTGGAGTGCCAGAAGACATGGGCATCATGCACCTTCCCTGATCACCTGATGAAGACATCCGTGAACTGCCTCTGGTGATTGGTCACAGCCTGTGGGACCACTGAGACGTATCCCTGGCTGTGCTTTCGTAGGATGGCTGGTGTTCTTGGGCACTGATGTGGATGTGTGTCCTGTTGATAGCTCCCCTGCAGTTGGGGCTGCCCAGGGTGCTGAACCCCTCGATGGAGGCTTCCACATCTACCAGGGAATGACTCTGCACAGCAGGATTCTAATGATGCCTCTGACAACCTGTGGGGGGAAGGGTGAAGCAGGACTCACTGGGGTGCCAGGGCGTGTGCTGGTTCCTGACGTTCTGGTGCTCTCAATATCCCCCGTCACTAACAGTGACCCCCTGCAGTTGTGCCTGCCCTTGTCTGAGCTCTGCAGGGGTGAGACAAAGGGACCCCTCTCAAGGGGCTGGCAAAAACCCCTCCACTTTCCTGGAGATGCCTACCTGTCTTCCCATCTCCCAGCCTGGGCCAGTGGCCTGGGACCCCCATACCTCCATGAGCAGGAGACCGATGGTTAACCTCCCCAGACCAGACTGGTTCCCAGTGGACTGGTTGCTGTCTGGTGTCACAAGTTTTCAGAGGGTGATGATGACCCTCTTCTGCAGGGGGATGGCAGTCCTCATGCTCCTGCCCCATCACTGTAAGGCAAGGGCGAGCCACTCACAGAGCTCCAGGAAGGTGACTTTCATCATGTGAGGGGTTGTGGAGCTGGTCACAGCGCTCCAGGATGATGTGGTTCTATCAGTCCACATTGGTGCCCGGTGGCCTGATGCTGAGAGGCACAGTGTTGGGTCTGTGGCTGGGGGCTCCCAACTGCCAGCTCCGCTCCCTCAGATACCACAGGAAGTTCCACCAGATGGTCTCCCGGTCAGGTTCCGGGAGGTGGGGGTCGGACGAAGTGCAGGGGCTCGAAAGTGCCAAGGAGCAGCTCGGGCTCTAGCTCCATAAGAGGGAGTGCTGTGGTGTCCTGTGTCAGAGAAAGCAGGGCACACAGGCAGTGTCTACATTTGCATTCCTCTTTCGAAAGAGGCATGCAAATGAGGGAAATAAACATGCAAATGAGGTACAGATTTACATATCTGGCACCTCATTTGCATATTCTTCTTTCAAAAGAAGAAAAGCAGCATAAACACGGCTCTTTCCAAAGTAAACCCCATCTTCAAAAGACCCCCTTCTTCCCTTTTTTTTAATGGAAAGATGGGTTCTTTCGAAGGTGGGGTTTACTTTCAAAAGAGCTGTGTCTGCACTGCTTTTCTTCTTTCAAAAGAAAATCTTTTGAAAGAATATGCAAATGAGGTGCCAGATATGCAAATATGTGCTTTATTTGCATTTTCAATTTCCTTCATTTGCATGCCTCTTTCGAAAAAGGAATGTTAGTGTAGACATAGCCAGTGTGAATGCTGTGCTGTCCCTCGATGAGGTGGGCAAGTGAGCAGAGAGAGCTGAGGAGCGGTTGTCCAGGACAGTCCCTTTAAGCATGGCCCTCAGAGAGCCTCCAGTAGCATCCATGGGAAGCAATTGCTGACCTCCTGCAGTGCCTGAACTGCTTCCGGGTGGCTCTCATTTCAAGACAGCTTGAAAGCCCAATGGACACTCTATTTGAAATCGTGATTCGCTATTTTGATGTGCTTTTTGCATTTAGTTGCATTATTTCATATCAAGATATTTCTAAACATCTTATGTCAAATTAGGGCTGTCATGTAGACATCACCTAACAGACATATTCTATTAATAACAACCTGAGACCTCAGCTCTTCCTGTAACTATTTATGATTGTGTGATTTGGCCTCTGTGTGTGATGATTACAAGACTGGCTCCTCACTGCAGTACAGCTCTGTTGGCTTGTTGCCTTATTCAGAACCACATTGTGATACCCCCATGCACACTGAATAAGGTGCTAACTCTGCACTAAGTCCTACTGAATTCAGTTCTTACCTATGGGATTGTGATGGAACACACCCCTGTCTCCACAACCTATATGTTACTGTAATAATCTTGGAACAAAACAGGTCTTGTAAGGTATCATTTGAAAATTCACAGTTTTCTGGTCAATGTTATCCTGATTAAGCATGTGTGGCAATATTGATTGTGAAGTTAAGATTCCCCTGTATAATGTTAACTTACGTTCCAAACCCCACAACCCTGCCTGAGTAGATGTCAGGTTTGTCCTAAACAAATAAGAATTATGTGCTTGCCTTAATTTACATTTAAACAGTATACAGAGTCATTGAGCAAGGAGAGTAAACAAAGGAAGTTCAAACGCTCAGAAAAAAACCTGCAGCAAATATCTTTTCAAATTGATTCTCGCTCCTGAGTCTCTGCTGGAAATGCTTTTCAAGAGGCAGACTGAGCTACAAAAAGGAGGGACAAGCACCCCAAAGCACCATCTCAATCTCTCTGCCCATTGCAATCACTGCACCTGAAGAGATAAAGGAAGCAGCTGCCCTAAAAGGCTTGGTCAGTAAGTCTGCTGAAAGTATGTGGTGAGAAAACTGCTCTGAATCTAATGTAGTTTGTTAAGTTAGGCATGAGTTGTATTTTATTTTTATTTTTCTTATAACTATTCGTGATGTGTATGTGACGTTTATTCACTCTAAATCTCTCTTTGTAGTTAATAACTTTGTTTTATTTCATCATAGAATAATGGAATCACAGAACACTAGACCTGGAAGGGACCTCGAGATGTCATCGAGTCCTCATGGCAGAACCAGGCACCATCTAGCCCACCCCCGACAGATGTCTATCTAACCTAACCTCCGGTGATGGAGATTCCAATACACTGTGTTAAGTTGAAGTATATTGCTAACTCTATGGGGTAACAAGTTGTGTGCCTTAGAGAAATAACAGATTTAGTAAATTACTACTGTTCAGGAGAGGGCCAAATAGTAAAGGGGACAGATTTCTACGGGAAGAGACAAGGTGTGGCTGGCTAGCACGCTCACGGAAATAGATGTGAGTGATCTGCATGATGGAGGCTGTCCGTGAGCAGTCCAAGCTGGAGATTACAGCAGTGAGGAATTATAAAGGAGACTCCCGGTTACAGGGAAGTGGTGACACAGATACCAATTAGTCTGGCATGTACGTGGATATGTCAAAGGGTAAGCTACTATTCAGTGTGAGTGAGGATATCTGAATCTGAACCTGAATAAGGCAAAAAGCAAACACAGCCAGCATATACAGTAAACTCTTTCATATCTGGCAGCCCCAGGATCAGGAGGTTGCTGGATATTCAAATATTCTGGATAATAGAGAGGTATCCCTAGCAATCCATAGCACTAAAGAAAAACAAGATTAGGTATTGAGAAACAAATAAAAAAGAATGCAGAGTACTTTATTTACCCACAACGGCAGTATTGTACACTGTAAACTTTTTACTGTATTTGCTGTATTTATCTGTATGTACTGTCACTATACTGTACTTGTGGAAAAGGTAACTAAAATTTACTTGTGGTTAAAATGCTGGTTATTTGAGCATTCTGGATAATAGAATGCCAGATATGAAAGAGTTTACTGTATTACTCAATATATTGCACACAGCGGGGGCTAACAGACTTGCTGGGCCCTGGGGAAAGGTGGGGGTGGCGGCAGCTCTGCACTCCCAATAGGGGTCGAGGCTTCAGGTGATAGGGGTGGGGTTGGGGGCATCCAGCTCTTAGCACTGCTCGGAGCGTGCCATACCTCCCCCTACCCCTCAAAGCTGCCCTGAGTGCACTGTGCAGCATTTTGCTAGTCATCTAAAGGGCCCAGGGCTCTGTCTGATGCTACTCCTGCAGTTGCAACTGTGGTGTCCAGGAGCCCCAGGCCCTTTTGAATCACTGGGCCCCAGGGCAACTGCCTCCTTTGCCTCCCCGTTGCCAGGCCTGACCGCACGCAGAAACTTAAAAAATTCCACGGGGTTAAATAGATAAGATGTAAAGACAGAAATTAAATATAAGATCAAGGGAAACAAATAATAACTAAATCAAAACACTGGGAAATCCTTTGATTGCTATAATCTGCTTTGTCACTCAGTGTTAATTAGGCTAGTGGCAACCAGGCAATTTTTCTTTTTTCTCAGTCCATACCAACCTTCATACCTGGAAATAATTAGTTCTCAAGAAAAAGCTCTGGCCTTTCAAGTTTGAGGAAGCAGACTGAGAATATGTGGCAGAGCCACTGTAATAAACCTGAAAGTTACGTTCAGGGACTTCAGTTTGTATCACAGTTGTTTTTATTAGAAACTAGCGGTATCACAGCTACCTCTGAAGTCTGGACTTTCAATATCTGTAATGCCTATTAATTAATATATTATAGTCAAATACAAACCATTACCAGGATTCATCTTTGGGTTCAACTCACTTGATTGACTAGCGGGGGAATCATTTAGTATTACATCATAAATTAGTCTATTCGTATGAAAAGTAATGCAAATAAAATATAAAAAAAAGCATAGCTAAAACCCTTATGCAAAAGATGAAAAAAAGGAAATCAATCATAAAATGGAACCTTAATAATTTAGGACTATAGAGGGCAGAATCTACTACTAAGTGAGACTCTTCATTAATGGCTCAACCTCAATATACTAAGGAAGCTCATGATTCTGGATAATAAAAAGCTGGAAGAAAACATATTTCTACCAAGAAAAGCTAGTGAGAGGGGATTTAATAACTAAACATAATTTTCTTATGAAGCTATATAAATTGTATTTGCAAATCAATCCATTTTGAACATAGACAATCACAATTTCGTAAAGAGCAACAAAAAGCTGCAGAGACCAATTAGTATTTTCAGGGGAAGAAAGTATGGGTGCTTCTACACTTGCATTCCTCTTTCGAAAGAGGCATGCAAATGAGGTATACATTTGCATATTTGGCACCACATTTGCATATTCTAATTTCAAAAGCGCGTCTTTCGAAAGAAGAAAGCCAGTGTAGATGCTGCTCTTTCAAAAGTAAACCCATCTTCGAAAGAATCCTTCTTCCCTGTATTTAATTATTATTACATAATAATTATTTATTATTTATTTAATGGGAAGAAGGATTCTTTCAAAGATGGGGTATACTTTCGAAAGAGCAGCATCTACACTGGCTTTCTTCTTTCGAAATTAGAATATGCAAACGAGGTGCCAAATATGCAAATTTACACCTTATTTGCATTTTTGATTTACCTCATTTGCATGCCTCTTTCGAAAGAGGAACGCAAGTGTAGATGCACCCTATTTGTTAGAAGAAAAACATGTCACCGAGTTAGTTACTTGTCTCATGTACGCCAAATCCCATATGACCAAGCCTACAAAAGTCCATTTTTAATAGAGCAACTCTCTTTCAGAGATTTAAATTTTGCTCAAGTATCCAGACTGATGCTTGGCTATTGTTTTAAAAACTGAAGATAACCAGAATAGTTGAGAAAAACGTAATTTGCTCACTGATAGGCAGTGAGAGAAAGGATATCACAGAACGAAATAGAGGAATACAGGACAGCTAAGGCAGTTTGAGGTATAGTTAACATATACATTATTAGGTCAGTTTAAATCACTCTATCCCATTTACTCCATCTTTCCTCAGATAGTCATGTTAGTAATTAACTGAGTAAATTGTTCCAGTTTGTCCTAATTCTTTTGCCATTCACCCTCACCACCACCACCAGCCATGTTTCTGTAAACAGGTACTTGCTTTTGAAGTCAACAGGACTGTTCACAAGGCAGAAACATAGTGAGCTAAATTAATCCCTGGTGGAATTATGACAAAAATAAATTTGGCCCATTGACAACTAAATTACATTTTTACTGCATCTTCAGTGGGGTTCTGAACCTCAATTTTCTTCCTGTTGCCTTTGGTCCCCATAGCATTTTTCATCTTCCTAAAAATGGAGGAAACTCATCATTTACTTGTTCATTGTAATTTTTAGTGTACATCACCTCAGTATCTCAGCACCGTCTGGAATTTTAATATTAATGTTGATATTTTGATGTACTTAACTCTTTAGGTTCACTTTATTTAATTAAATATGCTCATTGACTTCATCCCTGATTGTGATGTTTTACTATGCACACAGTAATAATATCTGACTGCTTAGCAGCACTAACATTTACACAGCATAAGTGTAAAAGTTTTTTAAGAGAAAATTAAACAGCAGAGATGAAAATCTAATTATTAGCTTCAGTTGGCAGACTTAGAAAAACTTCTGTCCTGTCCCTCCGGGTTGACCTGCTAGCAGGACATTCCCAGTAATTTTATTCACATTGTTTTGAACAGGTGATCCCCAATATAGTGCTTCCTGTTGGACTAAGGTTGGGACTGGAAAAAGGGAGAGATCATTTTTAGACCCTAGAAGGCACCCATAATGATGGTGCTTTTGCAGGATCAGGCCCCAAGTCTGGAAGGAGGTAAGAGTGAAGGAGAAACTTGACTGAAGCATTCAGATTTGTGAATACTATCGGAAAAACAGATCAGTCCTCACTTAAACAACACAAAATAAAAACAGACCAGAAAAGCAGTGTATTGTAAGGAGAATGGAACAGGACAAAATCACTGGGCTGTATGTTTAGCATCAATACAAACTAAGGACTGTGGCAGGGGTGTCCAACCTTTTTTCATCAGGGACCACACAGCAATTTTTTACATGTTCTGGGGGTTCAACACAAAATAGCCCATCCCCACAGATTTAAAGCCCTTGCAGTGCCAACCCCCGCATGTTTAGACCTACCCCTGCAGCCCCAAACCATAACCCAGCCTTAAGTCTCCTCCAGCCCCAAACTACCACAGCCTTAGACCGCCCTGCAGCTCCAAATTGTCCCCTGCCTGCCCCCAGGCTTTACCCCACTTGCTGCCCCAAACCCCTCCTCCAAACCCAGGATTAACTTACCCAGGAGATCCGCATGCTGGGACTCTGACCGCTGGGGTTCTGCCACAGGCCTTAGGCACCAGTTAGGGCTCTGCTCTCAGGGCCAGTGGTGGCTCCATGCTCCAGCTACCAGGGCTCTGCCACAGGCCCCACACCCCAGCCAAGGCTCTGCCCTGGGGCTGGTGGCAGCTCCATGCTCTGGCTGCTGGGGCTGTGCCATGGGCCCTGCACCCCAGCTGCTAGAGCCACACGGCACCTAGCCCCACAACAGCCAGCCTTTTAAAAATGGCACCACTGCTGGCTCCGCAGGCTGGATTCTGTCCTGTGGGCCACCTGTTGGTCACCCCTGCACTAGAGAATGACCTTTAACTGACTTTGGTTATCAGTCACTCAGACACATAGTCCTATTCAGCTCAACAGGACTGCGACCCATTATCAAACTAGTATGTTCCTCATGGGGATAAGTTCTTGGCTCTGTGCTATTTAACATTTTTAGAAGTTACTTGGAAGACAACAATAACCACTGATAAAGTTCGCAGGTGACACAGATTTGGGGAGTGGTAAATGAGGAAGAGGACAAGTCACTGGTACAAAGTGATCTGGATCACTTTGTAAGCTGGGCGTGACAAACACTGTAATACAACTAAATGAAAATATCTCCCTCTATGAAAAAAGAATGTAGACTATAGTTACAGAATGGGGGACTCTAACCTGGGAAACAGTGACTCTGAAAAAGATTTTAGGGTTATGGTGGATAATCAGTTTAACATGATCTCCCTAGTGTGACACTGTGACCAAAAGGGCAAATGAAGTCTCTGGCTGCATAAACAAAGGAATCTTGAGTAGGAGTAAAGAGGATATTTCACCTCTGTATTTGGCTGTTGTCAGCAATGTTGGAATACTGTGTTTAGTTCTAGGGTCAACAATATAAGAAGAATGTTGATAAATTGGAGAGGGTTCCGAGAAGACCCACAAGAATGACTACATTGGAAAATGTGCCTAATACTGATGGAGCTTTTTGTGCCTCTCTCTTTAGTTTAATACAGAGAAAGTTAAGGAGTGACTTGATCACAGTTTATAAATACATCCATGAGGACCAAATCTAATAATGAGGTCTTCCATTTGGAGTAATTAATCACTGAAACAACTTAGCAAGGGTTGTGTTGGATTCTCCATCACTGACACTGTTAAAATCAAGATAGAATGCTTTTCTAAAAGCTATGCTCTAGGGATTATTTTGGGGGCAGTTCTATGGCCTGTATTATACAGGAGGTCAGATTAGTTGATAACAATCATTCTCTCTGGCACTGGAGTATATGAATCTTGTGTGAATAACTGCTCACCAGTGGGAGAAGGGGGGATTGTGATCTGAGGTGGAGAACTATTTGTAATGACGGTTAATGATTTAAACTGAGACTTCAGTGATCAAGCAGAAATTCTCTCTCCTGTCTATATTGCATGTTTGCAGGTGCATTATGTCATTATTATTGTCTTCTCCCAGTTTCTAGCCACAGCTGGAAGCAGGAGAAGGAACTACACAGACCAGTGGGTTGATGTGCCATGGCAATTACTCCTTTCCTAGAATGATGTTTAAAATTTTGGTTAGTGATCAAGCAGTTCTGGAGCCAAAATCACATTTCTTAGAATTTCGAAGAACTGAAAGATGTTCATAATGGATAGATACTGTCAAGATGTCCCGAAACAGAAAGTACTGATGCACATTTTAGATGCTGGACAAAAACAGCCATTTCAGCAGGTGCCCTTATCTGTATACATGCCATCCTAAACTGCACGACATGGTTACAAAATGTGGCAAATATAACTTAAAATACATTAAAAAGCTAATTGAATTATATGATCTTTAGAATAATAAAATCTCTTGTCATAATTTTTCTGACAAGCATGCTACATACTTTTAACCGAAAGTATCTGAGGGTATGTCTATGCAGTGAAGAAAATACTGCAGCTGGCCCACGCCAGTTGACTCAGGCTCATGGAGCCACATTGCTGTGTAGTTCTGGGCTGCCGTGGGACCCTCCCACCTCACAAGGTCCTAGAACCCAGGCTTCATCAAGCAATGTCAGCAGCGTATGTCTACACAGCAATGACATAGTTCTGCAGTCTGAGTTGACAGACTTGCTGGGCCCCTGGCAAGATGGGGAGGGCTGACTCTGTGCTTCCAGAATGGGTGCAGTCTGAGTTAGAAAGGGTAGGGGCTGGCGCAGCTAGTAGCCCCCTGCCAGGGCAGCTCTCAAAGATGCTCAAAGCTCACCTTGTGGTTCTCCAGGGGTGGTTTAAAGGTTCTGGGGCTCCAGCAGCTGCCACTGCTAGAGGGGTAGTAGCAGTAGCCAGGATTCCCGGGCTCTTTTGAATCACCAAGCCCAGGGCAGCTAGTCCTCTTGCTTCCTCCCAGAACTCCCCTGGCAGCACGCCCGTCCAAGCCCTGAAAGTTGTAATCTTTGTAGAGAGACATTAGCTATTTCAGTCACATGATTTGTCTCCAAAAATACATAACTAATCAATAATCCTATTAAACTGTGGGTTTCGTTGTTTACTTTAGCCTCCAAGGAAACATCCTATCACCAATGTGTCTTTGACCAGGTATTTTTAAAGTGAAAACAATCCAGCTTCTCCCTTCATAGTCTGCTTATTGCTGATGTCCTTACCCAGCCACTTTGCTATTCAACAGAAGTATTCTGAAATATTTTACTTAAGTATGGACTTAGAGAATTACCTTACAGGATATTGTTATGAGTTAAAATTTATTGTTAGAGTTGGAGAACATGACTCCAGTCTCATCAAAACCATTAGTTACAACACTCTTCAGCAGTTTCTCTGTTACTTTTTAGTTTATTTCTTCGATCTGATCCAAAGTGTGGTGAAATTTTCATTCCCTCAGAAGTGTGTCTGGTCATTTTCCTGCCAAATAAGTGTTTTTTAGCACTTTCTATTCTGTTCCCAAAAACTATCAAAGAGGGTGATCCAATAAGCCAAATTCTCCTCAGGATTTGAGGAATGTGACTCTAATCTTGTGTAAAGAGGCCTTAACATTAGTCACAGCATGTTCATTTTACCAAACTCCCAATTAAGTCCTAATTGCAGGCACAGACTTCATGGGTGCTCCATGTTCAAGAACCCACAGAAAAATAGGGGGTGCTCAGCACCCATAACTGTTGGGTGTCCTAGGGCTGGCTGCTGATTAGCTTTTTGGTGATAACTGGGGTGAGGTGGAGAGGAGCCAGTAGCAGGAAGTTAGGGGGATATCTGGGGAGAGAACAAAGAGTGGCCAGGAGCAGCAGGGCCAACAGATGCTGTGGGCTCTGGGGCAAGGTGGGAGTGGAACCTGGGGCTATGCCCTGAAGGAGGCAAAGCCAAGGGTGAAGGGGTGGGGCTGAGGGCGGTCAGTTCTCAGCAACACCCAGACCATGGCACTAGGTCCCTTCCCCACCCCCTCACAGCTGTGTGTGCTGTTGAGGCACTTCCAAGAAGCCTGGAGCTCTGGCTGCCTCCGCTGTCAAAGTAGCAGTGGCAGCAGCTGGAGCTCTGGATCCCTTTGAAATGCTGGACCCCAGAGCAACTGCCCCCTTGGCCCTCTCTTGTTGCTGGGCCTGGGCAGGGGATGAGGGAGGGGCTGGAGGTGGGGTGGGAAGAGGCGGAGCAAGGGCAGGGCCTCAGGGGAGACCCAGGGTGGAGACCCTACCAGAAAAATAATAGTCAGTATTGCCTACTAGCCTGATTCAACAGTCTTTGTTCAGACAAAACTTGTATTACTTGAGAGGATTAGATGGATAAAACCCAATACCATTCTAACTGTTGACTATTGCAAATTTTGGGGTGTGTGTCAGGGATCTGACAGTGCAATCTTTACTCACGGAAGGGCTAGTCAAACATACATGGTCATTGCCAATAGAGCAACACCAGAATAGTTCAATGGGTAAAGGCCCCCATGAGGACACAGCATATGCTAACAGGAATTTGGCTGACATGAGCTCTTCTGCCGGCATAGTGACATTGCCTTTCTGAACAACCTTAGTTATAATGACAGCAGCACTCTGTCGACATAGCTGTATCTACACATGGTTTTTGCTGACATAGCTATTGTAATAGTTGCTTGTAGACAGGCTAGGAAGGATTAGATCTTTTAATCAGTAAATATTGATTTCACCGTGCATGCACAACCTGAAATGGACTGGATTGGAAAATATTTCCATTAATAATCTATTTACACATAGGCAAAATAAGAAAAATGAGTTTGACTTAAGGTTAGTGATTTTGTATATGTTGACGTAACAATGGACAGTTTGTGCTTTCACGGTCATAATGTTTTAACTTTTTGAATCTCAGCGTGTTCCATCATTAAAAAAATTGTCTTACCTCTCACTCTGAATTTCCCCAAATTGTTTACATTTAAAATGGATAAAAATTGAAAAAAGGGTAAAACAAACAAGATATCCATTGAAATTACATAAAAATCAGAACTGAATCTGCCATACCTAGTCATAAGGATTTATTGAAACACTGCATGATCCAGTTCCAGCACAAGCAGGCAGGACTGAACTTCCTATTCAGCCCTCAGATCAGTGATAAGACAAGACTTTACCACTGAGATAAAGATATAACACCAAGGCTGCGTCTACACTATCCCTCCCTTTCAGGAGGGGGTATGTAAATGCAGTGAATTGAAAATGCTAATGAGGCACTCATATGACTATTCAGCGCCTAATTTGCATAGCGGCAGCCACTTGCTGCGTTGCAAGTGCTGCTTTCAAAATGCAAACTAGTTGTGTAGATGGGGTTCCTTCGAAAGGATGCTCTGCTTTCGAAAACACCCTTCTTCAACAACTGTCTTAAAGAGTGCAGAGGAGGACTTGGATGTATGTGGGGCTCGCAATAGGAAGCTGCTTGAGAAAGATGAATTACCAGTGTGTCCTCAGGACCTCTATACGCTGCAGTCTTCCATGCACAGGCCAAAGTAGTCTAGGTGCCACTACATGGGACAGTGAACTACACCCAGCAGGTGTGTGGGCTACACTTGCTCCCAGCTTATCTGGTCCTCCACTATCTCAAATATAGAGGCATCAAAATACTGTCAGAAGACCACACAATGATGACATCAGGGGTGAGGAAACTTTTCATGTCAGGCTCTACTTTTTATTCCTGCAGTCAGCAACCTCCCCTGCCCCCCAACCCACTTGAGCTCTTCATGGGATTCTTTTTGTGCTTTCGGCTGCAGTATTTATTGAGAAACATTAATGGTGGTGAGCAGAAAGGGAGAGCAAATAAGAATAAAGGGCCCAATCCTGCACAATGCTAAACATCTCCAGTGAGTTGGAAGCTGCCCTCAATCCTGCCTATAACAGGGGCAGATTGAAGAAATAAGGTGTAGGTGAGTATGTGTATGATGAAAATCTAAGAACGTCATTTGAAACCATCCTTGGGTAATGGCCAGGTGCTCCAATTCAAGACAATGGTCAAACGCTTAGGGTCTGATTAGTATTTAATAGAAAAGAATGAATATAGCCAGTTTAGTTTTGATCTTGTTCATGTGATAAGAGTTCCAAGAGCTTCCAAACCCTCTGGCAGGTCCACAACTTTTCCTAATTATATTTATAAAAATTTTGATAGATGTTGCATTATTATTAATGGTGGCAAGATCTGAACTCATTAAAGTGGAGAATGGGTGGGATTACTCTGTTCTAGCTCTTATTTGCCACGTGAGCATTTTCCCAGCATTATTCTCTCTTCATACATTTTACCTTTGTGGATCAAAGCATACTCAGCTTTCCTTCTCTTACTAAAAGAGAAGCTCAAAGGCATTTTCTGCCAAAAGTGTAACTGGAGAAGTCACGATTGAGTTCAGCTTATTAAATCTGTTTACTCAATGTGCTTAAGTCTTTTTGGAATTTTTAAAAAAGTAAAATACGGATAAGTTTAGTCAATAGGACATGACAAGCAGTACATTTCTGGGGAATTACTCCAGGGAAGTACTTGAGTCACACCCATTATCTAGGACCAGAAATAAATCCTCAGAAATATACTTCCTGGAATATTATTCTACTTTTATTCAGGCAAAATTATGGAAAAATAAAATATTTACAAAAACTTCAGAGGTTGATTGACCTATATAGTGAATTTTTGGTATCTCAGGCTTGGACCATACAGTTGTGTGAACATGTGAAAATGGAACTTGTCAGACTGGATCAGGCTGTCTAATACACTATCCTGTCCCTGATAGTGGACAGTATCAGATGCTCCTGAGAAAGATACCAAAATCCCCCAGTAGACAGATGTGAGATAATTTGCTTCCCACATTAGGTCTTTTGCTGACATCTGATAGTAAGAAATTGGTTTAAGCCTGAAGCACTGTTTTAATTGCCCTTCCAAAATTTGTTTAAATTTGATAGCTGTAGATATTAATGACATCCACATAAATATCAGAATTGCGGTAAATTCTTGGCCCCTTGCTTTGTTGTGGCATTGAATTCCACAGTTTAATTGCATGTTTCCTTTTATAAGTTTTGAATTCCCCACTTTCGAATTTCATGGATGATCCCCCTTGATAATATGTTATGAAACAAGAGCAACAGAAGCTCTTGATTTACTTTTACTATACCACTAATAGTCTTCTACACTTTTTATCCTGTCCGGACCTATTCATTTCTTTTCTAAAGTAAACAGAGTTCCTTTGTATGGCAGTTTATCCGTATCCTTGATTACGCTTATGCTTGAACCCTCTCCATTTTTTCAAGGTCTTTCTTCAGAAAGCATAACCAGAACTGCACACAGTGTTCCGGAAGAGGTCACATTGTTGGCTTTTATAAAGGTATTATAATTCTTTGTGTTATTCAGCATCCCATTCCTTATGCAGCTTGATGTCAAATTAATTTTTTGACCACAGCTATACAATGTGCAGAAGGTAATAGTGAGCAGACTATACAGTAGGCCCTCGAGATACACACATTCAACTTGCGCTTATCTTGGGTTAACGTTACTTTGAGTGGCTGGGAGATAGCACCTTGCTCTGGGCTGCCATGTGCTAGCTTCCCTGCCATTCAGAGGAATGGGGGAAACTGACCAGCCTGACTCTGTGCTGCCACCCCTGACAGGAGCAGCTGCCACCCTTGACAGGAGTGGCTGTTTTGTTGACAATATCTGTGGAGTATCCAGATTCCCAAGGTCTTTTTGTCAACAATAAGTTGACAGAATGCAGCACTTTTTGCTGAGAGCAGTACCCCACTTGCCATGAGGAAGAATGCCTCTATTGACAGAGATCTGTCAACAAAAAGTTAGTTTGGACGTTCTGGGCGTGCTTCTGTCGACAGAAAGGGCATCTTGGACTCTGGGCAACCCCGTCTACTGTTCTTCTGGTTGGCTGTTTTGCCAATAGAGCGGCTGCTCTCTGTTGAAAGGGCGGATTGCTCTTTCGATCTGCCCTGAGGTCTGGCCACAATCTGACAACAAAAGTTTTGTCAGAAGATATCTTCTGATGAAAACTTCTGCTGGCAAATCCTTCTAGTCTAGACAGAGCCTCAGAAGTTTTGGCCCAAGACAGAGTGAAGTGGAGGAGACTTGTAGATGACCTTTACTCCACCTGGAGTACAAGGGTTTAAGTAAGTAAGAAGTAACTCAGACAACTACAGTTAGAAGTCACTGCCATAAACTCAGTCTGTTTTTCATTTAGTAAAAGTATAAGAAAGGAAATGGAACATCATATGGTGATTTAAGAAGATGAGAAGTAAGAGGCCAGATGAAGAAAAGAAAGGTAAAGAATTTTTAAGTCATATAATAGTTTATGGAACCTCTTGTTCCAGACAGACATTCAATGATGAACATTTTGTAATTGAATCTAGACATTTGAGTCTACTCAGCATTTTAAAAAATGGTAATGTTTGATTAATGCATTCATTGCAGGGTGCATATAATCTCAGCTACTGTATCAATATTCTATAAATAGCATTACATTTACAGAATAAAGTAGAACACTTCCATGTTAGTCACTTATTTCTTTTGATTTATAAACATTTGTATACACCCGCCCCATTGATTAAAATACACAATACCCAGAGCTATATAAGGGACTGTTCACACAGAAAAGCCTGCTCTATCCCTTCAACTCACAGCTTGCCCCTTCCTGGAAGCATGGAAAAAAAGATGGTCATTGTAGGCCTTTGGTGGGAAGGTTTATAATCTAGCTTTAGCACAGTGGTTTTCAAAGTGGTGTTTGTGTCTGCCTAGAGGTGTGTGGCCAATGCATTTTGTTTAGTAGGACTAGTCATTCTAATCACAAGTATATTATGACCCTATTTTGGATGGGGATATGTGGCAGACTATATGGGAATCATTTTGCAGTTTACAGTTTTTGAAAACCACTGTGATACTGTGTCAAAGGTACTAACAAATATGAAAGTCAAATCTCCTAAGAGGATGCCTTGCTACCTGCTCTAAATGATTATATTATGGGGAATACAGCTTGAGCACGTCTGCTGATCTCAGCTGAGTCAATAAAGCATGGGGAAATACATTCTGTCTCAGTTATCATGGGTCCAGACCATTTAGGGTTTCATAATTAAAACCAACACATTGAAATGCACTGGGACACTTATTGGCAGAAAGCACAGATCTTAGAGTATTTTTATCATGTGTTCCTGCTGTGAAATTACACCAGTTGAATGGGTCAGACCATAGTGTACTAACTTCCAAATGATCCCAAGGGATAGCGCCTCACAGAGCACATTACAATAATCTACTCTTGAGATGACAAAGATGTGCACAATTGTGGCAGAATCTGCCATGAAAACAAGATATCATACTCTTCCCACAAGGCACCAAGTAAAGAAAATATTAATCACAGGTGCCATTTGAGAATCAAATAACCTACTGTCCTACGTTAAATGTGTAGGTAATCCCTGTGTACCCCCGGAAGTTCTGTATGGTGCTGTGAGTGTGCCCCACCTTAATTTTCTCCGAATAGGTTGCAGTGAGTTCATTTCAACAGGCTCTGGCAAGGAAAAACTTATGCACCCTAACAAACAGCACGATTAGGTAGAAGAGGCAGAATAATAAGGAGGAAGCATTTTGTTATACATCATGAATATGTCCATCTGTTCTGAAATCCAGGCGGTGAGAGGCAGAGCAGGTGAAATCAAAGATGTAAAAAGTAGGGGTGATGTCTTAGGAGGGGTATCCTACAGAGCGCCACATTAGGCAGGGGAACTTGATGAAGCATTTCTAGGAAAAATAACAGTAATATCCAAAGGACAAGACCTGGTAGTAAGGGGAGATTTTAACTACCCACACATCTGTTGGAAAAGTTATATTGTGAAACACAACTTTTCCAGTAAGTTATTGGAAGGTATTGGGGGCAAAGTTTTGTTTAAGAAAGTGGAAGAAGTACCAGGAGGACAGCAATTTTAGACTTAATTATGATTAACAGGGAGTGAAGATCCCTCTAATTGTTTCCATCTATGGGAGAATTTTTCCATCCATGTGCAGAATCCATTTTCATGTGTACTGAGGCACATGCAAATGTGCATCAGCAACAGAAACCCAAAACCTAGCTTTGGACACACTGCTAGTCAGTTGTGGGGGATGCGGGGGCATTGGAATTTTTCCTGAGCAGTTGCACAAGTGCACAGCTTACAGAGAACACCGTCAGGGTGGAACTGTTAGTGAATCTGAACAAGGAAGACAATTTGGATGATCCAGAAATGAGAGAAACTATGCTTCTAAGGAAAGAAAGGAGTGAGAGCAGCCAAATAAGGATAAGGGTCTTCAAAAAGTAGACTTTAACAAAAGAAGAACTCATTGGTAATGTCCTTTCGGAAGAAAAGTTAAGGAAAAGGAGTTCAAGAGAGTTGGCAGTTTGTCAAGGAGGTAATATTAAAAGCACATCTGTAAATTATGCTAATGTGAAAAATAGATAAGAATAGTAACAGGTCAATATGAGGCATCAAGTTTTTTTTAATGGCCTTGATAATGGAAAAGAAATCCTGCAAAAAACGGAAATAGATTGCTAAGGAGAAGTATAAAAGACTGGCACAAACATGTAGTAACAAAATCAGAAAGGCTAAGGCACACAAAGCAAGGGACATAAAATGCAGTAAGAAAAGATTCTTTAAAAGTATTAAAAGAAAGAGGAAAATACTGCTTAGCAAAGAAAGAGCCAATAATCAATGACATCAAGAAGGCTGAGGAATGTAATGCCTATTTTGCTTCGTATTTTACGAGGATCTGTGGTGACCAGATATTCAATAGACTTAATGTTAGCAACAAGGGGGAAAGAGTACAATTCGAAATAGGCAAGAATAGTTTAAAGAATATTTATATGTTAGATTCGCATTGGCAGGTCCTGACTAAATTCATCCATGGATATGTCAGGGGCTAGCTGAAACGATCTCAGAAAAATTAGTGGTTACCTTTAAGTATTCATGGAAGACAGGTGAGAACACATAGGTCAGAAGTAGGACAGAGATGATACCTATCTTTAATAAGGAGCTATCTGTAATCCATGAGAAACTCTCACCTTTAACGTGACACCTGACTACCCATGGTCTGGTGACATTTCTAAATACACCTACTGAACATAGGAACATAAGAAAACAGCCATGCTGGGTCAGACCACAGGTCCAACAAGCCCAATATCCTGTCTTCTGACAGCGGCCAATGCCAGGTGCCCCAGAATGAATGAACAGAACAGGTCATCATCAAGTGATCAATTCCCTGTCGCCAGTTTCCAGCCTTTTGCAAACAGTGGCTAGGGACACTGTTCGTGCCCATCCTGTCTAATAACCATTGATGGACCTATGCCCCATGAGTTTATCTAGTTTTTATCTAGTAATTTATCTAGTTATTTTTAAAACGCTAGTACATATTATATTATATTCCCCATTAATTTTCCCCATTAATTGGGTTTCAGGATAGGAGAAATTATACAGTGAACTGTTCACAAGGTCCTCACCTCAGGGCCTGGCTCAAACCCCAGTATTCAAGATCAGAAAGTTTCTAGGTAGGCCAGTCTTAGAGCCTGAGAGGAAACAACCACCACTGGTTGAAGCCTTTATGTCTTTTACTCCCCACTCTTGTTCAGCTTCCTCTTTCTGTTTACACAGCCCAGTCTTAGATCAGGTAAGGGATTCCTTGATTACATCCCAGTCTGCCACAGATACAGGCTCCAACCTGTTCCTTAAGTGGATAGCATGTTCCTTTACACACCTCTCTTCCTAGAACTTTGCTGGTCACAAGGCAAGAGTTTTGTTTTTTTTTTTGTCTGTCCATGCACGTCTGGGCTCTTAAATAGGGCAATATTCCTAGTGGACTTCACTGGGCTGCTGGCATAGCTCCCTCCCCTTGACCATATGCTCCAGCCAGAGGGGCACCTCCTACTTAACAGTTCCAAAGGAATCTTCAAGACCCTTGGACATAATTTTGTTCTTATCATTGAGCACGTTGAGATTAGGAAGAGCATTTTATGTAGCTCATAAATGAACAGCTTGCTTTACAGTCTTTGACAAGTCCAACGAAGAAATAAACTGCTCCTCTCATAAAGTGAGTCCTTCAGTTGTATAATCAATAATCAAGGGCATTGGGCTCGCATCATTATCAAACCAGCAAAAGGCTGCTTGCTAATCTTGTCAAGGACATGTGTATGTGAGGACACACTCACAGGATCACCTTTTGGAGTTAAAATAATCTTTAATCCAGCATAACTCCCTGTTTGGGTTTCTATTAATGACTGACCACATTTTTTCCCCTGTAGTCTTCAGTGAAGGACTTACAAGAGCCCATTTCTGATCTTTTGAGACCCCAAGGTACTGTGTGAATAAGATATCAGCTGGAGAATCACATTTATTCTCTTCCTCTTGTGAAGTCACTTTTATTTTAGCTACATTCAGGTTAGGGCTCTGTGCTGCAGTCTATAGGACTCCAACTAGGGAGCTGGTTCTTGTCCCTTTCTCGTCTGCTTTGATTTCCTCTTGGATGGGTGTTTCTACATCACCAACATGGTGTTTTCTTCCCCTGCAATGAGTTGATAGACTGCCTCACTCAGCTCATTTTGCATTTGATATTCCCCAGAGTTTAAACCTTTCTTCTAGTGCCCAGTAGTTCCACATTCTCATCCTAAGCTTCAGTGATCTGGTAATGCTAGAGGATTTCTTTGTGAAGCTCTTCTAAGTCTCTCTCCAACAAAAAATGCTGTAGCTCACCATCTTCTTTTTTATCTTCATAAAGGCCAGCTACTTATCCTGTTTTATGGCTTGAGTCAATACCTGGTCCCTTTAAGATTGTCTCTTGCAAGACCTCTCCTTTTGGGTGCTGTAGGAAATTCATCAGTACCAGGACTTCAGCTACAGTAATGTTCTCCAGTTCTTTCCAGCTTATTGGTACATAGGTTTGTTTAGCAGCTGTAGCGGATATCACCATTATTGCAGCTTCCTCTGTATTTTTGCCAGTTGATACCCTATTCTTTGATGGGGGATCTAGTCTTCCCCTTGAGCTCTCTTCTAGAACATTTGAGTCATCATTCTGCTCATCTCTGGAGACACCAGCCTCCTGGTAACATATAGCTGTTTTAGCTGTCTCATCACATGCACTAGTGCTCTTGTGTATCTGTCATCATCATCTTGAGTCCATCCAGTACCCTAAATTGTTCCAAGAGCTGAATGTTGGGCTGCCCAAGTGTTCTGTTACTTTTCCTCTAGCTGGACCAGCTAAGTTTCAGTACATACTTTTCTAGCGTTTTAACTGCCCAACTCCATGTCCTATAACTCATACCAGAGTCACTCATTCTCGAGCTATAGGGCTTGTTCAACTTCCAGTTCCAACTCCAGGGTAGATTTTCCCTTGTGTAACTCCTTTCTCACCACAGCTTCCTGGTGGCAGGCAGCCTGATGTTTCCTGGACTCAAAATCTGTCGGCTTTTCCAGTCGGGCTATCCTTGTTTCCATGGTTGCAAGAGAAAACTGGTGTTTGGATGCCATTGTTCTTTCCAGCTCCTGCAACTTGGCCTTCCAATCAACAGTTACTTAGCTGACCAGCAGATTTATTTTCTTGAGCGAGTTGTTTACTCTCACATTGCTGCTGTTCCTCCTCCAGCTGGGCCCAGCATTGCTGCTTCTGTAGTGCCAGTGCTCCTTGTTCCTGATAATGAGCGGTTCTAGTTATTGGAGCATCCTGGTTGTGCAGGGCCTAGCACTTACCACTTTAATCAGTTTTAAGTCTTTCCTGCATTTGGACCATCTCAGCCTTCATGTGCTCATGCAGGTGCTGGAGCTTCTCTGAGGCTAACCTGGATCTTTCTCAGGAGAGCATCATGCAGTATGTTTCATTCCCTCAATTTAGCCACAACTGAGTAGCATCTCTCCTTCTTTGCAGCCAGCTCTTTCTGCCTGTCTTCTAGCTGCTGAATTTGTTCCTTAGCCAGTTTTAGTAAGAAAGCAGCCTGCATCTGCCCTTGCAAGTCATGTCACTGTTCACTAACACCAGAGACTTTATCACATTCATCTCCTGGGATCCCTGGGACCTTTGATCTCTTCTGGTTTTGCCCTGCTTTCACCCAGCCCTGGAAACCTGCAGCCATTTGGAACAGCAATTGGGTTATTTTAGGCTCCTGTGTCAAGGATATTCTAGCTTCCCACACTTTTGTGCTGTGAAGCTATGGAGAGTCAAGTGGGGAAAAGTCTGAAACCCATGGCCAACCTCAGTCCCTGACATTTGCCCCCAGTGTCTGTTTGTGGGATTCCCCAGGCTTTCTCATGACTTCAATTCTCATTTACTGATAACAACAATCTTTTGATTTAAAGTTCTCTTAGCCTAGGGCAGCATCTTCTAACATGCTCCTTCCCCTTAAAACAAGCTACACAGGGGGTGTTTCTCATTCTGGCACATGATGATGTCTCTCAGTTTTTTGTCTCGTTTCTGCAATTGTCTGGGTTCCTGTACTATGGGCCTTGTATCTTTTATAGTCTAGACCTTTCCAGGCATCTGTGTCCAGTGTCAGACAGCAATCTACGTAACCTCTGGCTCTCTGGGGCAGACCCAATTTACATGCTCCTCTTGAGAACAGTCCGTGCACCCAACTGCAGATCTCCTTCTCTTTCGGCATTTGTGATAGCCCAGGCTCTCCCGTCACTGTTGAAGCTGCTGTGTACCTTGCCAAGCCTAGGACCAGAACTTCTATGTAGGCACCTTGCTGCATTCTTATCCCTCTTTGATGGGAGAGGATTCCCATTTGGGCACTGTGGGTAACAGTACAGGCAGTTCCTGCAGTCTTCCTTGCAGCCAGATGTGGTGTTAAGCATATGCATGCACACACCTTAATTCCCCCTCCGGCCCGCCCCGCCCCGCCCCATTAAAGCGACTGTATTAGTGCTTAACAGCCCAAGGACAGCAGAAACCAACTCTCAATAACAAATGGCAGGTCTCCCTTTAACAGTTTTGGAGGACAAGAGCAATTACAATGTGCAGATCTTAAGGTCTCTGGTTCAACTCCCCCAAAAATCTCTAGTTAGTCCCCCACCTCAGAGTCTGGGAGGAAAACCATTCTCTCTCCAGCCTGTGTGGATTCTACTCCCCTCTCTGGGTCAGAAAGCTTCTGTTCCTCCTGTTTTATATAGCCCAGTCATAGGGTGTGGCAGGGCCTCCTGGATTAAACCCGAGACTGTCCCATGCATAGCCTCCAATCTTTCACTTCAAGAGGCAGTATATTGCTTCACATACCTAGATTGTATGCTAGTATTCCAAACGGAGGTCACATTCCTTCACTCAGAAGTACAGACAGAAATTCCTCCAACTCTCCTGGCTACTTTTCCCTGTCCCACCAACATGTTCTCAGTCTTGTTAGGAATAATTCAAAGCCAGCTGAGCCCTCATCCAAGCCCTAGTTTCACACAGACACTGGGTTATTCGTTCCACTGTTCTGGCCAGGTCAGAGGCCATGGAAAGGTAGTTTGCATATTTTCTAACCTTTTCTTAAACTCTAGAACCTTTTAATTTCCCACTTTGGCACATTCTGTTTTTTCACCTAAAGGTGGAAGATGGAGAAGGGGTTGTTTTGTTTTTGGAAAAAAAAAAAATCCATGTATGGAATTTGAGTCATTCTATGAATTTTTCATCCAAAGCATGCTTCTGACTGAGCCATGGAATGGCATGGTTATTCCAAACCCATTCTGTACTAGCTGCAGCTGTGTCAGTAATTTACTCTTTGTGTGAGGAGATGTGAAATGGGTAGGTATGAAAGTAGGAAGAATGGATAAAAAAATTATGTTTTCATTTGAAATCCTTTCAAATGACTCTTTTCAATTATGTTAATGGTAAAGTTTGGTAAAAAAACCGCCATTGTCACAATGGCCTTCCACCGAATATACACTAGCCTAGCAGAGCCAACAGCTTCTGCAGGCCCCAGGGCAAGGTAGGAGTGGGGTATCCAGCTCTGCGACCCCAGAAGGGACAGAGCTAAGGGTGGAAGGGGCGGTGACTAGGGCAGTCAGCCCGTCGAACTGCCAAGACTGAAGTGTTAGGCCCCCACCTCCCTCAGTGCTGCCACACTATCTTTGCTACTCTTGGCCCCCACTGCCTAGGTGGTGGGCCTGCTCTAGTCTCTTATACTAGCTGCAAATTGAGGATTTAATTCTACACTAGTGAAGTCAATGGGCATTTGACTTTGATTTTATTGGGAGCAGGATAAAGTACCGTGATGGCAAACGTAAAGGTAAAAATCAAATTATCCATTGCTTTTTTGTCTGGATATGTCCAAGAACAAAAATAAAACCCTTTTTCATAGACTGGAGACTCATATGTCATAATTTATTACAGGTGGAAAATTCCTAAGCTACGCTGACATTCAGCATGTATGTGGAAATACACTTTGCACGTCATATGGGTTGAAACTTGGTTGTGAGACCAAAAAGTGAATTGTTACTGTTTCAGACGCTGATAGTGTACTGGGCATACTCAGTAACTTCCACTGTGGGAAGAGGCCAGTCCCAACAGCCAGAGAAAATCCGACAAAGAAAATCTGGCACTGCCGCACCTTGGTTTTTCCTGGGGAAGAGGAGACAGCTCCAGCGTCTCAGCTCTGCCTCCTGAGGGCAGTCTGTATTCACCAGCCTTCCCTTTGCCCAAGATTGGGTGATTGGAATGTCGCTGATTTCTGCTCACTGTCTGTTGAAGGCCACACCTCGCTCACAAATCAGATTTGTTTGGGAATGTAGGTCAGTGAACCTGTGCCCACCCTACTGGTTACTCCAGATACCGCCTGTTCAGTTCTCTCCACCTTCCCCACAAAGACCTCTGCAAGAAATGAGGCCAGGAACTTGTTCTCTAAAATGGTTACTTCCAAGTCACATCCACTAACTGCTGCCTTTCTTTTCTCAGGGAATGCTGGTGCCCAGAGGAAGAGGCTCAATCAAGCACTCTATAAGCCCTGGCTACTTTCCTCTTGCAAAAGCTTCTGCTTAATGGCAGAGGGGGCCCAAATGTCCCTCTTGAAGGAATGGTCTTCAGAATAGAATGGGTGAGAGAGGTCTCTTTTGCATGGGGATAAAAGTAGTACGAAGACCCCAAAAATGTTAGTGAAACACTGATACTTTGACATTTGTTTTCTTGTGGAACAAAAAAATGGAATTCAGGTCTGCAGATAGATTTATCATTAATTACCAGGTGGATTGACTGTGTTCTAAAGAAGACTACTGTAATCATCTAAGAACTAGATACTCTGGAGTAGATGTTTCTAATAATTCATGCACTCAGGAAAAGAAGTCCACTGCTCCTTCAGGAGAGAAAAACACTTCACTTTTAGAGCTATACAATTACTGAGATGGATAGATCATAATGCCCACTAGTAAGAGCCATGTAGTCCCTAAGACTTAGGAAACTTTTCCTTGTTGGTGGGGCAGGGAAAAGTAGCCAGAAGAGTTGGAGGAATTCTTAGCTGACTTGGGGCATGCATCTTTGTTACTGTCATTTGAGTGTAGAGGAATTACTAAATTCTCTGTGGTGTAAGGCAGCACCAAGAAATATATCTAAGCTCCCCCTTTAAGCAGTCACAACTCCAGCACATCCAATTGAAGAAAAGTTTAATTTCATCACAATTTGAGAATTTAAGCAAATCTGACATTTACTAGTTTTAATTTTTTTCTGAAGATCTGAAGACTTTTCAGGCATTTTTCCAGGCTGAGTTGATCCTCCTTTACGGGAACCCCTGGGTTCAACACCGCAACTGCGTACATGGTCCAGAGTATTTAGCTAGGATTTAATCAGGTGTCAGTATTCATTAGATATGAAGTCTCCAGGCAGAGCTGTCCTAGAAGCATAATCATGAGAAGGAACTAAAGATTCCAGAGTTGGTTTGCCAAATATGAATGCATATGACTTATAAATAAAGGAAGAAAAGCATTGTGCGTTTGAATGCCTTGAGTTTGTCTTGCATTGAATTAAATGACATCCTCACCTCTTTGTTATCACACAGCTCTCTGAGCCTCAGTGCACTGTTTTCCAAAGGACGGGTCCTGAATCACTAGTGGGACACAAGAAGATTCTTGGTGGGCTGCAGGCCTGGTGCAGTGAGGAGCCCTGTGCAGTGATAGGGAGGTAGATGGAAAGCAAGCCTACCCCACACTCACCCCTTAGCAGTGGCCCCTGTTCTGCATGACTGGCCCCAGTCCCTCCCCCAGCCTCCCTGGCAGGCATTGTGACCTGGCACATGGGTTGCAGCACTGTTTAGGTTTGGCTGAGCTACCTCTCCATCATCAGTAAGAGATGTGTTGTCCAAAGTTTTTTCTAGAGGGTGGAAGGCTGGCTGAGATTACAGTACAGAAAATGGGGAGCAGTTTGCTGTGGAGCCAGGGGGATTTCATAGGGAGTTGCTGCTCATGTCATTGACATATTTGTTTGATTTTAAAAAAATGGTGTGCATCCAAAATGGCAGGCCCAGGCATGGTTGGGGGATTAGGAGGCACTCTGGAGCCAGACCTTTCAAAGGGGCCTGGAGCTCCAGCTGCTGCCGTGTTGGTTGTGGGATGGGGGACCAGTGCCATGGTCTGGGCAGCACTGAGGGCTGAATGTCCTAGGCCCTATCCCTTCTGCCTTTTGCCCCACCTCTTCTGGGCCATGGAGCTGGGACGCCCTCCCACCTTGACCCGTGGCCTGTGGCAGATGTTGGCACTGCTGCCAAAGGGTGATAGGTGAAATGCACAGAACTAAATGATCAAGTGGCTAAGGTGCTACCCAGTTATCTGGGAAACCTGAGTTAGCTCTACTATGCTCCAGACTTTCTGAATCACCTTGGGAAAGTTACTTAGTCTCTCTGGGTGGAATCCATAAAGGTCCTTAGGTGCCTCAGTCCCATTTGTAGACTGTGGTGGTGCCCATAAAACTCCTCTGTGGCTGCCACCTAATCCTGTAGGCACCTAAGCTAACTTGGCACCCAAGGCTTCACGGCACAAACACTGTTACCCCACACAGGCACCTGGGTGCCTGGAGTGAGGTAGCAAGCAGAGGCAAAGTGCCTGTCTCAGAGAGGGAAGTAGCTTAGCATACAGCATGCCTGCTTGGCATTCTGGCTTTACAAATTGCAGTCAAAAACGTCTGTCTCTCTCCATTTCTTGTATAAGAGATTAGGAGCCTTGGAACTTGGGCTATGCCAACTGCAGTGTTCTTTCTGTGCTTTTCTGGGTGCTGGGACAGTCAGGAACATACGGCTACACGCAATAAAGGACCCACAGCACAGCGGGGGCCAGAGCCAGCCCCAGACAGAGCAGAGTACGCAGCTGCCTCGGGCACCACAAAACTGGGGGTGCCACTTTGCCCCCTATGCTGTTTCTCCACTCAGTCTCCCAGCCCCAGCGGCCCAATCTACTGACCCTTCTACTCCCTCGGCTTAACCTCCCACGCAGCAGCCCAACCTCCAGTTCCCATCTCCTGCTCTGCCTCTTGGCTTGCAGGGGCCCAATGTCCTGGTGCCCTGCTCCACCTCCCAGCCCGCAGCTCTGGCACTTCTCCTCCTTCCACCTGCTCGTCCTCCACCAGCTTGCCTGCCCTGCTCCTGCCTCCAAACCCCTGTGCATAGCTCCCCGCTCCCCCACCCACTGTAGAGTTGCTTCCCTCCGCCGCAGTAGGGGTGGAGGGTGCAGGTACTCAAGCTGCATATGGCACCTGAAGACAAGGACAGCCCTGGCAGCTGACCTGGCCTAACCGATCTGAACAGTGCAGTATACCTGTGCAGTATACAGTGCTTGTGCCATGAAGCCCTCCATGCCAAGTTATCTTCGATGTCTACAGGATTAGGTGACAGCCACCTGAACAGTGCAGTATAGACATTTGGATTCTGTGAGGGCTGCTGGGTTTGTTTCAGAGCCTGGGCTCCAATCCTAGCATCTTCACAGCAATTTTTAGCTCCACGGTCCAAGCACCACAAGCCTGATTCAATTGGCAGTGTTATGTGACTCAGTGCTGTGCGATTTTATTGCTGCATAGATACAGCCGAAGTCCCTTGTGTCCCTAAGTCCTCTGGATCTCATTTACCCTCATGTATATTGGGAATATTAATACTTACCTCTTTCACTGGATGTTGAGAGGATAAATACATGAACTGTAAGGTGCTTCAATATGGTAAGAAGGGCCTTGTAAAATATCTAAGACTGGCAGATTAAATAAATACGGATTTAGTTTATGGTTTAATAAAACAGAGATCCTAATCTGAAGCCCATTGAAGTCTAAAGGAGTCTTTCCACTGACGCCAGTCTTGTATCACTCCCATAATAGGTTATTAGAACTATACCACTTCTTTTTTCACTATTTGTGTTGTCTGGAATCTTTTTTTCACTACTCTTGTGGTCGAGTAATTAAACTAAACTGGGCAGTTTCACATTCAGTTTCTACACCATTTCATTTTTGGGTTCACTAACACTATCACAGGGCTGTTGGGCTGTAGTTTCTAGCACTGCAGGAGAATGATTATATTTCATAAGAATTGCTTTGATCAAAATTTTAAAGAATTATGAAAACATTTTCTATTTATGTCAGATTCTGAAAAATTCTTTTTAAATCGTGGAGAAAAAACCCAAAATAAAACATCTGGTTCTATTTAACCATGCCCCCTTACCGGGAACATTTTTCAGCGACTGACAATCACATTTTGTCTTACTTACATAACCTTTTGTTAGAACTCATTGTTCTGTATTGAATAATAGACCATACCTGTTTACAGTACAGCAGTAGTACTATACGTAGATACTTTATACATACACACTATTAGAGTAGTTACTATGTTGCACATCCTGGGCCAAATTCTGCCTTTAGCAGGAAATGTGAAGACAAATAGCGGTCTCACTGGTACAACTGAAAAGCAAAATTTAGCTCTGTGCGTACAAATGCTGGTCAGCTTAGCTTTTTACAAATACTGAATGGGTGGTGTAAATCATTTCAATACAGTATAACATGCAAGAAGAATTTTGCTGGCAAGACAACTCACATAGCACCACAAAAATGGCATGCTGCCTTAAGGAAATACAAAAAAATAAGTGAAGGGCAAAAGTTACCAAATACCAGAATCAGAACAACCACAACATAAAAAAATAAAGTGTAACTCTCCCAGAAGATATTCACAATTTCATAGCACTGACATGCAGACAGAAAAGATACGTAATGAAATGATAAAACAAGAACTTAAAACCACAGACCACTACATGCCAGCATCTGCAATCTCAACCAGAAATAACCCAAACAGTTATGATAAGATGTATATTTCTGCCATAGACACATATTTCTACAAGATTTTTTTCATGCATCTGTGAGAATTTTACATGTTTTCCAAGTGTCCTATCACGTGAAAAATTTTTCTAATGTAAGTTCACAGATGCTCCATAGGAACATAAGAAGGGCCAAACTAGGTCAGACCCAAGGTCCATCTAGCCCAATATCCTGTCTTCCGACAGTGGCCAATGTTAGATGCTCCAGAGGAACGAACACAACAGGTAATTATCCATTGAGCTCTCCACTGTCACCCATGCAGAGCATCTGGCATATAGGGGCTAGGAGCACCACTCCTATCCATGCTGGCTAATAGCGATTGATGGACCTATGCTCCATTAATTTGTCTAGCTCTTTTTTGAACACTGTTAAAGTCCTGGTCTTCACAACATCCTCGGGCAATCCTATATAGGTTGTAACTCTAGAGACTATAGTTTACACCATTGAGGAAGCACTGTATCATACTCAGTGGAACTGGAGTCAGAGGTCCCATGAGCCCGGGATGGATTATTATAGAGTGAACACTAGGGAATTTGGAAACATGGAGAGTTAGTTCAGTTACATGGACAAAGCAGTTCACAGGGTTTGGTAAAGTTCTATTTGTCCAATTTTAACCTGCATTCAGCTTTACTTAGACATTGTATCTCTTTTAGTAGCACTATCTAGTAGCTATTTAAGTATTGTCGCTTGGTCTCTACATGCAATGGATCATGGGAATAATACATGGAGAATGAATCTCGCTAATGGCTCAATGGAAGCTTCAGTCTTTTGGGGAAAATTTCAAGAGTAGTTAGAGGCTAATTATCTCTCTCTCTCTCTCTTCCCCCGTGAGATTTTTGTCCTAGAAAGAGAGGGTGAAAAACTAGCCATGTAGTCTAACAACTAGAACCATGCAGCAGATGATATGGGGAAGAAGGATGTCCTCTGAAATGATGATGAACTATGGTTGCCAACCTTCCAGGGTTGGCCTGGAGTCTCCCAGAATAAAGCATCAATCTCCCAGTGACTACTGAAAGTAACCCAGGAGATTTTTAACAGGATATTTTAAGAAAATGACATTATACCATGTTGGAAAAAAAAAATCTCCCAGAACAGCTTCAGAGTTGGCAACCCTATGATGAGCAATAGCCCTGGCTTCTGTCCTTCAACATGTTTGTCCTTGCGTTTTAAATGGTCCTTCAGCTGGGACATAAAACTCATGGTCACTAGACCATGTGGTATTTTTTAAAAAAGCAGGAGCATTAACTCCAGTGTCTTGACCTATTCTACTTCACCTCCTTTTAGCTTCATTTCATGCTCTGTTCTCATGGGAGGCCTTGCAAGTCAAGTGGAGCTGCCCTCCTAGGCCCAGTGGGGTTATTAGACACTGTCATGCAATTGTGGTAAGTCCACGTGGGCTCAGGCAATTGCAGCAAGGGAGGCTCCGTGCCCCTGGTGCAGCCAAGCAAACAATCAGTCCACAGCTCCTGGGTGAGGCAGAGGAGAGTAAATGGTCTTTGATTCCAGAACTTCTTGGCTAGAGCAGGCTATCACAGATGGGGGTTCTGACTCTCTGGGCAGGACGGAACAGTCTGATTCCCGTGGGCAGGGCAGAGCAAGCTTTCAATATGCCTCATCACACCTACCTCTATTAAACAGTTTGAAGTTTCACCCTAGAGGTGGCTGCATTTCACTGGTGAATGCAGGATCTCTGACTAGAAGGTGAAATTTTGAGATGTGTTAAAAACCTGCAGTTCTCATTGACTTTTCTGGAAATCAGGACTCAGTTGGGGTGGTGGAATATGAAAGACAGGAAACTCATTTATAGGAACTCTTTTCTTCTGACTCTGAAGTCAGGTCCTTCTCCACATAGTATTCTTTACATTTGCTTTTGTTTGGGGAAGGGATCCTCAACAGGCCAGTTTTAGTGAATCACAGAGCCAACATCTGTGCTCTTCCTTTCATACTTCATAACAATGAATCAAAGTGTTTGGTGGGTAGAATTAATAGAGCAAATGTAGCCTTGCTGTAATTCCAGTGACTTTAACCAAATCACATGGAAAGATTCAGCCCAACAGTTTTGCTGTTGGGCTGGAGGTAGTTTCCTGCCAGGTTGGGGTGGTACCCTGATTACACTGTGAAGCTGAGATGAGGTGGGTAGCAGCAAAAATTATAAAAGGCCTGAAAAACTGAGGAATCCATGATGTTTTTGTGTCTGTGGTTTTTCGCTGGCTTTGGACATAACTCTCTGATTTTGGCATAATATCCATTCCCACTTCAATGGACTAGAATAGCAAAAACTCAGGAGATTACTGTCTCTAAATCAAACCCATCATTCAATTGTGTACCCAAAAGTGGGCCTAGGGACCTGGATCTTGCCAAAACCCCAGAAGATGAAAACAAGCACCATGATTTTTTTTATATATAAAAAAGAAAGACACTATTTAGTGCTTGTGCAGTTTTTTAGTCCATCTATTTCATTGTGGCTTTCTTCTGATTGGCTAGCGTGAGGTTCAGTGCCTCCCATAAATTAAAAGCAGCATCTCTTCTTCTGGAGGAGGAGACCTGAGTTCAGTGCTATGGTTGGACAAACAGAGACAAATATGCTTTCCTACTTGATATCTCTATAAGCTTAATTCTCAAAGGACCCCTTTGTGTGTCTCGGGGATTTAAGCAATCTGCAACCCCTTGATTAAACAGGCTCTCATTTATTGTTATTGATCTAAGATTTCATTCTGTATGTCACAGAATGACTTGAGGGTTCATGGACATTATAGCTGTGTCTACACTTGCACTCCTCTTTCAAAGGAGGCATGCAAATAAGGGAAATTAAAAATGCAAATGAGGCACCTATTTACATATGACACCTCATTTGCATATTCTCCTTTCAAAAGAAAAAAAGCAGTGTAGAGGGGGCTCTTTTGAAAGTAAACACCATCCTTGAAAGAACCCTACTTCCTATTTTGTTTGAGGAAGAAGGGTGCTTTCAAAGATGGGGATTATTTTCAAAAGAGCGCTGTCTACACTGCTTTTTTTTCTTTCAAAAGAAGCTCTTTTGAAAGAATATGCAAATGAAGCCCCCAATATGTAAATTAGTTCCTCATTTGCATGCCTCCTTTGAAAGAGGAGTGCAAGTGTAGACACAGCTTATGATTTTTATGTTTTTAGTTGCTTGGTTTTGATAGTTACTGTGTAGAATTTACACAATTGTATATAGTGTTAGCAATTAATACTAATTACTATATATTATTTATTTGTGGTTTTATTTACAGGCCTAAGGGTTGTTCAGTCTAATTTTTAGAAATGTTATAAATAAAAAGGTAGGCGTACCTGACTGCATGTGAGCATCTGAATGCATTTTGACACCAGTATTAAAGAGCACTTGTATTTGCAATCACCCATGGCTATTAGTCTGTGTGGGTATACAGATATTATTTGTGCAATTACAAATCTAACTTTAAAAATCTACCCTTTATGTTCTATTTTTTATTCTCGGGTTTTTTGCCCTTCCCTCAGCAGCATGAAATAAGGGTCCAGCTCTAAGTCTTCATAAATCAGGTAAGGCACTGATTCATCAGGATTCTTAGCATTTAAAAGAAATTTGAATCATAATCTGAAATAACGGAGGACAAAAGCACCAGCTGAGAGGTAGAACTGGCTTAACAGCATATTCTTTTTACTGATGGTTTATATTCTTTCCAAGAAAAATGCAAACAATCAACACAGTTGGTGCATAAGTAGTACAACACAGGTATGTTTTCAGACCAGCTTATTCCTCATATGGAACAACAAAATAAATAGTGAGAACATTCAACCTACAGAATTTCCACACCAGACAGTAGATTTTACCCATCCATTTATAAATTGATTTTTGCACACCTATAGTCAGATTTACCTGAAAATTGATTGTCTGAAGAAATGAAGTGTCCAAGTCATTTGATAAGCTTCAGGGAAGGGACGTGCTTTTCTGGATTGCTGTCATATTCTCCATCTCATTCAAATACACAAGTCTGATTTGAGGGGTCTTCTTATCCATGCTGTTTGCAAGTTGTCCATTGTAATTTTAAGTGATTATCATTTGATTTATTTATTTATTGTTAAGGCACCAAGAGGCCTGTGATTCTAAAGTGATTCACTGAGCACAACTAGAAATAAATATCCAATATGTTATTTCAAAGCTGAGTCCTTTAGAATGGCTTGTTACATTGTTCTAATTTAGGGCCTGACCCTACCATCCTTACTCAGGCAAAACCCCCACTGTAGGAACTGACCCATACGGTTTGCCATATTTTTATTGTTGCCTTTCATTTAAGTTGGAATACAGATAATTACATCTAGATTCAAACAGGGTTTTTTTTAAGAATAAATTTAGCTGTTCAAACACTGAAAACACCTTCCAAAAGGTGATTTTAGTGTCTTGTAATTTTCTGTGCACTTTAAATGGTTATTTGGAATGTGCTACTATTTGTCTTCCCCGAAAGAAAAAAAATACTGACCAAAAGAATTTAAAGTGCTTAAGAATTTTAACCACGGAGGATACACTGGGAGGCTAGAATGGCACATGGTGCTGAGCCTGTCAGATTCTTAAAATACCAACAATTTGGATCTATAATCCTGTCACTCTTTTCTGTGTATCTGAAAAAAATTCCTTATTAATTGAAACCTGAGCTTTCAGGCAAGACATCTGATTTTTGCAGTACCCATGTAATAAAAACCAAGTGAGACTCTGAGTATGAAAAATGCAAAGGCCCTGCTTTCTAAAGAGGTCATCTGAAGCCTGATTCCGCCCTCCCACTCCTGCCCCCCGCCCTGCAAAATCTGAAAAACATACAACTTGATAACAATTCTTCCTTCCCTTTCCCCATTTTTGTTATTATTTTCTTTGAAATGGTCTTTTTTAAAAACAGTCCATGTATTCCTGTTTATTACCCACCTAAAGAGATGAGCCTCGGTTTGTGACAACATAACCGGTACATTTAAAATGATTATCATGGCAAAAAGGGCCAAATTTTAATTGGTACTGAACTCCCAGCTCAGTACTCCAGAGGATTGGGCCTATCACGAAGATTGCCCTGTCATGTAAGTGTAGCCCGCTTGGGCTCCGGGAGAGGTTCTTCCCCCTCCAGATCAGCGAAGGGTCACTCCGACACACTATACAGTTGTGTATGGGGAATCAGTCTTAACCACACTAGTCCCAGGGCTCAGGCCTGTGACTGGGCTGAGCATATAGTTAGACAGGCCAAGGCCCTCTCAGGGCAGGGCCACAAACAATTCCCATAGTACTGGCCCCTAGCAAAGGGCAGGGCAGCAAATAGTTCACAGTACCAGCCCAGGGCCCTAGCAAGGAGCAGCAAATAGTTCACAGTACTAGCAAATAGTGCCCAGGCCTTTAGCGCAGGGCAGGGCAGGGCAGAGGGTGACAAACACAAGCATGTGCCTACACTAGCAAGATGGTGGGAGACTGCCCCCATGGATTTAGGGTGGTGGGAAGGGGAGGCGCAGGCCCACCTATACCACAACACCCCAGACCAAGGCCCTACCAGCAGCAGAGTGGTCTGCCGCGGAAGTCAGTGGGGATGCAAACTGCAGCATGCTGGGTCATACCTCACTGGGAAGCTGGTTAGGCTCCTCCATGTCTGGTAGAGCAGGGCCTCCGTCCCAGCTTGTAGCTCTTCCTAGGTGAGGTCTAGCTATGGGCCTGGCAATCTGGGCCAGTCTTCAGCTACCTGCAGGGCTGCATCAGCCTCCCAGCTGGAGAGCTCACAACCAGTGTCTCACTCCTCTGGTTTCTGGGGCTCAAACTAAGTGCCTGGGCTCAGCTTTCATACTTTCTGTCCCACCCCCTGGCTTCTGACCAGGTGGTGGGCAGGTATGGGGCTCCATCGGCCAGGACTCCAGTGTGTGTGTGTGTGGCGGGGGGTCTTCTCCTTCTGGATCAGTGAGGTGCCACTCCACCTCACTACAGTACAGGAATAATTTATAAAGCAATAGCGGATGAGCTCTTAACAGGAAAAGATCCAGAAAACATATGAAGTATAAATCGGTGAGTTTTGAAATAAAATGCTTTCAACATTTTGCAGGAAAGATCAGCTACACTTCAAGATTCCAAAAAAATGACAGATTTTTGTTTTTAATGCTAATAATAATAAGTTTTAATTCTCCAAATTAGCTATATTTATGACTTCCCAGAATGACCCAGAGCTTTAAAACTAATCAGCCACTGGACCACTCTTGGAATATTCCTTTGTGATGTTGTGGATATCATCCATTTCCTCGTCAAATCCATATTTGGCACTCTCTGATATGATGTGTTTGGTGATTTGGAGAGCCTCACCATAGCTGCATGAAGGGGAGTCTTTGATTTTCAACTTGTGCATCAAGTAGCTGTATCTTCCATGGTTTACACATATGCAATTCAGTATGGCTCTTATCTGTGTGTCAGTTTGAAACCAGGAGGATGACTTTTTGAATGGTAGATGGGAATGCTGTCCATAACTTCCCAGATGAAAAATTCCCAGTAGTCTTCAGTGCAGTTAAGTTCTTGTGCTGTGGCTATATCTCAATGGGTAGCTGGCAATTCAAGGTTTGCTAATATGGAAAGCCACATTAGAGATGTTGATTTTAAAGTTCCTGTGATGATTTACATGTCCTGATTCAGCTTTCTATCCCCAAGCTGGTTATGACAGCTTCTGTCCACTCTAGTGCATGGTACTGTGAAGTGATGCTAGCGCAGGTAGATGATGGTGACTCTAAGGTATAATACTGCTGTGAATCTTACCTAAAATGAGTGGAATGTAGTCTCCCCCAGCGTTTCACTATAAATATATATCTAGAGTAATAATTCACTGCAGTAAT
Source organism: Carettochelys insculpta (assembly GCF_033958435.1). Taxonomy (NCBI): domain Eukaryota; kingdom Metazoa; phylum Chordata; order Testudines; family Carettochelyidae; genus Carettochelys; species Carettochelys insculpta. The sequence continues at coordinate 23,547,336 of NC_134142.1, forward strand.
ATTGTCTTACATGGTAGTCATGTTAATGCCAATTTATCACATCTTTAATAATTATTCCACCAGAAGAAGACCAGTTGAAAGCATCTGGGTGAAGATAGAAAGAATGACTGTGGGAGAAGACCAGGGATAGCAATATGATAGGGGTCTACTACAGACTAGCAAATCCAAGGAGGCAGCCGTGGCATTTCGAGAAAAAAATGCCAAAAATATCCAAAAGGCAAGACCCACTAGTACTGAGGACTTTAAGTATCCAGACATCTGTGAGAAAAATAATGTGGCAAATCATAAAATGTCTGATTAAGTTCTTGGAATGCACAGAGGACAGCTTCTTGTTTCCAAAGGAGGAGGAAGTAATCAGGAGGCAAACATTTTAAACTCAATTCTGACTAATGGGGCAGAATTGATTGCCAAAACGAAGGTGGAATGCAACATGGATGAAAACGGTCATGAAGTGTTTAGCTTCAGAATTTAAAGAAAAAGATTGAATGAGAGCAGCAGAATAAGGACGACAAACTTCAAAACAGCAAGCTTTAACAGATTCAGACAACAGGTAGATACAGGACTATTGGATGATAAATCTAAAGAAAAAAGTGTTTGGGAGAGGCAAAATATTAAAGGCAGAACATCAAATTATTCTGATAAAACACACACACACACACAGAGGAAGAATAGTAAGCACCAATATGTCTGCATTAGGAGCTCTTGAATTACCTGAAGGTGAAAAGGAATCCTACTAAAAGTGGAAACATGGACAAATTACTCAAAAAGGTAAGCGTGGTCAGTTCCTTACCACTACTAATATTAACAGCAAGGGGGGAGGAACATAAAGGATATGGATAGAACAAGTTAAAGAATTATGATACACCTGAGAAAAATCTACATTCATGAACAGCTGTGCCACCCATGCTATGCAACCTTGGGGGCCTTATTATGACTTGCTGAAGGAGGTCCCATCTGTCCACTCACAAGCTGCCTTTGAGCATGCAAGCCATACCCAAAAGTTTGTATGTTCATTGCAGCCTCCCAGGTATGCTTGGATTACCTTGGTTATATTGCAGAGTCACCATAACACATTCCCACACATAAGTTTTCCTTAGAAATGTATGTCCTGTGCTGCCCATTCACCTCCTGGACATGTTATGTTAGGTACATTATTTCTGTAATAGATGTACTGTACACACAACTTGCCACTCCAAATGGAGTTTCCCAGACACTTTTATTCAAACACACTGAATCAGGTAAGTTTCAGAAGTAGCTGCGTTAGTGTGTTTCAGCAAAAACAAGGAGTCAAGTGGCACCTAAAAGACCACCTATTTTATTATGGCATAAACTTTCATCAGTTGCAACTTCCTTCATCAGCTGCACGAAATGAAAGAAAAAGAAACATACTAAGGGATACAGAGACGGCACCCTGTTTTTGAAGTGGTTTTTGCTTAAGATGGCAAATAGACTTGAAAGTTGCCATCCTCCAGCAAAAAAGCTTATAACTTACATCCTATAACTTTACATACAATGTTGTCACACATATGTTATCAGGACAAAAATGACCAGCAAATTACGAGTTTTTAAAGGGTATCTCACAAGATATACTTTGTACAGATATTATTACCCTAGTGTATAAGATAGGGTCAGGCAAAAATACGTCCCTGACACTCGATCTGGCCTGCTGGCTCCCTGCCTGCCGCACCCCCATTCAGCGCTCAGAAAAGCCATCTGGGGGGCCACATGTGCCTCTGTGAAAGCTGAGAGTTCAGGGAAAGGGGGCAAGGCTTCTCAGACTGCCTCACCCCAAGCAAAATTTTGCAGCTCCCATTGGCCATGTGCAGTACCTCTCTCCCCCCACCCCTAAGGCTCACAGCATTCAAAGCTCTACACATGGATCCTGAAAGAGCTCTGAACATGTGTAAGGGTATGGAAAGCAGGGACCCTGGCTAAGAAACCTGCTGGGCTGCTGGCCAGGAGCTGCCCATGTAAGTGCTTCCCCCACAACCCTCAGACCCCTGCTTCCTGCACCTCTACCCACATAACCGAAACCCTCAGGTTTAGAATTCAAAGGGGCCTTGACAAATTGGAGATTTGGTCTGAAATCAACAAGATAAATTCAATAAAGACAAGGGCAAAATATTACCTTTAGGAAAAACAATTAGATGCTCCAGTACAAAAAGGGAAATACTGGTTAGGCAGCAGTACTGCTGTCAATAGTCTAAAATGTACAGAGGATCACAAATTGATAAGAGTCAACAATGTGATGCAGTTGCAGAAAAGGCTACTATCATTCTGGAGTGTATTAAATAGGCATATTGGACAGAAGACATAGGCAGTAGTTGTCCTATTCTACACGGTATTGATGATGCTTTTATCTGCAGCATTGTGTTCACTTTTGGACACCAAATGTTACAAAAATTTTGGACAAATTGAAGAGCATACAGAAGAGGGCAACTAAAATAATAACATGTTTAGATTATCTGATCTCTAAGGAAAAGTTTTAAAAAACACTGGACACGTTTAGTGTTGAGAAGACTGAGATGGGACTTTCTAATTGTCAAATATGTTAAGGACTGTTATAAAGAGGACTGTGATCAGTTGCTCTCCATGTCCATCAAGGGCGGGACAAGAAGTAATGGGATTAATTTGCAGCAAGGGATATTTAGGTTAGCCATTAGGAAATTCTTTTTAAGAGTAGTTAAACACTAAGGAAAGTGGTGGAATCCCCTCAATGGAGGTTTTTAAGGACAGGTTGGACAAAGACCATCCTTGAAAGGTGTAAATATACTTGGTCTGCCCCAGCATAGGATGAAAGATACTAGGTGATCTCTCAAGGTCCCTTCCAGACCTACAGTTTCATGATTTGATGAATAAGATCACAGAACTGAAAAATCTGTTATTTTCCCAACTCTGCTTAGTAGCTGCCTCTCACTGTCATACCAAAAATAACTGCCAGTTCTTCACTGAGTTAAAAATCTTAAGTTTCTTAAGACTTTGGCATGCATCTTCCATCCAAACCTGACATATATTCAATGTTTTTAGGTATGTGCTTACCTGTTTTTATAAACAGCTCTACAAAGAAAATGATCATAACACTCTAGTTGCTTAGACCATTTTTCCTTAGTTTTCTTGTTAAAGGCATTTTTAAAAAGCAGCTTTGTGTTTCTGCCATTTTGAAATCATCACAGGTCATCGCATTAGTCAATCAACTTCCTGTAGTATTTCTTTGCCTTCTCCTATGTAGGGGAAAGACTTCTCCTACTCTGTCCTTTGCTCCTTTAATGATTACCCAACCAGTAGACTGTTCCAATGCTTACCTGAAAAATAAGGCAGGGTCAGAATCCATTTAGAATGTAAAGAACTAGGCATCAAGGCGATGCATTAAATAAAGGATTCGTTTTTCATAACAGAATCTATTCTACCTGCAAAAAGTCCAGCTGAGCCCTCTATAATTGGAGTATGCAAGGAGTGGGGAGATGAAATCTACCACTTGAAAACCAGAGGTCAGGGCTACTGATACTTCCATCTACAGGCTAGGATTGTGGTCACAGCTGTTCTTGGCTGGTTGTGTGGGATGCTGGAGACACTGCATTGCATTAGTGCTGATATTTGATTCCTGCTCCAGTTTGGCCTAATACCCCCAGGACTCATTGACAGGCTCTTTCTTAGACTGAACATATCCCTATATGTCTGCTCATCCAGCAAGCCTCTTATGCAGCCCCAGTACAGATCGTAAACATTGTGGAGTGCTTTACAATCAACAACTGTCACACAGGTGAATTCCATCCACTCAGAGGAAAGAGGAAAACAACACTGGCATCTTGTTATTAGACAGATGTGTTCAAAATTCAGAAATGGGAGTTAGGAATTCAAGACCTTGAATCCTTGCTTGCATACCTGGTCATTGTGTGTCATGGGCAAGTCAATGACTGACTCTGCCTAAGTTTTGTCCATGTAAGATCAGACACATTGTTAACTGGCCTCAGAAGCCATTCTGGGAGTTAATCAATATTTCTAAAGCATTTGGAAATGAGAATTTTCAAAAGCTCCTAAGGCCCATTCTCAAGTCTTTTAGGAGTCTATGTCCCATTGACTAAGTCACTAAAGCATCTAAGTCATGTTGGAGTTTTGATTTTTTTCTTCTGAGTAGCTTGCTAACACTTGTAAAAATCACATTGCAGTTGGAATGGCATTTCACAGAATGCAGCAAGAATGAGCAAAATAATCCATTTCACGTATGTTTGTGAATAAAAGAGCATAATAGTGTCCTAGAAATTTGAATTCAGAAAATGAGTTGCTGGTATGTAGATCTAACTTTTGTACAAAAAAAAAGGAAACCCCCTTGGAAGTAGTTCACGTTCCGGAAATATGAATCTGTTTCGTTCTCTAAGTAAAGGTATGTTTATCCTTCCTGCCTGTTCACGATCCCTCATATATCGCATTCTGTGCTTTCTTTGCCAAATGTGTATATGCGACTTCTGTACTGTGGCTGTACTTTCAAAAGGGGCTAGAACTCTGAGCTCTGGAGCTGAAATGCCAGCGGGCGGAGATGAACATCAGGGAACAGATTGAACTGGACCCCCACATTAATAGCCCTTCCCACAGTTTACAACAGTCTAAATTTTCCTAGCTTGTATGTTTTATTTGCTTGAGCCTCTCATTGTTTCCACTGTCTTCTTTTCTTGTGTGTGTTAAATCAGGAGGTTAAAAAGTAGTTATTCTGTTCTCACTTCTTGCTGTTAAAAAAGTTCAATTGCTCACTCTCAGAAATTCCTGCTTCCTTTGAAAGCCCTGAAATGGAGCCACCAGAACCTGCTTTCAATTATTATGTAGAAGCTGGAGGAAGCCCTGTTGGGAAAGCAGTTACAGAGAGTCAGAAGTTTTGGTTATTTATGATCAATACATTTAATTTTGTTCTCTGTGCCTGAAGTTTTCTGCTTGCACCAGAGGGCATTCTTTGCACTCCATTATTAAAACCCTGTCCTGCTGGAGGCATCTGGTTAGGTCATGATAACAGGATTGAATCTTCTTGGAATGTAGCTGGAGTGAATGCAGAAATAAATTGCAGAAGTAAGGAAAGTAGAAAAACATTACCAGCTGATGTGTGTGAATTTCAGTCCCTCATTGAAAGGTGCACCACATGTCCTTCATGGTGTACAATAGCATGGCATATAGTACATGTAGTATAGTACACATACATAGTTCTATCCGAAGGGACGTATAGCTGCCATGCAGAAGATTCAAGAGAAAGATTAACTGGATAGACCTTCAGTCAAAGCATAAAAAATGAACATCTTTTGAGTCAATGAACAGTCACCAGCTGCTGAAGATCTGAAACCTTCCCCAAAATGGCAGATGATATTTAGCGTTGATTAAAGTTGAAATTCAGTGACAACAAATGCAAAGTAATGAATATTGGAAAATATAATCCCTACTATACATATAAAATGATGGGGTCTAAATTAGCTGTTATCACTCAAGAGAGAGATCTTAGAGTCATTGTGTATATTGCTCTGAAAACATCCACTCAAGGTGCAGCAGCAGTCAAAAATGCAAACAGAATGTTGGGAATCATTAAGAAAAGGATAGCCAAAAAGACAGAGAATATCTTATTGCTGTTATATAAATCCATGGTATGCCCACATCTTTAATACTGTGTGCAGATGTGGTCACCACAGCTCAAAAAAGATATCTTGCAATTGGAAACTGTTCAGAAAAGGGCAACAACAATGATTAGGCATATGGAACTGCTGATGTATTAACAGAAATTAATAAGACTGGGACTTTTCAGCTTGGAAAAGTTATGTCAAAAGGGTAATATGGTAGAAGTCTATAAAATCATGACCGGTGTAGAGAAAGTGAATAAAAAAGAGTCATTTACTCCTTCCCAGAACACAAGAACTAAGGGTCACCAAATGAAATTAATAAGTAGCCGATTTTTAAAACAAACAAATGGAAGTACTTCATCACAAAACACACCATCAACCTGCGGCACTCCTTCACAGAGGATGTTGTGAAGGCCAAGACTATAATGAGGTTTTAAAAAAAGAGCTAGATAAATTCAGGGAGGTTGGGTCCATCAATGGCTATTAGCCAGGAGGGGCAGTGAAGCAGATCCCTAGCCTCTGTCAGAAGCAGGGAGTGGCTGACGGGATGGTTCACTTGGTGATTCCCTGTTCTGTTCACTCCCTCTGGGGCACCTGGCATTGGCCACTGCTGGAAGACCAGGATGGAGCTTTAGTCTGACCCAGCAATCTGTTCTTATGCCACAAACTTAAACTAGAATTTTTAAATTTGGGTGCTTAAAATTAGACTTCTAAATCTATACCTAGACCCTTAATTATAAAACCTCATGATGAGCGATCAGTCCTCATCAGTTAAATAAGTCTGTTATTTAATGAGATTCTGACTTTGTGTACACTTGCAGTATAATAAAGCGCAGTCAGCAAGAGCTCTGCCTAAACACCCTCGCAGTGGAACTGCTGTTGTGTATCCATACTGGCAGCTGCCAGAGCAGTAGCAGGACCACATTTGTGGCACTTGTTGAAGCATTCAGAGTGGTGCATTCTGGGCAGTTATCCCACAGAGCATCTAAACTTTGTGGGGTGGGGAGGGGGGGTGCAGTATGAGTCCTGTCCTAATGCCAATAGTGCATCATCTTTCAACAGCTTTTGTGCTGCACACTCTAAGGCAGGAATAGATCCTGAACTGTTGAAGAAAATGCTGATAGGTGTCACGAACATACCGTGAATGGAAGTTGAGTTATTCCTTAAGCTGCAAAGTGACAATGAGGAGCCAGACACCAGGCTTGCCACACATCGTACATCTGTGTGATTTCTTGTGGTGTTCCTGGAGGTGGTGACCAGAGTGAGAGGCTTTTTGGCTTTGGAAACAAGCCCGGAGTGGTGTGATCACATTGTCACGCTTGTCTGAGGTGATGAGCAGTGGCTGCAGAACTTTCACATGGGGAAAGCCACTTTTGTGGGTCTGTGTGGTGAGCTTGTCCCCACCCTGTGGCACAAGAACCATAGAATGGGCGCAGCCCTGCTGGTGGGAAAGCAGGTGGTGATTACACGGTGGAATCTGGCTACCTAGCTACCAATGGGTCGCCAATCAGTTTGGAGTGTGAAAGTTGGCTTTTGGACTTATGTTAACGGAGCTTTGAAGGACCATCATTTTCACCTTGCTCTGAAAGGCCATGATTCTGGGCAATGGTTGTGAAATTGTAGAGACCTTTGCACAGATGGGCTTCCTTAACTGTGGAGAGGTGATAGATGGCATGTATATTCCAAATCCTGCACCAGACCACTTAACCGCTGAGTACATTCACTGGAAGGGATATTTCTCCATGGTTCTCCAGGCACTTGTGGATAGCATGTGGGTGTTCCACAGACATTAACGCAGGCTGATCCAGAAAGCTGCATGATGCACACCTCTTTTGGAACACAGGCCTGTTTAGGAATCTGCAAGCGGGGACTTTCTTCACAGACCATAAAATCAATGGGGGTGGAAGCTGAAATGGTTACTGTGATCCTGGAAAACCCTGCCTACCACTTAATGCTGTGGCTCATAAAGTCAGACACTGGAAGCCTTGGCAGCAGTGAGCAGCTCAACAACAGGCTGAGTGGGTTTAGAATGACAGTGGAGTGTACTTTTGTCTGTTTAAAAGCCAACTAGTGATGTTTGCAGAGGAAGCTGGGCTTTGGCCAATGACAACAGCCCTAGGCTTAAAGCTGCATGCTGTACACACCCCATAACATTTGTGAATGAAAGGGTGCAAGCTTCTCTCAGGGATGGACTGCTGAAACTCAATGCCTGAGGGTGAGTTTGAACAGTATTAGACTGGGACTAATGGAGAAGTACAGAGCAATGCAGTAAGGATCAGGTGTGCCCTGAGGCTGTAACTTGATGCTGAAACCCAGTTATATTTACTGCCGTGCACAGGAGTGCAGTGGCTGCAATGCCAGTGGGAGACTCTGGTCACTATGCTGCAGTTAGTACCTGATGCTTTTTTGGGGTGTGCTTGCTCATTTTTATGTGTTTGACTGAAGAATGAATTCAAACCCAAGAATTTCATTTATTCAAAATAACAAATGTAGAACACATATGCAGCATGACAGGTGCAGTTTGTGAGAAGGTGGGAGGGGGAAGGAGAGTTTGTGGTCACAGAGGGTTTACAGATTTGCATATGTGACCTTGCTGTCTGATGTGCTGTGCCAGAGGTGCTGCAGTTCAGCAAGGCTAAACTGCACGGGGATGGGGTTTGAATGCATTGGGTGCCAGTGGGAGTCTGCCAGGCTGGATGGGGAAGGGGCAGGCATGTAATTCAGCAGCTGCTGCCCGGGCGCAGGATGGTGGCCAAAATGCATTGGCAGTGAGAGGGGGGCACATGGAAAATGGTTTTGGGACACTGGCTGCAGCGGGTGGAAGAAAGGGCCTGAGAGCTGCTCTATCTGCAGTGCTAGCAGCACCTGGAGCAAGATAGCTTGATGCTCCATAATATTTAAGAGAAGCTCCATAGCTTCGTCCCAGTGCTCAACATTCTCCCACTCTCTTCTCATTCCTTCTACTCCTTCACTTCTTCCTTTTCGACAGGAGCCTGACACATACCCTCACACATCAAGTCATCTTTACTTCTCTAAGGACATTTCCTTGCCCTTTACAAGTATTCAGAGGGGTTAACAAGGCAGACTGAGATTCCAAGTTAAATCTGTGAAGCCAAAATGCTGCATTTTGTAGGGGGACCATTGTTAACACTAAACTGAGCACAGACACTACCCCGTGTAACACCAGCACTGCTTGCATACCTGTCACAGACTGGCTGCCCCAAGGTGAGCACACATAAGACACAAGCCCCCCTCAAAAAATCGTGCGTTAGCCAGTGGAGCGGGGAATTTCATGGGGGAAGGCCCTTACTGAGTCTGGGCAGGTGTGTCTTGGGCAGAGCCAACTCTGCAAGGAGACCATATGATCACTAATGTTCACACATTTTCCACAGGCTGTGGTAATTCTGGAAGACATTTTGCTGCGGAGGGTGAGAAGGGAAGCAAGGGGGGGGCTTCTGTAAGACTGAAACTTCTGCCCTGACCTTTAAATAGTTTGTCTATGTGTAGCAATGGTCCCTCCCCCCACACCCTTATGGCACAGTGGTGTGGAAATGTTACCCTTACTACCAGAACCTGTAGAGGCAAATATTCCAGCATCTTTTAATAAGATCTGTGAGGCCGACTGCCATGAAGTGAGAGTCCAGCAGCACTGTGCTCCATATTTGACAAGTTCTTTGTTGGCATTAGCACCACACAGATCCAAGCCTGGTTTCTGCAACCCTCCCACCTTCAGCAACTGACTTCAGCACTTCCAAAAATCAAAGCCACTTACAGGTGCATCCTCTGCTGTTTGTGCTTCCTCAACCTTCTTCAGTCCTGCTGTAACTAGCTAGTTTCCTCAAGGGTAGAATATCTCCTGACTGCCTGCATCAGCTGTCCCTGCGATCATCCTCCCCCTTGATACCCTGGTCCAGGATTTCCTCCCCCTGGCTCAGTCCACTCGGGGATGGTCCCTGAGGCCATGAAGTAACTGCAGGGATCTTCATAATGGAGATGGGATCACCCCCAAGTATCTCATCCAGCTCTTTGTAGAATCAGCAGCTTGTGGACACAGCACTGGAGCAGCAATTTGCCTCCCATGTCTGGTGGTAGCATCTTTCACAGCTCCTTCACTTTCATTATGCACTTCAGTGAGTCTTGGTTATGGCCCCTTTCAGTCATGCAGCTCGAGATCCACCCATATGTACCATAATTACTATGGCTGGCACACAGCTGGGATGGACAGCCTCCTATCTCCAAATGCAGATGAGGTCCAGCACCTTGTTATAGCTCCAAGTAGGGGATCTCCTGTTGTGTAGAGCAGGCATCGTCACCTGAAAAGATGCACTGAGAGCGTACCACATCCCTGAGAAAACAGGAAGAGGACTTTTAAATTTCTAAAGAAATGCAAAGTTTGGGTCTGAGGACTGGTCCCTGGGAGCAGGGCAGTAGAGTTCAAACTGATAACCAGAAAGGCAAGAATAGGCATTGGGGGATAGGTAACTAAGGTCTGTTATAGCACCATAGTATATTACAGTGTCCACACTGGCACTCTAAGACTATATCCAGAGCATAGGAAGCTCTAAGCTTCTCATTAAGATGGTTTGCCTCAAGAACAGCAACTGTGGAGCTACTGCACACTAAATCAGGTCCAACAGCTACTTGGACCTGGGGCAAAGTGGGAGGGGGGCCCAGTTCGGCTCCTTGAAAAGGGTGAGGCCAAGCGTGGAAGGGGCTGGCCCAAGGGCAGTCGCATTTAGTGCTGCCAGGATCACAGTGCTGGGCCCCTCACTGCCGTGCAAAGCGGTGGAGTATTGCTACTGGCATTTCAAATGGGCCCGGAGCTCCATTTGCCACTGCTGCTAAAGTAGCGATGGCAACTGGAGCACCCAGCCCCTCTGAAATGCTGGGCCACAAAGCAACTGCCCCCTTAGTCTCCCCTGACCCACTGGCAGGCCTGGTGCACTAAGTGACTTGTCATATGGACACCTTAGGAGATACAGTGCTCTGAGCTGATTTACTATGCTATAAGGTGCCAATGTAGAGTTGGCCTAAATATAGATTAAGGAACTAACTTTAGATACCCACACTTAAAAATATTGGTCCTGGAAGTGTGATCATTTTCTATAGAGTCACAAGAACTCTCTAGGTCAGGTCATCAAAACCAGACTAAGCAGAAGTTAAATTCTGCTGAAAGTCATGGAAAAATTGTTCTGCCTTCATTTAGGTACAGCCAATCGGCAAAGACCACTGTGAGCTGCATACAGACTAAGCAAATTGGACAAGTTTTAGGGGCATTTAAAAAGTGAACCCAGCCGAGTTTGTTTCTTGGTTGATGATGTTGCTTATTAACATTAGCTTCCTGTATCATTGCCACCATTTCAGTCTCTCCCCAAAGTGCTGCTCCCACTCTTTCCTAAGAAAGTCAGATCTGATTTCCAACGTCCTGTGACAATCAGGCGTAGAGACCCCCATGGAAGAAAAGTGAGTTTGACCCAAGAATAAGAAGTTGGATCAACTGATTGCACATATTATTGTGCTGTACAAATATATCAGTGAAGGTCATTAAGGAAGGTAGTTTTAAACTTAATAAAACAAATTGTATATATATATATAAAGGCCACTGTTATAAATTCTTGTATATAGAGAACTAGACTCACAAAGTTCAGCTTTGCTTCACAGCAGGACAACCAGAGACCAGCTAGGGAAAGGCATCCCCATGCCAGGTGCTTACACAAAATGAGACTCAAGGAATGATTCACTGTACAACCACGGGAAAGACAACAAAGGACCATTAAAGTTAATGGAAATACATTGAGACAGATACCACGCTTTGAACATCTACAGTAACTGAAGATAAAGGAATGGCAAAATGCTCTTAAAATGGAAGTGGTTTGAAACCAGAGAAAGACCCAAATAATGTTGCAAGCTGAGAGGGCACCCAAGAAACACCTGGTGTAAAGACCTAAAGGCAGACATGAGAAAGATGGGATGCACCTGGTCAGAACTGGAAAACATTGTCCAGAACAAGGGACACTGGTAAATGGTCACCAACGGCCTATGCTCCAAAATGTAGGCATGGAAGAGGCTTACTACTACTACTATTGACTGATATTTATTGTCTGTGCCGTTCAAGGTGCTGGAATGTTTTTCTTTTCTTTACATCTCCCCACATGTGTAGAGCCCTGCAAATCTGCCGATATCTGCTTTATATCCTCAGGTATCCGCATCTGTGGATATGGATGTGGATATCTGTGACTCATTTTTGTGCATAAGAACGCAGATACAAATGTAGTAACTAGAACTCTTTAAATTTGCAGCTATACACATTATATCCACAACTATGGATGTGGATGTTTGTGGCTCATTTTTGCAGATATGGCTGTGGATACAAATCTTATACTTGTGCAGGGCTCTACACATGTGGAGTCAATATTTAGCATCAAGCAAGCAGGCTTTTGGAGAAGTCAAAGCACCTGCATTCAATTGCTTGCTTTGACAACATTAATCAAAAATTATTTTCAGAAAAACCTGAAGAAGGGAGGAGTTTCATTTCAGGATCTAACTGCAGAATATGACATGGTCTGGCACATGGGGCTGCTAGTCAAATTGTCAAGACTGTGCCCCACCTGGTTAGTCTGAGTTGTTTAGCTTCTCTGCAACGGACATCTCCTACTGCACAAGGAGATAGCCTGAATGTGTGAAACAGACAAATCAATCACCTGCCAAGGGGTTACACTCCTGTTGCTATTCAATTCATACAAAACAACCTTCTGCTCACCTAGTCCCACAAATTCACATATGTAGACAGTATTTTCTTAGGCATCCAAGCATGGTCATGCCCAGAGCCTAAAAGTTCCCCAAAGGCTGACTTGATTGGCTGAATACTGCAGTCTGTGGCATTTGCCACCAAGTCTGACCAAGACTGTTTTGAGTGTGTTCCATCTTTACAGCAGATCAAGAATGGAATATCTTACCCAATGGGCATTGCTTGAAACACAAATCCCACCCTTCTGCCTTGGAGTAACCATAGCTATCTCACATATCTGATCCACCTGAGGAAAACTACTACTAAGCGGCTACTAAGTGATGTGTAACAGCCTGCTATGCAAATTAACCATGTGTTCTTGGGGATCACATGCTCCAACTCTCTGATCATCGGTTTAGTCTTCTGTTACTCTGCAGCAGAAGGCTGTGCTCTGATCTGACTCAGTTCTTCTCACATCAGGTGGGCTGACATGAAGCTGCAACCCAGTGTGTATATCAGAACTGGGATGATTCGACCCCCCCCGTACTGCAACTCTCCATTTAATGTATATCACAACCATCCCGGCCCCACAAACACACACATCTACCATGTGGCTGAAACAACCAGAATGGTGGAGAAGATCAGGGCAAAGCCAAGCTTACCACTATATACAGACCTGTTTGAAACCCATCAATAGTGTGCTTATTGTTGAGGTAGCTGCTGTCGGCCCACTTGCCCTGCCCAGCTCTCTCTGCCATTAATGTGGCATGAAGCATGGTCTGCAGCTGGAATCAGAAATCATAGAATCCTAGAATCCTAGGGCTGGAAGGGACCTCAGGAGGTTATCGAGTTCAGCCCCCTGCTTCCAGCAGGATCAACCCCAACTAAGTCATCCCAGCCGGGACTTTGTCAAGCCGGGACTTAAAAACCTCCAGGGATGGAGATTCCACCACCTCTCTCGGCAACACATTCCAGTGCTTCACCACCCTCCTGGTGAAGAAGTTTTTCCTAACAGCCAACCCACTTCTCTCCTTCTGTAACTTCAGACCATTGCTCCTTGTTCTGTCATCTGTCACCACTGAGAACAGTTTCTCTTCATCCTCGTTAGAGCTCCCCTTCAGGAAGTTGAAGGCTGGTATTAAATCACCCCTCAGTCTTCTCTTCTGCACACTAAACAACCCTAAATCCCTCAGCCTCTCCTCATAGGTCATGTGCGCCAGCCCTTTAATCATTTTCATTGTCCTCTGCTGAACCTGCTCCAGCACATCCACATCCTTTCTATATTGGGGGGCCCGAAACTGGATGCAATACTCCAGATGTGGCCTCACCAGCATGAAATAAAGGGGAATAACAATTTCTCTAGATCTGCTCAAAATGCTCCTCCTAATGCACTCCAATATGCTGTTAGCCTTCTGGGCTACAAGGGCACACACTGTTCACTCACATCCAGCCTTCTATCCACCATACTCCCTAGGTCCCTTTCCGCTGTACTTTAATTGTGGGTCCCTTATTATCCTATCCTATCTAATCCCACTGCAGTATTTAATAACCTCTTTCACTAGCCACTCAACCATCCCTGAGTGCTCCGAGAAAAAAGTTCTATCTCCATAAATTTCATGGTCTGTTCAGATAACTGTTGTCTTCAGGGACCCCCTTTTATGCTATGTCTAGATTGCAGGGTTTTGTTGACAAAACAAACCGGTGGCACATCCAGATTGAGAAGTGTGTTCTGTTGACAGTAAGCTTTTTGTCAACAACCACATCCCGCTCGCAAAGAGGAAGAACACCGCTGTTGACAGAGATCTGTCGACAAAACGCCAGTGTGGATGTTCCAGGGGGCCTTCTGTCAACAGAAAAGGCCTCCAGGACGCTGGGCAGGTGCCTCAGTAGACACCATCTCCACAGCAATCAATGCTCTATGGTTCCTGCCTCCAGCCATTCTTAAAGTCACAGGGGCCTGAGAGACCCCATGGCAGGAAGCTGAGAGCACTCTAGCAGCAGAGCTACAGGCTACTGTTAAAACACCCTCAAGGCCACACCTTGGTGGACAATATTCTCTCATGGCAGACCAGCAGGGAGCATGAGAACCCCTGGGTCCTCAAGGGAGCACCCTGAGGGGTCCCATTATCCACCCTAGGGTTCTCAGAGACAGGCATCCTCCTGAAGCTGAAGCCACACATGGCTTTGCTCCTGGGACATCCCCCTCCCTTGGCTTGGGGAGTACTGATTGCTGCCCACAGTGGGGGGCAGAGCCTCAGGGGCTGTGCTGCATGAATGACTCACCATCTCTCCTCCTTGTCTTTCTTACAGCTGGACCCGCACTATCCAAGGGCCAGGCAACCCCCACCTTGCCACCAGGCCAAGCCCACGTCTGGAGGGGCCATTGGCATATGTATGAGGACCTCAAGCAGGATCATATCACTGCCCTGTGGGCCGTCCAGGGGACAGTGGAGTTCCAGCTCAGGCCAACACCAAGTGGTGGTTGCAGGCCTGGGACCAGCTCACATCCTGCTTTGACACTGTCAGCAAAGTCTGGCGGGACATGCTGTCCCAGCCATCCACAGCTACCCCCACTGCCCTGCACCTCCTGGCCCTCCCAGTCCCCACCATTCCTCAGTCCCTCCCCTAGTTCTGAGGCCCTCCACCCCCACTCCCAAGCCCCCCAGGTCCAAGTTCTGAGGCCCCACTACTCCTGTCCCAAGCCCCTCACTGTAAATAGCTCCTTGCACTTAACTGTGTTGTACACAGTTTGTTATTACAGAGTTGATTTAGGACACGTTTCTTTATTTCAGTAAAGCCGCTGATTGTTCACCACACTCACGTCCCTCTTCATTGTGCAAGGGTCGGGGAGGGATGAGAAGGCAAAGGGAGGGGTTCTGGTGGGGATGGGGTAGGGCTGTGGGCCCAAGGCCCCCTCTGGGGGTGCCATGGGGAGGGTTACTGGGGGCCGTGGGAGAAGCTCTCCCTCAAGGCCTCCCGGATCCGCAGCTCGTACTGATGGGCCTGGCAAATGGTGGCTGTGTCCAGCTGCTTATAGGCATGCCTCTTGCTGCTGGTGTCTGCCCCCCACCACAGGAAGAAGGCCTCCCCGTACCCCCGCAATGTCGTGTGGGGCACAACAAGTTCCCACAACTTGGTGGATGTTGTGCTCCTCCACATCCAAGCAAGTGCACTCAGCCTGCATCCTGGTGCACTTCAGGCAGGCATTTTACAGTTCCCAGCTGGGGTCCAGCTGTCCAGTACAGGGCTTCATCAGTCATGGGATGAGTGGGTAGGCTGCATCCCTCATGATGCAGAGTGGCATCTGCATGTCCCCAACTGCCAGCTCACAGCGGGGGATGAATGTGCCTGCCTCCAGCCTCTGGCACAGGCTGGAGCCGTGGAACATGTAGGGGTTGTGCATTCAGCTTGCTCACCCAATGTAAATGTCCGTGAAGTGTCTACAATGGTCAACCAGGGCCTGCAGCACCATGGAGAAGTAGCCCTTGCTGTTGATGTACTTGACTGCGCTGTTGCTATACTTGACTGGATTGGGATGTGGGTCCCATCGATGGCCCCAACACCATTTGGGAGCCACAGGGCAGCGAATCCAGTCACGATGTCATCAAGGTCTCCCAGACTGATGACCCTCCACAGCAGGATCGTGTTGATGGTTGTCATGACCTGCAGAGGGAGGCAATCGAACATGCACATCAGGGACTGAGGAAGGGAGTCCCCAGCCCTGTCACATATTCAACCCTGAGCTCTCCAGGAGCTCCCCCCAGGTGAGGCTGCCCCCCTGGCAGCAGGGCTGTGGGAGGCTGGGATGGCATGGTCCCACCAGGGGTGGGGCTTCCCACCCCTCACACACCCAAACCCGCTTTCTGAAGGTTCCCCTTTAGCGGGACACCCTTACTGCCTCCCCCCCACCCCCCGCAAGCAGGGACAGCAGCCTGAGAGTGTTACCTTCAGGAGGAGAGCCCCAGTGGTGGACTTCCCCAGGGCAAAGTGGTTGCCCACTGAGTGGTAGCTGTCTGGAGTGGCGAGGTTCCAGAGAGCAATTGCAACCTGCTTCTCCATGGGGACAGTGAGCCACAACTGGTTGTCACATCTCCAGAGGGCAGGGGCAAGCCAGGCACAGAGCTCCAGGAAGGTGGCCTTCTGCATTCAAAAGTTCTGGAGCCTCTGCTGGTCATTCCACTGTTCCATGACCAGCCAGTCTGTTGGTAGTACACATCCATACATGGCTTGGTGCACACAGCAAAATTTATTCCACCCATGACTGGAAAAAATTAGAGGGAACAATCTATCTATCTAGATAGATAGACAAATATATATATTATAATGAGATATACACATTACAAATTTAATGTATATATTACTATATATTATAAGTATTATATTTAATTATAATTTATAATGTATATATGTATAATATGTCCATATTATATTTTATATATATTATATATAGTGTTTCAGACAGACAGACAGACATTAGTTTTGCTATTCCAAAAATAAATCAGTATTGATTTTCTTGAAACCCCCTCACCTGCCTGCCATAAAACTGAAAATTCAACCAATCAGCCAGCCAAACAAAAGAACATTTTCCAGGATTTTTTGCACTGAATTTCTTTCCCCCACTTTTTGGCAAGGTCTGCTTAATTGCATCTCAGTCTAGCCATTAAACATTGGCTACTTTCTCATAGGTGTTATAGTAGTCTGGGGAAGGCATCTAAAATAGATGAGGATGACATTCTTGTTCATAACTTGAGGGAGGTTATGCCAGACATTTATTGTCCCACAGTTTCTTATGTTTCTTATTATGTCTCTAATATTGTCATACAGGTAAAACTTTATCAACAGAGCTTCCTGTTAGTTGTATATTTGCGATTAAACATTAGTTTTTAAAATTATGAACTAGGACGAATATCAGAAAAACAGAACTACAATAGTAATTACTTTATTGGATATATCTTTTAGAAAAGATATACACAACAGAAAGTGAAAATACAGTTGTAAAGAGTAGTGGAGAAAAACTCACATTTGGTACCACCTGATCAATGTTCCCTCTAATTTTTATTGCCTACATGTGGATTTTTCCCTCCATGTGCGGAATAAATTTTATGTGCAAAGAGACATGTGCAAATGTGCACCACCAATGGAAACAAAAAGGCTAGCTGTGAGCATTCTGCTCATCAGCTAGGTGGCACTTGGATTTCTCCTGAGTGTTCACACAAGTGCACAGCTTACAGTGAATACTGCATCTGATCCTTCATGAGTCTCCAGAGCCATCTGCAGTCACTTGACCTATAGTCTAGCACAATGACCCTAACTTTTATTGGTAGGAGTAAAAGAAATAATTCTGGCAGTTTGCTTAAATTTTAATCCAGTTATCACTCTCTCAAATAAATGGTTCCCTTTATAAAATGCATCCCTTTTCCACTTTGCCCAAATACGTTTGGGCTAATTTGGATCTCTGTTTGCAATTGTATGCATGTGCCTGAGGAATTGGTAGCACAGTATATTCTCTATGTCCATGTGCTGCAAATCTTGCTGATGACAATTTTGCACAGTATTCTTCCCTGATTGTGCTTCATCACAAATGTTAAGGATGCTATCAAATCACTCCAAACTTACTTTTTGCACCATGCATTGTACAGTTCCTAGAATTTCCTCAACCCATGATTCAGCAGCCTTAAAAAAACTATTTTAGAAAGGCCTAAGAAATCACTTTACTCAACTACAGCTATCAGAATCAGGTGAAATGTGAGGTTTTATAGGATTGTTTTTTTTTAAAAATTTGCTGTCTGGACTAAGTGAGAAATTTTATTTTTAGGAGTTATTCCTATTATCTATTTAGCTCAAATGAAGAACATCGAAGTAGAAAATACCTCATATGTAAGGTACCGCGATTTTGGAAAAGCTCTGCCTTTCTTCTACAGTAACTGTAGCAATAGAAATAAAAAGGCAGTCATGTAGCTCTTTAAAGACTAACAAAATAATCTATTAGATGATGAGCTATCATGGGACAGACCTCAGATCTGAAGAAGTGGGTCTGTCCCATGAAAGCTCATCACCTAATAAATTATTTTGTTAGTGTTTGAAGTGCTACATGACTGCTTTTTTGTTTTGATAGAATACAGACTAACACAGCAATCACTCTGTCACTATAGCAATAGAAGTCAGCTGCTTCAGTGTATAAAGAGCTGGTGTGAATACCGTGATGGATGGTTTATCATCCAGGAGAGATAACGGTGTTTACACTGGCTCTTTGTCGACAGTGAAGAAAGCGGGGAAAGAAAAAGTCTCTCTTGAGGATGGAAGTTTTTTGTGGCAGAAAGTGAGTTTTTCTCCTGACAAAAGTCACCCTGGAGTGTGAATGCTCTCACTGTTTTGCCACCAAAAGGATGTTTTTGGCCACAAAACTTGTCTCTGTCTAACCAGTTATGCAAGAACAGCAAGAAGCCCTCAGGGAAAAGAAATGTAAACATGTAAGTATACTTTATGTTAATTAAGACACCTTGGAATAAATGTGAAACTAACCGAAATATTCCAAGATTCTGGGTCAGATCCCCATTTCCAGCCAAGCTATGTTTGGTGTCTGGCCTTGAATGGAGTGGATAATGGAGGAAGATGGCTCTAAGCCACCTTTCCACTGTTCTGATCTTCAACCTTATAGGTGTTAAACCAGACCATGGTGTAATTTAGAGCACCTGAGGGAGTGCTCTACATTGTATTAAAAGGACAGCTGTCCCCATGCTGCAAGTCACATGGCCCATCCAGGTATGCCTCCTAGGCCAGTAGATGGGTGAGATAGAGTTTGATATGTTGGCTTTACTTCATCTCGGGTCTTCCCCTGCATTAGTTGAATCCCAGCTGCTGCATTACGGATGCTCTCCATCCTCCTTGTGTTGCATGGCAAAGGAGATGGGGGTCAAGGGACCACAAGGGAATGTCTACACCTAACACCTAGCCAGGCTCAAAGGAATCTTTTATGATAAGGCATGTTAAGTGAGAAGAAATTTAAATTATACTTCCTATTTAGCAATGTGGGTCTCCATTTAACATTATAAGGTATAAACAAGACACACGGAGAAAGACACAAGACACAAAAAAGGCCTGACAGCTGGTGTGTTAGAAGCATACATGAACTCCATGGACCAGCCGGTATAAGCCTTACCCACGCAGCTCATAAGATTGAGTTCAATGGGACAAAAGGGAGTGAAGTAAAATAAAATGAGTAAAGGCAGTGAATAAAAGCTGTGAGTAAAGGTTGAACATTCTGGCCTGAGGAAGTGATGAATTCTTGCTTAAATCCAGAGTAAGTAGAAGATCTGACTCTACCAAGGTCATTTCCCTTGCTGGATATTTAGTATAATGCTCACCTTTGATATTTTTAAATAAACTACTAGATTTAATAGACTCAGAGGGGTAGCTGTGTTAGTCTGCAGCTTCACAAATAACAAGCAGTCCTTGAGCACCTACTTGATATATACATGTGTTGCTATATTTAAGATCATTTTGGCTGTAGACTGTTACAGGAGTAACCACTACAGGTCATATCCAAAGACTTCTGGGGTGCAGACAGGTGGATGGCATGGCAGATAGGAAGTCCCTGGACTACTCAAGTCAATTGGAGTTGGATACCCAACTCTCATTTGAAATTTATTGTGGAAAAACTGAGGTTTGGAACTCTCACAGAAGAGAAACACAATGACCCACAGTTTAATCATAGTTAGATCCAATATAAATCTGGAGTGACTACATTGATATCAGTGGAGATAGTTCAATATCAAACTGCTGCAAAAATAATGTAATCAGGCCCTGTGGTGTCCTGCATTTGTGCATGGAGCTGAGCACTCTGACAGCACGTAGCAAATAAATAAATAAATAAATAATGGTAGATCTCCCTCGTCCGTGGAAGGAAGCAGAGAAGAAATTAATGTTAGATTAAGAATTGCCTGCAGCAGTGTTTGAAAGTTTCATTTCCACATGTGTACCAGGGCTGCTGTTCATTGAGGATTGGCTTTGATTTTCTCTTCATACCAATAATTTGAAACAAAGTGCAAAGACAGAGAATAAAAAAGAGTATTTATCATAAGATATTTCTCTTTGCCTAGTTTATGTAGTTCTCAGTGAAAACAAGTGTGTGAGCTTTTTGCTGTATACATGTTGTAAAGAGAATAACAGAATATTTAGTAGTAGAATGTGTCTCAAAATGCATCAGATCACATTATATTACATTTTAAATGCCTAGAAGCATCCCCTTTACACCACTCCACAAATTCCTTCCTCTTCTACCCCTCCAAGTTTGAACACTGAAAGTGTGATTCTATTAAGAATATAATTCAGTAACTATTGACATGAACAGGTAATTGTTGCTTTGATGGTGCTCTGTTTGATTTACCTATTTGCTGTCTCTTGAGTTCAGTTTGTCATCCAGTTGAGTTGGGGGGTGGGCGGTGGGGAGATAAAAAAGACAGGGCAATAAAACGTGTTTCAAAAATAGCATGTTTCTCAATACACTGTAGCAACTGGAAACACTTCTGACACATCTAAGCTTTTCAGAAGTGGAGCATATTGTTCTAAGCTGATCCAAACAACTCTCCCTGAGAAACCTCAGTGGGATATATACTTAAGATTTATTTTGAGTGGAGGATGTAACAGGATCAAATAACTTTGATTTCTACAAAAGGGAAAGCGTGATCACTTTTAAGGATTCTGGGCATTCATGGCAAATTTCTCTTCTGTGAAAGTGGTAAATAGTGATCTGCTTTCCAAGAATGTGGATTTGAAAACTAATTTATTTAAAAAACAAATGAGAAAGCTTGACCTCCAATAGCCTTTTGCCACAGTTCAGTAAAAGCTGAAGTTACACTAGGGGCATGATCCTTAAACTATTGAAGCCAGTTAAGGACAGGGACCATTTCCTTCCATATTTTGTCTGGGTGAAATCATTTTGCGAGCCAGAAAATGAGTGTGAGCCTGAGCTAGCAAGCTGCACAAAACTCCAGGCTTTAACTAATGTGTGCCAGAAACATGGGACTAAGAGATATGAGAAGTGAGACAGCAGAAGGTGAACTTAACTGAAAAGCAAGGAGCAACAAAAATCTGGAAAGAATGCTACGGGATAATTTCTTCTTTCCTGAACTGTACAGACATACTGAACAAGACTGTGAAGAGCAGTAAGCCTGGTTAGATGACAGGATGCTGACCTTGACTGTCTGGATCATGTCAAGTTGCGTTCAGCATTATGTCAGCTATTCCCGCCTAAATGCTACTGAGATCCGCATTTCCTTATGGTTACCTAACCTGACGACGAATACAACTTTTTCTGGTCAACGTTGACATTGCGAGAAGCATCATGCCATTTAATTGCTGATGGGACAGGTATTTAATCATATTTAGCTGCTATGATGCTGTTCTACACTAACTGTCATAACATAAAACAAAGCAGCAGAAATGTAGCACTTTAAAGACTAACAATGATTTATTCAGGTATAAGCTTTTGTGGGACAGACCCACTTCATCAGATCAATTTCATACCTCTGTTACTCAGAACAGATAACACGACTCTATCAGGGTTTTAAAGCATGATAAAATTTTCTAGTGAAGACAAGAAGGGGCCGCTTGAGGGAATATTGTAAAAAAAATAATGTTAGTAGGATTGCACGCATATGGATTAGGTTAGAATTTTTCTCTTTAGTTGTTACAAACTAACCAGAAGGGGAGACAATTTGGAATAGTTCTGGTTCGCACCAAACTCTTGTAATTATTTTAGGTTTTCTTTGTTCAAATTGATGTACAAAGTCTGCTGTCGCAGTTTTGACATCTCAGTCCAAAAGCCAGATGCCAGTTAGGAGGGATCGTATGAGGCAGCATATATTATTTTAGGGTAGCTGTATGGGTGGGTGAAACAGTATAGGTGAGTGAAAGAAGGGTAACACAGCCATGCTCTAAGGCTATGTCTATACTAGTAAGTTTTTTTCAAAAAACCAAGGCCCTTTCAAAAAATCCTGTGGAGCATCTACACACAAAATGCATTCCTTCAGTATTAAATCAGAAGAATGAAGCACTATTTCTGGCTGACCTCTTCCTCTCGCAGATGAGGAAGAGCGCTGTTTTCCGAATGATTCTTTCTGGAAAAAAAACATGCGTAGATGACCTGGGGGCCCTTTTTTTCCAAAGAGCAGTCCTCATGGCACCAGATTTTTTGATCCTTGGCCTGTTCTTTTGAAAGAGCAGACTGATTTTTTATATGCTTTTTTGTGTGTGGACGCACTCTTTCAAAAGAAGTTTTTTTGGAAGGAATTTTCCAGAAGAACTTATTTTGAAGGATCACTGTAGTGTAGACATAGGCTCAAAGAAAAACACAGAAGCGTATTCAAGATATTCAACTTCCACTGTTCAGAAAGATACTCAACTTCCGCTGGAGACCTGTGCATTTCATAAGAGTATCTGAACACCAGCTGAGACTCATCATGGGTCTTATTTCCTTTGAACCTTCCCCTGTAAGTGCTTCAAGATACTCACAGTGGTTCTGTTTACTTCCAGGTGCTGCTTCTCTTTCTTTCTCTTTAAACCAGGGGAGTATGTTGCTAACTACTGTGGTTTCTTTCAACCCAGGAACAATTTTGAAGGAAGCTGAACCTATTGCTTTGAAAATGATATTCTTGTGGAAGAGGCAGCCTAATGTTTGCAAGAATAAGAGGTGAAGTGATTTGATATGCTGAGGGTGGAAAAGGGAGCTTGTGTTTTCTGGTAGGAGGTGGGTGGCTATAAAATGAATAGAAAGACTCCAACATTGACCCCAAAAGCTTTAAATCTGTCCAGAGTTAGATAAACACCATCTATAGATGTGACCCATTTAATAAAATTAATTCTATTTTAACTTTAGACTGCAGTGTCAATAGATAGATACAACATTTCTCTGTAATGGTGGTCCTTCTAACCAGATTCCATACCCATATCTCAGGGCAGAGAATCAAAATGACAAGGTACTGTTGCAGACAGTGCTCTGGGGAACTCAGAAGAGTTATTCCCCCCATAGGTCAGGGTTTCATTGCAGCAGTAGATTTAGACTTCACCACCTGACTTCAGAAAGCATACTACTCTTGGAGTTTTGGAATATGGACAAGTGCTTATACAGGTCTATGAGAATCAGTAACCCCATAACCACAATCCCCAGTAACCCACAGCATGAGAGACTTACCTGTGTTATGTGTATGTGACTAAAGTGACAGCAAATGGATTCAGCTCACGAAATGCATGGTGCTATTTATTTTCCCTTTATCAAGATGGCAAGTTGAGCAGACCCGCAAATATTAAACACATGGCAGCAGAATAAAAAAACATAGCACCTGTGTCCACATTTTTGAACTTGGATGCCTAACGCTGGGCCCAGGAGTCAATATTTTGGCAAAATACAAACTAGCCTAATTTCTAGAAAAGCTGAACACTCACTGCACCTACTGAAGTCATGAAGGGTTATGTGAAACCAGCTGCTCTAAAATCTAGCCAGTTTAATTGGAGTGCCTAGCTTTCTGTGCTCATGTATGAAAATGCTAGATTATATAGCTTGGGGTGGCAGATTTACAATGAGACTGAAGTAATATACATCACATAAGCCTTAAGTGGTTGTATGCAACCTATTTTTGAAAATCTTCTGCAAAGTGATGACAATTATTTTAAAGAATAGGATCTAAATTGCCTTAAAAGCCAAGAGGCTTCCTAGTTCTCAGTAAATCTAACCTGACATGGGAAAAATCATTTTAAACTTAATCAGTAAGATAGAAACAAATTATGTTTCTCACCACCTCCTGTGTTAAGCCAAATTTTTGTAAAAAGGACTATTAAAAAGCTGACAAGAAAACACTTTCAACCCAAAACATCTTGATAAATGTGATTAATAAGTTTCCAGAGTCCTTACTTATAGAGTAATAGAATTGTAGGGCTGAAAAGAATTTTGAGAAGTCATTTAGTCCTGCCCCCTCTGCTGAGATAGAGCTAAGTAAATGCAGACCATCCTTGAGACAGACAACCATCTAAGCAGTTCTTAAAAACTTCCAGTGATGGGGATTTGACCACCTCCTTTGCAAGCCTAGTTTAGAGCTTAACTATCTTTGGAGATAATAAACTTTTCTTTATACAGATTGAACTTCTCTGGTCTTGCACCCTGGGGACCCAAACCGTACTGGATGAGAGAATTTGTCTGACCAGGAGGGGTCATATTGTCTAGCAGCTTTACCAATGCTTCCGCTGCTTACTAGGCTCTAAGAAGACATTTAGGAGTAAATTACAGATAACACAACACTGAGAGCCAGGACTGGTGGTTGGAAACAAACTTTATGGGACCACGGGAAACCTGGCTGCCCACACCCATGAGAAGTGGTCATTTGGCTCACTAAAATAATGCTGGATTATGGAGTTTGCTGGATGAGAAATTCCAGATTAGAGAGGCTCAGCCTGTACCTTACTTCAGCCTCCCTTGCTGCAGATGGATGTGGAGAACAATTCAGCCCCACCCACTTTAACAGCTCTGAAAGTATTTGAAAACTGTTATCAGCTCTTTTTCTTCCCCCCAGCCCTATCTTTTCTTGGAGATTAAACACATCTGTGTTTTAGCTTGCTTTTTTGAGGAAAGGTAACTCTACAAACCTTTGATCATTTGTTCATGGTTTTCAAAGATCATGTTGAAGGCAAAAATATCCCAATACTGGGGGCATAATCACTTAGAGGTCTTGTTTCTGAGTTCCTGTTTGCCTTCACCTACATAAAAAAGTTAAAACAGAACAGCAGAAATGTAGCACTTCAAAGACCAACAAAATAATTTAATCGGTGACTAGCTTTCCTGGGACAGACCCACTTCTGCTGTTTTGTTCTGACAGAATAGAGAAATAGCTGTGTTAGTCTCTGTCATTATAAAGAAGTCAGAAACTGAAGGGTTTAGCCTTTGTGGTTCCTTTCTATATTGGTGATGACTTATTGTCCCTGTTTGGTTTTACTGTGGGACTCCAAGGCAGCATGCAGTAATTAACACCTGCAACTTGAAATAAAAGAGCTGTTCTCCCAACTTTGGAGTTTCAGGACAGCCTGTCAGACTGCAGACACAGGGGCAGCATTAGGGCTAGTACTCCCCGCAACCTACTGCTGGCCCTACCTTTCCAATTCCAGAGCATTTGGAGTCTGTCTCCTCGCAGTGGTAGTGTGGTCCGAAAGGGAGTGGGGCTTGAATCAGCCAGATGCTTAAACAGCTGCCTTCGTTGAATCAGGTGAGTAGCCACCTTGGACCGTTCAGCAGCTTAAGTTAGGCAAGTGCTTAAGTACCGCCGCTGAATCGGGGCCGGTTCTCAGCTGCTGAGAAGGGGCGTCCCAGACTTCACACGCGCTGGGGCACAGCTGGGTACCGGCCAGGAGAGCTGGGAGGGGGACACCTGTGCAGGGCCAGGAGCAGCCCCGCCCCAGGACCTCGCAGGGCGGCGGTGGGTAACTTCAGGGCGCTAACCGCCTTGGGCGCCAGGGCGTCACTGCCGGGTTAGCGGCTGCAGTGTCTGACCACGAGCGGCCGCCGCTCAGCGCGGCTCCTGCCCGGCGGGGCAGCTGCACAGCGCCGCCCGTGGCCGGGGGGTCCCGTACGCCCCCGGCGCTGCTCGCGGGGAGGGAGGGAGGGAGGGAAGAAGGTCGGTCACAGGGGACAGCGCATCGCGCGCTGCGGAGGAGGGAGCCAGGAGCAGGCGGGGCTTTAGTTCAGCGCTTTATTACTATAAAAAGTCGATAGAAAACGAAGGGCGTTGTACAAAAGGGGGCGGCGGCGGCGGGGGGCCCCGGCGAGCGGTGCTTCTAGTACCTCGCCCCATCGGAGCCGATTCGCTGGCCTGTGGAGAACCATTTCCAAATCGGTCGTCACCCGCAGGTACTAGAACCCCCCCACGCGTGCGCCGCGGGCCCCCAGCAGAGCCGCGGCCCCGCGCCCCCCGCCACCGGGCCCAGCTCGGCGTTACAAAAAGGGGTATTTACAAGACGCACGTGGACTCGCAACGGGGCGGGCCCGAGCCAGGGCAGCGATCGCAGCCCGCGCCCCAAACGCGCGCCCCCGCGGGAGCGCAGCGCCGGCCAGACCCTGGCTGGAGCACCCCCCACCCCTGCGCTGGGGCCGTTTCCTTTTACACGTGGATGACCACCGGGCCGGGGCTCTGCAGCCGCGTTTTGTACTGGTCGAGCCAGCTCCGCAGTTCGGAGATCTTGTAGCCCTCGGGTCCTCGCCCCCCCTGGTACATCACCACCGCCTCCTGGATGATGTAGAGCCTTTCGAAGTAGGCTCCGTAGGCTGCGCTAGAAGCATTGTCCATGGTGTCCACGGCCAGCGGGCAGCCCGGCGCCCCTTCCTGCATCAGCTGAGCCGCCCGCAGCCTGTCCTGCAGGCACTGGTGCTTGGGGATCTCGTAGGCTGCGTCGGAGCTGACCCAGCCGTCGGAGGGGTGCGCCTCTTCGATGTAGACCAGCAGGAAGTCGGCGATGTCCACGAAGTGCGCCACCAGGCGCTGGAAGGACCGCAGGCGAGCCATGAAGGGGGGTCAGGTGCAGCTCCCGAAGTTCAGGATCAGGGGTCTCTTGCCTCGGGCGTAGTCCAGGATCCGGAGCCGCTTCTGCCCGTCCAGCTGGATGACTTCGGGGTTGGGGGCGGAGGCGCCCACGTGCGCCGACTTGAAGAAATCCAGCTTCTGGCCGTGCCACACGGCTTTCAGCGACTCTAGCGTGAACATGCGGTTGGAGTCGGACACGCACACCGGGGGATCGTCCGGGGGCGGCTCCTGGCCGGGGATGGCTTCGCCCTCCGCCCTGCCCATCAGCAGCACCTTCTTCCTGATGCACAGGAAATCCAGGAGCCACAGCATCAGCGCGGTGAGCAGGAAGCGGGGCAGCAGGAGGACGCAGGCAGCGACCTGGGTGAGCAGCTGCAAGGTGTGAACGCCGAGGGAGTGGAGCATCCTGAGGGCTGCGGGGCGCCTGCTTCAGCCACGCCTGCCTGCCGGGCTCCGCGCTGTGCAGCTGCCTCCCGCTTCTCTTTGAGCCCATTTTATAGTCGGGGATTTAAATGAAACGTGGCCCCGCCTCCGGCCAGGCCCCGCCCCTTTGGAACTTAAGCCCGGGGATTACCTACCCCTCCACTCCACTGACCTAAAAATACACAGGCGGCCGAGCGGGCGGGGAGGGACCCGGCGGGACCCGCAAGGGACGTGTCACGGAGCAGGGAGACGGGGCACGGCCGGGGGCTCTGGGGCTTCCGAAGAGCCCAGCCCGTGCAGTAGGCGAGCTCCGGGGCTGCGCACGTGTGGTGGCAGAGGAAGTGCCCGCCAGAGGCGCGCCGCCTCCCGGGTGACATGACCCGGCTGCTGGAGGCAGGGCCGGGACCTCCCTGCCATTGATCGCGGACATTGTCGCGTGTCCGCTCTCCCCAGCTCCCTCACTTCGGGCGAGCCGCCGCGTTCCTGCAGCCCGTGCCGTGCCGGGCGAACTTTACCCCGCCGAGGCGCGGGGTCGTGGCCTCCCTTCTGCCGGAGCTGCGGGGAGGGGCCAGGGTTGCCCTCTGCCAGGGCCGGGCTGGAGGGCTGCTGCCTGCAAGGGGTCCTACCCAGAGGTGTGTTTGGTTCCTGGCCGCCTCGCTCTCGCTCTACCTCGGAGGAGCCGCGTCTGGGCTGGGGAGCGACTGCGTGCGGCCCCGCTGGGCTGCGGCCGCCGGGGGTCAGCCCTGGAGGAGGGGCCGGTGAAGCTCGCCAGGCTAGCCCCTGAAGCTCGCAGCAGCCAAACCTGCGGCCAGCCGGGGCCGGTCGGGAGGGGAGAGCAGGGAAGCGAGTCCTCGCCGCTAGGGGCCGCTGTTGTCCGAAAGCTGAAACCTCCCCGCCACTGCGGGTGGCGCTGGGAGAGCCCCTGATTCCCTCTGCGCAGAGCCGTCGCCGCCTGGCCAGTGTAATCTTACATAACGCCCCTCGGCTCTTCCTCTGCGGCTGCGAGTTCACACTGACCAGCAGGTGCCAGACTGGAGGTGAACTTGTGTCCCCTTTACTCTCCAGTCTGTCCCGGCTGGCCCCTGAGGGGTAATTTCCTGCCACTGAACCTTACTATCACTTCCTATTTCCAATACAGAAGTGCCTATAGGCTGCAGCTGAGACCAGGGCCCTGCTGTGCTTGTCAGGCTGCAAACATACAGGAAGAGCTGAATGTTTGCCCCCCTACCTCCTTTACACCCTAATCCTCAAAGGTATTTAGATGCCTAACTGCAATTGAAATGGACTTGGGCATTCCAGCCTAAACAGAATGGAAATGCTATTTCTCCCCATTTTACAGATGGCAAATGGAGGCACAGAGAGAGTTGGTCACCCCTGAGCTCTGTCAGAACAAAGAATAGAGCCTAGGCTTCCTCTCCTTCCAGAGCCTTTATTTCATGACCATCTTGGCTCATCCTTTCGAAGAAATTCTCAGCCTCCAAAAATCTAGGTCTATCCCAGCACGGCCAACAGCCATGGCAGTCCCTGGGGCAATGTGTGGGGGGCCTGGCTCTGGGTCCCCAGAAGGGGCTTGGTATGAGGAAGGAGGTGTGGAAGGTGGGCAGCCGGACCTCAGTACCTGCAGGACCACAGAGCTGCGCCATCCTTCAAAGCCCTCAGAGTCCCATGATCCTGGAGCACCTGGTGCAGTGCTCTGAAAGCAATTTAATGGTCGCCAGGGCTCCAGCTGCCACAATTGCTGCAATAGCTGCAGCCAGGAGCCCCCTGTCCCTTAGAATTGTCGGGCCCCAGGGTAACTGCCCCCTTGTCCCTCACTCCCCATCAGCAGGCCTGGTCTCACCTGTTTATCTGGGTATATCTCTCCTGCCCCCACCACCATCAGAGCAGCATCTGAGCAGCATCTTTGTTGGGACAATTAGACCATGTGTTGTCTACTTGGTTTTCTGGGCCAGGGGTAGCACATATGTATTGTCAGATTTCATTTGAAGGGGATGAAATGGGAATTACTGCATGCAGTGGGGTCTGTAACAGTGTGGAACCAGCTAAATCAAACAGTGACAAAAAGTCAGGTTGAATGTTCACTTTAAAAGACCTCAAAAGACCGAGACAGCAAATAAAATAATGCAAAGAGGCTGTGGGGGGGGGGAGCCCCTTTCCATGATCAAGAGGAACATGAATCTGATCCTTTTTTGACATTCAGTAATGGAGTGAGAGACTTTAAATAGATGGGCAGAGAATTATCTGGGTGAGGTGTGCAGCACAGGATTCATAGCCAGAAGTTTGGGGTTCCATACCAACCACTGGCACTGACTTTCTCTCGCTTAGTCCCAGGTTCCAAAGTGTTCCCTAATTCTGCATGCCTTGGTTGTTGCATGATCAACTGAGATGTCAGGTGCCTGATTTTCAGCAGTCATATAGCATTTTGAAAACTAACAAAAAAAGCTCATCAGCTAATAAATTATTTTGTTAGTCTTTACAGTGCTACAGGACAGCTGGTTTGATAGAATACAGACTAACATGGCTATCTCTCTGTTACTGATTTTCAGCAGCGCTGAGGACCTGCAGCTCCCATTGACTTCAGGGAATGCTTCTGAAAATTTGACTGCAAACCACTCTGCCTTAGAAACAGAGAGGAAGCCGTGCAAGTCTATACACTACCAAAACAAAAAGCGATCAAGTAGCATTTTAAGGACTAGCAAAATAATTTATTAGGTGAGCTTTTGTGGGACAGACCCACTCCTTCAGACCATAGCTGTACCAGAACAGACTCAATACTTAAGGCATAGAGAACCAAAAACAGTAATCAAGGAGGTCTGCATACTTGGCTTAATCTAACTCTTGACCTTCCTCCCCCACCCCTCTACTCTCTGATTTGCTCACCTTGATTTTTTTTCTGATTTGTCCTCCTTGATTACTGTTTTTGGTTCTCTGTGCCTTAAATATTGAGTCTGTTCTGGTCTGGCCTTAGGTTCACCATCTGTAAAATTGGGGCAATAATACTTAACTACGTTGCAGGGGTCTTGGAGGCTTAATTAATGCTCATGTAAATTGTTTTGAGAACCACACAGAAAGGCCCTTTGAAACCTATTATTCTCATTCTTCTTAATCTATTTCAGAATAGCCTGTAGCAAAATAATCTATCTGTGCCCTCAGTCCAGAGGCCAACTGTGGGTCATCCTTAATGTGTGACAACAGTGAGTGAAGTGATTCAGTGTTCTGTTATCCAAATGGAACTGCATTTTTATCTCCTTTTTACCAAGCACCTCATAAAGACATGTTAATGCACTAGGATTGCTCTTTGTCTTTGAGCCTGGACTAATAACTTATAGTGCATGCCATGGTACTCCGTACAGGGCAAATCACTGAACAGTTATTTATTGTATTGTTAAACTTATTGTTGAACTCCTCATATGGGCCTCTTGCCACCTCTCAGTGCAGTTACACAATCTCCAAAACCACAAATTAAAGTTTCCAAATGAACACAATAACAAATTATGTTAGCTCTAAAGAAACCCCCAGTGTAAAAAAAAAGAGAAAAATCTTGAACTCTCCTTCCACTATACTGACAGACAAAAACCTGAGTAAACAGATGCGTTCTTGCAGTTTGGAACCTCAATAAACTTTGCTCTGTCAAAACTAATGGGAGTGACTTGTAGGCACCAAAATATGGAGTTTTATGTGAATTTCTCAGTGGGAAGAGAGAGGAAATTCAGTCTCAGTTTATGGAAGCAACATTGGTTTGTCTTTTCAACTTGAGAGGTAGTTTTGAATGGTGACTTCCTATTCAGAGCACCCATCAGAACAATTGCTGTAGAGGTCTCTGCTGCAGTCTTTTGATGTGGACTCCAAATAACAATCCGGGGGCATACTTTCCTCCTGATGTGAGGTTATATAAGATGGTGTCAAAATTCAGCTGTCACTTGCAGCTAAATAGCACTGGATGGGAAGAGGAGTAGACTCCAGCTGGCCTGACAAGACCTGAGAAGACTTATGTTTCTATCATATTCGGACATTGAGGACTTCCAGGGTCAATTAGCAACAGATTATTTTATAGGTGCTCAGCTGGACTTGGATATGCAGATCCAGGTGAGCAAAAGGAGCCCAAAGATAAACTTAGAATCTGTGGAATTTGTTTCTGAACATGAATCTTTCCTTGACAAGGTGCACAAGAGAAAGCAACTGCGAGGGAGGTAAAGGGCAGCTGAGTGCCATGGGCTCTATAAGTACAACTCTGAGGCCAGGTGTACACTACAATGAAAAATCAGTTTTAAGACATACAACTCCAGCTATGTGAATTGTGTAGCTGGAGTTGATATATCAGAAATCAATTTCTCGGGGCATCCCAACAGCAGGAGGTCAATGGGAAAAAGTCTCCTGTTGACTTCCCTTTCTCCTAGCAACAGTGAGGATTACCAGAGTTGACGGTGGAGCCCTGATAGTTTGATGTAGTGTGGCCTCACTAGGTACGCTAAATTGAACTCCGGAAGATTGACTGCCACTGTGTCAATCTTTCAGTGAGTATAGTTGTACTCTAAATCTACAACATATGAGGAAAAAGGTGATTCTAATCTGGTTCATGACTTTATTGAACAGTTAGAAAAACTGATACATTCAGTTTGTAAAACAAGAGAATTTAGCAGTCATGGAAAATTAAGGGCAGCACTTCAGTTAAATGCTGCTACTGTGGCAGAAAAAAAATCATAAAAAGGACTATTGGTCAAGAATACAGAATCATAGGTATCTAATGAAAACCTCTCTCCTTGCAGGGAAATGGGGTGAACACCAAAATGAGGGAGTGAATATTGCCAAGGATCAAAGCCATTTAAAAAAAAATCTGGGCAGCTAAGTAGCAGTACTGGATGTTTGGCTATTCAGGGCATCTAAAGATCGGTGAAAAATGTGAGCATAGTGGATGCTGGCTCAAACATAAATTATTAAACCAGACATGCGAAAAAGCCTCGGGATTCAAATTGAGACACATAATTTGCCTCAAACTGAGACAATGACTAGGGAAAATTGGGTTTACAAATTGAATCTTTGGTATTAGAGTAAGAACTCTGGGTAGTCAAGGTACTGGATGAGCTGATAATTGTTTGGCTTTCTTTTTCCTGGCTGAAAACTGTGTCATAAATGCCAGGCTGGTGTCTTACAAATCCAGCCTGCAGAAATTCCTGTTAAACAAATAGCCAGGTGAAACAAATGGTTTGTAGACAATTGGCTCATGGTGAACAAGTTGCCTTATTTCCATGGACAGAAATCCACATGATAGCTACGTGCTATGGTAGCTTTCCAGAAGACAGAAGATGAATGTTTCCAGCAATCAGCAAATCGTAAAATGTGAACCAACTGATCTAGTAACTGCTGATGCAGAAGAAAACTGCAAGAGGTAAAGGTGAGCTCACAGAGTTTCTGTTTGGGCTCGTCTATATGGAGCAGCAATGTGCATATGTTGCATGCTGATTGGTCCATGTAGACCCTGCTGTAGTCTCCTCTGAAAGTTCCCTAGTGCACTTTACATCATGCTGTTTGAAACCAGAGAACTCTTATTGTATACACGTGGTGTCTGCATAGACTGCAGTGCATTAGCATCCTATAGAAGTCACACTGATAGCGTGCATTGGAACACTATGTAGACTAATCCCTGTAGTTGCTCCAACACAGGGGTGCGCAGTTAAATGGGGCGCAGCAGAATGCTTTACAAGACTTTTTGCTTTGGACGCTGGAGTTGTTCTGTCTGTCAAAGATAGAGATTCTAGTCCAGCATAATGAGGGCCATCCTTACCCGTATGCACAACAGGCAGTGGTGAGGGCACTAGAAGGTCTTAATATCCCCCCATCCACCCCTTCCTATCCCTGTTCTGTGGCTTTGCTTCCTCCAGAGAGGAACTAGCTAACTTAAAAGTGAAGCAGCCTGCCTTACCTCTTAGTAGAACACTGACCTGTAAAAGAGCCATTCCAGGGGTAATGAAGTCATTTAACAACTTCTGAATTTAAGGTGTTAGTCTGCAGCAGTGTTCCCTGTAAGCTGAGCACTTGGGTGGCTGCCCAGGAGAGATTCAGGTGCTGCCCAGCTGATTAGCAGAGTGCCCACAGTGGGCAGCTTGTGTTTCTATTGGTGGTGCACATCCACACATGCCTGAGTGCACATCACAAAATTTATTCTGCCCGTGGATAGAAAATATTAGAGGGAACCCTGATCTCCAGGATCTTAATTTAAGATTTGCTTTAAAAATTCTAATAATATGTTGCTGAAGATTATAAAATCACACCTCTAAAAAATCATCATCCCCCTGCCTCTGAGCTGCCATTAGGCACAGGGGCACTGGTTTAGTAGTACTGTGTAAGGTGCCATAAATCCTAAGGATGTCCCTGAGCAGAAAATTAATAGTTCGGGAAAAACAAACAATCCAATAAACAGTAAGAGGAAAGGGGCATTACATGTCATTGAGGAAATGTATTAGGAAAGCATAAATGGGCCTTTCTCCTAATTCCAGTTAAGAAAAAGGATGGCAGCCCCAGATTCTGTGTGGACTATCAGAAACTAAATGAAGTCACTTTGATTCTTATCCATCACTACAAATAGATGCTACTCTTGATGCTGTAGCACATTCAATCTGGATTTCTACCCTGGATCTTAAAAATAGGTGTTGACAAAATGGAAGTGCATGCAAAGGACAGGAAAAACTGTTTTCACAGCAGGGCATGGTCTGTGGCAGTTTTAAATGATAGCTTTTGCCTTGTGCAATGCACAGCCACATGTGGGAGGGTATTACACAGCATGCCCCTCTCAACCTGTCTGTTATACCTAGATGATACCTTAGTGCATGCTAAAGAACTCATATGCTCACAAATGGCCTGGGATAAGCTAGAGGATGCCAATTTAAAATTAAACCCCAACCAATGTAAGCTGTTTCAAAAACAGATCTTTTACCTTGGGCACACAATTAGTCAGGAGGGAATTTCCATTGCAGAAAAGCTTTCCAGAGCTGGCTGGCTCCCTAGATGCTCACACATGTGCAGAATTTTGTACACACTCCAACTACAGAAGGTATATTTGTGGGTTTGCGAATATTGCAAAACCCTTGCTTAGGGGTTGGGTAAGACATGGGAAACTTTTGAGTAGTCTTCAGAGTGTGATGCAGCCTTTTCAGAGTTGAAAAAGACTCCAGTGTCTGTTCCTGTCTTGTCCAAACATGTTTCAAAAACCCTTTTGTGTTGGGGGCAGTATTGACACAAGGACACAAATGCCTTGATAATCTTGATTCAGCAAAAATCTAAGTTCTCCTGAAAGAAATTATCCCAATGCCTAAAACAGCTCCTAGTTGTGGTTAAATACTTAAAACATTTTAATCACTTATTTATACGAGAAGAAGATTATGGTCAGGACAGACCATGCTTTCCTGCAATAGTTTAGGTTCAGGAATCCTGAGAAGCAATTTACCAGGTGGTTTGAAAAATTCCAGTGCTCTGATTTCACAATTACACAAAAGCCTGGGGAAAACAACATCATGATGCTGGTGCTGTGTTGGGTGGAGTAATTGCAAAAGCTGCCCTGACCAGAGGAGCAAAGTACTAATTGCTCAAGTGAATGAGCACACTCAGGAGACATGACTTTCTCTGCTCTTCCCATAATTTGCAGAAGTGCAAATGTTCCCAGTTCATCCTTAGGAACAATCAGCAATCAGTTGACAGAAGTCGCTGTCAGAAAAGATTAACCGACAAAACTTCTGTCAACAGAGTGCGGCCACACACAAAAGCCAATCAGAAAAGTGCTGTGCTCTCTCAACAGAGCAGGTGGACTGCCTGGCTGCTCTCTTGACAAAACAGGCACCCAGAAGCACAGCAGACAGGGCTGCCCATTGTTATGTTGACAGAATCTGGTAACACCAGCGTTACGCCCCATAGCTGAGAGGCAGAATGCAGCTGGAGAAAGTGCTGAGTTTTGTCAACAAACTGTTGACAAAATGCATATTATGTGTGGATGTTCCAGCAGTTTTGTTGGAAAATCTCACTTGTGTAATCATAGCCTAGGAGTGGGAGTGCAGGAATGGACTCCAGAACTAAGAAGTTCGTAAGGAATGGGTCAAATATCTGATACCAGAATAACATGTGACTCCAAAATCAGCTGGCAAACACAGCCAGCATGGAAAGTTGTTTTGTCTTATAACACCACCATGAAAACTTTCTGGTAACAGTGGGAAAACTTGGAGTTGGAAGATGGAATGTTGCATAGTAAATGTGAGAAACCAGGTGGAGGGATACTGTTACTGGCTGATTGGTTGTACCAGATACATTGAAAAATGAGATTCTGAAGTTATGACATGATTTTAAAACAGCTGCAGATTTTGGAGTAGCAAAAACCTTAGCCAAGTGAAGTGAGAATTTCTATTGATTAAATTGTAGACTATTGGGCCAGGAAATGGGATTCAACAATGCTCTCCCAGACAGGGAGACCCCCTTTGCATCAGTGTCTTATGGGAGCACCAACAGAACATATTCCTACTGAGGTACATTAGGTGTTTGTTGGAACAGAGGCAGGCAATGCACACTTGCTGATAGACAGATTATTTCATAAAATGGCACGTGGCTTTTCCCATAAGAAATCAATAAACTGTGACAATATCAGGGGTCTAGTGAATGAATTCTTCAGCATACTTGGACCCTGGGCAAGTTGTGCAGCAATTAAGGAGGAAACTGAATCTAAAATATTCCAGCAGGCTATAGGTCCACACAACCTACAGCACCACAACACACCCGTAATCTGATGGGATGATGGAAAGGATCAACAGAACTCTTGATTCAGCGGGCTGCCATTGCAGAATGGCACTGAAGGAGAATGAGACCAGCATATCCTATTCCTTTGATGGCTTATAGAAAACAGTCATTGAAGGCACAAAGAGTACCCCAGCACGCCTCATATTTGGGATGAGTTATGGACCCCAGCAAGCCCCCATGTATAGAATTCTTGAAAAGGAACAAATGGATTTAGACCATTTGGAATATGTAGAAACTGTATAATCGAAAACCGAAAAAGATCACATTTTTGCTACAGAAAATCTAAGAATGGCTTCTAGTCAGATAAAAAGGCTGCATGATGTAAGGTCACACAGGGAGATCTAACCCCAAAGTTCTACATAAGAACCAGCCCAGAAGGTATTCGGCAGAACAGGACTTCAGTGTGTTTGTCCGCTGAAGATAAAATGTAGCTGTGGAAGATGAGGTTGGGAAAGTGCTGAGCGTAATGAGTCACCCTTTAGACTGTAAACAGTGCAGTCTATTTCAGCAAGCCATTTGCACTGAAACAACACACTTCAAGAGCACATTGCAAACAGCTCCTCCAGGAAGGTGGAAAGTCAACCAGAGGAGGACAGAAGAACCCCAGAGAACATTGTTGGCCTGTAAAATTATTCAGGTTTTGTGATGTGAAAATATTCAGACAGAATATTTGTACATACAGTAAAATACTTGGTTATCTGGCACCTGCCTTTGTAATTTTTGTTAGTGTTTATTTTCTTCTTGTCTGGGATTGGATGTTTATGATGTCACCATTTTAGGGCTCATCGGGGGTCATGGGCAAAGTTAAGATGATAACTGAGTTGGAGTGGGTAAAATGCCATTGAAGGTGGAGTAGAGCATATCTACTACCCAGCATTAAAGAGAGTTCTAAGAAACAGTTAAGTCGTTTGTGAAACAATAGCAGCTTCCACCCCAAACACACTCAAAACAAAAACACACTTAGGTGGAGGAGTCTTTCTGGGTGTTGTTTTCAGTAGAGGTGTGTCTGGGTAGGGAAGGGAAGAGTGATGCTACAAAAACAGAAGGTATGGGAAACGGACATAGCCTGAATAAAAAATGAAAGTATGGATCCAAGAAAAAACTAAAGATAAGTGTTTAACTCAGTGCTGAGTGAAAGGGTCTTGGAATTATGAGCAAAGACACTATCTCTTGCTATTTTTATTCTCCTGTATTTAGGGAAACAAAATGTTAATGCAAACCTATTTACAAAGAATATATAAAGATACTTGACTCATTCATTTCCTCTTCTACCTAAACAATCTGCAGGGCCTGGAACTTTGGCCAGCCACTTGGGTCTTGGGAATCAGGTATCCCAATATCAGGAGCTTTCTCTTAGATAGGTAGTTATATCGTCCAGTCTCCTTCCCTGCCCCAGTCCTTCCCACCCAAAAAAAAAAAAACCCTTCTGATTTTTCCACATTTGATTATTGGAGCTAAAGGGGTAACTGTTCATTTTATATATAATATAAAATATTACTATAATGTATATTAAATCTGTAACCAGAGCCGTTTATATTAAATGGGACTTCATTCACAATTTGAGTTGCATTC
Organism: Carettochelys insculpta; assembly: GCF_033958435.1. Classification (NCBI taxonomy): domain Eukaryota; kingdom Metazoa; phylum Chordata; order Testudines; family Carettochelyidae; genus Carettochelys; species Carettochelys insculpta. The sequence goes on from NC_134142.1 coordinate 23,584,985, forward strand.
ATTTGCCTTCAGTCTCTTAAGCCACTGATGTAGTTGCTAAGGGCTAAACCCTGCCATTAGAATTAGAGCCTGTATTTCTTTGGAATTTTCAAAGACTTCCGGACTGCGTCCTAATTGATGATCCATACTGGTACTGCTAATAGGAAGGAAAACTGTTGTATTTTCCCAATCCTTGGCATTGAAGATCTCATCGAATACATTATCCCAAATGTTGATATTTACAATAGTACATCTGGCTAGGGGTGGTTTTCCTGCTTCCACATGTGGTCTGTGGTCAACAGTCACTAACCTTGTGTGTATGTGTATATATACATATGTTTAAATATATAATTATACGCACGTATGTGCTTCTGTTTTAAATTTTCTTTTTCCTTTTTTGAGGTTTTTTGTTGTTCTAGTTTTTTTTTTTAATTTGGTAAATTTGATTTCTAGCTTTGTGGTAAAGTTTGTTTTTTTACCAGCTGCTACCAAATAAGTTCAACAACTTATAAAAACAAAACCTCAAAAGTTAAAATTAAAAACAGCAGCTCTGCTTTGATCAAGGGATGTGTTGAAATGTTATTTTTACATGTTTATTTTCTGTCAGAGCAAAAGCATGTAAAATATCCTGACATGTAGCTAAATGTATTTTGGAAAAAACCTTCACATCTTGTATCTTTTTAGGTACATGTATTTAACATGTTCAGACAGCAAATGTAACAGAGACGGGAAAGAGTCGTATTCACTTCACTGAACTCTGGATGAAACCGAAAACTGTAAATAAACAGTTTATCCTCTCATAAGGAGCTAGCAGTTACTCCTAGTTGGTGTTGGTTTTGCTGTCCCTTGACCAGTGTCTCAGATCATCTCAGTTCACCTAGTGTTTTCCTTACAGTGGGTTTTAGTACAGTCTTAGCTGGCCCCATATTTGTCCTTCAATTTTCCCCCCTGTACTGGATCTTCCACTATGAATTCCACTTCTCTGAAGTGTGATAAAAGCTGGTATAACATTTGTGTTGTTCTGCACAGCATTTTGAAGGATGGAGAAGGAGGAGGTCTCTTTAGAAATGGATTACTATAACTCATACCCTAAGCAGAGAAACATGGTTTTTGGGAGGTAGAGGGGGAAATATAGAATATCTGGGCTTCCCCCTCAGCGCGCTCCTCTCCCCTTAAATACTACTCTATTCAGCACTCTGCTGCCTGAGGGTATGTCTACAATATGCGGAAGATCAGTTCAGTCAGGATTGATCTTCCAGGGTTCAATTTTGTGTACCTGTTAGTTTGATTTCACACACCCCTATCTCGGGTCATCAGTCAACCCCTGTATTCTTCAGTATTGCGAGGAGTAAGGGTGGTCAATGGGAGAGTTTCTCCTCTTGACCTCCCTCTGTGAGGATGGCCAGGTAAGTCGATTGTAGTAGGTAAGTTGATTTGTGGCTAACATTGTGTATCTAAAATCAACTTTAAAGCCTGATGTAGATTTGACCTAAGAGACTGCAAATAAGAAGTGATATGCACTGATTCTACAGGGTGCAATAACTGTGTTGATTCAAACATTCTCAGTCTCCTGTTAGACCTCTGAAGTGGACGAATCATGATAGGGTTTGGTGGTAATGTGGCACAGTATAATTATAAACATCAGAGTGGGTTACCCTCTAGCAAAGGCAGCAGCCTAGGTCAGAAATTGAATTCCATGGAGATGAACTTAACCTGGAGCTTTATACACAGTGCATATAGATCAAGTACTTGGAGAGGGACAGTGCTGGTGTCTCTACCTTTTTCACAGTGACTTCTGGCATGATGCAGAAAGATCATTTTTCTTAGGAACCGGACTCATTATTTCCTTAGATCTGGAAGTCTCCTGAGAAGACTATGGCCAGTTATGCCAAACTCTGTGTTCCACTGGAGTTTTATAAAAGGAGTTAGTGTGTTCACTGGCAACAGAGTTCATTCAACTAACACCACTGAATTGGATGAAAACAGACAACATAGATGCCTGATGGAAATAAGGATAGTCTTCATCTTTTAAAGTACAGCACCTACATGTTGTGGTGGCAACAATATGTTGTAAAGACTCTACCCAGTGGCTTTTGTTCCAAAGAAGGCTTGGCTTTTGAATTGGCAAACTTGAGTCCCAGCTTTTTTGGTGGAGCATGATCATCAGCACATTGCTGAGCATCTTCCATTCAGGGCAAGTAGTATGTCCTCCTTGTTTGGTGCTGATTCCTGGGACACAAATACAACCTAGTGTAATGTACACTGAAAGGCTAAGCAGCACTTGACTTCAGTGTAAGCAGGATTTCTCCCACGCTGTGTAGTGAAATAACAGGACCCAAAAAGGGCAAGGAATCCTAAAACAGAGGCATTACTTTGCTGCATTTGGGAAGTGTAATAGAGTTTACCACATTTTTTGTAATGTCTTTGAAACCTTATATTTTCCAGTCTGTGATATACTCCTCATCTGAAGTGATTATGGATTTTTTAGTTTTCAGTCTACAGCTGAAATGTCACTGCATTAAAACAAATGTCTATGCAAGAAGAAATCTTTAGGAATCATAGTTAGGATAATCTTTTACATTCCTCAGTTCTCAGTATGTAAAGATTTTATCCAGCAGTTGTTCAACATTTTTGAGTAAGTTAGGAAGCTGATGCATGAATGGTTTAGCAAGAATGCAGGAGTTTACTATGCAGGAAAGAGGCAGGAATGTTAGACTACTTCGGAACGTGGAACTGAGATAAATAGCCTACTGAGCTTTTAAGTATTTTTATCAGCCCAAAGCTGGAAACAACACTAAAATACACGTTACACACATCATAATCCCTACTTCTGTGAAAATTATAATTTTAAGTAAGATGGAATTGTGTTAAACAAATGGCTTTCTCAACATAACTCTAGAATGTGTTATATTGTGTCTGTATTCTAAAATAATTTGCTCACTTCAGGGCTTTTCTTTGAACATAACTATTCACACACTCTTCCAGAGAATTTTTCCTGGCATTTGCACCATTAACTCCATTATTTCTAACCATATAAGATGGCATTATGCAACATCTGAAATGTGATTCTTTCAGAGTTTGGTGTTTATAAGTCATAATTTCCAGGATACTCCCTTGAAGTTATCTTCTCTTCATGGCTGTAAGATGGCTCTTCTCAGACCTTTGGTATTTATTTTTACCATTTCTGTGGTCAGGGTTTGGCAACATTGAATTCTATTAATGACAAAACATACATAAAAATTGGAAATAACACACCTCATAATCTCTTAATTTAATGCAATTGAAAGACTTTGTTAATCAATAATAGACAGTATTATTGCTAGTTTCGGGGCAAGTTTTAGACAATATAAAAAAGGCTTTCACTGCCAAATAGAAAGATGCTGACAAACCTGAACTATTCAACTGAAGAATAGCATGTAATTCTTTACTTGGTCCAAAATAGATGCAATTTGCTTATTTTAAGTTGTAATACAGCATTTGTTTCTAAACTATTGCCCAGAAAGACTTGGAACTGGTAGTCTTGTAGTTCGAACAAGTATAGATTGTTTATTATGGAAAATTTTAATTGACATCAAAATGGTGTAAACCCAATAGCTCCTCTGTTCTTGGATGAGGAGAAGACCTTTGTCATAACAGGAGCCAGGAGTTGAATTTGTTCTCTGGTTTTTCCTCTTAGGCAGGAAACTGCACATAGTATAATGCTCTGATGAAATTTCTCAGCAACTTACTTGGTCATTACTTTTGCCTGTAAGTGAGAAATCTACTTTATACTATCATATAGCCACTATTGATTTAAAATCACACCTACTGCTGATCTTGTATTTTCCTTATGTTTTGATTTATCGTTCTTGTTTATTTGGTTAAGCTTTATTCCCAGTCTGCATAGCCTACCTTATTGATTAAAATATTCTTTTGAAAATGATGCATTTTACAGTTTAATTTATTTACTAAGAACTCTTCCCATTTTGTATTCCTTAGAACCAAAAAGGAAATAAAGCAAAAATGACTTTTGCAGGGCAAGGGCATGCCTCCAAAATGTTTAGGTCAGTTTAAGAGCTAGGTTTAAAAGTATTTGGTTAGCTAGCTCAGGTTGATTTGTGGGATCACTATACCTTTGTTTCTGTTCCTTTTAGTCTTTAGAGGAATAACACTTATTTACTTCTGTGAACTTCAAGGGTATTCTTAGACTAAACACTACAGTAGCTTTATAGGGAAAATGTGGTAAGTATAATTAAGTGATATAGCCAATCATTTTCTCCTGAAGCTTTTTAGGAAAATCTAGCAAAGAAGAAGTTGTACGTCAAACTCAGTTATTAATTATGGATTCTGATTCATTCTTCTCTGAGGATTAATTACTCTGGATGCTTAGAGTGGGTCCAGTGCCTCGGCAAATGTTAATTTAAGGGCAGCTGATTGCATTTGAATATTAATCTCTACAAAACAAGAAATCCATTTATATTCACTCTCTCTTTTATCCAATTAATACACATGAATGTTAGTCCTTTGCTGCTAGTTAGTACCAGAAACTTAGGTCCCTTGAAACAAGAAAACAAGTATCTATTGAGGATAGATATTTTATAGAATAGCTTTAGGGAATAATATATGTATAAAGATAGCAATATCAAATATTAAATATTAAGAAAATTAAATTCTCTAAAGTCCGTGCTGAGAAGGGCAGCTGTTTGAAATGCTTGCTCACTGCAAACAAAACCTGGGTTTAATATGTACTGAGGGATCATTTGCACAAATGCTCATGATGAATTTGAAGAAACTGACATGTTCTTCATTATCTAATTTTAATTGGCATTGTGTTCCAGTAGAGCCAAAAACAAACGGCAAAACAACCACGAACTCCAGGAATTGAAATAGCAGCATAGTAACTTAAATGGTGAAAGTGACAGGCACTCAGAGGTAAGGCTCTGAATTCATCCTTAGATCAACCCTCTGCTGTGTGCTCACACTGCTTCTGTCCTGCATCAATACGGGTTTAACAATCCTGGATGCAAGGCTGCCAATGGCAGCAGCTGTCCCTTTTCAGCAGGAAAATAAATTAGTAGCAGGCTCAGAAAGGCTGATTTTAATTAAAATTCTGAAAAACAATTCCATTTGCTGTCCATGGCCAAAGGAGTTTTGCAGGGTGGGCTCTTACAGGACACCAGGATGACCAGAATAGGAACCACATTTGTTTAATAATCTCTGGACCTTCCTAGTCATGAGAGATAGATCCTCAGTGCTTATAAATTGTCAGTCAAATCAGTCCACTGGTGTCAAGGAGGCTCTGACATTTTATATCTCCTGAGGAGCTGCACACAGGTGATTATCAATATATATCTAAAACATAATATTCTTTGATTCCCTAAAGTGCATTTTAAGGTCATGCAACAAATTTCCAGGAAATTTGTTTTGCTGTTCAACATACTTTTGTTATTAACAATTATTAGTATAGACTGGTACTTCAGCATGCTTGATTTCTACAATCAGGACTATGTAGTCAAATAAAATCCATCGTAAATATTTTATTTTTTAAGTGGACAGTAGATCCCAATTAAATCTTGTCTTTCCTGCACATTTCTCAGGGAGAGCACCAGTGAGATAATGGAAGTAGGACCTGATCCAAGGACCACTGAAGTTAATGGGACATTTTCCTTTTATTTCTGTGGTGGATCAGGCCCTGAGTATAGTGCTTCTGGGCAAGGAGCATCTCGCAAGCTTGTGTAATATGTGTCTTTATCTTCCCCACTATGTCCAGGGTTCAGGGCAAATGAAATCATTTGCAAAATTACTAGCAGTCCCATATTACCTTAAAGACTAACAGTTTTATTTATTAGGTAATGAGCGTTGCTAGGTAAGACCCACTTGATCAGATTTTGGAGCAAAAATGAGAATACAGGGTGCCTATATAGCAGGTTGGGAGGCAGAAGAAGCAGGGGGGAAATTAATGAAAAAGAGGGAGCTTTCAGCTGGAACATAATTGGACCTGATTCCATTAATATTTATTACTGGCATAGTGCTTATCAATGATAAGAATGCCATTGATTTCAGTGGGCTTCAGAATGTTGATTGAGTCCTAAGTGTTGGGTTGACCTGGGTGTGGCATGGCTGAACTGTGGTGACATGGTTTACCAGATCTGAAATTGCTATCTCAGGCTCTAGACTCGTAGCTTTCATTAGCTCCCCTCTTTCTCCCAAGTGCAATGCTGGTCTATGAAGAAAATCTTGAATCTGTGAACCAAGTGAACTGAACACCCCTGAATCAATAGGTCTGTGAGGAGTAACCTGCCCCGGTCATCTTGGTGAGATGCCCACCATGCCAGTGAAGCTGATTTAAATATTTGTATTGTCATTTTGTTCTTCCTGTAAAAATGGGAGGGAGTGACCCAGATTTGTACTATTCAATGGGTGACTCCTTGTTTTGGTGACAAAGTGGGTAGTTTAGAGAGAGACTCACCATTTATTTCCTACTCTTCCCTCCCCACACAAGAAGAAACTAAGTGCCCCAAGGAGTCTAGCAGAGCCCACGGACACATTCAAGTCCCATCATGAAGGAGACAAACTCAAGGATCCCTGTAGAACTGAGAAACACTGCAAGGCTTGACAGGGAGGGATAGCTCAGTGGTTTGAGCATGGGCCTTATAAACCCAGGGTTCTGAGCTTAATCCTTGAGGCTGTTTAGGGATCTGGGGCAAATAGATGTAAAATAAAATCTGTTGGGGTAGTGCTTGGTCCTGCCAAGAGGGCTGGCGACTGGACTTGATGACATCTCACGGTCCCTTCTAGCTCTGTGAGTTATGATATGGGACTAAGTAACCAATACCTCAAATTGCACCTGGCAGCATCTCTAACCTGGCCACTCCCCTTGATCTAGGAAGTGCATAGGCTTCACATTCTAGGAAGCTCTGACTCAAATGATCCAACTGCCAGTTGTCTTATTGATACCCCATGGGCCCTTGTTAATGTATAAGCTCATGGAGCATACCAGGAAGTGACCAGGTGTAACCCACATATCTACGGTTGCAGTTCATTGTCCCATGAAGTGGCACCTAGACCACTTACACAGAAAAAGAATGAGCTTCTTCTACAGTGTTACCTCGCCAGCTAGCTTTTAGCTCAAACTGTAGACACTCCTGCTCTAAGATCTAGAGGTTCCAGTCCACTTGTGGGCAGTTAAAAGCGATGTCTTGTCCAGGATTTCAACGGGATCTGCCCACTTGTAACTGCTCACAGTCAGACTGGAACCTGGGACTTCTGTAGCTTAGTGCAACAGCCTCTACAGTTTGAGCTAAAAGCCAGCTGGCACTCAGTTAAGGCTGTAGAGGAAACTCATTATTTCTCTGAGTAAGGTGTTTAGGTGCCACTCCATGGAACAGCGAACCATGCTCCAAGGTGTGTGCATTACATAGGCACCAACGTAGATCTCTATCTTGCTCCATGACTAGCTCCATGACTGCTTTGTTTCTGAACTCCCTGTAGTAACAACAGTTCTGAATGGGACTGGGACTCTTAATTGAGATCCAGAATCCCACCACTGGCCTTGATCCCTGGTATTGATTCTCAACCTGTTTCCTGACTTTGGCTTTGACCTTCAACTTGACTCTTGAGTCTGATACCAGCTCTGATCCTGGTTTCAGTTCCTGGTTACTGAAATCCTGCATAATCATCTTGGGAACATCTATATGATCTCCTTTGAGCAGCCTTTCGTGTTGCTGATCCATATGGCTGCAGATTATTTTGTGGGTGTAACTTAGGACAGTACTCTCAACACCAAATACCCTTTTTTTCATCAGTTCAACCTGTGGGAAATAGATGGTGACAGCAGAACACTCAACAGAGGCACGCAGTGCTGATACCAGAATTTTATGAACATAATCTGAGGAAATATAAAGCTCGCTCAGCTTTTTCATCCTTCAGGGAAGGTCTCCATCAAAGATCTCTACTCTTCATGGCTTCTGAGAGGTCTCCCGTGAAGGTTTTAATTTGGTTTGAATTTAGTGGACTACTTTTCCTCTATGAGATCAGGGGAAAGATGATGTAACTGATTAAATTCCTTTGATGCCACAGCTGTGGCATACAGGTACCCCAAAATTACCCATTAAGAATCTTGTCATCGCATACTGTACTTGAATAAATGCTTCCATGACCAATCATGGGAACTGGGAATGTATTTTGCAGTGCTGTTCCTGAAAGTTTTGCACCAGGTCTACTATGAACTTTTATCCAGGCCTGCCAACAGGTGACAAAGGAAGCGTTACTTTGGTGACGGTGGCAGCTGGAGCTCCAGGCCCCTTTGAAGTGCTGTGGCAGTGTTGCTGGGCTACTGCATGTAGCTGTGAGGGAGTGGAGGGGTGGCAATGCCACGGTCTGGGCAGCATTGCCTTTGGCCCTGGTCCTTCAGCTCTTGGCTCCACTCCTTGCAGGACATGGAGCCAGGCCCCACTCCCACCTTATCCTGAGGCCCGTAGCAGCTGTCGGTGCTGTTGCTTTTATACCACACCAAGTACTTTGTTACATTTGAGCCATGTTGACTCTATTTCCTTACGCTAAAGTCAAGAAGGCTACGCTACAGCAAGGCAACAAAGATACAGACCGTTCACATCCAGTGTAATGCTAGTTTCAGAGTGTTAGCTGGCAATTCTCATGATGCTCCTCAGGTAGTAACCCTTTCTAACAAGCTCTCTTTCAGTCTAACAATACCGCTGACTTCAGTATGCAACCCAAAAAACTGAAAAATCACATGGCAATGCTCACATTTGATTTCAAATCTTTAACTTGCTGCTTTGTTGTATAACACATTATTAGTACATATATGAATCTGTATGCTTCTGTGTGCTTCTGTACTGTCTGGATAAGATTTAATTTAGTGCTGTGTACAGTGTAGTTGACCTTCTGAGGAAATCAGTAGTGATACAAGCTTGTATTTTTGAAAAGGGTAAGGTTTTGAATTCTTCCTCTATCGTATGTTATGTAGAGGTGCCAGCTAGAAATATGAAAGTGATAATTGTTATTGGAAGATTAAACAACATAAAACTAGAATGCAGGGTGTAAGTTTGAGCGTTACAATGTGTTTTTTTCAGCTGATTGTGTGCATTACTGGTGATGGTATTGTTGAACTGAAATCTTCCTATCCATTCCATGTAAGCTCAGTTTTGTTGGCTAGGGTGTTGTTTTGGGGTGGAATCAAGCCAACTGAGCTTCTGACTTAGGTAAGATTGGGAAGCACCTGCATTTCTCTCTGTGCCTCAGAAGATTATGTAGACAGATGTGTGGGGGAGTGGGATTTAACTTCTTATGCTCCTATGTGATTGTGTAAGGTTTGGCCATGATCTGACTGATTGTTAGGTAAAAAGCACCAAAAACATGAACAGAAGTACAACATGTAACTTTTATCTTTAATAAACCAAATATTTTTAAATGAGGAACATACAGCACATCGTATATGCGTAGATTAGATAAGATAGTTAATGTGACTCACTAGTACAGTATAACCTTGATCATCCAAATGTCATGGGAGACTCTGAGTAAGCCCCAGCAGTTGAGGTTTTGACTCAAAGAGTGGAATGTTCAAGGCAATAGATGCTGGGGGAGTCAACCTTGTTTTGGATTACAGGAAGTCTTGAATCAGAAAGGTTTGAATTAATTAAGCTTGTATTGTGAATATTGTATCACAGATTGCTGAAATGAACGCACCAAAGTCAAACAATAATGTTCTTCAGTTTGAAGAACACATCATATATGCCATAATGTGCCAACAATGCCCAGATGTTTTGTATATTGGACAGACTTCAGACTCTCTTAGACAAAGAGTTAATGGGCACAAAACAGACATAAAAACACTCCTGATCCACTAACCTGTTAGCTGGCATTTTAATGGAGCGGGCCATTCTGTTAATGACTTAAGAGTTTGCGTGTTACTGAAGAGGAATTTCCACAACACTCTTGAAAGAGAGGCTGCTGAACTCTCTTTTATATTCAAATTCGACACATTAACACATGGTTTGAACCAGGATGGGAATTTTCTGGGATACTATAGGGGCTTGTTTGCATACTTGGCTTAATCTAATTCTTGACTTTGCCCCCTCTTCTGCCCCTCTGCTCTCTGATTTGCTCACCTTGATAATTTTTTTTCTGATTTGTTCACCTTGATTCCTGTTTTTGGTTCTCTGTGCCTTAAATAGTGAGTCTGTTCTGGTCTGGCTATGGTCTGAAGAAGTGGGTCTGTCCCACGAAAGCTCACCTAATAAATTATTTTTTTAGTCTTTAAAGTGCTACTGGACTGCTTTTTTGTTCTTCAGTTTGTATCTTTTCAGAAGTGTTCATGTTTTTTGCTTAAAAGAATCCATTGTCGTAAAGAATATTCATTTTCTGTTCTTTCGTTCTCCATCTGGGCTGTCTGTGCTTCATTAAGAACAAGCATTCCCGGCAGCACCTTAAAGACTAACAGATATTTAGGAAGTGGGTCTTTGCCCACTAAAGCTTATGCTCCAAAATATCTGTTAGTCTATCAGGTGCCACAAGACTTCTTGTTGTTTTTGAAGATACAGACTAACACAACTACCTCTGTGACACTTGTTCTTCATTGCTGATTATTGACATAATTTCTAGCTGCAGTACCACCTGAATCTCTGAATCTTGTTACACGTTCCTTTGCTCATATTCAATACTTTTTCCCCATCCTGTACTGTCAGCAAGATTCTACCCTGATCGGTAGGAGAAGAGCATAGGGGACAGGAAGATAGCTTAGGCTTCATGTAGATGTAGTCCTTGGCCTTTTTGCTGAGAGTCCTTGCAAGTGTTACAGTTGCATTGGTTGTTTCTGTCATGAATAGTTAGGCTATGTCTACACATCAGTGTAGCTTTGAAATGAGCTATTCCAGAAGAGATTTTCCAGAATAGCTTATGTCATAATAGCACAGTTACACACAAAAAGCATTTTGAAATAGTGCTCAGCTCTTTCAAAATAGAGTGTTCAGACACAATAGAACCTATTTTGAAATAAAGCCCTTGAACACACAATGGCTTATTTCAAAATAGCCCCCTTTCCCTGTCTACACAGCCTCTATTCCAAAATGTCTTTTTCAGAATAGGCGCTATTCCTTACACAGTGAGGTTTGCCAAATTTAAAATAAACCATCCGCTATTTAGAAATTATTTCAAAATAGAGGTTGCATTCTGTAGAGGCTTGCAATGTTTTTTCGGAATAGGGGTGTTATTTCAAAATAACTTTGCTGTGTAGACATACCCTTAATAACGAGGGACTTCACCGAGATGGTCAAGGCATGTCACTCCGTAATCACTATGTAGTAATGAATTTTGATAGTTACTAATGTGAGAAAATACAAACTTTTGTAATCAAGGATGCCAACAGTGATTTCAATTGAGGTTTGATCCAATATTATCATAGCTCTCAATTATTTGAAAGAGTGAGGAACACTCAGGCTGTTTCTACACAGGCCACTTCCTTCAGAAGTGGCATGCCAATACACGGAGCGAAAGATGCTAATGAGGCACGGATGCAAATTCCCCATGCCTCATTAGCATAATGTCGTGCGTTTGGAGGCCGGAAGACTCCATGTAGAAGCGTGGCCTCTGGGGGGGCTTCTGGAAGGAAGTCCTTCTTCTGGAGGCCCCTTCTTCCCAAAAATTTTTGGGAAGAAGGAGCATCTGGAAGAAGAAGGTCCTTCCGGAAGCCCCCCTGGGGCCACACTTCTACATGGTGTTTTGGAGTCCATAAGAACAGTCTTTTGGACTCCAAATCATGTGATGTTATGCTAATGAGGCACAGGGAATTTGCATCCATGCCTCATTAGCATCTTTCACTCCATGTAATGGCCTGTGTAGAAATGGCCTCAGTGAAATTCGCTGGGAGTGCTGAAGTGGAAGGAGCTGCGAACGATCACGAAAGCAGATTGAAACCCGGGTTAAAAATGAAATTCACTTTGGCCAAATTCAAGCTAGAGGGAGGAATAATCTTATTTTAGTGCCTCATACAGCACCAAGTACCTTGTCAGCATATAAATAAGAAATATCTTGAATAATGTTGTATTGTCTGCACACTTTGCCACCTCGTTGTTAGTTTACCTCCTTTTGCAGAGCATTTATGAATATGCTGGACTTGATGACCTCCTGAGGTCTCTTACAACCCTAGTACTTTGTGATTCTGTGATATTCTGAACGGCACAGTCAGTGCTTTTTGTGTAAAAAGAGAGGTGCTGGTACTCAGCTACCTCCCCACCCCTCATCTCCAGCCAGTCCTATGTCTGGGGCTGTCAAGTTGCCAGTACTAAGTACGGGTAAGTACCAGCATAAAGAGAGCTCTGAGCACAGATGTTAGTGCAGATTACACCCTGCTATTTACCCCTGTCCATTCTTGAGACTCTTTAGGTCAGAGGAACTCATGCATCTGATGAAGTGGGTCTTTGCCCATGAAAGCTTATGCTCCAAAATATCTGTTAGTCTATAAGGTGCCACAAGACTTCTTGTTGTTTTTGAAGATACAGACTAACACAGCTACCTCTACGATACGAGGTCATTCTTAATCCTCTCCTGTTTGTTGTATCACCTAATCAGTGCCCTGCCCATTGTGCGAACTGACCATTTATTCCTACCCTTTGTTTCTTGTCTTTTAGTGCCTGATCCATCAGAGGCACTTCCCTTTTATCCCATAACTGCTAACTATGCTTAAAAGGCCTTGGTGTGGCACCAAGTACAGCGTATCTGCTGGATCCCCCTTGTTCACATAGGCCACGTCTACACTAGGAAGTCCTTTCGGAAAATCAGGCCCTCTTCTGAAAGAACAAGCAGAGCGGCCACACACAAAATACACTCTTTCGATTCTCTTTCGAAAGAACACAGTGCTTCTTCCTGAGGCCCTCTTCCTCTCCCAAATAAAGAAGAGTGCCTTTTTTCCAAATAAGCCTTTCAGGAAAAAGTGTGTGTGGATGCTCCAGTGGCCCTTTGTTCAAAAGAGCAGCGATCCCTGGCCCATTCTTTTGAAAGAGCGGGGGCTGTGTGGATGCTGTCTTTCAAAAGAGAAGATTGCTCCTTTGATCTGCTTTTCTGTGTGGACGCGCTCTTTCGAAAGAAGATCTTCCAGAAAATCATCTTTCAAAAGTTCACTGTAGTGTTTTTGCAGCCATAGTTATTGACCCCATCAATGAATTCTAATAGATTCTGATAGCTTAAATACCTTTATAGTTTGTTATTTTTCCTACTATCTAACCTAAAATCCCACTCACCACAGATAAAAATCGATTGCTTCTTTTTCTACCTTCATTAGACCTGAAGAACAACTGTAAATTGTTACGATGCTCTTGTTACAATGTTCTGCCTTTGTCATTGTTTAGTTAATCAATGCACAATTGATTGTTTCCTCATATGTTAGCTCCTGCAGTTAACGATTCTGTGAACTCCCTCTAATTTGTCAAAATTTTTCTGGGAATATGGTGCTCAGACCTGAACGTAGCCATGCCAGAGCAGGAGTTAATCACACAGTTCTAGGATGTGAGGCCTTTGCATATGCAGCCTAAATGTGCCTTATTTTGCTGCCAAGTGACATTGCAGCCTCAGCTCAAATATACCGTTCACACTTAACCCCAGGCATCTTTCAACGCTGCTGCTTCTCATGTTTCTTCCTGCCAGTGAGTTTATGTGAGATTGTGTGTCTTTGGTTCTCCCTATATAAACTAGCTTGAAATTTGCCAAAGTGAATTTCATTTTTAACTCAGGTTTCTAATATTCATAAGCCTCTTTGAGTTATTCTTCTTTTGTGATTGTTCACAGCTCCTTCCACTTCAGCGCTCCCATCTAATTTCACTGACAGTGCCTCACTCTTTCAGGTAATTGAGATGTATGATAATGTTGGGTCAAACCTCTATCCTTGCAGATCTCCCCCAGTTTACTAAATTGCCACTTATTGCTCTTTGCTTATGATCCATTAAACAGGTTTCAATCCATAAGCAGTGTTTCTACCTAAGTCAATTGGAAGTAATTTTCAAATAAAACTTCCTGAGATGTGGTATCATGTATTTGAATAAAATCACAATACATTATACTTAGTGGATTCCCTTTGAATTCTGTCAAAACAGGGCACTAATTATGTCTGGCAAAATGCTTTTTTTCACCTCCTTGCTGCTTCTTAGCTCATGCTTTGGGCTGAAAGTGGAAGGGGACAAGGGCACTTGTCCATCATCTTTCCCAACTGAAATTGTGTCTTTCATTTGATGGGTAGGTTACCCTCCTTCAAAGTAAAATGACTGTATTTTTCTTTCCCTTTAATTATTTTGATAAACTACAGTGATCTACTATTACTACTACGACTACTTAACCCCTGTACTCTGCATGGAGCATAGGTCATCTACAAGTGTCCTCCGCTTCACTCTGTTCGGGGACAAAACATCTAGCTGGCTCCAGCAGTACTCCAGTTGTTGTCCTGCAATCTCAGTAGACCTGTTCCACATTGTCCAAGGTCTTCCTCTTCTGCATTTTCCTTGAGGAGTCTATGTGAGACCTTGACAGACTATGCGGGATGATGGTTTTCTGAGAGTGTGGCCTAGCCATCCCCACTTTCTTCTCTTGATTTCAATGTCAGTTGGTTCTTGTCCTGCTCTGTTGCAAAGCTCCTCATTTGTAATGAAGTCTTGACATTTGATGTGAAGGATGTACCTCAGGCATCTGTTTATGAATGTCTGTAGCTTGTGATTTGAAGACTTTTTAGTATGCTACGTTTTGGATCCATACAAGAGCACACTCTTCACATTTGTGTTGAAGATGCTCAGTTTTGTGTTTACAGATATTATTTGTGAACTCCATATGGACAGAGAGTCTTGAATGCAGCTGTTGCTTTCCCTATCCTGGCATTGATATCCTTATCTGTTCCTCCATCTATGCCCATCATACTCCCCAAATAGGTGAACTGCTCCACATCTTCCAGGTCATCCCCCGCAAGTATGATGGTGGTGGTGCTCGACTGGTTGATCCTCATTGTCTTGGTCTTTCCCTTGTTAATGCTCAGTCCAGCCATTGAGACAGTTTTGTCTAGTGTTGTGACCTTTTCTTTCATGCTTTCGTGTTGGTGTGAAAGGAAGGTGACATCATCAACAAAATTAATGTCTCTAGCTGTTTGATAAGCATCCACTGGATGCCTCATTGATGGCCATCTGTTGTCCTGTTCATGATCCAGTCCATTGTGATCAAGAACAGGAAAGGTGACAATAGGCACCCTTTTTGCACTCCCAACAGTATGCTGAAGGATTCTGTCAAGACACCATTGTGAACAACTTGGCATGTTGAGGGCTCATAAGTTGAACAAATCAAGTTAATAATTTTGGATGGGATGCCATGGTGTTGCAACAGTTTCCGCAAAATGTCTCTATCAGCACTTTCAAAGGCTATGAAGGTTATGTACAGGGGGAGTTCCACTTGAATGACTGTTTGAGGATCGCTATGAGATTTGCTATTTGATCAGTACGGGATCTCTCACATTGGAAGCTGGCCTGTTCTTCCCTGAGTTCTCTATCAATTTCTCTCTTCATTCTCTCCAAGAGAATCCTATTGAACACTTTTCCTGGCATAGATGGTAATGTGATGCCCCTCCCGTTCCTGCTTTCCTTCAGGTTGCCTTTCTTTGGAAGCTTGAAAAGGTAGCCATGTTTTCAGTCTTGCGGGATCTCTTCAGTGTCTCAAATTTTCCCAAATAGATTATACATCATGTTGACTGATGTCCCACTACCTGCCTTGACTGCTTCTGTGGGGATGTTGTCTGGACCAGGTGCTTTTCTACTTTTCAGATGGGCAATGGCTTTTCTCATTTCTTCTTTTGTAGGTCGGCTGCTGTTAATTTGCAGCAGCATATTGGCAGGTGTTAACTTGGGAGGTGCCATGTGGGCAGGGCGGGATCAGCCAGTACAGGATAAGGAGGGCATGTATTAACAAACACAAGTGAGCAGCTCAGTTGATGGGAGGAACATTTTGAAGAGCTATTGAACCATCCTGCCCACATGGAACAGTGATCTACTGTGATGTGAATCATTAAATATGCTGGAAACGTAACTTCTTTCCCAGGACAAAACCAACCCTAACCTTATAGGTAATGATCTACCAAATTCAAATGTGTCATGGAGTATGAAGTCTGGTCTCCCCTGTGAAATCGGGTAAAAATACACAAACACCACATACTATACTAAAAGCATAGAGGGTCAAAACATACAGAAGTACATGGAATTTCTCAAATTAGGAATCCTGAATGAAAAGAGACAATGTAACTGCCAAAGGTGGACTCAAACCTGGCACCTTCGGAGTATGGTGCATGAGCTTCTATGGTTTGAGCTAAAAGTCAGCATCCTCTCAGCTGAGGCAATAGAGGAGACTCATGTTGTCTTTCAATAAGTGGTCTAAGCACCACTACATAGGACAGTGACCCACATCCCTAGGTGTGTGGGTCACTACTACAAGGCTATTCTTATCGGGGGGGAGGGTGTCACAATATTGCCGCTGTTACTTCTGCACTACCTTTACAGCTGGGTGTCTGGAGAAATGGAGACTACTGGCCAGGCACCGAGCTTTGAAGAGCAGTGCCACCACCATCAGCAGTGCAGAACCAAGGACAGCATGGTACAGTGAACTGCCACACTTCCTTCTATGCTGCTGCTGGGAGTACTGCCTTCAGAGCTGGGCATCTGGGGAGCTGCTCTCCAGCCGCCCAGCTCTGAAGGGAGTGCAGAAGTATTGGTGGCAATACAACAGCGCTCGCTGCAATTGCCTTTTCAGGCCCTCCTTTTGAGAAATGCTGACTTAAGGGTCTCCCTGTTTATATTTTGCTGATTTTTAATATCTGAAACCATGAAAATTAAGTGTTTAAAAATAATCTGACAATGAAATTTCCAAAAATAGACCATAGGGCCCTACTTACAGAATTTTGGGGCTGGGCTTGTCAGAGGAGCCTAAGTGATTTAGTAACAGCAACGAAGGATCCTGTGGCACCTTATAGACTAACAGAAAAGTTTTGAGCATGAGCTTTCGTGAGCACAGACTCACTTCATCTGACTAAGTGAGTCTGTGCTCACGAAAGCTCACGCTCAAAACTTTTCTGTTAGTCTATAAGGTGCCACAGGATCCTTCGTTGCTGTTACAGATCCAGACTAACACGGCTACCCCCTGATACTTCAGTGATTTAGGGGTCCTTCTCCCCTTGAATTTCAAAGCATTTTGCAAACCAAGGCTCCTTTGAAATTCCATCCTTGCTTATAATAATTTACTTTTGTTCATTATTTCATTTTGGTAGTGCCTGAGGAGCACAAGCAGGGACTACATCTGTGTTTTAGTAGGCACTGAACAAAGGACAGTAACACAGTCCTTATCCCAGAAAGCTCAGAATCTAGGCTTCAATAGCTATTCACTCTTGGAATAGCTGACTAAATGGACAAGGTGTGGGGAGAACATGGTAATAGCAAATCTTTATAATTTGGTGTTTCTAACAAATGCTTTCTGCTGAAATTTGAATTAGGAAAACACATTTTTCCATGTCTTAGCTATTTCTTATTCATTGACACTTGTCCTAGTCAGAAAATAAGGGATTCTTAATCTTATTTATTTATTTGCTCAGAAACTTCAGAATAGCTAGCTGTTTATTAGAGAGAACTTAATAATATAAGAATGGGGAAATGATATGGTAAAACATTAGTATGGACATGACAATATTTTGGGTTATTGGACTCCCTCAGTTTCACAGTAAGCAAAAATTTCAGTTTACACAGTTGTCAACCCAAGGACATAAAACTAGGAATGTGAAATGTTATCTGCTGCCAGTTACGTAAGTTTATGATGCGTAAGTTATTGCAAAAAGTGGGGTCATGACTCCTAAACTGGATCCTTTTGAAGTTGCATTGTTATTCTTCTTGAGCCCGTTCTGCATATTTGTATGTTTTGGTGGATTAACTCTTAGCAGCATTTACTCTGATTTTAATGCAAATTATACTGACATGATAATTCTTACATCTTTTATGGGAATATTGACTCATGGAAATCAAAACAGCCCGTATACATACAGGAAAGCCTCACCATTCCTGAGGGTGAGTTCCAGAGAAAGGTGGGAATGGGAAAAATGAGGGGGTGGGGAATAGGTGTTTGGGGGACAGAAACAACGCATTGTCTTCAAAGACTGTTTTATTGCTTGCTGTTTAACAGTCAACAAACAAGTTTAATTTAAAAGTGGGTAAATTAACTAAATGTACAGCAAAGCTTGGAACACACAGATAATGCAATCAACTTCAACCTTAATCACCTAAAAGAATCCTTTGAACTCTCTGCCTGGGAATCTTATTGTTCCTCTGGGAGGGGAAAGTTAACAGGAGTGGGTTCACAAAGGAACACTGTGATGGGAAGCTGTTTAGACTTGCTCTTTAAGGCCTTTAAAATTTCCTAGTATGGCAGCATTGCAGCTTCAGTGTCTGAACTTTCAGGCTTCACTCCATCTAGGGATGGTATTCAAACATTTTGTCAGCGAGCTGTTTGCTGCATCTGAAGAACTCAGCCAGTGCTTCCAAATTTAAATTGGGGTTTTGTGTGTCATCTTCCCTTTCTTCTTCATCCTTACTAATATTTGTCATGAGTGCTGCTAGGTCCTCCTCATTCAATTCTTCTAAATGTGACTCAATCCGTTTTTCAACCTCTGATTCTTCCATATCCTCGAACAGCTTCCTTCTCACATCATGGGTCATTCTGACAATCCTTGTAGCAGGACATCACACATCATTGACAACTTTCTTCCGCAGCTTTCTCCAACAACCATTGATGGCTGATGCTTTTATTTCCTCAGTCGACTCCTAGATATTAGCAATGCAGTGAGCAATGTCCGAGTCCTTCCAGCACTGTCTGAAACCAAGTGTTCCATGAGCTTCCAGAGAACTATGAATCTGAGTGAAAGTGCTCTTGTTGTAATAGGCTTTAAAAGTAGCAATCACACCCCAGTCAAGAGGCTGGGTGAGGAACATCTGTCAGGGGGCAGGAAAACCACATGCTCGGGATGAGCAAATTGCAGACTGCCTGGGGTGGCCTGGGGCATTGTCCAAGATGAGTGACGCTTTGAAGGGTAGCCTTTTGGACTGTAGGTATTTTTCTACCTCCAAAAACTGGCAAGCTGTTCTTATTCTTTCCCTTTAACGTGCTGGGGGGCAGTGTACAATGCAGAGACATAGGCTTAGAATCATAGAATCATAGAACAATAGAGCTGGAAGAGACCTAAAAAAGGCATCAAGTCCAGCCCCCTGCCCTAGGCAGGACCAAACCCATCAGATCAGCCCAACCAGGGCTTTGTTCAGGCTTCACCATGCAGTCTCCAGAAGCATTAGCACAGAGGCATTAGCCTGTCTTTTGCTGCCTTGTAGTCTGGCAATGTCCTTTCCTCCTTGGAAAAGTATGTCTGTGAGCATCCTTTTCCAGAACAAGCCCTTGTCATCAGCACTCAAAACTTATTGGGGTGCATTACCCTTTTCTTCAATGATTTTCAGAAGTTGCAAGGGATAATCCCCTGCTGATGCTGCTTCCCCTGCCAACTTCACATTAAGTAAATTCAGTCTTTCTTAAAATTTGTGAAACCACCCCCTAATTGCAACAAAAGACGCTGCATTGCCTTGACATCCTCTCTTATCACCTGATGCTTGTGTAAAATGCTTCCACAAGCTCAAAGTCTTTTCTCGAATTACAACACGACGTGCAGGGGACCCTCTCTGCACCATGTCCTCAATCCAAATCCTTAATGCCATTTCCATTTTGTCCATTACGGGATCACGACTCACACCTTCGCACCAATTGGAGCACTTGCAGCAACACTGCCCTTTATGTTTTGCTCTTTTTTTTTTCTTTAAAACATAACAGACAGTAGACTTGTTAATGGCATAAAGTGTACCTACTGAGGCCTCAATGAGACCACTTGCCAGCTGATCAAGTTTCTGGCTTTCTGTAAGGTAATTAGACTTTCTGGCTTAACTGTCATCACCTTTTTTCGCCTTCTTACCCTTCTGACCACTGTCTGCATCACTCGCTTTTCTTTTTGTGCCATAATTAAGGCTGGGTGTTCCTCTAGTGGCCTTAAGGTGGTTGTGAGGGAGCTCTGAGAAAGCATGAGGACGTTGAATCATGCGCTCGCAACAGTGTGGCGCATCAGGGGCTACGTCTACACGTGAAGCCAACATCGAAATAGCTTATTTCGATGTAGCAACTATTTCGATGAGTAACGTCTACACGTCCTCCAGGGCTGGCAACGTCGATGTTCAACTTCGACGTTGCGCGGCACCACGTCGAAATAGGCGCTGCAAGGGAACGTCTACACGCCAAAGTAGCACACATCGAAATAAGGGTGCCAGGCACAGCTGCAGACAGGGTCACAGGGTGGACTCAACAGCAAGCCACTCCCTTAAAGGGCCCCTCCCAGACACAGTTGCACTAAACAACACAAGATACACAGAGCCTACAACTGGTTGCAGACCCTGTGCCTGCAGCATGGATCCCCAGCTGCCGGAGCAGCAGCCAGAAGCCCTGGGCTAAGGGCTGCTGCCCACGGTGACCATAGAGCCCCGCAGGGGCTGGAGAGAGAGCATCTCTCAACCCCCCAGCTGATGGCCGCCATGGAGGACCCGGCAATTTCGACGTTGCGGGACACGGATCGTCTACACGGTCCCTACTTGGATGTTGAACGTCGAAGTAGGGTGCTATTCCGATCCCCTCATGAGGTTAGCGACTTCGACGTCTCGCCGCCTAACGTCGAAGTTAACTTCGAAATAGCGCCCGACGCGTGTAGCCGCGACGGGCGCTATTTCGAAGTTAGTGCCGCTACTTCGAAGTAGCATGCACGTGTAGACACAGCTAGGGAGTGATAAGGTACAGTCAACTATGAATAAGTGAAACCTCAAACCATCAATGGTGAGGCTTTGCTTTGCTGGCCTGTTTGAACATTGATTCTGTGCCTAATCTTTCTGGTAAGATAGTTTAAAAACACTTTTAAAAAACAAGTGTATTCTAGATTCAACCTGAATATCAAACATATTGTGCAGCATTGTCTAATAGCTGGAACAGAGGACTGAGGGACGAGTAACTTGAGTCCTATTGACACCTCTGTTATAATTTTGTACTGTGACCTTCAGCGAGTCACTGACACCGCGTCTGAACTGCACCTTCCTTCCAGAAGGGGTACGCTAATGAGCAAAAGGGAACATTCAGCTGAGGTGTGGATGTAGATATCTCATGCCTCATTTGCATATTCCCATGAGATCTTGCTTCCAGAAGAGCTTTTCCAGAAGCAAAGGCTTCCCTGTAGATGGGGTCCCTTCGGAAGGACCCGAATGCAGACGGCTTTTTGTTTGTTTGTTTCTGATGATGCTGAGGGGATATCACTGGTGACTTTACAACTATATAGATCTACTGGATAGCTGTCGAAGGTATAGGTATGCTGACCATTACTGTATTATCTGAGTAACTCACAATACTTAATGCATTTAACCTTACAATACCCCAGTGAGCCCTCATCAAAATTTGACAGGTGGGGGATAACTGAGGCACAGAGAGGATGCTTGACTTTCTCAAGATCACATAGGAAGTCTGTGGTAAAGCAGGGAATTGAGTCCGGGTCTTCTAAACCCTAGGGTAGCCTTGGCCACTGCACCATACAGAATCATTTAGCAGTCAGGCTGATTATTGTAAGCCTGGAGGTAGTGCCCCATGAGCAGCTTCATTGTTATGCAGCAGCCTTTGTGGACATGGCTCCCCATGACTCTTGCAGATCTCATAAACAAACAGGCACATGGGTGTAATATTTATCAAAGAGTTATTGCTATGAAATCTGTTTGTTCTAGTGCTCCTACCTGCTGCACTGAACTGGGCATAAAAGGGTGAAAAGGGATAGAGAAATGGGACAGGTCATCTGGCTTCTGATGATTAACATTCCTTCTTAGAAAACAAAACTCTTGAAACTTTCCTGGAAATGGGAATTTGATTTGCCACAAAGACCCACAAGGGATGCTGCAACCTAGACATACTTACATATGTGGTTATTACCATGCAATTCATTCTTCATGAGTAATTTCCAGAGCAACACTCAGCCATCCAGTCATACATACAATACAACAGTGTGCTGGGGAAGAAAGACTCAATTAGAAGCCAAAGATTATGAAAATTTATTACCAATATTTGGGAAAAAGTTCTGACATCAGGGGAAAAACAAATTGAGCAACAAAAGAGGAGGGGAAATAATGGATTTCACAGACAGAGAAGCTCTCTTGGGATCTGATCGAAAGCCTGACAAAAATCTGTGAAAGTCTTTCCATTGATATCAATGGGCTTTGGGTGAGACCCTAAGAGAACAGAGACTCTTTATCCTATACCCTTCCCCACTCTCCCTGTCTGAATTCATACATTCCAGCTTCATCATTATAATTAATACAATAAAAATGGCTAACATGTTCAAACATGCTTGCTGAGACTAAGGTATCCATATCAAGCCATTTAAGTGACTTCATTTTTCCAGGTTGCTGAATCGCTGCAGTTCCCAGCAATGTCAGCCACCTCTTTTAAATGTTCCTAACTGAACTGTTCTGCCCTCAACTTTCTAAGACCATTTTTGCCTTTAGTTTGTTAATGAACCTATGAATCATGCAGCATTTTGATTGATGCCTTGTGCCTTGCATATCCTGTCCCAACACACTCATTTCTTGTAAACATAATAACTTGCCTAGGTTCCCTAGGTTAGATCTGCTGTAAATAGTGCCTGTTGTTTCTTTTAAGTAGCTATTAAACACTTCAGGAGCTTTTAAACCTTGCCAAAAATACTTGGAATAAAAATAAGGCATAAGGATGACTGGAAATGAGGCTGTAGGACTGTATTTGGTTGTGCGAATCAAATCAAGTGTTGTGGTTCGGGTAAAAAGGGGCCACACAAAATGTCAGGCCAGGCCCTTAGTGACTTATCTCTCCCATCATTTTGGGTTCTCTTTTTGAAATGATTTATCATACATTTACAGTAGTAAAACATTGGCTTCCAACACGTAGTGGGGATTAGAATAACTCAGCCTGCAGTGAGAGTACCATTGTTCAGAAAAGCTTTTATTTCACTCAGCACTAGTAAAAGTCATTTGCATGAATATCAGATTTTGGATGATGGGAAGCAGAGGAACAATTAGGGTAATCTTAATTTCTGTACTATTGAACAAAATTAAAATCCATAATTAAGTCTGGTGCACATTCTAAACACACTGTGGTGGCTATTAGGAAATATGATATGGAAGGTCCTCTGCAGTTTGAATATCTGTGAAGTAATCATACATGGTAAATTGCATTAGGACTTGTCAGTGGATGGGTCTGATACAAGTCCCATTGAAGATGGTGGGATATTTTCCTTTGATTCCAATGTGCTTTGGATCAGGCTCTCATTTCTCACAGACCAGTTAACCCAAGGTTGTTTAACATGACGGACCACACAGAAGAATTGGTCTTACCTGATAATTCCTATTCTTGGAGTCTTCCAGCACAGTAGGCTTGTTTGTACCTGTGGTGGTCCTGGGGACTGCTGGAATTCAAGCAGCCAGCCCTTCAGATTTTCTCTATCAAGTTCTTCCTAAACACAGAGAGAGTATGGTGATTGACACACTTGGTGTTTGCGCTGTATTTTGTTTGTTTCACAGCAACCCCTAGGCTACAACTACACTAATGAGTTTTTCCGAAAAAGCTGGGGCTCTTTTGAAAAATCCCATGGAGCGTCTACACACAAAATGAATTCTCTCCATATTAAATTGGAAAAACGCAGCACTTTTTCCAGCAGCCCTCTTCCTTTCCCAGATGAGGAAAAGCACCTTTTTCTGAAAGATTCTTTAGGAAAAACACCTGTGTAGATGCCCTGGGGGCCCTTTTTTTGAAAAAGCAGTCCTGATAGCAATGGATTTTTGGATCCCTGGGCCATTCTTTCTAAAGAGCAGGGGCTTGTGTGGATGCTCTCTATTGAAAGAGCGGATCATTTTTTTCATCCACTTTTTTGTGTGTGGACGTGCTCTTTTGAAAAAGAGGTTGATAGAACCTCTTTTTCAGAAGAGATCTTCCAGAAGAACTTCTTTTGAAGGGTTGTCGTAGTATGGACATAGCCCTAATATTTGGGTGCTCATTTACTTTCCTTGATTTGGGAAACCAAAGGGCAAAACTTTAATTTATATAATTTTTTTTTATTTTGACATTGTGGCCACAACTAGCTGAGGATCAGGAAGCCCTCAGCGAGATTTGCAGTCAGACTAAAACATAAACTCATTTGGGCAGAGACAGTCCCCTCCCATGTGTTTGCAGAGAGGCTAGAACCACGGTGCCATTCTCTAGGTTGATGCCTTTCTGAACTATCACAATACAAATGAATACATAATAATTAAAATACCCTAAGTTAAGTGCCCAATTGAAAAACCACTGAAATGAATGGAAAGATTCACCCTGAAGGTTGGAAAGGGATCTTCCTTACTGTAACCTTGTATTGAAGAAAACATGTCATCTCTGCTCTTGGACATAAGAGACTCAAGATTTCTCCAAATGTTCAGAGTAGCTGCAAGGTACAGCTCAGGTGACTGACTCAGTTAAAGTCAGCTGTGGTGGAACTCCTGAGGTCCCTGCTATTGTTTCCAGACACATGCTGTAACTTCCTCAGAGGGCAGAAGCCCATGAAATGGAAGATCCAAGCCATTTTGTCAAGAGGGGTGTATGTGGGAAGTCTGAAACAGAAGTGCTAGTAGTGATCTGGGAACCTCTATAAACAACCTTGGCCTCACTGACAATTTGTAAAGAAGAATGTGTTGCTAATATTGCAACTTTGAGAACAGTTCTGTGGCTAGCGCGAAGGGACATGTTGAAGATAAATATCAAGTCCATGGATGGCAGGCAGCACCCAGTAACATCCTTACTAAGACTGTTAACGTGAATTTGGTTTGTGATATGTTTGGCCAAGGACTTGAAATGCAACACTTTCCCCCTCAGTCTTTTAGGGATCTCAAAGATGATTGAAAATCCCCCAGGTGAAGAATTTACTTGATTGTTCCTATATTTAATGGCCAACTGTCTGGCTTCTTCATGGCTTGATGCTTTTCTTTATTCTGGGGACTGGACAAACCTTGGCTCTGGGAACCATGTTAACATGATTACCTTCTGGAAGCATTTTCAGGTACCTATAATGACTCTCAGCACTTGTAGTTTGATTAAAGATACAGGTTGAACCTCTCTAATCTGGAACTCGCTCCTCTGGCAACATCCATAATCTGGCATGATTTTAGTTAGCTGGATGACCACTTATCAGGGGCACAGACAAGTTTCCCATGGTCTCACAAAATTGATTTACAGCCACCAGTCCTGGTTCTCGGTGTTCTGTGCTGTTATTCAGCTGTAATTTACCCCAAAGAGACAAGAAAGCAAAGAAAGTGTTGGTAATGCTGCTAGACAATAATGATATCCTGTAGTATGGCAAATTCTATTGTCTGGCACCGGTCAAATCCCAAGGGTGCTGGATTAGAGAGGTTCAGCCTGTTGTCTTCTACTTGCATCAGAGAATGACTACTAATCTTTCACCTTCCTGAATTATTTTGACATGGATACAGTTTAAATTGTGAGGCTCATGTGACAGTCACACACTTACTCTGTTAGAGGAACCTTTTAGACAGGAGACTCTTTCTGAACCTTCCCCTCTGGCAAAGCTATTCCTTGTTTGGGTCCTTGCATTGGATCCATTTCATCTATTAGACCTATTCATGAACAAAGGGAACTTTGTTGCCTGTAGGGTTTATTTTTCTTAGTCTGAGGCTTGGAAGGTGGGAGCATTCTGCCACTTCTTTATTCAGCGCTTCAGTCTGTGGACTACACCCTACATATTTGGAGGATGGTAGTAAGCTTTACCCTAATCCTCTGCTTCTTTTCATGTTGGAAGCCAGAACTGCTTTCTGCTTGCCAAATTAGAAGCAATTGCCTGTGTATAAAATCTGGGAGAGTCCATTGATGCATCTGCCATAAAGGCTCAGGCCAGAGCAACCTTATTCAGCAGTGGCTTTCTCTTTGTGTTTCATGTTCACTGCTCATTCTGCTCTCCAAGTTCCACTCTCTGGAGGGACATTTAGTTGTTTATTTAGAGTTGTATAACACATACTCATCAAAGCATATTTGGGCACGTGTTCAAAAAGTGTTGACTGATCACTACAGCTACTACTTAGAAATCAGCAGTTTTTGTGTGATGTCTTGAAATCACATTCAGCAAGGACAAATGCAAAGTACTCCAGTTAGGAAGGAACAGTTTCACGCATACAAAATGGAAAATGACTGTCTAGGAAGGAATATTGCTGAAAGGGATCAAGGGGTCACAGTGGACCACAAGCTAAATATGAGTCAACAGTATGACATTGTTGCAAAAAAACAGACATTATTCTGGGATGTATTAATAGAAGTGTTGTAAGTAAGAGACAATCAGTAATTTTTTTGCTGTGCTCTGGACTGATTAGGCCTCCACAGAAGTATGTCATCAAGTTCTCGGTGCCACATTTCAGGAAAGATGTGGACAAATTGGAGAAGGTCAAGAAAAGAGCAACAAAAATTATTAAAGATCTAAGAAACATGACCTATGAAGGAGGATTTAAAGCATTGGGTTTGTTTAGTTTGGAGAGGAGAAGACTGAGAAGGGACATGATAACAGGTTTCAGGAAATTAAAAGATTGTTTTAAGGAGGAGGAAGAAAATTATTCTCCTTAAACTCTGATGATAGGACAAGCTGCAATGAACTTAAATTGCAGCAAGGGAGATCTAGGTTGGATGTTAGAAAAAGCTTCCTAACTGTCAGGGTGGTTAAGCACTGGAATAAATGGCATAGGGAGGTGGTGGAATCTCTATAACTAGAGATTTTTAAGAGTAGGTTAGACAAACACCTGTAAGGGATGATTGAACTGGTGCTTGGTCCTGACGTGGGTGCAGGGGAGCAGACTTAATGAGCTCTCAAGGTTCCTTCTAGTTCTGTGATTCCATGAAATGCTTTACAAGGGTAGCCATTGTGATCTCCTCTTGGCGATGTAGAAACAGTCACAGAGGTGTTAGGCCCTAGAGTAGGTTAATAGCAAGTTCAAGGCTAGAAATGTGATCTGCTGAGTGCTGTCCACTATTTTTAACTACTATTCCATGCTGCTTTACATGTGACATGTCAGTCTATATAGCCCCATAAAAAGTGCAATACATTCATCAGGTTCCAGCACTGAAGAACTTTTATAGCATAAAATAGTTCATATTATTTTAATGATGGAAAATGTGGCAGTTACATGGATCTGTGCTTGATTGACAGTTTCATCCACTTCATATACATGGTGCTGTTTCCTCCACAGCAAGGGACAGCCCCATATTGTAGAATCTCTGGACATCTTAGCATCCAGTGGGTAAATGTGAATTCAGAGATTGTTTAATAGATGTATTATTGCTTCAACAAACTCCAAGTGAGATGAGTACTTTGGGCTTTTCATATACTATCTCTTAGCTATCTTCAGTTCTACAAACAAAGGCCATATTCAAACCTTGGGGTGACCTTGCTGAACTCGGGGGGAATTCCATCAAGGATGTATCAAGGGGAAGCCACGTTAGTCTGTATCTGCAAAAACAATGAGGGGCTCCTGTGGCACCTCAAAGACTAACAGATGTGTTTGGGCATATGCTTTTATGGGCAAAACCCCACTTTGTTGAATAAATGAATCTTCCACAGGATCCCTTGTTGTCTTATCAAGCATGTGTTTATCCCAACATTTTGTAATGGTCTTTGAGAAATGTTTTGATACAGCATATTGCACAGATAAAAGCACAAGCACTTCTAGCCATCCAGATTAATGATAAACTGCAGCCACGATTTGCAATCACATTTTGGAACATTACAAATACAAGTTTAAGGTTAAAAAAAAGTTTCTTTTCATATTACAAAACACACTGATAGTGGAGTAGGTCGTTCGAAGCAAAATTCCTGCTATATTATACTCTAACTCATTAAGCTTTTAAAATGCTGTTTTTTATTCTGTGGGAGTGAACTGTGATTTTACTGTCCACAAAAGCAGAAATGATAAGAAAAGAAAAATGTTAGCACCATTCAGAATACCATAGTCCTTTCTTATGTCTACCTGTGAAATCAAAGTAAAAACATGATTTTCAGTATTAATAAATCATCTTGTTCAGACAAGTATCGGAGGAGTAGCCATGTTAGTCTGGATCTGTAACAGCAACTAAGGGTCCTGTGGCACCTTATAGATGCACCTTATAGATGCACATCTGATGAAGTGAGTCTGTGCTCACGAAAGCTCACGCTCAAAACTTTTCTGTTAGTCTATAAGGTGCCACAGGACCCTTTGTTCAGACAATAACTGGAAGGTGTAGCAGGAAGAATAGGCATAATGCCCCTGGTACAGTTATTTGCCTTGATTTATTTCAGGATTGCTTCATTAGGTAGTACACAGACTAGATTGATGTTAAGGCTACAATGACTAACTTGTGCTGTACTAGAAAGTCATTTTAATGCAAGTTCAATCAAAAGTTGTACAAAGGTCAATTGTATGAGACTTGGGGAAATGACTCTCCAGAAAGCACCAAGCATGCTGTATGCATGATCATTACCAACAATAATAAGTTACCCTCCCCAGCCTTGCTGCTGTTTATTCATGAATGAGGGTGGATTTTAGTCACGACAGTTATGGAATCCATGTTTTTTTATGCTTTAATAAACTATTTCTCTGTGATTTCTGCCATTTAATCTGGACTGGATGCATGTGATGGCCCTACCCAAATTTTGCTGAGCACCTTGACAACTGCAAAGTTTCGTCTGTCCATTGCTGGTATCTGCCTTATCCTGTTTCTTCTAATCTATTGTTATTTTTACATTTGACGTAAGGGATGGAGTTTTTCTAGATCAGTTCTAGTGTGGCCACGCCCATGTACAGAACAGCTCCCTTTTCACTACAGCATTGTTGGTCTCATAATTTACACCAAAACTGGGGGAAAAAAGTTTTATTACACTGTCAAGCACTGACACACACACACACACACACACACACACACACAAAAAAACTCTTGGAATGCTTTTCTTTGCTCTGTGTTTCTATGACTCTTGCTCTTTTGTACCATGATGCCCCAGGGACCTTTCATAAAACAATTGCCCTGACAAAGCAAGAAGTCTATCAGTTATAATCAGCTGGCAGAATAGCTAGGCAGGTTGGGAGCAGAGACCTCTCACTCATTGCACACTAACTTCTTCCCTTTACAGTTAGCACCAGGGGGATAAGACAAACAAGCAGGGGAGGGGAAAAAAGGCCAACTGTAAAGGGAAGGGAAGAAGTTAGTGTACAATAAGTGAGAGGTCTCTGCTTCCAACCTGCTTAGCTCTCTGCCATAATCCAAAGGGTGTTTATGCAGGCCATGGCTAGGGGAGCTATTCTTCAGAGCTTATTTTAGAGCCTACATCAGCATTTTGTATTCTCTCACAAGCTACCACCATGACATTCGCCACTTCTTAAACAGCATTCCTGGTGTCAGAGCTGGGGAAAATCTGATTAGGTGCCAATAGTTTGCCAGCTACTAACTTGTTTCATATATTTTTATCAAGTGCTCTGCCCAGTCCACTTTAGATACCTTATGAAATATGTTCTGCAAAGTGCCATCTATGCCTGCCAATAAATCTTCTGGTTCAAAGAGACATTTTATAATGTTTCTCTTCTTCAAGAATGGCCGTGGCTCTCCTCCTGTAAGTGCCTCCCTCCTTTTCACTATGAATACCTACCTTTTACAGGATGCTTTTCATTAGTTGATCTCCAAGCACTTTACAGAGCACAGTGCATCTTTATCCCCATTTTATAGATGGGACAGTGAAGCACTGAGTGATGGACTGCTGGATAGCGTTCAGGGGCAGAACTGAACCCAACTCTCCCAAGGCCCAGCGTGGGGCTCTAGGTACTAGGCCACTGTATTGGTGAAGCCCATTTTTATTGCACCCAACTATCCTCCTTTGTGTCTTTTCTTCTTTATAAACATGAATCGCTATAGTCAATATTATAGCACAAGGTTTTAGCTGTGACCCCTATTGATATTTGTTGAAGTTATAGGTCTAGCACTCATTGTACACTTAAATAAAACATGGAACAGGGCAATTTATATAAAGGGGTCAGGATGCTGGCTGAGTGCTGTGAACTCTTAGACGCTAGTAGGGCTGCTGCATATGTGTGGTGACATCTCTTTTAGTCTTGTGGGAGGAGAACGTTTGGCTGAGGTCTGGGAAGCTCTCCTGAGGCAGCCTAGCACTTTGTTTTATTTGCTTTCTATTAAGCTTTGAACAGAGAATTGACGTATGTTAAATTGTCTCCAAGTGCCATTCTCTGTACTTCATTCCTATTTTGCAACTGCCAGCGCCCCTTAATTCCTCAGGGTAAAATAACTAAAATAACAGTCCCTCTATTAGGAGAACCAGAGCCTCCAGAAGGGTCATGGACCATGTTGACTTGGACAGAAATTGTGTTCGAATAATTTCCATGGGATGTTTGGTGTCCAGCATGGGTTCTTGTACAAGAGATCTTTCTAAGCCAGCAGCAAATTTTGCTTTTCTTCATGAAGACTTTTGAAAAATGCATTATTGACACAGGCTCTAGTTTGGAGTAGATCTCCAACTGACCTCTCAAATGCAATTTTTTTCACAGGCAAAACAGATTCCTGCTTTTACATACATGCAGACAGTGACACATGCAAGTCAAGTAGATAGGCTCTCAACTTGTGTGTGTAAGATTAGGGCCTTGTCTGAAAATTTGGCCTGTAGTGACCACTTTAGCTGGGAATAGTCCTTGTAAGTTAAGTGCTTTGTGTCTTATTGTTAGAATTATTGTAGAACCGAGCCCAAACCAAGACAAAAGAACCTTGAGGAAGGTCACATTTGTATCAAGATCTGAATTTTGCTACTTGTACTTGAATCTGAAATTGCCCATACCAACTCTCCTCTCGCCACCTTAACTTTGGAAAAGTTTGCATCTAGATCTGATTTATGTGCTCTGGCCCATCTCTAATGACCGTATAGTTCTTGTACGCTATTTATCCAGTTCTCTGCATCTTTAGGTAGCTGGAGGGAAGAAATGCATTATTTCAATCTTGTTTTGTTTTTACATTAAAATGTGTATTGTCAAACTTGGGGAAGTCTATCTATGAGAACTGAAGACTTATGTTTGCCAGAAACTCCTTGATATGTGCAGTACCTGTGTTTTTGCTTGTTGTAGAAAGTGGTTAGCATGCTAAGGCTCTACTCCCAATGGCTTTGTAGTTAAACGGATCCTCAAACTACCACTTTGCTGCTTTGATTCCATGTGCCATAGAAGGATCATCACTGCAATGCTGAGTTAGAGCCACTGCCAGCAGGTGTTAATAAGCCGGCAGGGAAAGGGAGTTAGTATAAAACAGATGTTTTCAGGCTCTTTCATAGGGAGTGCAGATCCCAACAGAGCATTCCTCAGGGACAGCTCACCCCCCAGTCCCAGTCAGATTCTGCCTCACCATGTGCAACTCCATAATGCCTTTGTGGCAGCTACAGTGATGGCTCAGAAGGCAAACCAAAATGCATACAACAAATCTTTTTAATGTGACATAGCAGCTGGAAATAAGTAAAAGAAGAACCCCATATGACCAGCCAGCTGTCTGTGGACAGTGATTTGTGGGTCATCCGTGGCTTGCGCACCACATTTTGGTAATTGCTGGTTTAGAGAATGGGGCCATGTGAACATACAACACAAAGCTCGTTTTTACCCCATTGTGCTGCTGTTTTGCCTCCTAATACTTTGCATTTCTACTTGCTCTCTACCCATGTCTTGTGTTTAGCCTGCCCCTTATAGACTCTTCCAGACCATGCGACCTCAGTAGCTTCTTCCAGTCTGTCCCTTACCTCCTCTCACTACCTGGTAGTCATATCAGGAATCTTTGCTTTACCTATTGTTTATCTCTTCTTTACGCTACAGAAATAAGCACAAGCTCCGAAATGGGGTTTGTCAGAGGCTGGCTGGCCCTTGAAAGGCAAGAGAGGCTTAGCCTTGCCTCTGCCTACTCACTAGCTGATGGTGAATTGGTAACTTAGTATTAAGCATTTCCCAGTGGCAGAGGGTCAGGAAGAGCTGGGAAGTCAGTTGAGGGGAGAGACTATAGAGAAGTCAGGATGCTTCTGCAGGTAGACCCTGCCACCTCCCCCAGAGCTGTGTCAGGCTTCTGTCAGAGGCTCTGAGACAGGGAGAATAAAAACCCATAGTACAGAGCAATGGGATGGAAGACTTACTAGGTCAGTGAAGAGGTAGGAGCTAGAGGCCTGAGAGACAAAGGGAGGCTGAGCGACACAGCCCAAAAGACCTTAGTAGCATGTCTGGAGGAAAGACTGAGCTGCTTCATTCAGGATCCCTGGCAAAGGCCATTGGAGCCTGCTGGGGAAGGGGTTGAAGGGACACCCCCCCACAACCACCCATTTGAGGGGCGAGGAGGGTGTATGTGGGGAATACCATTTAAGACTTTTGGTAGGGTGGTGCATGGGGGCAGTACGCCACCTGAATGATACCACAAGTCCCCTATGATCCCTGGGCTAGAACCCAGAGTAGAGGGTAGACCTCAGTTCCCCTAGCTGACCCTGAGAAGGGTCATGCAAACTCAGTGGCAGGAACTCATGTCAGGCCAGTGTGGAGTGGCTTTGAGCAAGTGCCAGTAAGAACCCTGCAGTAGAGTCCAAGAGGGATGGAAGAATTACTGTTGGGATGTTTATCGTGGTCTTTCAGTTGGATTGTCTGTCCCCTTAAGGGGGCCTGAACTTGGTGATATAGTTGGATGGTGAAGACCTGGTGATAGGTGGATGCAGCAGGTTTTGGAGTCTTGCTGTATCACACCTGAAACAAGGGGGCATTACATGCAGTGAGTTGGTGGGGGGGCTGGCTCTGTGTCCCAGAAGAGACAGGGTCTAGGGCATTCAGCCCTCAGTGAGGCCAGTATTGTGGTGCTGGGTCCTTGCATCCTGCCTCCCAGCACAGTGCTGCTGCAGTAATTCAAAGGGGCCTGGGGCAATTGTGCCCTTTGCCCCCTGGTTGGTGCACCTGCACCCCATGAATAGCCTTTGTTGCAGCATTGTGGTCTTGCTGGTCTCTTCCCAAAGCAGGAGTTATGTGCATAAATACAAGTCAGAAGTTAACTGAATGCTAGCTGATTAAGGGATACCTGGTACTCCCATTCAAGTGAGTTCAATGGCAATCAGTTGATCAAACATTTGAATTAACATCAAGTTGAGCCCTTGTTAAAAAGAAATATTGCATCCCTTGATTCTTATTTTCCTTAACTTCAAGGCTTTAGGGCACAAAGAATGAGGGGTAACACACATACTCCTGGGCACCTCTCTCACATGGGTAGGGGTGATGAGCTCAACCTTTCCTGCCTGTCTCTCTCTGCCCTCCAGTTAGTGGGGCTCCCAGGATGTCCCTCCCTCTCCTGGTACCTGGTACCGTGCCTTCCCCCTAACTATGTGGATGGAGGGAATGTACGGTCACATGCCCCCTCCTCAGATTTCTGCCAGGTTTCTCACCAGCATGTGGCCAGCAGCAGTCTTTGAGCAGTGTGCAGGAAGGAAGGGATGGGAGCAGGGCAGAAATGTGGTGTGTGGGTGGGATGGTCTAGACGAGCTCATCTCTTCCCCAGCACTGCTTTGATGTAACTAGAAAAGCAGCTTGTCCCTTCCTGCCCACAGTGTCAAAGAGCAGCTAACCCCTCCAAGGCTGCTACTGGGCACTGAAGATAACCCAGACACCACCTATTCCCTGGCTATAGTGGGTATGGGAAAGTGTTAAGTCCTAAGGCTGCATTGTGTACCAGGGCCCAGGGAACCTGAATGCAGAAGCTTCAGCAAACCCAGAGGTGGCTCAGCAGGAGACGGTACCCTCAGGAATGGAGCAGGATGAAGGGCTGGAGTTAAGGGGGTGGGGTATTGCTTAGACCCAAGCCTGGGCCTTAGAGCTCTGCTGAACTAGATCATCCCATAGACAGAATCCACATGGAGGGGTTGCCATCAGTCTTGGAATCTCTGGGTCCCTTACTGCAACACAGACTGGCTGGGCTGGTGGGAAATCAGGCAGGCTGTTTCACAATGTTTCTGTCCAGCTCTGCTACAGACTTTCACAATCACCTTGGGTAAGTCACATTGTCTCCATTCCAGCAAAACCAAACAGACAGAGCTACTTTGCTGTGTCATCCTTAGTCCCTGATCATCACTTAACAATGATGTGCACAAACAAAGCATGGCAAACCAGAATGCATTTTTACTATAACTGGCTCTGCTTTTTTTAATCCTGTTAAATGGTGGCAGTTTATAGCTAGCCAAAAGCTCTTTCTTTAGACTCCTCATCTAGAGCTGTTTTGCTTTTAGAAATCTAAAACTTGAGCCAAGCTTACGCTTTGAAATGTCTCCACAAGGAACTAAAGTTCAAATTCACTTTATAGCCACCTTCAAACTTTATCAACTTTAAAGATGACTATAAACAGGAAACTTTTTCTACACTTACCTCAATCTTACTGCTTTTTATAAGTTTATTAAAATTAGGATTTTAAAAATTCCCTTTATCTGAAATGGGTTTTAGCAATGAAAGCTCATGACCTAAATTATTAGTCTCTAAGCTGCCACGGGACTGCATGTTTGTGAAGTTAGACAAATACACTGCACCTCTGAGACCTTTCAGTCTTTGTTAGCCTGTTGCCTCAGTTTCTTGGGATATCATGACTTTGGCTTTTTGATAGTTGGACAACATTTTCTTTAAGAAAGCCCTTGAGAAAGTGGAGCAAATCTTGACTTGTAAGAAACTGTGGCATCAACTTCTCAAACCCTTGGGTTTTTTGCTTTTACATTGTCCTTTCAGACAGCTCAGTAGCAATAGTGGATGTCAAGTGGAGCAGATCTGGTCTGTGCTTCTCTTGAATGTGATCCAAGCATTAATACCCTTCTGAGAGGTGGATCCTTAAGTTGCCAGTTGGATTCTTTTTGGATTGACTATTTTCTGCCATGCACATCCCATGAACAATAATGTATCAAGGATAGAACAAACTACAAATAGGGCCAGAATCTATCTGTGCCTGAATTTGGGAAGTGTTCAAAAACAGGAACCCGGATATGAATTTTGCAAACATGTTTTCCTCTGTAGAAATGAGCTGAATCAAAACACCCAGATCCAGACTCCTTCATGTTTTCAGGTATCCAGCTCCAGAATTGAGACCTTATTCTCTTCTGTTCCCAGTTTTAAACAGGATCTGTCATGCTGCATCAGACTAGTTCAGGATGTGCTCTGACATTGGTCTGGTACCAGCTGCTTCAGAGGAAGAAATCTTGCATTAGTAAGTGTGGGGTTAGTGAAGAAAGTTCCTGCTTAATTCCCAGTAATTAGAGGTGACATCTTGAAGCTTCATTTTCTTTTTCTTTTTCTTCATTTTCTTTTTAAAGCACTTGGATTTTTTAGACTAACTCTGAATATTCTTATCACAAACAAGTTACACAAATGCAACTCCACTGAGTTCTTGCTTTGCACCACTGTAAATGAGAAGCAAATTGGGCTCCTGGACTTTGTAGCTAGGTCTCCTCTTCTCTAAGGGTACAGTTACACTTTTGAGAAGATTGGTGCCCTGGTGGCCAATCTTCCAGAGTTCAATTTAGTGTGCCTAGTGGGAACATGCTAAATCATGTCATGGAACCACTGTCAACCCAGAGTTTTCCTGGCAGTTGTGAGGCGCAAGGGAAGTTGATGGGAGAGTTTCTCTTGTTGACCTCCTGCTGCGTGGATGGTGAAAAAAATTGATTTTTAGATGACTGCAGCTACGCAATTCTCCTTGCTGGATTTGTGTATCTAAAACAGATTTTTTTTAACCTCCTAGTGTAGACCTGCACTAAAAATACTTATCTTTGAAAGCTGATTTCCCTGCCACAACTGATAAGGCATCCAGGCAATATATGGATTATCACGATTAACCTATACGCATCTGGGGTCCTTCTGAGAGCATCCTAGTACACTTGAGAAGAGTGCTCAAAGTTTGTTGCCAATGATGCCCTTACACAGAGTCTCTTGTTCTAGATTTCCAATATGACCTGGGTAAATCTGCCTTGCTTCCCAGCAATGATAATGTCTTCCAGTGTGTTTGGAAGGATTTAATTAATTTAATGTTTGTAAA
This sequence comes from Carettochelys insculpta, assembly GCF_033958435.1. Lineage (NCBI taxonomy): Eukaryota > Metazoa > Chordata > Testudines > Carettochelyidae > Carettochelys > Carettochelys insculpta. Next base: position 23,621,174 of record NC_134142.1, read on the forward strand.
ATATTTTGAGATGCTTTCTGTCTTATCAGACACATTTAAAATGTAACAGAGAGGGAGCCGTGCTAGTCTATATACTTGCAAAACAAAAAAGCAGTCCAGTAGCACTTTAAAGACTAACAAAATAATTTATTAGGTGACGAGCTTATGTGGGGCAGACCATCACCTAATAAATTATTTTGTTAGCTTTTAAAGTGCTACTGGACTGCTATCTTGTTTTGACATTTAAAATGAGCTATACAGCACTTATCAGCCTTCCCCTCTGCTTTCTTTTCTCATGCCTCCGGATATGCGGCTGGAAAAAGCCCCCATAGGAAATAGTGACTGAGAATTCTTCACAAGCTCAGCAGGCTTTAATTCTTGGGCGAAAGCCCTTCTGCATAGGTTAGCAAAGCTCTGCCTGAATGGTTAACATTAAGGAGCATTAAAGCATTTTAACATCAGAAAAAAACTGGCTTTTCTCCCCTGTCCTTTATCAGTTTCCTTTTTCAAGACAATCTTGTATATATTTAGGAAATAGCTGTAACTAATAGAGAAAGGCTGACCTTTGTTCTCATGGAGTTCAGGACATGGTGGGTGTTCAGTACCTCAGAAAACCACCCTGCTTAGAAGCCAATGTCAAGGTGCAGGTTCCACACCAAACAGCTGTAGGTCTAGCTGTTATTTGGAAATAAATATCCTAGCATCTACAGAACACAGAAAGAGCGCGTCCACCACAAAAAAGTGGTCAAAAGGCCTATCTGCTCTTTCAATAGTGTCCACACAGCCCCAACTCTTTCAAAAGAAAATGCCAGGGATTGAAAAATCCAGCACCAGGAGGACTGCTGTTTCAAAAAAAGGGCCCACAGAGGATCTACACATGCTTTTGAAAGAGGCAATATTCCTGATCCGGGAGCAGAAGTGGGCTTCTGGAAGAAGAGCTGTGTTCTTTTGTTTTTGAATTGAAAGAGTGCATTTTATGTGTGGACGCTCCATGTTCTTTCGAAAAAGGGCCTGATTTTCTGAAAGAACTTGCTAGTGTAGACGCAGCCTAAACGAATATCAAAGACTTTCCTTTTCTGTAGACTCCCAAGTACCCCTCCCCCCAAGATAAGGTTCAGCTGCCATATGCCAAGTCACTGGCTCAGCAAATCTTTTTGCTATTTTTGTCTCTCCTTTAGGGAGGCAGCTTGCCTGCTTAACTCTGCTCATAATGCTCAGCTTGTGGTCTGCTTGTTTTCAGCTCTGCCCCGTGTGAAAATAGCATATGCAGTCAAAGTTGTTCCACTCTTGGAACCCATGATCTGCAGCACAGAGGTATGACTTGGATGAAAGGAGCCAAGCTTGGAATAAGGAATTCTACAAGACATATTTATAGCTGCTGCTACTCCTACAGATATGCGAGCATTTTACATTCATAAAACTTGCATCTCAGAGCAAAAATTGATATTTTTGACCCAATAAGAACACATACCTTAAAAAAGAAAAAAAAAACAACCAATGCTGTAAAAGCCTGCTGGATTTTGTTAACATTTGGCTGAAACACAATCATTTTTCTAAAGAACAGAACTAAGTTAAGCCACGATCTCTGATCCAAGGAGGAGGGATAACCCCTCTAATTCCTTAACACAGGACAAGGTTGAGAGGGACAGCTATCTGATTTCTCTCCTGTCCCCCACCAGCCACACAAGCTCCACAAGCCTGAGGACAGAACACACCAGGAAGGCTGAATAAATCCTTGGCAGCCCACCACCTTTATTTGATCTTTGTTATTTCAGAAATGCATAGGGTGAAACTCTGGCCCTACTGATTTCAGTGGGGTTAGGATCCTCTCTGTCAACACCCTTACATCTGTATTGTAAGGGCTTGATTCTAATCCTACTGAAATGAATGACACAATTTCCAGTGACTGCCAGAGGCTTTAGCTTTGGCACTAAATACAGCACCTGTTATCAGTACAGAAAGACATGTATTGTGTGTTTGCACATCTTACTTAGATGTTCTTCTAGTTCAGGACCAAGAAGAACCAGGTCCCTTAAAGGTACATCAGTATTTGTGTGGGACAGCCTAGTGATCTCTCTTGTGGCTCATAGAGAAGTACTGTTGTATAAGAAGTTACAAAACAGCCTTTGTGGAAAGCATAGAGAAGTACTTGCAAAAGCCACAAGATAACTTGTCAATCTAATTAAAGTGCTTGCAACTCTCATTTCCAGGTAGGTTAAAAATTATCAGTCTTGGTTCTATTTTTGTCTGGAACACAGTAACAAATACAATGGGGCAGGGGCAGAAAATGCACAACAAGCAAACATGCAAATGTAGTGGGTCTTGCAAATTCTTCTCCTGGCCACCAGCTGACTCTTGGTTGTCTGCCAACAACTTGCAGTCACTCACATTCTGCTTGGCTTTGTTTATTCCTTCCGAGCTGCATTGACATGGAGGTTTCACCTCATCCAATCTATTATCAAAGCCTTGACACTGCCCTGTGTTCAAGCTGTATAAATGATTATTTTTCCTTGTTAAATGTTGGCTACAGGATCCAAATATTAAAATACTTTTTTTAATAGTGGCTTCTGGTATATTGTGGTATCTGAGCCAAATTCTGCCCTTGTTTATATGCCTAAACCCTATGGATTGCAATAGAGTTGTATGTGTGTAAATGATAGAATTTGACCTAGTATTGTAAAGACTTATAGCAGAACATTACGTTGTTATCTGAATTTTTATTTTTCTAGTTAATCACCACCTATTTTTCTTTCAAGGTTTTGACTGAAATAATTCCCAGCAGAACTAATTTACTTTGATCAAAACCCCATGGGAAAAAAATCTGACAGCAATTCTTACGCTACCTAATGGTAGAATACAAAAGCAATGAATGCTGCCATCAAATCTAAGATTAGGGTTGCACTCAGAGGTTGCTAGCTTTGCTACTTGGTCCATATTTATTTTATTGTGAAGACGTATACATTCCCTAGGCATGGCTTTGGTTAGGCTGTTATTTATATATTACAATGCATGGCATTTTATAAGAGGTAGGCTGTGCCAAAGAATAGAATTCCTCTCTTGACAAGATTATAACTCGGTGGGGTATACAATGCAGTGCAAAACTATAGGCAGGTACCAAGTTAATGAAAATAGAACATAATGGAATGTTTTGAAGAATAGATGAATTATCAGGAGATGGGTTTTTTGGGGGGGTTAGTGCTGACTGTTTACTAACTGGGAAGCCACTCTAGCGTGGGCCTGGTGTAAATGAATGAAGATTCTCTGTATAAGAGGTAAATTTCCAAATATTTCCCACCATTGGTTCCGTTTCACTCAAGATAGTAAAGTTGGAAGACTAATACAGGCTAAGGTGTTAAACACCAGTGGCAGCTGTCAACAAAGTCTCCCATATATAATGAAGGCACTGGAGCTCAACAAATGCAGAGGGGGTGACAAGGAGCAGACAGGAGTGAAGTCTGGGTGAAACAAAAGAAGTAGGAGGGAATGCAAGGGATGAAGTACAGCCTGTTCCTAATCGGAATAAAATGGTACATAGCCCAAATTACAGTAGACAGTTTATAATAGAAAAAAGATGCTTAGAGTGAACAATAGTCTTTACATTCCTTGTGTTCGCCAAGCAGTAGGATGTTCTGGACATTAAGGAAATGAGTTGATAAAATTATTTTTAAAAACATTTTAATTACAAGCTGCATTTTGCCTTTGTTATTGAGGTCATTCAGGTTACTGAAGAAATTATTGCGCTCTGCTTGGCACTGGTTACAGCTTAACTAGAGTAACTGCCTTCAGTTCTGCATGAAAAAAAGACACATGGACCAATTGAAGAGGTTAGAATAGTGCAACAAAGATGGTAAGAAGTTTGGCAAATTTGATCTAAGTGGAAAGGTTAAGATAACTTGGCATCTTCTGCCTAAGGGAAAGACAAGTGTGGCGGGGGGGGGGGACAAAACAGGAAACATAAAGGAACGTTTTAAAGAGGACAAGGATCAATTATTCTCATTAGTCACTGAGGATAGGAAAAATAATTGGCTGAAGCAGGAGAAGTTTTTAGGTTAAATATTAGGCAAAACTGTAGAAGAACTGTTAGATGATGGGACAAGCTGCCAAAGGGAGTTGTGCAATCGCTCTTGGGAGTTATTTGAGGCTAAGTACCCATCTACAGGAACAGTTATAGCTTCATTAAATCAATCCTGACACACTGCAAAAGGGTGATGCAGGGGTCTCTTAGAGCCCTACAGATTTTAAGTTTGTGTATCCAACTTCTCTAAGTTCACTTTTTCTTTTTGTAAGCCCCAGAGTCCTTTTCAGCCTTCATTAAAATCAATGAGGGTAGGAGGAGAGAGACCTCCAGCCCTTTAAAGATGCTGTTTTGGCTGTCTGGAAAATTTTGAAAAACAATAGAATATTAATTGATTTTGTGTGTTTACTTTTAAGGCTTCTGATTCGCAGATTTCCTCTCCTTGCTTTTTGTGCCTCTAAAAGTGGAGACTAGCAAAGAAGGAGAGAAAGCACTTAGAACTCCAATAATACTTATTCACTGGCCCTCTGGCTTCTCTTTTCAGCAGCAGAATTTGGGATTGTGGTTTTAAATAATCCCTGGAAATCACTGACAATATGCTTGTCCTCATTTCTAGGTCTATAAATGATCTGTCAGGGACCCGATCTGCTTCCTTTATGCATGTGAGTAGTCCCATATGGAGAATCAGTCCCCATCACTTAACTGGTGCCAGTTAAGATTAACTCCAAGTTGTTTCACTGGTACAAAAGTAACATAGAATCAGTCCCAAGGACTTCAGTAAAAGTATGTGAGTTGGTCCAAAGACTCAGTAGGACAGATCCTGACCTCAGATGTATGGTGCACATCAGTGCTTGTCTCTGAATATCTGCCACTGTACTTGCAAGCACAGCTGAACCCTTTTTCAAAGATATGTGACACTGTTCTCTCTGCCTCTGAGGTGACCATTTATTTGACCAAATGATAGTCGCATGGGCTATGTCTACTCTGGAATAATCTTTTGAAAACAGTCCTTCCGGAAGATCTTTCAAAAGAGTATGTCCACACACAAGAAAGTGGATCAAAAGAGTGATCTGCGCTTTTGAAAATGTCCATGCAACCACTGCTTTTTTGAGAGAACTGGCCAGGGATGGAAAAATCAGGTGCTATGAGGACTGCTCTTTTGGTGGGGGGAAGGGCCTGTGGAGCATCTACACATGTTTTCTTTCTACAGTGTCTTTTGAAAGAAGGCATTCTGCCTGAAACGGGAGTGGAAGAGCGCTTTTGAAAGGAGAGCTGTGTGCTTTCAATTTAATTTTGAAAGAACACTATGGCTGTGTCTACATTTGCATGCCTCGAAAGAGCTTCTTTCAAAAGAAGAAAAGCCATGTAGATGCAGCTCTTTCAAAAGTAATTCCCATCTTTGAAAGAGCCCTACTTCCTTAAAAAAATAGGAAGAAGCATTCTTTCGAAGACGGGGTTTACTTTCGAAAGAGCTGCATCTACACTGCTTTTGTTCCTTCAAAAGAAGTTCTTTCCAAAGAAGAATATGCAAATGAGGTGCCAGATATGTAAATCTGAACCTCATTTGCATTTTATTTCCCTCATTTGTAAGCCTCTTTCGAAAAAGCAATGCAAGTGTAGACGCAGCCTGTGTGAAGGGGGTGGAGCGGGTATATGTGTGGTGTGTCTCCTTCTTTTGGACAATATTTCAGAAGAACTTGTTAGTGTAGATGAGGCCATGGTCATGATTTAAAAAGGCCAGTGAGCTAACTTACACTTCAAGCAGTGAATTACATGTACAAATATAAACCAGCAAACTCAGTGTGGCTTTTTTTCATTAGCATTGTAGGAATGAAACAACTTTTAGTGCTCAGCCAGCTGAAAAAGGGTGCAACTCTACTGACTTGAACTTGGAGACAGCCACAGCTATTGATAGGGTTAAAAAAAAGTTGGCAAGAACTTAACATACCACCAATAACAAGCAGAGTCAAACCAAATCTCTCTTCTGCCAAGACTGAAATTGCTGAACAGGCACCTCTCCCCCAACATATTGTATGCACCACCAAGTAGAGTATTATCTCTGCAAAACAAGGATGTATGTGTTACAGAGATTATCAATGTTTGCCAAATCAATACAGTGACAACGTGGTTTGGGCCAGTAAAACACTGCCTAACTGCTGCTGTCAGGCAGGACAAACGCTGGCGCTTACACAGAGCGCTTCTCTGGTCTGGGACCTGTTCTCAGAGTGGAACAGATTGTTTAGCACACATAGCTAACATATTTCAAGGGTCCATTCAAGGTGAAGTGGCCCATTAATGCTGGGGTGGGAGGGGAAGGAGAAGCTCTATAATAATACTTCTAAATGGATAAAAATAGAAAACAGAGAGGGAGATGCCAGTTTAGTGGGCTGCAAGCTCAAATTTTTTTAAGAAAAAAGACTAGATTTGTGTTTAAACTGCTGAGCCTCTCCACCCTTTTGTCTACTGTCTTCTTGTAACAAGTAAACTGGGGACAAGAGGTTCATCCTGACACCCTCTCGAGGGGTGTGTGAAAGGGCTACACTGCACCCAGGGAGGCCCCCCAAGGAGCTGGAGCCAACAGGAGACCTGGGGCAAAAGCTGACCCTAAGCCCCTAACAAAAAAGACTGGGGGTGGGAGGGTTGGTGATTGAACCTACACCCAGGCTCACCCTGCAGGGGCACTTCCTGTCCCGGGAGAGAGGTTTTGTGACACAGTGGGTGGAGGGGAAGTGCCTGGAACTACTTCTGCCAACAGTAGCTCTGTCGCCACTGGAAAAGGTGCAGCATGTTCCAGACTCCAGGCTGAGTCAGCTCCCTTGGCTAGTGGAGAGGAAGTGTGAGGAGCCCCACCCGCTGTTGCCTCATTTGCCAGCTCCAGGCAGGGACACTGTTGGGGCAGAAACCGAAACGTCACCTTGCATCCCTGCTACCACCCCAACAGTCTAATCACAGTTGTGTCTCAACAGGGTTCTGCTGAATTCCTGCATGGCCCTGCAGAGAAGGGGAAGCTTCCTCTGCACCCTTTCCCTCCCCGCATCCTTGGACCCAAGGAAAACTGAGCCTGTTTCTGACAGGGGCTCTCTTCCCTTTCCTTAAAGGGACATGTACACAGAGGGCAGGTATAAAGAAGAATCTCTGCTGAGTAATTTGTAACAGATACCTTTAGAAACAGATTTTTTTTTGGTTGGGGGTGGGGGAAATAGGAGGTGGAAAATACATACACCCTTAGATGCTATGAACCATACACATCAAACACAGAAAAGTAAATTTTCTTTCATAACTTGTACGAATGTGTCCCTGTTCACAAGTTCACCTGGTGATGTTAAAGCTCTAGATTTTTCTTCTTCCTCTGCCTGCATTAAAACACATGGCCTGTGTCTACACTTGCAGTCCTCTTTTGAAAGAGGCATGCAAATGAGGGAAATTGAAAATACAAAAGAGGTGCAGATTTACATAGCTGGTACCTCATTTGCATATTCTTCTTTCAAAACAGCTTGTTTTGAAAGAAAAAAAGCAGGGTAGGTGCAGCTCCTTCGAAAATAAACCCCATCTTTGAAAGAACCCTTCTTCCTATTTTGTTTCAGGAAGAAGGGGGTCTTTTGAAGATGAGGGTTTATTTTCAAAAGAGCCGTGTCTACCCTGCTTTTTTTCTTGCAAAGAAACCTTTTTGAAAGGAGAATATGCAAATGAGGCACCAGATAGGTAAATCTGTACCTCATTTGCATTTCTTATTTCCCTCATTTGCATAACTCTTTTGAAAGAGGAATGCAAGTGTGGGCACAGCCACGGATTTACAGAGAAGGCGCATCTCCCTCTATTGCTCAAACTAAGTAAAATGGAGAAACCAAGAAAGAAATAGCTACATCAAAAAAAAAAAAGGTTCATAGGTTAGCACAAAAGATCACTATCATTAGGAATAAGCGCCAATCAGATGCAACACTTGGAGAAGATTCTCCCAGCCCCTTTGCTGTTATGTGCCCGTTCTGTTCTCCTGGGATCAAAAGTAACCTGATGTTTCTGCTCCTGCAGCATCTGCACCTATTGGAACTCAATTTGAATTCACAAAGGAGCATGGCATGCCAGCATTAGGTGAGCAGATGTTCACATTTTCTGTTTGGTAACAAGTATCTGAGTTAGTCTGTATCCACAAAAACAATGAGAAGTCCTCTGGTACCTTACAGATCAAGCAGGTTTTTGTCCCCGAAAGCTTATGCTCCAAAACATGTTGGTCTATAAAGTGCCATGGGACTTCTTGGTGGTTTTATTTGGTAATAGTTTATTTCTTAAAAAGGGGAGCCAGCTACAAAATTGAGAGGGTAGGTCAAGAAAAATGGGCACCCCTCAATGGGAGTTCATGGGAGGCATAGGAAACTCACTCCAGAGCTATCTCCAGAGACTCATCAAGACAAATGTTACAGCACAAGCATTTGGAAGGTGGCCATAGCAAACAACTTGTCCTCATTCCAGTTGAGCAACTGTAAGCAAGGACATTTTCAACACAGGCCACTTAGGGACAGAAGGAAAGACCGGATGGCATTAAAAGCAACTGCACAAATACATGGGCCTATGAAGACGTGGCCATCAACCATGCAAACTCAGAATAATCTTTACTGCTCCCCTCTCCCCAGTCCTTAGCTCTGCAAAGGTCACACCTATTGCCAAACACATGACGTACCTGAGATTGGCATCATCTAACCTTTGACTGAACCACTTTTCTTAACTGGGGTTCATACTGACGAGGGGACAGGGGTAGGGATGAGGATGGGTGAGCAGAGATAGGAAGAAATGTTAAGTACATACCAGAGGAGAGAAAGGAGCTTTTATCTGAAATATTCACTTTATGATCCTTGGTTTTATGAGACCCAGGAAGAGCCACAATACCAGTCCTACATATTTTTTGAGAAAGGGCTGAGGAGGGATTGTCAGTTCATTGAAGCCTTCTTTCCCGCCCCTGCCCCTGCCCCACCTTATAAACTGCCCTCCCTGTGTCCAAGCATCTCAGACTCACTTTGTTTTACAGCTTCTGCTGCTCTCCCCACTTCTGTATTTGTTTGATACAAAGAACACAGTAATACCGGCATATAAATTATATTAGAGAGAAAGAATGGGTCATGCTGGTTGGGGAATGGTATTATATGGTTAAAAGAAGTGTAGAATCAAATGAAGTTAAACTTTTAAATGAACCAAACTGTACCATAGAATCCTTCGGGATAGTAATTCCAGGCTTGAATAATAACAATAAAGCTGTAGGGATATACTACCGACCACCTACCCTAGATGGTGATAGTGACTGTGATATGCTCAGGGAGATTAGAGAGGCTATAAAAATTCTGCAATAATGAGGGATTTAAGCTACCTCTATATTGCCTGGGTGCACATCACCTCGGGATCAGATGTGGAGATAAAGTTTCCTGACCCCTTTAACTGTTTCTTGAAGCAGCTAGTCCTGGAACCCACAAGAGGAGTAGCATTTCTTGATCCTATGTGGAGTAGAGGATTGATCGAAGAGGGGAATATAGCTAAACTCCTTGATAATAGTGACTAATATAATTAAATTTAACACCCCTGTGGATGGGAACCACCACAGCAGTCCAACATAAAAGCATTTAATTTCAGAAACGAGGCCTATACAGAAAGCTAGTTAAATGGAAATTAAAAGGCACAATACCAAACCTGAAATCCCTGCAAGCTGCTTGAAACTTTTTAAAGACACCATAATGGAGGATCAACCCAATGATGTCCCTCAAATTGGAAAACCTAGTGAGAGAGCCAAAAAGCACCACCCTGGCTAAATAAGAACATGAAAGAAGTAATGAGAGGCAAAAAGGCACCCTTTAAAAAGCAGATATTAAATCCTACTGCGGAAAATGAAAAGGAGCATAAGCATTGCAAGTGAAGTATAGAAATATAATTAAGGCCAAAAAAGAATTTCAAGATCAGCTAGCTAATGTCCCAGAAGTATAGCAAAAACGGAGTCCTGGCAACTAGATGCCCTAAACCTGATTTCAGTACTGGATAAACTGCTTAAAAGGATAGTAAGACAGAACTGTAGACACACACATGGATCTTCCCCACAAATCATGTTCAGCGTGGTTTTCGTAAAGAGAAATCATTCCTCAACAATCTACTAGAATTCTGTGGGTTGATCAACAAGAATGGAGACAAGTGGGACCCAGAGGACAGAGTATAATTACATTTTTTAGAAAGGCTTTGATAAGGTCTCTTACCAAAGGCTCTTTAGCAAATTAAGCTGTCATGGAATAGGAGCAAAGGTCCTATCATGGACTGGTGACCAGCTAAAAGATAAGAAACAAAGGGTGTGAATGGTCAATTTCCAGAATGAGAGGTGTTCCCCAGGGAGCTACTCTAAGGCCAGTAGCATTCAACGTATTCATAAAGGATCTGGAAAAATGGATAAACAGTGAGATGGCAACGTTTGCAGGTGATGAAAAAATAATCAACATAAGCTGAAGCAGACTGGGAAATCCTACAAAGGGATCTCACAAGGTTGAGCTACTGGGCAACAAAATGGCAGATAAAAAGTAATGTTGGAAAATACAAAGTAATATACATTGGAAAAAATAAGTCCGGCTAGAGGTAAAAGGTGATAGGGTCTAATTTAGCTATTACCACTCAGGGAACATCATGGAGACATTGTGGACAGCACAGTAAGGTCTCAGAGTATGCGAATCCAGAGTACGCGACTCTGCTCTTATGCGGCTCATCCCCGACTCACACCGTAAGCACTGCTTTATGCGGCTTCATGTTCACACCATGCAAAGCTGCTGGACTCTCAGCCTGCCTAGCTTCCCACAGCTGCAGGCAGCTAGGCAGGCTAAGAGCTGCTTCCCCCTGCTTCCCAGAGCGGTGCTAGGCACCACCCTGGGAACGCAGGGTAAGGCTTTTAGCTTGCCAAGCTGCCTGCCCCTGTGGGCACCCAAGTGGGCTAAAACCCCCTTCCTGCTGCTTCCCAGAGTGGAGACACTTGAGAGCCATGCAAGTTCATCCCCATTAAACGTTCTGCCGGCTCAGCCCCTCCCAACTCCTCCGCCCCATGGGCCCAGCTCACCTCACCCAGTGGGGGGCTCCAGCCACACTCCTGGGGTTCCCCTCCAACTCCCATGGACCCAACTACAACCCCCATGTCCCAACCCTCCCCGCATCCAGGCCTCGACCCCCCCCACAACCCCAACCCCTGTAGACCCAGCCCTACCCCCACAACCCCCACCAACCCCCTGTGGCCCCAGATCACACCCCATGTGGCTCCTACCTCCCCCCCAACTCAAGCACCCCACCCCAGTGCACCCCCATTCAAACCCTCCCCTGCCTGGCTCAACCCCCCTGTGGTCCCAGCTAACCCCCCATGTATGTGGCTCTGACTTCAACCCCTGTGTGGGGCTCCAGCTCCCAGCCCCCAACGGGGCTCCAACCCCCCTCCACTCAACCACCCCGCCTCAGTGCACCCCCCTGTTCAACCCTCCCACCCGGCTCAACCCCTCCCTACCATGGCCCCAGCTCACCCCCCCGTGCTTGGGGTCTGGCTGTCAGCTGCTGCCGGTGTATTCAGGGCCTCTCTCCCCCCTGCCAGCTCAACCCCTCCCAGTTCATCCCCATTCAATCCCCCCTCCGCCCGGCTCAAACCCACCCCCTCATCCCCAGCTGACCCCCCCGGCACGTGCAGGGCTGTAAGCTGCCAGTGTGCATGGGGCTCCAGCTGTCAGCTGCTGCAGGCACATGAGGCTCTACCCTCCTGCTAGGCGCCCCCGGTTCACCCCGTTCAACCCCCTCAACCCCCCCACAGCCCCAGCTCACATGCCCCGGCACGCGGGGCTCCGGCTTCAACCTGTGCCCTGGGCTCCCAACCCCCGGTACCCGGGACTCCAGCTCCAACCCCCTACCCACCACCCGCCCCAGCTTCAACCCCCACCCCAACTCCCCGCTGCCCGGGTCTAACCCCCTGCACGCCCCAGCTCAACTGCACCCTCCCACCACCCCTGCCACCCTAACCCACCCCAGGCTTAACTCCCAGTCCCCTTCCAGGGCCCCCACCCATCCCCCCAAGCCCTCCCCGGCTTACATGAAATTCAAGATATGTGAGGGTTGCATGGAACCTACCTCGCGGGATTACGGTATGCAAAATGACAACTGCTGTGCATGAAACATGCAAAAAGGCTACTAGAACATTAGGGACCAATAGGAAAGGAACAGATAAGACAGAAATATCATATTGACTCTCTCTACAAATGCATGGCATGGCCACAACTGTAATAGTGCCTGCAGATATGGTCGTCCCATTTAAAAAAAGGTTTATTGGCATTTGAAAAGGTTCAAAAAGGGTAACAAAAATGGTTAGAGGTATGAAGCAGTTTCCCTAGGAGGAAAGATTAATAAAACTGGGACTTTTCAGCTTGGAAAAGAAATGACTAAGAGGGGATATGACTGAGGTATATAAAATCGTGACTGATGAGGAGAAAGTAAATAAGGAAACACTAAGTAATCCTTTTCATAAACTAGGGCTTGCCATATGAAATAAATAGGCAACTAGTTAAAAACAAACAAAAGGAAGTGTTTCTTCATACAATGCACAGTTAACCCGTGGAACTCTTTGCCAGAAGATATTGTGAAGGCCAAGAATTATAACCAGGTTCAAAAAACCAAACAACTCCTCGATACATTCATGGAGGGTAGGTCTATCAATGGCTGTAGCCAGGATGAGCAGAGTTGGTGTGCCTAGCCTCTGTCCGAAGCTGGGAATGGGTGGGGATGGATCACTTGATTTCCTGTTTTTGTTCATTCCCTCAGAAGTATCTGACTTTGGCCACTGGCAGTAGTCAGGATACTGGGCTAGATAGTCTGACCCAGCATGGCCATGCTTATGTTCTGACTCAAGGCTTCACTGCTTTGGGATTTGGCAGAGGACATAAGAGGACCAGGGCTCCAGCTATGACTCAGGCTAGAGCTACACTAGGTTAGAAAGTTGATTTCCGATACATAATTCCAGCTACATTATTAGTGTAGCTAGAATTGATGCATCAGAATCGACTTTCTTACCTAGTGTAGGCCAGGGCTCTTCAGGCCACTCCTGACATCCCTCACTCCATCTGACAGCATGGAGTACAGGGGTCGACAGTCAAGCCCAGAGAGGTAGATTTTGCTGCATCCTAACATGCACAGCAAACTCGAATTCCAACACGGTCAGCTTGATCTTCTGATCATCTGGTAAGTATAGATTCACCCAAAGGTTTGTGCTTCCTAAGGACCAGCTCTGGATGGATATTTCAAAACTGCCTCCCTTCCACCCAACTTAATGAAACTTCACAAATCAATTTCATCCAATTAAATTTTAGCAGATGGAATCTGGCTAGCTCAGCTGGCTGGTATTTGGGTGAGGTCCCATTCACCTTTAAGCCACTGATCTGTATCTAGCCTAGATTGCTGGTAACGGTAAGCAGTTCCCTTCTGATACCAGTTTAGAGGGATATGCAAAATATGTAGGTACACTCAGATCCTAGGCAAAATATATAGATCGTGAAAGCTCCCTTAACCATTGCCAACAAGGCTGCCATATAGAGTCAGTCAAAGCAGAAACCAAGTAATTAATGGGCTGCGGAAACTGAATTATTCTATTATTTTTCCATGGCTAATAGTGAGGCACATTGGTAAGGGAGAGTGAGAATGTCTGTACTGCCCTTGCCCCAGGGGGTTCCTGTTGGGTGAAGAAATGGAGATCTTCAGTCTCTTGGCCTGAGGCTCCAGGACCTTTTAACAGTATTAACGTACATTTGTAAGTACAACAGAGAACAGCTATTAGTATGGGGACCTTAAATGTATTAGTGCTGTTTCCTACTGGCATTTTGTACTTGGAAATTACTATACAGTATAAATATCTTCAAAGCACTGTGCAAACATGAACTAATTAGTCTTTCAATCATACCAGCAGGCAAGTAGTTATTCTTATTTCTAACATGATAGAGAGAGAGCTGGCTGAAAACTATTGCAAATAATTACACTAGATTCTACCTGGTAAATTTTCAAGACTTGAATCCAAAAAAGCACTTAAGCACAAACTTAACTTTACACACAGGGACATCTTCTCGATGGGAGGGGAACCTACAAGTGTGTTCCTGGACTGAAGCCTTGATTAGGAACCACTGGGTCCTATTTCTCAAGGAGGTGTATACTGTAAACTTTCATATCTGGCAGACCTGGAACCGGGAAGCTGCCAGATATTCAAATATTCTGGATAATAGAGAGGTATCCCCAGCAAGGCAGAACACTAAAGAAAAACAAGATTAGATATTAAGAAACAACAAAAAATATATGCAGAGTACTTTGTTTACCAACAGCAGTAGTACTGTACACTGTAAACATACAGTATTTGCTGTATTTATTTGTATTTACTTTCACTATCCTGTACTTATGGAAATGTAAGTAAAATTTACTTATGGTTAAAAAGCCAGTTATTTGGGAGTTCCAGATAATAGATACGAAAGAGTTTACTTTAGTAGGGGCAGTGTTTCATTGTACCTATACGAAATATGAAGGGGTAGAAATGGAAAAACAATTAATCCAACTTCTCCCCACAAAAAACACTCTAATACTGGTCTTAATTAGTATTACATTCACCTCTAGTCTGAAGCTGAAATGCATGTTAGCCTGTACAAGTATGTTGTCCTACACCTGCGGTAGTGTGATTGTTGGTCTCCTTGGGTGTCTGGAACGCAGAGAGCTCAATGCTCTTTCATGTTATCTCCAGTTGGCACTTGGACACAAAGTCCACTAGGACACAGAGGTCTTTCTAGGAAAGAGGGGACAGCCTAGATCAACTTCCCTTTACTAAGCCTCACAAAAGTGAATACCTTGCAAGAAAAATAGGTGGTGATTAGCTAGAAATATAAAAATTCAGATAACACTGTAATGTTCTGCTGTAAGTCTTTACAATACTAGGTCAAATTCTATCATTTACACACATACAAGCCCATTGCAGTCCATAAGGTTTAGGCACATAAACAAGGTCGGAATTTGGCTTCAGATACCACAATATACCAGCAGCCACTATTTAAAAAAAAGTAGTTTAATATTTGTATCCATTAGACAACATTTAACAAGGAAAAATAATCATTTATACAGCTTGAACACAGGGCAGTGTCAAGACTTTGATAATAGATTGGATGAAGTGAAACCTCCATGCAGTGTAAAATGTCAAGGCAGCTCGGAAGGAATAAACAAAATCAAGCAGAATGTGAGTGGCTGCAAGTTTTCTGTGGGGAGTGGAGTGGGGTGGGAAGGAAGAGAGAAGTCGTTCTTTGGCAAGCCAAATTCTGCAGAACACAGCACATCTTGAATAGTTGGCAGCTCTTCAAACTTCCTCAAGAGGCTACTAAAGGGCCCCAAGGTGGGGTGAGCATTATTGGCTCATTTTTAGCATGCCAGGGTATATTCTTTTTTACACATCTAGTAATGGGATGTGTTGCATCACAGTCCACCTCAAAGAGCCCAGAGGAAATCATGACAGCGCCTAAGGAATATCTGATGTCATCTCTGCTACAAGATAGTGTAGTTGACAAATGAGCAGTTGTGCAATTTAGCCATAAATGTGCTAGAGTAAAGATAGAAGATAACCATTATGTTAACTGCCAATCATCCATTGTTCAGAGGGAATATCCTGAGTCAATGACTCTGCTGGAGTGACTTAAAAACGTATGCATCACTGCTGGAAGTGGGCCCTTTGACACCGTTTGGGATTAAATTTTTGGCAGCAGAGACTGGGCTCGTGTACTCTGAGTATGATGTGGATCTGTTTCATAGCTTGCAGCTATGTGGGAAGAGGTATGGTAGAGTGGAAAATTCAATTTGTTAATAGAATCCAGAACACAAGAGTTTTCTTTTAGCTTTATTTTTAAATTTTGTAATGCAGGCTTAATGGCAACATAAGGAATCATCTCAATTGGATACAACGTGACAACAAGATAAGCTGGTGGATCAATTTATACTAATTGCCTTATGTTAGCCAGATCCATTGTTTTCCCATTGAAATAATTCTCTGTTCTTACAAGAGTTTGAGAGAAGGTAGAATGCAACTAGACCCCATCTCCTTTTACTTAGTATCCTATGTATGATGCCCCCTTTATTTGAACAGAAATGTTTTTCAAGCAGTTTGCTGTATGGAATTAGTTTTGCAACTCTATTCTTCCAACCCTGGTGATTTTTCAAAATTTGCCAAGAAGCCGAGGCATACATCGGATTATGATTTCAAACTGATGCCTATGATGCATAGAGACATCCCTTACTTTCTCATCATTCCTTTTCTGTGGGATTGCAGATGTGTCATGTGTATTTGCCTCTCATTGAGCATCTCCTTGTCATTTCCTTTGTCAGCCTGGAATCATCTGCACAAGCCCTTTGAGGGTTAAGCTAGGTATAAGACTATATAAAGAAAAGGAGTGAGCTCTATCCATGTGTTCTTGGCTAAGCAGTATCATATTCCCCTGAGATTGAATACAGTATATTAAATAAGCTAACATAAGATTCAGGATCTGGTAGTTCAGGGGCAGGGAGCCATTTATCTTAAGGTATTTGCTTCTTCTTCTTTTTTCTTTTTTTTTTAGGTGCTAAACCCAGTGGCCAAATGTTCTGTAGTTCAGCATAAGCATGCATCTCTGAAGTGGAGCAAGCGAGGCAATTCTATCACCACAAAACAGGAGACCGTTTTTGAGGAACAGGACTCTGAGAAAATGGGTGGGGTATTCTGAAATGGAACCCACATGGAAAACACAAAAGAGGAAGACCTCGGATAACATGGAAAAGATCTACTGAGACTGAAGGACAACAACTGAGGTACTCTTGGGGTCAGCTAGAAATTTGGTCCCAAGATAGAGTGAAGTGAAGGAGACTTGTAGATGACCTATTCTCCACCCAGAGTCCATGTCATCTATGAAGGTTTAAGTCAGTAATTCTGAAGCAAGGAGTGAATCATACATTGCTACATGGGAAAGGTGCTTATTGCTACTCTTCATGCAGAAAATGTAATATATGTGGCAAGCAGCCTGGTGACAGTCATCTCACTTCTGAAACTGATATTGGTGATCCTTTGTGTCAGGTTCTAACAACCCTCCTGGGAAGAGAGGATCTGTAGAACAAGTGTTGTAAAGGGCACAAGGAGAAGGAGATGCACATGCTCATGGGAAAAGAAAAATAAAACAGAACATGCCATTATTTACAGGCAGGTGCTACGAAAAGGAACTCAACATATTCAAAGCACCTCAGTGTTTTTGAATTACTTCTGGCTATGAAGACTGCAGGCAGGGCCCCTGATATAAAATCCATCTCTTTGAAGCTAGGGACAATGTTTTGTGTTGGAGATGGTCATTTGAAAGCCCTGCGTTGCATTGCATGACCAGATTTGCAGACACTAATTACATCCTGGAAAATGCAGCTTTTGGCCTCTTGTATACGTATCTCCTTTTGGGTGGGCTGGGGGGCACATTTGGCCACATGACTTCCTTTTCTCTGCTTTAGAAATTGGATTAGGTACTTTATTTCTGAGGTGTTATATGGTAAACTTCCCTGGTATTAATGAGGGAATTTTCTTCTTCAGCTGCTGTCAGACATGCTGTTTTCATTTAGATAAAATGGCACAGGCACTTCAAAAATGTGCCTTATTGAAAGACGTTTGAGGCAGTAAACCCTTGAGATATGCGCAATCAAGTTGTGCGTGTCTCAGGGTAACGTGACTGGCACCCCTAACAGAAGCAGGAAATGGCTCCCGTCAAGGGCAGCAGATGCGAAGCAGGCTGCCATCCCTGACAGGAGGAGGGAAACCGCTCCTGTCAGGGACAGCAGCATGACTCTTGCTGCCCTTGACAAGAATGGTTTTCTGCTCCTGTCAGGGGTGGCAGGTATTTCTGTCAGAGGTGGCAGCTGCTGCTCCTGACATGAGTAGTTTCCTGATCCCCACAGGGCCGGGGAGCTGGAAACCAGGCAGCAACCTGGCTCACAGCTCCCCTCCACTTGCAGAGCTGGGAAACTGAGCAGAGCAACAGCCCTGGTTAGTTTCCTGGCTCCAAGGAGTGGAGGGGAGCTGGGAGCCAGGCTGCCTCTGGTTCCTGACTCCCCTTTACTGGCTGGAGCCAGGAAACTGACCAAGGCTGCTGCCCTGCTTAATTTTCCCTCTGTGCAAGCGGTCAGTTTCCCACGTCCCACAAGTGGCAAGTGGTGGGAAGACGGGGACCAGGCTGCCCCCTGGTTCGCAGCTCCCCGCCACTCTGGGAGCCAGGAAACTGAAGCGGGGCTGGTCAGTTGCCTGGCTCCTGCCTGGTTCCCGTCTCCCCTTGGCTTGCACAAAAATTTGAGTTACATGGGAATTGCAAAAATGCAACCCCTATGTAACTCGAGGGTTTACTGTAATTAGGAAGAAGGGTTCTTTAGAAAGGGGGGGTTTCCTTTCAAAGGAACTCTGTCCACATGGCTGCTTTGGCTTCTGGAAATGGCTCTTCTGCAAGCTAGATCACACAGGAATATGCAAATTAGATGCAAGATATTTAAATCCACACCTCATTTGCATGTCTGATCAGCCACATTTGCATGCCCTTTCTGAAAGAGAGGGGCTGCGTAGATGCAGCTTTAAAGAAAAATTATGACAGATTAAATAACATTGAATTTATAATTCCTACACAAGGAGATGGTAGTGTGCTTTTATGTTTAAGAATAAGGCTGCATTTGAGTTAAGTCTGTCAATATTGCTTTACTGCAATCTATAAAAGATGTTATTTTGCTTCTAATTATACAAGTGTGACCTAACGATAGAGTACTGATCACTTCATAAGATAAAAGCTTCCATTAAGTATTCTTCTTTTTATACAGAAGCTGTTCATCTCCTAATTTCAGCTTTGTGTAGAACGAGAGTGCTTACAAATATGTAACTACTCATATTTCCCATATTAAAAGACAGACAGCAATGCAGACACTTCTGTAGTGATTGAGAAAGAACAATATTGAGCTTTGAAATTTCCTGGTTCTAACAGCAGAACAGGATGCAACATGAGTGTACCTCGCTATAAAAGAAACTGAGTAGTATCAAACGGGTAAATAAATGGGACTACTCATGGGGTAGGATATTACTCTGCATGAGCAAGTCTTGCAGAATGTGGCCCAAAATATTCAGGTTCCAGTGACTATTCTGACAGCAATTTCCTTTGACTCTGTCAGGGGAGCACTCTCTGAATTTGCTATATTCTCCACTGCAGCTCTGTAATTACCACATTGTAAGATGTATGATTTCAGCAGCATTCAGTGGAGGAGCAGCAGAGTCTGGCTTTGTAACAGGGAGATGGTACTTAGGTTGATGACAGAAGTCCTCTGTTGACCTAGCACTGTCTGCACCTGGGTAAGGTACGTTCAACTGCGTCATTCAGTTGTGTGGAGTTTTTTACACCCTTGAACAACATAATCATTCCAACCTTGTTTCACAACATAGATTGGGTCTTAAGGGCAACAATCTACAAAGAATTAACAGGCCTTCATTACAGAATCTTTTCCTAAGGTGGTGTGATGTAACGTTGTAATGAAGGCTCTGTGGAACCAAGGACCATCGCAAACCCTCATGACTTTCTGCTTTGGTAAGTCACACTTCTGTGGCCTTGCTCTCTCTAATACAAACAACACTAGGTATATTTAACAACACAAGGTTGTATGAAAACAAGACACCTGGCTTCACGTGCTTCTCCCCCTGGGGTGAGGATGAGAGAACAAACACATGACAGGGGTGTAGGCACATTGCTATTGTACTGCTGGAAGGTTGTTGGCTATGATGGTGTGGTATAAAAACCCTTATAGACTAGGCCTGTTTAATAACCAAAAGCAGGACACAAATGGAAGGAAGGGCTCCCTGACACAGTATCACTGTTAAGATGTGGTGTAGGCTAATATACTCTTTGCAAATCCCCACAGTATATTGTACAGTAGACCCCTGACTTATGCAATGCAACCCCCACATAAGTCAAATTTTGCACAACTTGGGGGGAACCAGGAAACTGACCTGGCTCCAGTGAGTGGATGAGAGCTAGAGAACCAGGCAGCAGCCTGGCTCCCAGTTTCCATCTGCTTTCAGAGCTGGAAAACAGACCAGTGCTGCTGTGCTGGTCAGTTTCCCTGCTTCTGTCAGTGGCAGCCACTGAGAGCCTGACTCTTGGCTGTTGCTCCTGACAGGAACATCTGCCGCCCCCACAGGAGCCGGGAAACTGACCAGCAAAGCAGCACTAGTCACTTTCCCCACTCCTCTGAGTGGCGTTAACCTGAGAAATGTACAACTTGAGTGCACATATCTTGGGGCTCGACTGTTCATTGAATCCTTTGGAGAAATATAAATCTGTTCTGTAAATACAAACATTTGTTTTGGAAAATAATTGAGATGCCCTAATATCTGAGTATAAAGTCATAGAGCAATTTTTAAATTGCAGAGAACTAGCATGAGTCTGTCATTGTTGAAGTTATTGTAAGGATTCCTTCTTTGTAACTAAGTTATTGAGTTTTATATACTGGAGAGGACAAAAAATGCTATTTATTGCCTTTAACCCCAGGAAATACAAGTAATAAAATGAGACCTGATTAGCATTGCACCACTTGATACTAAATGTGGTCAGTTTTTAAAATATCTTACAGGATAATCTATTTTTAAAAATAGACTGATCTTAGTTTGTAATATTTACCATAATCAAATACTTATTGGGTACCTACACTGTACAAATAGCTTTTTTTTTTTGAGGAATAACAATCATGAAATGAGATACAGATTCAGAAATTCAGTTTACCTTCACTGACCCTTTAAAAATCAATATTGGATTTTTGTTTGCTTGGTTTTGGGTTTTTTTTTTCTTTTTTTTTTTTTTTGTCCTAAAAGATGCTCTAATTCAAACACATTGTTATGGAGACTTTTCTGACCTGTTTCACAAAGGTGGTTGAACACCCTGAATGAGAATGAGTGTAATCCAGAGCAAAATCTGACCATTTATGTGCAAAATATTTCCACAGCTGGTATTTTTACAAGCCATTTACTGTTGGCATTGGTATTTATAAGAAACCTTTACACTGAATCTAACAGGCAAATATTTCACCCACTCCTCCCCTTTAAGGCAGAATGCTGGCCATCAGAATGAGATGCAAAGGTCATCAGAATGTTTTCCTGGTTGTTTGCACCATGGAATAAGCTTACAAAACACAGATTTCACAATACTACTTTACCGGAATTGCCAATGCAAATTGTGTGAGCTGCATATCAGTTATAACTGAGGCTACAGAAGCACTTCTGTTGGAATTTCTGAAGTTATTATAATCCTTGTCCATTTTAAACTCCTCTATTATAAAACTGCAAGGGAAAGCAAGTGGTTTGTAACCCTCCATCTAAATCACTGTCAAAGACAAGAGACTACTTAGAAAATCAATACTAAATTAATAATCAATGAAAACCCAGTGACTTGAACAGACACAGAACATCAATCCTGAATTGCTAGAACAATTAGTTAAAGCCCTTACTTGGGAATCATTATAAAAACAAACAAACAAACAAAAAACAAACCAGTATCTTCTGCCCAATACAACAATTTAACAATTTGGAGGGTAAGAAGCACTTATATTTCATGCTTTATTCTGGAGGTATCTTTAAAATAAAATCTTTAATTAGAACTGGCAGTTCTGAACCTTGTGTTGACAGGGACCATCCTGCTGAAAAGGAGCCCAGTGCAACAGGCTGTATCCTGCTTTGGCACTTAACAATCACAAAAGGCCAATCAGCATTTAAAATTGGATGTTGCATCACATATTAGACATTCCAGCTCTTTCCCCGGGGGCTAAAGTTGATGGGGGGGCAGTTGTCCTCATGATCGCTCAATGGCTCTAAATTCAGCTAATGTCACAAATGTCACTCTGTTTAATATATAAAAACATTGGCCACCTGTAGTAATAGTTTGCAATCCTATGTGACAAGCTTTGGTCCCATCATGCAAATCATTGTTGTCATGTGTGGTCCTTGTTCACCCAGGCCCTGATTCAGGAAATCACTTAAGCATTTGGCTGTTACATTGGTTTTGAAATTTTAGCATGTGCTTAAATGCTGTCCTGACCAGCCTGGGTGATCCTGAAGTAGGGCGACTGTGTCAATAGAAACGCTAATATGAATAAGGACGCCATTAGGGACTCATACCAATAGGGCTTTCCAAACTCAGACCCTTTTGTTTCAAACCAAATTGTACAGTGAGAGATGCGGAATGATTCAAACCCTGTGAGATTTCACTTCCACTTAAGCTGAGCAGAATAGGTGATTTCCTGGACAGTGGGAATCTTTTGTTTAAGGAATAGAAAGGGTAGGTGAATGGAAGTGCAAAATGTCCCTTGTGATCTGTCTCTGCTTACTCTTCCAAGAAGAATTGTCCAATCTCCTCTGTTCTCCTGCTGTGATTGAAGGGCCTTTGTGGTTTCTGCACTCTTCCACTTTTTAATTCTGCTCTGTTTTATCATTTAGCAGAGTCCCTTTTTTTAATTTCTATAGCCCGAACACAGCAATCCTTGTTGCTGACCTCATCAAACATGTGCTTGGCATGGGCATGAGTCACAATAGAAATTAGAAATCTTAGCTCTTTCTAATTTGGTCTGCTCGACGGGGAGCAGGAGATTCTTATACTTCCAAACTTGTTTACTGGAAGTCTTGTCAGATACAATAACCCAGTTTAGCTCAGAAATCTTCAAACTGACCTGTGATTCTCAGCATGATCCTCAGAGTCTAATTGAAGAGTAATGTTTTCTATCCGCCACATGGGCTGATGGTGGAAAGACAAGAATGTGAGGAACAAAAGGGACTAACTAGAAATGAGTAGGAAAAAAAGTAAAATTACTTGCTGGAACAAGAGAAGGGAGGAGACAGATGAAGAAAGCTGTTCAGAAACCCATTGCTGCTACTGTTGAACATATTAGAGCTACCGAATATATTAGGTCACGAGTTTTCATGGGTAAAACCCACTTCTTCAAATGTAAAGTGGAGTGGAAAAACAGAATCCAGGGTTTATCTAGCTGGGAGAGATAAACCAAACAGAATCCAGGGTTTATCTAGCTGGGAGATATAAACCAAACAGAATGCAGGGTTTATCTAGCTGGGAGATATAAACCCTGGATTCTGCTTTTTCTGCTCCATTTTTCATTTGAAATGGATTTTATCCATGAAAACTCATGACTTAAATGCGTTAGGCTGTCGTGGAGACAGCCTAAGGGACTAACCTTGAAATAAGCTATGCAGTTTGCAATTACGAGTTGATTTTGAAATAAAGTGCTATTTCGAGGCATCCTTCTACCCCTCCTGCAAAGAGGAGTACAGGTACGCTGAAATAGTGCGCCTGTTATCTCAAGCTGTTTTGAGACAACAGGTGCATTTCTTAGATGTGGGCAGGTATTTTGGGATACCGCCATATCTCAAAATACCATCCACCATGTAGACATAGCCTAAGGTGCCACAGGACTACTTGTTGTTTGTGAAGCTACAGACTAACACGACTACTCCTCTGTAGCCGTGTCTACACGTGCACGCTACTTCGAAGTAGCAGCACTAACTTCGAAATAGCGCCCGTCACGGCTACACGCGCTGGGCGCTATTTCGAAGTTAACTTCGACGTTAGGCGGCGAGATGTCGAAGTCGCTAACCCCATGAGGGGATAGGAATAGCACCCTACTTCGACGTTCAACGTCGAAGTAGGGACCGTGTAGTCGTTGCGCATCCCGCAACTTCGAAATAGCGGGGTCTGCCATGGCGGCCATCAGCTGAGGGGTTGAGAGACGCTCTCTCTCCAGCCCCTGCGGGGCTCTATGGTCACCGTGGGCAGCAGTCCTTAGCCCAGGGCTTCTGGCTGCTGCTGCGGCAGCTGGGGATCCATGCTGCAGGCACAGGGTCTGCAAACAGTTGTAGGCTCTGTGTATCTTGTGTTGTTTAGTGCAAGTGTGTCTGGGAGGGGCCCTTTAAGGGAGCGGCTGGCTGTTGAGTCCGCCCTGTGACCCTGTCTGCAGCTGTGCCTGGCACCCTTATTTCGATGTGTGCTACTTTGGCGTGTAGACGTTCCCTCGCTGTGCCTATTTCAATGTGGTGCTGCGCAACGTCGAAGTTGAACATCGACGTTGCCAGCCCTGGAGGACGTGTAGACGTTATTCATCGAAATAGCCTATTTCGATGTTGCTACATCGAAATAAGCTATTTCGATGTTGGCTTCACGTGTAGACGTAGCCTGTGACTGCTGGACATGTATTCCATGGCAGATTGGCTCTGTCCTCCAGTTAAATACACTCAGGAAGGAGAGGAGAAAAGCAAATGAGAATCTTTAGTCATTTCAAGCTGCGGGGAAACACTAAGGACAACAAAAGAATTGAGGGGTGACAAGCACTCTTGGAAATAGATTGGAGGAAAGGGAGTGTTGGGGCTTAGAAAAGTCCATTCATAAATTAAGAGTGGTCAGAAACTAATGGTTATTTGATAAGAGCATATGTGCCTATGTAAAGGTTGAAGTACAGCCTTGTGTCTGCCTGCTGGGAGCAATGCTGGCAATCTTGTTCTCATTAGTCTGAAAGACAAGTCCCCCAGACTGACAGCTCATTTAGCTCTTTGCGGATAGCTGGCTGCAAAGCTGGGACTGAACAAAGAAAGAAGGGCCACAGCTGGGCTTCCATGGCCCTGATCCTGCAGTTGACTAGGATCTCAGAGCTCTTGTGGACATCACTGACGCTGAGTTGTCCTTGATCAGCAGAATCAGGGCCCAAGAGACAGAGTATGGTGTGCTTGGGTAAACTGTAAAACCCTTCTTGAATTGACTTATACCTAGAACAGGGCAAAAATTTTTGTGTGAAAAATGCAGGTTTATTTCCGTCAAAACAATTCACAAAGCCGGGCTGATTTTTTTCGTTGGCAAATTGTTTGTTGGGAAAAGAAAACTCAAACAAATTAAGTATCAAAACAGTTTATTTCAGCATTCAGAAACAAAACATTTTAACTTCCCTTTTCAGAATTTTCTTCAGCTTTTTCCTCCCTTTTTATTGTTTTAAAAAATGTTTAAAAATCCTCAAATGAAGTAAAACATTTTCCTCGTAAACAACTGGAAAGAAACATGTTGTGACATTTCATTTTTCTGAAAAATTTTAAACTGTTTCAGGTTGCGCAGAAACAAACAATTGTTGGGGGTTTTTTTGTTTTGTTTTTTTGTTTTTTATTTTTTTTCAGTTTGGCAGCTGAACTGAAAAAGCCATTATTTGCACAGTGCTACTCTAGTATTTGCCTCCACCCAGGGTCTCCTGGGGTGAAATACTGGCCAGACTGAAGTCAGTGGGAAATCTGCCATTTACTTCAATGGAGATGATTTAATTTCTACTGTGTTAAAGCACAGTATTTAGCAAACAGAATCCACAACATCTCTGTTGTATTTATGTAGCTACATAAACCACTGAATAACAAATCGAGGGGCCATTGAACTTGGCTTGGACATCTGTCCTCAATTATACAGAAAATAACTTTAAATTATTAATAAGGAAGTAACACCCTGACAAAAATAAAATCTGACTGATTAGAAAAGAGAAGGGAACACTTGGAAAACCAGACCATCCATTCAATAAACTGCACCAGAGGATAATAAAAATATTATCTAGAAAACTTATTCTGCCACTGTAAACTAATTTTGAAAAATTATCGGTCCCGGGGGCAGTATTGAGGAATAAGCGAAAACCCGATGTAAATTACTATTGTTTTATTTAAAGAACATTTGCAATTCTGACAGTTACTCTTTCCTCTAACTTCTGCCCTGAAAAAGTTAATGGAACTGCTACCATTACTGTAAACACCTTGAGGTGCCTCCATAGACAACAACTTGAAATCTGTCAGCTAGCCAGTTCAAAACCGATTTAATGTAATATTGTGCTGATTTTGAAATATAGATACCTATACCAAATAGGTTTATATGCCCATTTGAATAGCTAAATATAGTTTTAGGTATCTACGCAGCTTTTTTATCTACAGAGGACTGTTAACAAAGACTTTATACTTGAATGCAGAGAGGCACAATGCTGCTGGCAGATGTGCCAAGATTTCTCAACAGACTGTCGACAAAGTGCATTTTGTGTGTAGATGCTCTGCAGGTTTTGCTGGAAAAATCCTCTTGTTTAGATGTAGCCTCCTAGTTTTTGTGTTCTGGGAAGGAGTTGTCTTTATTCACTTTCTCCAGTCATGATTTTGCAGACATTTATCTTAGCTCTCCTTAGTCCAAGTTGAAAAGATAGCCCTAATCTGCCCTCATATGGCAATAATTCCATACTCCTAATCATTTTGTCCGAACTTGTTCCAGTGCCAACATATCTCCTTTGAGATGAGGCGACCATATTGGCACACAGTATTCGAGATAAGGGCATATCATGGATTTATATAGATGCAATAAGCTTTCTGTCTTATGCTCTGTCTCTGCCTTAATTATTTCCAACATCCTCTTTGCTTTTTTGACTGCTGCTGCACATTGAGTGGATCTTTTCAGAGAACTATCAGGAATGACTGCAGGCTCTTTCTCTTGAGTGAAAACAGTTAATTTAATCTCCATTTTATAGATATAGTTGAGATTGTTTCCCAACATGCATTATTTTGCATTTATCAACAATTAATTTCATCTACCATTTTGTTGCCCAGTCACCTAGCTTTGTGAGATCACTTTGAAGCTCTTCGCAGTCTGTTTCAGATGTGATTAGCATGAGCAATTTAGCATCTGCAAATTTTGCCATCTAACTCTTTACCCATTTCTCAAGACCATTTATGGGTATGTTAAATACAACTGATCTCAGTACAGACACCAGCAGGCCACTACTATCTACCCCTCTCATTACACAAAAGAACATTTATTCCTACCCTTTGTTTCCTATCTTTTAACCAGTTATCAGTCTATGAGAAGACCAGCCTTTTTATCCCAGCTTACTTTGCTTAAGAGCCTTTGGTGAGGGAACTTATCAAAGAATTTCTGGACATCTAGGTGCACTAGATCCACTGGATAGTAACAGAGAGGAAGCCGTGCTAGTCTATACACTATCAAAACCAAAAGCAGTCAAGTAGCTCTTTAAAGACTAGCAAAATAGTTTCTTAGGTGAGGTTTTGTGGGACAGACCCACTTCTTCAGACAATAGCCAGACCAGAACAGACTCAATATTTAAGGCACAGAGAACCAAAAGCAGTAAGCAAGGAGGACAAATCAGAAAAAGATAATCAAGGTGAGCAAATCAGAGAGTGGAGGGCTGGGGGGGGAGGTCAAGAATTAGATTAAGCCAAGTATGCAGACGAGCCCTATAGTGACTCAGAAAGTTCCCTCCCTGGTTTAAACCACGTGTTAATGTGCCAAATTTGAATATAAAAGCTGTTTCTCTTTGAAGAACGGTGGGAAAGTTCTTTTTGAATAACACACATACCTTTAGGTCATTAATAGAATGCCCCATTCCATTAAAATGTTGACTAACTGGTTTGTGGATCTGGAGTGTTTTGATGTCTGTTTTGTGCCCATTAACCCTTTGTCTAAGGGAGTTAGAAGTCTGTCCAATACACAAAGCATGTGGGCATTGTTGGCACATGATGGCATACATGTTGTTAGTAGAGGAGCATGAGAAAGTGCCCGTGATTCTGTGAGTAACCTGGTTACGTCCAATGATGGTATCTCCAGAGAAGATCTGCGGACAAAGCTGGCAGCGGCCTTTGTTGCAAGGAAAGGTTCCAGGATTGCTATTCCTGGGGTATAGACTGTGGCTGTTAGTGAGGATCCTCATAAGGTTGGGAGGTTGTCTGTAGGAGAGAACAGGCATGTCGCCCAGGGCCTTCTGGAGTGTGGCATCCTGATTAAGGATAGGTTGTAGGTCTTTAATAATTCGTTGCAGTGGTCTGAGTTGGGGGCTGTAGGTGATGACCAGTGGTTTTCTGTTCTTGGCTTTTTTGGGCCGATCTTGGAGTAGCTGGTCTCTGGGTGTTCGTCTGGCCCTGTTGATTTGTTTTTTTACTTCTCCTGGTGGGTAGTTCAGGTTTATGAATATCTGGTAAAAATCTTGTAGTTTTTGGTCTCTGTCAGTTGGATCAGGGCAAACGCGATTGTATCTAAGAGCTTGACTGTAAACAACGGATCTAGTTATGTGTGCAGGATGGAAGCTAGAAGGGTGTAGGTAAGTATAGCGATCAGTAAGGTTTCGGTACAGTGTGGTACTGATCAGGCCATCCTTGATTAGTACTGTAGTGCCCAGGAAATGTATCTCTTGCATGTTGTAATCGAGGCATAAGTTGATGGTGGGGTGTCCACTGCAATGAATTATGCCCCCAACTCAGACCACTGCAACGAATTATGAGACTTTAACAATCTACACCCCACCATCAACTTATGCCTCGATTGCAACATGCAAGAGATACATTTCCTGGACACTACAGTACTAATTAACGATGGCCTGATCAGTACCACACTGTACTGAAAACCTACTGATCGCTATACTTACCTACACCCTTCTAGCTTCCATCCTGCACACATAACTAGATCCATTGTTTACAGTCAAGCTCTTAGATACAATCGCATTCACCCTGATCCAACTGACAGAAACCAAAAACTACGAGACCTTTACCAAATATTCATAAACCTGAATTACCCACCAGGAGAAGTAAAAAAACAAATCAACAGGGCCAGACGAACACCCAGAGACCAGCTACTCCAAGATCGGCCCAAAAAAGCCAAGAACAGAACACCACTGGTCATCACCTACAGCTCCCAACTCAGACCACTGCAACGAATTATTAAAGACCTACAACCTATCCTTAATCAGGATGCCACACTCCAGAAGGCCCTGGGCGACATGCCTGTTCTCTCCTACAGACAACCTCCCAACCTTATGAGGATCCTCACTAACAGCCACAGTCTATACCCCAGGAATACCAGTCCTGGAATCTTTCCTTGCAACAAAGGCCGCTGCCAGCTTCGTCCACAGATCTCCTCTGGAGATACCATCACTGGATGTAACCAGGTTACTCACAGAATCACGGGCACTTTCTCATGCTCCTCTACTAACATCATATATGCCATCATGTGCCAACAATGCCCACATGCTTTGTACATTGGACAGACTTCTAACTCCCTTAGACAAAGGGTCAATGGGCACAAAACAGACATCAAAACACTCCAGATCCACAAACCAGTTAGTCAATATTTTAATGGAATGGGGCATTCCATTAATGACCTAAAGGTATGTGTGTTACTCAAAAAGAACTTTCCCACCGTTCTTCAAAGTGAAACAGCCGAGTTTGCTTTTATATTCAAATTTGGCACATTTAACACGTGGTTTAAACCGGGACGGGAACTTTCTGAGTCACTATAGGGGCTCGTCTGCATACTTGGCTTAATCTAATTCTTGACCTCCCCTCTCCACGCCTCCACTCTCTGATTTGCTCACCTTGATTATCTTTTTCTGATTTGTCCTCCTTGCTTACTGCTTTTGGTTCTCTGTGCCTTAAATATTGAGTCTGTTCTGGTCTGGCTATGGTCTGAAGAAGTGGGTCGGTCCCACAAAACCTCACCTAATAAACTATTATGCTAGTCTTTAAAGTGCTACTTGTCTGCTTTTTGTTTTGATAGATCCACTGGATTCCCCCTTGCCCACATGATTGTTGAAGTCAAGTAGATTAAGGCATGATTTCCCTTTACAAATGCCAGGCTGACTCTTTCCCAACAAGTTATGTTTATCTATGTGTCTGGCAGTTCTGTTCTGTACTGTAGTTTCAACCAGTTTTCCCAATACTGAAGTTAGATTTATCAGCGTATAATTGCCAGAATCACCTCTAGTGCCCTTCTCAAAAATTGCAGTCACACTAGCTATCCTCCAGTCATTTGGGATGGAAGCTGATTTAAGGAATAGGTTACAATCTCCAGGAGGTAGTTCTGCAATTTCACATTTGAGTGCTGTCAGAACTCTTGGATGGATGTCCTCTGATCCTGGTGATTTGTGTTTAATTTACCATTTTGCTCCAAAAACCTCAATCTGGGAGAGTTCTTCAGATCTGTCACCTAAAAAGAATGGCTCAGATTTGGGAATCTCCCTCACATCCTCAGCTTTGAAGAATGATACAAAGAATTCATTTAGTTTCTCCGCAATGACCTTATTATCCTTGAATGCTCCTTTAGCATCTGAATCATCCAGTGGCCCCTCTGCTTGTTTAGCAGGCTTCCTGCTTCTGACATACTTAAAATTACTACTTTTTGAGGTTTTGGCTAGCTATTCTTCAAATTCTTTTTTTGGCCCTCCTAATTATATTTTTACACTTCATTTGCCAACGTTTATCCTCTTTTTAATTTTTCTCACTAGGATTCAACTTTCATTTTTAAATTATGCCTTTTTATTTCTCACTGCTTCTTTCACTTGTTATTAATTCACAGTGGCATTTTTTTGGTTTTCTTACTGTGTTTTTGAAAATTTGGAGTACACATTTTAAATTGAGCCTGTATTATGAGCTCTTTGAAAAGTTTCCATGCTTGTGGCACTATACATTTTATTTTCTGCTTAACCTCATTTTTGTGTAATTCCCCTTTCTGAAATTAAATGCCACAGAGTCGGGCTGCTGTGGTGGTTTTTCTCACCACAGGGGTGCTAAATTTAATTATATTTTGATCATTATTCCCAGTGGTCCGGCTATAATCACCTCTTAGACCAGATCCTGTGCTCTACATAGGAATAAATCAAGAATTGCCTCTCCCCTTGTGGATTTTAGAACCAAGAAGCAGTCATTTAGGTGTCAAGAAACTTTATCTCTGCATCCCATCCTTAGGTGATGTGTTCCCAGTCAATCTGAGGATAGTTGAAATCTCCTAGTATTGAGCTTTTAAAAAATATTTATATCCTATCATCTCCCTTAGCATTTCCGTCACTGTCCTGGTCAGGTGGTCGGTAGTATGTCCTCCTGCAATATTCTGATTAATGGAGCATGGCATTACTGTCCATAGGGATTTTATGGTACATTTTGGTATATTTACAATTTGTATGTCATTTGTTTCTACCCTTTCTTACACATATAGTGCCACTCCCCCACCAGCACAACCTGTTCTGTCCTTCCGATATATTTTGTACCCTGGCATTACTGTCTGATTGGTTATCCACATTCCGCCGAGTTTCTGTGATTCTTATATCAATATCACCATTTAATATGAGGCACTCTAGTTATTATTTCTACTTCTAGCATTTGCAGACAAGCTCTTTAAAATTTTGTCACTATTTAGCTTTTGAGATTACGTGATTTGTTGACAAGGACCCTTTTCATTTGATTCTTTTTCTTACCAGATCTTCCCATATTTTATCATCTTCCATCCTCTCCTCTTTACTAGGACAAAGAGAATCTCTATTAATAGACCCTCTCATAAGGGATATCTCTGTCTGATCCATGTGCTCCTCTGCGCCTGTCAGCTGTCTCCCAGCACTTAGTTTAAAAATGTTCTACAATCTTTTTAATTTTAAGTGACAGCAACGATAGAGTCCTAGGGCTGGAAGAGACCTCAGGAGGTCATTGAGTCCAGCCCCCTGCCCAAAGCAGGACTAAGCATAACTAAATCATCCCAGTCAGGACTTTGTCAAGGCTGGACTTAAAAACCTCTGGGGTGGAAATTCCACCACACATTGCAGTGCTTCATCACCCTCCTAGTGAAAGTTTTTCCTAATATCCAAGCTAGATCTCCTGCACTGTAACTTGAGATGATTGCTTCTTGTTCTGCCATCTGTCACTACTGAGAACAGCCTCTCTCCATCCTCTTTAGAACCCTGCTTCAGGAAGTTGAAGGCTTCTGTCAAATCATCCCTCACTCTTCTCTTCTGAGGACTAAATAAACCCATATCCCTCAGTATCTTCTCATAGGTCTGCTGCACTACTACTTAGTCAGTCAGTCCCCAGCCTGTAACATTGCTTGGGATTCTTCCATTCCAAGTACAGGACTCTAGTTGCATTTGGTTTAGGTGCAGCCCATCCTCCCTATATAGGCTTTCCCTTTCCCAAATATTTCCCCAGTTCCTAATAAACCTCACCCCCTCCTCCCTACCCCATTGTCTCATTCACACATTGAGATCCAGCAAGTCTGACTGCCTCTGGCCCTGAATATAGAACTGAGCATTTCAGAGAACACTACCATGGAGGTCCTAGATTTCAATCTCTTACCTAGCAGCCTACATTTGGCCTCCAGGATCTTTCTCCCAGCATTCTCTCTGTCACTGGTATCTATATATACTGCGGCCACTGGCTGCTCCCCAACACTACACGTAAGTTTATCTAGATGTCTCAAGAGATCCACAACCTTTGCACCAGGCAAACAAGTGACCTCAATGCTCTCCTGGTCATCATGCACGCAGCTATGTTTCTAATGATCAAATCCTCCATTACTAACAGGTCTTAGGTCTTTCCAGTTATTAGGAAGTTCCCTCCCCCAGAGAGATCCTCAGTACAAGAGCACACCACAACATCTGGAAGGAGGATCCAATCAAAGTTTCTTCTGACCTTTTTCACCCATGTGTGGAACAATTTATGTGCACCGAGGTGTGTGTGAACGTACATCACCACTGGAAACAAAAAATCTAGCTGTGGGTGCTCTGCTAATCAGATAACGTGACATTTGAATCTCTGCTGAACCTGCACAAGCACACAGCTCACAGGAAACACTGGTCCCAACTCTGAGATCATTTCCCTCTCCTCCAGGTGGATTTCCTCCTTCCCTGAGACTTTCACCCTCCTCAACAGTACAGAGGTTGTCTGACCAGAGGTGGGACCGTTCTCTGTGTCCTGGAAAGTCTCATCTGTGTACTCTCTGCATCTCTCCAGTTCAGCCAACCTAGTCTCCAAAGCCCACACACATGTTCTCTGAGGGCCAGGAGCTCCTTGCATCCAGTGCACACATACAACCAGTATCCATAGGGCAAGTAATCATATAAGGTAGATTGGGTGCAATAAACTGGACAGCCCCCACTCTGTTTCTGGGTATCTGCCTGCATTATTTTTTTTTTTGCACCTAGAGCTTATTTCTTTTTTTCATGTGTGTGTGTTTTCATTTTAAATCAGATGGTTTTGGTTTTAGTCTAAAGATGTTTAAAGAATGCTACCTACCCCCTTCAAACTCCCACTCTAAACCCCCTTGCCAAACTCCCCTGTTCCTCTCTTGTTTAGTAGCAGGCAAGCGAATGAACATAGATTCCGAGGGACTTCTATGGTCATTCACAGGCTATAGACCATCTGAAAAGAATTCCTTGAATGGATCTTTAAGGAAAAAATCCAGTCTTGGTAAATTGTTCCACTAGAGGGCCGTGTCTATGCTACAAAATAACTTCAAAGTTGCTTACTTCGAAGTAACAGACTTTGAAGTTGAGCTTCTACATACACCCTACTTTGAAGTAAAACTTGGAAGTAGGGCACTACTCCAATCCCAGGAATAGAAGTTGGGCTCCCTTACTTCCAAGTTAACTTCAGAATAAGGGAAAATGTGTGTAGGTGCTCTGCAGGCTACTTTGAAGTAGCCCCTAACTTTGAAGTTAGTTCCTAATGTAGACACACCCAAGATCTCTCTGGGAGATAGGCTTTAGCCAAAGACAAGTTACTGAGCTCAATGCTGGGGCAACTGGGTGAAATCTAACAGACTAAATGATACAGTGGTTGCTCATGACCTTAAGCTCTACAAATCTGTGCAATGGTGGTAAACATCTAGGGTTAAATCATTCTCATTTTGACAAGGATGAGGAAGAGACAATAAGAGGACCATGCACAATAAACATCTTGGGTTTAAAATGTTATGAAGCTTGCCAAATAAACCTGATTTTAGAACACCATAGAATTAGGATTCAATCTTACAGATATTTCCATGAAGAAAACTCGCACTGAAGTCACTATGAAAGTGTTTGTATGCTAAGATATATGAACAGAGACAAATACGTCAGCCAGTAACCTGTATCTGTAAGAACAGGCCCAGGGTATGAAAACAATGTTGTAGATGTAATATATTTGAATAAAGTATTTGATACTGACTCATGAAGTTTTAGTTGAAAAATGAACTTAAATTGTTTTGGATAAGAACACTATTGTGTGGGCTGAAAACTGGCTGAAGAGAAGGGTAATGATAAATGGCAATACATTGAAGTTGGTGGAGATGGCTTGTGGGTATGGCAGGGACTGTTCGGTCTGGTTCTATTTAATGTCTTGATTAAGAGGACGTAAACAGCAGAAGAGTGAAATCTGCTGATGGTACTAACCCAAAAGGAGATGCAAACAGTCAACAGAGAAATAACACAAAGTTCCCTTGGCATATCAGAAACATGGCTACAGAATAAAATGTGGTTTATCATGACACAGTGCAAGCATCTGAAGAAAGAATCTGAAATTTGTTAGGAAGGGCAAATAGGGACAAGAGTGGATAGAGAATGAGATACAAGTTTTCAATGTGATATGGACCGGCTGCAAAAGACATCATCTCATAGAGCAGGGAGAAAATAGCTTCTAGGATTCTGGTGATACATTTAGTTTTGGGCTCAATGTTACCTGAAAACTGGCTCAGAAAGAAAGATTATGGCTCTGATCCAGCAAAATAATTATGCTCATGCTTAGCTTTAAGCACATGAATAGTCCCATTGACTCTCACCCTTGTCTTTGGAACCACAGTCGCTGTCTCTACCAGGTGGCATCAGTGGAGCTGCTAATGTGCTTAAAATTAAGGAGGGGCTTAAGTGCATTGCTAGATTGGAGCCTGAATGAGCCCAACGTGACTTGGGAAGCAGGGTAAAAGTTGACAAGTACATGAATGACGTAAATTATCTTCACTGACGTTAGGTGCTTCATTTATTTACATTAGATTAAGCATGGAGCAGAATTAGAGACCTCGTCCTGCAGTCACTTATTACACTGGAGAGATGAGGTGATGGTGTATTTTTGAGACTGAGAAGCATTAGATAGTCCTTCAAGGGGAACAGCTGCTATTTGGACTTTTCATACAAGACAAACACCATAAAATGCTTCTTGTGGAACAATCCCATATTGTTAAATTGGAGGGTTGTACAAGTTCTCTTCCATCTCTCAGTTCTCTGATTCTACAGAGCTGCAATTGCAACTCCATAATTTAAGGTTGGAGGACCCATTCTATTATAAGCTCTTACGTGCAGTTACAGCTGTTTGTAAAAACATTCCTTTGTGACTGAATTTCTCATGTTTACAGAGGACGTTAATAGAGTTTTTTAAATAATAAGGCTGTGCAAAACAGAAAGCGTGATAAAACACTTGTTATCATAATGGGATCAAGCCTGTTCTAGCCATCTTTTTGGTTTGGGGTAGATTGGGGCTAAAAGACAATTGACTCTACGAGGAAGGATTTTTCAAAGGAGTTGGAGAGATACAAGTGTTCAAATCCAGTTGAGAGCCAGATGGTGCTGTGCACCCAGTTTTTTCAGATTTTTTGAAATCCCAAGTCTAAACGGATAAATAAAACTGGTTTGACAGCTAGAAGGAAATAGTCAAGAACACCTTCTGTTATGGTTTAAAACAGGTATGATGGATTAATCGAATAGTATTGATAAAGGTGATTATATAAGGCTAATAAAGAAATTACTAGAGTTTGATTTGACTCAGTCTTAACTGTATATTGAAGCTATATCATAATTGAAGGCAATATTTCTTGCAGTATATTAATGCCCTGAATTATATCACACAATTTTAACTATAATTCTTATTATGTAGTATTTCATAGTTCATCTAAAAGCTCGTCTGCTGCATTTTAATTCCATAAAATTAGTAATTAGTCAGGGGAAATTAGCCAAGGAACAGGATGTAAGGTAAATAAGAAGGAAAAGGCTACTGAATGATTACGGTGGAACTTCCATTTTCTAAGCCTCCATTAATCAACTCTCCCAGGTACTAGAAAGTTAAATATTCCCTCTGAAGATGAACTTCAGCACAGAGTACCCATATTCTCTTGCTACATTCCCTTTCACACCATTTGTCTAGTTTTGTTTCATTCTGATTCACCCTTTTCATCCCAGATACAGTCTGTCTGTACTCTAGTTTGGTGAATAACTGTCCATCCCATGCTACACTCAGTTCCTTCTTTCAGTGCTCACTTCTGGGTTTGGTTGACAGAGCAGCTACAAAGGATCACATACGTACATGGTTTTTATACTTCCAGCACAGAAAAACTGCTTATGATGGCATGATTGTTTTGGTTTGACAATGATGAAATGTAATATGAAATATTAAACGTGTATTTAATATTCAATGCAGCCTAGAAATATAACAGCATGTAATATAAAAGTCAAAACAAAATGAAATAGGGATCAAAACAAAACATTTTGATTGTGATGAAACTGCATTTGCTGACAGAAAGCATTCCACTGAGGAGATCAGCACAACTCAAGCCTCAGTGCAGTGCCTGACAGCATTTGGAAGAACTCCATATATCCCTGGGCACCATGTAAGCACCATCCTTGCAAATACATTTGTGGGCAATGTACTGTCCCCAAAATGCAGGTATGTGAACAAAGGGTATGTCCACACTGCAAACACCACCCTCCTCAGCCTGCTCCAGATAATAACACTGGAGTGTAGACAGTCCTTCTGAGGCTGAGGCTCTTCCACACGGTAAGGGGACTGGTCCCTGAGATTCATTACCAGGGGTCTTTTCATTTTTATTTTTGCAATGCAGCTGCACCCATTAATAATAATAAAAAAACAAAGCAAGCTGTCCTGTGGAACCTTAAAGACTAACAATTTTATTTATTAGGTAATAAATATATTAGCGTTTAAGGTGCTACAGGACTGCTTGCTTTGTTTTGTGAAGATACAGACTAACATGGCAACCACTCTGAGACCCTTTAATAACAGCACATCTAGGAGAATATATGCATGTAATGTGCCGTCACTGGCAAACATACTTCCTTATAAATAAAAATAACCAGTGCTTTAGCACCTTAAGAGTCACAGGTCTCCTTGTTGTTTTTGCAGAGACAGACTAACATGGCTACCCCCTGAGACTCTTCTACAGTAAGCAAATAGTATGATCCACTTTGTTTAGGGATAGACATATGGCTACAAATATGAGATCAACCTATTTCTTTGACAATTTCTACTATGAGATGTCAGAGATACAAAGACTAGAGGATGATTTTGGTCTTCTCTGACTGTAGAGGCTAGATAGGTAGCTGCTAATAAAACTAAAACCCTTTCTGGAAATGAATGAGGAACTGGAGGTGAAGGACTCTGCTGTTTGTAGAACTGCACAAGTTCTGCTAATGACTGAGGAATATATGCCAAGTATTTGTGATTATCAGCAAGATTTTGTGCTCACCACTTTGGCTCTTCTAAATTATCCATTTCGTGGGAAGTAAGGAAACGTCAGTCTGTCTTTCATGATCACGTCTGTTGTTTCATGTTTTGTTCAAGATTTAACACATGCTTAATTCAACCAAAATGCAAAGCCTGGAAAGCTGGGGGTGAAAATGAGGTGATCAGTGGTAGATTCAGAATTCCTAGTAGGTGCACTGGGCAGGTGCAGGGAGAGTCACGAGAAGCTGGGAAACACCACCAGTTTCAGAGAGAGAAAGTGCTCTTGTTCCAGATGCAATACCTTTAACTTGACTGGTAATGAAAAGGTATTTTTGTCTTTTGCCTCTGTGCATCGTTGGACCCAAGAGAAGTAAAAATCTGTCCCTCACAATTAGAGACAAGTGGATTATTCTTTTTGAAGGATATGCCCACTGTTTATCATATGGACAAACTTCTAAAAAGCCACTGAGATTACTGGATGCTGGGATGCAGGACCACAGGGCTGTAGAAGCCATGAGGTTGTATAAAATATGATGTTCAGTGGAGGACTAGCAGTTACATGTACTGCCAAAGTGGCTGGATCAAGTATGAGCACACTGTGGAGATTGAACCTCAGTCATTTTAAAAAATTCTTGTGTCTTGGAAGGAATGAGGTCTGGCACCAAGCACTGCCTCCCTTTCTGCTTAACCCTGAGTTACTGCACTATTTATCTGTCTTAGTCTATGTTTACACTGTGCCTTTAGTGCAAAATGCTTATCCTATTTTGAGTTAATTTCAAAACAGGCTATTTTGGCATTTGGTGCTGTCTACACAGCGCCAAATGTTGAAATACTGCACTATTTTAAGGCATCCATTACTCCTCCTGCAAGGAGGTATAGAGGGATGCTGAAAGAGCATGCCAGTTTTTCAAAAAATATTTTGAAAAAATTTTGAAATACCGGGGCATTTCATAGATGTGGGGTACCTATTTTGGCATACCTCAGTATCCTGGAATAGCTTTGTAATGTAAACATAGCCTTAGTGGCTTGAGACTCCTTTTTTTCCTAGGCAGGGATACTAACCTTGTGATGTGAGTGAGAAACCTCCATGATCGACATGGTGAATGCACTTTAATGGTATGGAGAAATATTGTTGTTTTCCAATGGTGTTTCTCTTTCTATAGGTTCACAACACCAAGTTTTCTTATTTATTGGTGCTTTATATTTTCACTTCACTCAGCAAACTAGTGTCTGTTGTTTTTTCCAGTCTCCTTCAGGAGAAGAAATAAGGCTGTGCACAGACATATCTAATCCATAGCAATGCTGCTGCCTACCTCTGTGTTCAGACCACTGCCAATTCTGATTGTAAGTCCCTGGAAAGCAACCAGTAATGACAGAAGCTTAGTGGCTCTTTCCGACTTATATGCAGCCCATCTTCTCCATGCGAACACAGACCTGACTTTACCATTTGATATTTTAAAATGCTGTTTTCAAGAAGGTTTGGTTTCCCTGAGTTAGCACAATTCTCCCCAGTGAGCTGGGCTGTGAAGAGGAATCTGTGACCCCCATT
Organism: Carettochelys insculpta; assembly: GCF_033958435.1. Taxonomy (NCBI): domain Eukaryota; kingdom Metazoa; phylum Chordata; order Testudines; family Carettochelyidae; genus Carettochelys; species Carettochelys insculpta. Next base: position 23,660,054 of record NC_134142.1, read on the forward strand.
GCACATCTGGCACACAAGCATAATTGCATCACATCTCAAGACAGCTGGATCTCCCACCTAGCCTGAGTTTAATATCTGATCTCTCTACCTTGGTATTTATTCAAGTGATAAGTCTGTTTCTGATTATTCTTTTTCTCTGCTGCATAGTTTAAGGGCAAGACTGTGGTTTGGCCAATGCGCCCATGCAAGAGAATAAGGGTGCCTGAAAAAAATAATCAGAACCAGACTAATCATATGAATGAATAACAACAAGGGACAGAGAACACACACCATCTATATGAGCAGATACTACACTCATGCTGGGTGGGAGTTCTATTTGTCTGGAAATGTGACTATGCTCATGTGCCACATGTGTGATTGTCAAAACAAAAAAGCAGTCCAGTAGCACTTTAAACACTAACAAAATAATTTATTAGGTGATGAGCTTTCATGGGACAGATCCACTTCTTCACATCAATACCCATACCACACATTCCTCCCTCTGGTCTGACTCACTGGGTAAAATGCTCCTGTGTGAGCTGAATAACACTGCATGCTGCGATATGCAGTTCTCCCTGTGTGGAACATGGAGGGAGATCAGTGCCATTGGGAGAGGAAACAAATAAGCAGAATGAGTGGAGCATTTTACTTGCCTCTCCACCACCTATGATGATCCAGCATAGAGGAGAAGAATCTGCTACTACTGGTATAGGCCTGTGGTATATTACTTTCCCCTTTGAGCCAGTGAAGCTAATTGTGACTCTCAGGCTGTATCGAGATTGATGAGAACTGTCGGCAAAAAATATGCCAATTGTGCAATGTATTTGCATACCCCCTGCAGATTGTTCTGTCAGGAATACCCTCTCTGCTGAGACATCCCTTCTTCCTCATGGAACGAGGATGACTGGGATGTCAGCAGAATGCTCCTGGAGTGGCAGACTTCTGCTGGGAGACCTCTAGGCCAGAAGTTTAGACATAGCCCCAGAATCAGAATTTACTCCCTATTCTGCTCCTGGGAGAATGCAGGTAAACACCAGCCCTCTGCTCAAGGCAATTTGTAAAGTGATGATCTTGCCCTATTTAATTCACCTTCTTTTGAGTACTAATGGCCGTAAGGTGTTATTTTCTGAAAGCTACACCTGGGGAAACAAGTAGCTCTTATTGTAAAGTCAGACTGCAATTTAACTATGGATGTGCAGCTAACCAGTCATTGATATGGAAGTGGATATCCTTGTTCCAAAGAAACAACGCCTGACTCTTAGCATAGGAAATGCCACTGTTTTTTGTTTAACTGTAATTGTTCCTATGTGAATGGATTGGGCATGAAGCCTGTCAAACCTTCATATTAATTTACTTTGACTCACTTTCAGTTTACCTCCATGGTAATACTGGGAAAAGATGGAAAGTGAATCTCTATCTTCACAGATTCATAAAGCCATAGGATAAGAAGAGATCTCAAGTCCTTGTCTCACCCTCTGCCAAGACTCAGAATTTCTTGTGTCTAAGTCATTCAGGACAGATGGCTATTTAGTCTTTTTTTGAAAACCTCCAGTGAAGGGTTTCCACAACCTCTCTAGACTGTTCCATTGTACTACTGTTCTTACCATCAGGATTTTTTTCCCCTGAGATTTAATCTACATCTGTTATGCTGAAGTTTGAACCTTTGTCTCTTGTTCTGCCCTCTGTGGCCAGAAAGAACAGTTTTTCTCCATCTTTTTTTATGTCAGCCTTTCAAGTATTTGAAGACTGCTATCAGGTCTTCCTCCTCCTTTTTAATCTCCTCTCTTCCAAACAAAACAAAGCCAGCTCCTTCAGCCTTTGCTCATGTAGCCTGCATTCCATCCCTCTGATTATCTGGATCCTATCCACCTTCTCTGCATCTTTTCTATACATTGGTGGATGTATAGAAAATTGGGCACAGTATTGCAGCTGAGCACTACTTGAGTGCTACCCTCACCTCTTGTAACCAGCAAGCTGCACCTGTGTTAATGCTATCAAAATTGCACTTTTTTAAAAATTATGAGCGTGGCATTGCTTGATGAGATTGTGAGCCACCATCACTCCCAGGGCCTTCTCAGCAGTGCCGCTGCCAAACCAGTAATCCCCCATTCTCCATCTGTGCATTTGGCTTTCCTTTACTATTTGCATTTGCCATTGTTGAGTTTCATTTTTGCGTCTCTAGCTCAGGTCTCCTCAATTTATCACGATCCCTTTGAAATTTAATGGTGTCCTCCACAGCGTTTGCAACTATCCTGGCTTTGTGTCACCTGAAAATTTGATCAATGTGCTCTTTGTTCTTACATGCAGGTCATTAATAAAGATTGTTAAATAACACCTGGCCCAAAACAGATCCTTCTGGAGACCTACTTGAGAGCTTCTTCCAATCTGACATTTCATGAAATACTTGTTTGTGGTTTAGCCAATTATGTATCCACTTAGTGGCTGGACCCAATCTTTGTGCTATGATTCCTGGGCTGAAAGTACTCCCAGTCATAACAGCTACAGTTACATGTTTATTAACTGTAGCTGTTGTGACTGGGAGTAGTAAGAGGTGAATTTCTACTACTTTCATTCCAGGAAATGTAGCATAAAGATTGGGGCAAGCTACAGGTGGTGATAAAGAAGAAGTTAGAGTCAAATTTTTAGTTATTTACTGTATGACATTCAACGTGGTTCCAATTCTGTATTCTGTCCTGATCACAGCACAGCCCCATTGCCGGAAGTGCCTCATTTCACTCAACAGTTGGTATTTTATGAGATGATTTTATGAGTAAAAGCCATATAGGGGCTGAGTAGAATCCCGAAGTTGCTGTTACGTAAGAATCAAGTGTGTGTATTTTTCCAGCAGTCTTAACTCACACTTCACATGTCTTTTACTTAAGGATTCAGTGTAAGTGCCTTCATTATCCAAATTCTGAATGTCTCTGCTTCTTCCAGTACATTTTCAATGAATAGCTCTCTGAGGCAAAAGTTGCTTCTGTTGTTGGACAAAGATCTACTGCTACATCAGATGCCTGGGTGACATTATTTAATGGCCCAAGTGGACAGAATGATAACTGTCTTCTCTAAACATAGTAGCAAAAGTAGTCCACCAGCCTCACTAGTCAGATCCATCCCATCTTGGTAAATACTTTCAAAAGCCTGCAATGTCTTACCATCTGATTTACCCTTGACAGGGAACTTAATGATAGAACTGGCAAAGCTGCTGATATCTTTGTCAAATTTATCTCACATGTTTTGAACAATAAATTGCTAATCTTATTTGTTAACCTTGCTCCTTTGCTGGTGTCTCACAGAGGCAGTAGGCAAAATCTGGGTGGGAGGAACCCCCACTGACAATGGCTGAGGAAAGCATTACTGCTGGAGGTGTAATGGATGTTAACACTGCCCTGCAAAAAGTGCTGAAGACTGCACTCATCCACGATGGCTTAGCTCGTAGCATTCATGAAGCTGCCGAAGCATTGTTTGTTTATGTTTGTTTATCCAGCTTATGTCCTTTGTACCCTCATTTATGGTTGTGAAAGCTGGGTTACATACTTCAAGCAGAAGGGGAGATTAAACAGTTTCCACCTCTGTCATTTTAGAAAAATCCTTGGAGTTACTTTTGTCCAAGGAAAGAAGAGCCTTGAGAGTACTGGCCTCCAGATTACGTGAAATGTGCTGAACTTTGACAGCCTTTGCTGGCTGGGCATAGGGACTGCATGCCTCAAAATTGTCTGCCAAAGACTGGACTCTATTATCTTAAGGACAGCAGAGAAGAGCCAAAGCTCCAATACAGTGACAAGGGCAAGCAAGGGCCTCAATAAATTCAGCATGTCCATTGGCAAGAGAAAATTCTGCTCACAGTTCTTCAGTTTGGAGAAGCTGGTTCCACACTGGTGCAGTCACCACTGAGAGCCACCAGCGAGCCCAGGCTCAGGCCCTAAGACAAGCCAGAAAGCAGAATGTACTTTAGCTTTCATCTGCTGAGGGAACCTCATGCCACGATGGGAAGAAGGTTTGTCATTTGTGCTTGGCTCTTTTCACACACAATTGGTAAGAACCAGTGATAGACTGACTTTGAGTCACTTTTCATCTGCTGAGATGTTGGCTGGTTACCTAATAATGCTTGCAGTCATTTTTAAGACAACTGTCAAAGATCAAGTTTTGAGAAAATCAGTGGGTTTTCCCAGTTTGGACTAATTTGAACTTCCATCCCAGAGCATCTTTTATATTTTCCAAGATGTTTGGTCATTTTTGGATTCTTGTTGGAAAACGCGTATACTATAATGAAGACATTAAATTTATGGCCTCTTAAATGTCTTTCAAATATTCTACACTTGTACTTACACTAGCTAAAAAAAGTCATACTGTGAGAGGTCTTCTAGTCCAGTCCCTTGTACTTGAAATAGGACTAGGTATTACCTAGACCATTCTGAAGGGGTGAATGTCTAACCTGCTCTTAAAGGCTTCTGGAGATGGAGATTCCATAACCTCCCTTAACACTTTATTCTGTTGCTTAACTACTCTGATGGGAAGATTTTTCTAATGTCCAACCTAAACTTCCCTGTCCAACCTAAACTTTCCTTGCTACAATTGCCCTCTTAACCTCAGGGGCTAACAGAAAAGAACCATTTCTCTTTCTTTTTCTTATTTAACAACCTTTTATGTACTTAAACTATCATGTCCCCCCCATCTCCTCAGTCTTCTCTTCTACAAACTAAGCAAACACGACTCTTTCCATCTCTCTTTGTAGGTCAAGTTTTCTAGACTTTTAAGAATTTTTGTTGCTCTCCTCTACACTTTCTCCTATTTGTCCACAGGTTTCCTGAAATGCAGTGCATAAACCTGGACACATTATTCCAGTTCAGGCTGTATCAACACAGAGTAGAGTAGAAGAATTACTTCTCATGTCTTGCTTATAACACTCCTTCTAATACAGTCCAGAATTATATTGATTTTCCTTTTTCCTTTTTACATCCCTTTCCATTGTATTCTTTCCTATGCAGTCCCTTCACATTTTGTGTACAACTGATTGTTCTGTCTTAAGTGGAGTACTTTGTACTTGTCTTTATTAACTTTCATTGTATTTACTTCAGACCATTTTTCCGATTTGTCCAGATCATACTGAATTTTAATCCAATTCTTCAGAATGCTTGCAACGCCTCCCTCCTTGCTATCTGTAAACTGGATCAATATACACTGTACCCTTATCTAAACTACTGAAGATATTGAACACAACTGGACAAAGGACCATTTCCTGAGGGACTTCACTGGCTATCCCTTCCAGCTTCACCGTGACCACTGGTAACTACTCTCAAGGAATGATTTTTCCAATCAGTTACGCACCCATATTATGGTAGTTCCCTCTAGGTTGTATTTCCCTCCTTTGTTTCTGATGTGGTCATGTGAGATCTAGCTTGACTTTAGTAAGGCTTTTGATATTACCACATCTACTGCTCCCCCCTCCATATTCATAAAGCTTGCTACCCTGTCACAGAAAGCTATTATGTCAGCTTGACATGATTTGTTCTTGACAAATCCATGCTGACTGTTGCTTCTCATCTTTATCTTTGAGGTGTTTGCAGACTGATTCCTTAATTATTTGCCAGATTCTGAAGTTAGGATGGCCTCTGCAGTGTTTATAGGCAAGATTAGGGTTACACTTTTCCCTGAGCAAAGCTTGTACTCCATGGTGTCTTCAGAGAACTTTGCCACTCCACAGATACACAAACAACCATTTGTTTGAGGTCTAATTTACAAGCATTTAATTCTTTTAAGATATAGGTTGTACCCAACATGTCTTCCACAACCTGAGCATCTAGAAATGCACCTGCTTCACTACAACTGACATCCAGAGAACATGTGCAGTGACTTAATAATTGAAGCCCCTTAGCTTTGGTGCATTCATCAGCCATGCACACAATTTTTTTAAATGTGCTGAGAGTTCTTTTTTTTTCAATGGCTGAGCCTCACTGTTGCACCCTATGCCTCTAATAAGTCCACTGAATTTCTTGCAGAAAGATAGAGAGCATTTGCAGGTCTTGTTTTGGAAACAGTGTCCAACTTCAGGGTTAACCACTGACAATGCACTGAACATTGGCCTTCCGTTTGTACTTTATGTCATCTTTTGGTTAATAGAAAGCATGATGTGACAGCCACGTTTGTTCACATAAATTGTGTTGTGCTTCCAGCATTCTTAACAGCCTCATTAAGCAGTTCTAAAATAGGCTTTGACAGTGACTGGCTTGTAAGGCTTCTGCATGTGGGTGTAGTCCACAGGCTTCCTGTTTTGCAGTCTTTTCACTTAGTTTGTCAGCATTGCCTTTGCTGATTGCTCTGGCAAACCAAGCTTCACACTGACTAGGCGTAGCAGTGGGAAACTTTATTCTTAATCTTCTTTGCGAGCACTGCACTAGTATCCATCTTCTCTGAAGTCATTAAAAGTGGCAAGTTTGACCAGCAAACCTCAGAAACAGCCTTTAGGTTGGGCACTGTTTCTTCAGTAAATAACTGCATTTGTGCTTGAGTTGTTTGGCTGTAGATAAGACACTTGAACCTTCAGATACCAAGACTATATAAAAAGCATATGTTCTTCATCTTGGTTGGTTTGACCAAGGGGAAAGTGATGGGAGAATATAGGGAGCATACAGGGAAATCTCAGGAGGACTTCTTGCACATCTCACCTAAAGACTTTGACAATCATAAGGTAAACTGCTGCAAAAGAGTATGGGAGGGGCAGCATGCAAGGCAGTTTGGCTCTGTGCTTCTCCCCAATTTATAGCTGTTCTTAGTGTGCACAGTTTTAGTATTTATGAAGCCACATTCAAGTGACAGGAGATGATGAAGGCACGACAACACAGCATGGCTGAACTCTTTATGACGTACCACTATTGCTTGTGACAGCCTATCAGGGAGATAAGCAAATGTGTGTATCAGCTGCAGGGATAGAAAACTGCAGTTCCATGTGGATTATTGTGGCTTTAAGACATGCCTATTATAAAGATTCCCAGATTATTTGGGCAGGGAAGTCACATCTCCACTACCCTGGAGTTCAATCTTTCATTTAGAAAAAATAAGTGGTTCTTGTCACTCCCCCTGGTTTGAATCAACAGATACCACTAATGTGTGTCAATGCTCTTCATGGCATTGAATGCCACTCTCATTACCCCTTGACCAATGTGACCCTGTCAGAACTGCAAGATAATGTCAGGTCTCCAGTTGTGAAACACCCACACGAACTTTAGTTCCTGGCCTCCAGTGATTTTTGAGATAGCTGTTTGTGTGCTGGACTGAGTCAAAATGTTGATCACTGGATTATGTTGCTTGCAGTTAGTGATGTGTGCTTTGTTGACTGTGATATGGATGAGATTTTTGATGTGATAGGAGGATTCTGATGGAGAAAAAAATGAGTAGTACCTCAATATATGTAAAAAACACATGAATCAAGAGGTAGGGAGGGATGTTTACATGTTCCTTCATGCATGAAAACTGCAGAGCTGGGAAAATGCTCAATTTTGTAATGGAGCGCATTTGAGTCTGCACACTCAGAACTTCCATGTAAGAGCTGAGTGTGCAAGAAATACAGAAATGGTCCAAAACATTTTTGATTTAGCTGAGTAGGACACTGTAGCTATGCACCACTTTCTGAAGATGGAGATCTCTGGCTCAAATAAAAAGCAGAAAACTGTGCAAAGAAAGCAGTCTTAATAACTCCAAGGGCAAGTATCAGTGTGTGCTATTTCCTTTTCTATTCACACCCAGAAAGCAGGCGGAAGCTCTAGTGAATTTGGAAGACAAATTCCACAAAATCTTTCCTGTAATGAATGATTACTGTACATTTTGAAGAAGTGAGACTGCATGTTTGAGGCAGACAGACCATAATTTACCCTAAAAAGTTTTTTTTTGTTTTTCGCCCATCTGAAAAGTTACTTCTACATGTAGTTCTGTTTTTCAGGGGAAAGGAAATTACAAGTGAGCCCTAACGCACGTATTCTTATGGAGCTCTTTCTCAACTTCACTTCTCTTTCATTGATGAGTTGATTAAACAAAACCTGAACAGAGACAAATGCTGTGACGAGATCAGCAGAATAAATGCTAGAGTTCAGATAATGAACTTTTTTTTAAAAAAAGCTACGGGGTTTATTGACGTGAAGGGAGCTGTAGTTTAAACACCAAGGTCAATTATTCTGTTAAATATTATTTAAAAGTTACTGCCCTGAAACGAAAACAGAGCTGCCCGTTTTCCTAAACATTCAAAAAGGTATTCCAGCCCCGCCCCACGCTCCACACTCTGTAAAGCTACTTGATAACTTCTATTTGGTCGTCAAATGTAAACAGGTGGTTTGAGATTTGTGGGGCAGGCTGTTTCTGAAACGAAAACGGTCTTAAATTCAGAGCTGCTGTTTACTTTCCCTCCTTAAGCGCAGGAGCAGCTTTTTGTAAGACAAGTGAGTTGATCTGAGTTGGGTCTTCTCGGTGTGGACCGAAGATAAAACAGGGCTTTCCATGTCCTCGCAAAGAAAACCAGCGCTGGCTTCTTGTGCGTCTTACTCCTAGGAAAGAGCTCGGAAACGCCACGCGGCTTCCTCGAAAGGCAGCGCCGAGCCGGACGTGAGGTCCGCCCGGGCGCTGGTTGTGTGTAATTCAGATCGATCACAGCACTGAACAGGAGCTTCCCCACTGGCGCGGACGAAGCCCTGCGAAGGACCCTTGCGCTTGCTGAGATCGACCACCAGGAGGGCGCCGGGGGATCGAAATCCGGGCAGGGGGTGGGAGGCGTGGAGGATTTATCGCTCCCTGCCCCCCACCCCCGGCAGGCTGGGAGCCGGGGCGGGATTACGGAGCCCGGCGCACTAGCGCGTTCCCCGGGGCAGGGCGCGGAGGAAGGAGCCGGCGGCCAAATTCGCATCTGACGGCGAGATTGTCCCGGGAGAGGCGGGCACGTGCGCACACCCAGCTCGGCACAGCGGCGATCTGCCCCAGCCGGGCGCCCCGCGGGCAGCGACCCCTACCCGCAACGGGTGGGGGCAATAAGGGGGGGCGCGGCTCCTGCAAGATGCCGGGACCCCTCCCGGGGGCGAAGGGGCTGGACCGGACAGGCGGGAGAGCAGGGACCAGCACCCGCCGCTGGTGGAAATGGGTGTCCGCCCGCGCTCGCCCGATGCACACCCCGCCAGGGCTGCGCCTTTGGGGGCGCCTCGGGCGGCGAGCGCAGCCCTTAAGTCCATTCCCCGCAGCCGCCCATGGCCTTCCCCGGGTGCGCTCAGCGGCCCGTTCCCGCCGCCGGGGCGGGCTGCAATTCCCCGAGCCCCGCCACAGCTCTTCCCTTGTCACCACGGCGGGGCTGGGTGTCCCCTGCCGCGGGCGTCACGCCCCCCGCCCCGCTTCTCCCCGGCTCAGCGCCAGCCCTCCCCCAGCGCTGGGACGCCCGAGAGGCGAGAGCCCCGAGCCCAAAGCTGCCTCTCTCCCCTTCCCTCGGCTGTGCGCCAGCCTGGCTACGCTCTGCTCTCTCCCCACCTCCAGCCCCCCAAGCAGCGCCGAGCTGCCCCGCTCCGCCGCACCTCTCTGGGCTTCGCAGGCGCCACTCAGAGAGTGGCCAGCTGGAGTGACCCAAGTAATCGGGTTTAAACCCCTACGTGTGTTCCCCTTTCGGAAAAGGGCGTGCGCCTGTCTGTCTGCCCGCCTACGTGTCTGTCCGTCTGTCTGCCCGCCCACCTGTCTGTCTGTGCTCCTGTCTGCCCGCCTCCCTGTCTGTCTGTCTGCCCGCCCACCTGTCTGTCTGTCCTCCTGCCTCCCTGTCTGTCTGCCCGCCTCTCTGTACTCGGGTTTCTGTTTTCGGTCCTCTTCTTTTCTCTCCCTCTTTCTTCCTCGCTTGCCGGACCCTTGGGCTCTGCCCCCCACTGCCCTCCTTTCCCAGAGTCTAGCGAGCCTTATTAAAACCCAGCCCGGGGTGCAGCGCTGTGTGTCATCCGGCCGGGGGTCCCGGGAAGGAGGAGGCGACACAATGGGCCTGTGAGGACAGGGGGCCTCGGCAGGCACAACGCGTCCATCCCCGGGAAGCGCTTTGCGAGCGTGCGCTGCGGTGGGCGTCCCGGTCGCGGCTTGTCCGAGGTTTTGGGATTCATTACACACCGGGCTTGGGCTGGGAGGAAAATGATCAAATCTGCACGAGTCACTACTCAGACACAACGAACGAGCCGCACTGGAGCGCCGCGCTCCTGCCGCGGTCCGCAGCGGACCGTCCCTGGCACCTGCGCGGCTCCGGAGCGCCTCCAGGAAACGGGCTCTCCGCCGGGGCCAAAGGCACGGACGAGAAGCGCAATTACACCAAAGCCCATTGCACCCCTGGCGGGGCGACCTGATCTCCTTGGACCTGTCCTCATTCGGGCCGCCCGTAACGAAATCGGCAGCACACGGGTGTGTGTGTGTGTGTGTGTGCGTGTGCGCGTGTGTGTGTGGCGGCGGTGGTGGTGGGTTGGCATCCGCGCGGGGAGCTCGTACAGCGCAGGGAAAAAACCATCGAAAATTCACCAGGCGTTCACCACGCCGCGTGCCCTTCGCATGAGTCAGACACTGGACAGCCCCAGCAGCCCCCCGACGCCCCCGCTTTCCCGCAGCCGGGACAGTCAGCCTGGATCGCGGCCCCCCAGCTGCCCCCACATCGTTTCTCCTTTCCAGCCACTCCTCCTGTTTGATCGCAGTTTTCCCACGGGGGCGTTTGCTGAGTCCAAACGGGCCCCGCCGAGGCACGGGGGGAACCCCAAAGCCCCCGGGGCAAGGAGCCCGCAAAGAGCAGCGAGGCAGCGGGCGGGGGCCTGGCAGGGGCTGGGCGTGGAGCTGCGCCCCTGGACGTGTCTGTAACCCACGATTTTAACAAACGGCGCAATCCGCGCGCAGCGCAGAACACTCCCGCCCGCCCGCGCAGTGGAAGCGACGGCGGGCCTGGGGCCCCGGGGCAGCGGTGGGTGGTCGGGGTCTGATGCAGGAGTCATTAACCAGCCTGCTTCAGCCGCTGCCAAGCAAACGCGCGGGGCGGGGATGGGCAGCCCCCATGCAGGAGCCCAGCGGGTGCCGCAGGAGCCCCTGACCCAGGACCGGGACTGGCCGGTAGCCGGGTACATCAAGCCCCGGCGGGTGGGACCCACCAGCCCGGCGACCCGAGCCGCCACCAGCCGCAGACGCCGAGCCCCAGTGGAAGCCGCCAGCGCTCCCCGCGCCCAAGGGGGGCCCCCTGCGCCTGTCTGTAACGGGGCGGGGGAGGCCGCTCGGCGCAGGGCAGCGAGAAACGTTTAACTGGGCTTTAATCGCATTAGCCAGAGCCCCGCTCCGGCCGCGAGAGGCCGCGCGGGGAGGAGCCGCCGGCGGCGGTGTCAGCTGAGGACAAGGGCTCTCCACCAGGGGCTGCGCAGCGCCGAGCGAGGGAGGGCGCAGCCGGCAGACGCCTTCCTACTGCGCCGCTTCCTCTCCCCGCCGGCAGAGGGGGAGGTGTTCCACCCGGGCTCTGGAGCGGGCTGATTCCCGGGGCCGGGGCGGCGGGGCGGGGGCGGGGGCAGACCCAGCTCCCTGTGCCATAGGTGGGCGATAGCATCGGCGCGAGAACTAGGGGGGGTGTTTGTGCGTGAGTGGCGGGGAACTAGGTGTGTGTGTCGGGGGGAACTAGGGGTGTGTTTGTGTGTGAGTGGCGGGGGGAACTAGGGGTGTGTTTGTGTGTGAGTGGCGGGGAACTAGGTGTGTGTGTGTCGGGGGGAACGAGGGGTGTGTTTGTGTGAGTGGCGGGGAACTAGGTGTGTGTGGGGGGGAACTAGGGGTGTGTTTGTGTGTGAGTGGCGGGGAACTAGGGTGTTTGTGTGGAGGGAGGGGAACTGGGGTGGTTGTGTGGGGACAGGGGCACTTGGGGTGTGTCTGTGTGTGGAGCTACGGGTGTGGGGGAAGGGAAACTAGGTGTGTGTGTGTGTGTGTGTGTGTGTGTGTGAAACTTGGGGTGTGTTTCTGTGTGTGTGTGGGAGCGGTTGACCCTGACTTGAAGTGGTCTCTCGCACACACACGGTTCACAGTTTGGTTCCAGCTCCCTCCCACTATAAACTTGCCCGATAGCCCTGGACGGTCATAGGATGATCTCGCTTTACACCCCCGCCTAAACACCTGGCAAGGGTCACTGCTGGCGAGGAGGTCGCCCCCGCTCTCGCATACTGTAGGGCGTAACTTTAAGGCGCTCCCCGTTACCCCCGCCCCCGCGCTAGCTTGCAGGCCCCAGGCGCCCCCCGCGCACGTCTGAACACCCCCTCCCCGGCGGATGAAACGCAAACATTGGGGCGACTCAGTCTCCCGCCGCTCTTAACTCGCGTTGGAGGGGCTGGAATTTGCCCCCCCCGTGCATTGGGATCACCGGGGGAGCAGAGGTTCTGGGAGACGCTAAGGGAGCGGAGGGGAAGTTCCCCTTGGGACCGAAGGGGCCCTGCCCTCGGGGTTACATGGCGGGGGCCCGCACGCGGGGCAGGCTCCTCGAGGAGCCGGGGGCATTTCACGCCTTCCTTTCGTTGAGCGGCTCCGTGCGATCGCTCCTGGCTCATCGCAGCTAACGAAATCAGCACGGAGAGGCGCTGGCCTGCGCCCCCCGCCCCGGATCCGGCCCCTCCTGTGACCCGCAGAGACATGTCGGGGCGGGGGCGCGAGACGGGGTTGGACGGTGCCAGGAAGCCAAAGCAAAACTCGCCCTGAGTTCACAGGAGAAGGGATCTGCCCCGCAGGAGACCCCGGGCCCTGGTGGGCTGGGGGAGACGGAGCAGCTGAGTCGCAGGGCCGGCGCTGCGGGGCGCCTCCCTCCTCCCCTGCGTTGCGTCCAGGTTTTAGGCGATAAGCTCATTAGGTAACAAGCCCCCTTTGCCCAAGCGGCGCCGCCGCTTTGCTGACGCAGGCGGCGCAGAGGGTTATTGATTTACAGGGGCGGGCGGCAGGGGTTAAACAGGGGCTCTCGGCAGGGGGGAGGGCGATGACTTTAGTCCTACCAGTAACCCCCCCGCCCGGGAAAACCCGGAGCGCTGGTCCCTCGGCCCCCTCCCCCGCCGCCGTTCCCTTGAGATAGACTCAACAGCCGGGGCTTGGCGAGCACCAGACAACTTTGCCCGGGGGGTTGAGACGGACTCGCCGAGGGGGTCTGTCCCCGCCGCTAACACCGGCTCTCCCCGCTACAACCCAGCCCTGCTGGACGGGGCCTTCCCGGCTTCCAGATGCTGCAGGCCCCCAACATCTGGAAGCCGGTCCGCGTAGTGGCACCCTGCAAGGAAAGCCCCCCTCCCCCTCTCTGGTGAGGCTGCCGCCGGCAGCTTTCTCCTGGGCTCCCCCGGGGGGGGTGTCCCTTTGGATCTTACCTTGCCAGCTTCTGTGCCGAGCGTATCTAGGCCCCCCCGCCTACATCTATGTGGCCCGAGGCAGCGCTACGAACGCTCCCGAAAGGGTGTCAGCCGCCTCCGGCCTCCGGAGCCCCCGCTCCAGCCTCGCGCGCACGCGGCCGGCTGCTGGCAGCCGCGCCGGGTTCATCCGAGGACAGCGGCGGCTCCCAGCCTGCGCTAGTCTGCCTGCCAATGGCTCTGGAATACTGATGCCGCCGAGGCTGCCTCGGCCGGGAGGTGACTTTCCCCGGGCCGCCGAGGAGCTGAGCGGCGAGCGAGCGGGTGGCACGCCTGGGCCGCGCCGCTCTCCTGCCCCGGGACCGAGCTCCGCGGCAGGGTGGAGGCAGGAGACCCAGACCCCCTCCTCCTTCCGTCCCTCCAGGCTGCAGCGTGCTCCATTTACCCCACTGCATCCCCCAGACCAGCAGGAGGCACTGGCGCCGCCCGCCGGCCCCGGAAACACAGCTGCTTTTTTGCCGCCTCCAAAGAGCACTTCTCTGCTGCGGGCGGACTCTGAAAACCAAAGGCTCGCTGGTGTTCTCGGTTGCCTGAGTCAGAGCTTTGCCAGTCTGCTGCTGTGTGGAAGGAAGCAGGAGTTTTGATGTCTTCACCAGGCCAGCCTGTGCTGCCAGCTCCCCCTGGGATCTGAAAGTCAAGCTGGGTTCCTTCTGGATCCTGCACCATCAACCATGGTAGCCTTTAGCAGACTGCCGTTGAAGATGGGTGAGCCCACCCCGAAGACACCCCACTCTCTTGGCCTGGCCCTGCCCAGGCCCTGCAGGGCCGAACAAGTCAAAAAGAGTGAGCTTTACTTTTTAAATAGATGATTGCCCAGGGTGGCCATTGGTTGGGGATGGCAAAAGCAAGGTGCTGCCTTCAAGAACTGTCAGCCATGTGTACTAGCCCTGCAAGGCATGGGATGGATGTTTGCCACTTTACTGTGCCCAGTGAGCACAGAGGGGATTTAGCCCGGGACCCAGAGCTGGACAGGAAGCTTGGATGCCCCTTGACAGAACAGAGAATTTATCCATTTAGGTCACATACAGAGCTAGAACTGTCCCTGGGTACTAAGTGCAATGGGTGTAACCATCTCGGTATGTGCATTTTTAATGCACCCTTAACTGTAGCGTTTTGGTGCTTTAGTCAAAATTAGACTGCAATTAGATGTGTCCAAATATGAAACCCCTCCATTGTAAGCTGCCTTCTGAATTGATACTATTCGTGGTAGCTTCTTTCAAGGAGAATGTGGGGAGGGGTAGAAAATCTTGCCAGGCTGTTGTGCTGGTCCCTGTAGCTGCGTGAAAGAACTTATGGGATGAAAAATCTCAGAGGCGTAGCTGTGTTAGTCAGTATCTGTAAAAACAATGAGGAGTCCTGTAGCACTTTAGAGACGAATGGATTTTTTAGGGCATAAGCTTAAGAACGTAAGAACGGCTATACTGGGTTAGACCAAAGGTCCTTCTAGTCCACTATCCTGTCTTCTAACAGTGGCCAATAACGTATCTCAGAGGGAATGAACAAAACAGGTAATTATCAAGTGATCCATCCCGTCACCCATTCCCAGTTTCTGACAATCAGAATTTGGGAAGTTATTCCTGCCCATTTCCTATGAAAGCTTGTGCCTTAAGAACACTGTTAATCTCCAGGTTGTTACAGAACTTGTTCTTGTAGGATGAGTTCTTTTTATCAGGCCTGGCAAATTGCAAGACTGGCTCTAAATGACTTCTCATGGCAGTGTATTCTGCAATTCAGGGCTCTCCAATAAGAATGCTCTACTTGGCCCTGTACAGCTTCATCCTTGGGATCATCGGTCACAAGGTACCAGTGAGCTGCTACAGTGGAGGTCAGAGGAAGAGATGGCAATTGAGCTTGCTTGGCCCCTGTTCACAAAGGAAGTTGAAAAGAAGGGGGTCAGGGAAGCAAGACTTTGTAAAGTATCTAGAATCAGACATAGTACCCTGAAAACTATTGAGCATAAGTGAGCTTGCTGATGATCAGTCATGTTTACCAAACATGTCTGTTAACTATTTATGGTTTCCATGGAATCTTCATGGCAAGGCCCAAAGCAGAAATCATATTGAACATTCACATATTTTCCTGCTTCTGTTCAAACAAATTCTAACCCAAGTCTTTGTGTTAATGCCTTATTACACTTTTGTGCTATGTAATGTGATCACTGCAATGGTTTTAAGAAACATGCCATGTCAATTGCAGAATGTATTAACATTGCAAATGGTGGACACACCTTAAAGGACAAATGCCCATTTTGATTACGTTGTGTGCATAATTCCAAAAGCCACTGCATCCTAATGTGTAGCTATTATTGAATGCATTTTAAATCTGAATTCAAAGCCAATGTTTAAATGTGCAAGTTAAACAAGCCAGCAGTCATGCAGCACTTTAACAATTTTATAGTATACATTTTTTTAAAACTCATAGGACTGAGTCCTGTGTTCCTTTCTTATGCACTTTGTAAGTTCTGAGCCTGCAGGGAATGCAGGATTAGGGGAAAATTTATAAACCAGGCAAAGATATCTGTCTCAAATATGCTTTAAAAAAGTCCTAGGGCTGGCATCATGTCATCAGTGTTTCAGCTTGAAGTTAATTTTTTTGTGCACACCATAACCCTTTGCGAAAAAAGAGTTGAAGATGTTGTTATAATAGAAATGCTGACAATGCTAACCATAATGGTGTGAACTCACGACTATAATAAGACCTTCACCTCAGCTAGCAGACTAATTCCAAAGAGCTGATGTTATCCACTAATGTAATCAGCTTGCTGGCTGCAATATAGGAAACTGGGAATTGGTCTATTTTATTGCTAGTTTTGGCATAAACATTTCTTTTAAAAATAGTAAGATTCTAGGATTTAGGCAATTAGATTTACCTTTGCTGTTTTAAATAATCAAACACAGTTCTTTTCTTCATTTAGAAATGTATAGTTTCCACTTCAGTGCAGATTGACAAAAACATATTTTAGCAAGGGACAAGAAGTGCTTTTTCAGTGACTAAAAGATGCATTCAGGCTAGTGACCTGTAGTAAAGAAAGCCCCAATTATGGAAAATAGTTGAAGGTTTATGGAGGGCATTTCAAAGCACAAATGTTCATTTTACAAAACAGAAGTTTCCTCTGAGGAAGTTAATGAATGAGTGCTGAGTGATTTGCAGCTGCATTTTAAGAGTGGATGCGGTGGGAGGGTAGATGGGATGAAGAAAAAGAAATGATAGATGCCCTGTTAGAAATTTAGAATTGTGTTGCAACAGATAAGTGCCTCAGGTATCTGAAAGAAATGTAAATGACTGTTTATGTATTTGAGCCACTTTCTTGTCAGCAACTTTTTTAGGGGTCCTGTATTCAGTGACTCTTGGAGGTAGCTCCATTCTGGATCTCAGTACAAAGCAAGTCAAATTAACTTTTATGCAATATCAGATTAATTAACTTTTATGCAATAGCAGATTAAACCCTCCTGGCTGAAATCCTATCCCTCACAGAAATCAATGAAAGTTTGTCATTAGTTGAAGTGGTAGGGAGGTTGCGAGGATGGGGACAGGATTCTACCTAATGTGAATAGCTGAATTGTACTGGTAGAGAAAATTAAAAAGATGGAAGAAGCAGGCTGAGTAGCCCATCTACTCTATTTGTGGAACTACTGACTTCAGTGGAATTCCTCCTAGCTTGGGCCTGATAACAAAGCCCATGGGAGTCAGGGCCATAAATGGGTTGTTGGACCAAACCTTTATCTCCCCACCTTGCCATTAGTAAAGATGCTAAAGAACTCAACGATATCAAGAACAAGATGTAAGTTACAGTAATTTAAGGCAGTATAAGTATAGAAAAAGAATTAATGTAACCGAATTGTAATTGTCCCTCCAGTCATTCACAAAAAGCAATAAAAATACCTTGAGGTGAAGCAGAAGAAAATGTGCAAATTCCTGAAAAACTGTCAACAAATCCTGAAAATACCCTGATGGCTTTTATTTGGATTTGTTCTCAATTTCTAGAAAATCATGCCTTCTGAATTGTATGCGTACTGTTCCACTCACAAATGAGTCACATGCTTGTCTAGTACTCATGAAAAGTAGGCTAAAGCCACTACAGTGACTACCTTGTTCATCAGCTTAGGACAACGTTAACCCTCTTTTTCGATTTGTCATCTAAGCATAGTCTGACTGCAAATATTGTAGCCATTTGTGAATGCATGCATATGAGCTACAGAAAATCTCATGGATTGCAGTTGCTTGCTATCCGACTTAAATCCAGACAAGTCTCAGTTGATTGGCGTTACATAGCTGTTGGACCTGCATATTGCTAAGCTGACTGGAAAAGCGTGTTTAAAGCATATAAACAATTTCAGAATTCTTCTTAATCACATAACAGAAGAAATAAGACAAAAACCATGGAAGGAAAGCTGCCGTATTTTGTTTGTCTGTGGCACAGGGAAATTCAAGATATTTATTATTTATCATTTATATTGTCACGACTGCAAATAGGGCCTTACTGCATTGTGTGCTGCATGAACATGTAGGAAGACAACAGTCCCTGCCCCAAAGGGGGAAAGGCTGAGCATGTACGAGGAGGGGAAAAGAAATGTGTATATTAATGAAGTGATCTGGATGATGGGAACGTGTTACTTCAGAGCTCTTCTTTTTCAATCTGTGATCATTTATTTGTTTTCTGTAAACGTTTTTGTTGTGATAGATGAGCGTGAGAGAGAGAGACAGAGAAGGGTTGTCTGGAGAACTGAGAGGAGGGAGTACTGCATGGAAGGCAGAGAGAGTGAGGCTGCCATGAGAATGACTGTGGCTGAGAAAAAGGAGGAGTTTGTGGTGAAGGTCAATCAGGAGACAGAAAATAATGTCCTGGGATCCTGTTTCAGTTGAACTATGTCTTATTTCCTATGCCTGGCATTTCTCACTGGAGGTGCAATTTGGCCAAATTATAAGTGATGGCACATATAAGATAATGAAAAGTAAGATTAAGAGACAAATCTACTTAATTTATTTAGTGCATGGCAGCGTATATGTATTATAAGGAATCCTGGATAAAAAAAACTAAACAGAAGTTAAGTTTGAAAATAAATGATCATAACTAAGGAACTAGAAAGAAAAACATCACCACTTAGAAAGTGAATCCCACATACAAACACTGTATAAAAAAATTGCACTTGTATTGTTAAAATTTCGTTAGAAACCAAGGAAATCCGCAGCTCAGATTATTTCTAAAACAAATCCAAACGTTCGTAAATATATGTGGACTTCCAGCTCTTGAACAGCCTAATTCTGTCCCAGTAGTGGCATCCACCTCTAGTTCTCCTTCTTTGTTCTTGGGTCTTATTGCTCCTGAAAACCCTTTGTGTACTGTGGCTCAGATTGCAACACCTTACGCACACAGAGTAGCGCTATGACACCTGTCGTCTCAGTGTAGCCAGCTGGACAACTCGTGATGTAACCTGCTATTCAATGTGAGTGAGGGTTTTTGAATTTAGCCCTTTGCTTCATTTGTCTCAAGGATTTCTCTGAGGGATAATTTCCCTAACTAAACTGCACATACTTCTGCTTCCAATGCTTTCCCTTTCTCTGAGGAGTATCTGATCCTGCAGGACTTCTATGACTCTACAGGATGCTAAAGAACCATAGCAAATTATTATGGTTGTTATTTGTAGTTGAGGCTCTAGCCAATATCAGGGCCTCATAACTCTAGGTGTTGCATCAAGATACAGGCATGTCTATACTTACCGGAAGATCAACTCAATCACAGTTGATCTTCTGGGGTTTGATTCAGCATGCTTAGTGGGGACATGCTAAATCAAACTGTCAGGGTTCTATCCTTGACCCTGGTACTCCTTCCTGTTGCGAGGGGTAAGGAAGGTCAATGGGAGAGTTTCTCCCATTAACCTCCCACTGCGTAGATGGCCAGAAAAATTGATCTACGCCACATTGACTCCAGCTATCCAATTGTTGTAGTTGGAGTTCTGTATCTTAAATCACCTTTTCAGCATAGTGTAGACCTGGCCACAGTGAATGATATTCCCTGACAAAGAATTGACAGTCCAAATAAGCAAGCCAGACAAAAGATTCTAAGAGGCATAAGGAGATGAAGTGGTTAATTCAAACATAGCAACTTAGTATCAGAGCCAGAAACGGAACCAGAGTTTCTAGCGTCCTTGTTTAGTGTCTTTTAATGGGACCACATTGAATGTTGTAAACAGGCTGTAAGGATTAAGATTATTAATGATTTGCTTCTGGAAATAACTTCTATATTGAAAGTGCCTGATTCCTATGTGCCTAATGCATCGTATCTCTGCAGAGTTCAGAAAATCTACTCCTGTAGCAAACATGCGGCAACAAAAGTAAGACTACGGGGAGATATGTAGAGACTATAGTTAATTTCTGACAGGGCAGAAAATAAACATTTTATGCCTTTTTCTTCCTAACTCTGTGTGGGAGCCACAGCTGAAAGTCCACTAGAAAAGGATTTGTGAGAAAGCAGGAATTCACTTTCCCTATCCTGCCATGGGCTCACTATTAGTGCAACCGGAAGAGTGGTAGCAGCTGGCCTAGGAAGGCAATGTGCTGATTCAGTGCCCCTTGTAGAGCTATGACCTGACCGCTGTCTTATAGGAGAGCAGCACTGCAAGCACTACCTGCCTTTTCCTGTGGGTTAATCCCTCCTGGAGTCCAATGGCAGAGGAGAGGTATCTTTGGAAACCTCTCTCCGGTCAGAAGTGATGAATGGAGCATCTGGCGTTAAGAAAAGGAAAGCACTTTTTCATCACAATGCTTTTTTGGGTTGATCCTCAAATAGATTGTTACACCCACCAGCCAGGAGTCAAAACCCCTCCAGCATACACCAGTGCTGTGCGATTTGCTGGGTTCAACTTTTCACTTCAGTGGGTGAGAGTTTTTCAATGCAAATTGCAGCTTTAATTGTTTATTTAATAGGCAGAGATCATTTCACTTGGCACAACCTGCTGAAAGACATTTCAGAAGGGGTGTGATTGAAACATTTATTTGTATAAAACATACCCTGTCACCAGCTTTATCTACACCAGTTATCAACAGTTTATGCAGATAATTAATAATAGTTGTAAGCTTGTTACAGACAAGTAATGTGTATTATAGGTGGTTATATCAACACATTAGTAGAAGGTATATAGATGCTTTTAATTTATAATAAAGAGCAATCTATTGTCACGTGGGACTCAGTAACAATCTATTAAAATAATTAATCATTTATTAAAACAGCTGTTAACCTTTGGCTAACCCTTTATATACTGTTCCTAAGTGACATTTGAATATAAACCTGGCCATGTAGTCTTTTTGTCAAAAAATGCTAATTTCACAGTTACAGAGAGATTTGCAGAAAGGAATTTTATAATCAATCTAAGCTCATCGGAAGTACCTTAAAAGTAGGTAACCCAAATACTTCATGGAGAGAGCATACAGTGTCTATAGATGTATGTTGTATAGTAGGTAAGGAGCAATATTAATTTGCAAGCACTTACTTGCAGCTGTGGTTCTTTAACTAGCTACAGAAAAATCTGCTTCTGCTGAGTCTCTTCCCTTCTACTCTCCTATCTCCCACGGCTTGGCTCCCAGAATGTTTAAGTGTGTGGTGTGCCAGAAAGGGCTAGTCTGCAGTGACTATAGTTTGAAAACTTTTAGTAGAGAAAGTCGCAATAGGTGGTATTCTAAAAGAGGATAGAAAGTCTTGTGGTTAAGGGATTAGCCTGGGGCTCAAGACACCAGTGTTTTCTTCCTGGCTTTCTCACGCAGTTCCTATGTGACCTCAGTTAAGTCACTTGATTTCTCTGTACCTTGGCTGCACGTCTGTAAAGTAGGATTATTAGTGTCTCTTCACCTCACAGGGGGTTATTATGAGGAGAAATTCATCACTGGGGAGACAGTAAACTTTAAGGGGCAGGTACTGTTTCCATGTATGCGTGTAATGCCTAGTAAAATTCAGTTTGTTTGAGGCCTCTAGTAGAAAACAATAGAGAAAATAAATGTTTATATGACACTAGGGTGATGTGTGCCATAGAAAGCCAATACCTCTTTACTATCCCTTCTTCTAAACTAAGATCAGTTTAAAAACACGTGCTGACCCCCCACCCCCCCGCAACCCCCAACCTAATGGAAAAGCAGCAGAGAGACAGTAACAGAAGAATGAGATTAGGGGCAGTTCTGAACAGTCCAATGTTTAAACCAAACCAGCTGCCTCTTTTGGCTACATTCACCAAATGCTACATGGTTGGGTGCTTCAGTTCAGAAATAATACAAACATACCCAACTTTGAATTGTATGATAGGATCAACAATGAGCAGGTTCTGATTATGATGTGTTTGGCATTGTACAAAACAAAAATAAAGACAGTCCCTTGCCCTGAGGAGCATGCAGTTTGAAAGACAAACATTTGACAAGATGCTCTGTGAGGAGGTATTGAGAACATTGTCATTTTCTTTACTCTTCTCTTCCCCATCAGATAATGTATGACTATCACTCAGTGGCTAGAGCAGTGGCCTTATAAACCAGGGTTTGTGAGTTTGATCCTTGTTGGGGCCTCAAATGTCTTTCATGCTAACAACTTTCAAGAACTTAAGGGCAGGTTAGATAAACATCTGTGAAGGGTGACATAGATGGTGCCAGGTTCTGCTGTGAGTGCAGGGGACTGGACTTGGTGGCCTCTTGGGATCCCTTCCAGTTCTAAAGTTCTGTTCTAAATGCCAAGCTTCCTCTCCATTTTATTGTTCTGAAAGAGGCTAGAAGCAGAAATTCTGCAACACAATAAAAGATACCTTTACAGTATTTCTGACCTGCCTGGAACAGTTACCAGAGAGCCATAGATTCCAAGGCCAGAAGAAACCATTGGGATTGTCTCGTCTGACCTTCTGTATAGCCCAGACACAGAATTTCTGCAGAATAATTCCGAGGGAGTACCTTTTAGTAAAACATTCAATCTTAAATTAAAATATTGTTAGTGATGGAGAGTCTACCACAACCATCGGTTAATTTCTCTCACTTTTAATTTATACCTTGTTTTCTGTCTGAATTTGACTGCCTTCAGCTTCTAGTCACTGGATCATGTTATATATTTCTCTGCCAGACTGAAGAGGCCATTACTGACTATTTTGTTCCCCATTTAAATACATAGAGATAGTAATCAAATTCCCACTTAATCTTCTCTTTGTTAAAATAAATAGATTGAGCTCTTGGAGTCTATCACTATAAGGCCTGTTTTTCAATTTTTATCTCTTAGATGGCAACATTTAGTGCAATTTCCAGTATAATTTCTTGGTCAGAGTATCATCTAAATTCCAGAGGTAATAACCAATTCCTCCAGCACTTGATTTGCAGCAGAGATTTAAAGTCACATTTCCCATTTCTCAGGCAAGTGTCCTAACCACTGGGTCATCGTCATTGAGGTATTTACTGCTTCGTGTAAGTATCTAAATATCCATTGAGCCAGAGACATAATTTTTTGCTCAGTGGCTGGAGCAGCCTCCTGGATGGGGGAGCCCAACTTCAAGTACTTGCTTGCATGGCTATTTTATTATTTATACAAAGTGGAACATTTTCAGCAGGAGTGAGTGAGTGTCCCACCTCAGAACAGCCCGTATCTGACTGGTTAGAGCACTTCTCTGGGAGCTGAAATATGTGGGTTCACATCTCAGCTCCAATTCAGGCACCGGGGATGGGACCTGGTTCTCCACAGCCTAGGAGAGTGCTCCCATGTAAGCCTGCTACTGTACTACTTGGCTATGTCTGGGCTAGAGAGTTTTGTCAACAGAGCTCAGAGAGTGTCTACACTCATAAAGCCTTCTGTCGAAAGAGTCTTAACAGAGCTCTGCTTTTGCCTTTACAGAGGTATCCATCAAAAATCTGAGGCATAACACTCTGTTGACAGGGAGGGCTTCCATTTGCCGGGTAGCCGTTTTGCAGAGCTGCCATTCCGCTCTCTGTCACCAGAGGGCAGTGCAGTTTGGCGGTTCTCTGTCGACAGTAACTTCTGTTGCTAGCAACGAAGGGTCCTGTGGCACCTTATAGACTAACAGAAAAGTTTTGAGCGTGAGCTTTCGTGAGCACAGACTCACTTCATCAGATCACTTCATCAGCACAGTGAGTCTGTGCTCACGAAAGCTCACGCTCAAAACTTTTCTGTTAGTCTGTAAGGTGCCACAGGACCCTTCGTTGCTGTTACAGATCCAGACTAACACGGCTACCCCTCCGATACTTCTGTTGCTAGATGCTTCTAATGTAGGTGTAGCTTTTGTGATAAAGAGCTCAGGTGATTAACTCATATGGATTCCCATCTGTGACTCCTGAGGCATGATAGGTGTTCCCTGCAGCCCATAATCAGGTGCCTATGTCCCTTTGAGGGGTGGGGCTGAGGCCACACCCTCTCCTCAGTATTACCTACTGGCTAACTGAGACAATTCCCTGCTCAGCTTGCTGGCTTTTCTGTATCCCATTCTTAGGTGCCTGTTTCTCCCCATAAAACATATAGGTGCCTAATGGGTCAATTTGATTGGGCAGCCAGGTGCTTAAAGTCAGGTGTAGCAGTGCTGCACCAAAGTCCTCTTTGTGGCTCTACCTCTCTGCTCTTGTAAGGTCACAGTGTTGCTTGGGACTGTGCAGTATTTCTATAAGGCCGTGGCTACACTACCCCTGGCCTTTCGAAAGGCGGATGCTAATGAGCCACTTCGACAGATGCTAATGAGGTGTGGCCATGAATATGCAGCACCTCAGTAGCATAATGGCGGCTGTGTGTGTTTCGAAAGTCTTGCTTTTGAAACACATGTGCTGCTTGTGTATAGAGGGGCCTTTTGAAGGGATCCCTGGATTTCGAAAGCCCTTTCTTCCCCTTTGGTTTTGGGAAGAAGGGGCTTTTGAAATCTGGGGGGGGTCCTTTAGAAAGGCCCCCATCTACACAAGTGGTGTGCACTTCGAAAGCGGCATTTTAAAACACGCATGGCTGCCATTATGCCAATAAGGCACTGCATATTCATGGCAGCACTTCATTAGCATCTGTTGAAGTGGCTCATTACCATGCCCCTTTCGAAAGGCGGGGGCTAGTGTAGCCATGGCATAAAGGAATGGTTTCTTGCCTCACAGTTGTAAACCCTGTACAGTGAGGCTAATCTTTGAGGTACATTAATAACTCGGTGTCTTAATCTCATTCCAATATCAATGCTTTATGCTTCTGCCCCCTTTTTGAGCTGTGCTTAACTACCCGCTCTCTCTGTATATCCCTACCTGCCTATTCTTGTGCTTGACTGTTGGCAACATTTTACCTTTAATTGCCACATATTATGAGGCCATTTATCTTACTACCCAATAAACAATCTGCAGATGTCAGTGCTCTCGACATGTGAGTAATGGCAGCTACAAAACATCAGTTGTAAGTTGCATCAAGGAAGTGACCACCTAAATACCCCAGAAGAACCAGAAAAATCACCGTCCCCCCCAGCAATCGAACACCCCCCATTAGAGCCTATATGGAGTATCATCACTTACAATCCATACTTGACTGGGACTACTTTCTGCAAGAAGTCTTTCCTGAAGTCCTTCTTGTAATCATCAACCCCTGCCCCCTCCAACCTTCCCAAACTCATTATCAGAAGCAAGCTCCCCACAGAGCAGGATACACCAGTTCACAGTGCCACCAGTCCCTAGCCAGAGCAAAGGATGCAAAGCCTCAGACATCTCTGCATTGTTACACAGATCAGTATCCCCTGCAACACATCTTTCAAGATCCATGGTTCCTACACAAGCAAATCACAACATGGGGTATACTTCATCAAGTGCAGTAAGTGCACCAGTAACAATTATGTGGGTGAAACCAGACAATCAGTGTCTCTGAAGTCCTCCAACTGTGGGGGGGACCATTTGGGGGGCACCGCTTGGACTTGGGCCAGCTCCTTTGGGGAGCAGGGAGGGAGCATCATCCAGTGCTGCTCCTGATGTTGGCTGCTGGCCCCATGCCAGGGAACCCCTTGCCCATCCTGCTGGAGCTCTGCTTCTAGTCCTGCACCCGAGGTTCTGGTGCCCTGGCTGCTGGCTTCACTCCCAGGTGCATCCCCAGCTGTGGGGTTGGCTTCAAACCCCTTACTCCATCTCCACATCCTCCCTGTCTCCCAGAGTTGTGGCCCCACTCCTGGCTCTGGCTGGGGAGAGGGATGGTCACCAGGGGCAAGAGGAGGTGGAAGGTAAAAAAGTTTGGGGACCACAGCACTATATTCTTGAATGAACTCGCACAAAAATATGATAAAAGGCAAAAATGTTCCATCAACGAGAGCAAACACTTTTCACAAAGCACCATAGGTGATCTTCTGGTATTCACCCTCAGATGAAACCAGCTTCAAAAGATGTTAAATGTATAATTCTGCTACACCCCTAAAACCATGGACTCAACAGAGACATTGGTTTTATAGCTCATTGCAACAGTTGGTAACGCACCACATACTGCCCACTCCTTAATTTCCCCCTTCAGATCCCTTATGCATGATAATCTAACCCTCAACTGCTCTCTTCTTTTCAAGGGACTGCCTACAACATGCATTACCCCTCCTGCTCAACAAGCTATCACAACTTCAAGAAGAGCTCTGTGAAGAATGAAAGCATGTACCTCCCGCCAACAAACAGTAGTCCAGTAAAAGATATTACCTAACCTACGTTTTCTCTACAAATTGCAAAAAGACACTGCACAAAGATTACTGTGTTCATTGCCATTTTTCTGCTTAACTATGTGGGTTAAATGGTCATCTAATTTTGTACTGAAATAAACTTTGAAGTGAACTAAAATACTGGTTTGTCCAGGACAGAGAAAATAGAGTATATATTACTTCAGAATATGTGATTAATGTGATGGGTTTCAACCTTACTGACAACGAAAGTGTTAAAAGTACCAATAAATGCATCTATTTAACATCATACATTCTGGCAGTTTTTCTTGAATTTTCCTATCACAGTATTTGATGAAACAGCTTTTGTTTGCTCACACTTGTCTCTCTTAAAATTCATATATCAGCAGTAAAAGCTATTTTTTTCAGGAACAGCTTGCACTTAATTCCCAATGGACACAGAAGCATCTTCATTCCATTGCTTTAGATTATAATATGAAGTTTACTTCTTTTAAATAAACATTTAGAAATGTCTAGTACCCCAGACATCAAAGATTGTAACCAGTTTAAATGCTGCAATACTACTCATTTAGCAATCTGTGTAAGTTCTTTACAATAGAAAAGGAATGTAGGGCATATAGGGGCAGTGGTGGTAGAAAGTTAATCTCCAAAATTTAAGTCCTTCATGGTTTGTGGAGCTGCCTTTATAACTGTCCAGCAGACAAAGGGGGGTTGTTTGTCTTTCTCTTGCATTTCAAAGATAGTTGTCACCTTGGCATCTGAGTGCTGTTGTAGCTAAAGTGTTGTGCAGAAGGAGTGTATGTGCATTGGGGAAACCGAGGAAGTGTTTTTAGGCCTTGATCCTGTTAACATGTACAGATAAGTGCTTAATTTTAAGCATGTGAGTAATACTACTGACTTCAACTGAACTTCTAATATGCCTAAAAGTATGCACAGTTTTCACAGCTGCTGCAGGAGTGGTGTAGCTGTGTTTGTCCTAGGATATTAGGAATACAAAATGGATGAAGTAATATCTTATATTGGTCCAACATTTGGCAGCTTGTCTTTCTTACCAACAGAAGTTGGTCCAGTGAAAGGTATTATTTCTCCAATCTGGTTTCTCTAGTGTTCTGTACAAATCAGCTTTTCAAAAAGGTTATGAAAACTTACTACAGGTTGAACCTCTCTAGTCTGGTACACTTTTGTGTGGTAACATCTGTAGTCCACCATGATTTTAGTTAGCCAAATATCCACTTATTAGGGTGCAGCCATGTTTCCTGTGGTCCCAGAACATTTGTTTACAGCCCCCAATCCCTGGCTCTCAGTGTTATGTGCTATTAGCTGTAATTTACCCTAAATGCCTTCTAAATGCCTGGTTTGCAGTGGAAAGGTTGGTAATGCTGCTAGAAAATATTGACCTTCATGGTCTAGCAAATTCTCTGTTTCAGCACCAGTCAGGTCCTGAGGATGCCGGCATGGAGAGGTTCAACCTGTAGCTGTGATACAAAATCTGCTCACTTGGTGTGTGCCATGGTGATTGCAATTTTAAAATTTTATCTCTGGTGCACAGGTACAAGAAAATTACTCTGCCTGTGAGAAAAGGTAAATGGAATTTTGTAAAGCTATTGTAAGTGTGGTGATTTCTATTTTTTTTAGCACAGGTAATAGTTCCTAAATGGTATGTGGAGTTTCTGGGACTAATTTGTTGGTCTAGATCTACTGTCAAAAATATTTTTTCCGAAAAAATTTTTATACTAATAGTTTTTGGCTCATTTCACTCACTTCTAGTTAAGACGGAAGTGTCCACTTATATTAAGAGTTTTTCAAGTTTTTGGAATCTCCAGCACTGAAGTATAAGACTTTGATAATCTGGGTGCAGGCAGAAGGGTTTAATGAGTGCATATTGTATTGGGGGTTACCTTGCAGATCTGGGAACTTCCATTGAGGTCAATGAAGAGTTTTGGGAATGTAGGACTTGACTCCTTCTTAAACTACCGAATTAGAATGAAAGTTTCTGGTAGTGGGAAAGAACTGGTAGTGGGAAATCTGATATCTTGTTGTCATTTGGGAATTAAAAGCATTCTGCAATTTTTCATTTGTGGTGCTGAAGTCCCCTCAGTAAATCCTTTCAGAAAGACCACTTGGTGTGCCCTAACACCTTTTATTTCTAGAACCTAAAGCATGGTGTTACTACTCTACTGAAGGATCTTGACAAGCTAAATGCCATTGCAATTTTTTAATGTAGGCTTCAAGTATAAACTGTGGAAAAGCTAAGTTTCTCTAGATAGAAACAAAAAACCCCACAAATAGAACTGATTAAATAATGCCTCTAGTTAAGTACAAATGAGTTCGAAGTGGACAAAACAAACTGGACAAGAAGATTACAGGAGAAGCCACCTATTCAAATCTGACTAAAATCCGAAGAAACAGAACAGGGTTGGGGACTTTTAAAGATTTGACTAGTGCCATTTGAATGTCTACACAATAGACTCTATCTGCAAATCCTTAATTTTTGCTTAGAATTTATAAGATAAAGATCTTGAGTATCACCTCTTTAGGGTGTTCTGTCTTTTGGTCTGCCTTAGCTAACAGTGAATTCCAGAAGCCTGTAATTCTAGACCATGGACTTTTCTAGTTATGTCAAGTTAGGAGAAATTTGATTCTCAGGCTTGTCACTGGCCTAATTTTGAATGTCATTGCTTCTGGATCTTGGTGTAATGTAACTTGAAATACTTGTATCCTTCCATCCTTTTTTTAGGGGAAAAAAGGAATAATTTTTCTGCGATGTATATAAATGGTGGCTGTTTGAAAACTGTGACGTGCTTGGAATGTTAGAAAAGCAGAGCTGAGTTAATGGACAGAATTCAAGTGAAAAAGCCATAGGCAAAGATTAAATGCAATTTATTCCAGGACTTTACAGGTTGGTCTATGTCTATTGAAAGAAAGGTCTTCCATTCTTCCACTTTCTCTTGACAACATATATGGCATGTATATACACATGTCCACAACATGGCTGTGTTTCTATATCTGTAAGTTATGCAGCTTTATCTGTTATATTGCCTGTCAGTGGGTGATATTTCCTATTGAGTACTCTATAATATGCCCTGCAAACAAGGGGTCTACTTTGGCTTCCACTGGAATTATTTGCATAATTCTAACTGATATCAATTGGAGTAGGGCCAATATTCCTGCAAGAGTCATACAATATTGGGCTACTCCAGACTAGAGCTGGTTATAAGTTAGGATTTCTGAATCTCAGATAAAAAATGTTTCACAAACACAGACACATGGTGTTTTCAAAAATGAAAGATGCTCCCTGGTAGCCCAGCAGTGAAACTGATGGTTTCAGTTAGCAGCTGCCATGGCTCTGAAGGCTGCATCTTCAAGGCAGCCCTGCCAAGAGGACTGCATCAGGGCTTCCCACCCCCAGGACAGCCAGCTTCCCTGGCTGCCGTCTCAAAAATTAGTGGGGAGCTTGGAAGCCCTAAGAGTCTGAGTCATGGCATTTGGGGCTTCTGGACTCCTTGCTGCACATTTGAGAGGTGACCCCCAGTTAGAGTCAGGATTTTCAGCTCCCAGCTTCATGGCAGAGGGCTGGGAAGCCCTGACGTTGAAGGGCTGTCCTGGAGCTGTGAACCTGCAAAACTCTGGACTCTCTAGAACTAGGATAGCTCATGTGGCCCAAATGTGTTCTGTAGCACAATACTGAGCAGAATCAATCTCATGAAAAATTGCATAATAAACAAGTAGCATTGAGTCTGAAAGAATGTATGTAGATCATGTCTTTACTAGGACTGTCAAGTAATAAAAATCACAATTGTGTGATTGATTATCCTTTTAAATAATAATAAAATTGCAGTTATTTAAATATTTTTGGATGTTTTCTACATTTTCAAATATGTTGATTTCAATAGCAACATGGAATACAAAGTAAACAGTGCTCACTTTATTTTTGATTACAAATGTTTGCATTGTAAAAATGATAAACATCTAAAATATTTAATACATTTCAGTTGGTATTCTATTGTTTAACAGTACAATAGAAAATGGTGTTTAATTATGATTAATTTTTGAGAGTTAATCACATGAATTAACTGTGATTAACTAACATCCACAGTCTTTATCCTCAGGTTGATTTGAGAAACAGTTTGTCTACAAGAGAAGATTGTCAACTTTGTCAATTTTACCAAAGCTTTCAACTGCTCTGAAAGAACATTGCATTGAAATCTTACAACAATGCGGGCTATCCAGAAAGATAGTGTCACTAATCCTAATGCTGTATGAAACTTTAAAATACTGTGTAAGAATAGAAAGTGGAGACACCAACTCATTTTATAGTCTCAGATTGGTAGCCTTGTTGGTCTGTAGCTTCACAAATAACAAGCAGTCCTTAAAGACAAACAGATTTATTCCCTGATTTGGTGCCAGAAGATCCACTTCCTCAGATTGGGATTTACACATGAAAGCTTGTTACCTAATGCATTTGTTCATCATTAAGGTGCTATGGGACTGCTTGTTGTTTGTGGTTTGTTATTGGCATTGGAGGGCAGCAAGGTTACATTTAATAACCCCTTTTTTGCACTGTAGTAGATTATGTGATGTGAAAAATAATGGCAAAAGAAGATAAAACGAGTTAAGTAGAGTAGAAGAAAATTTCAAGATTTTCATTTTACACCTGATGTGTTAGAAAACAGGACTGTGAAAACCACTGCTATCAGTGCAAATATGAGGCTGCCAAAATGGGCTTAAAATGAGACAAAAGAAAATGAAAATCATGATTGTTGAAAGAGGAGTTCGCAGTGATGGTGCACGTGATTGATAGTAATGAGCATGGCATGGTTAAAGAGATTTTATATCCTAAAGCACAGTCAGTGCTGGTGGCCAATTCCATAAGTAGGAAGAAGAAAGAATTGAAAGGGCAATACGAGCTTTTTTCAAGATTAGAAAATATTTGGCAAAATAAGAAGATCCATGCATGAACCAAGATAGTTATAGAATATCAGTGTGATACCCACATAGCTGCACACTGATGAAATGTAGCAAATACTAAATGCTCACAACAGGAAAAGAAAGGCATCCCATCAGGGATGTTTGCAGAGAAAACTTGATGTCTGCTGGTGGGCTAAAGTAACTAACACTGATGTGTTATCAAGGATGGGTCAATGGACTGTATAGACAGTGATTTGGGAAACATAAGGCTGAAGACAGAAAAGAAGAAGAAAACAGGTAGCATAAAAGAAAGCTATTGAGAAAGATGCTACTATCATGGAAGCAGCCTAGGATGGAGCAAGAAACCAGGCAGTTTTTTGTCAGAGCCCTATGGATGATATATCTGGGGTGTAACAAATTGGCATTTTCCAATGAAGCTCTTTCATCAGAAGATTCTCTACCAGCTCTGCTCCAGTTTATTACTGTAGAAAACTGACCAGCTGCACATTCTCAAAGGAAATGTGATCGAGTAGGTAGGGCAGTAATTTAGGTTTTGGCAGAGATGGTATCAGGTCTTGGCTCCACTACATACCTCCTGTGTGACTTTGGGGAAATCACTTGCCTCTCTTATTTCTGCACCCGTAGAAGGGGGATGGTAGCACTTCCCTTCCCTCAGGCATAAGGACGTTAAAGATTTGGAGATGATCACATGTTGTGGCAAAGGGGACTATAGAAGTACCTAAATTAGTTATGCAGGAGGGCAGACTGGATGACTGTGGTTCCTTCTGGCCTCCAATTCTCTGAATCTATGAAAACAAGGCTGGGCCCTCAAAATAAGGTTTCCAGAGTAATTCACATTTTACAATGCAGCACCTTATTTGATTTCTTTAAATTGTACTTTTTCTCGAACTTTAATAAAGAGCCCAGCATTGCCTTGAGGAACACAGCCTTTGGTGGTGCGGGGCGGGAAGCATCTACGATTTCTGTTAAATTGAGTCGATACAAATATGTCATGCAATCAGTAAAATGGGTGGTCCTTTTAGAGTTTCCAGAAGTTGGGAATGGGTGACAGGGGATCTATCTATCTATCTATCTAGAAAATCCTGTGAATGATTGCTATAGAAACAGTAGGTGATTAGCACATTGCAGGATGAGCTTCTAGAGCTATTCCACCACATCCTCCACCCACAGATCCCAGCTACACCAGGGCGTTCTCACTTTTTCACCAGAGATGGCCTTGCACATGTAAAAGCTCTACAAAAGACGTTAGGTTTGTCCTCCAAAACCAAAAGATTTTTATCAGCTATGTTGACAGGTGGAAAGCAAATGATGGGACTGCCTGTCCTTGAAGATGTCTGCAGAATCCCACATCCCTCCCCTGGCTCATTGGTAGAAGCGAGGTTACTGCTGCTGACTGACATGCAAGTGTGGGAAGTCAGAGCCCTGGCAATGTTTCTGCTGGCAGGTTGTCAAAAGTATAAGGCTGTATCTGGTGAAGTGCAGAGCAGCTCCTGAGAGGTGCTGAGCCCCCTTCACTCTTATTGTGGCCTTGTTGCTCAGTGCTTCACTGGAATTGGTGGTTATATGAAAGGTGACAGAGGGAAGCAATTTATTTGTTTGTTTGTTTATTTTAGGTGGCATCATTGCATCTTGAAATTGCAATCTTCTTTGGTACTCCCTGTGGGCTGCTTGTTTCCAGCACTTCTAAGGTAGGATATGGCCTAAGATCACTTACACATATACATCTGATCTTGCAGTACTTCTGTAACCACTGACAAATGTTTTTTATTGCTCTCTCTCTGGTCCTGTTCCTCTGAGGATATGAACCTGTTGCAGGCCCACTTAATAGTGTATGGTGCTTCGGCTCAAGCTGTGGCAGCTCATTATTTTGGCTTGGTTCAATGCCACAATAGCATCTGTCATCCTTGTGCAAAAGTGATGAGTAGTAGCATCTTCACAAAAGCGCTACAGTGGCAGAACTGAACCCATGTACCTGGGCTGTTTTAGTGCTGCACACGAAGACAACCCCTGAGAGAACACACTGAAACTGGGAACAGACAAGAACAGGGGGAGAGGCAGAAGTGAAAAACAAGAAAGCCTGTTAGTAATGCATGAGCACAATGTAACCCTGGGAAAAGATAAAGAGAGAGAGAGCTTTTGGGATGGATGTTGGCTAAAGAGGGTCAGAGCTGCAAGCTTAGAAATTGCTCCTTTTGTTCTTGGCTCCTCCTGTATTCGGAGACGCAGATTTTTATATATCCTTGTGAATAAACAAAACTACAACAAAGAAATGCCTACCATTCATTCTACTCCCAACTAGACCATCTAAGCTCTGCAATTTCTTTAACTGGTTGGATCAGAAAGGATCAGCTAGCTACTATATGCCTATTATTTCCCAGTAGAGTGAGCATGCTGGCTGTTGAAGGAGCTTGACAGCTCATTCTTCCATTCTTTTTCACAGTGATTGTTTATACTGTGATGGATTTCTCCTTGGGTGCAGTTTTTAGACACATGGACGCAGACTACCAGCAGCATTGGACCAAACCAGAAAGATCACCCTGATACAATTTTTTTTTTTAAAAATAACGGGGCCTTGCTGCCTGGATTTCAGAGAAATGATTTTTAAGTAAACTGGGAAACACTGGAGACTCCATAGTGTTCCCTCTAATTGCTTCCTTCCATGGGTGGAATAAATTTTGTTATGTGCACCAAGGCATGTATGGATGTGGACCACCAATAGAAACACATTCTGCCTTCTGTGTGTGAGTATAGGTGCCCAGCTAATCAGCTGGGCGGCCCTTGAATCTCTCCTGGGCAGCTGCCCAAGCACTCAGTTTAAAAGGAATGCTGACTGTGCGCAAATAGTCTTTTAGAGCCTGATCCAAAGCCACTTAAGCCATTGGAATAACTTGTTTACTTTCATGGGTTTGGATACAGTGTTTACTGCTTGCTGTGGTGTTACTAATTCAATGTAAGAGTAGTTCTTATTAGGTAGGTGTTAGAATCCCAGCATGATGCTGTCAGACAAGGTCCCAGCTCATGCCAAGGTTCCTAGGCCTCACTGATCATATCTCACTTTGATGATGAACTGTTTGCTCTATAACTATAAAAATGTTTGACTATAAATTCCCCATGGTCAGGGAGAAGCATCGTCAAGTGTGAAGTACTAGTGTACCCCAAGAGGCATGATCTCCTGCCCCTCAGGAAAGACC
Organism: Carettochelys insculpta; assembly: GCF_033958435.1. Classification (NCBI taxonomy): domain Eukaryota; kingdom Metazoa; phylum Chordata; order Testudines; family Carettochelyidae; genus Carettochelys; species Carettochelys insculpta. The sequence goes on from NC_134142.1 coordinate 23,694,164, forward strand.
ATTGAAACCAAATGGCTTATCGTAGAACAAGGACTTGATGGTTGCTTTACCACCCACCTACCTACCCAGGAAAAGGTTATGGGCAGGAGCACTTATCCTACCAGTTTGGATTCTGTGATGTGGGGAAAAAATTCCTTGGCAGGGAGAAAACGGATCTTTTATGCTGTCTGGACTCTGTGGGGAATGGGTACCTAAACCTAAGCAAAAGGTCCCCATGCTGCTTATAGAGCATCTTATTATAGAGCTGACATTACATTTATAAATATAAGACTGTAATTTATTTTGGTGTTTTAACCTCGTAAATAACTCTATTTCTTTTCTGAGTTAATAAATCTTTAGTTTATTACAGGATTAGCTACATGCATTGTCTTGGTTTGAGGTCTGAATACAGTTGATCTGGAGAAGCTTCTGGTTCTTTGAGATAGGGATTATTGTTGTGATTTTTGGTGTAAAGTAACCATCTGTAACATAGTCCAGCTTGGCCGGGTAGCAAGATAGACTGGAATGCACAAGGAGACTGTTTGTGACTCCATGGCCACGTCTACACATGCACGCTACTTCGAAGTAGCAGTGCCAACTTTGAAATAGCGCCCGTCACAGCTACATGTGTTGGGCGCTATTTCGAAGTTGAAATCGACGTTAGGCGGCGAGACATCGAAGTCGCTAATCCCATGAGGGGATGGGAATAGCGCCCTACTTCGAAGTTGAACGTCGAAGTAGGGCACGTGTAGACGATCCGCGTCCCGCAACATCGAAATAGCGGGGTCTGCCATGGTGGCCATCAGCTGAGGGGTTGAGAGACGCTCTCTCTCCAGCCCCTGCGGGGCTCTATGGTCACCGTGTGCAGCAGCCCTTAGCCCAGGGCTTCTGGCTGCTGCTGCTGCAGCTGGGGATCCATGCTGCATGCACAGGGTCTGCAACCAGTTGTCGGCTCTGTGGATCTTGTGTTGTTTAGTGCAAGTGTGTCTGGGAGGGGCCCTTTAAGGGAGTGGCTTGCTGTTGAGTCCACCCTGTGACCCTGTGTGCAGCTGTTCCTGGCACCCTTATTTCGATGTGTGCTACTTTGGCGTGTAGACGTTCCCTCACAGCTCCTATTTCGATGTGGTGCTGCCCAATGTCGAAGTTGAATGTCGACGTTGCCAGCCCTGGAGGACGTGTAGACGTTATTCATCGAAATAGACTATTTCGATGTCGCTACATCAAAATAAGCTATTTCGATGTAGCGTTCACGTGTAGACGTAGCCCATGGCAGCACTTTTCTGGTGCTTTAGGAGTTCAAACTTGTTACTGAGTTGGTGAAATCTACCACCAGTTTGGGGTTTCTTCCCTGCCTTTTGATAGTGTGCCCTGAGGCTGACAATCGTGGTTGTGAGCCACTGCAGACAGTGTGACAGCTGGAATTAAATCAAGTGACTTTACTGCTGGGAAAGGGGTTCCACTGACATGAGGAAATGCTCACCCAAGAAAGGTGAGTAGGGTTTGATGCTGTAGGACAAGATGGTCTCAGTCAAAAAACCAAAGGGCGACAACAAGCAGCAAGGAGGGAAAATATGTATTTGCAGGTCACTGTATCCTGTATCGGAGGGTAGCCGTGTTAGTCTGGATCCGTAACAGCAACGAAGGGTCCTGTGGCACCTTACAGACTAACAGAAAAGTTTTGAGCATGAGCTTTCGTGAGCACAGACTCACTTCATCAGATGCTGACCAGCATCTGATGAAGTGAGTCTGTGCTCACGAAAGCTCATGCTCAAAACTTTTCTGTCAGTCTATAAGGTGCCACAGGACCCTTCGTTGCTGTATCCTGTAGGTTCCACAAACTGTCCATTTTACACTGAGATCTGGCAGTTCCTAACTGTGTCCTGTTGAAAAAAAAAGTTAATACCATGTTGTTGTTTCCTGTCAATTAGTTTGTTCTTTGTGGTTTGCTGTTAAATGGCGAGACTTTAATCTTGCCAGTCAGCCCACTAATGCAATGATTTTATAACAAACAGTTGATTAACTTTTTACCCATCCTGTTACACAGAAAGTTCATTGTTAGGAGAACCGTAACATTTTTTTGGCAGCAAGTCTGTGACTCTCCTTACCCTTTAACCTGGAGTTTTAATGTGATAAAAGAGCTTTACTAGGCCTGCTACTGTGCTTTTGCTAGCTCACACTAAATGAGATACAGGCTGAACCTCTCTAGTCCGGCACGCTGGGGACCTGACTGGTGCCGAACCAAAGAATTTGCTGGACCACCAGAGGTCAATATTGTCCAGCAGCATTCCCCTGCTCCTGTCAGTGGCGGCAGCTGAGAGCCTGACTCTGTTGCTGCCACTGATAGGAACAGACGTCGCCACTGACACTGACCTCTCCTGTCAGTGGCGACAGTCATGTTAACCCAAGATGTGCAACTTGGTTGTGTGTATCTCGGAGTTAGTGTAATTAAACTGTGTTAAAGTCTGTTTGTTGTGGGATGCAGATTCTCAGGTCCCATTATTTGCTTTATCTGATTGTCACTGGCAGCAAAGTGTGCAGTGCCTCAGGATTTAAAACCTATAGCAAAGCCCAAGCTGGGCACTAATTGTATATGTGATGGCAAGAGTAATAGTAGTGTTCCTTTGGCACTGTGCTGGGAATGCCCTCAGTGGTAACACTGAAGCTTGCCCTCTGTGCTGTATTGTATCTGGATTTGTTAGCTTGGGTAATTAAATCACATTTCTATATCACTAGCTTATCTAAACTAAATATAGCTTAAATTCCTGGCATCAGCAAATGCAGCAGATTCTGCTACTGCAGTAACAGAAACCTGCCTGCCTTTGTTTGGACACATAGTAAGCTAATGGAACTTTGCTTTCTCAATACTCTAGGCTTGACAATACATTTTTTCTATGAAGATGAAACTTTTGCTTTTTTAGTGTTCGTGAGCTCTGTGCAATGAAAATGGCTGTGCTGTTCTTTAGCAAAATGTTAGGTAAGTGGCTTGATAATAGTCCACTGTGGAATTTCCGGAATTTCTTTTGAAGCATCCAACATCTACTTCTACTCACGACCTTATTCACTCAGACATCTGAGCCCCACCCTGGATTATTCTATCTATTTACTTCCCAAAATCCACAAACCTGGCAATCCCTGGACGCCCTATCATTTTGGATATTGGCACCCTTACTACTGGACTATCCAGTTATGTAGACTCCCTCCTCAAACCCTACTCCATCAACACTCTCAGCTATCTCTGAGATACCATGACTCCCTGAGGAAATTACAAAACATCTGAAAACTTCCTGACAAGGCCATCCTTGCCACCATGGATGTAGAGACTCTCTACACTAATATTCCACATGTAGATGGACTATGAGCAATCAGAATATCATCCCTGATGTTACCACAGCTAATCCGATGCCTGACCTGTGTAACTTTGTTCTCACCCACAATTATTTCCGATTTGGGACAATTACACCTCTAGATTAGTGGCACTGCTATGGGCATCTTCATGGCCCCACAATATGCTAATATATTTATGGCTGACTTGGAACAATGATTCCTCAGCTCTCGTCCCTTATTACCTCTCCTTTACTTACAATACATTGATGACATCTTTATCATTTAGACCCTTCATGTGGAGACTCTAGAACAATTCCACAGAGACTTTAACAATCTGCCCCCCACTATCAACTTATGCCTAGACCACTCCACACGAGAGATACATTTCCTGGATACTACAGTACAAATCACTGATGGCCTGATCAATACCACTCTGTACCGGAAACCCACTGACTGCTACACTTACCTACATGCTTCTAGCTTCCATCCTGCACACGCGACACGATCCATCGTTTACAGTCAAGCCCTGACATACTATTGAATCTGCTCTGATTCTACTGACAGAGACCAGAAACTCCAAGATCTCTGCCAGACATTCATAAACCTAAATTGCCCACTGGGAGAAGTAAAAAAACAAATTGACAGGGCCAGATGAATATCCAGAAACCAACTACTCCAAGGTAGGCCCAAAAAAAGTCAATAACAGAACACCACATGTCATTACCTTCAGCCCCCAACTCAAACCACTGCAACGCATTATTAAAGACCTACAACATACAGTCATGATGCCACACTCCATAAGGCTCTAGGTGACATTCCTGTTCTTTCCTATAGACAACCCCCCAACCTTATGAGAATTCTCACTAGCAACCACAATATTACTAATCTGGGAACTTTTTCTTTCAACAAACCCTGTTGCCAACTTTGTCCACATACCTATTCTGGACATACCGTCACTGGACCTAAGCATGTTAATTACAGAATCACAAGCACTTTCTCCTGTTCCTCAACTAACATCATATATGCCATCATGTGCCCAATGCCCACACACCATGTACACAGGACAGACTGCAAACACTATTCGACACAGAATGAATGGACATAGAACAGACATCAAAAAAGTCCAAATACACAAACCTGTCAGCCAGCACTTTAATGGAGTGGGCCAATCTGTTAAAGATCTGAAAGTTTGTGTTCTACTGAGAACGGACTTTAACAACCGTCTACAGAGGGAATGCTCAGAAGTAACATTCGTATTCAAATTCAACACATTAACGTGGTTTGAACAGGGACAGCAATTGCCTGACCCATTATAAGGACTCTTTCACATACTCTGATGTTTTATCTAACTCTTAACTCCCACCCCCCCGCTCTTCTGATTTGTCAACCTTGATAACGTCCCTCTGTGCTTAATATATTGACTCTGTTCTGGAAAGGCTATAATCTGAAGAATTGGTTCTGTCCCACAAAAGCTCATCACCTAATAAATTGTTTTGTTAGTCTTTAAAGTGCTATGTGACTGCTTTTTTGTTTTGGTAGAATACTAGTTGCTGTTAGAGACAGGCTACTGGGTTAGACAAATCAGAGCCCTCCTAGGGCAAGACAATTCTTATTTGCTACGTAGAAATAAAAAAAAAATCTCATTTATATGGTGTTAATATTAAATAAACCATTGGTAGCCAATGGCGTTACATTAATGTGAGATCAGAATCAACCATGAGATATTTATTCACATGGTAACGTGCATCTTGTAAGCCATGAATAGTACAAAAGGCATTAAAACCCTGATTTTAATTTCAGATGTGCAGTGTATGATGAAATCTGCTTAGGAAGCTTATGCACATCTGCACGGAGCAAGGGTTTTGGTTTTTTTTTGGTACTACTGTACCTTGCAATCTGTACCAGACATCTATACAGCCAGACAGTAAACAAAGTCAATGCTACCTTTGCACAGGGTTTACCTTAGAGTAGGAAGTACAGCTTATGTTTAAAAAGGTCAGTAGGCCATCCAGGGGCACCTGTGAGGTATGTATCCTAGGCCTGATTCTGATGTCAAATGCAGTGGATGAAATCCTGGCTCCACTGAAGTCAGGGGGAATTTTGTCGTTGTTTAATGTGGTCGGGATTTCACCCTTGTTTTTATAGTGGTTTAAATCCACTGATTTTAGTGGCATTGCTACTGCTATCACCATAAGTGAGAGGTGAATTTGACCCACTATCAGTGGTGACTATGTAATTTCATATTTTTCATTTTTTTTCCAGAATACCGTTTCCCTTGATTCTTTCAAACATTATACAGAAGTACTTTAAATCTGTGTAAGGACACCCTTAAAATATAATCTCTGTATCTGGTCCCCAGGCAGAAAGATTCCACTGTGTAATAAAGTAGGAATATCTTCTTCTCACAGGTGTTAACTAACAGTAACCAACTGATGTCATAGAAGAAGGAAGAATCTTCAGAAATATGTTTTGTGTTTAACTTCTCAGTGTAATGTCAAAAATTATAAAATCTTAGCATTACCTCCCTTTTCTGCAGGGGGAAAAGTACCAGTATGTGCAAAAATTACGGGGCGAAATTCAGTCACAGTTAGATTCACACAACCCATTATCATCAACCAGTAATGGTCCTATCAACAGTGCTGCACAGATGTAAATGAGGGCAGAATTTGGGCCATTAATTTCATTCATCTTAGATAAATATCTTTTCTTTCTCTCTCTTTCTTCCTTCCCCACCCGCCGCTTACTTGTATGAATTAGATCATATGAAGGACTAGGCTTAAAAAATTCATTAGTTAGTACACAAGTGGGTTTTAGTCCTATAAGTTTGAAGGAGCTGCTATGTTTAGTAGTACCACCTAAAGACTTTGTTAAAGATACTCTCCCAAAAATCCAATTGTCCTTTCATCTGCAGTTGATAGCTCACATTAATACAAGTTTAAACTCCCCGGTCCGGCATACTCTGATCTGGCAATGTTTGTGCTCCTGAGCTGGACCAGATAGCACCTGCAACAGAGAGTCCCAGTTGCCTGGAGGTGGTCTGCCTGGCAAGCTGGGAGCAGAGGCCTGCTGGTGGCTGGGAGCCCTGCTGGTAGCCCCAGGGTGGCTGGGAGCCTGGCCGAGGTTAGGCAGGTCCACTGGCAGCCCCATGACAGCAGGGAGCCGAGCTGGAGGTGGGGAGATTCACAAGGAGTGAAGACCCCTGGGCAGCCTGGGGGCAGAGAGTCGGCAGCAGCCAGGAGGGGAGCACAGCCATGAGGCTGGGAGACCCTGAGGTGAGCCCTGAGTCCTGAGATCCCCTGGTCTGGCAAATTCCCTCTTTTGGGACCATTCATATTCCCAGGGTAATGGTCTAGGGAGGAACAACCTGTAATGTTTTCTGGTAAGAAGCCCATACAATTCCATCATATTTCTGATCTAGAAATAATACATATTGCTGTTCTAGATTAGACTGATCTTGTGAATTCCTTCTGGCAAGTCAGTGATATAAACTTTTGATTAAACAAAGGGCAAAATAGGAAGGAGAGGAAAGCAAGAGGAATGGGAAAGGAAGAAAAGAGAATAATTTTGTTCTCTTCTTTCTTTGCCTGTTTCTTGCTGATATTTCCTTTCAGTAATAAGTTCACCCTCTCAGTGGTGTCCAGTAGCCAGTAAGAACACACTCTTACAAATACTTCTGCAAAAGTAGTCTTAGGCTATGTCCATCTTATGAGTAAATTTGAATTTAAGGCAGTTAGTTCGATGTTACCATATAACTGTCTTCACTGTAAATACCATTAGCTCGATTTAGGGAGCACTAATATCGATATTACAATATCGTTGGGACCTGCTTTGCTGGGCGTAGTGTCAAGTTCAAATTTAAAAGTTTGAATAAAGGCCAGTGTGGAAGCGCCACATCTTAAAATAGAATTTATTGGCCTCCAGAGGTGTCCGGTGTGCAGCCCACAATGCTCCACAGTGCTCTGCTCTGGCTGCTGCTCTCTACGTGCACAGGAGCTAGGTAAGAGGAAGATTGTGAATTTCAAATCAGGATCAGGAACCCTGTGTCTGTGGGGTCATATTTGTTTGAGAGGCTGATGAGAAACGTCTGTCTTTCTTTGCTATTAGCACTGTGAGCTCACCTACCCATTACAGATAACCCCAGCATGAAGTTTGTGATTCTGTCTCTACACTTGGTATTTTTTTCTGTGCTGCCTGGTGCCAGCTGCTGCCCCAATGTACCACATGGCAGGTAGGCTGTTTTGGGGGTGATACTTGCATAAGAGGCCGAGAAACTTCTTATCAGTGGTTTACATTTGTGTGCACCCCACGCTTGCTCCTCCACAGGTGGCATGCAGTCACGGTCTTCCCTGCACTCAGCCACATCACGTGGGTAGTCCCTGACCCAATAAAAGGACGTGTCTACCATTTGGGGCTGACCATGCTGCCAGGTAGCACCATGTCCTGGCTTTGACGTTGTTAGGGCTCCAAGGGCAGGAAGGATTTCTTGGAGCTTGCAGCCTCTGGAGGGAAGTTGCCACTGGTGGCTGAGATTTTCGGGGGCTTGCAGCTGTCTGGGAGGATTGCTTCAACTGGCGCCCCACCAAAAATATTTTCAGGGCCTTTCTGCCACCAGGTGGAAGTCTTCCCTGGCAGCTAAGATTTTGGGGGCATTGCTGCTGCTGGGGGAAGTCTCCCCTGGTGGCTACGAATTGCAGGGACTTGCAGCTGCCCATGGAGAATACTTCAGCTGGCCCCACTGAATGCCCCTGCAACATGCTATGCCCCAACAAAAAGCTGGGAGGGTGATAGCTGCTGCTGGGTGGAAGTCTCCCCCAGCAGCTAAGATTTTTGGTGCCTTTCTGCCGCCGGGGGGAAATCTCTCCCGGCAGCTACGAACTGCAGGGGATTGCAACTGCCTGGGGGAATGGTTCAAGTGGCCCTCGAGCCATGGACCCCACACCCTAAAGCCAAAAAGATTTTTGGTGACCATGTCATCTGGCCATTCTACATCCCAAACACAAAACTGCCCCACAATGGCAAGGAAATTTGGGGAGCCCCATCCCTTGTGTTGGCAATATCTGTGTAGTGAAGAGAAAAATCTTTTTTTCTAGCCTTTTCTATCCTCTTCCTTCTAACTTTGGACCCCTTCATGCAGGGAAGAGTGGGTAGAGGGCCAGTTGAGAATACAGCCTGCAGAGATGCTGTATTGTGGACAGGATGGACCTCAAAACCCTCCCATCAGCAACTCTTTTTATCCAAATCTTTACTTTCTACTCTTTCTTCATGCTTTTCATTGCCCCTGTGTTATTTTCCAGGGATCAGATGCAATCAAGGGAGGGGGGTCAGTCAGTGGATGGCCGGTTGAGAAGACACACAGATGCTGATTTTTATAAAATCCTTGATAATTCAGTTATAGTTACAATTTTAAAAAGTGATTGAGTTATGAGATAAAGAGATTCCTGTTGATTTGGAGACCTTTATTGATACCTGACTTTTCCTTCCTTCCACCTGGAAAAATGAATTTGTGCTTACCACAGAGGGGAATGAGGGCAATGTGGGATGATGATGTCAATACCAGCAAAAATACCCAGAATGCTATGGGGCTGAGGGAACTGTGGGGTAGGTTCCCCAATGCACTGCTGTAACAGTCAATGCATGCTGATTGAGTGTGTCAGCAATAAGTCGACTTTGTGAGGAGCACGTGGGGAGGTGAGGATAGTCAGATTCAAATTTATAAAATCCAGCATTATAAAGTTTAAATTCAGAAATTTGAATTTATCTCTCAGTGTAGACGTAGCCTTACACTGACTTCAAGGGAACTACTCGTGGGAATAAAGGTCAGTATGTACTTATGTGTTTGCAGGCCCAATTAACATTAACTACTCACTCCCCTTTCAAACCAGTCACAATGTGGTTTTGGGTGACAGAATATTAGAAAACAACACTCTGCCAGAATGTTTATGGAAAGCCTAACATAAACATGATACAGATTTCGAGGTCACATTTCTCCTTCAAAAACATATTGGAAGCAAACACTATGCATAAGAAGTCCCACTTGGATTGCATAATTCTTCTTAAACTTTAAATGTGAAAAGGCTCCAAGATTAGTTTCTCCCTGCCATAAGTGAATAAACATTTGTAGTGAAAAAAGATTGTCCAAAAAATCTTGTTGGAAAAGGAAAATCAAGCATAAAACTTACTTCAGAGACCAAAGCTGCTTTTTTGTTTTCTGTAGAGATTTTGAAGTTAAGTAGTTTTAAGAGGGTTCATTTAGCTTTTTGTTCAGAATTAATAACATTTTTGTGACATGACATAAGAATATAGGCCATGGCCACACTAGCCCCTCCTTTCAGAAGGGCTATGGTAATGTGGCACTTTGGAATATGCTAATGAGGCTCTACCATGAATATGCAGTGCCTCATTAGCATAATGGCAGCCACGCAGGCTTCAAAACTGCCAGTTTTGAAAGGCACACTGCCTGTGTAGCCGGGGATCTTTCAAAATGACCCCCTGATTTCGAAAGCCCCTTCTTCCCATCTGGTTTTGGGAAGAAGGGGCTTTCAAAATCGGGGGGGTCGTTTTGAATGGCCCCCGGCAACACGGGTAATGGCAGGTACGCAATTCTAGCTTTGCCAGTTGCTTAGCTAAAATCGACGTATCTGCACTCGGCTAAGTTGTCTGGCTATACAGGGAAAGGTTGGCCAGAGAGTTTCTCCTGTCAACCTCCCACACTCCTCGCATCTTGCAAGAAGTACAGGAGTTGACTGTGCATCCTTACTAGTCATGCAAAATCAAAGCCTGTGAGATTGACCCTGGGGCAGGGGTCAATTTTCTGGGGTATTGTAGAGGTAGCCTAAATTTTTTAGTCTATGTTTGTCCAACTGGAAAGCTAAGTCTTTTAGCACGATAGTGCAAATCCAGGTCAGCTGACCTCCTGGTCAGCCTCAGTATATAGGAGGTGACTGTGGAGTCAGCCCTTATGCTTTTAACTATGACCACTGCAAGAGGACAACCAACTTCTACTGCCCTTATATTTTCCCTGTATACTCTGATTTTGGTCTCTTCGTCTGTCTTTGCAGTACAGTTTGTTTTGGTCATTGGGCAGCCCCCTGCAACACTGAGTCATGGCTTTTCCAGCAGAAATCTTCATTTGAACAAGTGTATTGAAAATTAGTGACATGATACAGCTCAAGAGTAGGAAACTGATCTGTCAAAATGTAAGCGAATGAGCTAGGAAGAGGGAAGCGACCTCAAATGTAAATGACAGTCAGTAGAAGATAGACACATCAAAGCTGTCATGCTGCAAGGAACCCTCCGAGTGACAATGAACTGCAAATTAGCAAAGTGGTTCCTGTGCAGCGTGGAGGCAAAAAAGGAAAAAGTCAATTTGCTGTTGCACTGCAACTGTCAGACCAAATCAGTGGCTCCTTGTAAGCTGTCCTGTACATAAGCAGCCCGAGTGAAATCATGGGAGTCAGGGGACCAGTCATGGGAGCAAGGGGTTCAGAATCTGCCTGTACTGACCACTTCCATAATTCATGTTTGGGGAAAACACCTAAAGTCTTTGTAGGTCAAGTGCTGATATCCACATTCCTGCTGAACATCAGTTTATTTCACCTGTACTTCTTTTGGACCTTCCTCACACACTTCAGGTATGAAAGGGTATGAAAGGGTAGTACTCACACTGGAGTTAGTGGAGTTATTATGGCGTAAATGATATCAGAAGGAGGTCCGGGGAATTTAGTGGGATTAATGGTAGATCAGTGTGCTACTGACCTGGTTTGAGGAGATCAGACTCTGACCTGGCTATCCGACGGTTTTGTTTAGTAAAGAGTAAAGAATCAAATCTTTAAAGGGTTCATCCAAGGCTTCGAGTCACAGTAGAACTCTGCCACCTTCTTTTCCTTTGTAACTGATAAACATAATGGTTAATGATATACAGAAATTTCATAAACACGGTTGTGTCTGGCAGTCTCACTGTGTCTGAGAGTCTGCAGTAAAAGCGGCACTTTAAAATGGGCTTGCACAGTTTCACTGGGAGAATTGGCATATTATCCCTGTCAGCAAGAGTCTGAACCAACTGAATGACAACTGAAATCAAAAGCATCTCTTATTATCACTTGCATTACAACAGCACCCAGAGACCCACTGCCCTGTCAGGACGGGGGCCTGATGGGGCTGTATAAGCACATAGGCAGACATGATCTCTGTGCCAAAGAGCTTACAATGGGTTTATTAAAGTCAATTTTGCACTTAAGTCTCCTTTTTCCTGTGGAGTTTAGTTCAAAAGTTATGACATTTTGTACTTGTACAAAAACTTGTGTTCAGATAACATTGACAGTTTGCCCAAGACCTGCAAAATCTCAGAAAGTGCAAAATCAGGCTAGAGCTTTCTGAACTCCCTGTCATCCAGAGGTGAAGTTGTTCCCAGGATAAAGCAAGCAGTCCTCTGGCACCTTAAAGACTAATAAATTTATTAGCCTCTAAGGTGCTACAGGACTGCTTGTTTTTAGTAAAGCTACAGACTAACATGATGACCCCTCTGTGACAATTTGCCAGGATATGTAAGGCCAACCTCCACTCCAGGCTCTCTGAGAAAGGATCATGTCATATAGGCTACGTCTACACGTGCACCCAACTTCGAAATAGCTTATTTCGATGTTGCGACATCGAAATAGGCTATTTCGATGAATAACGTCTACACGTCCTCCAGGGCTGGCAACGTCGATGTTCAACTTCGACGTTGCTCAGCCCAACATCGAAATAGGCACAGTGAGGGAACGTCTACACGCCAAAGTAGCACACATCGAAATAAGGGAGCCAGGCACAGCTGCAGACAGGGTCACGGGGCGGACTCAACAGCAAGTCGCTCCCTTAAAGGGCCCCTCCCAGACACGCTTTCATTAAACAGTGCAAGATACACAGAGCCAACAACTAGTTGCAGACCCTGTATATGCAGCACGGACCCCCAGCTGCAGCAGCAGCAGCCAGAAGCCCTGGGCTAAGGGCTGCTGCCCACGGTGACCACAGAGCCCCGCAAGGGCTGGAGAGAGAGTATCTCTCAACCCCCCAGCTGATGGCCGCCATGGAGGACCCCGCTATTTCGATGTTGCGGGACGCGGATCGTCTACACGTCCCTACTTCGATGTTGAACGTCGAAGTAGGGCGCTATTCCCATCCGCTCATGGGGTTAGCGACTTCGACGTCTCGCCGCCTAACGTCGATTTCAACTTCGAAATAGCGCCCAACACGTGTAGACGTGACGGGCGCTATTTCGAAGTTACTGCCGCTACTTCGAAGTAGCGTGCACGTGTAGACGCAGCTATACAGTGCAAGCACAGGGGGTCAAAAACATAATGTCAGGCATAGGGGGCCCACTTATGTGCCCGTTGACAGTAATGGTGAAAATCTAAAATCACTTGAATAGGAACAGGACGGGGCCCTCAGTTCTCAGTTTCCTGGCTTTTGAGTATGTTAAGTTAGTTTAATGTACGTGGTAGTTACATCAGTGTAGGCTGCAAACGGTTTCCTTCCTTCCTTCCCTTTATTTGTATTATAGTAACTCCTAAGAGCTCTAGTCGTGGATCAAGACCCCGTTGTGCTAGGCACTGTACAAAAAACAGAACAAGACAATCTGAATACGACAGGGGACAGTAGGTGGTTACACGCAGACAGATGAGGGAGTACCACGGAGTGATGAGACAGTACCCATCAGCATGCTAGGCTGTTGCATCATCACTCCATCAGCCTGATGTAGGCCTCAAGACAATGGATTGTTTTAAGGAGTGTTGTGAAGGAGGGTATTGAGGTAGCTTTGTGGATGCTTACAGGCAGCTTTTCCCAGATACAAGGGGCAGCCTTGGGGAAAATGTCTGACAATTTAGCAGGAGGGGAGGGAGGCTGAGATAATGGTCTGATTGGAGGTAAGAGTTGACCTTTGGTTACTGAACAAGAAGTGATAAGTAAGGTGGGGCTAAGTCATGACAGTCCTTGAAAGTGAATCAAGTAGTTTATGGTTGCTGCAATAGAGAAGGTGTTCCATCAAAGGGATGCAAAGGAAGAGGTGACATGGTCAAAGGAACGGGCTAGGAAGATGGTCTGTGCAGCAACATTTTCAAGGGATATGAGTAGGGCAAATTTGTATTTGTCAAGGCCAGAGAGAGAAGGATGTTGCAGTAAGTGAGACACAAGATAAAAGGGTTATCTTAGCTAAACACAGATAATAGCAAATATAGTGAGCAATGACATTGTGACTGACTTTTTTGCTGCTGTCTATACGCACACTTCCATTTGGTTGGGAGGAATTAACATTTTGTGAGCCATTTCTGTTGCAAATTATTCTGCGTCTTCTTAAATTTGTCTTTAGCCCTTGTGATTGACTTTTATTTCTCCCATCTGTACCCTCCCTTCCAATATTTTTCTTGCATTGTTTACTTCCATCGTTTCCAAGAACAGGCTTCACATCTCTTGCACAGTGAAATCCCGGCTGTACTAAAGTAAAAGGGAAGATGCACATTGGGGTCCAGATTTCCTGCACTGTATTTTTTTTCCTGAATACCATCTTCAGAGCACTGCTCCCTGGTAGGCGTTTCTCAGAATGTTCAGTTGGTATTCATTAATAAACCCTAGTAACAAATTACTAGCCTTTTGCTCTCTTTAGGCCCAGTCCTACATTACTACTGCAACTAAGGCAATGTCATACACTACACTACCAGATAAATTCGATTTTATTAAATTTGATTTTATAAGGCTGAGTTTTATAAGTTCAAGTATCCTCACTTCCCCACAAAGTCCACACAAAGTCAAGTTAGTGTTGCCACACTGAATGGCCAAACATCTACTGTTGCAGCAGTGCATTGTGGGAACATGTCCCATAGTTCCCTCAGCCCCTGCGGCAACTTCGAAGTTTGGTACTCCATATTCGTTGCAGCACTTCATTAATAATCTCCTGTCACCCTGATTACCATGCCCCCCTTCAAAGAAGGAGGCAAGTGTAGACATATAGGGTACGTCTACACTAGCACACTACGTCAAAGTAGCCTATTTTGAAGGAAGAACGTTGAAATAGGCTACTTTGATGCGTATCGTCTACACATCCTCCGGGGCTGGTGCCGTCGACGTTCAACGTTGAAGTAGTGATGGGGAGCGTCACAAGGAGCTGCCCTGGAAGGAAATGTGGAGCGTCCACACACACAAGCACTCCCCGTCGAAATAAGGGGCCAGCAAAGCCTGTGAACAGGGTCACAGGCTGGACTAGCCCTGGGGCAACAGTGAGCTGCTCCCTTAAAGGGCCCCTCCCAGACACACTCGGCCTGCACAGCACGAGGGCTGTAGAGCTGACAACCAGTTGCAGACCCTGTGCACACAGCATGGACCCCCAGCTGCAGCAGCAGCAGCCAGAAGCCCTGGGCTAAGGGCTGCTGCATGCGGTGACCACAGAGCCTGGCAGGGGCTGGACAGAGTGTCTCTTAACCCCTCAGCTCATGGCCGCCATGGAGGACCCTGCTATTTCGATGTAGCGGGACGCAGATCGTCTACACATGCCCTAATTCAAAGTTGAACGTCGAAGTAGGGCACTATTCCCATCTTTGGATAGGAATAGCGATTTCGACGTCTCACCGCCTAACGTCGATTTCAACATTGAAATAGCACACAGCGTGTGTAGATGTGACACGTGCTATTTCAATGTTGTGCCGGCTACTTCGAAGTAGCCGGCTAGTGTAGACGCACCCTATGTGTGTATAAAAATGCTCTAAGCCAGGACTTTTTGGGAAAAAAAAGGTTCTCTTTCATTAATTACTGCATTAAGAGCTCTGACTGCCCATTAGCTATACTTTTCCATTTTGCAGCTAGGCCTCAGGCTCCAAAATTTATTTCAGGTATTCATGTGAATTTCCAATTCATGGAAATCTCCCTGTTCGGAACAACAGTTAAACAAATACTTGAGTCCCACTGAAGGAAATAGCATTTAAATACGTGTTTAGAGATAAGCATGTGCGTCAGTGCTTTCTTCAATTGGACCCTAACAGATTAGCTTAGCTATTTAAGCAGCTCTTTTATGGACATTATATTTATTAGAGATGAGAAGGCCGTAATAAATACTTTATCTGAGATGTAGATGATTCCACAGGATTCTTTTATGTAAATACATACACTTAGCATTTTAGGGACTGTTCTAGGGGTGACAGGTGTCTGGTTTTGGACTAGAACACCCAATCCAAAAGGGACATTAGCAGCTTTGGTCAGCACTGCTGACTGGGCCTTTAAAATCCAATTGGCAGCTCAGTCGAGCTACTACGTATCTCCCGGAAGCAGTTAGCATGTCAGGCCTCTAGGTTGCAAGGGCAGCCAGGGAAGCTTTGCATGTTGTCCCTTCCCCAAGCACTGCCTCTGCAGCTTCCATTGGCCAGGAACTGCAACCTTTGGGAACCGTGAGGGCAAGGCCTGCAAGGAGAGGCAGTGTGCATTGTGCAGAGCTGCCTGGCTGCCTCCGTGACTAGTGTCCAGACATGGGTGGCTCCTTTTGGGAGCATAGGGGAGACAGAGCAGGCAGGGAGTCTGCCATAGCCACGCTGCACCACTGAGAGCCGCCTGACCAGCGCTCACATCCCAAACCCCCTGCCTTAGGTCAAACCCTCCTCATATACTTTCAACACCCTATTCCAGCCCAGAGTCCCCTCCTGCACCTCAAACCTCTCATCCTTGGCCCCAGCTGAGAGCTCACAACCACAGCAGAGCCTGTACCTCAACCTCTTACCCCAGCTCTGAGCCGGTTCCTGCATTCCAAACCCCTTGGCTCCAGCCCTGAACCCTGTCGTGTACCCCTAAACCCTCATTTCCAGCCCCACCCCAGAGCCTGCACACCTAGCTGGAGCTCTCACCCCCTCCTGCACACCAACTCCCTGCCCCAATCCACAGCCCTCACCCCTCTTGCACTCCAACCCTCTATCCATCCCAGAGCTCCCCCTCACCCTGAACCCCTCTTTTCTTGCCCCACTCTGGAGCCTGCACCCCCAGCTGGAGCTCTCTTCCCTTTCTTCATCATCAGCCTCCTGGCCCAGGCCAGTGAATGTGAGTGAGGGTGGGGGAGGTTGAATGACAGAGGGAGGGCGCTGTATTGAGAGGGGGTATGGCTTCAGGGAAGGGGCAGGGCAGGGGGCAGGACAAGGGGGTTTGGTTTTGTGCGGTTAGAAAGTTGGCTATCCTAGAATATTCCAATGTTGATTTTAACCTTGCAATCTGTTGTGTACATGTGGATTTAATAGTCTAGGGCTGTTTCTACACAAGTTCCCTACTTCGAAGGGAGAATGGTAAATACGGTGTTGGGAGATTATTAATGAAGTGCTGCTCTGCATATGCAACACTTCATTAAGCTAATTCTCCCCTGTGGCAACTTCGAAGTGCTGGCTTGCGTGTAGCTGCAGCTGACCCACCAGGCACTTCGAAGTACCTTCGGGTTAGCTGCAGCTACATGCGAGCCTGCACTTCGAAGTTGCCACGGGGGAGGATTAGTTTACTGAAGTGCTGCATATGCAGAGCAGCACTTCATTAATAATCTCCCGACACCCTACTTACCACGCTCCCTTCAAAGTAGGGAGCTAGTGTTGACACAGCCTAGGTGTGATTTTTGAAAGAGCTTGAGTGATTTAGAATCTAATGCCTTAATTCACATAAGAGCCTTTGAAGAATCTCACCTTCACATATTAGGAGTCTAATCTAATAGATTATGCAGTGCTGTGTATTGAGTCTGTAGAGACTTAACTAGGCCAGATTCTCAGCTGGTGCAAATTGGAGCAATTCAGTGGTCCTCACAGGAGCTATGCCAATTCACACCAGCTGATAGTCTGAGCCTTCCCTTTAGTTATCCAATAACAAGCATGATAATAAGTATTTTAAGTTAGCACCTAAATTACAGCTCAGATCAAACATGACCCATTAAGGCCCAGGTGATAGTGAACCGCATGCCCCAGAGACTGCATACAGTTGCATCACCCCAGGGAGAATGCTAGCAGGCCGTATGGATTCGGGAGCTTCCTGGCATGTGGGGTAGAGAGAGCTTGTGCAGTTCTGTAGGAAGATACACCCTGTGCTCTGCTCTCTTTGGCATACCTGCTTCTATGCCCCACTTATGGGGCCTCTTGCACTCCGTTGATAGAGAAGCTATTTTGTTTTTGTTCAGTAGAGGGCACAGTCCGGATCTGCAGCTAGCTCCACTGTGCTAGAGCTGTACAAGCAGTCCCTGAGCAATGCAGCCTATAATCTGTTCTTCATTAATGATACTTAATGACAATGGGTGAATGCTTATTGCATCCTTCCACTCATGGTACATCCATGAAAGGACTGGCTATGCTCTGGGTCATAATAGTTAATCTTCACTCTCACAACAACCTTTCAGGAAAGCACGTGTTCAAGGAGTCTTTACAAATCCAATAGCATCCCATTGTGTCCAATTTCAAAGGTTAAACGCCCTCCTGCGAACTTGATCTCAGAGTGACCTAGCTGGGATTGCCTAAGCCACATGGCTTGCTAGGTAGTCCTTTTTGTGGTCAAAAGAGCCAGCTGCCTCCAGTGAGGTCCAGATGATTGAATGTGACTCAAAACACTGTTTGGCTTTTAATCACTGCCATGATTTGTCTTTGACCCTTTTCTTTACCTGTTGCATATATCATCAGCCTCCCCCAAATGCATCCAAATCCTCTGGATCACGTTACAGATATTTGGCATGAAAAGACTGGACTTTTTTCCTCATTAGGGAGCACTGGAAAATGTTCATTTTAATTTATTTGCCCCAGTTAAACGTTGCTATTTTTATTTTTTACAACACTAGGGATTCAAATATGAAGTCTTTGGCTTCAGGACAGAGAACTTGAATGCAATATTTCAGTCAAGCTTGACTTTTTAACCTCCCCAGGAAGAGTGGCTTATGCAAGAAGCAGCATGCTTTCTAATAATGAAAGCTGCAAGAGAGTTCTGCATTTGAAGGCCTGCTCTTTCATTCCTGGGAAACCCACAAACTTCCACTAAAGTCATACCAGTTAAAAACACAGTGAAAGTTGTGGGAGAACTGGTTGTACAAGGAATCATAGAATCATAGCATACTAGGGCTGGAAGGGACCTCAGGAGGTCATCTAGTCCAGCCTCCTGCCTAAAGTAGGATCAACCCCAACTAAATCATCCCAGCCATAACTATGTTCCACCACCTCTCTCGGTAACCACCACTTCTCTCGGTAATACATTACAGTGCTTCACCACCCTCCTGGTAAAATAGTTTTTCCTCATATCCAACCTATACCTCTCCATCTGAGTATGGGATCTGGTCCAAAATGTGTACTAGAAATTCACCCCTGTGCACAGACATGACCTTCACTCTGAGTGGTGCAGGGAGAGTAATTGCTCTTTCTTGTAGCTCAGTCAATTCAGTTGTAAAATGGAATAAAAGACCCCATGGAAAAGCAGCTTGATTTTATAGTGCCTGTGTGGTTGTTTGGTGTCACTTAAATGAAGCAAAAAAGAATAATCATAAAATCAGCTTAGATCATTTTGAGTATGATCAAATTATCACCATAGGCTAGTGAAGCATGGCAGTTTCACTGACACAATAAATGAGTTTTCTGATGAATGAAAATATTATTAATGAAAATGTAGATTTTTCTCCCATCTCAAAACTTTTTGGCCTAGATGCACTGGCAGACTTGCTTTCTTTGAGCCACCCTAGAGACCCCAAACAGCCACCCACTTGGTTTAACTGGTGAGGGTGATTTTTATGGCTGTGTTACATCTTTGGAGCTTTTTGAAGAACTGGACTTTTAAGCCAGAACTCAGACTGTGTAGACTCAGCACCTAGTTCTGGCCTGCTTCTAGCATGGACCCCTCTTTTTGCAGTATGTCCTTCCAAAAACTTGCATGAGCAGTGTTAGCCAGTGAGGTGGAGGTAGGAGGGGCAGGTTTGGTTGACATTTAAGTGGTTGGTATGCTCAGTTGATACTGTTTTTGAGAGGCATTAGTCATTCAAATCATTTAAGGATGGCTTTGAAAATATCAGCTCTTGCATCTATCAGGCGTTCAGTCTCAAAGAGTCTATGTACAGTGCATGTAAACACCTGTGGCTGGCCTATGTCAGTTACACCAGGCTTGCAGGGCTTGGGTTATGGGGATGTTTAACTGCAGTGTAGACATTAAGACTTGGGTTGGAGCCTGGGTTCTGGGACCCTTTCTCCCTCTTCCATGGAATCCCAGAGCTCTGACTCCAGCTTGAGCCATCCATCTACTCCAGAACTGAACAGCCCAGTAGCCTGAGCCCCTCAAGCCTGTGTCAGCTGACGTGGACCAGTTGTGGTTGTTTAAGTGCAGTGTAAGACACCCTAAGAACATAGTGTCTCTGAACATATGTTCCCACTTTCCTTGACCAAATCCTGCACTGTCACTGCAGCAAGGGGAAATCCCAGGTGCTGCCTGGTGCATCCCCTTCCACAAGAATCCTGCTGGGATAAGACTGTATTATATGGGGATAGTGGGAGAATCATTCTGTGTCATGTGCTTTTCAGATTGCCTGAGTGAGGGGTGCATTCACCATCTGCTGATTAAAGCTTATGGCTGAAATAAGGGGAGGGGGACTAATATTTCCATGAGAATATAGAGGCTACTTAATAATCCTAAAAAGACTTACTACTTTATAATAGGGATTAATTTTTCTTTGCCTTTCCATAGTTTTCTAGAATATTAGAAGGGACTTTGTCAAAATGCAAAACACTCAAAAATTCCATTTTTCTCACCATCTTTATTCCCAAATGCTCTGACGTATTGTCACTCTGATACTCCCACACAGAAGAACTAGGGGAAAGTAAAAACAAACAGAAAAAAAACCAACCCAGCAAATCCATAAATAAGAACAAACATGGATGACCTGAGCTCATTTTCAAGGACAGCTGAGAAACATGAGTGTAAGAGAACTGTAGGATTTTTTAGAGAACTGTAGAGCTGAATATTAAGAAATAGGCTAAAATACGTTAGCTGTGTTACAGCTAACAAGCGTCATTTGGTGGGATGGTGATGGTTGCCATTTTGCTATAAACTCTTACTTTTTTGTTATCTATTTTAAAATTACCTTATTCAGTTTTATATAGCAGAAGACTTAATATGCAGACAGAGGTGATATTGAATGTTATGCATGATGGAGAAATAACTTCAAAGGTTCTAACTGGAGTTTCAGTATGGATGCTGCTAGATGAAAATACTTCTCACTTATGTTTAACACTTGAGACCTTAATAAGAGGAAGAACCTCGGGAAACTTTGTCAAGGCATCAAGACATCAGGACAGGGAAATTTTTATGAATCACATGAGACTGGCTGTACTCCAGTACTAGTTCCAGGACTGAAATTTAATTCCTGTCTATATCCTCCAAACATGCTAGAAACCTGAGTATTGAGAAGTTATTGCAGTGAACTATATTACGTGCACTATTTAAGCACACAAAGTACAGTACATGACTGTAGCTCTATTTCTAAGTACACAGCTGTTTAAAGCGCTTTCAGTTAGAATTTGTAAACTTTGGTTAACTTTTACATTGTATATAGCGTTGTTCCAAAGAGTAGGTAGGATACAGCAGCTGCAAAAGCTGACTGGTGTTGAAGAGTGGAGTTGGTCTTACAGCTGCCTTATGGCATGAAGAGAAGGAAGTTTCACAATAGAAAAAATGTTGCCCTTTTTTTCTCTGCCTCTCACAACTGCTGATTTCACCTATGGAATAGACATGATCAGGGCATAGATGGAGAAGGAATGGGTGAATCCTCCAAGCAGTTCTATAAATATGTGAGCTTCTTGGAACATTAACTAACCTGAACCCTGCGTCTTGAGGTGGGTTCAGTTATCTTGAGTGGGGGCGGGGTGGCTTTTCGAGACATTGGGTCTCAACAAAGCACAATCCCTAGTGGGGCACCACAGAATGCTGGAGAGCGTACCTGCTGCATTACCCCCTATCAGGGTACATCATGCATTTACTTCCCTGTGCATTCAGCCAACATGGATGATGGACTATGGACGTTGGTGGCTTCACCCTTCTCCTTTTGTTGGGCACTACCAGGGAGCAGTCTCTGAAACAGAAGGACTGGAGAAGTAATGGGTCTCTGCACAGGGGTGAAAAAGGGTCTGGATAGAAGGACAGCGGCTGGGTCTACATGTTCCCCTTCCTTTCGAAAGGGGCATGTTAATGAGCAGGTTCAAAAGATGCTAATGAGGTGCTGCAACGAATATCCAGCGCCTCATTAGCATGATGGTGGCCGCGGTGATTCGAAAGTGTGGCTTTTCGAATTGCGCGCCACCTGTGGAGATGGGACCTTCTGAAACGACCCCCCCAGTTTTTGAAAGCCCTTCTTCCCATCTGGTGATTGGAAGAAGGCTTTCAAAAACTGGGAGGGGGTCCTTTTGGAAGGTCCCATCTCCACGGACAGTGCACAATCGAAAAGCCACACTTTCGAATCACCGCAGCTGCCATCATGCTAATAAGGCACTGCATATTCATTGCAGTGCCTCATTAGCATCTTTCGAACTCGCTCATTAACATGCCGCTTTTGAAAGGAAGGGGCACGTGTAGACACAGGGAGCTTGTTTTGTCTCTTTTTGTACGTACACCCATGCATATGCATGCCATCTGGGGTAGATCCTCAGTTGGTAGAAACTGTTAGGTATGTTGGTGTCAGCAGAACCACGACAATTTACGCCAGGCCCTATGACCTTTAAAAATGAAGGTACTAGAACTTTGTAACGAGGGGTCAAAATTTTCAGAAGAGCTCCACTTTCTTTCTTCTTCTTTGATGTGGTCCAGAAACAGCAGCGTTAGATGTCCAAGTCTAGGTTGGCAATCCAATTAATTTCTTCAGGTGACAAAGAGTAGATGGATGAGATACTAGCGGGAGAGGATTGTTTAGGACATCGATTGACAAGATGTTCCATAATTTGAAGTTGGTCTCTCCAGTCTTAAATAGGAGTTTGATTTAGTTTCCATTTACGGAAAATGTAGGTACATCTACCATGTGAGGTATGGATGAAATTCAAAATGAACCATATTATCCATGAGAGCAAAAAAAAAAAAAAAAAGCTGGGTTCTTCAAGAGATATTTGTGATGCTGGTGTCCTTCCATCATGATTTCTGGGGAAGAACCCCAAGTTTTAGAGCCCATTCCCACCAGGCTGCTGCAGCCCCATTTCCCCAACCCCAAAATGCCCACAAGTCACCAAGGAGCCACCATGTTTGGAGGAGCTGCCAGAGCCCACCCATGGCTGCAGCTGGAGCTGTCAAGCCCACCACCTTGCAGCTGGGGAAACCCCACTGCAGCTGGGACCCTGCTGCTGTGCGGCTGGAGGAACCTTATCACAACTGGAGCTGCTCCGCTGCGCATGGCTGGGACCTCTTGTGTTGTGGATCCTTCTCAGACTAGCCCTACAGTCCTGAAAAGATTAAGCATATATTGCCCAGATGGGGTTATTGGTTTTGCAAGTCATATTTCTCCAAATTGCCTTTCTGCTTCACAGAGATCACAAAACGTGGCAAGAACATCCATTCACAATTCTACCCCAATGCACTAAAACCTATAGTTCAGCTACAACTCCAATCAGCTTTCCAA
Source organism: Carettochelys insculpta (assembly GCF_033958435.1). Lineage (NCBI taxonomy): Eukaryota > Metazoa > Chordata > Testudines > Carettochelyidae > Carettochelys > Carettochelys insculpta. The sequence continues at coordinate 23,717,067 of NC_134142.1, forward strand.
TGGACTATGAGAGACAACTCACGTCTCTCCCTCCACCAAAGCCATCACTGGGAGTGTGGCAAAGACAGCAGTTAGCTCTGCGCAGACTTTGGGTTGGACCTAGGATTGGTCTACACAACAAAGTTGTTTAGGCATAAGAGCCATTATTTCAGAATAACTAATCTAGCATCTACGTGACCAACTGCGATTTTGAAATATGTTTGAAATAGCGGTTGACGTTTCAAAATTGGTAAACCTCATTTAATGAGGATCAGTGTCTATTTTGAAATGTTATAGTGCGTCCAGTAGCGCTATTTTGAAATAGTCTGTATGGCTACATCTACACTAGCCAAAAACTTCGAAATGGCCATGCAAATGGCCATTTCAAAGTTTACTAATGAAGCGCTGAAATACATATTCAGCGCCTCATTAGCATGCGGGCAGCCGCGGTGCTTCGAAATTGACGTGGCTCACCGCCACGTGACTCCTGCAGATGGGGCTCCTTTTTGAAAGGACCCTGGCTACTTCAAAATCCCCTTATTCCTAGGAGCAGATGGGAATAAGGGGACTTCGAAGTAGGCGGGGTCCTTTCGAAAAGCAGCCCTGTCTGGACGATCCACGTGGTGGCGAGCTGCGTCAATTTTGAAGCGCCATGGCCACCCGCATGTTAATGAGGTGCTGAATATGTATTTCAGCGCTTCATTAGTAAACTTCGAAATGGCCATTTGCATGGCCATTTCGAAGTTTTTGGCTAGTGTAGACACGGCCTATGTGTTTCGATGATGTATTTTGAAATAGCAAAGTGCTATTTTGAAATGCATTTTTTGTGTTTAGCAGTGTTATTTCGAAATGAACTACTTTGGAATATCTATTCCAGAACAGCTTATTTCAGAATCAGGCTGCTGTGTAGACATACCCTTATACTGCATCACCTAAATACAATGGATCAGAGTTTCTCCAGTGTGGGCTAGCCAATAGAATAGTGCACTGGGTCCTGTGCTCTATTCCAGGTACTATTGTTGGGTGACCATAGGTGAATCACTTCCTGCGAGTTGTGCCTCAGTTTCCCTCTTTGCAGGCTCGGTCTGATGATACTTATCTTCGTAAAGCTCTGTGAGATCTACTGATGAGAAGCATGGCATAAGAGCTGTGTGTTACTATTAATGCTTGTGAATTGGCATATCTTGATTGAAGCCTTTGGAATAGCACCAGTTCATATCAGCTGAGGATTGGGCTAATTATTCCTATAATTGCATTGTCTCTGTTTTCAAGTGCCAGATCTCAGGACCACTGGTTTTCTTTCCCACCCAAGTAACTAGCAATAATGTTAACGCACAACAGAGAGCTTTACTTCTGTTCATGTGCAGGACAAAGGATTCTGCAGACTGTTATACACACATGTGTGTGCTGACTGGTGACAGGTGGGCCAGTGATATGGTGGGAAAGAGAAATGAAAGGGTTCTAGAGCCCTGAGGACTTGGCTGGGAGAAATGGAGATGAGAGACAGTGCTGCTGGATCTTCTGCCACATGCCAAATCGACCCAGTTCAGCAATGGTTGTGGTAGTCAATTGTGACTGAATTGGGCTATAAACCAGTTTGCCCAATCTGTGTGGATGCAACAAATCTTAGTCTTTGCCAGGCTAAGGGAGTAGCTCCAGCTGTGTGGTGCGGTTCCTCCAGCTGTGTCGTGGGTCAGCTCTAGGTGCGTGTGGCAGGATCCCTCCAGATGTGGGCGGCGGGAAAGCTCCAGCTGTGCGTGGCTGGAAAAATGGGGCCGGAATGTCATTTTAGTGCATTCCAGAGGAAGAAAAGCTCTGTTTTACTATCCAGCAACCTCCCAGTCGTGGGGCTGCTGGATATGGATGAATTTACTGTAATGGAGAGGTATTCTGGCCCTGGTATTGGTGGCTCTGAGTTCATGGGAAATGTCTGGTCGAAGTAGACCGATGCATTTTCTGCTGTGGAAAATGATTGAAAAGGGGAAAGCTTACGTAACCAAGGAGCAATTACAGCCTGAAGTCAGAGCTTTGTCTCTGCAAGGGACTAGTTACAATAAGCGAAAAGCACATGCTTTTTCTTTTTTTTTTTTCTGGAATTCACCCAATTATCTTCCATTTCACTCCCTCTCAGAGGCATTTCTGGTTTACAATACCTGTGGTTATATAACTTGCCTCTGGCAGAAGCTGCTAGTGAGTCCATCTTATATTACTTTGTGCCTGCTATTCTAATGGATGTTAGGTGGTTTTGACATGACTGAGCTGCATTCCTTATTGGAGGTACATGGCACCAGACAGGCTGTAACATACAGTGCCGGGTACACATGATAACAACTTCACTAACAATCTTGACATTGAGATTGTTTTTTCACTGCTTCAAGCTTGTGCTGCTGTACCAGTGTATTATGTATTAGGTGTTTTGTATATGACTGACCTAGGGCATAAAGTCCACAGACAGGGACTGCATCATTTTGTATGCTTGCACCATGCAGAACGTGGCGGTAGCACTTAATAATTATTCTTATTTTAATGCAAGCGGTAAGTGGTTTTAAATTGCATCTGACATTTGTCATCTGATTGTTGCAGCTGTCCATGTGTGCAACACTCTCAGCTCACTGCAAGTGTTTGGTGTCGAGGGCAAGTTAGGCTAAGCCATCGTGGCCTTAAAAGGCTGCATCAGACTGTCATCTCAAACAGTTGTGAGCTCATTCATCCTCATGTGAACTACTGTCTGAACTGAACATTTAGGAGCAGGGTAAATTAGCTGCCCAGCAGGAACGCCACTGCAAATACTGATGTATGATGAGTAAATTCTACAGTAACCCTATTGATAATGCTTCAAAACATCTGTTCACAAAGTTCTAGTGTCTAAGCTGGCAGTACTATCTACCTGGGAAAGCCACGCATTGTCTAGATCCAATTTCTGAATGTCTTTAATTGTGGTTATAGGCACTGTACACAGATTTGCTTCCATATTTTTCATCCTTTTCATGATAGCAAAGAAAACTCATTTAGAAATGGTCTGAAATATGTATTCCCTGGTCCAACAAACCACTCAAGTGTGTATTTAAGTTTAACACGTGAGTATTCCCATTGACTTCAGTTATTCAAAAGAGATTTTGCCGTAACATTTCAAAGCCCTTGTTCAATGGGACTGCTCATAAGCTTAAGTGCTTTGTTCATCATAATCATCATCATCAACAACCATGGGCACCGGTTGATGTCTGATGCCTCTCTATTTCCTTCCATCTTTCCCTGTCGACTGCAGAGTGGCTTCCTTTCTGTAGACTAGCTCCTCACCAATCTACGGTATCATGTACCTATTCTCTGTGGGGTCTGCCTCTCCTATTCAAACCGACTGTTATGGTAAGCACAAGTGCTTTGTTAGATTGGGGGAATTCAGGGAAAAAAGAGCTGCAATTCATGCATTTTGGAGGTCGATTTTAATGATTGAGAGGGACAGAAAATGTCACAGCACTGAAAAGATTTATTGGGTTTTGATTTTTTCCCAAATATGTTGTATTATTAGCAATGAACTTTGAACATACGCAGTCACGGATTTGATCCTGCCGTATTCAAATTTTAACATGGCTAATTCAGAGAGTAAGATTATTTGGTTGATATTCTTTTCACCCTGGTATTAATACTTTTCCCTACAGCAATAACTTACTAACACACAAACTGCACAAAAAGAACGATGAATACCTGGTGTAAAGCCACAGCAGACTGATAGCTTCCCTTCAGTCCTCATAACTATGTCTGGGTATTGCTGGGGTTCATGATTAATGTGTGATGATGTGATCTGGGCACAAGGATGGGAGGCCTACATGGCAGGCCTACATGTTGTATTGATTAATATTTGAGCATTTAGGAATCTGCAACCAGTTCATACTTATATATTGTTGACTTCCATGGGAATTAAACACGTGGAAAGACTGCAAAATTAGGGATCTAAATTGAACCTCATTCATAGAATTATGAAATACTAGAACTGGAAGGGACCTCAAGAAATCATCAAGTCCAGTCCCCCGCATTCACGGCAGGATCAGGCACCATATAGATCATCCCTGAAAGATATTTATCTGACCTGCTCTTAAATATCTCCAAAGATGGTGATTCCACAACCTCTGTAGGCATTTTTTTTGCAGTGCTTAACCACTGTAACGGCGAGGAAGTTTTTCCTAATGTCCTCCCTTGCTGCAAATTAAGCCTGTTGCATCTTGTCCTATCCTCAGAAGTTAAGGAGAATAATTTTCCTCTGTCCTCCTTGTAACTTTTAGATACTTGAAAGCAGTGATCATCTCATGTCTCATTTTTTTCCCCAACTAAACAAAGCTAACTTTTTCAATTGTCCCTCATAGGTCATGTTTTCTAGAGAGAGAGAGAGAGAGAGAGAGGCAGTTAATACACATGCCTAGCCACTTCTTTCTCGAATGGGCATCTTCTGCACTTAGTATGTGGTTTGTGATCAGGTGCGAGCAACATCATAGTGCAAACTCTCTGGGCTGTCCTGTTCATAAGACTCCGATAGGGGAGGACATATTGAACAGTGTCTTCAGTCCCTTTTACTAACCCAGCCAGGACAGGATCTAGCCCTATGCATATACCTATAATGTGTTGCCCCGGGTGGGTTCACACTTGAATCCCCACTACAGCCATCCTCTTGAGATGTGACATCTCTGGGTTGTTGGCAGCAGAAAATGGAGCCAAGACCTCTGGATGTGTAGGTAAGACGCTACTGTTTGAGTTGAAAGACCCAGCTTTGTGAGCTCAAAGCCAGCAGCAGAGTCATAAACCTCTATTCTGGCTGCTAGAGGAGAGTTTGAGTGCATTTTTTTGGGAGCGGGGGCCAAATAGCAAATTCACCAAAAAGTGCATTTTTCAAGGTACCTAAACTGTTTACAACTTTAGGTCCAATTCAGTGAATAATTCTGGTAGAAAAAGGGGAACTTTTTTAAGAATGTCAGAACTGTTCTTTTTGGCTACTGTGTTTGCAAGTGTTTTGATTTTTCATTTTGAAATTTAACTAATTCGTTTACAAACAAACATGTGACAAACATCTAAAAGCTATCCAAAATAAAGCAAAAAAACCCCAAATGAAATTTTTACCACTTTTGGTTGGTTTGGTGATAGGAAAACATCAATTCAGAGTACACCAATTTTGAGGGGAATATTTTTGGCTTGTCCTCTGAATAAAAAATGTAGTTATTCACTCAGCTCTGAGGAGGACACAGAACCATACTGTGTAGCTTACATACGTATTTCCACATACAAATTATTAACAAACACTTATTAGAAAGAAGAATTAATTCTGTCACTAGTGCCAATGGACAACTGTTTCTGAGCCACAATCATGTGAAAGCTCTTTCATTCACCCCCCTCACAAATATAGCTAGTTATTAAATACGAAATCAAGTATTTGTATGTCAGAAACATGGAAATGTGTTAGTGCCTCAAGTAACTTGCCAGCTATGATGCTTTATGAGGATGTCCATAACAGGATGTCAGCTGAATAATTAAAAATAAGATGTCTCTTGGTATTAATTTAAAAGAATAGAGAATTTTAAAAATTCTGCTTAATTTTACCTCAGTAACCTGGTAAGTTTGGAGAATTTTTTTTTCTGTAAGCTCGCTGGTCTGATGTGTTCTTGCTTCAGCGTCTCACAGATCTACTCTGTTGGTTTGTCCTGGTTCTCCTGAATAAATCCTTGGTTTGTATTACCTTGGTTGCTTACAACAAAGAGGGCTCTGGAAGAAAGAAAATCTTTTAATCCTCCAAGCGGTAGCCTTAGATAACCTTCTAAACACACCATTGACTCAAAATTATTAGCAATAGTTTGCAGCTATCTTAAGAGGAGCTTATGAAATAGATAGACCCAATATTTGGAAGATTAATTATGCCTGGATGCAAACAAACTATTATTCAGCACACAATTAGGTGTCTAAAATATATATGTGGTGCTCTAGCACGTTAAATAGGAGGGTATTTTAGCTAGCAGCTAGGAGACCAGAGTCACCTTTTTGTATTCAGTTTCTACATTTGTCATCAACTGGTGTGTGACCAGGTGCAAATCACTTATCTTTTCTTCTCCAGGCGCTTCCTCGATCAGGAAGTCTCTATCTATATGAGAAGCTTTTCCTGGCAGAACTGGGCTTTTGTTGGAAAAAATAGTGGAGCGTCTACAGGCAAAATGTGCCTTGTCAACAGTGTGTCCATAAAACGTGACACATCCATTGACAGCATTGTACCTCTCCCCATTCAGGTAAAGCGGCTTTCTCGACAATGTTCTGTCAACAAAATGGCCATGTAGATGTCCCGGGGCCCTTCTGTCGACAGATAGGGTTTCCACTTCACTGGGCAGCCCTTATTGCAGAACTTCCTGTCAGCTGTTCTGTCGAGAGAGGGCTGGGCAGTCTGGCTGCTCCCTGATGACAGAGCAGATTGCTCTTTTGATCTGCTTTTATGTGTGGACGCAGTCTGTCAACAGAAGTTTTGCCAGGAAGTCACTTCTAACAGTCACTTCTGTTGACAAAGGCTTCTTCTGTAGACATAGCCAAATTGTTTTCAGAAAGCACTGATCCTTTGATAATCAGGCCCCTTTAAGATGGCTGAGGCTGAACACGCATAATCTGTAGTTACGCTTACAAACTTTGTCCTAAAGTGTATTGGGTGCTTGTTGAAAATTTACAATGATTTTACAGCTGTCCTTTATGAATATACACTCTGGCAGGTGGGTCTGATATTTTGCATCATGGTTAAGGCTCAGATTTAATCACAGGTGCTGTTAGTAAAATCCTTGGATGGGGGTTCACAAGCAACGAAAAAAATCATGGCCTGTGACTTGAGCATGGCCTATATTATAAATACCCCTGAGTAAATCTTGGCCCAGCAGTTACTGGGAGAGGCATGCCACAAGGGGCTGGTGTTGTGGGGGTGGAGCCAGTGGCACCAGCTGCTGAAGGCCTCCAGAGCAGCAGTTTCCCCAGGGACTGCTGCTTGGGTGGTCCTCTGGGCCTGACACACTGTCCACTGCTTGAGTGATCTTCCACTGCATCCATGTATCTGGGTACAGCACTGATAAAAGATTCTACTAGTTGAACCTCTCTAGTTGGGCATTCCTTGGCTCAGCAACATCCTTGGTCCAGCATGATTTTGGTTAGCCGGATGTCCACTTACCTTGGGTGTGTCCAAGTTTCCTGTGGTCCCATAAAGTTTATTTACAACCAGCCGTCCTGGCTCGCAGTGTTCAGCACTGTTATTTAGTTGTAATTTTCCCCTAAATGTCTTCAAAGAGCCCAATAAGCAGTGGATGTGTTAGTAATGTGCTAGACAATATTGACTTCCTGAGGTTTGGTAAGTTTTCTCTGGAGGGTGCTGGACTAGAGAGTTTCAACCTGTATTAAGAGTAGGAAGCAAAGCATGGGAAGCAAATATGATGATGTGTGTAGGCTGCCCCTGAGGGTCTTCTGTACTTCCTGCATGTTCAACATGCTGCAGTTGATCATCTAGAGTTCAATTTTGCTGCATCTTTGAAGATGCTGGAAAATCGATTTCTCTGGGCTTGGCCGTTGACCCTGATATTCCACACTATCGCATGGAGTAAGGGACGTTGGCATGAGCCCAAAGAGCCCCAAACTACCCCAGGGAATAAAGTCGATCCTGATCCATTGATTCTAGCTACACTAATGGTGTAGCTAGAATTGTGTATCTGGGATCAATTTTGATCCCTGGCGTAGACCAGGCCTCAGTCCTTGAGAATTTTGGGTAGGTTAGCCCTAGGCCCTCTGACAAGGGGTAGAAGGGGAAGTTGCCTCAGGGCCCAGCAATTCAAAGGGGCTTGGGGCACCTGGCTGCTGCCCCCCAGTACTCTTTAAATTCCCACTGCAGTGCTGCTCCATAGGGCTCTGAGGCCTGTGTGTGTGTGTGTAAGCTGTTGGCCCCCATGGTTATCCCTCATTGAATACAGCACATAAGAGAGATATTTCAGTTTTCTTTTTTTGGACAAAGTCCTTCCGCCCCAGGAAGGGTTTCAGTGTGCTGTGTTGAAAGCAGTCTAACGTGGTCCTGTTCAGGAGAGTTGGAGACATATGGTGGAGTACAGCAACCTAGGGTAGTTGTCTCTCAATGCATTTCATTCCCTTAAATGTAGCTCTAAATGAAAGTATTTCTTGGAATAACATTAGAAGGCCAGGAACATTGATTTACTGATACAGAAATATCACTGCAAAAGGCCCCGAACTGCAATGATTTAGGACTACTGAAGTCCAGCACTGGGATTACTCCCATGTAGCAGATTTTTAATAAAGGATTGTTTAGCTTTGGTGGTTGCCTTAATTTATATGCAGAATTTTATGTTATATGAATACATGATTTTGTCCTATTATGTTTGGTACCTGGCTGGCCATTTGTTTGGAGAGGTAGCCTGTGAATTTTCTTTGGATAAAGTAGATGGTTCGCTAGCTTTCAAAAGCCAACAACTGCTTGATTGGTTAAACAGTAAAATCACAGGTAGCTATCTAGCCATTAATTTGAATTCAGCATCTTCATCAAAATCTCTACATAGTTTTCTTCTTCTCTTACTTACACTGTCAGATGGAATGAATTATTTAGAATTGCTTGCATGGCACGTAACCATATATGATTTCTAAAAGGCAGCAATACTATTTTATTAAATAAAAGCTATCAGACTATGTGAAATTGTAAGCAACTAAAGATTTTTTTTTCTCTAACCCTCTTAAATAAAAAGAAAAAAAGACAATAAAATGCAGCTAACTGTGAAAACCTCTTTCAACTATAGGGTCTGATTTCTCACCCTATGAAGGTAATGTTAATTTTAACATTTTTCTTCATTGTGAGTTTGATTGTATATTTAACCTTGAAAGCTCCAACCTAGAATAAAATGTCGCTTCATTATGTGTCAGAGGGATTTTTATTAATCTAATGGGTGTATCAAGCAACACTGTTTGTTACATATAATTTGTTATACTATGGGACAAATCTTGCTTCATTTCCAGTGCATATCTGTTCATCTCCAATGGTTTCACTTAAAAGGTTTATTCTGGGGTTAGAAGGATTTCTGTTTTCAGCAGCATGTTCTCAGAAAATGGTAGAAGCTTTCAAAATCAGAATGGACTTTTGAAGTGCAACCACTGAAGGTTCTTATACCACTTACAAACCATTATGGTTTCTCTGGTGTTCTCATGTGTAGATATATTGAAGGCAAGTGACACAGAGTTTGGCATGAGCTTTTTACAGGAACACTGATCTCCAAAAAGAACTTAAAAATAGTAAAGACGGAGTCCTATAGATTCTTCTCAGAAAGAGGCCAAATCTTGCAGTCCTTGTTTAGTTCTCACAAAAGCAAATCTGTTCACTACAAAGGGATAAGAGTCAAGTCTGGAGTACAGGTTGGAGGATTTGGCACAAAGAAAGTGGGGTGGGAACTGATTTATCACCTCTGAGAATGGGATTGGATACTGCTGGAATCACAAATGAGTTCACTGTTTAGCAAGATAGACAATGCCAGCATAAAGCTGGGAAATGCCAATTTTAATTAAAAACTGCGTTTTCACATATAATTCCTAGTTAACAAAGGACGGGAAATTCCCATAGGCAACCTTCCTGAACACTGCATTAGCAAGGTGGCTCCCCTTAACATATTTTCCCCCTCAATAAAACCAAACCAAATCAAATAAACAAAACAAAACACAGAAGTAAAAGACTAAATTGTTTGTGGAAGCTCTTGCATTCAGATACTATATTTCTGCTACATTTACCCCAATTAGATTTTAGCGTTTTTTTCTTCTTTCAGTGTTAACTACAGAGAGAACAGATGAAATTAATATGGCTGTTGACATGAATCAGTGGTTGGCCATTTGGAATCTCCAGCATCTATAACTGTATAACTCAATCGTTTGACACATTTAAAATTTTTTTTGTTTATTCCAAAGACAAGGGAGAAGAGGGGGCAATGGGAGTAGTAGCCGAGGGAACCAGTAACCCCCCACCCCAAATTAGCTTAAGAACCAGCATGTCCCCTTACTTTAAGGAACACAGTAAACATTTCAAAAGTGCATGCCAGCTCATTATCTAACTCAGTCTTCATTGACTTCATGAAAAACAGCAGCAGTTAAGCAATGTTTGCCAAAAGCAAATTCTGGTACATGCATTGATAAAAAAAATGTGACATCCGCTCTGTACAGGTTCCTTAAGCTTGCCACACAGGGGCAAATCAACATTTCATCATTATCCTTTCTTTTAGTTGTTTAGTCATTTCCTGGTTATTCTTCCTGTCTGTTTGATCATTGTTTATGCAGAGCTCTTGTATGATGTATGATTCAAACTGTTAGCCAAGAACAAACCCCTCCAAGGCCTTCAAGGATGTAGAAACAGCTTCAAAACACAACTTTGAACTGAAATTTCATTAGCAAATATGTTCTACACAAATCTAATATTGCCAAAAAAATCTGAAGTGAATTTATGTCGGTGTTTATGGATTTTCTCTGCACATACTCCTTTCAAGGCCCAGTTTAGTATTAGCTTAATGGATTTTTTAATGCACAGTTTTTCTCAGTGTAGAAATAGATAGATGATAGTTTTTTTAGTCAGTACATCATGGTGTTTGCAGACAATAAGTAAATTATTTTAACGTGTTGTAACTTGAATAGTAAACACAAAAAAAATTGGTCAGATTCTGCAGATTATTCCTTGCACAAAAAAGTAAATCTTTCACTCCCCTCTCCATCACGTATATTCCTGGGCACATTTTGAATTCTGTGGAGTTGGCGGTTTGCCTTAGTAGTAGTTGATTATTTTCAGAGAGATGAAAACATTTTTTTTAACAATTGTTCTTTGAGTAGATTAAATAACAAAACTCTTTGGAAGCTACTCCTGCTTTTTTCTATAGTTCCTTTACATGTTTTGTGTGTATATTGGTGTGCATGTACATGATTAAGAGTAGTATTCTTATAAATCTTTTGTGTCAAAATTAATAGGGTATGTTTGTGCCCATCCTTGACATAAATGGCTGGCACCCAAGTAAAATGCATCTATACCATGCAATTGTGATAATTTATTATGCTCGTCCACTTGTAATGTGACACATACTTCTTAAAATTTTTATTAATTTATAAACTAGGTAAGACAAGTACAAAAGTAAGTTAGTTTAATCATTTTTTTAAAAATCAGAGTTTGTTTTCATTTCAATTGAAGTATTTAATGAACTTTTTAATTTTTGACTGAACAAAATACGTTTTGTTTCCTAGTTTATTTTTGATAGGAATAATCCCACTTTCTCTCACTTTTTAAAAAGCCTTCTTTCCTCCCCCTCTCCTTGCTTCTACTTTACAGGTGAAAAAGTAAAGCATTAAAAAGTGGGAATTTCTTCACAACTCCAAATGGGAACATTTTGGGATGTTTTTTCATTTAACACCCCCATCAACAAATTGACAATTTTTGGGAAAATAAAAACATTTATTGTTGTTGAAACTTCATTTTGTGACAGGAAAATTCTATCTGCTTATCAATTTCTTCTTTTACTCTGGTGGCAGGTAGCATCTGATTATTTCAGTCCTGTGCCACAGTAGCTACGGTAGAAACAATGCAACCTGCCCTGTTGCCTGCCCCAGGACACAACCACGTCCTTCAGCCAACCTCCCTCCCTGACCCCAAGTTCCTTTCTGTAACCAACCTCCATGCCATTCCCTACACCTCCTCTCAATATCATGGAAGAATTCAGCCCTTGACCATTTTCCAAATTCTTGGGAGTGGTCCCTCCTATCAAAAATTATTGCACAGTCCTGAATAAGAATGAAGCAGGAGCTAAACTGTGATGCTGGGTCACAGTTTTGTCCCTGCTTTGTTCTTGAGAGAGCTCTGTTTGCTGCTTACTTGGACTGGATTGTGAAGTACTAGTCCAGGCCTCTGAACAGCACTTTACCCAGGCAGGAATAGTCCAGTTGACTTCAGTGGAAGCAGTCATGGTGCTACCCAATGCAAGAAAAAATTTCAGATGGCCTTCTATCTATTCTCAGTCCTTACGCTTGTAAAATTGCCACTACCATCAGTGGATTTTGCCTGAATGATGACCACGCAAAATTGGAGAGTATTTCAAAAAGGAAGTAACAGTGACGCTAAATAATGACTACACATGAGTAACGACACTTGCAAATCACTGCTTTCAATAATGAGCATGGCTTCTTCTCTCTAACATAAATTAAGTGTTATCAATATCTTTCTGCTGAATATTGATGTTTGTTTTACAGTCTCATTGTTTTTACCCTGTGCTTTGGGTGGCTTTTGACTTTTGGATTAAATGGATAAAGCCCATGAGTGCTTTACAATTTTGGTTGAACTTCAGCTGATTTTTTTTTTGAACAGACAAATATTTCATGGCTATAACTCCTGCAATGTTCAAAAAAAGTACTCAAACATGTCATTCTAGGACTAAATCCTGAGACACTGCTTTGAAAATAGAAGGGTAAGTGTTCCTGAAAGTGAGGGATGGACCATGGCTCTGGTGAGAACCAGGCACTGTGCACATTTCCCATTTTGATCTGCCAGACCCCCTCATACTGACCTGTACTGCCCCTGCTATTCCAGTCTCATGTTCTGTTGAGCAGTCTGCCAGTTACACAGGCATCTGCATAATTGTGTGGTGAGGGTTTCTTTATGTGGATACATTTTTAGTAGAGGCTAAATTTAGACCATCAAACTAATTTCCCTGAAGCCTGATTTAAACCAGGCCTTTTTTTTTTAAAATGTGAAGGGCTAGTGCATTAATACATTGTGTCACACCGAAAGTCTGGTCAAATGAGGACAAGTTTACAGAATTAGGCACAATTTTCCCAGGACTTTTAATCTGTTAAACGGGTGGCTGATGTTCCGCCTTCTGTAGAGTGATGGGCATAGTCTCTGCAAAATGTAACTTACCTTTTGGTACGAATCACACCAAATCACCTGTCTCGACTAAAGAAGAATGGCTCTGAACAGTACATTAAATTAGCCACCATTGTGGTTATAGCCTACGGCAATTTTGAGTCCTTTCATTTTAAACTCTGTGCAACAAATATATTTGTAATCTCCTTTTTATCACCAGTTGTAGTAATTCTGCTTAGCAAAGGTTATAATGGCCTAGATGAGCCTCAGGGAGGACAGTGATGCTAATAGTCTTTGAACTGGAAATGACCACAGTGAATGGCATGTATATGAGACACTCTTTATGTCTCACTTTTGCCAACTTTTTCTTAGACAAAGCAGCCTTCCCTTATGCAGCCATCTCTGCTGTGTATTCCAGTCTAATCAATTGTCTGTGTGCTTCTCCCATCCGGTGCCTTTTTAGAATGTAGCTCTTCATTTTAAATTATTGCTTTTTTGTGTGGTCAGATGGTTGAATCAGTGAGACCAATCACCATTAAAACACCAATTCCCAGTGATCAATTGTATATTTAACCCACTATCTTGTTCAGGCTGCATGGCATGGTATCCATTGTCGTAGTCAGAGATTCATCTGCTCACAGTAGTGGATGTGTTTGTTTATATCCTGGTGGCATTATACCTGAGGCCTGACTCTCCACTGCCCTGTGCAATGTCATGCATGTACTTGCAAATTCTGTGTAGAATTTTGCCTAATTATACTGGCACAAGGTTCTTGGGCAAGAGCGTGAGCTGATGTCAACTAAGGAAGCTCCATTGAGCTTCTACAGTATTTCTACACTGTGTAACAGTAGCTGCATATCAATAGCTTCATTAAAGTGTATAAAAACAACAAGAAGTCCTATGGAACCTTATAGACTAGCAGATATTTTGGAGCATAAGCTTTCGTGGGCAAAGACCCGCTTCATCAGATGCATGAGTAGGCCTATAAAGTGTATAAAACTTAAAGGACCCTTGCATGAAATCAGTGTAACTCCATTGACTGCTCCAATAGTAACTTCTTCCAGGGGCCAGAAACAGAAATAGCAGAGCTAAGCTGATTTGTGGTGGTTGGGAACCTTGGTCTTTATAGTTTTTGTTACTGAATTTCTCAGACATCTGTGCTACCTCTTGTACTAATGGCAGGTTGGTAGCAACAGCAGGGGAACATTTGGGAGCAACAGAAAAAAGCAAATTTGGAGGTAGCAGTGATCCTTCAGAGGAGCAACATGTTAGGGAACACTAGTAAAATAGCCAAGGCTGGCCTAGTCTCACCAGGCTTGGGTTACAGTATTATACAAGTACAGTGTAGATAATCTGGCTTTTACCAGAGCACAGGTTCTGGGACGCTCCTGCCCCCAGGGTCCCAGAGCTGATGGGGCAACCCATGCCAAATGTCTACGCTGTTATAGTATAGCCCCACAGCCTGAGCCTTGCGAGTCCAAGTTAGCTGACTCAGTCCTCCAAGCTGTTTCAAAGGACCTTTTCATCTTGTGCCATGCTGCTGTCAAGTTCAGATACGGCCAGCTCTCCTTTCCCACATGTCTGTATTGCCACATGGCTGAAACTGTGCCCAGTCCCCAACCGTGCTGTAAATGAACATTCCCTTTAATTAAGGGCCTTCTTTTCTCTGGGCAAGACAGCAGCTGTGGTGTTTTTGAAGCATTGGCCCAAGAAGCTGGGCGCGCATCAAGGGTAAAATGGACATGGCTTTGTATCCAAATCCCTTTCCATGACCTCAGCTGCATCTGGAGCTGCCACTTCTGCATCTGTTGCTAATTCTGTGTTTTTCTGGGACTCTTGATGCACCTAATTTCTTCTCCCCAAGTCCCTCCAGTGCAAACATTTTGTGTTTGTTGGTTTGTTTATGATTACTGGATTTGCAAAACTGGCATGTTAATTAAATGTGTGGACAGGATTTCCCAAGAATTTTCTGAAACTTCTGTTTCTTGTCCCTGGCAAAAGTGAATATAAAAACAGGCTTTTTGCTTTATTTTGATGTTTCTCGCTGTGTCTGGAACCCAGAGACATGTCAATTAATTTTTATTTATGGCTTAGGTTATGCTATAATAAGATAGGTACTTTCCAAATATATAAACTCCAGCCAGATCTACACAGTTGTAACTTGGCTCGATACAAGTTACATTGGCTAAATCTGATGCAGCTAGTACCTCTGTTGCGCTCGTGCATATTTTGCTTCTTGTGTCTGGAGTGTGCACACTTATCAGAAGTGCTTGTACTGATGCATAGGGCAGTGCACCTTTGATAGATATCCTAGTATGAAACTCATCACCATTCAGGGGAAGTTTTGGCAATGCCAAAAATTGAGGCCAAAAATTAGTTGATTGGGGTCATTGAGCGCATGTAATTGATGCCACCCCATAATGTTATTTGTAATTCATAATGTTTGTGCCTTTTTAAAAAATCCCATAAACCTCTGAGGTGCCAGCAGAGCTCTGGACTCCTGTTGTAAGCACTGCAACTGCAGGACTCATGCTTTATCATATCTCATAGACCTGGAAGAAACCTCAAGAGGTCATTGAATCCAGTCCCCTGCCCTCACAGCAGGACCTATCAGCATCCCTGACAGATTTTTTGAAATCTAACCTAATCTAATATAGACCTTTGAAAGTCCCCCTAAAGGTTTGAATTTACAACCCAGGGTTTACAAAGCCAAAGCTCTAACCACTGAGCTATCCCTCCCCACCTGTTGCAGAATACTTTGGTATTTGCAGAGCTTCAAGAACCAAATTGGAAGGCCCTGATGATTTCATGGAGGACACATGCTGTGGGTAATAGCAAGAACTAATTAAAGTTGGTGGCTGCTGATGGTGGAGCACTGCTTCCAGGTCCAAAAAATCAGCACTGACTAGTGGATTCGCTTTGCAGTGCAGGCTTGGGATGATGACCAGTGACAGCAGAACTTTCAGATGCATAAGGGTACATTCCTGGGTCTGTGTGCTGAGCTTGCCCAAGCAGGGATGATAGAATCAGAGCTGCACCAGGAGTGGAGAAGCGAGTGTCAATTGTACTGTGGAAACTTGCAAAGCCAAATGGCTACTAGACAGTGGGAAATCATTTTGGAGTTGGAAAATCCACCATAGGGGCTGTTATTATACAAGTGTACAGGACCATTTTTCCTTTCCTGCTACACAGAAGTGTAACATGGCGCACTGTACAGACATAGCAGAAGTATCTGCAGCAATTGGATTCCCGAGATACAGTGGAGCCATAGATGGTCCTCCGTATTTTGGCACCAGACCACCTTGCCATAGAGTACGTCAACAGAAAGGGCTACTATTCTGTGGTTCTGCAAGCACTGGTAGATTGCCAGGGATGCTTCACTAACATTATTGTGGGATGGTCAGGGAAGGTGAATACGGCTTGTCCCAGTCATACCTCCTTCTCTTCATCTGCTGTACCACCTGCTCATAGATGTCTATGTGCCTTGCACGTTGAATAGTAACAGAGAGAAAGCCGTGCTAGTCTATATACTATCAAAACAAAAAAGCAGTAAAGTAACACTTTAAAGACTAACAAAATAATTTATTAGGTGAGCTTTTGTGGGACAGACCCTCTTCTTCAGGCCATAGCCAGACCAGAACAGACTCAATATTTAAGGCACAGAGAACCAAAAATAGTAATCAAGGTTGTATGCCATCATGTGCCAACAATGCCCAGATGCTTTGTATATTGGACAGACTTCAAACTCTCTTGGACAAAGAGTTAATGGGCACAAAACAGACATAAAAATACTCCTGATCCACAAACCGGTCAGCCAACATTTTAATGGAGTGGGCCATTCTGTTAATTACTTAAAAGTCTGCATCTTACTGAAGAGGAATTTTCACAACAGTCTTGAAAGAGACACTGCTGGACTCTCTTTTATGTTCAAATTTGACACATTAACACATGGTTTGAACCAGGATGCGAATTTTCTGGGTCATTATAGGGGCTCTTTTGCATACTTGGCTTAATGTAATTCTTGAATCCCACCCCCCTTCCCCCGCCCCTATACTCTCTGATTTGCTCACCTTAATTTTTTTTCTGATTTGTCAACCTTGATTACTATTTTTGGTTCTCTGTGCCTTAAATATTGAGTCTGTTCTGGTATGGCTATGGTCTGAAGAAGTGGGTCAGTCTCATGAAAGCTCACCTAATAAATTATTTTGTTAGTCTTTAAAGTGCTACTTTACTGCTTTTTTGTATTGATAGATATCTATGTTTCTATGTGTGTGTTGGCGCTACTTCATCTCCCTACAGGCCCAGAAGATCTGATATTTCCAATGGTCTCCAAGCTGGAGCACATCTGGAACCTGTAGATGGCATGGCCACTTGGGCAGTTGTAAACCACAATGGAGAGTTGCTATGTGTGCTTCAGGCTAGACAATCATAAAAAGGCATAGAACAATTTACAGGGATTTAAATGGGAAGAAGGCCTTCCAGTTTATAAAACCACTGTGCAATTTTGGGCTTTGTGGGACAGTTGCTGTTAATGTCAACACAGGAAACAGTGTGTCTTTTCCCTGATGTCAGTGTTAACAGAAGAACAGACCACAGTCTGAGGTCTGAAGATCTCACAAGATAAGAACATAAACAACACACAAATTTAGGGGCAAAATGGAGCTCTTCAGAACATCATAATAGAGAAAGAAGGCCATATTGGTTAATAAACTGCCTGCCTTAGAGAGAAAGCTAAAGTGGTTATAAATAAAACTTACATTACAGATGGAAGAAGGAGGAAATTGATATTAATTAATATAACTCAAGCTAGGAATTCTAGAAAAATAGATAAGGGACTCAGAACGTCACGAGGAACGATTTATTGTCTAGAGCATTAAGGACAACAAAAAATTGGTTTTAAAATGATATTAGGAATGAAAGGAATACTAACGGTCTCTTTGGTCTAATACTAGATCAGGCATGTCCAACCTGTGGCCCGTGGGCTGCATGCGGCCCTGGACAGCTAGTAATGCGGCCCCACAAGATTGTAAACTTTTAACATTATTATGTGATTTATATGCATTAACTATATTATATATTTTATATGCAGCCCAAGACAATTCCTCTTCACTCAATGCGGCCCAGGCAAGCCAAAAGGTTGGACACCCATGTACGAGATGGAAATGGTTGAATTTTCTGTAAGATAGGAGATAAAATCAAGATGTGCTGATGGAATATTTTCCATTCAAACAGTAATTCAGGAGGATTCTAAAGAATATCCACTAATCCATGGGGATCAGTTCTTAGAAGCACTGCTCTATGGGGATTCTCCATCATTGGCAATTTGAAAATCAAAACTGGATTTTTTTTCTTTTCTTTCCTTTTTTTTTTTTTAAGATAGGCTCTAGTTCAGTCACAGGAATTAAGGATGAATTAATTCAGGGATGTATGATTTGTGTTAAATGGTGGCCAGACTAGATGATCACAATGGTCCCTTCTGACCTTATAATCTGTGGTGTCATTTTCCTTGTATGTGTTCTTATGAAGCAATGGCCAATGTGCTTCATACCCCTTTATGTGATTTTCATGAAAGTTCATACATCTCTAAACCAGAACTGGAAAATTAGCATTTCCCAATTTTGGATCTGACTTGGATCATTAACACTGGAGATGGGATCAAAATCGGATATTAGAAGAGGTTGGGATCTGATGATCCTCCTCTGTGAGAAATAAAAATGAAATAGGATAAAACTTGAAACATTAGGGCTGCGTCTACACGTGCACGCTACTTCGAAGTAGCGGCACCAACTTCGAAATAGCGCCCGTCACGTCTACACGCGTCGGGTGCCATTTCGAAGTTAACTTCGACGTTAGGCGGCGAGACGTCGAAGTCGCTAACCTCATGAGGAGATAGGAATAGCGCCCTACTTCGACGTTCAACGTCGAAGTAGGGACAGTGTAGACGATCCGCGTCCCGCAACGTCGAAATTGCTGGGTCCTCCATGGCGGCCATCAGCTGGGGGGTTGAGAGATGCTCTCTCTCCAGCCCCTGCGGGGCTCTATGGTCACCGTGGGCAGCAGCCCTTAGCCCAGGGCTTCTGGCTGCTTCTGCGGCAGCTGGGGATCCATGCTGCAGGCAGAGGGTCTGCAACCAGTTGTCGGCTCTGTGTATCTTGTGTTGTTTAGTGCAACTGTATCTGGGAGGGGCCCTTTAAGGGAGAGGCTTGCTGTTGAGTCCGCCCTGTGACCCTGTCTGCAGCTGTGCCTGGCACCCTTATTTCGATGTGTGCTACTTTGGTGTGTAGACGTACCCTCGCAGCGCCTATTTCGATGTGGTGCCGCGCAACGTCGAAGTTGAACATCGACGTTGCCAGCCCTGGAGGACGTGTAGACGTTATTCATCGAAATAGCCTATTTCGATGTTGCTACATCGAAATAAGCTATTTCGATGTTGGCTTCACGTGTAGACGTAGCCTAGAAGAATTAGAGTTGCACCTAAAATAGAATTGAATTTCATCAATGATACCCAGCTTGGCAAAGTTCTTTGGTTTTACAAAATTAATTTGACTCTTACACTGAACACAAAATGTTGGATATTTTGAAATTATTTTTTCACTTGAAATATGAAGTTGTAACTAAATGATGCATTGTTGCAAGGGGTGTCAATGAATTTTTTGAATAGCAAGTGTATTTAATATTATTGGTGTTGTGTGGTAGAGGACAGCCTATCTTGTGGATCAGTTTGAACAGACCATCCCTGCTGACCAAGTCAAAGGCCTTGGTCAGGTCGATGAAGGCTATGCAGAGTGGCTTCCTCTGCTCCCTGCACTTCTCCTGCAGCTGCCTTAGAGAGAAGACCATGTCAACGGTATACCTCTCTGCGCGGAATCTGCACTGCGATTCGGGGTACACCCTCTCAGCAATCTTCTGGAGTCTGCCAAGGATGACGCGAGCGAACAGTTTACCAGTGACGCTTAGGAGGGAGATTCCACGGTAGTTGTTGCAGTCACTTCTGTCTCCTTTGTTCTTATACAAGGTTACAATGTTAGCGTCGTGCATATCCTGTGGAACCTCACCCTCCTTCCAGCACAGGCACAGTAGCTCATGTAGGGGTTCCAGGAGTGTGTCCGCAGCACACTTGATTACTTCTGGTGGTATACCATCCTGGACAGGGGCCTTTCCTGCTGCAATGCTGTCGATGGCTCTCTTCAGTTCATCCACAGTCGGTTCCTGATCCAGTTTGTCCATTACTGGTAGGAGCTCGACGGCACCGAGGGC
The DNA here is from genome assembly GCF_033958435.1 of Carettochelys insculpta. NCBI lineage: Eukaryota > Metazoa > Chordata > Testudines > Carettochelyidae > Carettochelys > Carettochelys insculpta. The sequence goes on from NC_134142.1 coordinate 23,737,177, forward strand.
TGCGTCAACCACAACGTTCTTGCATGAGTACAGCTCGTAGTAGTGCTCAACCCAGCACTCCATCTGTTACTCAAGATGATCCAGTCGTTCCACGAAGACATGAGAGGAACCATCCAATATGACGGCGCATTATCGGATGTTTTCAGAATCAGGAGCGGCGTCAAACAAGGATACGTGCTTGCTCCAACATTGTTCGGGATCTTCTTCGCACTCCTCCTGAAGCATGCCTTTGGATCTTCAGCAGAGGGCCTCTTGCTGCACACAAGATCTGATGGGAAACTCTTTAATCTTGCAAGGCTGAAAGCTAAGTCTAAGGTGCGGGAAGTCCTCATCAGAGACATGCTGTTCGCAGACTATGCTGCTGTAGTGTCTCACACAGAAGACCAGCTTCAAAACTGCTGGATCAGTTCTCCAAAGCATGCAAGGACTTTGGGCTTACCATCAGCCTAAAGAAGACGAACGTACTCGGTCAGGATGTTGCTGAATCCCCATCAATCAGCATTGACAACTATATGTTAGAGGTCGTCCACGAGTTCGTTTACCTCGGGTCCACCATCACTGACACCCTGTCATTGGACACTGAGCTAAATAGGAGGATCGGAAAAGCGGCCACAACTCTGTCCAGACTCAGCAAGAGAGTGTGGAATAACAACAAGCTGTACACTCACACCAAAATGCAAGTCTAAAGAGCCTGCATCCTCAGCACCCTCCTTTATGGCAGCGAGACTTGGACCCTGCATGCCCGTCAGGAAAAGAGGCTGAATGTCTTCCACTTGCGCTGCCTCAGGCGCATCCTTGGAATATCATGGAAGGACAGAGTGACCAACACCGCCGTCCTCGAGCAAGCTGGAATCCCAGCCATGCACACCCTCCTCAGGCAGCGTCGACTCCACTGGCTTGGCCACGTCCACAGGAGGAATGATGGAAGGATTCCAAAAGACATCATGTATGGTGAGCTAGCCTCTGGCAACAGGCCTCCCGGACGCCCCCAGTTGCAGTACAAAGATATCTGCAAGAGAGACCTCAGAGACGTAGACATCAAGCTGGACAACTGGGAAGAACTAGCAGACGACCGCAGCAGATGGAGGCAGGGGTTACACAAGGGCCTTCAGAAGGGCGAGATGAGGATCAGACAGCTAGCAGAGGAGAAGCGAGTGCACAGAAAGCACACTAAGGACTTGCCAGACACCCACCACATCTGCAAGAGATGGAGCAAGGACTGTCACTCTCGTGTGGGTCTTCATAGTCACAGTAGACACTGTAAATGAAGTCCTCAAATTGAAACTATAAAGGGCGTGATCCAAAGTCTATGCAGACTGAAGGATGCCTACTACTGTTATGTGGTAGAATTGTATCAAGTATATTCAAGTTGAACAAATGCAGGTTTCCTTTTGAGGATATTCCACCTTCTGGTTCATGTTTTTCTTTGTATGTGATCATTGTTGTATACTCTGTATGACAAAAACACAAAGGCAACTATTACAACCACAAATTTAATATGCTGGCTCCAATTCCCCTGGTACTAACAACACTGTGGCATTTTTTACCCTCAGTCAGAACACCAGGTAGTGAAAGAAGAATGTAAACATTATCCTAGAATAACTTTTTACCAGTACAAAGACTTGGTTTTGTTGGCATGAGCTACCAGACACATGCACCAACTCATTTGATTTCCCTTTTCCAATAATACTTTATTTTTCTTTGTATCCTTAATTGTACGTGGATGTGGACAGCAACTCTTGTCTTTAATCAAAGTTAAAAAAAATAGTATCTGCACTCTTGGTATGCCATGAAAAATGAACAATTAACTTCCTGTGGTTCTAAAAAAATGTTTACTGTGTATTTATTTCAGTACAAATGTAACTCTGATGTTGTTCTCAAAGGAACACTTATACCCCGCCTTCTGTTTACCAGAGTCATCCTGGGTGAAATATTAACTATAATGTCAAGGCTGTCTTTTCTCAATGGCACGATAGATGAACTGAAATTGGAGAACAAAGTACAAATGTATTTGCAACTAGTATTTCCATCATATAGTTCATGTTTTACTACATGCTGAAGGAACTCTTTTGTGAAAGGCACTCGGAATGGCCCTGCTCAGCGGAAAACCAAACCAAACCAAACCAAAAACAAGCTAGTGCATTTCTTTACAGATTCAGAGTCCCATCAACACACTGTACTAATTCTGCAGTTGCAAGTCAAACTATTTTCTGCTTCTTTAAAACCAGTTTGCACCCATTTTACATGGTGCAACAAAATTCAAAAGGTCAGAAGCTCCTTTAATTTACTATCTAATGGATTGACCTTTTTGAGTTGGTAAATGAGGAGGGGCAGTTTACCAAAAAAGCATTGATTCTAGCATAGTAGGTTGCCTGGTCAAACTATTATTTACTGAATGAAATCGTGATCCTGTTAAAGTCACTAGGGCTACTTCTACACACGACGCCTCTGTCTAGAGAAGTCACTGTCAGAAGGGATTTCCTGGCAAAACTTCTGTCGGCAGATTGCATCTACACGTAAAAGCAAATTGAAAGAGCTATCTGCTCTGTTGACAGAGAGCAGCCAGACTGTTCAGCCCTCTCTTGACAAAACAGATGACCGGAAGCTCTGTAAACAGGGCTGCCTGATGAACCACAATCCCTGTATGTTGATAAAAGGGCTCCACAGCAGCTACACAACTGTTTTTTCAACAGAATACTGTTGAGAGAAGTGTTGTACCTGAATGGGGAGATGTATAAAGCTGCTGCCGGATGTGCCGGGTTTTGTCAACAAACTGTCGACAAAGCGCATTTTGTCTGTAGACGTACAACATTTTTTCCCGACAAAGCCCAGTTTTGCTGGGAAATGCCTCGTTTAGATGCAGTCCAGGAGTTTTGGCCCTGAGTTCAGTGGGCCTACAATTTCACCCAATGCACTTCCAGACTTTTACCATTGTCTGTGCACTTGGACCCCTTCCACTGCTGTGAAGCCCAGTTGTCTTCAGTGGAGATCCATTGGATGGTAGAAATCCACTCATACAGAGCACGTTGCAGGATCTGTGTCTCAGTAAACAACAAGGCTCATGCTTTTAGAATCAGAATCCATCAGGCATGATTCCAGATAAGATGTGTCTTAGAACCGATGCTTCCTCACTGTGGGGTGGGACTGGGGATGAAAAACTCAGAGCTATTCCCAAAACATGTGGTAATGCTGAGAGTGTTCTTAAATGAATAACATCGCCAGAGAAACTTAAAAGGAATAGAATTGCCCTTATTTATTCTGTAAGCTTATATGGAGCAGAACCACCATTAAAGCCTTAGAGCAGTGGTTCTTAACCTTTACTGCAGCCTGCACCCCTTTGGTTCTCAAAGTATGTTCTTGCACTACTTACCAAAAATCGAAAATGGAGATGGAGGGCCCATACACTTTTAAATTTATATTAAATAGATGTAAAATAATTTTATGTTATTAGTCACCACAAATAATAGTACAGGAGGCATATAAAAATACGCAAGTGCTACCCAGAGATGTTGCGGAGGTTGCTGTGGAAGTAAACTGTAACCAACGCGCTAACAGTTAGTGGCTAACTGAATTCAAACAAAGCTGCTGCACTGCCACATCATCATCTGCGCATGCGTCAAGAAATCCCCTGCAATGTGGCGGTACGCTGTTTTCTGTAGCAAAATAATTTCACTACAACTAGCTTAAAAACCTGAAAATAATTTTTTTGTTTGTATGTTATAGTAATTGTTAAAAAATGTATGATGTTAATAAATACACAGGTTTGATGAAATGAAGTCACTGTACTCACGTGCCTGAGCTTAATTTGTTTTCAGTGATTTACCTTAAAAAAAAAATCTGGCATGTATTGCATCCCCAGAAAGGGCATCACACACCCCCAGGGCTGTGTGCACCCCAGGTTAAGAATCACTGCCTTAGAGGGTAATAAAATCTTCCTTTTTCAGATACTGATTTAAAAAAACCTGGCTGAACAATCATAACAAAAATTAAAATTTTTGTTAAATAAATATTTATTTAAAAAATTAAAGTTTTGCTTCTGATTGTTAAGCTGCTATTGAAACAAGATGGACCCATGTTTGCTGCTAGTTCCCATAGGGCTAGCATCACAATAAATGTTTTTTCTCCTTTAATTAGCAAAGTGACCTCCACCAGCCAATTGCTTAGAAATGGCAATTGTCATTCACATAAATAATTAGAGGGTTTATTGCTTTTATTTTGTGGGCATCTTGATTTTTTGGCAAAAAGCAAATAAAGCAGGCCAGTAAGGGGAAAAAAATAGTCCTCATGAAAACAGTAAAATATGTTAGTATTTTTTAATTCTTTCATAACATGCTAAGTTGATTTATTTCTTTTGAGCCTTTTTAAATACAGTGTCACCAGAGAATGTATTTTGCATATTGTCCTCTTACAAGTGCAGTGGAGTTGTAGGTAGAGTGGCCAGCTGTTAGACATTATTTGGTCAGTCACGTAGGGTGACTTGGGGAAGGAAGTCTTGGTTGTCTGCTGACTTGAACCCTGGTGTAGTAATATGCCTTCGTACAAAATGCTTGTAAATCGTTACAGGTCCAGCTGGAAAACTTTACATTCTTTTTGCATAGATGTAAATGACTGCCCAAAGTACAGGACTGTGGAGTAATATATCCATAGGGTATATAGTGTATGTGGTAATCTATGTAATAAATTTTCTTTTTGACAAAAACCAGGCCTGTGGCTCCTCAGAAACTAACAAATTTATTTGGCCATGGGCTTTTGTGGATAAAACCCACATTGTCAGGACAGATGAGATCAAATCATTTGATGAAGTGGGTTTTACCCGCGAAAGCTCATGACCTGATAAATTTGTTAATCTCTAAAGTGCCACGGGATTGCTTGTTGTTTCTGAAGTTACAGACTAACATGGCTATCCCTGTGAGACTTTCTTTTTGGTTAGTTACTCTTTTATTATTTTGAACCCTGTATATGCTATGACAACATATTACTTTTGGTTACAGATGTAGTTAAACTATGTTCCTTCAAAATCATTGTAAACGCTGCAGGCAGTTCTCTGGAATAGGCGATTATTCAGGGAAATGAATGAAATGCACCCCTCCCTTACGTGGTCACTTAGCTGGATGATTGGCCTAGGAGAATGTTAATGTTCAAAGAAACAGAAGGGAAGCAGATTTCTCTCCTCCGTATACATATGCTGGCCAAAGGTTGCTCTCAAGCTTCATGCCCTAAACTCTACATTAATGAAAATTTCTGCTACGCCAGTGGTCTCAAACTCAGTTTACTTTAGGGCCAGTGCTAGTCCTCCAGTCCTCCTACTGGGCCAGCGGGCACCTCCTGTCAGGAACCAGGGAGGCAGGGATCTCTGTGTATTCCACATCCCTCCCCCTCACCACCCACGTCTCCCAGCCTTCTCTGCCACACCTTTGTGATTTAAAACCTGACGGGGCCCCGCTGATATCACTGGCAGCACAGCAGGACTAAAGTGGCTTCCTGTTGCTCGCTCCGTGCAGCTGCCAGCACATCCCTTTGGTCTGGGAGAAGTGTGTGCACAAGCCATCTTGTTCAGAGCTGTAACCTGTGAAAATAGTACTACTAGTACAACTTAACCCTTGTACTCCATGTGGAGCATAGGTCATCTACATAGTCTCTCCACTTCACGCTGTGTTGGGACAGAACTTCTAGCTGGCTCCAGCAGTACCCCAGTTGTTGTTCTTCAGTCTCAGTAGACCTGCTCCACACTGTATGAGGTCTTCCTCTTTTGTATTTTCCTTGTGGGTTCCATGTGAGAGCTTGACAGACTATGCTGGATGATGATTTTTTGAGAGTGTGGCTCAGCCATCCCCACTTTCTTCTCTTGATTTCAGTGTCAATTGGTTCTTCTCCTGCTCTGTTCCAAAGCTCCTCATTTGCGACAAAGTCTTGCCATTTGAAGTGAAGGATCATTTTGTAAAACTGACTAGTCACTAGGTATCAGTCATGGCAACTCTCCTTGTTTGATCACAGGCCTCATGATAATTGGGGCTTTTATCTTTTTTTCTGGAAAACCGCAGACACATTATTAGAACTTCGCTACCAGATACCTCATGCCTTGCTATCAGCTGTGATTTCTCATCTTAGTAGGTTATAGAATCATAGAGTGCTAGGACTGGAAGAGAGCTTCAGAGGTCATTGAGTCCAGCCCCCTGCCCTCATGGCAGGACCAAGTACTGTCTAGAACATCCCTGATAGACATTTATCTAACCAGTTCTTAAATATCTCCAGAGATGGAGATTCCACAACCTCCCTAGGCAATTTATTCCAGTGTTTGACCGCCCTGATAGTTAGGAACTTTTTCCTAATGTCCAACCTAAACCTCCCTTGCTGCAGTTTAAGCCCATTGCTTCTTTTTCTATCCTTATGCTTGTTAGTGCATGGTACTAGAAAAGAATCACAGCCTTCTTTTTCTGGGTTCTTTTCCTTTTTTTTAAAGGAAGGCTTTTGTCTCATGGTTTCTAGAGAAAAGCTGGAAAACATGTCCCTAGTTCAGACAAAGATTCCCAAGTATATTTTTATCTGTGATTTCAAGAAGCTATTTTCTTTTTGGGGAGTGGGTGGCTGATTCATGAGTTCTGAATACTTGGGGTTGGCAGTACAGTTTGTGCAGGTTGATATGTCTCCCTCCGTGCTCAGCAAGCCAGACAGATCCAGGATCCTATAAAAGACATGAAACTGCATCCTTACCTTAATACCACATGTCCTCATGCTGGGATGACTCCTCTCCCCAGCTAACATCTGTGCCCTCACACTGGAATCCTGCCTGCCTGCCTGCCCCCCCCGCAACTAACATCCATGTGTCTCATGCTGTGATCCCCCTCCAGAGGTAACCAAAATTGAAACCCACTGGCCCTGCCCAGCTGACTGCAGAAGTGCATCACCTTGGGTGGCTCCCTAGCCAGTGCAAGCATTGTGACGGAGGCAGCCAGCGCAGCTTCCTAGACCAAGTGGCGCACTCTGTGCCTGGGACTATGTGGGAGGTGGAGGCTGTGTACAAGGGTGAGTCCTTTTGTGTTGCCTACCCTTGGACACTCCCCCCACCCCCAGGCCAGAAGCTGCACCGGCCTTATTAAATAAGTTTTTCAAAATATTTCACCACCCAGTTGAGGAAGTGCTCAAGCTGAAGATGGCCCCTGGGCTGGGAGTTTGAGACTCCTCCATTAGGTATTCAAATGATGAACATTTGAATGTGCCAAACAATCCAACATGAGGACTTGCCTTCTCAGGTGCTTGGAGAAACCAGTACTAGAATCAGGAACTGTAATTGCTACCTTCCTGATTTTTTTTTAAAGTTCTGAACAGAGCAGCCTGTGAGCACTAGAGAAAAGCTAGCAGAAATTCAAAGAAAAAAATTTATTTTCCCTTGATTTTTTTGCCCATTCTCTACATTGCTTTAAGCAGCTCCTAGATCTTACTCTATGTCATGACAAGTATTTGGAGAAGAGAAGAAGAATCAAATGCAGTCTTCTGGCTCTCCCACATTTCTCCACATACCGTCAGGAATTCTGTTTAAAGTTTGTAATACGTGGTTGTCTATTTCTGCATACATTGCTGAGCATGGAGAAAGGCATGAAATCAATACTTTTTATGGATTCTGCAAAGATCAAAGCACAAACTGCAGATAACACTTGTGTTAGAATTACTTTACTGATTGGGAAACATGAAGAAACTGGGAGTCAGCTCCACAGCTGGCATAAATTGGAAGTGCTTCACCCAAGTCAGTGTCAGTCTGTTGATTTATGTAATCTAAAGCTCTCGTCCTGGATATCAACACATGCATGTCTAGTCTATGAAACATTCCTTGCAGCAAACTTCACCCCTTGAAATTTGAAAATGAAGAAAGATAATGGCAATTTTAAATTTGTATATATGAATTAATTGCAGAAATTAAGATCTAAAGTACAAGTTGCTGTTCCCTGTGTATCACTGAATTAAACTATCTACCACTTTGCCTCAGGGACTTTTAGTTTTGTGTTTGTATAGCACCTAGTACAAAGGGGCTCTTGTCCGTGACTAGGGAGCCTCTGTGCTACAGTAACATAAATAGCTAATAATGCACTCAAACAGCCTCAACTTCTGCAAGAGGTGGTGTGAGCAAATGGTTACCACAAAAGTTTTATGGGGCTGTCCTCAAATCTAAACTTTTTGGTGAAACATATGTAACCCCAGAGGCACTGAGACCACTGACAGGGGAGAGTGAAGTCTCTGCTCTGCTGCCCTGGCTGAGATACTGCAAATAAACCCATGGCAGTGAGTCTCTGAGCCTGGGTCTACAGGCTCAGAATTAGGGGATCTTGTGCATCAAGGCTAAGAACAGCAGGGTGGAGTTTGGGCTCTGAAACCCGGTGAGTGATGGGGTTCTCAAGCTCGAGCTCCTCCTGGAACAGAGGAAACATCTCCAACATTTTTATCCCTAGAAAGCAAGCCCCACAAACTCATGTTCACAGGCTGTGACTTTTCTTTCCTTCACTGTAGGCATACCCACAAAAGCTTACAGAACTGTTTTTGAGACACATTTTGGTGAAATCCTAGTGTATTATGTTGTGGGTCCTGTAGGAGACATTGACTCGAAATTACAAAATAGCAGGGAAAGCTGTTTACTGAGAATATTAACAGCAGCAGCTGCCACAGCATTAAAAGAGAAATCCTCCAAAACAGCGTGGTTAAACATACAAACAAATGTGAGACAGAACAGATTACAATTAGGATTAAATAATCCTGTTAGTTAGTCAATGAGCAATTTGTACCAGGCCAGGAACAAAGGTAAACAGGAAGCTCAAGTTACATTGCACTAAATCTAGGAAGATGTCAATCTCATAATTATATGGCACCAAATCTTAAAGCATTCACTCATTTTTTTTGTCAGTTAGGCAAAACTCCAATTAAGTCTACAAATGGGAATTTTTGCCTCAGTACAGTCTTCAGGATTTTGCCTATGCTGAATAAATAATACCTGCATCTCCAGCCAAGCTTAACAATTCTGCACCTATCAGCAATGTACATCAAAACTCTCAATTGACTGAGTGAGGAGCAGTTGATGCCAAGGATCTTGTATTTATTTCAGGGGCACCTGATTTAGTGAAGTTGAGAGGGTGTCAGCAGACCGTGTTACATGAAGGAGTGAGGTAGAGGAGAACATATTGAAACACTGAGGATGAAGAACGTGGCCAAGGAATACTGCGATGAAAGGAAAAAGGGACATAGGAGAGGACTCAGGCAGGGTCTACCCTTACCCTGAATATCGATGGCTGCTGCTCAATTTTAGGCATGCCGATTGAGTACCAAAAATCAGTTTAGCAGCTGTCAATATTCATCCCTGTCGTTTTTGCAGAATGCTGATGGGAGCGCTCCTCTTGTTGGCATTCCTTAATCCTTGTCAGCTGGCAAGGAGTTCAGGGGTCAACACTGACCCTGGAACGCACCATTTCACGCATGAAACGGCACCCTGGAAGATCAAACCTAAGCATTCTATCTTCTGCAGCGAGTGTAGACCCAGCCTAAGAGAGACAGGTTCCATTAATGATAGTGTCTCAAGGAGAGGACATACAACAGGACATCTGGATGTAGAAGGAAGGAAGCCAGTGCCAGAGGGTATGAAGATGTATTTTCCTTGTCAAATGCCCTATTGATAGCTTTCAAATGGCACAGTGATGTTTTTGAAAGTAATCCCCTTTCTCCTTTACTGAGCCTCAGTTTTCCACGGCAAAATCCCCAAGGATTTCCCCATTTCTACATGCAAGTTCAAAATGTACAGGCAGGCTGCTAAGCAGTGACATACTGCTATTCAGAGCACAACAGCCAATACTGCTGCATAGAGTGCATGGATATAAACCTTACATTAACTGTTCTTCTAACTTTTTTTTTTTTTTAGTTTTTTGTTTTGTGGTCAACAATAGGAGCGGCTTAAAGGGAAATTTGTTTAGCCAAATTAGGAACAAAGAGCATAATGTTTAAGAATAGAACAGATTGCATGTATTTTAAAATCATTAATAGTACGGTAAAATACAGAAGAAGGATGCCTTAAACCCATACTTGCAAAGTCTGTACATGTTTATCTAGTTTATAATACATTTGTAAAACTTAAGCTACTTTAAGTTAAAGCTGCTTTTATTTATTTTCACTGTTTTTATTAGTGTCATAAATTTCTTGGCAGCCTTGAGGGGTAAACAGGCATGTTATAAAACAATTAATTCTTTGCAAAGTGTGTCCTGTGTCTACATTGCCTTGTAGTCTGGGGTGTGGATAGCACCGAGTGCCAAAATACTGCAGTGTAACTCCCCCGTGTGGATGCTGTGGGCATGCACTGAAAGGTTCCTGGTTCACATTAATATCCTGCACTTCTAGGAAAAAGGGTGATGTCTAAGTTGCTGCTCTACATGAATTGATGTGCTAGATGTACCATGAACTAGGAACCTTTTAGTCTGTGCCCGCAGCATCCACACGAGGGAGATACAGCCCAGGACTTTGGTGCGCACTGCAGTTCACACCCCTGTAATCTGAACTGCAGGACAGTACAGGAAAGCCCATAGTTAGATCCTCCCTTGAGTATGGAAAATATAAACAATCCTGATTACACAGTTTGTCCTAGCTTGTCACTTCACTGAGAGAACTTTAGGGCCTGAACATCTTCTGAGGGGGGCTGAGTACCTTTTTGGGGGCCTTAGAGTGCTCATCCCCATGGAGGATCAGACTCTTAGATTGAAAAATGCTCTATTAGTGTCCTCAAAAAATAATGGAATGTCACTGCGAACTGTCAGCAATTCGGATTCCACCACAAAAGGCGTGACAATTTCCATACCTCAATAAGAATGTGTAATTTATATACTCACTCCCTGTGTAAAGCCCTTTGAGATTGGCTGATGAAAAGGAATAGGTAAAAGCTAGGGATTATAATTATACAGCCCCAAATGAAGGGTCCTGTTGAATCATGTTACCCCAGGGGTTGTTCTGGGGCAGTGGGTCTTGATCATACTATCTTGGAGCTCCCTGGTGCATGGAGGGAGTTTGCACTGTGTTCACACCTGCATGTCCAGCCAGGTCTGTTTACTGTTGTAGAGAGACGGGGTAGAGCTAGGGTCCCACCTTCTTCCTCTCTTGTGATCCCTTGTCATCTCCAGAGTGATCTGTGATCATAATTGGCTACTGTGTCCGGAGTACAGGGGAAGTGGCAGGGGGAAAACTCCTTGCACCTTCCCCTCCCAAATGCACACCTGTGTCAGAGTCAGGGACCATTTAGACCTCCATTTCAAATGCCTGTAGGTAGCTGTTATGTAAGTAGCCCTGCAAACAAAGTTATAAAATAAGATGACTAAGCGAGAGATGGGCTCCTCTCCCTCACCGTGAAACAAGCCAAGATTTCACACATTATCCGCTGTCACTTCAGGGACTTGACAAAGCGCACCAAACAAAACCTTGTCTGTTTCTGAGGGTTTTAAGATCAACCCCCCCCAAAAATACTGAACTCAGTATTTCCCTTCCCACCTCCTTGTTCTGGGCTGCTGAAGTCACAAACTGCTGTATCAAAAACACAGTCATTATTGCTTCAGGTTCCATGCTAGCCCTCACTAATAGCAACGAGAGCAGAAGACATTTACAAACTGAGACACACGAACAGGTCTAGTTCTGTCCAGTAGAGGGCAGTGGTAAACATGCAGATAGGCCGGTTCTAAAGGGGACAACAGCAATATGTGCATTTCACTTCTTTCTGGAAAAGTTTTCTCCACCAGCATAACTATACGTGGAAAGGAGGAGATAAGATGCACATATTCTGATTTTTCTCCATCTCCATTTTTCTCCCTCAGCTTGTTACTTTTTGCATTTAACTGCACATGGGTGCAATGATGCCCTATGCACTGCTAAAGCCTAGTCCAGGGACTGTGTTGAAGAAGAAGAAGAGTATTTTGGGCACTGCAAAAAGAGTGCTCAGACAAGGGTAGCCACACATGGTTCGTCTGTTCTCTGTAGCAGCCTCCGCAGACTGACACAGAAGGCACAATGTGGCAAGGGGGGAGTTGTAGCTCTGTTTTTATACCTGTGCAATGTATAGAAACAGCTGCTGAGCATGGATTCCAGTTCCAGGACAATAACTAGTCCTGAGATTCAGGAGTCACCGTAACATGCAAGTACTTTTAGCTCTTAAAAAATAACAAAAGCAAACAAACCTAACTGGATTTCAGGTTACTGTGCCCCTTTAAAGGAAACTTGCATTTTTTTTAACAATTTGTCAAGTACCCTTTTTTTTTTTTTACCAATGTCCTCTTTATAGAGAAAAGGTGACAGTTATTTAATTTTGATTGTCTGCCTAAGTTTAGAAATATCAGAAATGCCAAATCTGCTCTGTTATAGTTTTGCTGGAGGACTTTCTGCAAATATGAGAGGATGTGTGTTGATTTCTCTCATTCCATAATTAAAAGGGTAAAGATGCTGATTCTTTAAAAAGGACAATCTTTATTCGAAGGTTTCTTTAATTACTAGAGACAAAGAGGCATTAAAAACAAACAAAAAAGAAAAACAAATTAGAAAAAAGTAAAGGGGTTTAAATATCTTGAGCATGGATCCTTTTCTCTCTCAATAGTTCAGCTTTCATTTCTTGACTGTTATATCATTTGATTAAGTAGTCACGAGAGATTCATCTAGAATAGATAAAACAGGAATGCCTCATGTTAAAAACAAGTAGAAAAAGAGGAGAAAGTGAAATCTAGTGGATTGGGCCATGACTTGGGAACCAGGAGGCAAAGTTTATACACCCAGGCTACGTCTACACGTGAAGCCTACATCGAAGTAGCCTATTTCAATGTGGCGACAGGCTATTTTGATGAATAACGTCTACACGTCCTCCAGGGCTGGCAACGTCGATGTTCAACATCGACGTTGCGCAGCACCACATCGAAATAGGCGCTGCGAGGGAACGTCTACAAGCCAAAGTAGCACACATCGAAATAAGGGTGCCAGGCACAGCTGCAGACAGGGTCACAGGGCGGACTCAACAGCAAGCCTCTCCCTTAAAGGGCCCCTCCCAGACACAGTTGCACTAAACAACACAAGATCCACAGAGCCGACAACTGGTTGCAGACCCTGTGCATGCAGCATGGATCCCCAGCTGCAGCAGCAGCAGCAGCCAGAAGCCCTGGGCTAAGGGCTGCTGCACACGATGACCATAGAGCCCCGCAGGGGCTGGAGAGAGAGCGTCTCTCAACCCCTCAGCTGATGGCTGCCATGGTGGACCCCGCAATTTTGAAGTTGTGGGACGCGCAACGACTACACGGTCCCTACTTTGACGTTGAACGTCGAAGTAGGGCGCTATTCCCATCCCCTCATGGGGTTAGCGGCTTCGACGTCTCGCCGCCTAACGTTGATGTTAACATTGAAATAGCGCCCAACACGTGTAGCCGTGACGGGCGCTATTTCGAAGTTAGTGCCGCTACTTCGAAGTAGTGTGCACATGTAGACATGGCTCCAGCCTTGCAAATGACTTGCTTTTTGACTTTGATGAGTCACCTCACCTTTTCAGCCTCAGTTTCTCTATGTGTAAAGTATGGATAATAATACCATTCTCCTGTGAATCAGGCAAGCAGGATTTGCTTCTGTCTGTAAACAAAAAGTTGAACAAATCTGATTACTTTTCATTGCCCAAGCTGAGTGAAGTACATAAAGTAAACAGATGCCATAAATGATGAAGAGGAAAGTAGATGTTTAAAATGCTGTCAGTAATTGTAAGCTAAAGTGTTATTAGGAACACATATGAGGGATTAATAAGACTTTTAATGACAGCATTATTCCTTCATAATTCAGTCTGAACCTCTCTAATCCAGAGCGCTCTTGTCCAGCAACATCCCTAATCTGACATTTTAAATTAGCCAAATGACCACTTATCATGTGTGTGGCCAGGTTTCCCGTGGTCCCATAAGGCTTATTTACAGCCCCCAGTCTTGGCTCTCATTGTTCTGTGCTGTTATTTAGCTCTAAATTACCCCTGAATATCTTCTAAGAGCCCAATGAGCAGTGGAGGCACTGGTAATGTACTAGACTATATTGAACTTCCATGGTCTGGCAAATTCTCACGTTTGTCACTGGTCAGGTCCCAAAGGTACCGGACAAGTGAAGTTCAACCTGTACTTCACAATACTACCATGCAGTTAATGCCCTAGATTTCTTTAAAAAAAAGCTGAATTAACTCTTGAGACCAGGAGGTTAATTCTAAGTCATTCAGTCATGAAGTTAGGCTTCCAGTTATATGATTTAGTAATATTAGAACATTACTCAGAGGGGTAGCTATGTTAGTCTGTATCCACAAAAGAAATGAGGAGCCCTATGTCACCTTAAAGACTAAAATATGTATTTGGGGATAAACTTTCATGGGCAAAATCCCCACTATGTCAGATTTATAGAGTGGAAATTACCAAGATAGGCATAAAGATACTAGCACATGAAAGGAAGGGAGTTACCTTATCAAGTGAAGGATCAGTGCTAATGAGGCCAATTCAGTCAGGATGCATCAGGAGTTGGCCTCATCCCAAATTTCCACTCCATGCATCTGATGAAGTGGGTTTATGTCCACAAAAACGTGTGCCCAAATACATTTGTTAGTCTTTAAGGTGCCACAGGAATCCTTGTTTTTGTAAACATTACCGTTCTTACAGTAGGCTAGCTTCACAAAGCAGCTTCTGCACCGCAATTCTGAGAGCTCCAGGACCTAGGAAATCACTGGGATTCACAAAGCCTGACTTAGGCGCTCAGGCTTCTTACACCATGACTATAGGCCTCAGGAGCTTAAAATAGGAGTCACAAAAGCTGGTCAGTGATACAGCCAGGGGAGTGGTGGACTTGTTTCTAAACCTCGCAGGGAATTAAGAGCCTGAGCTGAAAGGAGGCACATGTTGCTGCTTTTGATTGTGATTTATGAACACAGGAAGGAAGAACCCCTCCTGTTTAACTTTTGGGCCAGTGATGAAGGAACTCAGCTGGGACATAGGAGACTCTTTAGTTAAGGTCCTCCCTTCACATGAGGGGATGGGGGATAGGAGGGGGGAAGAAGGATTTTGAATAGGGATCTGACACATCTGAGGGAATTGCCCTAAATTATGGGCTATGGGATATCCTGGTTTTGGATCCTTTCTTCTGCTGATGTTGTTTCTCTTTGGATAACTAATTAAAGAGTCACTGGAGCAAGGGACTGGATCTGGAGTCACCCACATCCTGGGTGAGTGCTGCAATTTAGCCTAGTGATGAGCATCGTAGGCTAGTGAGTGGGCCATATGAGTGGCCCTCCTACATCTCGCTGGGCTGCAAGATTTTCATAACCAAGATGGTCTCTCAGGATAGGGTAGTTTTCCAAATGGCGCTTGCTTGCCTAGAATTTGATGGGTGTGCTGACTGAACTGTAGCAGCGCTTTGATTAGAAGCAGAGGGGATGCACATCTCTCATAGTCAATGTTGTGTGAAATCAGCATGTAACTCCCTTCACATGGTCTTGCCTTATGTATGTGTCACTTTAGTAATACTGGTAGGAAAAAGCCCTACGCAGGTAGAAACCAGCGGAATCTGACAACCCTGTGTTTGGGCAATGGTAGTTAAAATATCTCATGGACCACACATAGAACTCTATCGGGCCACAGGTTGCCCACCACTGGACTGGAGTCATTCACATGCTTGTTCTCTCTCTTTTTGACCCAATGATTCTTTAATTCTGCAAATCCAAAATGGACCAGCTTCAGCAGGAGAGAAGCCAGCAACAGAATGTGCCAGAGCCCTGTGGCTAGGGCATACCTCAGAGGTGGAAGATCCCCCGTCAAGTCCATTCTTTCCTTACTGGCAGAGTGGTGCCTTGACCCTTGTGTCTCCTACATCCAAGCTGACTGCTATAACTGCTAGGCTGAAAATTACGCTGTGGCGGCTCCGCCCATCTAGTAAGTGGACTCTGACCTTGCCTACTGGATTGGGTTTCACAGGTAAGTTAGGCAGAGGCAATGCGTATCTTGCCCTGGTTTGTCCATGCATTGGCGCTTAAGCATCAGGAGGCTTAGAGTGAAGAACAAACAAAGAGAAGACACAAACATGGATGTGTATGGAGCTTTTGCAGCAGAAATGTAGGCACCCCAGGGTTCAGCAATTGTTGAGTGTGGGTTTTGTGAATTTCCCTGGTGTTTGATCCAGAGTCTTAGGTACTTAAACTGACAGCTGGTCATTTAAGTCCTTTTGTGAATATAGCCCTATATGATACACTGCAGTTGATGTGTTACGAGGTGTATTTGATCATTGTAGCCACTTTGCATGAGAGAAAGGCAATTACATCAATCACCAGCAAGTTAACAACTACTGCATCCTATATAAAAGTCTTGAACAATCACTGTGCTTCACTATAAACAAAAACTATCCTATAAAATTACCAGAATAGTGTCGTTGTACAAAAATATGTAAACAAAAATATAACATGAAATGACATAGAAATGTTAACAGCTACCTCATTTCGTGAGAAGTTTTTCTTCGACGTCTCATACAATTGCCAGTAAATTAAGGACAGGTGACTCATCAGTTTCCCTCATGGGCTCTGGAGATCATCTAGGTGACACAAATATGTTGGGGAATTGTCCTCTTCCCTACACGTGCATGTTATATGCACTGCAGTCCTGGAGGCAGAATCTCTCTTGCCCCAATCTTGTGCATCAGTGTACTACAGTTTCAGGAGGGTGTTGAATGCAACCATGTATTTTGCATACACTTAACACTGGTGTGAATGACTATGCAAAGGGACCAAGCGCACAGATACATTAGCATTGCTGCTATTGCACCCTTCATAGATTTAGTCAGCCCCAGTTTCATCATTATAAATCACACTTTTAAAAAGTGCACAGTAAAGCTGTCTAGCTGGCCCTGAAGTGTGTCTGCTTTCTCTCAGGAGTCAGCACCAGAACTTTCTTGGGAACTTGAAAACAGTTGTATTCTTGTACTGCTTTCCTTCATTTTCAAACTGCCTTCCTTCTTCCCGAGCTTGCCTCCTGCTGAAATGATTGTGGTGCATAATAACAGTCCATGGGGAAATGACCAGATGTCCTAGTTTTCTTACTTAGACAATTATACCAGTTTTTCCAATTTTCCAGGCATTTCTCATGTCTTTATTAACTCCTCAGTGTCAGGAATTGGATTTTTCCAGTACATAAACTCTAATCTGTGAGCAACAAACAATGAATGAAGAGGTCCATTTTTCTTCTGATATGTCCCTTCACCTCCATTCTGGTTTAGTGGGCATATTGCAAAGCCCACATGGCATCTCTTACTGTAAAGAGAGTCTTAGAATAGAAAATGAAAGCTGCTGAGGTATGAAAGAGCAAGAACATGGTATAGTGGGGAGCAGGAGCAAGTGATCATTTATGAATAACAGGTGGAGGTTCCACCAGCAGTGCCACAGCATGTAACTAAATTATAAGGACTGTGGGGTCTGATATACTCTAGGGTGCAGCATCTGTTGCTACCTTCTTCTTAGTGCTCACTTGGTAGCAAGTAGGATGTTTTCATATCACTCTCCTATTTGTGAGTCTGTTGGTGGCTGACCAGGCCGATTTTGCAGCTGCAGGTCTTATCACAGAAGGGGCAGGTGTTGGTAGCTTTTGGAGGGGAGGAGGGCAGGTTTTGCAACTCTTCTATTCTCCTCCACCTCTCCTCATCCACACTGCAGCGAGACCACTGAGATTGCACCACCCCCTCACAGATTACTGTTCTCCCCTGGGGGTGGTCCTGGACAAGGTTGTCCCAAGTGTTGACACCAGTGCTGCACTTTTTCATAGAATCATAGAATACTAGGACTGGAAGGGACCTCGAGAGGCCATCGAGTTCAGTCCCCTTCCCTTGTGGCAAGACCAAGTACTGTCTAGAGCATTCCGGACAGGCATTTATCTAATCTGTTCTTAAATAATTGCAGAGATGTAGATTCCACAACCTCCCTAGGCAATTTATTCCAGTGTGTGACCACCCTGACAGGAAGTTTTTCCTAATGTCCAACCTAAACCTCCCTTGCTGCAGTTTAAGACCATTGCTTCTTATTCTATCCTCAGAGGCCAAGAAGAGCAAGTTTTCTCCCTCCTGCTTATGACACCCTTTTAGACTCAAGACTGCTATCATGTCCCCCCTCAATCTTCTTTTTTCCAAACTAAACAAGCCTAATTCTTTCATCCTTTCTTCATGCATGCCTTCAGCATACCCTTTTATAGTTCCTCTGGTAGCCTTGTGGTGTGACTGGAGTACTGGTCCTAACAGAAGTCCCCTCCCCCAAAGCACAGAGGGATTAGTCACACAGCCACAACTACCAACCTCTGTAGGGCTAATTTGGATTAGCCCCCACATAACCGTCATCATTTCTGCTGTTTGCTGCTCCTGAATGCCTTGCTGCTTACTGCCACCAAGCAGTAGAGAGATGGTAACAGTAGTAGTCACTGTGAGCATGGAATAGTTTTCCCTTCACCTGCTCCCTGCTATAGTCTCTCCTTGTGGTCTCTGATGCTGTTTAACCAGGCACTAAACACACACATTTGGGAAGAGCGGAGTTTCTGAGCCTGTGCTAAGATATGGGGAGCAGGTTCTGAGGCTGGGAATATCAGATGGCGGTCGGTGAAAAAAAGGTGAAGGTGAGCTGATATGTATTGGTGATGGGAAGGCAGGTGGGTAAGAGCTAGATAGAAATAAAACAATAGAACACATTTGTCTCCCACTTTGCTCTCTGATGTAAAGTAATCCCATTTTTCATCCTGAAAGGGAAAGAGGAATGACAGTGGGATGAGGGCAGCCCTTTCCTCTCCCACTTTCCTACATGGTAGCCCTGAGTACTTTTCTTATTGCTTTGAACATATGATTACCCTGCAAAGAAGGTAACAGAGAAGGAGGCTCTGTTACCTGTAACTCCGTCACTTAATTTCAGTTCCAGCTGGTGAGACTCCAGAGAATAAAGAAAATGCTTCAGTTATCAGCAAGGAATAGGAAATGGGGTTCAGCTAAAACCTCCTTGCTCCATAAATCCTTGCTCAAAATGTGAATTTTTCTGAGGTTCAGAAAAGTTTAATCCTTTTGCATTTTTGTGCCCATGCATTTCCTAGTTTCTGTAGGACTGGAAGCAGCTGTGCTAAAACACTGCAGGAAGGATTGTTGCCCAGGTAATTTCTGGGTTGAAAACAACCAGGATGTATCAGAAATCCTGTTCTTTTTGTAGATTCTGGGAGATTTTCATTCTCCAAAACCAGTTGCTGATCCAAAAAGTTTAACTATGCTTCAGCGGACACCTGAATTTTGAGGTACTTCAAGTGGAGAGAAAGAAAGCCTATTGGGATGTCCCACCATATTGGCATTATGCTTAAAGGGAACCTCTGAAATCCATCTCTTGACCTGCAAAGTAGGATGGCTGTTTGTGCTAGCTTAGGCCGTGTCTACACGTGCACGCTACTTCGAAGTAGCGGCGCCAACTTCGAAATAGCGCCCGTCACGGCTACACGTGTTGGGCGCTATTTCAAAGTTGAAATCGACGTTAGGTGGCGAGACGTCGAAGTCGCTAACCCCATGAGGGGATGGGAATAGCACCCTACTTCGAAGTTGAACGTCGAAGTAGGGCACGTGTAGACGATCTGCGTCCTGCACCATCGAAATAGCGGGGTCCGCCATGGCGGCCATCAGCTGAGGGGTTGAGAGACACTCTCTCTACAGCCCCTGCGGGGCTCTATGGTCATCGTGTGCAGCAGCCCTTAGCCCAGGGCTTCTGGCTGCTGCTGCCGCAGCTGGGGATCCATGCTGCATGCACAGGGTCTGCAGCCAGTTGTCGGCTCTGTGGATCTTGTGTTGTTTAGTGCAACTGTGTCTGGGAGGGGCCCTTTAAGGGAGCGGCTTGCTGTTGAGTCCGCCCTGTGACCCTGTCTGCAGCTGTTCCTGGCACCCTTATTTCGATGTGTGCTACTTTGGCGTGTAGACGTTCCCTTGCAGTGCCTATTTCGATGTGGTGCTGCCCAACGTCGAAGTTGCCAGCCCTGGAGGATGTGTAGATGTTATTCATCGAAATAGACTATTTCGATGTCGCTACATTGAAATAAGCTATTTCGATGTAGCGTGCACATGTAGACGTAGCCTTAGTGTGACATTTTATTTCCTACCCTGAAACGTAAACCTTATGACCCAGTTCAGCACTTAATGTTCTCAACTGTTTGTGGGTGGTCATCTCCTTTCTGCCAGAGACTGAGCTTGTTATCTCCCTACAGCACACTTGGAGCCCTGCTGGCTCAGTTCAGCTTCTAATGCCGCAACTCACAATCCTGAGGTGCTCTCTGGGCTAGTGACTCAGAATGGAGTACAAAGGGCAACAACAAGACACCAGTAAACCAGTCTTTGTATGGGTGCCTCCCTCCAAATCCTGCTCTGGAGTCAGCAACAGCACAATATAGCCACAATCGCAAGGGCTTTGATATGAACTGCTGTTATAGGGAAATAAAAAGCATGAAATTGTGTCAGTCATGTTATTTCCCCCTTTTTAATAGCAATTTTTTGGGGATGAGTAACTGCTCAGTGAAACATGTTTGCAACAGACAGGTTATGAAATAAGTATCAAAATGTTCATTTCATTATTTGTTCATTTTTCATTTAATCTTTTGCTAAATTTGCCTCATAAATTGTTCAGCTAAATACTAAAACCAGGGCTGCCAAAGGCCAGTTGGCTTGTTAGGCTAGGAGTTTCAAGGTGATATGGAACAATGACCTCGTTTTTTCTGCTGTGTCCTCAGATTCACCTCTTTTTCATCTGCCTCTACTGCTCTGTCAGTGTCTTATCATGGATTTTACAGGTTGTAGGGAGAGGCCTTGGGCACAATTGTTCAATAATTAGATTCAATAGCCCTGGTAGGAGTTCTGGTTGCATCGTCAACAACTATAGATTATTTAATAGATTGTAATTTAAAGCTCTTTAATTAAAAGCCCTACATGTTGACCTGGTAAACTGTATGTACAACCAAGTGACCAGACAGTCTTTCAAACTCATTAGAGGAGTTATCTGCATCCCACTTTACAAAGCTACATGCGGATACCATTTAGAGTTAGCCTCAAGCCACCTGCTTTGTAATCTGTTGCTGTGCACTCAGTTGATCCCACAGTCCTAGCTGTAACTGGAAGACTACAGCTGTATTAGATGACTTCATTTTAAAGCAAATGTTTTCTTCTGGGGAATGTAAAGAGCAAACCTTTTGCTATATTTCTCAGCATGTGACCCTCAACAAACCCATACTTATGGCAGATTACTTCAATACTACTGAGAAACTGACAGGTTATGGGCATGACATTTTAAATGGAATCAACATATGTAAAGAAAATCAACTGAACTCAGCTGAAATGTTATTTGATGCAATATTTATACTTAGAATTTACTTTGAGATTTTTGAAGGGCTTCTCCTTTTGCAGATCTCTCTGTTGGTCTCACCCTTCTGTCTGAAAACTCATTCATTTTTAAAGATTGTTTTGTTTAACTTTGTCTCTCAGCTAAAATTATAATGCATACTTTTAATTCAGTTAAATTTTGAGTCACATCTTATTAGGTATGGTAATAGTAAACACAGGGCAAAAGGTTTTAGATATTCCTTACTCAGTAATTTTTTAAATGTTGCTGTGTAGGGACCAGTGCTTACCTCATGTATCTCTCTTTCCTTTCCCTTTTTTTCCTAATGGCAGACTAGATGTTTTTCTTTTTACATATAACTGGGATCCCATTACAATCCCAGACGTGTGTTGTCTTTAAAAAATAAAAGATAAAATGCTTCAAATCAAATAACAAAAGAAGGGAAAAATGAAAAGCTGAAGATTTATTTGATAACTTTTCAGTGGCTTACTGAAAGAATCAAATGTATTTTTAATATATTTGATCTGCATCCTTTCTGGAACCTGTGTATCACTGAACTTATGTATTTATATGAAGGAGACTTTTATTAAGGAAAACCTTGGAATGATCTTGGTTAATGCTAATGTAATATTTCAGTTATTTATCTTTTAAAAATGAGCTGTTTTGATGTGTTAGCTGGAAAGGAGGAAATGAAGTGTTGATGTAGCAAAGATTAATTAACTATGTCTGGAGATTTCCAAAGCAAAACATCTGGATCAATTTGTTTACAAAATCCCTGTAGATAAGAAGTGCTATCTCTTCAATGAATCAGTCCTGCTCCCTTTCAGAAGAAACATGTAAAAAAAGGAAAGTTGGCAATCTTATGCATTGAAAACTCATGGGAGTTTGTTTATTAAGAAATCCAAGTAAGGTCTGAAATCCTGCTTCCTGGGAGATCACTGAGCCCCTGTGAAGGCTGCATGAATTTGTGATCTTAATTTGGCTTGGCTTCCCTGTTTGTCTTGATTCTTCTCTCCAGTCTGAAAAAGAACACATTTTGAACCTTGAGGAAAACCACAGCAGGGGGGAGACAGCCAGGGTGGGCTGTGGAGTGGAGACCAACTCCTTGATTTCCCAAGATACATATTTCATATGGCACAGGCACTCTCTGAGAAATGGAGAATCTTTCAGCATAGGAAATGATAGTAGCAGGTTCCTTATGTTCTGTATGGATCAACTATAAAAGGTCACCTAGACCAGATAGCTATGTATTATTGCAGTGTGACTTTTTAGAGTATTAAATGTCTTGTTATTCAGGCAAACACATGTAAATTGTCAGTAACTACACAGAGTGGCACCCCTGCTCCCTCCTGTTCTTTTGCCAATAATGCATAAAATAAAACTCTGGAAAAGCCTGGAATCACATTTTCATGTCTATCTGCCTGCTCCCTCTAGTGGCTTGTTTCTTATACGTATAAAAACATGGACCCTCAGTTGTTGGTACATAGTATAATTTGTTAAATAAGTAGCTGGATGCTTCTCCCATATGGAATGCCCGATTTTAACCTCAACCACAGGAAATTCACCCATTGCTATATTTTGTTTTGTCATTTTGTTTTGTTTAAAGTGGCTATGTTTACATGCCCTGATGCAGGGCAACTGAGGCGAATGCACTGTAAATTGCTTAATGATGTATATTTATACATTTTTTAATAACAAAGATGATGCAATCGTTTTTACGAGCTGCCTTAGTAGACCTTGGAAGTGGCTACACATTTATTTTATTAAAATGTAGAATCATAGAACACTAGAACTGGAAGGGACCTCAAGAGGTCATTGAGTCCAGTTCCCTGCCCTCTAGGCAGGACCAAACACTATCTAGGTCATCACTGACAGGTGTCTGTGTAACCTGCTCTTAAGTATCTCCAGCGATGGAGATTCCACAACCTCCCTAGGTAATTTATTCCAGTGTTCAACCACCCTGACAGTTAGGAAGTTTTTCCTAATGTCTAATCTAAACCTTCCTTGCTTCAGTTTAAGCCCATTGCTTCTTGTCCTATCCTCAGAGGCCAGGGAGAACAATTTTTCTCCCTCCTCCTTGTAACCCTCTTTGAGGTACTTGAAAACTGCTATCATGTCCTCTCTAAATCTTCTCTTTTCTAAACTAAACAAGCCCAGTTCTTTCAGTCTTCCCTCATAGCTCATGTTCTCTAGACCTTTAATCATTCTTGTTGCTCTTCTCTGGACCTTTTCCAATTTCTCCACTCCTTTCTTGAAATGTGGTGCCCAGAACTGGACACA
The DNA here is from genome assembly GCF_033958435.1 of Carettochelys insculpta. Lineage (NCBI taxonomy): Eukaryota > Metazoa > Chordata > Testudines > Carettochelyidae > Carettochelys > Carettochelys insculpta. Next base: position 23,760,833 of record NC_134142.1, read on the forward strand.
GTACTCCAACTGAGGCCTAATGAGCGCTGAGTAAAGCAGAAGAATGACTTGTTGTGTCTTGCTCACAACAGTCCTGTTAATACATCCCAGAATCTTGTTTGCTTTTTTGGCAACAGCATCACACTGTTGACCATATTTAGCTTGTTATCCACTATGACTCCTAGGTACCTTTCTGCAGTACTCCTTCCTAAACAGTCGCTTCTCATTCTATATCTCTGAGGCTGATTGTTTCTTCCTAAGTGGAGTACTTTGCATTTGTCCTTATTAAACTTCATCCTGTTTACCTCAGACCATTTCCCCAGTTTGCCCAGATCATTCTGAATTATGAGCCTATCCTTCAAAGCAGTTGCAACTGCTCCCGGTTTGGTATCATCTGCAAACTTAATAAGCATACTCTCTATGTCAATATCTAAATCCTTGATGAAGATATTGAATAGAACTAGTCCCAAAGTAGATCCCTGCGGAACCTCACTTATTATGCCCTTCCCACGTGACTGTGAAGCATTAATAACTACTCTCTCAGAATGGTAATCCAGCCAGTTATGCACCCACCTTATAGTGGCCCCATCTAAGTTGTATTTGCTTAGTTTAATGATAAGAAGATCATGTGAGACCGTGTCCAATGCATGACTAAAGTTTAGGTATACCACATCCACTGCCTCTCTCTTACCCACAAGACTTGTTATCCTGTCAAAAAAAGCTGTCAGATTGGTCTAGCATGATTTGTTCTTTACAAATGCATCTTGGCTGTTACCCTATCACCTTATTTTCATCCAGATGTTTGCAGATGAACTCCTTAATTATTTGCTCCATTCTCTTCCCTGACACAGAAGTTAAACTGACTGGTCTGTAGGTTCCTGGGTTGTTCTTTTCTTCCTTTTTATAGATGGGCACTCTGTTTGCCCTTTTCCAGTTTTCTGGAATATCTCCCGACTTCCAGGACTTTTCAAAGATGATAACTAAAGGCTCAGAAAACTCCTCTATCAGCTCCTTAAGTATTCTAGGATGCATTGTATCAGGCCCTGGTGACTTGAAGTAATTTTCTAAGTAATTTTTAATTTGTTCTTTACACATTTTATATTCTAAACCTACTCCCTTCCCACTAGCATGCATTATGTTAGAAATTTCTGCATCGGCCTTCTCAGTGAAGACCAAAACAAAGAAGTCATTAAGCACCTCTGCCATTCCAAGTTTCCTGATATTGTTTCTCCCTCCTCACTGAGTAGTGGGCCTACCCTGTCGTTGGTCTTCCTCTTGCTTCTAATATATTTATAGAATGACTTCTTGTTTCCCGTTATGTCTCTAGCTAATTTGAGCTCGTTCTGTGCCTTGGCCTTACTAGTCTTGCCCCTGCATACATGCATTGTTTGCTTATGTATATCTTTTGTAGTTTCTCTTACTTTCCACTTTTTATACAATTCCTTTTTTGATTTTGAGATCCTGCAAGATCTCCTGGGTAAGCCAAGGCAATCTTTAACCATATTTTCTGGCTTTCCTATGCAGCGGTATAGTTTGCTTTTGGGCCCTTAATAATGTCCCTTTGACAAAGTGATACTCACACAGACAGCTCAATACATTAGGTTCACTTTGCAGATGTGTTTTCTTCTGCAGTTTATTAAAAATCCCCCAAATACTGTTCGTCTTTGCTGTACATTAGCAAAAACGTCTCTGGTCTTGTGGCTGCTGGATATACTAATGGAGGTGCCAAGAAAGGGTTAGAGTGAATTCACTGTGCTGAGTCTTTCAGCCCATTGAACAATTGGCATATCTATTTGGACTACTAGTAAGAATGTCTACTGTAGCAGCAATTGCCTCTCCATCCAGCTGTGGACGGAGATTGCCAGATCATTCGACGTGGCATACCAAATTGTTATCACGGGATTCTTGACTTCATTTGCTACCAACCTGGGCTTAAACTGGATTTGAACCAGTGGGCTACGTTAGACATGAAAAGATCTGTATCTGAACAACCATTCTGCATTAGATCAGCTGTCTGTTGTTGTATAATTTAATTCTTTTAAAATATGATACCAAAGATTTTTAAAGTGATTACCTGTCTTTCAGTGTTTTCTGGGAGAAACTCTGCTCCCAGTTACAATGGTGTAAATCTGGGGTAATTTAGTTGAAGTCAGTGGAATTAGTTTTCATACATGTGTATCTAAACTGTGATCATAACTGGGGCTGGTACAGCTTTTTTTGCCTCTTATTTATACTAATTTGATGTCAGTGGTTTCAGTTGTGTTATCCCATTCATGTAGGTTTAAGAAAGAAGTGAAACAGGTCCACAATCCCCTTTGTCCAGCTTCAGTTTCTAAATCTGATTATTTATAACATTCTACGCCTCTGCCAGGAGGACTTTTCATATTGTGTTCACCCACATGGAGACCTGGGATGGATTAGGGAGAGGATCCCATGTACACTGAAGTGAATTTTTCCTCTTAAAGCAAGCTAGGAAAAAAACCTGATGGACTTAATCTCTGAGGTAATCAATAGACTTCCATCAGGGACTGGATGTGTCTCAGCATGCTCAGGTCGTTTTAAAGACAAGAGTAACGAGCCATTGTTTCTATATAGTGAGAAAAGACATCATTCCTCAGCCCCCAGAGGGAAGTTCTTTGAGCTCGTTTCAGAGGCTGATGAAGTCACCTCCCTTTTTTTCTTTTGATCTCCTCTGCCGTATCCTTGAATTAGGTAGGAGGGATGGATATCAACGCCCTCAGAACCCATCAACACATTTCCAAAACATCTGGAGGAAGACTGCATATTTGATGTAATGCACCCCCTATCTTTACTGTATTAATGAGAGCCCCAAATCCCTGTTGCTCCTAGACCTTCTTCCCAGGCTGAGTTTGCACCCCAGTGAGTGCTTTGCTTATACAATTTTGTGAGGTGAGGTAAGGTGGTTCTATAATTAATCTTTTTTGCCCCAGAATAAATGTGATATGCAGGCTGAGGCTAGACTTCAACTATCTTTTTGATTCAAAACTTTATTAATGTGTGTGTTCTATAAATGGCAAAGTGCCAGTTGAGTCTGCTCTGAAGTATTATGGGCAGCCTTAGCTTATTATATTTTCACTGTTGTGGATGCTGGTATTTTATAAAAATTGAGCCTATTTTCAGTGGTTTAGGAGAGAAGCTGGCACAAATATGTCTGGGAAATAAATCTTTCATAAAAATATCTGCACTGGTGCCTGCCTTTTTCTCATCAGCAGTAGACACATTTTCAGAAAAACAGGCGTACCACAAAACTTAAAGGAAACATTTCAGAGTTCTTTATTAATTGTGTATGTGGTGTTCCTATGCATGACAAACATTTTACATGCAGTAGTGGAGCCCACCCACAATATCTGTGATCCTATTAAAGTTTTGAATGGTCTTAGTTTAATATCAATACTAAAAGAAGTATAATCAGAGGTAATCAGGATAGTAGTGTGGTAGTCAGTGGGCTGAGAGATAGTGGAAGGGTAGCAGAGATATTCAGAGAGTAACTAAATGAGATTCATCTCCTACAATATATTACACATATATGGCATTAACAGACAATCTTCTGTCACTGGTGCACTGTACAGTATAACCTCCATAATAGACTTCTTAAAGCTGACGTCACAATGTGTGAGATGGAATTGCAGTCTACCCAATGCATGGGTTCTGCTGTATAACTTTACTTAATTAACTTAGTTTACTACAAATAAACACTCTATAACAATAAAAAAATGAAAGCAGATACTTTAATAAACAAACTTGTTGCAGACTACTGCTCAGTTAGCTTGCATAGCAGAGACTTGTGGTTTTGGCAGTGAAGTTCCAGGGTTGTATTCCTGCTGTCAACCTGTGGTGGAGGTTTGTTAGAAAGTGGTGGGTCATAGAATAATCTGAATATCTGTGGCCCTCAGATACTCAGGATGAACTTCTCTTGCAAGGGATGAATATGTAGAACACTAGATTTGGTTGATAAATGCTTACATAATATACTTAGATTTTCTATTAAGCATTTGACTTAGCCCCACATCCCATTAGGATTTTTTAAATAAAAGGACTATATAGTAAGATAGGCTCTATTAAGAAATGTAATTGATAGATCACAAGTGTAATTTTAAAGGAGGAACCCTCAGACAAGGTGGGGGGTGGTATTTCTGGTGGAGTCCCAGAGAGATCCATTCTTGGTCCAATGCCACTTAACCACTTTATTCCTGCTTGGGAAAGAAATATAAAATAATTACTGATAAAATGTGCAGAAAGTACAAAAATAAGTGGGGTGGTAAATGACAGGCACAGATGAGATGGATCTGGATTGATTAGTAAAACGGGGTCATTTGAACAACATGTATTTTAACACAGTCAAATGTGAGGTCATACATCCAGGAGCAAAGAACATGAGTCACACTTCAAGATGGGGGAGGGACTGCATCATGGAATGCAGTATTCAGGACTTAGGGATAAAGGCAAGCAGTTGAACAGGAGATCTCAGTATGATGTCACAGCTAAAAAGGGCTGATGTCATCAGTGTTCTCTTTAATTTTTTCCATTCATGGGCAAAATGAATTTTGTTATGTGCACCAAGGCATGTGCGGATGTGCACTGCTAATAGAAACATAGGATGCTCACTGTGCGTGGCTGTGGGTGCTCTGCTAATCAGCTGGGTGGCACCTGAATCTCTCCTGAGCCCAAGCACTCAGCTTACAGGGACTACTGGACGTGATCATTGGTGGATGTAAAAGCAGGGGAATATTAAGTAGGCATAGGAAAATGGTATTACCTCTGCATATGGTGTTGGTCAGACCTGTACTGGAATCTATGTCCAATGTGCTTACACTTCAAAAAGGATGTTGAAAAGTTAGAAAAGATTCAGAAAAGTGTTATAAGAATGATATGCGTTTGGAAAACATGACTTACTGTGAGAGATTTAAGAAATTCTATCACGAGTGGTGGAAGCTGCCTAAAGAGGGGGCACTGGCTTCCAAACCATGGCCATGCCCTGCTGTGCCACTTCTTTCTGTTCCCCCCAAGCTTCTACCCTGGCTTTGCCACTTTCCCCAAGATCTCTCCCATGTGCTGCCTCTTTCCCCAAGGCCCTGCTTCTGTGCCACCTCTTCCCCGCAAGACTCCTGCCACTTGTTTCTCTCAACTTCCTGCCCCCCTCACTCACCCGTATTTCCAGTAAAAGGTAGGAGGGCTGTGCTTTTAAACCTGATGTGTTCATGGCCCTCTGTCTCCCCCTGTTCTGGTAACTCTGAGCACTATCTGTTTGTTTAGTTCACCCAAGTTAAAGTTACTGATCACATTCAACAGGTACCTACGTGATGAAATTTCTGATAGTAATCAGCACTTAATATAGCAGAAAAAGTGATACTGAGAGACGATGGTTGGAAACGAGCTAGAAAAATTCAGACTAGTGAAGGTAATTAACAAGCTGAAAAAACTTACCAAGGGAAGAGCTGGATTTTCTATAATGTGATACCTTTATATCAAGACAGGATAGTTTTCTCAAAGGCTATAGCTAAAACAGAAGTTATGACTTGATGTACGAATTACTGGGTGAAATTTTGTAGCCTGTGCTGTGTAGGTCAGACTGATCAAAATGGATCCTTCTGTTTTTAAAAATCTATTAATTTAGAGAAGCAGACCATATCATCTAATGGCTGGTCTATAGAGGATAAGAGCCTGCTTATTAGCTTTTCTTCTGATAGCTAATGCTGTTATTCATTTAGGTCCAGAGGCAGAAGCCTGTACTTTTGTGCTGAAAACTAAAGTTCATTCCCCACTGATGAGGAAAGGCGTCTGAGGGTGAGTTTAAGAGGAAAGCCTCTTTGGGCATCAGTGTTGTTGAACTGTGTAGGAATTGGATACAATTTAACTGTATTGTTTTAATGTTATTGTCTTTTCCAAAGACAGGGATCAGTTTACAGCCACAAATCATCTAAAATTTATTAGTTAAATTCTTTGTCAGTGCCCACAACAACAATAGTTAGCAATAATAATTTACATGCTAATATAGTGATGGAAAGATGCTTTAAAATGGCATGTGTGAAGCATGCCACAATTTTGAAAATTGCACTTAAAATGACTTTGAAGATTTCCCTTGGAATTTTCCGTGCCAGTGAATTCAATCTTAGTATTCTTTCTGGGGAAAAAAATATTTGGGGAAGCCTTTATTCAGCTTGTAATTTTGTTCCATTCTGGAATCGTTGTAAATATAAGAAGTGTTATGGGGGGTACCTACTACGCAGGGGAAGAGGCGGCACATGGGAGAGACCTCGGGGGAAGTGGACTCTTATATTAGACTAACAGAGCGAGCTGTCTCTAGCTTGAAGATCTTTGTGCGCACCCACAGTGCAAGTGTTTAGAATGCTGACATTCAGGAATGTGCACACTCAGGGTTGGGGTAACCAGCATCAGTGTACATGCAGGTTAAGTTCCATTTACTACTGTAAGTGTCATTTGTTAATTGATTTAGTGAAGTGTCCCCTGCTGATTTAAATTGGTGATGCTATTAATTCATCTCTGTCATGTTTCCTTAAATTGTTAAGTCTTGGCGGTCATTCAGTAATGAATAGGACGTCTTCATGTCATCCTCCCATTTGTGAGTTCGTTGATGGCTGATCAGCCAAATTCCGGAGCTGCAGATCTTATTACAAAAGGGGCAGGTGTTGGAAGGGCGCAGGGCAGTTTTTGATGGTATTTTCTTCTTCTCTTCCTCTCCTCATCAGCACTGTGGCAGGACCTCTCAAATTACGCCACCCCCTCACTAATTACCTTTCTCTGCTGTGGATGGTCTTGGGCAAGGTTCTCCCAACTGTTGACACTGATGCTGCACTTTTTCATATGTGCCTTCAGCGTGTTCTTATATTGCTTTCTCTGGCCTGCAGTGCTCCTCTGTCCTTCCTCCAACTCAGAGAACAGAAACTGTTTTGGGAGGTGCTGATCAGACATCCAAACCATGTGGCCAGTCTAATGAAGTTGTTGATGAGTGACCATGGCTTTAATGCTGGTCATGTTCACTTCTTCCAGTGCGCTTGTGTTTGTGTACCTATCCTCCCAAGAGATATATAAGATTCTCCTGAGGCAGTGTTGATGACATTGTTCAAGTGCTGTCAGATGATGCTTGTATGTTGTCCAGGTTTCACACGCATACAGTAGCATTGGAACAACCACAGCACGGTATACAAGTAGATTTGTCTTGGCACATATATCCTGGTCATGAAAGCCATTTGTCTCAGGCAGGAAACAGCAGAGACTGCATGGCTCAGACAATGCTGGATTTCCACATCAATGTGGACTTCAGTGGAAAGATAACTTCCAAGGTATGGGAAGTGTTCCGCATTTTCCAGCAGTTCTCCATTGACTTCGAAAGGAGGCACAGGAGATTGTCCTGTCTGTGAGAGTTGGTGGAGCACCTTGTTCTTTTTGAAGTTCAATGTGAGGCCGAGATTCTTGTATGCTTCAGCAAAGGCACTTAAGATGGTCTGAAAGTCTGTGGGAGAAGGAGCAGCAACCATCTTGTCATCCACATACTGGAGTTCCATGGTCAATGTTGTGGAGATCTTGCTTTTAGCCTTCAGTCTCCGGAGATTGAAAAGCTTCCCTTTCATTCTATAGGCAAACTTCACACTTTCTGGAAGCATGCCTTCAATGAGGTGAAGGGTCATGGTGATGAAGATGCAGAACAGTGATGGGGCAATGATGCACCCTTGTTTAACTCCTGTTTTGACCTCAAAGGGATCGCTTTGAGATCTGTTGTAGCACAATACTGTAGCAGTCATGTTGTCAGGAAGCAACCTCAAGATGCCAATGAATTTTTTGGGGCAGCCAGTCTTTGAGAGGATGGTGCACAGGGTGCTGTTGTTGGCTGAGTTGAATGCTTTGGTCAGGTCAATGAAACTCATGTATAACACTTGGGTTTGTTCATGGCATTTTTCTTGTAGTTGCTGAGTGGTGGAGATCATCATGTCTGCTGTTTCTCGGAATGGTCAGAAGCCATATTGGGATTCTGGGAGAATTTCTTCTGAGAGTGGCAGGAATTGGCTTGCAAGGGTTTGAGCTAAGATTTTCCCTGCCGTTGCCAGGAGGGAGATGCCGTGAGAGTTTCCACAGTATGACTTGTTACCCTTCTTGAAGAGACTGATGATCAGCATGTCTCTGAAATCTTGTGACATCTGCTTCTTATCCCAAATCTTGAGAATCAGGAGGTGGAGTTGTTTGTGGAGCTCTGGCCCACCTTCTTTGAAGACTTCAACAAGAATTCCATCTAGGTAAGGTAAGTAAGGTAAGTACCTTAAGTAAAGGGGGTGTTAACACTAATCTAAGTGTATCTTGGGTGTGCATTGCTTATAATTGGTACTTATGAGTTAGACCTATTGCCTAGATTATCTCTTGTTCTTCCGGTACGCTTCCAGTGAATGTGTTCAGGGCCTAGCCTGGGGAAGGCTAGATTCTTTTACAACTACAGCAACCGCAGCTAACATGATAGATGATCCCAACTATCCAAGATCACCAGTGGGGTACTCAGGACCTTGCATTTACTGCCAAGAATACCAGGTGTCTGGGCAGACAGTGACTCTTGTCTGCTCCCACATAACTCAGGGAGGAAAGTGTGTGTGTGTTTGTGTGTATATGACATAATGAAAATTGATCAGAATAAAGGATGATGTCAGTTTTTTAACATTAGTTGGTTCCAGAGGTTTATATCAAGTTAAGTAAATTACTGAAGTAACCAGTGATTGAATTAAGTTACAAGGATTGTAATAAATTGTTACTAGACTGTTTATGGTCAAGCAGCAACCATACTGTACTTGGTTAAAGGGGGGCGGGATAGCTCAGTGGTTTGAGCATTGGCCTGCTAAACCCAGGCTTGTGAGCTCAGTTGTGGAGGGGGCCAATTAGGGATCTGAGGCAAATAGATTTAAAAAAAAAATCTGTCAGGAATGGTGATAGGTCCTGTTGTGAGTGCAGGGGACTGGACTTGATGACCTCTCAAGGTCCCTTCCAATTCTATGTGATAGGTATACCTCCATATTTTTTGTGGGGCTGGAAAGGCTCAGTGGTTTTAGCATTGGCCTGCTAAACTCAGGGTTGTGAGTTCAGTCCTTGAGGAGGCCCTTTAGGGATCTGGGGCAAATAGGTTAAAAAAAACTGTTCAGGATGGTGTTTGATCCTTCCAGGAAGGTAAGGGACTGGACTCAATGACCTCCCCAAGTTCTTCCAGCTCTATGAGAAGTGTATCTCCATATACATATATCTGTAACTACCTGTTGTCTTCACTGATTGACACAGGACTCAGACTGACTCATGTGACATATATTACAGATTGAAGCTCTCTAATTCAAAACACTCTTATCTGGCAACATCCATAATTCATCATGATTTTAATTAGCCAGACAACCACTTATCCTGGGTGTGGCCAAGATTCCTGAAGGCCCATAAAGTTTGGTTCCAGCTACCAGTACTGGCTTTCAGCATTCTATGCTGTTATTTAGCCGTAATTTACCCCTAAATGTCTTCTAAGAGCCCGGTAAACAGTGGAAGTGGTAATGTGGTAGACAATATTGACTTACTGTGGTCTGGCAAATTCTCTTGTCCAGCACCAGTCTGGTCCTGAGGGTGCTCGATGAGAGAGGTTCACCCTGTAGCTGGAGAAATTTTATATTTATGCCCATGGCTGCACTTGTCCAGATGCCATAGACAAACTTGTAAACCCATTTCATAATGTCGATTTATACATAGCTCTGAACACAAAATCAAGATGTATTTTAGTAAAAACATTAGATTGGTTGTCATTGTGGTGGTTTCACTCTACTCATACCTCAAAGACAGGTATTCAGAAATGATCAGCACTGGTTGAAGAATTGGGACTGGATATTCAGTTCTTTTGCAATTTTGAAAATTCAAAACAAGTTTAACTGAAATGAAGAAAAAAGTCAAAATTTTCAGTGAATCAGAGTTGAATAGATTTTCACTGGATCAAAACATGTTTAATGTTTTGCTTCAACATTTCTGAAATGTTTAAATTTTCCTTTTCAGGAATTTTATATGAATTTGCCTAGTAATGAGATGGCTGGAACTGCAATATTTGGTGAATAAATGGTTTGATTAAAAAAAAAAAATCTGCTCAGCTCCAGATATGGGTTGTTTGGGCCAAAGTTTGCAATCCTTAATTGAGAAGAATTTTAGCAAGCCATGTAATAAAATATCTTCAGGCATGTCTACACAGCAGTCTTATTCCAAACCAAGCTATTCTAAAATAGCTATCCAAAATAGCTTATTTTGAAATAACCCTGCTAAACACAGAAGTGCATTTCAAAATAGCACTTAGTTATTTTCAAATACGGTATATATACACATAAAACCTATTTCAAAATAGAGCCATTGTCTGCTCTATCTCTTATTTCAAAAAAGTTCTATTCCCTGTCTTAATAGCACCTATTTCAAAATAAGTACTATTCCTCGGAGAATGAGGTTTACCAATTTCAAAATAGTGGTTGCATTGTGTAGACGCTAGGATAGTTTTTTTTTAAATAACTGCTGTGTAGACCTACCCTTAGGCTGTGTCTACGCTTGCATTCTTCTTTTGAAAGAGGTAGTCAAATGAGGAAAATTGAAAATGCAAATGAGGTGCAGATTTGCATATCTGACACCTCATTTGCATATTTTAATTTTGAAATGGTTTCTTTCAAAAGAAGAAAACCAGTGTAGACACTGCTCTTTCAAAAGTAAATTCCATCTTTGAAAGAATCCTTCCTCCCATAAAAAACGGGAAGAAGGATTCTTTCGAAGATGGGGTTTACTTTCGAAAGAGCAGTGTCTACACTGGTTTTCTTCTTTCGAAAGAAGCTATTTCTAAATAAGAATATGCAAATGAGGTGCCAGATATGCAAATATGCACTTCATTTTTATTTTTGATTTTCCATATTTGCATACCTCTTTCAAAAGAAGAATGCAAATGTAGACACAGCCTTACTGATCCTGTTCTGGGACACCTTAGGTGGGTTTATGGCGTATAATGATGTTTCCCCTCTTCCTCTGATCTTCCCCTGCCACAAATTCCTCAGAGTCTGATAGATTTGGGGTTTTGCTTCTCACCTGAAAATAGTTTTAGAAGGCAAAGTGTGGCTTTTACCAAAGTCTTATGATAGGGACTGATTTTTTTTCTCACTTAAATGATATTTTAAAAATACACAGAGGAAAGAAAACATTCAGTAAATCTGCCACATTAGTCACTGTTGATTCTTCAGAAAAGGACTGAGACTAGCAGCAGGCTGAAATGTTTCATTAAGAATTTTTTTTACAAAAATAAGCAAAGGCAAAATAGAGATGAATCTTATAACAAGCCTTTGTTTTGAAAAGACAATTTCCTGAGACTTTCAGAGTTATTTTCAAACTGTTTAAAATCTTTTTTTGTTTTTCCTTTATTTCTTCTGTTGGTAACCAAAGAACCAATGTGGTGAATTTTGGATTATTGTTTTATGGATATAATAACCTAGTCATTCTTACAGCATCCTTCAACACAAGGGTTCTCAAAAGCATTTGACAAACTTTACTGCATAGAAAGAAATCACACATGGCCGAAATATGCCCAGTCTGGGAAAAAGCCAGCAGCCATTTTGTAGCCCCTGATAATCATATATTTAAAGGCCTTTTCTAAAGTACCTGGAAGGCTCTCAGGAGAACGCCCATTGATTTCAGTGATGAGACTCTTTAACAAGAAGTGAAGAATATCTTATGCAGTTGAAGCTGAAAGAATTAATTTCACTAAATATTTTAGATAGCTTTGAAAGGATAAAGAAGTGTGCTTTTTTCCATGCAATTTCTATACGCTCTCAAACAGCCTTATATGGAAGCCCTCTTTCTCAGTGGCTAACATGCTATTCTTTAAATTCCTTGCAACAAAATAATTTAAAATTGCTTTCTTTTTAAAGCTCCTTTCCTCTAGAAAGTTGACTGAGCTGACTGATGCTGTCCTTGCATGACCTCTGAATGGTATGCAGGCTTATCACACGATGTCACTGTAAAGGTATCCCATTCAGAGTGATCTTTCCTCACCCTTCTGCATCTTTTTGAAAAGCCTATCCAGAGAGAAATGTTGCATTAAATAGCTGTGTCTACACTAGCAAGTTCTTTCAGAAGATTTTTGGAAAGAAGAGGGCTCTTTCGAAAGGTCCCATGGAGCAGCTACACACAGAGGCTATGTCTACACTAGCCCCAAACTTCTAAATGGCCATGCAAATGGCCATTTCGAAGTTTACTAATGAAGCGCTGAAATGCATATTCAGTGCCTCATTAGCATGCGGGCGGCCGTGGCACTTCGAAATTGACACGGCTCATTCAGATGGGGCTCCTTTTTGAAAGGACCCCGCCTACTTCGAAGTCCCCTTATTCCTATGAGCACATAGGAGCTAGTGTAGACACGGCCAGAGAGTGTTCTTTCAGAAGTAAATTGAACGAATGTGGCGCTCCTTTCGAAATCACTCTTCCTTTCCTGTTTCAGGAAGAATTCCTTTTCTCAAAAGAGGTTCTTTCAGAAGAGGTCTTCTGGAAGGGCTTCTTTCGAAAGATCTCTGGAGTGTAGACCTAGCCAATAGGTTCTTGTTGTGTAACATGGTGCAAGCAATTGCTTTAGCAAGGGAGGAGTTGCAAAGGAAGGGCACAAGAGAATGTAAAACGTGTGAGTAAGTACCAGGGAATGAAAACAGAACAAATGTGTAAAACATGGCAATATATGGGTCAGTACTCTATGATAGCACACTCTAAGCTTGGGGGCATGCCCCCTCGGCGGGGTCACAAACATTCAAAGGGGTGGGTCACAGCACAGTACAATTGGCTCCCCCCTGCTGCCTCCCTGTTTCTGGACTCGTGTGCTGCGCTGCCTGCCTCCCTTCCAGCAGAGGGACAGCTTCATTTCTTGTCTCATCTCCCCTGTGGGGGCCCTGCATTGCCTCCCTGCAGCCTCTCTTGGATCAGCTGTTCACCCCCCACCCCCCCACTTCAGTCTCTGCCATTGTTTCTGGTACTCCCCCGCACATTTTGCAGAGGCAGCTGAGTGGGGGCGAGCTCTTACTGCTGCAGCCCCTTGTTTCAGCTTCTGGAGAGAGTCCATGTTTTTTTTTCAAGTGCAATTATGTTGATCTTTTGTTTAGTTCTTTTGTTTACTTTAAAAGGCTGCCCAGGAGGGTTGGGGTGGTTTCTTTAAACAGCAGGGAGCTGTTGTTGTTTTGTTCTCCTAAGCTGGGTTGGGCTCTTGAAACCGCAACATGAACTACCTAGGACTGCTGTAGTTGGGAGGGCTCTTCAAACAAAGTGATTTTTTTGTTTTAATAGCTGCCTGGGAGGACTGGGGAAGGTGGCCTTCCAGCATGCTTATCCTCCCTCTGTACAGTGAGTATCTTCTCTCCCATTGTGTGCATTGTCCTTGCACTACTGCAGTTTATGTTGTTGCCTCACATAGACTGGCACATGCAGAAAGGGTTTTTTTCTTCATATGAACATAACAGAAAATTCTGTTGGTTTTGATTTTATTAGAGAGGTTCTGGGGGCCCTGACTAATTGCAGGATGAAAAGAGGGGCCTGATGTAAAAGGTTTGCTCAGCCCTTCCTAAGCTGTTTTAGTAGAAGCAATGAATACAGAACAGATGCAAGAGATGATGCCAGTAAAATTCTGCTTGAAGAGAAGAAATATACTGTTTACTGCCGAGTTAAGATCAGACAGGAACACAGAATCAGAGACTTCCGGTGGAATCTTCAAAAGTCTTAGGAAATGTACAGTAGTCTTTGGTGAATACTTACACACCCTCCAGTTCTGGAAGGCAATAGCAGCTGATGGTTTAGTACTGGCGTGTTTGAGCAGTGAGAGTTAGGTACTGTGCAGGATCAAATCCATGTTGGAGGCAGCAAGGACAGGATTTCAGCCCCAGTTTCTCCATATTATAGGTTCTCTTAATGTCAGAGCCTTGGGTGCTGCTGCATGAAGGGATTTATGCAAATTTGGGAGTCCATAGCCGTGTCTACACGTGCACGCTACTTCGAAGTAGCGGCACTAACTTCGAAATAGCGCCCGTCACGGCTACACATGTTGGGCGCTATTTCGATGTTAACATCGACGTTAAGCGGCGAGACATCGAAGCCGCTAACCCCATGAGGGGATAGGAATAGCGCCCTACTTCAACGTTCAACGTCGAAGTAGGGACCGTGTAGTCGTTGCGCGTCCCGCAACATCGAAATTGCGGGGTCCTCCATGGCGGCCATCAGCTGAGGGGTTGAGAGACGCTCTCTCTCCAGCCCCTGCGGGGCTCTATGGTCACCATGGGCAGCAGCCCTTAGCCCAGGGCTTCTGGCTGCTGCTGCTGCAGCTGGGGATCCATGCTGCATGCACAGGGTCTGCAACCAGTTGTCGGCTCTGTGGATCTTGTGTTGTTTAGTGCAACTGTGTCTGGGAGGGGCCCTTTAAGGGAGCGGCTTGCTGTTGAGTCCGCCCTGTGACCCTGTGTGCAGCTGTGCCAGGTACCCTTATTTCGATGTGTGCTACTGTGGCATGTAGACGTTCCCTCGCAGCGCCTATTTTGATGTGGTGCTGCGCAACGTCGATGTTGAACGTTGACGTTGCCAGCCCTGGAGGACGTGTAGACGTTATTCATTGAAATAGCCTATTTCGATGTAGCGTTCACGTGTAGACGTAGCCCATAAGTAACGGCCAAGTGGGTCCTGCTGCTTTGGTGGAAATGCCATGTTAGAACAAAAAGCCCCATGGTTCTTTGTTTCTACAAATGAGGGAAATCATTTGTTTGTTCTCAGCATGAGTACATAGGCTAAGCATGGTTTCTGGTGTTGTTTTAATGATTATTAATGGTAGTTATACCATGTGTGGGTTAACTTTTCTACTGTACCATCCTGCTTGCTTCTGCTCCTGTCACATGCTTCCCCTGCTCATCTTATTCTTGGCTTTGTGAGTAGACTGGGGCAATGGCTGATCTGCTAGAACTAAGCCTACCACAATGGTCTCCTGGCCTTTCTTATATTTTTATTTTCTGTCTCCTTTCTACATGACTGGTGGACAGCAGCATGTGTAACAGATGGTTTTCACGTGTTATTGCACAATCATTTTTCAAGTGGCTTCTCAAAGCAGATGTTCCCATGACTTTGTTCTTTCCTCTGTTGACACTTTAACACAAACAGCCAATTCAGTTGCTGCTATCCTTTAGATCTAGTGAAGAAAATACCATAGCAATGATGTTGGTTTTGTTTTCAGGCTGTTTGGCAATAATAAATGTGTACAGGAACCATCCTCCTCCCATTGTTTCTCTTTGCTAGCACTACTTACAGATGTTATCTCTGGGTCCTTCTGCTTTATGTGCTTGTTGTCTTTCTGTAATCCTTACTCTCCATGTAATATTTGACCACCATTTCCTCTGTGTATCAGCTTCTTCTAATACTACTTTGAGTCCTTGGCACTTCTGTCATTGAGAAGCATATTTTCATGCCCACATGAGTCTCAGTTTATCATCTGTGGCACTTTTGTGCACAGAGACCTTAGCGCATCACAAACCCCTTTGGTTTGATCTTAGATACTTTTTGGGCCTAATTGCTCTTATTCGTTTCCATGTCCAAGAGTAGAGTTCTGGTGTCATGGGTATTGAGTCAACACCATTGTTTAAAGCAGTGATTCTCAACCTTTCTTGACTCCTATGCCCCTTTCAGGAGTCTGATGTGTCTTGAGTGTCCCCAAGTTTTACCTAACTTCTTCAAAGAGTGAAATAAAAGGCAGCCCTCACTGGTGTCACACAGTCATAATTTACTATCATGAACTACGACCTTCAGCAACTAATTCTAAAATGATGGTAAATGTTTGGATGAAGAAAAAACAAAACCTTCTGGTAAATCTACGTCATGTCTTAGTTTAAACATCATGGCTTTTACCTTCAAGATATGTGATACAATTTTATGATAAAGCAGTACAGTAGCATATTGGATTTTGTCTGGTTTGGGCTTATCTACTGATTGCATGCTGTTTGGTCTGGTAGAGTTCTGTTTGCTTCATCTTGAGTCATGTCCTCTTTCTCTCTCCAGCAATTACTACTGAATTCTGAGGGAAAGGAGGATATTTGTGCAAGCCCATTAGCAAGGCAAAATACTGTGCCATGTTCTCCTTGACCATGTTGGCTATTGGCCTGTGCCATTTTCTGTTGTTCTGTCAGTTCATGGAAAAGTATCCCAAGAGAGTGGTGGAAGTCTTTGTGATGGTTTGGGATCCCCAGCATGCCAGCTGAGGTGCTGAGATACCACTGGGTCAGCCTGTTCCGCCAATCTGAAACCTAGTTATGTCCTGTCTTGCAGAGCCAGGCACTGAAGTCTTTCCCGGCAAAGCACAGGCAGGGCCACACCCAGCTGCAGAAAATACAGACACTGATAACAGCTCTGAGAAGACCCAGCTTAAGGGACTCATTATAGCACCCCAATGTTCATTCTCCCCCAGTGTACAACCCCAAAGTTATACGAAAAACAAAAAGTCCTGTGGCACCTTATAACTAACAGATTCATTGGAGCATAAGCTTTCGTGGGCAAAGACCCACTTCATCAGAAATCTGTTAGTCTGTAAGGTGCTACAGAACTTCTTGCTATTTTTGCAAATACAGACTAACACGGCCACCCCTCTGAAAGTTATATGAAGTCTGCCTCAGTGTGAAGGAGGTCATGAAAGCCTCTCACTCCCCACACAGTTAGAAATTACATAAACTGAGTTATCTTATAAACCAGAAATAAATTTATTAACTATGAAAAGGTGTATTTTAAGTGATTAAGGAGGTAACATAATGAAGTGGATTACTCAGAAGATAATACAAAGCATGCAAACTAAGCTAGATTAACTAAAGAAACTGGTTAAAAATAATAATGTCTCACCCTAGATACAATTTCAGATAGAGTTCTTCACAGGCCAGAGGTATCTCTTGTAACCTGGGTCAGGCAATTTATCTCCCCCCTTCAGTTCAAGCCCTTTTGTTTCCAGGATTTTCAAGTATCTCTTTTAGGTGGAAAGGCAGAGGTAAAGCAAGGTGAAGACCCTCATTGTTTTTATCCCCTTCCTTATATGGAATTTCCATAAGCAGGAAACCTTTTTTTGATTCTCCCCTAGCCACCTCCCTGTGGAACAGTACAGCAGACCAAGATGCAGATTAGTAGAAGTGACCAGCTCACCTGACTCTGTCAGCCATCAGCAAGTAGCATGGGAAGTTCACAGGATGGCCAAGCCTTTTAGCAGAGCAGTGTACAAGTTGATGGGACATCAAATCCTGTCTGGTTTTTCCAGAATAGTCTGTGAAGTGTCAGCAATGGGAGTTACACAAAACAGCAAATATGAACTACAGAGACACAAATCAGTATTCCTAACTTCCGGTGCAAAAATGATACGTGCATACAAATGGGAGAGCAATATTCAGTAAATCATAACCTTTCCAATGATACCTTACTTGAGCCATCTTGTGCAAAGCATATCTCAGATATGTCATATTCATATCATAAGCACGTTTTTATAAAACATATAGAATACCATGTCACAGTCTTATCCTTTGAGACTTTTAAAACTAGATTGGAGAGAACACTAGAAGATGTGCTGCACTGGTAGAGAAAGGGACTTGATGGTAATAGATTTTTCTCATAGCTAATGTATTTCATTCTGTTATTGTTTGTTACAGACGCAACCATTTGCTAGCTTTTATGGTTGCATAACGAAAGCTGGCAGCACCATGGCTTTTGTTCTTGGCACCAAAATGACAGCAGAGGGGAAGACAACTCACCTGAAAGATGGAATGTGATTGCTGCCATAAATCCTCAAGTCTCCTGATCCTGATTTTCAGTATATTGTATTTTCTTTCCTCCATTCCACATCAATTGTGGGTGAATGTTTTGTCCTTCTGCATCTCTTGCAAACAAGAACAACCAGTCTCTCCCTATGAGAAGTAGGTTAGTATTGACTTTATTGTGGCACAAGAGTCTGTTTATACAAAATTAATTTGCACCTTCTTATTGTGTCTAATTCTTTCACCACTTCTCCTCTGCAATAGCCTTCCTTTTGTTTGTGCATAATTGCCGGTGATCATCTGGGTACTGTTCAGATCATGACTAAGATGCCTTTCATCTTGGAATTTCTATTCCACCATTAGTCATTGAATTATCCATCTATCCATCCATCCATCTTAACCATATTATCTGACCTTTCTAATCTGTCTTGCTAGGCTCCAATGTTTTCTTCTGTTTTGGCTAGGCTTGACTCTTCCCTGGGACACCCCATACAAAAATGGATTGTGTGTGTGTGTGTGTGAGAGAGAGAGAGAGCGAGAGCAAAAACATAGGCACAGTCTTGCAAAGAATCTGTCTGACTAGACTGTTAAGCTCATAAGGGTCAGTCTCTGTGGTCAGACCCACAGAAAAGCCAAAGTTTGCTACTTTTGTTGTGTTAATGAAATACTTAAAATGCTGTAATCATCATCATCACCATCATCATCATCACAACAAAACAGAGCTAGTGACTGTGGTACTACAATATTTCCTTCTTTTCCAAAACATCATCCAATTCTTTCTTGAATTAATGTCTGCAACTTACTTTTACTGATGGCTGCATAACTTTTGGCAGTTTACTGTTCCAACCAAACTTTTATATAAAGAAACTGCCTGAATTGTTTATGGGCTTGTCCTGTTGCCCAGAGCTCAAGTTCATGATCTTTTATTTTCATCATGAATGTATTTAAGTGGACATTATCGAGCAGTATAGATCCAAAAATCAGAGGGTTTTTTTGGGGGGGTGGGGAGTTTGAGGTGCAATGGAAATATATTCACAAACATTGTGAAAATAGCTGTGTTAATGAATAATTAACAATAAAAGAAAATGGATATTTCTATTTAAATATTACACTTCTGTGACATTACTATGCAGTGTAGTCATTACTTGAAATTATCACAGCGAGATGGGTTTACATGCCCTGGACAGCTTTGCAAATTTCAACTTGAAAACAGCAGATTGGAACCAAATTGTCAGATTTCTTTTTCCAAGTTAAGTGAAATGCAAGAACCTGAGCAGACCGAGTGAGAGTTGTAAACACTGTAATCACTTGTGTTTATAATGGCTTCCATAGCAGTCCTTTCACATCTAAGAATCCAAGTGGTATACTAACTAACACAAGGGGCATAAGTGTTTTCATCACACACGAGGTTGAAAACGTGGAAATATTAGCCGCATGTTGATGTGGTGTTAAAGCTACTCCTCAGCAGAGCCTATATGGCAAGCTCCACATCTCACCAAATTCCAGCAATAGTCTGTTTGCAAGAAAATATGTATGGATTTGCATAATTCTGGCCTTTGGAGAGTGATGGTGAAGAAAAGAGACTCTGTTGTAGGACCTGATCCAGCTCTCACTGAAGTCCCCATTGATTAGATTAGGAATGGGATTGGACCCTAAGTAAGCAGAATGTTTGGGAAATCCCCTAGAGCATCCAGTGAAAATTTCCATGGCAGCTCTTGCTGCCCAGAGCCTCAACATTAATTGTATGCAAAGGAACAAGGAATGCAGACCCTACTTCTGAACAGGCAACAGTACCTTAGAAAGCAGTGACTCTGTAAAGGACTTAGGTGTCAGAATGGACAAACATCTCAGTGAAAGCTGTCAGTGCGATCCTGTGACCCTAAGGGCTGATGCTGCCCTTGGATTTATAAACAGAGGAGTACTCACAGGTGAAAGCTCATTGGCAGGCACCATGGTGACTAGGGCCCTGGACCGGGAGTCATGAGACCCAGTGTATAGGGCTGGGGCCTATCATGTTGGACCTCTTACCAGGCCAGGTTTTGCTCTTGCTGAGCCAGCTCACGCTCTGGGACAATGCTGTCTAAAGCGCCCTCCCAGAAGAGAGGGAAGCAGTATCTAGCATGCTTAATTGTTTTTTATTTCAAGCCTCATTAACAAAATCACACAGACTCTTTCCTTAAAGTTCATGCAAGCTGAGTAGTCCCTTCCCCAGGTCTGTGTCTCTCTCATCAGTAGGCTCAGCAACCCAAAATGTCCTGGCTCTTACCTCAGGGCCTCCATAATAAAAGGACTTCATAGAAACTCCCTTCTGACCATTTGGTTCCTGGAGCAATTCCCCTCTGCAGCTGCTTCAGCAGCAGTCTTTTGGGCACATGGCCACATGCCACTCAGCTTTCTGGAAAGTATTGTTATCTCTTCCCTCTCTTTCCCTCTGTTGCCTTTCTTTACAAGGATTAGGCCATTAAGGGCTAGCTCTTTACTCAAATGCAGAATGCTTTATGAATCAGCCATTTGCAGGCCTCTGATCCCAGAACAATGGTGTCCTTTATACCTTCCCACCTGGGTTATCTGCCTGCTTTTGAAACTGTCCTGCTTTGCAATCTTGTACTAGCCACTTCACTTTCCTATTTCCACAGTCTTTATTGCCTTTTTAGAATGTGATATATGTAGTGTAGGGACTGTCCCATGCTGTGTGTTTGTGCAAGGCCTAGCACAATGGGGCAGTGTCTTAGTTGGGGCCTCTAGGTATTACTATACTACGAATAATAAACAGCAATAATAAATGTTAAAGTTCACAGGCGTCTTCATATTGACTTCAGTGGGCCTTGGATGAGACCATGAATGAAGAGGGCATCTTAAAAGATAAACAGTATCAGGAGAAAAACAGTATTTTTTCTCTCTGCTTCATAGTTTGTTCTCATGTCTTTGCATCTTAGGGCCCACTCTATCTCTAACATTCAGTTACTTGTCCAGAAGAAAGGATTTGGGTGGGAGATGGGGGAGCTATTGGTTAAGTAGCACTCAACTGCATATCATTTTTTGATATGGGTAGCATCTACATGTCAAGTTACAGAGAGGTATCTAGCAAAGTTCAGAGCTTATTTGGATGTTCTCTCTCCCCCACCCATATGTGTTCTGAAATGTGGATGGGATAATATGTATCTTTCATGAGAAATGAAGCAATATCTGTGTTTAGAGTGGTCTTCTATTCTGTTGCTGGTGAAGGGTGTGTTTCAAAGGCAGCTTGCTTTACTTGCCTAGCAAAATATATTTTCCTGTAGAACTTGCTTCAGGAGCATGTAGTGCGTGTGACAAATTCAAAATTGTATCTATGTGCACCTAACACATAAATTTCAGGGAGCAGTTACTTCTGAATTTGAATCAGATGCCATGGTAGGTCACATTTGAAAACCATTTACTTAATAAGAGTATTCCTTTAAGTTTTGCATATTTTTTTTTATTGGGAAGAAATTCAGAGACTAGCCGGTGGTGGGATAGTTTAAAATAATTGTAACTAGGAACTGGGCCATGATTAAAGTTGTTCAGCTGTTCGTTTTATTGTTTGTTCCCAAAACCTTAAATGCACTCTTGGAGAACAATAACAGCTAACATGTAACTCCATGTGGGCCAATTCCTGCGATCCTCTCTCAGACCTTTTTTTACATAGGCAAAACTCCTGTTGAAAGGAACTGAGTAAGGAATGCAGGATTCAGAACTGTATGTATTACCCATTTAGTAATAGCAAGATAGAAAACTACCATGGAGGAAACGTGGAAAAACAGAACAAAGAAGAAGCAAAAGCAAACCTACCCTACAAGAACTCTTAGAACCTGGTGGAGGTACACTGTGAAGTCAACTTTGGAGAATACCTTGTGGGTGTTATTTAAATGCCTCTGATGCCTTTGAAGCCAAAGGAAGTCTGTAGAGTTAGCATTTCACCCCGCTGGATAGCGATAAAACTGATTGAGAAGACTAAGGTAGATATTCAGAAGGCAACGATCATTCATTAGAGTAAAACTAATTTTGATTTTACAAATAGGAAGTTGAATTGTCCCTGTTTTTTCCTTAAATATTGTGTATGATTTCAGCTCTTTGAAGCAGAGACTGCTCTTTCATTTTATGTATGTGTCCAGTGTCCAGCATAATGGGGTCCCAATTTTATTAGGGCAATCATCATCATCATCATCCATAAGCTACACAAATATCAATGTAGTACCCAGCACTTTGGCCAATATTTTCAAATATGGGCGCCTCAGTATGGATTCCTAAATATGTGGCACAACATCAGTGTTGCTCAGCACTTGAATATCTGGCTTCTTATTAAAGTATTTGTGGACTTACGCTTTTTTGAAAATCTTGGCCTCTGTTACTGCCTGCAAGACTGCCATCTTGGTAAGATCAACAAAGCAACTTCAGGAACCTGAAAACTGTGTAGATGCTGAGTTCAGGGCCAATAAACTGTATTTAGAGGACAAGACTTTGAAAGGTTTGTAAAGGCAGATAACCTGGGTGTCCAAATCCCATGCCTTTCAGTTACTGCTGGAAATGTAAGGGCTGGCTCCACAGTTTAGAGAACAGGGGTGTAAATTGCAGCATGTGGTGCTCTAACTCCCTTGTGTGGATACTTTAGGCATGAACTAAAAAGTACCAAATTCTCATTAACTTAGTCCTGTTGAAAGAGGACTAAGTTAATGCAAACTTTGGTGCCTTCTGGTTCGCACATGCATTGTCCATGTGAGCTGCTTGCTAGTGCATGTTGCAATTCACATCTCCCTCCCAGTGTGAATTGCTGGAACATGTGGACATAGACTAACACTTAATAGGCCCCCATGAAAATTGGACCCAAATA
This sequence comes from Carettochelys insculpta, assembly GCF_033958435.1. Lineage (NCBI taxonomy): Eukaryota > Metazoa > Chordata > Testudines > Carettochelyidae > Carettochelys > Carettochelys insculpta. The sequence continues at coordinate 23,783,462 of NC_134142.1, forward strand.
ACATATTTACAGATTGGATACAGATTGTATCTTTTAGAAAAACATATTCTTTTAAAGCATTTCTGTACCAAAAATTTGATGTTGCATTCCTTACAGAGCCAAAACTCCAATGAACTTCTGCGTGGAGATTGAGTATGCAAGGAATGCAAGATTGTATCCTGCTTGCTGGTTATTATAGTAGCTACTGTACATATAATTTGAACCTTTCCCCATTGGGATAAGCATTGAAATCTTATAAATTCTTTAACACACTGTTCTCTGTGGGCCAAATTCCAGTCTCACACACAATGTGGGCCTGATCCAAAGTTCATTGATGCCAGTTGAAAGTCTCCCATAAACATCCATAGTCTGTGAATCAAAAGCAGAAGCTCAGGTCCAGTATATTATATAATACCATCTCATTTAAGTATTATATGTCCATCAGTATTTATAAAAAATAAACACTGTGTATTAGCCAAACTAATAAAAATGTCAGTGGTCTGATAGAAAAAGAATGGATTTTGTTCTACTGATGTTTTAAACTTTAATGTAGTACAGTGAAAAGGAGACTGAATATTTTAGTTTTGTATCATTAGAAACAGATGGCATCCCAAAGACTTTTGGCTGAAAGAAGGTTGGGAAACTTATAAAATCAGGCTAGTCTGAAGATGTGATCAAAATTACTATATCTGATGATATGCCCAGTTCTACAATGTGAAATTCTTTGGCCTTTTTCCTAATATCCTGGTAATGTTACACAACTTAGTTAATTATAAGAAACTTTTTTTTTTGGACACTGCTGTCATTATTGTTCTGTTTGGGAGCTGGAAAAAACAAGAAATTTGTCCTAATACAGCAAAGTAGAACATCCCAGAAAACATTGCAAACATGGTCTAATGAGGAGGTAGTATGGTTATTTCTCATTTATGACTTTCCCTGTTTTTTTCCCTAGGCCAAATTTGTTTAGCTGGAAAAAGTCTAATCTGAGCAGTGATTCTATAAATCCTATAATAAAGTATATCTTCCTCCATTCTAAAGTTTGAAAGAGTGATCAATCCTCATTCTTTTTGCAGTAGCAACAGAACCATTGATCAATCGTTCAGACAGTTTTTCAGAGGAACATAGAAACCCATTCATTCCAAAATGCTAACTTAGAATTTTCACTGTTGGACTTAATGTAACAAAAGTAATTTAACCTAAACTGAAGTGGAATGGACACTTACATAAATGGTGAAATCCTGCTTGCCGTATTTCCTTGATTAGCCCCTTTAAGATCAATGGGGGCAGTTTTCATGAATCAGTCACGTAGGAGTCAGTGCAAAGAGTTTGAGGGAACTGAACTTAAAGAGAATTACAACAAACTGCTTTTAATATGCAAAAAAAAGTGCAAGTAAATTTTAATAGACTCATCTATATTGAGATCTGAAGGGACTTTTAGTCTGATTTCGTGTATAATACTCACCCAGCAATACTGCATGAAACCCAGTAACTTCTGAGCATATCAGTAATTGATGGGGTCCTGCAGCTTTAATAGTTATATAATCTTACATTTGATTATACGTTAGTAAGAATTTTCTATATTTTTTTTATTGTATTCTTCTATTAAAACATTTGAACCAAATGTTCTTCCCTCTGTTATGTGAGTGCAGGTTGAACCTCTGTAGTCTGGCAGTCTCTTGCTCAGCAACATCTGTAATCCAACCTGATGCACATCATGTGTGTGGCCAAGCTTCCCATGGTCCCATAAAGTTTGTTTACAGCCACCAATCCTGGCTCTAAGTGTTGTGTGCTGTTATTTAGCTGTAATTTACCTCCAAATATCTTCTAAGAGCCCAGTAAGCAGTGGAAATATTGGTAATGTTGCTAGACAATATTGACTTCCTGTGGTCCAGCAAATTCTCTTGTTCAGCACTGGTCAGGTCCTGAGGGTGCCGGGCTAAAGAGGTTCAACTTGTACTTGTATTAATTATTATTATAATTTATTTATTTATTAATTATTATTATAATTATTAATTTTATTAATTATAATGGGGCTACGTTATATGGGAAAAGCTTACAGGAGTTGATCTTTTATGCACATTTTCACTGAGCAGGTTTTCATTCTTTCGTTTTATTTCAGGATCTAAAGGATGAATTATTACAAGTGTTACCAAGGTGATAGAAGCTGATTTCAATGGTGTTACTCAGTGGATAAGGAATGCCAAGGAAACAACAATAAAAACCCATCTCAGGAACTTCAACTGCAATTTGAAGAAAACCACTTTTAAAAACATGGCAGTAAGTGGCCTACAGTATTCACTAGTGTTATGCCTGTAAAAAAAATCAAGGCTCAGTTATGATTTATATAAGTAGTGAAATAAGTTTAATCACAGTCTTTCCTTATAGGCTCTGCAGGCCCTTGTATGCAAGTGGATGCATGAGGATATATTTGCAGATGTGAACCCCTGCCGGTGTTTCATGTTCATATAGCAGATTCACATACCAGAGCGAGCTGGATGCCCCAGAACATGGATGTGTTTGAAAAGTTGATTCAGCACATACTTTAATGTCATGATCTTGTAATCATATTGTGATCACAATGTTTCTGGTTTACTTAAAACTTTGTGCTTGGTTTTATTGGGAAGGTTCTTAAATGTCAGTGATCTTTTTGGCAAACTTAGGCCTAGTCTCCACTGCCACTTAAGTTTATGTAAGTTACGCAGCTCAGCGTTATGAAAAAGTCACCCCCCGAGCGATACAATTTGCATCGACTTCTGTTAGTAAGAGACACTCTCCTGTTGGGTGGTGGAATATTGAAGTTGACAGGAAAGTGCTGTCCCACTGACCCATCGTGTCTTCACCAGACTTGTTAAGTTGACGCTGCTGTGATAGACAAGCCCTTAGAGTGAGTTTCTAACCCTAGTCTGCAATGGAATTTGAAACCAGATGAGTTTTGTGTTATTTTAACTTTTGTTGTGAACATGTGTCAAAGCTCTAGTGTGTGCATTATAAAAAACAGTGCACATTTTTATCATTTGGCACAAGAGGCAGTAGGTCGATACTGGATAGTAAAGTACCAGAGCCAGAGGTTTTTTTTTTTTGCTGGTACTTGCTGGCACATTGGCAGCCCCAGCCATGGGATTGGCTGGGGGCGAGGGGTCAGGAAGTTGTCTGAGTACCAACACACCAACACTTCTTTTTTTTTTTTTTTTTTTACAAAGAAGGCACTGACCAAAGCAATACTGATGTGAGAGAGCAGAGTGGAACAATTCTAGGGTGGAGGGTTGCCCAGTGCCCACCTGTGACATGTCACGGGATTGTTGTTTTCAAAGCCTAAAGGAATGACTGCTAAACACTTTTCTTAATCTATGAGTTGCAGATTATTTTTTCACAAAATACCAACATGATGCATTATAATTACCTGGGAACCATGCAGTGTCTTGTTGTGAAATGTCCAAATATGGCATAGAGTAAAAAACAATGCATATGTGCAGTAACACATGCAAAGAGATAACAGAGGAATATTTTTAGTTAGCAATTAACCAATTAAAACTGGCAGCTGGCTTGCCAGCTCATGCTTGTGTCCTATTCCGGCCCGGGTGTTCCTTCGCAGTCTGCTCCAAGAGCGTAGCTGTGCTGCCCCAGGAACAGAGCAGTGATTCAGCTGTGGTTCTGAGAGCTGATATTGGACTCTGGTTCTCATCTTGCTTCGTAGGAGAATAGTACATGTTACCCTTTTACCCAGCACAGATTACTTCCTTCTTTGTGCTGACTCAGTACTGCTGGACAGCCACTTGAGTGGCAGAGTCCTGGCTTCACCGCATGCCACAGCTCTGCCCATCGGCTCCTCATTTAGCTTTTTGAGAGAGGGAGTGCTGGGCCTGTGGCAGCTCCTGTCCCGCTGCACCGTGTCCTGTGCCACAGGTAGGCCAAGCAAACAAGTACTGAGGGTGGAGTGGAGCGGAGCTGGAGGGGTGGGGAGAAGCAGGGGCAGGGACACAGTACTTCTCTGCAGCTGGGGTGGGGAGCATGAGCTCCTTCAGCCCCTGTGCAGGCGGGTGAGAGCTCCTTTGGTGCCAAGGCCACGTGGGGAGAGCCAGTTCCTCCAGCTTCCAGAGCAGTTTGGGGTCATGGCAGGGAGAGGCAGCTCCTCTGGCTGCAGGCGGAGGGGGAAGAAGAGGCAGCACTTCCAGCTGCAGGAGTCACGGAAAGTGCCCCTCCAAAAGCAGGCAAACTTTTGTTCTTGTGCACGCTCCCGGGCAGTGCTTACATCTCTCTCCCTTCTGTGTGGAGTTGGAGAGAAAACCACAACCTTGGCCTTAACCAGAGGGGTTGCATGGGGCTCACATGCACCTTCCAACTTGTCCCCCCTGCCCCGCACTTACCATCAGAACCACACCTCTTCTGGTGAGTGTGGGGATAGTCCTGCCCCTTCCCCAGAGCAGCATGGCCCTAGGGCTGTGTGAGCTTCCCAGCAGGGGAGCATAAGTGGGGAGATGGTGGGGCATGGGAGTATTGTTAGCCGGTGGCCAGGTAATGTGCGGTGAGGTGCTCCCCTGGGTCCTAAGCAACCCAGTTTTTTACTGTTAGAGCAGGCAGCTCCTAGCACACTCACCCACGGCCAGGCTGTAGTAACCAAACGGTTAAAGTTCTTTTGTTGTGCCGGCTGTGTTGCAGTGACAAAAGGGTTAACAAAATGGTTAGGCTCAGAGCTTAACTAGTTACAAGTTTATTTAAGCTACAGTTATAAGCGTGGGGTTACAAAAGGCTATTGTTTACTTCTTATATGCTAGCAAAGTACAGGTGTTAACAAGTTACGTTACAATCCAATACAAAGATATCTGTTACCATCTAACACAATGATATCTTGATACTAGTTACAGAGCTCTAATTCTTTAGCTGTGCACAAAAAAAGTCAGAGACCTAGCATGGGTGTATCTTACCCTCTCTGCGTCTCTCGATACCAGCGTAGCCAAGCCGGATCGGTCACTCAATTCCACGGAAAGACGAATACGAGGTTGGGCGTCCCCAGCTGTGGACCTCGGGAGGCAATCACCTGACCCGACCAGCAGGAAGTTGGTTGAAATGCACTCAAAGTTAGAGTTCTGCTGGACCCACCTTTTATACCCCTTTTGGGTTACGTATTCTCTTTCTTATCTATGGTGCCAGATCATACTGGTCTGTCTTTGTGACTCCAGTTTGTTACAAGGGCATTTCTACTTAGTTTGCACTTGTAAGACAAGAGATAAACAATTTAGGAGTACAGGACATTCTTTTGTGCGGGCAGGGCACGTCCCCTTCTGGGTGATTGTGTGTGTGCATCATATTGATCAATGCCAGCTGGGGTGATTTCTTGAGGGTTCCCCCCCCCTCATGTTGACAGTCTGGCCTGTTAGCCTTCTAGCTGTACTTTCTGCTTCTCAGGGTCATGATAAGTTAGCATATCTGGGCCTCAATGAGGGCATCAAAGACTGTGCTGTCAGCAGCCGTTTCCGTGCCCTGTGTGCTCCTCATTGGGGGGTCAACGAGCAAGCTGGCTTGTAAGGGGGAGACTTTGTCTGGCTACAAGTATCAGTGGTGTGTGGAGGGAACAGCATGGATGGAGGATAGGTAGGGATAGGGGGCATGGTCAGGGCTGAGGCTGCATGGGGGTGGGCCAAGGGCACATGGCTGGTGGCACCCCCTCCTTCCCCCCCCGGCTGAATCCCCGTACCCTTAACAAATACTATGTCCATAGTAATTTAGGACCCTGTGATGAAGTGTGCATCCCACACAAGCCTGATAGGATTAACAACAGCCCAATAGCCAGTTAGGTTACCTGCAATCACCCGGGGAGAAGGGAGAGTGTTATTTAAGAAGCAAGCCCAGCTTGGAAGGGCTGGGGCAGCGTGGGAAAGTCAGGTTGCTGAACGCAGAAAGAAAGCAGAAAGAGGCTGAGTTGCAAGTATTTCAACTCTATTCTGTGTGTTGCTGGTACTAACTGGAAAAAAGACTATGCATTTAAAGGCCAAATTCAATGATATAAGCTATTGGACTACAGTTGTTGGAAACAGTGAAGATAAGCGCACTAAACAAATTGATGAGGATTGCTGGGAATTTTTCTGTATTGCCTGTGACATTTCTGTGATTTTTAAGTAAAATATGCATGACAGAATCTTAGGTATAATGGCAGTTAGAAAGAGAGTCTTGGAAAGCAGTAATGGCTTAATCAACAAACTATTGTTCTTAATTATGGAGATAGTACAATTAGGTATTACCTGCAGTAATGGTGTGGATTCTGATGCATGCCTGGATATCAGGAAATGAACTGGCCAGTAATAAGGAGGCTGAGTTAAAAACCCCTCTGAGTAAAGAGGATTTCCAATGTTTGGTTAAGAGAGAACTTAAAAAGGAATGGGAAGAACGAGGGACCAAAGAGAAGAAAATGGACAAAGGCTCTATGAACTTTATCATAAGTTGAGTATAATGTTACACTTAATAGCTATGATAGAAGATGAGAAGTAACTATATTTAGAGTGCTAACAGGTCACTGTGACCTAAACGGTAATTTATAGTTACTAAATAAGCACAAAGATGGGTTGTGGGATACATGCAGAGTCCAGAAAACATCTGCTCTGGCAACGCAGAGAGAATCACACAGGAAAACAATATGAAGAACTGAAAGGCCTCAGGGTGAAAGAAGATAGTCTGAAGGGACAGGTGAGAGTACTGGCAAAGTCGGGTAAGTTTATAAAAATATTACTTTGCTTTTCAAAGGATACTAGACTGGGTGAGAAGATAGTTTTTTGCTGATACGAAAACTGTGGTAGGTGACGGTCATAGCCCCACATGCGGAAGCTGCTGTGGCATAAATGACAGGAAAAGAAAGAACAGGTTTCAGGGGAAGGAGCCTGTAGTCATTGCCTCGGATGAGGAAGGTTATCAAGGACAAGTAGGGTCAGCCTTAGGGAAAATGGCACCCTGGGCAAACTTGTATTTTGTGTCTCTGGCCTGCTGTCTTCCCAAGCACTCCCACAGTCCCCATTGTCTTCTTGGCCTTCCCCTCCACCTTCCCCTTACATCTTGCCCCACTGTGTACCCAGGCTTCCCACCTCACCCATCATTCCTGGTCAATGCTGCCTCCCCACACACTGCCCCAAGCTCCCATCCAGGACTATGCATCCCAGGCCTGCTCTGTTCCTTCCACAGTCACTCATGTTGCTCATCCATAAGACCAGCCCTGAGAAAGTCCAGGGGACAAGTAAGCCCTGAGATGCTGCCCTGCAGTAAAGGGTCTAGCACAAGGCTCAGAGGAACTGAAGTAGGTGTGTGGAGTAGAGTATGTTGCTGTGGTAGATGCAGAAACAGGCAAGGGAAGAGATCAAGGCTGGGTAGGAAGAGCCAAGGGAATCAGTGAGGGGGACTCAGCTGACCCGGATCTCTGGCTGTAAATGGAACCTGGTGTGTGCGTGTGGCAGGCGGGGGAGGGCTGGGTTCCATTGCCAGTCACTAGTGTAGTGTCACAGAGGTCTGATGCTGGGCTAAACACTGTCCAGAGAAGCCATTTGGAAAGTGATTCTACTGGACTTCCTAACCTTGGAAGGAATGGGCTAAATGAAGCAGCCGGAAGGCCAAGGGCAGTACAGAACCTCAGAGTTCTGAGCAAAGGTTCTCCTAGGCCCAACACCTTCCCCAACAGCCCCTCCTTCCAAGTGGTCAATGCGTTACATCACTAAGAGCCCAAGTGGCCAATTTTGACTTGTCTTGGATTACAAATTCCCTGCCTGCCGGCTAATGAAATGTTGTTCTTATTGTGTGGATAAAGGGCAGCAGAACTTAGCCTGTCCTCATGGAGGGTGTGTATGTCAACTGAAATGCTCTGGCGAAGCCGGGGTTCTGATGCCACATCCCAGGGGAGAGGAAGGGTGGAGACAGGAATTTCACTTGATGGTCCACCTAGGAGTCACAGGCACTATTTGATCTGCCGCCCTCCACCGTTTAAAGACAGAGCTCATTAGGCTCCATAGAGAGTCTTTTGCTTTGTTATGTGACCACTGGAGGTGAAATCATTGATAATTAGGTCTGAGTGCTTAGGCCAGCTATGGGACAGCATTTGTGTGGAAGAGACAGCGTGGCCTGAACTGGCGGTGAGGTTCCTTTGCTGAGTGCTGAAATCACTGAGAGTTGGAATCTCAAGAGACCACTTTGCAGGAGCCACAGTGGCAGCTGGCAGCCACAGGTGGTGGCGCAGAGCCTTTGGAAGTAGAGTTGTGTAGTGACACAAGGAACAACAGTGGCCAGAGAGAGTGGTGGGTGGCTGGAAGAATGAGCAAAGTGCCTTCTCCTCTCCCCTGCTATCCTCAATTAGGAGGTGAACTCACCTGAAAGCACTTCTGAACGCTGAGTCTCCACTGACCAAGGACAACTGTGAGTGGTGTGTGGTGGAGGGAAAAGTGAGGAGCACGTTAAAGGAACATTTATTTGTTAGACTGTATTGCAATGACCCTGTTCCATAATGCTAGATGTTGTGACTGGAAAACTTACATAAATACATGTTTCCTAGTAGGCCAATTTAAAATGCACTATTTGCCAAGGTCACTATCTTACATCCCTGTTGTCTTGACAGGTCATTATCTTGGGGAGCTTCTGTACTCAATATTTTTATTATTATAATTAATTTTACATAAGAACATAGGATCTGACCAAATCTCCTAGTGTAGACCAAACAGTAGACCTAAGAGACTGAGGTGTGAAGGACACAGTAGAGAGACAGGTGGCAGCCATGGGATTTTTCAGCTTAAAAAAGAAGAGACTGAGGCGAGATATGCTAGAGGTCTGTAAAATGATGACAGGTATGGAGAAAGTGAATAAGGAAAAGTTATTTATTTGTTCCCATAACATAAGAACAAGGAGGTCACCAAATGAAATTAATAGGTAGAAGGTTTAAAACAAACAAAAGCAAGTATTTCTTCATGCAGTTCATAGTCAACCTGTACAACTCCTTGCCAGAGGATGTTGTGAAGACCAGGACTGTAAATGGCCTCAAAAAAGAGCTAGATAAATTCATGGAGGACGGGGCCATCAATTCTTATTAGCCAGGATGGTTAGGAATGGTGCCCCTTGCTTCTGTCACAGGCTGGAAATGGGTGACTGAGAGAGATCGCTTGATGATTATCTGTTCTGTTTGCTCCCTCGGCTGCATCTGGCATTGGCCACTGTTGGAAGACAGGAAACAGGACTAGATGGATCTTTGGTCTGACCCACTATGGCTCTTCTTATGTGAAACAACCTGAACTTGTTGACCTTCAGGGTATGCTGCAAAGCCTAGCTTTCTGAGGAGCTGTTAGGGAAGGGTAAAGGTAGTGAGGATGGAGGATTTTGTTGTGCAATGGGATCTTCTTGCAGAAGGATTGCTTCATTTTTGCAGGGTCTTGCTGCCCTGGTTTTATCATCATCATCAGGGGAAAGATGGGCAACTGTTTCCCCACAGAAAGCAAAGGTAAAACAAATTCAATATAAATGATATTTATATATAACTATTATAATTGTAAAATTTATACAATTCTCTTTTAGATTAACAGACAACAAGAGCTAAGGAGAACAAAATGAGGGTCTCCAGGGGAAAGCAAAGTGGGACTGATTTATCACTGAGTTATTCTAGTTTTATGACAGTTCAAAGTGGGAAAAGTGGACCTCTGCAACACCCCCAACATCATCTTCTTCCAGGACCAAGAGGTGCTGGCTGGCACAGGAGGGAGCTCGGGTGGCATTGCGCCAACAGAGAGTTCCTTTTCACTAAGAAGGTTCTTAAGTGGCTTGAATTCAGCTGCATGGAAATAACATGCATGGCTCCAAGGAGCCAGTTCAGACCAGAGGAGTGATATGGAAAATCACAGCAGTCTGAGGAAGAATGCACTGGGAAGTTTTGACTAAACAGAGAGGCTGTGTTGGATATGCATTTCCTTGCCTTGTAATGACCTTCCCAATGCCAGAGAGAACGTCAGTACTTTGCCTGTCTTACAAACACTACTTGCCTCTGTCAGTTCTAGGAACCGGGCCTTCTCTTGGGTAGTAGATGACACCGCACATATTTCACTCTCCTTCTTGACAAGATGTTTTGAGGCTTTCTTGCTAGCAGGCCACCCTCCCCAAACATAAATCACCTTCCCACAGCGAGCAGAGGAATAACATGGGAAGATAAGATTTATGAGAGTTTTTGCTCTGTCACATGTCCCGGATGCAATGTGTGCTCTTTCATGGCTTCAGTGCCTCCTAGTGGCACACAGTATAGCATAGAGGCAGGAAGCTGTGGTGTAGCACCAACAGCATATTTACCAGTGTACTGGCTGGTTTCCCCAGCAGCTGTTGTGACTTGGATATTTGATTACTCCAGTGCAATGAAAGTGTTCAGTACTTGGCCTCTGAACTAGCGTAGGATGTCTGTTAACATGAGGTGGTGCATTACGGTTCTGGCTTTCCTTGTTTACTATGGTTAACACTTAATACCCTTGACTTCCAAGTGAAAGAATGAATTCTATTTGCAGGACAAGGTGAGTGCTGGTGATCTTTACATGATTGCAAATGTAAGTTTCACAGGGTAATAACACTGCCAAACATGACTGCATTGTAAACACTTTCAGTTTATAATCAGGAGAGTGGGATGTGGAACCCAAACCAATTAATTTCAGGCTGTTCACTCTACCATGTTGCCATGCCTGAATCCAAAACAAACCGGTGACAACCATGTGATGAGCAACCTATGATATTTTTTGAAGATATTTTGTAACTTGGGTCCCACTTGACAAGAGACTGTTATATGATGCATAAAGGGATCGGATGTGTTCTATCATTGTGTCATTTGTCATGCTGCTTTGCCATCCCAAAAGTGAATGTTTAATTCTTGTATCATGGAAGAGACCATTTGTAAATGGGCTCATAAAAAGTGGTGCTGGTTGATTACAAAGGCTGTCTGCATATCATCTAAATTACTGTAGCAACAACAGGGCCATTGCTGTGCAGAAATCATTAGGTCTTCTTCGAGCAGTGTTTGTGTCCATTCCAAATAGGTGTGTGCAGGGTCTGAGTTTCAGGTCCCTGTTAGTGTGGGAGGCACAAATCCCTCCACTCGCCACGTCTGTAGTCCAGGAACCACTCTGGGGTAGGGATACACAAGACCAGGCTCATAAGGAAGTTGGCCCTGGCAGTGGCACTGAAGTGGATGCAATACTTGGTACTAGTGCCATTTCTTGTGTCTCTCACATGGCACAAGGGGATCCCTGTGAACTGGAGGGGAAGGAGGACCCCATGCCTCTGAGGGCATTGCCCTCATCCTCTTTGGATGAGGTGGTATCAGGCATCTCTACCACTTTATCAGCTCTGAAGAGTGACCCAGAACCTGAATGTGAGGGCAGAGTAGGTCACTGAGGATACGGATGCCATGGTGAATATTCTGGCCTCTGCAGGACCTTCAAGGGTGGCTTTGCTCCTTACTAAAAGCAGTCTACGTTCTCTGGATGTCTGTAAGGCACTGGCCTTCAACAGTGAGAGGACAAAACTATTCAGAAAGTCCACCCAGTTATTTGTGGCAGTGGCAGACAGAATGAGAGGTCTGCCTGTGTCATTGAAACATATCTCCTCATGGATAGTGTCCTGTAGTCATGAGTGTTGCAACCTGGTAGACGTTCCTGCACCTAAAATTGCTTCACTTTCCACTCGGGCAGTCTTCCTCAACAGTGTTCCCAGCTCAGGTTCCCACTCATGAGATCGGCAGAGCAACAACATGGTCCTCCATCCAGATGTTTGCCACACATTGTGTGATTACCCAGCAGGTCTGAGATTAGGCAGCATTCGGGTGAACAGTGCCCCAGTCAGTAGTTGGCTCCAACCCCCACCTCGTTGAATTGAGGCTTGTGAATCATCTGATTCGAATCGATGATCATGCAAAGAAGAAAAATGGTTACTCTCCTCTCATAAAGTGTTGGTCTTCAAGACGTGTTCATGTCCATTCCAGTATCTACCTTTCTATCCCTCTGTTGGAGCTGCCAGCAGGAAGGACCTGAGGAGGTGGGTTACATTGGAAGGGCTCTAAATTGAGGGTCATGAAGGTGCAGCTCTAGGGGTCTCCCAGAGTGACCCAACAGTTGCAGTTTGGGAAAAAAATTTTCAGCAACTGTGCACTCATACGTGCACAGATCTGATAGGAATGGACATGAACAACACATCTCAAAGAACAACCATTACGTTAGGGGAGTAACCATCTTTTCTGTCTCCTTTTAAAGGTCTCATTGCAGATTCATACGACAAATTGTTGTAATAGCTATCCTGCTTGAGAGTTCATTAATGCTGAAGTTCATTACTTTATCAGTTCACATAATTATTTTAAAACAAAAATAAATCAGAGGAGGACCATGCAAATTAGCTGCGCTAACAATGAGCAGAATTTCAAATATAAGAAACATATTGTATTTGCTTGCTTTTGCTCTCATGTACCTTCAGAGAGACGTATCTGTCTACTTTCTGTCATCTGTCTAGATTATGCTGTGCGTTTATCAGCATTTCTGAAAAATGGTACAACTTTGCTTGAGTTAAATCAGGACATCAGTGTCGGGGAAGATTTTCCTTGGAAGCTTCTTAGCACTATAGGGGTGAAGAGATTCTTTGGAAGCCCCTCCTGATGATCCATTAGTGAAGCTGATTAGAGCTCTTTGCCATGTGTTTGTTGCGGTTCCCATGATGTGCAAACCACACGTGGGCAATAAGTGTCTGATGTGGATGTGTTTGTGAGCCTGTGAATGGACTATTTGCAATCCCATAGCAGAAAATTTGCTTTATCTCCCTAATACTGCTGCTGGCTGGTGATACATAAAATTACGAAAAAAACCCACCAAAGTTACCTGTTTAGTTCTTCTCCTCCATCCCCACAACCTATACATTTGTAATAAATAAATAATGAGTAATCCTCAAACTTACGAGTGGAAAAATAATACTCCGGAATACAAGAACATATGAGTCACCCAAACCAAAGTGTTTTAACACAGTTGCACATCATGTAGTGCACCAGAGATCTAATATGAAAATACCTGAAATGTTCAGAAATGTAAAAAAATATATTGCAAATTGCAGATCATCCCCTAACTGAACAGGAACAACACAACTGATAGGGGAAAGAGATGAAGGGTTTTGCGGAAAATATACAGACAAACAACCATTCATCCTTGCTAATACTGAGAAGTTTGGTTGATTGTGGAAGCATCTTCACTTGGAGATTTTCAAAAGGAGGCAGGATAACTGCCTGTTTGGGATGGCTTAGACCCAACAAATCCTTCATCATGGCAAGCAGTTAGATTAGATATTCCTTGGAATGCCATGATTCTATGATATAGGCTCCCTACCATAAAACATTGCATTCTGGAGGTCTTGCTGGACTTTCTGAATTTATTTCTAAGTGTCTGTGTTAGTCATCGAGCTGACTTTTAACTAGGCACTGCAGATCCTCTGTACAGACTCATTGCTACAGATTTTCACCGGGCCCAATATACACTGAAAGGAATGGAAGGAGTGGTTGTGGCTCCCTGACGCTGAGGTTGCTCTCCACTCTGTTAGCTGGTATTTTTGAAGTTCTGTGGTTAGATGAGATTGAAGGTAATCTGGCATTTACACTTCTGGGCACAAGCCCAAAATGCAGATTCTACCAGCACTTATACCTGTGACTTTGAAATTCAACAGCTGTGAATATGTTGACTAGTAAAGTTTGATCGCCTAAGTATTCACAGGGGAAGAGCAAAAATGGGGCATGAGCACTGACTCCTCTAAAAATCACAAAGACTGTAAGTGGGTATTCAGGAAAAAAATTTGCAGTATTTGCAGAGCCTTAACTGCTACCTAATAAATTGTTAACACTTACTCTTTCAAAATAACTGACTAGACTGACACCTGGTTAGCTTGTGCGAGCTGACTTGCTCACAGCTACAAATGGTATGGTGGTACCACAGTACCTGTGGATAACTGCTACATTAACTTGGAGGATAAATGGGGGTGGGAGAGAAATGTGACTATGGTGGAAGTAATGTTCATTCTGCGACATATGAAAATGAATGTTCATATACTTGATAATCAAGTGGGTTTCCTGGGTGAAGAGGAGAAAGTGGCCCAATCGGCCCCTTCTCTAAGATGCTTGTACGCTAGTGCCAGAAGCCTGGGGAACAAACAGGAAGAATTAGAGGCCCTGCCACAGTCACAGAAGTATGAGGTGGTTGGAATAACGGAGACTTGGTGGGACGATTTGCATAAGTGGAGCACGGTCATGGAAGGTTATAAATTGTTTAGGAAGGACAGACAGGGGAGAAAAGGAGGAGGAGTTGCGCTCTATGTGAGGGAGCAGTATGATTGCTCAGAACTCCAGTATGAGGAAGGAGAAAATCCAGTTGAGTGTCTTTGGGTTAAGCTTAGAGGTGGAAGTAACAGAGGTGATGTTGGAGTTGGTGTCTGTTATAGGCTGCCAGATCAGGGAGAGGAGATAGATGGGGCTTTCTTCAGGCAGCTTAGTGAAGCTTCCAAATCACAGGCCCTGGTTCTCATGGGAGACTTTAATCATCCAGACATTTGTTGGGAGACCAATACATCAGCACACAGACAATCCAGGAAGTTTTTGGAAACTATTGGGGATAACTTCTTGGTACAAGTGCTGAAGGAACTGACCAGGGGCCGTGCGCAAATTGACCTGTTGCTTACAAACAGGGAAGAACTAGTAGAAGAAGTAGAAGTGGGAGGGAACCTGGGCTGCAGCGACCATGAGATCGTAGATTTCAAGATCCGGACGAAAGGAAGAAGGGTGAGCAGTAACATACAGACCCTTGATTTCAGAAGAGCAGACTTTGACTCCCTAAGAGACCGGATGAGTAGGATCCCTTGGGAAACGAAAATGAAGGGGAAAAGAGTTGAAGAGAAGTGGAAGTATTTTAAAGAAGCCTTACTGAAGGCATAGGAACAAACAATCCCGCTGCATAGTAAGAAATGCAAACATGGTAGGCAACCAGCTTGCCTTAACAGGGAAATCCTTAGTCAGCTTAAATTCAAAAAGGATGCATACAAAAAATGGAAACGAGGACAGTTGACTAAGGAGGAGTATAAACATACATCTGGAGAATGCCGGGCAGTAATCAGGAAAGCGAAAGCACAATTGGAACTGCAGCTGGCAAGGGATGTGAAGAGTAACAAGAAGGGTTTCTACAGGCATGTGAACTATAAACGGGTTATCAGAGAAGGTGTGGGGCCATTACTCGATGAGGGAGGTCACCTAGTGACAGCTGATGCAGGAAAAGCTGAAGTACTCAATGCTTTTTTTGCCTCAGTCTTCACGGACAAAGTCAACTTCCCAATGACGGTCCTAGATGATGCAGTATGGTAAGGTGGAGGGCAGCCATCTGTGGGGAAGGAACAAGTTCTGAGCTATCTAGAAAAACTAGATGTGCACAAGTCCATGGATCTGGATTTAATGCACCCCAGGGTACTGAAGGAATTGGCAGAGGTCATTGCTGAACCTTTGGCCATTATCCTTGAAGACTCTTGGAGATCAGGAGAGATACCGGATGACTGGAAGAAGGCAAACGTAGTGCCCATCTTTAAAAAAGGAAAGAAGGACAATCCAGGGAACTATAGACCCGTCAGCCTTACCTCAATCCCTGGGAAAATAATGGAGGGAATCCTCAAGGAATCCATTTTGAAGCACTTGGAAGAGGGGAAAGTGATCAAAAGTAGCCAACATGGATTCACCAGGGGCAAGTCCTGCCTCACCAATCTGATCAGCTTCTATGATGAGGTAACAAGCTCTGTGGACATGAGGAAGTCAGTGGATGTGATATACCTTGACTTCAGCAAGGCTTTTGATATGGTCTCCCACAACATTCTTGTCCATAAGTTAAGGAAATATGGATTGGATCCTTGGACTTATAAGATGGATAGAAAGCTGGCTTGATGGTCGGGCCCAACGGGTAGTGGTCAATGGCTCAATATCTGGATGGCGGTCTGTTTCAAGCGGAGTGCTGCAAGGCTCGGTTCTGGGGCCGGTGTTATTCAACATCTTTATTAATGACTTGGATGAGGAACTGGATTGCACCCTCAGCAAGTTTGCGGATGACACAAAACTAGGGGGAGAGGTAGATACGTTGGAGGGTAGAGAGAGAATCCAGAGGGATCTGGATAAATTGGAGGACTGGGCCAAAAGAAATCTGATGCAGTTCAATAAGGAGAAGTGTGGAGTCCTGCACCTGGGGCGGAAGAATCCCAAACATTGTTACAGGCTGGGGACCGACTGGCTCAGCAGCAGTAAGATGGAAAGGGACCTAGGGGTTATGGTGGATGAAAGGCTGGATATGAGTAAACAGTGTGCCCTTGTAGCCAAGAAGGCTAATGGCATACTGGGGTGCATTGGGAGGAGCATTTTGAGCAGATCTAGAGAAGTAGTTATTCCTCTTTATTCGGCACTGGTGAGGCCACATCTGGAATATTGTGTCCAGTTTTGGGCCCCCCAGTATAAGAAGGATGTGGATTTGCTAGAGCAAGTTCAGCGAAGGGGAACAAAAATGATTAAGGGTCTGGAGCACAAGACCTATGAGGATAGGCTGAGGAATTTGGGCTTGTTTAGTTTACAGAAGAGAAGACTTAGAGGTGATTTAATAGCAGCCTTCAACTTCCTGAAGGGGAGCTCTAAAGAGGAGGGTGAGAAACTGTTCTCAGTGGTGTCATATAGCAGAACAAGGAGTAATGGTCAGAAGTTGAAGAGGGAGAGGTGTAGGTTAGATATTAGGAAAAACTTCTTCACCAGGCAGGTGGTGAAGCATTGGAATGCGTTGCCTAGAGAGGTGGTGGATTCTCCATCCTTTGAGGTTTTTAAGTCCCGTCTGGACAAGGTCCTGTCTGGGATGACTTAGTAGGGGTTGATCCTGCTTGAAGCAGGGGGGCTGGACTAGATGACCTCCTGAGGTCCCTTCCAGCCCTATGATTCTATGATTCTGTGATATTTTTCACAACAGAATGGCTGTGGCCACAGTTGGCCAAAATTTGGAAATGGCCATGCTAATGGCCAAGTCGGGGGATACTAATGAGGCACTGAACTGAATATTCAGCGCCTCATTAGCATGCTGCCAGCCATGGCACTTTGAAAGTGCCACTTTCAATTGCGCACGGCTCGGCTACAGGGGGGTCTTTTTTGACTTCGAAATCTGCTGATAGGAATAAGGGGATTTTGAAATCTGCGGGGTCCTTTCAAAAAGGACCCCCATATAGCCCAGCTATGCACTATCAAAAACGGCACTTTTGAAGTGCTGTGGCTGGCAGCATGCTAATGAGGCGCTGAATATTCATTTTAGTGCGTCATTAGTATCCTCTGATTTGGCCACTAGCATGGCCATTTCGAAATTTTGGCCAAGTGTGGCCACAGCCATTGTGCTCAATACTTTCATGTTTCGTGTGTGTAGATATTTGGTCCATGTTCTGGTCCCTGTTGGAGCCCTTCTATAACTCTCTAACAGCAAGGCAAGAATGGGTGTGTTGTGGCTAAGCTGGCCTGTGGAGCAGCTCATTGTCTTAAAGAGGCCCTCAGACCAAGGCAGGGGAGGAGGCAAAAAGGCAGCTGTCTTGGGGCCCAGTGATTCTAAAGGGCCCAGACCCACGCCCCCTTTAAATCACTACCAGAGCTCCATATAGTGTGCTCCGGATGGCTCTGAGGGCTGGTGAGGGTGGCATGGTGCACTTTGTCTTGGCACTGAAGGGTGGCTGCCTGGCTTCACCCCCTTCTGCCTGAAGCCCCGCCCTTTCCCAGGAGTGCAGAGCCAGATGCCCCACCTAGCCCAGCGTCTTGGCGTGACTGTCAGCTCCTATGGCCTTCAGAGTAGCCCTGAGGACTTCCATAAAATATGTTGAGGGTAACTCTGGGATCCAGAATAGCCCAGAGTTAGGGAGATGTGATGTAGAATTGAATCTATCTTTATATATATCATACTATATACTTTTGTGTGTACATTGTGTAATATTTTCATACCTTCTTATGACTTTTAATCTAAGTAGTTTCCAAAAGCCAGTGAATGCATAAACTCTTGACACTTGCCTGAGCATTGCTGTGACTACTGTTGTATGATTGAAAGTGAAGCTTTTCAGTCTGAACCACTTCTAAGAAATGGGTGTACAATTGCTAGTGCCCCTGAGCAATTGGTTGTTTCAAAACAATATGATCCTCCTTTGCATCTGGTGATGCTTTTCACTGCGGAAACTATGACAGATTGATTAGTCCTCTTGAGCGGCATATCAACAAAACCCAGGACTGCATTCTGAAGTGAAATTTTAGCTAATAGTTGGACTGTCCTTTGAAAGTGGTTGGAAAGGATTCTGATGGCAGGTATCCTAAAACAGTTTAAATATTAACGGCCACAGTCCATGTAACATTGGTCTCTCCAAATCCACTCTCTAGACCTCACAGATTTTCCATATCGTTTGCTTCTTGAAAAGATACCTCAGATGCAGGTGACCACGGGAAATACAAAAAAGAGGCAAGTTCTTGATTTGTGTGCACTGTTAGCTGGGAAAAGAGACTTTTCTTCCTCTAACTTCTTTGTTCCATGATGTAATGAGAACCTTTTAAACAAGGACAAGCAAATTACAAGTGCCAAGCTTTCCCCCAAATGCTGCTTATGATCTAGCACACACATCCTTTCAAAAACCTCATAATTAAACATGCAAAAATGAACACTTAATTTGAACATGTAAATTAATCACATGTTGTAGCAATTGAAATTCATAACTACACATCCATTAGCAGACAACACTCTTTCTCATCCTTTTGTTTGCATGTTTATAGTAATCACACAATAGGATTTATGGTGCATGTCACCCTTTGAAAATTAATTCTGCATCAACTCAAGAGATGGGCTCCCATTAAAGCCCACATTTCTGTTGTATAGCTGTGCTCTGCAAATGCAAATAATTGCAAATTAGTCCCCAGATGTCTGAAGAGCAGCAGGAGTGGCCATTTGTTTGATGTGTGGTGTACTGCATTGTCAATTCTGTGTTACTTCTCTAGAAGTTAAATGAGTTTTGTGTTTTGGACTTCTTAGGAAAACAACAAACAATGTAGCTCATGCAAAAAACATCTGCTGATTTTTTTTAAATAGAAGGCAAAGTTTTTTTTTCAAATGTGTTTTTAATCCCCTGCTAAGAAAATAAGTCTACATGAAAGAGGATAAACCTTTTTCCTCCCGTAAAAGAAAATGTCATTGTTTCTTCTTTGGTAAATTAGTAAAACCCAAGCCTCATCTAAACAGTCTGTCTAGGGATTGAAAACTTAAATGTTGCTGTGGGCTAAATTAAACATAGATGTAGGAGAGCAGGGTCCCTAGATCAAGTATTAGATTCACCCAGATATACTACAGTGTGGGCATTTTGCACTCATGCTGCTTACAATAGGTTTGCCCCAATTTGATATTTTGTGTGGGTCTATAGAGAAAATTAATGTTTATGATGACAGTGTTGTGTTCAGTTCATCACCACAATATAAACTGGAGCACTGGTTAAAAAGCAGCTCCTCCCCCTCAGTTAGCAATTTTGAAATATCCTCCTGCATTTTTGTTTGTATTTATATATGTATATAAATGCCTCTCTGAAAACAACAACACTTCTCCTTTTGACTTTATTGGAGTCAGGAATTCCCCGTAGAGCTTTGGTTTTAGTACTTCTGAATTTAGGGCCTGATCCAAAGCCCAAGAAGTCAATAGAGTCTAGAAAACAGGTAAGTCTCTCAATAGCTGTTAGCCAGGATGGGCAGGGATGGCGTCCCTAGTTGCTGTTCATCAGAAGCTGGGAATGAGTGACAGGAAATGGATCGTTTGATGGTTACCAGTTCTGTTCATTCCCTCTGTGACATCTGGCATTGGCCACTGTCTGAAGACAGGGTGCAAGGATAGATGAACCACTGATCTGTCCACTATGGATTAGGTTGGGTGTCACCTCTCTGAAGTATTTTAATGGCTTTCCCCTATTCCACAATAAATTCTGTTTGCTTTTTCTTTGACATTAAAATCTCTTCACAGCTTTACATGGGCTCCTGTCTCTGTGCTTCTTCCATACTTTTACTCTGTCTTGCTTCTTGATATTCTGTCTCCGAACTACACCCCTCACATCCCTCTCCTACGTTTGGCTTTGTGCCTTCCTCTTGTCACACTACCAGTAGGACAGAATCTCACTTCTCTCTCTCTTCTCTTTTAAATCCTTTTTCCCTGAGCACGTAGTCCATGAAGCCTTGTTAGGTAAATCTGTCTCTGCAACTTCCTGTCCCTGAATGATCCTCCTATATATTTTATTTGAACTAGAATGGAAAGGACCCTGTCTATCGATGTGTTCTGTACAGTAATGCTGTAGCCATTTACAGATTACATAAACACTAGAATAAAAAACTCGCCAGTGTTACAGAGATACTTACCACCCCTGGAAATAGAAAATTTAACTTTGCTGGGCATCATCATTGAAAGTTTGACTGGAAATAGTAACAGAGAGTTAGCCGTGTTAGTCTGTATTCTACCAAAACAAAAAAGCAATCAAGTAGCACTTTAAAAACTAACAAAATAATTTATTAGGTGATGAGCTTTCGTGGAACAGACCCACTTCTTCAGATCATAGCCATACCAGAACAGACCCAATATATAAACACATAGGCTACGTCTACACGTGAAGCCAACATCGAAATAGCTTATTTCGATATAGCGACATCGAAATTGGCTATTTCGATGAGTAACGTCTACACGTCCTCCAGGTCTGGCAACGTCGATGTTCAACTTCGACGTTGCGTGGCACCACATCGAAATAGGCGCTGCGAGGGAACGTCTACACGCCAAAGTAGCACACATCGAAATAAGGGTGCCAGGCACAGCTGCAGACAGGGTCACAGGGCGGACTCAACAGCAAGCCGCTCCCTTAAAGGGCCCCTCCCAGACACAGTTGCACTAAACAACACAAGATCCACAGAGCCTACAACTGGTTGCAGACCCTGTGCCTGCAGCATGGATCCCCAGCTGCCGCAGCAGCAGCCAGAAGCCCTGGGCTAAGGGCTGCTGCTGACGGTGACCATAGAGCCCCGCAGGGGCTCAAGAGAGAGCATCTCTCAACCCCTCAGCTGATGGCCGCCATGGCGGACCCCGCTATTTCGAAGTTGTGGGACGCGCAACGACTACACGGTCCCTACTTCGATGTTGAACGTCGAAGTAGGGTGCTATTCCTATCCCCTCATGGGGTTAGCGACTTCGACGTCTCGCCGCCTAACGTCGAAGTTAACTTCGAAATAGCGCCCGGCGTGTGTAGCTGTGACAGGCGCTATTTTGAAGTTAGTGCCGCTACTTCGAAGTAGCGTGCACATGTAGACACGGCTATAGGTCCAGAAATTGTTCTCAAGGTTAGATAAAAAAGTATGTGAAAGAGTCCTGATAATGGGCCAGGTAATTGCTGTCCCAGTTCAGAAAGTTTACATACTTTTTTTTATCTAACTCTTAACTTCCCCACTCCCCCATCCTGCCTCCCCTCTGCTCTTCTGATTTGCTAGCCTTGACAACAATTGTTCTGATTTGTCAACCTTGATAACAATTTCTGGACCTATGTGATTTATATATCGAGTCTGTTCTGGTAAGGCTATGCTCTGAAGAAGTGGGTCTGTCCCACGAAAGCTCATCACCTAATACATTATTTTGTTAGTCTTTAAAGTGCTACTTGACTGCTTTTTTGTTTTGACTGGAAATGTCATTTGTTATGATCAGTTTGTTAGGTTTAGACTTGGGTAATGACGTGTAACCATTGCGAAAGACTGCAGTGTATCTGAATCTGGAAAACTGTTTGGAGAAGTGCAGTGGAATGGCTAACTGATAATTGGGGGTTGAAGAACCTGCTTTTTGATTACTATAATCAATTCCTATTAACTTTCACAGAACAGAACCCTGTGGCCCAGGGTCATTAGTGAACCAAGATCTTCTTGGTTTTGTTTCCTCTTTTCTCAAAAACTGATTGGGACTCAAATTCTAAAACTTGAAAACAAAACACCCAGCCTTCTGAACCCAAACAGTATTTGGAATTTCTGTGTACTATAACCAAGGACCTTTATATAACCAGCTACTGGTACATTCTTTAGTGAAATACTGTATGCCTGGGTTTAACCACTGCTAATTGCAGTGATGTTCTTGAAAATTTTTCAGCTATTCAGTTTGTTGGAGGGACAAGTAATTGAGCAGAGGTATGCCCTCTTTTTCAGAGTGACTACAATGCTGAAGTCCAGGGCTGGATTAAGACAGAAGCCTGGATGTCAAATCTCTGTTTCCTGTAGTCACATGGTGTTATCAATATTTTGGTTTCCGTTAAAAAAAGTTTCTGATAGTCATGGTTTTGAATTAAAAAATTAATATGTGACCTGAGTGTAACCTTTTGGTATTTTCTGCCAAAGATCCAGACATAGCTTTGGGACATGTGAACTGCTTCAAATATCTTTGTGGGCTGTTAACTCTGAAACCTGCTGATGCTCCCGCAGGGACATATGAGTATTAGCAGACTTCTGTTTATTGTTTGGCAAAAGATATACCAAATGTGAGGAGACATAAAGCAACAAAAAACAAACCAGCGAGGAACAGAACAAGGGCGTTAAAGAGAAACAGACTGGAGAAAATCAGAAGTTAGAATCAAACAGGAACTTGAAAACAAATCAGAGGGGGAAAAACGATCAGAGAAAAAGAATAACCTCCTACCCTCACCAAAAGTTTTAAAATTATTCTCATATTACATTTCATTTCTTTTAATCATATTCATTATAGTTCGTAAATGCCACATCACTCTCTGTGTTTTGGAAAAGTAGAATAACACATTTTGGATGTTTACTCTCTGTGTAGTCACACATAAGCATGTTGAAATAGTTGATTGTACAGAACATCAGAAATGCTGTCTTATCTATTAAGTTAGATAAGTACAAATATTGTATAATGCCACAGCAGTGTTTCAGTTAATAAACCAAAACAATGTTAAGATGCCCCTTTTTTGGACAACTGAGAAATGTGACTTCAGAATTTAAATGCTGCATCTTTTTCTGAATGGTAAGTAGCTGAGAGGTAGAAGAATCAGTAAATTTTACCTGCAATGTCTCTTACGTATCATTGGTTGTTTCCTCCTGAATCTTCTGTAGTTAATATTATTCATAGTGGCTTCTTTTTAATAATACAGTCTGGCACTCTCTAGTCTGGCACTCTCTTGTCCAACAACATCTGTAATCAGCCATGATTTTAGTTACCTCTTACTATGGGTATGACCAAGTTTCCTGTGGTCCCATGAAGTTTGTTTACAACCACCAATCCTGGCTCTCAGTGTTCTGTACTGTTATTTAGCTGTAATTTGCCCCTAAATATTTTCTAGAGCCCAGTAAACAGTGGAAATGTTGGTAATCCTGCTAGACAATATTGACCTTCTGTGGTCTGGCAAATTCTCAGGTCCCAAGGGTGCCGGATTAGAGAGGGTCGATCTATACTGTTACGTATACTAAGCATCTCATCTTAAAAATTAAATACAGAACTGGATTTTCTTTCCTAGTCATTTGAATAATGGGCTGTTTTTGAAAGATGCTCAAGGAATGGAGGGTCCTGAGTTGCAGTCCTAGCTCTGCCACTGACTCCTTGGACAAATCACTTTGTCTTTCTTTCTCAGTTTCCCCACATGATGATAATCATATGCTTATATACCTCACCCAGAGGCATTGTGAGGAATTACTAATGCCTTTACAGTGCTCTGAATATATGAAGTAGTATAAAAATGTTGAGGATGATAGTTTGGAGTAAGGGCATATCCTGCCTTGACTAGTTAATTGTTTTTCTTAATTCTTTCATCAGGAAACTCAATTCACACTTAAACTGGCTGTGATATTTTAAGGTTGAATTGCAATTCCGGAGGGTATTTTTAATTTCAAGATGTCTCTCCCCTTCTTGTTGTCATGAGAAATATTTAAAGTCCTTTCCAAAGGTCTTGCCTTTATGTAGAACTAAAGTCTGTTTCTTCTTACATGCTAAAGAGGAGGTTTGGCACCAGATTGTCATGTACTGCTGCCAGAAGCTCTCCTAAGAGCACAGTCAGTTAGTTTATGTTGCCACTTTTGAAAAAAGGAAACATTAAAGAAGCCATACTTTTTTTCACAGTATGAAGGACCTCTGAATGCTTCTAACTTCTCCCTTATAATTCCACCTTGCTATGAAGCACTATAGGAAGCAAGGGGAATGAGAATCTTGGAGTCAAAGCATAGGTTGGATGGAGTATTGGGAACCTGAGTTCTAGTTCTGACTTAAGCCCCAGTTTTACGAATGGCTTCTAATTTGGGGTGCTCAACTTGAGGACCCTCTGGTTTCATTTTCAGCAGTGCTGAGCACCTGCTACTCCTGTTGATGTTGATCTATGTTATGCATGCTCAGGAGAAAAACAGAGTCTCAGTTGCGAAAGTAAGGTATCCAAAAATTTGGTATTTTAAACTTTGTGTCATTTCCTTCCTCTTCCCCACCTCATCCGCTGTCACCTCTGTGAAATGAGCATTGTGATGCTTAACTTTTTCATCCCTGTAGGAAGGCTTAACTCTTGAATTGTTGCAAAACACAGAGTTCCTCAGCTGTGAGTGGTTGTGGTATTTTTGTTGCTTATAACACAATAGGGCTACGTCTACACGTGCACCCAACTTCGAAATAGCTTATTTCGATGTTGCGACATCGAAATAGTCTATTTCGATGAATAACGTCTACACGTCCTCCAGGGCCGGCAACGTCGATGTTCAACTTCGACGTTGCTCAGCCCAACATCGAAATAGGCGCAGCGAGGGAACGTCTACACGTCAAAGTAGCACACATCGAAATAGAGATGCCAGGCACAGCTGCAGACAGGGTCACAGGGCGGACTCAACAGCAAGTCGCTCCCTTAAAGGGCCCCTCCCAGACACACTTTCATTAAACAGTGCAAGATACACAGAGCCAACAACTAGTTGCAGACCCTGTATATGCAGCACGGACCCCCAGCTGCAGCAGCAGCAGCCAGAAGCCCTGGGCTAAGGGCTGCTGCCCACGGTGACCACAGAGCCCCGCAAGGGCTGGAGAGAGAGTATCTCTCAACCCCCCAGCTGATGGCCGCCATGGAGGACCCCGCTATTTCGATGTTGCGGGACGCGGATCGTCTACACGTCCCTACTTCGATGTTGAACGTCGAAGTAGGGCGCTATTCCCATCCCCTCATGGGGTTAGCGACTTCGACGTCTCGCCGCCTAACGTCGATTTCAACTTCGAAATAGCGCCCAACACGTGTAGACGTGATGGGCGCTATTTCGAAGTTACTGCCGCTACTTCGAAGTAGCGTGCACGTGTAGACGCAGCCTAGGAGAGCATCCTAAAGATGCTCAGACTGTCCCCATTCATAGCTCACTGTGTACTTAGTGCACTGGGTATGAGATCAAAATACATTTAAGGTAAGTTTGAAACTAATTTTATTTCACAGAGCTGGAAAAATACTGTTATGTTTCTAAAAAAAAAACAAACCCTAAACCCTAGTTCATGCGAACTGGGGATATATCTTTTGAAAACAAGTAACAATACTCAGGGCTTGATGGTGCTATCCTTCATGTGACTGAGTGGCTTTCTGCTTCTGGAGAAGTCCTATCAAAACTAAGGGGGATGCTCCTGGGCCTTCCTTTTCAGAGAGAGAGAGAAAAAAAAGGAGGAACTAAGTTTGGAAACATTTTTCAAGAGACTTCAATCAAAGCCTCTAAAAATGTGTCCTCAGGTTTTCATAGCCCAGCTTTTCAAGATGCAGGTTTGCAACATTTAGGGCCACACCCCAAATTCCTCGAGCACCCAAAACACGTTTTCCTTTTAAGGGTTGTGTCCAAAATATTTCAGTGCCAGTCAGATATGCAGATGGCTGAGTGTTCGGTGGATATGTGCAAACCACAGAGATGCAAAAATGGAGAGTTAAATCCCACATAAGCAATTTTAGGCTCCAATTTAGCAATTATATCTTAACAGGTATAATTTTGTTTCCCCCCAGTGAAACCCCTCTTGGGGCAGGGTTCTGCTTCCATGCAAGATTTTACCTGCATAGGGTTAATCACAAGATCAGGGCCTCAGAGTCCTCTTTTAAAAATGGAGCACAGAATATTACCTAAAGGTGCAAGCCAGTATATTTCTGCTGACTAATACTATGCACGAGTTAACCATATTTAAAACAAATCTATTGGGCTTAAAAATATAGAGGGGGCTATTTTGTTTCATCTCTAATTGTCTTAACTGTATGTGACACTGCAGAGACGTAAATTGTTATGCTGTAGTGGTTCCATGTGGCTGACATTAAATTTGCCCTGACACTCAAATGGCTCTTTCTGGAGAGTTTCATGCTTTTTTAGCTGTCCTTGATGGGGATTTTAATGGAGAGAGACCAAAATGGGGAATGGGCACATAGTGGTCTTATGGTACCAACAATATTCTGTAGAAGCATAGTGTTTAAGGACCAAAGGGACCAGAAGGTCACTTTGTCTGACCTCCTTTATATCACAGACCCCATTAAATTTCACCCATTTACCTCTTTATTGAGGCAAATAGTGTATGACTGACTAAAATGTAACTTGTAAGCATGTAAACATAAGTTCCTTTCCCCTGTGGTTGCTATGGAAGAGAATACTGCAGCCGAGTTCCAGTAATGCTACAGATCTCTACATACCATTTTTGTTATGTTCTAGCCTTGTTGTTGGTCAGCTCTTTGTCAGATTTAAGAAAGGAGGGAAAACTTCAAGAGATGTAAAAGAAAATTTCCATCGGGTGTCAGAAATGACCAGTGGGCTGATTTGGTTTTGGCATCGTGCCCATTTCTGGGATTGCTTTTCATTATGTTGGGCTTTTCAAAAATACAAATAGAATACATTATTAGATATTGGATATAATTTAGCAAATTGCTGGATTTTTCTCATTTTTACAGTGCCAATTATGATGACAACAGCCCACCAAGAGGCAGAATGTGAGTAAAATAGTCAGGCTAGTATCTGTTCCTGCTTGCTTTTGCTATTTCAGAAGATGCTACTCTTAGATTCTGTTGCAGCATTTTATTTAGAAGCTGTTGCATGTACTGCACATCTGATGTTTCCATTTGTAAGTGCAAGAAGTGACTCTCTCTCTCATTTTAAATTTTTGCCAACTTCCAACCCACAGTGTCATACCTATGGTTGAACCCCAACCCTTTGGAAAATGTTTTATTTGCAGTGATTGCATATACCAAAGATGTTTGTTTAACCAAGCACAAAATGTTTTATGATAACTATAAACAACATATTTTTGTCATGACTAATGTTTTCAGAGGGTTGCTTTCATTTTCACAGGTCACTGCTTCCTTCTCCAGCCTCACAAAGTTTGCACAATCAATTTGGGCATCTAGGTCATGCCCTAAGATTTGGATCTGTGCTCACTGATTTGCTATTCCTTCTGGAGTGCTTGCAAAGCGTCCTTGCCTATGTGCTGTTTTTCTGCCACCTTTTTTTCCGTGTTGTTTTTCTGACAACTTTTCCATTATACGCCGTTAACGAGGTGAGACATCCTGAAGAAATTAGGTCTGGCTTGAAAAAAAAAATAGTTGACCAATAAACTACCTGGAAAGTAAGCAACTTTCTTTTGTGTTTTTTTTTTCAACTCTTTAATCTGTATTCATGACTTTCTACATAACATAGGGCACATTTGCAAATGAGCTTAAACACTCTATCAAATTGTAATTATTCATGAATAGTCACTCTTTTATTGTTAATTATATGCATCACACTAATGGAGTTTGATATACTGATTAGAAGAATGAAGTTCATCTGAGGTAACAGAGTTTTTTCCCTTCTCAGGCATCCAGCCTGGTTCTCAGCTGCAATGTAAGTACGTCTACCCCATCTCATTACCAAAATAGCAACCTTCTTAATCCTTTGCTATGAAGAACAAAGGTTTGATTCAGTCCCTGAGCAGAAATAGGATCTTATTAATGCAATGGCAACAAAAGTGTTGTTATTTTTGTTAGAAAATGGAGAAATAGGAATTTGCTGATAAGTTAGATTAAAGGCTTTATTGTGTTGAGATTAATCGGATTGGTTTTAGGGTCTTTCCAATGTTATTTAGAACTCCATAAAATATCCTCCAACTTAACATTCTTGAGGAGTTCAGGATCAACTAACTGGAAGCTCAGTAATTCTTTTTATCTATTCAGGGCTCCATCTTATATCAGAATAGAGAGGAGAGCCATTGGGGTACTCAGTTCAGTGCTGTGCTGCTTAGCATTCTGGGAGGTAGACAGTGGAGCTGTGCAGACAGCTCTTTTCTTATTCCTGCTTGGAGCACTGGTTTCCCTGAGCAATAGCTACTGAGCAACTTATTACCATACTAGAGCTCAGCTCCCTGGTCCTTGGAATTCCTAATTCTTGCCCTGTTAAGTGCTATGCAGGAGGAGGCGTAGGAATTGATCCTGATTCACCACGTGGAACATGGAGAGGTTTTTAACTTGGCAAGGGGTTGTTGCCACTGGTCTTGCTGGTCTTTGGTTGTGCATTTGATCTTTGTATTCTCATTCCGAGCAGTGCAACATTGAGCCCTGTGTGTTTTATGAAGTCTCCACTTTCCTTTGAGATGACTGTTAAGATAGGTCTACGCCACAACCAAACCATCCCATGGCGGCGAGTCTCAGATCCTGGGTCTATCTACAGACTTGGGCTCAGGCGACAGCACTACAAAGAGCAGTGGAGATGTTCCCATTCAGGCTTTGAAACCCTGCAAAAAGAGCAGGTGGCTAAACCCAATGTCCAGGTCACACAGGTGTGTCCATACTGCTAATTTTAGTGGCACAGCAGCAGCCTGAGATGTACAGCCAGTCTCTGATACTCACTGTCGTGGTGTATTTTTTTTGTGTGTGTTGTGTAGTTGTACCTTTAAAGTTTATGGCTGTGGCTGCAGATTTGTTGCAGCTGTTCTTAATCACAAGCTGTGGAATAGCCACAGGCCAAACCTGAGCAGCACTAAGATCACGTGGGCCAGACTGCAGTCCCTGGAACCAGGGACTGGGACTAGCCCCATGGTGAGAGCTGTCCTTATGGAGTGAGTTTATTAAAATCACAGACACAAAAGCCAGTCTTAGACAAACATATTATTCATGACATTTTCACCACCTTGATAAATCTGCAGGGCCACTTATGGCACTCATCAGGATCAGTCTTCACAGTAAATTATGAAGTTGGAGTTTGCTGAAGAGCCACAAAAATGCCATCTATTGAAGAAGGACAGTTGACTCAAATAGCTATGACAGTTAAGCTGTTATGAATTATTAACGTCAAAGGTACTGTTAGAAGTAAACCAAATGTATCATCACTGGTCCGTCATGACACACATTCAACATCTGGTTACAAGCAATGCTTGACATTTTTGGAGGAACTCAAACTCCACACACCAAAGTACACCTTGCCAGTTGTAAAATGCAGCTTTGCGTATGCTTGTTTTACTGCCTGACCTTGGCAGGTTATTGCTCTGCTCCCTGAAGCATGAGATGTGTTTCCATCAGTCTTAGCATCTTTAACAAAAGAAGTTTATTTTTATGAGATCAGCTCAAGGCTAGACAGGAGAGAAATCTCCCAGTGGTTGAGATCAACAGTTGCATCGTTGCTAACAGTTTCCAGATTTGAATTCTGTGGTTCAAGAGGAGGACATTAGTAAAAGGGCCTTTCCATGGAGAGGGACCACAGTTCACTTCATCAAGACAAATCTATAGTCATTAACCTTCAGGATCTAGTGTGAGAATTTATCTCTTTATTGAGGCTTTCTCCTAAGGCTGGATGGACTTTTATCCGAGAAACAGGAGGGAATGTCTAAACTGTTATAGTCAGTTGTGGGTTGTTTTAATTGCTGTTTTATACTGATTGTACATGGTCCAAGAGGTTATGAAGCACAAAGTTTTAATAAATCAAAAAATAAAGAAATCTGTGCCAGTGAGACACCGAGGGCCAAATTCTGCTCTGAGTCACACAACTGTAAACCTGCAGCAACTCCACTGGCTTCTGATTGAAAAAGTGTGCATGTTTGTGCAGCAAACACTAAAACAGTGAAAGCAGCTGACAGAAGAAATAGCTAATGTACTGCTCCCATTTCCCAGAGGTGGAGTCCCTCTGTCTTAAGAGCTACAGGATTCCGAAGAACATTTATTATGTTCTAATTATATAAATGAGGAGGAGGCATCGTGTGTCACCCACCTCTCAGTGATGGACATAAAGAATGTACTGCATGCATCAGAGTAGAGCTAGACAAAAATACTGGCACCAGAGTCTACCAGAGGCAAACCAGTACTCAGGACTTGCAGCTCCCAAGATAACAGGCCTCTACACCTAGAACTAAGAGAAGACTTCTTGGTCCAGGAGATAGTATGAAGTTAGGTAGTTACTTGATCCAGTCAGTGAATGGAGACAGGAACAACACAAATGCCAGTGCCAAACACTCTGAGGTCCCTCTGCTTTCATTATCTCTATGGCTGTGTCTACACATACTCCCTCCTTTCGGTGGGGGCATGTTAATGAGGCAGTTTGGAAGATGCTAATGAGGTGCTGACATGAATATGCAGCTCCTCCTTAGCATAATGGTGGCTGCGCATGATTCAGAAGTGCCACTTTTGGAATGCATGCCACCCATGTAGACAGGGGCCTTTCGAAAGGACCCTCTGACTTTGAAAGACCCTTCTTCCTAAAACCAAATAGGAAGAAGGGGCTTTTGAAGTCAGGGGGTCCTTTCAAAAGCCCCCCTGTCTACACGGGAGGTGTGCATTCCAAAAGCGGCACTTTTGAACTGTGTGTGGCCCCTATTATGCTAATGAGGCACTGCATATTCATGTCAGTGCCTCATTAGCATTTTCCAAACTGCCTCATTAACATGCCCCCTCTGAAAGGAGGGGGTACGTGTAGACACAGGCTATTTGCTCAGCATTCACTAAGATGGAAGGGTGTGAAGAACTTAACAAGAAAGAAATTAAAGATAAAGCAACATTAAGATCTCTGTATGTTCACTAGCCTCTGGTCTGGCTATGGTCTGAAGAAGTGGGTCTGTCCCATGAAAGCTCACCTAATAAACTATTTTGCTAGTCTTTAAAGTGCTACTTGACTGCTTTTTGTTTTGATAGTGTGTAGACTAGCACGGCTTCCTCTCTGTTACTAGCCTCTTTATGTGTTTTTGTATCTTAGTATGATATATAGTATCTGGAAGATGTATATGATCTTTTTGGAGAAGAGATCATCTCTTTTTACTTGTTTATACAGTACCTGGGACAAAGAGGCTCTGATCCCATTTGGGACTCCTATATGCTATTGTTATGGAAATAATGCATTATAATCATGCGGGTGGTAGATCTCATGGGTGATGGGTGTGTAGTATCTTGACAGTATAAACTGAGATTTTTTCAAACCTGCATAAATATCCAATTGCCACAAGAATTAATAGGTGTTTGGAAAATTCACCACCATGGTATCTTTTTGTAATTTGACAGCACAATAAATAGACTTTATGGAATCTTTTTACAAGCATCTAAATGACTTCATCGCCACATCCCATTTTCAGAGTCAACCGGAGTGGCTCCTAAGAGCTTAATTTACTTTTGCAAATGGGACTCAGGCACTTTTGCAACTCTTACCCATTCTTACTACTTTCTGTCTCTCTGTATTTTCGAAGGCTGCTACTTAAAAAAACCTCAGGAACATTTAAATAATTATTTAGTCTTTAGCCTCAGGAATATTAATTTCAATGCCACCTTATGTTCTCTAAACAAATTAGCTAAAACAATGCATTCTGTCTCCCTCACTATGGCAGTCGCTTGTTATATTTCTTAGAGATTAATAACAACTGTTATAATATAGGAGGCTCATCTGTTTTTAGTGAACATTGTTAACAAAATGGAAATGTCTGATTAAAGTCATTCTGTTTGTCCCTCAAATGCCATGGCTGTGAATGAGTCACTCTTACATCTGGGTGTTGCCTTCTGCAAAAACTGATGTTCAGCGTGGCTCAGCCTTCTGGGTAAAAGTTCCAGTGTTCCATCTTGTAGTCCAGATTGAAATATTGAAAATTTCTATTGGAACCAGTGGGAGTTCTGCAGGTGCAGGAAGTGCAGCGTCAAGGCCAACTACCTTCAGAACGAGCTGAGCTTCCCCAGGGGTTGGGAGGACTGAACCAAGTACCAGTTAGTTTTGATTGTTTGCTTTACGTCAGAGGTGGACCTGAACAGACTTGGCTGTTGGGAAAGCCATGTTTGGTTACCATCTTTATGATTGCTCCCAGTCTCTGAAATGGGCTGAACCAAAGCCCTGGAACTACATTCTCTCACACTTTATGGAAGCACAGAGGCAGATTTTCATTTCACAGTTCAGGCCCATTTACATTGTAAATCAGAGGCATAAAGCAGAGTAGCTCCACTTACATCAATTCAGCTATGTCAGTTTACACCAGGAACAGACCCGGCCCATACATGTATTTATAAGATGGTAGCTCAGTATCACACTATGCTACTGAATCACTGGAGACTGACTGTTGGGCTGTTAGGAAGCACTGCTCGAATACTATTACTTTGAACAGAACACACTAGCTCCTAGTAGGATAATTAATTCACTAGAGATTCTTGATGTAGTAGATAACTATGTGTAAGGTAGTACCATCGAGATAGGTAGATCCTAGGTAACCTCATCAGGTGTAGGGAGCCTATTGTAGGCTTAGCTACATTTGTAAAACCACTGGGTGTGGGCAAGGTAAAAACTGAAGGCCAGGTTCTCTGTTCCTCCAAGTTCACGTTCACTGAAGCAGAAGGGGAGGCTGGGCTGAGCTGGTTAGAGCTTCTCAATTCTACCCAGCCTAGTGTTTAAAAAGGAATGAAATCTGCCAGCCCAAATAAGGGACCTTGAATGATTTGAGCAGAGTGGAACTTCACCCAGTGGTGTGGACAGAGCAGAGCATGGTCCCTCTGAGTGTCAAAAGACTACTTAGTAATAACACAGTTTCTCAGATTCACTGATGCTTGTTCAAAGATCCTTGGGCTTCTGCACATTTGCTCTTGCTCCACTGCCCATTTGATAAGAATGCCTTTGCCCAGTGTTTCCTGAAAGCTATGAGTGGCAATTCCCTTTGTCAGGTAAATGGAAGCAAAAGTTGGAATCTGAGAAGCCACCAATTGGAATGGGAAATGTAAAAATTTAATTTTTTAATTTTCAAAGTTTTTTTTTTTAAATATTTAAAGTCACTAATGGTCCTTACTACAGCAGCTTCATTAACAAATAAAGATGCGGAGCTTTACCTTAGGTGGTGGTTGGTAGCATTAGCTGGTCTTTTGTTAATCCACAGGCGGCATGGCTTTGGGCAAGCTCCCAGCTGCAGGGAGGCAGAGAGGTGGGCCTGAGCTTCTGCCTCGCTGATGAATATCGGTGCATGTGCTGCTCTTTTCACTTGTGCTGGGGTTGCTGAGCCCTGATTTATGGGGTGGTTAGAAAAATAGGGCCACAATCATAGCTGCAGGTGCTACAGTGGAATAATAACGATAATACCTCAGAGTGTTATGTGTACTTAGTACAGCCTAAGAAAAGTATTACATCAGAAATCTGGAAAGTGCTATTGGCTTTAATTCAGTTTTGTCAATTCTGTGTGATGACAAATCAGCATGCTCATGTTGGTGAAACAGAAAACGGAACAGAGGAAACATGGCTGCTCGTGAAAAAGCATTGTTTGCATTGTTAGTTTTATATTTTCATGAGCTAATCTGAGGAGCTAGCTTCCGCCCAGGGTCTTAATACTGCCACCGTTATTGAGTGCCTTATCCAGAAATCTTTGCTCATGTGGTAGTGCTCATGTGCGTATCCTCACTGAAATCTATTGGTAGCTTTCCGTGAATATGGGTTGCAGAATCAGACTATAATTTAGGGCCCGAACCCTGTAAATGCTTACTGTTAAATATAGCACTTGCTACTCTTCTCTGAGTATTTCAAATAAATCCTTTGGTCTACTCCTGGCAGTAAGCAGCAGGTCTAACAATATGTGTTTGCAGGATTGCATTGTCTGTTGGTGCACTTCAGTTAGGCCATGGCTACACTAGCCCTTGCCTTTCGGAAGGGCATGGTAATGAGCCACTTTGGCAGATGCTAATGAGGCACTTTCATGAATATGCAGTGCTTCATTAGCATAATAGCAGCTGCATGAGTTTCGAAAGTGCTGCTTTCTAAATGCACGCTGCCCATGTAGACAGGGGCCTTTCAAAAGGATGCCCCGGACTTCGAAAGCCCCTTTTTCCCATAACCAAATGGGAAGAAGGGGCTTTCAAAATCCGGGGGGGTCATTTCAGAAAGCCTCTGTCTACACGGGCAGCATGTGTTTCAAAAGCGGTGCTTTTGAAACGCGCATGGCTGTCATTATGCTAATGAGACACTGCATATTTATGGCAGTGGCTCATTAGCATCGGCTGAAGTGCCTCATTACCATGCCCCTTCTGAAAGGCATGATCTAGTTTAGCCACGGCCTTACGGTTTTACAATAGTTTCTTACTGTACTGTCGTGGTGGGCTAATTCCTCTGGAAAATGTGGTTGCAAATGATGAGAGCATGTTTTATAACTGTTCTGGACGTGGGCTGAAGGGGTACATAGAATCAGAGACCTGGAAGGAACCTTGAGATGTCATCAAGTCCAGTTCCCTACACTCCCGGCAGGTCCAAACACCATCTAGACCATCCCTGACAGGTGTTTGTCTAATTTGCTCTTAAAAATCTCCAGTGATAGAGATTCCACAACTTCCCTATGCAATTTATTCTAGTGTTTAACTACTGACTGAAAGTTTTTTTCCTAATGTCCAACCTATACCTCCTTGCTGCAGTTTAAGCCCATTGCTTCTTGAGCTATCATCAGAGGGTTAAGGAGCATATTTTTTCTCCCTCCTATTTGTAACAACCTTGTAGGTACTTGAAAGTTGTTACTTGCCTTCTCCATCTTCTCTTTTCCACATGAAACAAATACAATTATTTCAATTTTCTCTCATAGTCATGCTTTCTAGATCTGTAATTTTTTTTCTTTTTCGACTTTATCCAATTTGGCCACATTTTCCAGAAATGTGGTACTCAAAACTGAGGCCTAATCAGCATGGAGTAGAGAAGGAGAAATACTTCTTATGTCTTGCTAACAACCCTCCTGCTAGGAGACCCCAGAATGATGGCAATTTCTTTTTTTTACAAGTTTCATGCTGTTAACTCATATTTAGCTTGTAGTCCACTATAACCCACTAATCCCTTTCTGCAGTACTCCTTCCTTGGCATCAGTGGTCACTCTAAATGTTACCATCCATGGACCTAATACATTTTATTACATGCACCAAGGCATATGTTGATGCGCACCGCCAACAGAAACATGTGCTGCCCAGTGTGGGAGCTCTGCTAATCAGGTGGGCGGCACATGAATCTCTTCTGGGTGGGCACCCAAGTGCTCAGCTTACAGGGAACTCTGCTAAGCAAATTCTTCCCACTTGGTATGTGTGCAATTGATCGGTCCTTCCTAATTGGAGAACTTTGCATCTGTCCTTACTGAATAGCCCTCAGACTATTTCTCCAGTTTGTTCAAATCTTTTTGAATTATAATCCTATCCTCCATAGCATTCACAATCTCTTCCAATTTGGTGTCATCTGTAAACCTTATAAGATAACAAGAAGTCCTGGGGCACCCTATAGATTAACAGATATTTTGGAGCATAAGCTTTCATGGGCAAAAACCTGTTTCATCAGATGCATCAGTGGAGGGTGTTCAGTGGGGGTCTCAGTAAAGGAGAGGGCCAGAGCTGACACGGTGTAATCAGTCAGGATGAAAGTGGCCCATTATCGGTAATATACATCAAGAGAGGTGAAAACAAATCAGATCAGTCAGGGGGGATGTAGCTCATTGTCAGATTCTAATGTGGGGGTGTGAACATAAAGAGCAGAGAAACTGCTTTTGTAATGGGCCAGCCACTCCCAGTCTCTGTTTAATCCTTGGTTGATGGAGTCAAATTTGCAAATGAATTGCAGCTCAGAGATTTCTCTCAATTTTATTTTTGAATATTTTTTGTTGTAGGACTGCTACTTTTATATCTGTTACTGAGTGTCCAGGGAGATTGAAATGTTCTCCTGCAGGTTTTCGTATGTTACCATTCCTGATGTCTGATTTATGTCCATTTATTCTTTTATGTACAGACAGTCCAATCTGGCCATTGTAAATTGCAGTGGGGCATTGCTGGCATATGATGGCATATATTATATTAGTAGATGTACAGGTGAAAGAGCCCCTGATGGTATGGTTTATGTTAGGTCCTGTCATGATATCACTGGTGCAGATACGTGAGCAGAGTTGGCAGCGAGGTTTGTTGCGGGGGTTGGTTCCAGGTTTAGAATTACTGTGTTGTGATCTAGAGTTACTGGTGAGAATTTGGTTAAGGTTGGCAGGCTGTCTGTAGGCGAGGACAGGCCTGCCTCCCAAGGTCTGTGAGAGTAACCTTATAAGGGTAGTCTCTATGCCATTACCTAAATAATTTACTGACGGTATTGAACAGAAACAGGCCAAGAACTGATCTCTGTGGATCCCAACTCATTATACCCTTCCAGTCTGACTGTGAAGCATTGATAAGTACTTTCAGGGAATGGTTATACAATCAGTTATGCACACACCTTATAATAGCTCCATCTAGGTTGTATTTCTCTAGTTTGTTAATGAGAAGTTCATGTGTGACTGAATCAAATACCTTAACAAGTCTAGATATACTGCATCTGTCACTTCCCCGTTATCCACAAGGCTTGTTATCCAGTCAAAGAAAGCTGTCAGATTGGTTTGACATGATTTACTCTTTGCAAATTCATACTGACTGTTACTTATCACCTTATTATCTTCCAGATGTTTGCAAATGGATTCCTTAATTATTTGCTCCCTTATCTTTCCTGGTACAGAAGTTAAGCTGAGTGGTCTGTAATTCCTGGGCTGTCCTTAACTTCTCCTTTTTTTTTTAGCGTGGCATTGCATTTGTTCTTTTTTAGTCTTCTGGAATCTCTCTCATATTTCAGGACTTTTCAGAGATGGCTAATGGCTCAGATATCTCCTCATTCAGCTCCTTTGAGTATTCTGGGATGTATTTAATCAGGCCCTGATGACTTGAAGATATCTAACTCGTCTTAGTAATTTTCAACTTGTTTCCCTAATTTAGCATCACCATTTGGTAACCTGTTGGTATTTTTGATAAAGATACATTTGTTGTATAAAATGGCTAGACTGACTCACGCTCTAGCTAATCTAGACCCTTTGTGGGTTTCAGACAGCTCTTCTGCCAGAAGGTGAAGGTTGCCCTTGGAGCAGTTGGGAGAAAAGACATGATTGAGAAGAGAAACCAGAGGTTATTTGTGTTGAATAGTTATGATTTCAGGCTTTTAGCATTCAAATACATTTATTTCTATGACACTGGAAAAGAAACCACAAACAGGAAGGTGTATAAGCTATGGGTTTTATTGGTTTAAATCTTAATTTACACACACTCATCTAAGCAGGTTTTATTTTACATGATTATATTACTTACAGCATTCCACTTTATAAACTACTCAAGTGCATAGCTATGCGTCACACAAAGCCAGAAATTTATTTTTCCCTCTTTATAAAGAGGTCTGATTGACAGTTGGCTGTTCCTACACTTTGCTCCTACGACTTCAGAATATGTGTAGGCTACATGTCATGTGCATCCTTCTGAATACATCCTGCATAAAGAGACCCCTCTGCTCATGAACTGGCCAGTTATCTAGAGGCCCAGAAAAGGTTTTTGGTGCTATGTATATTGGTGGGGGTGGAAGTGTGTTTTGATCGTTGTTAAGCAGAACTGTATTATGTATGCAGCAGTGTGCATTAAGTACAGCTTGTTGGTCTCTCAAGTTCTTAGTGCTTAAATGAGAGCTGGAATACTTTCAAGCATTACACACTGTGACTAAGAGATTTTTTGTCCTCACATAACCTTCCCCAATGAAATAAAAGTTCAGCCACACAGCAGGGAACAAATGTAAAGACTGCACATCATATGATAATGGTAAAGCTTTCATAACAGTCATCATATTTATTGGTTTGAAAATCAACCCCTTTGTCATAGATAATAGTTTACAGCTGCAGTGGAATAGAGGCAAATTGTTGTGTTTCAGATTAAATGCAATTAAGATGCACTAGTGAGAATGACATGCTTCGTTTTTCAGATATATTGGTAGTATTGCTGGTCATCAGTTCCTGGCCACGTTTCAGCACTGATGAGCTGGGTATATGATCTTGCAAATAAAATAATCTTATTTCCAGTGGTCTGCCAAAGTAAACCACATGGACAGCTGATGAAAAAGTCTTCAAGGTCCCCTTCCTTGGCAATTCCCCTGGAAATTCCTGGAATGAATTCATTAGTGACTTAAGTATGGTGCATGGTAAATTGCAGATGAGGTGCAAATCGGTTAACATTTCTATTCTCAGGACAGAACAAGAGTAAGAAAACCCTAGCTTGAGGAAGTAAGAAAGGTCTTGCACTAAATTGAATTGACATTAAATAGGACTTGCACTAAAATAAATGTAATTTATACATTAAGAGCCAGATTCTGGGGCAAAGTAGCTGTGAAGTATTTGTAACTGCTCCTGGGACTTACTGAGAGTACCAGAGAGAATACCTGACCTGCACTTTGACTATTCTGGGTTGTGAAGCAGCTCATAGACAAGCATGCTAGGCTGTTCTGAGTTACAACAGCCCCATTGAATGGCATGAATAGTGGCACATAGAGCTGGGGGAGCAAAGTGAGGGGCTGGCCCCCTCAGGGAGGTGTGCAGTTTTGTATGAGGGGCGCATCATGATCAGCTGCTGAGTGTCAGGCTTATCCATCTAATTAAAAATGTTGACATATGTTACTGTTTTTACGTCTGCATATTCACATTTATATACCAATTAATAACATTTTTACATTCTACATACTTATTTTTTACACATTTTTTACACATTTTACTTATTTTTTTTACACATTTTCATATGACTATAACCAAAATTCCTGTCAGTTTGGCTTACATTAGACAGGTTAGGGGGCCCTGATAATTTCAGGGATGAAAAGTGGAGCTTAACGTAAATAATTTGCTCACCTCCAATACAGAGGGCTGGACTGTAGCTTTCAGGTCGAGCATTGGGGATGGTACAAAATGCCAATGAAACTGCAGTTTGCCTTTTCTTGGTTTACATGGTAGACTAGCCAGGATATGAACTACTCATTGTAAAAATTGTCCACATACAGATAGATGTGCTGGTTCCCCTAAACCTTAGTTATCACTCTCTGTCTCATTTTTCTCATTGAGATCCAGACCTCTTCTTTACTCTCGAGACATTATTGTAAGAGGGAAATATGTAGTTAGGTTTTGCTGTAACTTTGAAATGGACATGATACCCCAGTTCAAAAACTTCTAGGACCCATTAAGAAATGGCTTGCCAGGCCTAACAAATTTGAGACAAATGGTGCCTAAAAGGTGAGGTAATAAAGGAAGACAGATGAGGGTATGGATACTGCAAACATAGTTTTGAGCTGCTTCCTCTGAATAGTTAGCTATATTTGCCAATAGCTGAGCCTGCTAAGTAGGAAGAGTTTGTTTTCTCTGACAGGAACTGAAGGTCTTCCCAAGTTGTGTGGTGTTTATTGGTATCCACATCCTAAGGAGGACTGTTGTAACTGCCCCTCATGGAATCCAAATGAGCATTGTGGGAAACAGCCTGAATCAAGACCAGAAAGTTGACTGTCCTGGGGGTTTGTAGGTTTTATCATTTCCAAGATCTTGTCTGTCTTGGAACTGAAGGGGTGTTTGCCTTCAAAAAAGCAAATGCATAATGTTAGCTTGGAACTTAGAGACAAGACCAGAATTCTTGAGCCAAGAATGTCTTCTAGCAGAGACAGCTGTAGCCAAAGTCCTAGCAGTGGTGTCCAAAACAACAAAATATACTCTCAGGAAATGTTTGGACGCCTCCTGGCCTTCCTTGAATTCCTTCTGAAATTCCGGGTTTTGTTTTCAGTAATGTAGTGGGCGCAAGAAGGAGGCAGCTTTGAACCGAGTGAAAAATAGTGTGTGGCCATAGTTGCCTAAAACTTGGCAGCTCTTAACATCAGGTCAGCCAAAGAAATAAGCCTTTCTTCCAAACATCTAGTCATTTATTTGATGATACCTTCCCAACTTTAGGCTTCTCATTTGCATCCAAAGTCCCAAACAAGTTACCTCAGGGTAGGATGCTGGAAAAATAAATGAGATCCTTCCTTGGAGACCAGGTATAAAGAATTAGATTTCCTTGAGAAAGAAATGGAGGCAAGATATTGTTGCCCTTTTTAGTCAGTTCTAACAAACCTTGCAGACCCTCAGCCCTCGGGTACACTTGAAGGGTTATTTCAAAATAATGGGGTTATTTTGAAATAATGTGGTCCTGGTTTCCAGAGGAGTAAGCACCTATATTGCAATTGCACTAGTGTGCATGGGCATGGACTGTTATTTAGAAATAATTGGCCTCCAGGGGCCTGGCACAGTTTTAGACCTGAGTACTCTAGGCACACCTGTGGCCAACTCTGCTGCTCTCTGCCCCGCCCACAGAGCCTTAAAGCAGCCAGCCACAGGCAGAAGGGCTGGCTGCATATCGCCTGCCCTGAAGCCCTAAGCTGCAATGTAGTGTAGTCAGAGGGAGCCATGAGCCAGGAGAGAGCTTCAAGCAAGCTCCCAGTGGTTGACAGCACTGCTGAAATTGCTCCCATGGCACTAGTGCCCCTGAACACAGGTAAGTCCTATCCTGGACCAGTGCAGAGACCCTGGACCTCATAGGGTTCTGGGGAAAGGACAGCACTCTCCAGGATCTCCACATCAAGGGGCAAGGATGATAACAGGGAGGAGCAGGAGCAGGAGGAGGCCAGCTACTCCACCATATCTGCCATCTAGGTGGTCACGTGGACCCTGGAGCTGGTCCCCCACTCCCCGGATTTCCTGTGTGATCCTGGCAAGGGCACTCCAGATGAGTTAGAAACCTTTCCCTATCATCCAGCAGCCATGTGGTGACAGGGGGATGGGGAAGGAAGGGCACACTCCTGTCATAGTCCATATGGCCTGGAGGTCACAGAACAACCTGGTCAGGTGTCTGCACGTGGCCCGACACTCTGGAGCAATGAGCTCCAGGATCCTTCTGCATGGGGA
Organism: Carettochelys insculpta; assembly: GCF_033958435.1. Lineage (NCBI taxonomy): Eukaryota > Metazoa > Chordata > Testudines > Carettochelyidae > Carettochelys > Carettochelys insculpta. Next base: position 23,824,675 of record NC_134142.1, read on the forward strand.
CCCTGACCCCCTCCTCCAGCATTCTCCTCCCAGTCTCCACAGGGGCCTTCAGGGCCCCAGAACACAGTGTGGCAGGCACCACTCACAACCCTATGTCTGAGCCCCTCTCAACCTTCCCACATTCCGGGATCCTGTCCCCTTCCCTCCTCTGTTGTGTGCCCCCCTGCAATAAACATTCCATTTTGTTCCAGAAAGTGTCCTTTATTGTTTGTTCTGCTGGGGTGGAGGGATGGTGGGAAGGGACGATAGGGGAAGGGAGGAGTGGGGAACAACAGGGCCACATGAGAAAAGCAGAGATTCCTTGTGGAAAGGCACAAGGGAGAGTCTCAGAAGTGTTCCTGCAGAAAACTGTCTTTCAAGGACTCCCTGATGAGCACAGCCCCTCAATGTGCTCTGCATATGGCACCGGTGCCCGACTGCTCGTAGAGCCTGACCAGATGTTCTGCTTCATCCTCCCACTCTGGCAGGAAAGCCTCCCCTTTGCACTCACACAAGTTCGGGAACACACAACAGACTGCCACCACAAAGGGGATGTTGTGCTTGATGAGGTATGGGCAGGTGAGAAGACACTGGAATCTCCCCTTGAGACAGCTGAATGCACATTCAACCAACATGCAGCACATGCTCAGCACAGCTTCAGGCTGGAGATGAGGTGTAGAAGGGTGCCATATCTCATCAGTTCTTCCTTAGAGACACAGAGAAGCGGTCAGTTGATGCCTGCATCAGACAGGCCTACTAGATTGAGAGATGCAGGTGGAGGAGCCTTTTCCTTTTATGAAGGAGATGACTTCATGTAGAGGAAGAAGGAGGCTGTTGTCTTTTGTCAACAAAACTCATTAAAAATAACAGAATGCTGTAGGCAGAGGGTCATAGGGCTGAAGACACCACAGTGTATTGTCCTAGTGATTAGAAACATGTGGGCAGGATGGTTGCAAAGGGAAGGTTATGTATAATCTAGGGCAATGGGCTAACTGTAGCTGTTTTCTTTGGAGGCAGCATTGCAAAGGAGAATGCCTTTTTTTTTGCTGCCATTAACTTAAAATAAAGGTAAATATTCAGAGTTTCCAGGCTATGGTTATTTTGATGGAGATTCTCATAAAGCTGAGTTGCATGCTCTGAAGGCAGACTTGTTAGCCACCATTCCCCTTAGTGTTTTATTACTACCTTTTATTAAAAAAAAACCAAATCAAGCTCCACAAAGGAGGAATAGAAATAGACATAAGTATAGAAAAATAGATTTCCATGGAGCTGTTTCAGGCCCCATGCTACTCCTGAGCTACATGCAAATGAAGGAAAATAGAACATTGATAAATTCAGCAGGCTGATGGGGTTAAGGTGGTGTGAATGGGACCAGGTCAAGAGGTGCACCCTATAAGGCTTGATTGAGAATGGCTAATGGCTGATAAAGGCCAGCTGGGGAGGGAGCTGGCTAAGATATGAAGCCAGGAATTTTGCAGTGGAAAGGGGCTGAAGTGAGGGAGCATGCATCTACTATTTGGACATTTAAAGAGTGCCAGGAGGAAACCCAGGAGGAGAATAGAAATCCTGAGGATCTAACCCCCAAAGCAAGGGTATACCCAGAAAAATGAAGGAAGCAGAATAAGAAAAAGCTCAGGGAAACCACAGCAAAGTAGGATGTTGCAGATCATGGCAGCAGATTAGAGGACCTGAGGTGATACCTGGAGGAGAGGGTGGTCCCAGGTTTCCCTTACCAGTCCCTGGGGAAGTGGGCAAGACTGTCTGAGCCAGTCCAGTGAGACTTTGATACCCCAAAAGGAGGAAAATGCATACTGCCCTGGGTGGAAGGTGAAGCCATGAAAAGAGAGCAGTTAAACCACGAAGAGTGCTTCAAAGCCAGAGAGAGTGGCTGTGGGGTGCATCAGCAAGCAATGAAAGGGGGCATTGGACCTGAAAGGAGTTAATCCCAATGCAGCTAAGAGGGGTTACTGTATTGGGCCGTGTCTACACTAGCCCCAAACTTTGAAATGGCCATGTAAATGGCCATTTCGAAGTTTACTAATGAAGCGCTGAAATACATATTCAGCGCCTCATTAGCATGCGGGCGGCCGCGGCACTTTGATGCGGCTCGCCCCGACGGGGCTCCTTTTCGAAAGGACCCCGCCTACTTCGAAGTCCCCTTATTCCTGTGAGCAGATGGGAATAAGGGGACTTCGAAGTAGGCGGGGTCCTTTCGAAAAGGAGCCCCGTCGGGACAAGCCATGCGGCGGTGAGGCGCGTCAATTTCGAAGTGCCGCAGCCGCCCACATGCTAATGAGGTGCTGAATATGTATTTCAGCGCTTCATTAGTAAACTTCGAAACGGCCATTTACGTGGTCATTTCAAAGTTTAGGGCTAGTGTAGACACGGCCTTGGTGAGTCAGTGCCAATACAAATGTATTTTTCACTCCTTCATCCAAGTTATTAAAGAAAATATTCACTAGTAATAGACTGAGGACTGAGCTCTGTGGAACTCCACTAGACATGTCTTCCCCTTCCTCACCCCAGTTTGATAGTAAACCTTCAAGGACTACTCTTTGCTAATGAAAATGTCATGTGGAACATATCAAAAGCCTTACTAAAATCAGCATATCACAGCTATTAGGCCAGTCATCCTGTCAAAAAAGGAAATCAGTTGAGCTGGGCATGATTTGTTCATGATAAATCCATGTGGGCCATTACCTAACCCTAATATCCTGTAGGTTTTTGCAGATAGTTTCAGAATGTGTTGTATCTTTCTGGGTGTTAGTGTCAGTGTGGATCGATCTAAATCAGAGTGGGTGCGTCTACACTTGCATTCCTCTTTCGAAAGAGGTATGCAAATGAAGGAAATCAAAAATGCAAATGAGTTGCATATTTGCATATGTGGCATCTCATTTTCATATTTTTATTTTGAAAGAGTTTCTTTCAAAAGAAGAAAACCAGTGTGGACACTGCTCTTTCGAAAGTAAACCCCATCTTCGAAAGAATCCTGCTTCCCATAGAAAAGGGAAGAAGGATTCCTTCGAAGATGGGGCTTACTTTCAAAACAGCAGTGTCCACACTGGTTTTCTTCTTCTGAAAGAAGCTACTTAGAAATAAAAAATATGGAAATGAGGTGTCAGATATGCAAATTTGTACCTTACTTGCATTTTTGATTTACCTCATTTGCATACCTCTTTTGAAAGAGGAATGCAAATGTAGACACATCCCTAATGTTTCTACATGGTACTGTGGGACTGAAGGAGTGGTGTGATATGCTGAACAGCCAACTAATGCTCAAAACAGACATGAGTGGATATACAACTCTTACAGCATGGCTCTACGGAGTCAAGGCATTGGGAGAAGAGATGAGGATCCCAGAGGTTGTCACACTGAGAAGAATGCCTCCATATAAATGCCAGGCAAGAGGACAAAAGTTGGGAGATGTAGATGGGGGGTGGGGGGAATCCAGAATAAAGAGCCTGACCCATAATAATATGTGAGTGACTTTGGAAATTTCTTCCTCTATGTTTTTTTCAGCAAGCTGTCATGTTGAAGAGTTGTATTTGAAATTTCTGCTGAGCTATTTATGATAGGCCTGTGCCAAGTGAAGTATTTTCTGTAGCCATCTAGGACAAGTCTTTTTGGCTTTATGTGACCCAGAATCAGAAAAAGAACATGACTTCAGAGTTCTTATTCGTCAGTCAAAAGTAAGGAGCTTTATTAGATGTGTCATCAAACACTGAGGCATTATTATGCCAATGCTGAAGTGTCATTCAAGCTGACACTCTAGTAAATTGCAATCTAGGGTGCATTTTTCAAATAAGTATTAAATGGAAAAATATGGACTCTTAGACCAAACTGAACTAATTCATATGTTCTGATTCTGTTTGCAAATGTTGTCTTGGGAGGTGAAATTATAGTTTTTAAAGGCTTTATTAGTGACATTTTAATCCTCTTTATATTAACTTTCTGTGCATTTACTGTAAGAACTAAGTGAAGAAAATGTACGTTACTAATATCCCTAGCTTCTTAAGAGAAGGCCTGGACTATTGTTATACCCAACAGGTAGTCTGATGCTTCTGTGGATGAGTTCTTCATCTCATGTAGACAGAGAAGGTCGCAGGATGAGTATGCCTCATATAGGTCTAGTCAGGGGAGAGATATTTAAATGACGTAATTTTATAGAACTTGAACTTACAATGCCAAAGGTCAGGTGTAATTACTCGTATTAGGCCTGAACCTTGTTATATTGAAGTCAATGGCATGAGGCCACTGACTTCAGTAGGATCAGGATTATATGCTTTTTATCAATAACTGAAAACAAGGGCTGTGTCTACATTAGCCCAAAACTTTGAAATGGCCATGCAAATGGACATTTCGAAGTTTACTAATGAAGTGCTGAAATACATATTCAGCACCTCATTAGAATGCTGGCAGCTGCGGTACTTCGAAATTGACGTGGCTCATCCAGACGGGGCTCCTTCTCGAAAGGACCGTGACAAATTCGAAATCTCCTTATTCCTATGGAATAAGCCGTGGCAATTTCGAAGTGCCGCAGCTGCCAGTATTCTAATGAGGCACTGAATATGTATTTCAGCTCTTCATTAGTAAACTTCAAAATGGCCATTTGCATGGCTCTTTCGAACTTTTGGGCTAGTGTAGACATAGCCAAGATGAAGGCTAAATGAAAAGTTTGGCTAGCAGAGCTCCAAATATAGAAAATATGTATTCTGACCACCCTGATCATTTCAACTGTAACTAAGGCTGAAAATGCTCTTCAGCGACTCCTGCAAGGCAGGGGCGCTGGAACAATTTTTATAGCGGTGAAGAGCCATTGAACCAAAACTGTCTACCCTGTCAATAATGGAAACTGCTTCAAACCAGAGGGTTCTGCAGTCCCCCTGGCATTCTTAGTTCCAGCACCTGTACTGGAAGGCTTATATAATAAGGCCGAGATTAAGACTTTGAGATATTTGGGAAATCAAGAACAAACTTAAGCTGGGGCCTTAAAGCTGTGAGAAGGCAGCGTGTGTGCCATGTAACTAATCATGTTAGTTTGGCGCTGGATAAACTCTAAATTTAATCTTTATTTAAATTCTTTGGACCATCTGCCAGACTGTTTGGATCTAGTTCCCCAGTCCAGTTCTGTTCAGTGTATTCTTTTGCAGCTTCATAACAAGAGGCCCGGGCACAGGTGTCCTCTCACTGTTAAGTTCTGTTGTCATCAGACTGAACACAAAGGCTATGTCTACACTATTGAGTTTTTTCAAAAGAAGGGGATCTTTCGAAAAATCCTGTGGAGCGTCTACACACAAAACATGTTCTTTCAATGTTAAATCAGAGGAACATGGCACTTTTTCCGGCGGCCCACTTCCTTTATAATAAACATAAAATTAATTATTCAAAAAATTAATTTTCCAAAAGATTCTTTTGGAAAAAAATATGTGTAGACTTCTGGGAGGTCTTTATTTCGAAAGAGCCGTCCTCATGGTGCCGATTTTCGATTTATGGCCTTTTCTTTTGAAAGAGTGGGAGCTGTTTGGATGCTCTCTGTTGATAGAGCGGATCGATTTTTTCGATCCACTTTTTTGCATGGATGTGCTCTTTTTAAAAAAGTTTTTTCAGAAGAGATCTTCCAGAAGAACTTCTTTTGAAGGATTGTTGTAGTGCAGATGTAGGCAAAGGGAAAAACTCAGAGGTGGAGGTGGTTTTGGTCACATTACTATCACTGTAGAATACCATAGTATTTTTACTAGCAAACTTGCCCCATGTTTGCTCGGGTTCTTAAATCAATAATGATGTGTGGGTTTGGGGATTTTTTTTAAAATAAAAGGAAAATGTACATGCCCTGAGCTCCCCACATTTCAGCCCCCTTCCCTTAGCCCCTTCTCACCCCACCTGCTTGCTGTTCCCCTTCTTATCCCTGTAAGGGAGTGAGAGCAAAGAGCACAGCTTGCCTGCCCCCTGCTCTTCCCAGCCAGAGTGAGAAATGCAGTAAACTGTGCCCTTTTCCCTCACTCCCTGATAGGAGGAAGGGGAACAGCAAGCAACAAATCTGGGGATGGAGGAGCTTCAGTGCCCACCTCCCTGACACAAAAAGAATCCTACCAGCTTTAAGTTATAATAAGAAGTGGTATACCAAATTGGGTGATCTTAGCTCAGACAGATGCACATACTGACTGACTAATGGACAATCTCAAATATACATAGTAGATGAGTTGGGATAGGCAAATTACTACCAGGAATGAAGAAGTGCGTGAAATCCTTGCCAAGATTGCTAACTCACTGCTATAAGTGCCTCTTTGGCTCTTGCTTAGAGTAATGGGGTGAAAGGAAGGCTTCCTACATCCTTTTGGCTGTAAGACCGAACTAGACTCACCTCCCACCCACTAAAAATCACCTTAGAAGATAGCTATTGATATATTGAAGTAGCAAACAAAGCTCTTCTTTATTTTTCATGATCTACAGTTTTAATATTGAACCCATTTATGGCTTAGCTGATGTGATACCGCTGTAAAGCCAAATCATGTGGTCTGAAGTGAGATGTAGTTTAACATATGGGAGACATAAACCCAGTTACCTTTATGCCATTTGGCTATAATATATAGGAGAAAAACACCACAGTGTAATTTGTGGCAGAGCTTTTAGGAATAAAATAAACATAAAATTAATTATTTTATTAACCCCTTTGCTTCCATGTGGTGCTTCTCGGCTGAACTGAACTCAGAAGAGGTGTGTAAGACTTTGGAGGCATGCTAAGTACACTGAAATGTGTGTATGTGACTGAATAGGAGAGTGAATGTATAGCTCTAGATCAGGGGTCAGCAAGGTTTCTGAGGTGGGGTGCTGAAATTTTACCTTTTGACCTCTATGTGTGGTCTGAGTGCTGGTGATACTTTTTAAAGTCACTAACAGTCCTGCGTACAACAGCTTCATTAATGAATAGATTAAGTTGCGCAGCGTTACCATTTAGGTGGTGGTTGGTAGCATGAGCAGGTCTTTTGTTAATCCACAGGTGCCCTGGTGTTGAGCAAGCTCCTAACTGCATGGGGGAGGGACACCAGGGCTGAGCTCCCGCCTCGAGTGCTGATGAAAATCGGCTTACGTGCCACTCTTGGCACCCATGCTGGGGGGGGTTGCTGACCCTTGCTCTAGACACTCCATATTGGTGTAATGCAGATGTGGCTGGGAGCCTGAAGATTCTTCCACACAATGCTATATTAAAGCATGCCAGTAGGGTATACACAGATGAATTAATGTGCAGCGCAAGCACACTTTAGAACTCCCAGCCCTGTCGCGTGCATTATCCTGCCTTATGGACAAGCTCTCAGTGGACTGCTGGCTCCTAGTTTGGGTTTAAGTTAACACGTAGAACTTGTAGCCAAGACAGGTTTTTCAATGTGTACTTAAGACCATTGTAACTATTCTTTGGTGAGAAACCATCACCACAATTCATTCCTTTGTCGGTCCAAGACCACTTTGCTGCAGTGTGCGTTCGTTGGGGCTATACATGCAGACCACTTGGAAATCTGGTCAGTGTAGGTTCTGTTTCTTGCAGTGAATGCATTGTCTCTGTACTCTGCAATTGCTTCAGTTAGCAGTTGGGACATGTTTAAGCATTGGTTTTAATTTATCACACCTTTTATGCTTTCATTTCTTGGTATCTTAGACTATGGCAACATTATTTCGAAATAATCTATTCCTGAATAGCAATTCTGAACTAGCTTGTTTCAGAATAAAACAGCTACACACAAAAATGCATTTCGAAATAGAACCCAGCTATTTTGAAATTGCATGTCTGGTCACATAGTGCCTATTTCAAAACAGTGCCATTGGACAGCCTTATGGCTTATTTCAAAATAGTACTATTCTGTGCGTGTGTCTACACTTGCATTCCTCTTTCGAAAGAGGTATGCAAATGAGGAAATCGAAAATGCAAGTGAGGTATAAATTTGCATATTTGGCACATCATTTGCATATTCTAATTTTGAAAGAGCTTCTTTTTTCCCATTAAATAAAGGGAAGAAGGATTCTTTCAAAGATGGGGTTTACTTTCGAAAGAGCAGCATCTACACTGACTTTCTTCTTCGAAAGAAGCTCTTTCGAAATTAGAATAGGCAAATGAGGTGCCAAATATGCAAATTTGCACCTCGTTTGCATTTTTGATTTCCCTCATTTGCATACCTCTTTCAAAAGAGGAATGCAAGTGTAGACATACCCTGTGTCTTAACAGCACCTATTTTGAAATAGCTATTTCAAAATAGGTCTTATCCTCTTGCAAAGCAATTTACAATATTTGAATTTATTTCAAAGTAGCATGTGCATAGTGTAGAAGCTTACAAAATTATTTCAAAATAATGGCTGTTATTTTGAAATAACTTTGCTTTGTGGGTATAGCCTTAGAGCCCAGGGCCCTGACTCTTAGCTGTGGCCAGGAAATAAAAAACACAAGTTCACTAGAAGGGTGTAAAGGTGACATGAGAAAGCTCCAGCCATGCCTCTTTCTTCTGACTTTGTTCCTATTCCAGCAGCCTGAAAGGGCCCATGATGCTATCATAGCACACTAGGAAGATTCCATGGCTACCTGTATTTGTGGAATGGCATGGAGCTGCCAGGATATGGCAGAGGATTGTGGTTCTTTCCTAACAGCGGAGATCAGCTGGGATACTTGAACTATCCACTTCTAGCTCTGACCATTAGAGCTCTGCAGCAGGGCATCCTTAGCAAAGGGTCCTCAGCTATTAAACTAACTCACTGGTTTGAAAAGCCCTAGGATTGTTAATCTCTGTTCAGATTGACGGACCCATCTATCTGCTCACCATTTTGCCAACAGAGTGGTTTGGGAAGGGTTGGGATATCCACCCCCCATCCCACACCAATAGCATTTTAACTGAGTCCTTTAAACTGGGTTTGGGGTTGAGTCCCTTAACTGACATCGGGTCTGTTGGATTGTTTATTGTGCTGGTCTTGCAATGTGTTGTGAAAAGACACCTGGAGAAATGCGATATATGCATTTTATGTCTCTGAAAAGGAATATAAATGTAAAGGCCTTGCCTGCTTACCCATGTTTAACAGAGGAGATAATTTGGCTTTCCCAAACCATGAGTGTTTCAGTTTCCGCAGTTTAGTCTGCAGCATTTGGAAGTGAACCAGACCCCAAGCAGCTTCATCTTCCCCTCTTGACAAGCCCTGCAACTCCACTTCCCTTAGATGAGAGCGGGTAGCAGGTAGACTTAGTGAGTGGATAAGGGAGGCCAGTTGGGGTGGAGGGAGATTTAACAGCATGCTAGCTGTATGGATTACCTCATCCTACACATCATAGACATGATTGAGTTTCATCAGGCCAGGCAACCTTTAACCCAAGGCTCTATTTGATTGGGACTGAAGTACAGATCTGTACGCAGCTCTAAGCAGTGTGTACATTTCTGAATAATGAGCTGTATCATGTTTATTTCGACTTAACAAGGGCTTAGTTTTAATTAACAAGCACAGTTAAAGCTAGAGATGGGCCAAAACTAAGCAGCTGAATATGTGAAGCCATTCCATATTGAAGAAGATTTGCATTTGATTTCCATGCTCTGAGCTTGCAACTACTGTTTTGGTTCTGGGATGGATTCAGATAAAAAGAAACCCATTGCTAAGTTGTCCTTTGGTTCCAGAATAAATCTTGCATGAACGCAGTAGGGTAAGAAGCAGCTGATTGCAAGGGACATCTTTTCAGGGGTGGCAATCTCTGAAGAGCAGTGTGCAAGATTTTAGTGCCATCTACCTCAAACCTTCGCTATCCTTTGCTGTTGAACATGAGCCCTGAATACCAACGAAAACTCAGTCTGGGATCCAGATTTGAACACTTTCTCATCCCATATCTAGTTTAGCTAGTTAAATGTAACCTCCTTCCAGCTGTTTGTTATTCTTCTACCCAAAAACTTTTTTAAAAAAGAGAACTGATCTACTTGCTATTAAGGAAAAAAAACTATACTGTGAACCACTCTTCCAAGGTGAAGTATTGTGAAAACCATTGAAGTGGCCTCTGCTGTTGCTTCTGCCGTCCTAGGTTATCTTGGGAAAATTAGTTACCATATTACTATACAATAATTGTATTGTTTCCACTTGATGGTTGCAGATATGGTAATCCTTCTATTGCAAGCCCCTTTGGCAGGGATTTTTGACTACAACTCAACAGTCTGTTCCCCGAGCTGTAAATAATGTAACCGCTAGAATAAGTAGGCCCCAAAGGTTGTTTTGGTTTTACAATTCAGCACTTGACAAGTATTTACATAACTACTATATGTTCAAAATACATGAGTGTTTTTTAAACCACTACTGTTTGATGTGTAGAAATCCCTGTGAAAATAAATGCACAAAGTTTGATTACAGAACGGCAGCTTTGCCAAAGACAGTCTACCCATGATTCCAATTTGAAAATACTTTGCATCACTCATCACAATATGAGCACATGACTCAAAATATTAGCACATGTACCACACACACGCTAGCTGCAATTATGGAAACAAGCCCAGTGTCAAGTTTTGTAGGCTGGGTGCCCTGATTGTGAAAGACCAACTGAGTTTAGGTTGCTGGACTATGTCCAGCATTCTGTACCATCTCCTGGTGTCTAGCCCTTACATGCCTTAAATCAGCAGTAGGTCTTGTTGCCTCTTTTAAGTGAGAACAGCACAGACTTGCTTGAAAAGCCTAGACCCAGGCAGATAGACCAAAACTATTTCTGGCACAGAGGCTGTGGTGCGTATTATATTCATACTGTTCAGAAGTAGCATAGATGGGGTAATGCAATCCTCCTTGTGGCTTGGGATATTTACTAACAATGATGTGTGCTAACAATATTTTCTCATAAGGAAAAAAAAAGCATCCTTCTAGTTTACTTTAAGTACATTTAAAAGTAGCCTGAATACATGTGCCTGACTTTGAACTTCGTTTTCAGAGAAGCAGCACCTTTCTTTTCACTTGTTGCTATTTATGATGTTATGCACTGCAGATTGCCATTTGTACATGGAAACTGTGGCTCTATGGGCTGGTCAGAGACACGTGTCAAATATGCCAATAGTAATAGCCTGCGAATGGAAACACAAACTTTGGAAGCTGACTTGAAAAATTTGGCAATTTGTATGGATGAGTTCTTGGGATTCTCTCTCTCTCTCTCTATATATATATATCTTCTGTTTTGTGAGCGCATATCTGAATAACTGTGATTCTAACTACTGAATTTGCCCTTGCATGATGCAAGCACTAAGCACAATTCCCTTCAGTTTAGCCTTCTCTTTATGAACAACAAGAAGTCTTGTGGCACCTTATAGACTAACAGATATTTTGGATCAGAAGCTTTTGTGGGCATCTGATGAAGCAGGTCTTTGCCCACGAAAGCTTATGCTCCAAAATATCTGTTAGTCTATAAGGTGCCACGAGACTTCTTGTTGTTCTCGAAGCTACAGACTAACACGGCTACCTCTCTGATCCTTCTCTTTATGAACTTTATGCATCCTACATACCAACAAACCCTAGACTCTAATCAAGCTAGTTCTCTTATAAGATAGAGAAAAGGATTTCATTATTTCTGTTTCTAATTACAGGTGGGGTGGTGGGAGGCAGGCAAGCTACAGGGTCTTTCTGTCAGCCAGGATATCTCATTACAAGTCACCGATAATGCCACAAGCTGATCTACAAAGAGAAGCCTCAAATTTAGATTATGCCCACTTTTATTTTTATATCAAAACAAAAAGCAGTCAAGTAGCACTTTAAAGACTAGCAAAATAATTTATTAGGTGAGCTTTCGTGTCCCACGAAAGCTCACCTAATAAATTATTTTGCTAGTCTTTAAAGTGCTACTTGACTGCTTTTTGTTTTGGTAGTATATAGACTAGCACAGCGCCTTCTCAGTTTTTATTTTTGTGAAGAGGATGGGGCTGGTTATCCTTTCAGTTACACTGATTCCAAAAGAGTGATCTCCATTGATTTCACCAGCGTTATTCCTGACTTACACCAGTGTATATGAGTAAAATATCGAGCCCCAGACGGAAGGCAACAGAAATAGCTCATACTGGATCAGGGCAGAGGCCACAATCCTGCCTCCAGCAGTATCTCATACCAACACTTCTGAAGAAAGAAGGAGTATCCCATAATACATGGAGGCAATTAGGAAAAGCTGTGAATAGAGAGAATTGTCTTTTAGACCTCTGTCCCCAAGCTATTAACTCATTTCTGAAAAATACCATTTTATTGCCCAAATCAGTGTTCTAACTTGCATAGATACAGAAATTAGTAGAGGTCCTGAAATGATTAATTCCTTTTAAGAACCCAACCATAGTGTTTGACATAGTGACCTCCTGCATCAGTGCATTCCATAGATTCACCACAGGTAACACAAGGAAGTTATTTTACAAATACAGTTGTGAGATATTTCACTATAACAAGATCCCCAAGGCAAAATTACATGGATACCGAATTGCTTTAAGAGTAACTGACTTTGCAGTGGAACAGGAAAGAGGCATGCATTTTTAACTTAGCTTAGACTGATATCTGCCAAAACAAAAATATTTGTATTGGTTCTCACTTCAGTGCCTTAAATGTACTAGAATGTGCCTTTGTTTCCAGATTTTGTACTGGAGGGAAAAAGGATGAATCAAACGTACTATGGTTATAGCCAATATCATTTTTAGTACTTATTTGTTCTTCTATACACTTACTTCCCATCACTGTGGTGTCCAATAGAAATTCAAGGATCACCACCCTCATGGTTTTCATCTTTCCGTAGTCACCACAGCCCCTCCCCCAAGTCAGAATAAATGCCCACCCCCGGAGTCAGGCACCCCCAGCCTCTCCACTCTAACTGAATGCTCTCCCGCCCAAGAGACAGCCATGTCCCCAACTGAATGCCCTGCCCCAGAGCCAAGGCCCCCCAGCCACGCCCTTCTCTAACTCAGTGCCCTCCCCCTCTCCCAGAGCCAGGCACCCCCCCAACTGTGCAAACTGCTGGTGACTCACCAGAGCTGCCACCACCGCCGGGGCTGCAGGATCCACGCTGGGCCGAGGTCGCTGGGATTGTGCTGCGGCCACAGAAGCCATGCAGCTCTGGGCTGGAGGCGCAGGAGCTGCGCCGGGGCAAGAGTCACAGGAGGAGCCACCTCTGCTGCCGCCACACACTTGTCCCAAGAAGTGGTGGGGCACGGGTGCGGAGGAGGCGGAGGGTGCTCCATGTGTGCAGCTCTGAGGAGCTGCATTTCACCACATTGCAGTGTCTAGTTCGCCACATATGGTGAGTGGCAAGTGTATGGGACACTGGTCATATTACCTTCACATTTTCCTGCATTTCTGGCTGTGTGAGTCCTAGTAACATCAATAAAAGTTACATAGTTGAAGACCTGAACAGCTCCTCAAAAACAATGTAACAAAGATGAGGGGCATAATGAATTACTGTCATTTTAACCGTCACTATATAATAATCACTCTGACCTCTCACTCTGTTTCTGTGTGGATGTATGCAGTATACAGTAAACTCTTCCATATCTGGCAGCCCCGGGACTGGGAGGTTTCTGGATATTCAAATATTTTGGACAATAGAGAGGTATAGCCAGCAATGCATAACACTAAAGAAAAACAAGATTAGGTATTAAGAAACAAAAATGCATGCAGAGTTCTTTATTTACCAACAACGCTAGTATTGTACACTGTAAACTTATTCTGTATTTGCTGTATTTATTTTGTGTTTACTTTTGTTGTATTGTACTTATGGAAAAAGTAACTAAAATTTACTTACACTTAAAATGCTGGTTACTTGACAGTTCCAGATGATAGAATGCCAGTTATGAAAGAGTTTACTGTATCAGGGATGGGCAATATATGACCCGTGGGCAGTATCCAGCCCCTGGAAGCCTTTCAATTCATCCTGCAGCCCACCCCTACAGCTACAGAGGGGGCAGAACTTTGGAATTCTCTCAGCCCCTGTTGGTGGGATAATGGCCCTCATGGAGAACTTCTGTTTTAGAAGATGTTGGGCAGTGAGCTAGGAGCTCTTGAGCTTTAATTCCAGTTCAGTGTGGTGAGCAGTAAGTTTCAAAAGTAGCTTGTAATTTTGGGGTGTCCAATTTGAGACAGGAAGAAATTGATTTTCAGAGATGGGAAGCTCCCAGAGAAACTATTGTGTCACAAGAAGCCACTTTTTAGAACTGTGGGCCTTAACTTCTCTCTCAACATCTTCATATTTTAATAGCAGTAGCTTCCAGATTTTATATTGCACCTTATGATGAACAGAATTTTGTTCTGCAGGCAGTCCCACAGACTTCCGCAAGACAATTTCTGGGGTATTTAATGTGAGTGATGATCTCAGAAACTAACCCTTACTTATTTCACAAGAGTTTGCCAAGGATAAAACAGCCATTATTTTTGTACCACTTAGAAAATGTAAAGCAATAAGTAAGTGCTAAGTTTTAATGGTAGTAACGCTACTCTCTGTTTAAATTGAAGATCAGATGGTAATTCTAGAGAATGGGGAGCAACACCTAAAAGAATATAACTTAGAATTTTTGTTACTTGTTCCTGGCTGATGTAATCATTGCTAGGGTATAATCGTCAAAGGTAATTTTCTCTGGTGGAGTTGCTCCTATAATAAATTCTCTGTAAAAGTGGTCTGATTTACAATAGACATGTATGCAGAAGAAAACTGCGTCCCTCTTATTTTCAAAGAGCCCAGCTCCCTGTCATATAGAAGCTGTACAAAATCAAGAATTTTGGTTTGGAACCTGACTGAGTTATCCAGCATAAATCTCACGCAAGCTACGGAACTGTTTTTTGGCTGCTGCTTCTAGGAGAGAGCTGCTTGGGGATGTAGAGTTCAAGCTGACAGATCTTCCCCTTGCCACTTCCCTGATCCAGAAGTAGTCCCATGGAAATAATTTTGAACAGCCAACTATGTACACATGCAATCTTCAGCTGGCAACACTTTCTTTCCCACTTCTTTTTGGATGCCTGGCTTTCTGCCAGAAAAGGCCTTTCTTGATTCATCTGAGAGAAACATGCATTTATCACCTTTTTTGATTTCTTCAAAGACACGTCTGAAAGCTTACTTCAGCTGGGCCAACAGCTGGCTTGTTGTGAACAGCCTCCGCTAATGATTCCCTGCAGAGCGGATGTCACTGTACACCGCAAAGATGTTTAATGAAGACCACCAGATGTCTTCTGATGCAGCAGTATTCCATTTGGTGGGTTTGGGAAGGCCTAGAGGGTCCACTAAAGCATGGTCAAAGTTTAAATGAGAGCTAAGTTATATGTATCCTTTCACCTCCTAAATCCAGACTCAGCTCCACAAGTTTATGTTGTCCCAACTCTTCAGAATATTTGGATGGCAGCCATCCAAGCCAGGTGCGGCAAGAAGTGCTTCTGGCTTCACTTTTCACTGAGTCAGTACTGCATGATTAATCCATCATGGTTTTAGATGCTTTTTGCTGTTGCAGTTCGTCTCTTAGGGTGAGATGTAAAACTGAGGTCCAGGCAACCTGTGTTCACTACAGGCCAAATTTCTAAAGAATAGATTTGTGCATGCAAATATAGGCATGCCACTACTTCCACTGAGGGCAAACACTTCTTTTTTCATGCTCAGAGGGCCACTGAAAATGCAAACTAGCAGTTGCTGTATACAAACCCCTCATGTTTATTTGCCATTTTGGCAAGTGTGGACTTACGATTTCTGCACGTTTTTATATGCTTACATGGGCTTTTAACTTCTGAAAATATGGCCTTGGATATCCTTTAGTACTTTTTTGCAAGTCTACAGAGATTTTCCCTCCTTGCACCCATCTCAATCTAATATCCTCGCTCAATTATAATATATAATCACAGTGTGTTGACCAAGATAGCTTCTGCAGTTTCCATTGGCTAGTTTAGTTGCACTGCATTTTCTAGATTAGAGTGAGGGGGTAGCTCATGGTTAAATCAGCTGCCTTGTTTCTCTTTAGAGATGCATGTATTTAGCAGATGGGGTGATGAGATTCCTGTTTAGTTAGTTTGTGTTGCATTATTGCAGTCTTTCGATAGAAAGTGCTATGTAATGCTAGACCTTAATAATTGTGAAGGAAGATCTCAGATTTTATTTTGTGGAATGGTATTACATGAAAAAGATACTAAATGTTCAGTTCAAAATTCTCTATAGAGCTTATTTTTTTAATAACTTGCTTAACCTCTTTTGTTACTCAGAATCTGCAGATATAACATACACCCACTTAGTGTCATGAAAAACCCATTCCTCCCCCAGATTGTAAACATCCAGCTGAAAAACCTTTAAAAATGGAAGGATTTTCATCATTGTGGTCCTGTGCCCCTCACCCCCACAGGAGACACATATTGGCTGTGATCACACTAGCCCCTCCTCTCAGAGGGGCTATGGTAATGTGGAACTTTGGGATATGCTAATGGGGTGCTACCATGAATATGCAACACCTCATTAGCATAATGGCAGCCACGTGTGCTTTGAAACTGCCAGTTTCGAAATGCAGCTGCCCTTGTAGCCGGGGGCCTTTCAAAACGGACCTCTGATTTCAAAAGCCCCTTATTCCTGAAGGGAGGGGCTAGTGTGGCCACAGCCATTGAATTTTCTCTGATATTCTTCTTCTTCTTGCTCTGATTTTTAGCCTTGTTATCCAACTTCTTTCTCTGTTAATAGAGCTTGCAAAGAGGGGAGGCATAGCTCAGTGGTTTGAGCATTGGCCTGCTAAACCCAGGGTTGAGTTCAATCTTTGGGGAGGCTGTTTAGGGGTCTGAGGCAAATGGATTAAAAAAAATCTGTCAAGGACAGTGCTTGGCCCTGCTAAGGGGCTGGACTCAATAACATCCCAAGGTCCCTTCCAGATCTATGAGATGTGTATGTCCATATTTTTAGTTTTCTTTTTTTTTTTAAGCCACTGGAGGTGAGGGTGTGGTGTGTATGTGGAATTTCATAGAAATGATTGGAAAAGAGAGATGCCTCAGCACTGCTTTCTGTAAGGTAAGTGGAGATGGTCCTTTCGGCTACATTCTGTTTCTTTATTTTACATTCCACTTCCATTTCACTCTTCTCAATGACTTTTGGTTACATTGCAAAGTATTTTGTCCTTTGCAAAGACAAATGTCCAATTGTTTACTAAAATGGGGCTGCCAACTTGTAGTAAGGCAGTCTCATTACTGTAGCATTGCAAATCATCACAAAGGGGTAGCCATGTTAGTCTGTATCTTTGCAAAACAAAACAAGCAGTCCTGCAGCACCTTAAAGCCTAACAATATTATTTATTAGGCAATGAGCTTTCTTGGGAAAGAGCCACTTCTTCAGATTCTGGTGCAGAACGGAGAGAAAAAACCTGAGAGACAAATGAGGAATCTGCTAAATATAAAAATTAAAAAATAATGAGGTGGGAGCGGAAGGAGAGGGAGAGAAACCTCTGGGAAGTGTAAATTAAATTAAGGGGAATGTCTGCCATGCCTGCAAATATCAAAGGTGGGAAAATTGTCCCTGTGATGCATAAGATGATTGAAATCTTTGTTGAGTCCCTGGTGAAAGGTGTCAAGTTTGCAAATGAATTCCAATTGAGATGTCTCCCTTTGCAATCTGGTGTTAAAATCTCTTTGCACACAAAGCTTAAAGTCATTACTGGAGTGTTCTGCCAGGTTAAAGTGTTCACTTAGCAGCTTATGTGTATTCAAATTCCTAATATCTGATTTGTATCTTTTTATCTTTTGGTGTAGGGCTTGTCCAGTTTGTCCAATGTACATGGCAGCAGGGCGTTCCTGGCTCATGATGGCATATATCACAGTAGTGGAAGTGCAGGAATATGAGCCCCCGATGGTGTGACTGACATGATTAGGTCCAGGTGGGAAGAAGGGGCTTTTGAAATCAGGGGTCTGTTTCAAAAGGCCCCCGGCTACATGGGCGGTGTGCGTTTTGAAACTGGCACTTTCGAAGCACATGTGGCTGCCATTATACTTATGGGGCACTGCATATTCATGGGAGCACCTCATTAGCATATTCCGAAGTGCCACATTACCATAGCCCCTCCAAAAGGATGGGCTCGTGTGGCCACAGTCTATGACTTTATACTATGGTTTCTCTACAGGAAACCTTGTTAGGAGCACACTGATGGTAGCTCTTATTTCTTCAGCTGCATCTACACGAGCCGGCTACTTCAAAGTAGCCGTGCCAACTTCGAAATAGCACCCGCCACGTCTACACTTGGCGAGCGCTATTTCGAAGTTGAAATCGACATAAGGCAACGAGACGTCGAAGTTGCTATCCCCATCAGGAGATGGGAATAGCGACCTACTTCGACGTTGAACGTCAAAGTAGGGCACATGTAGACGATGTGCGTCCCGCAACATTGAAATAGCGGGGTCCTCCATGGCGGCCATCAGCTGAGGGGTTGAGAGATGCTCTCTCCAGCCCCTGAGCTCTATGGTCGCCGCGTGCAGCAGCCCCTTAAAGCTTCCCGCCCCCTGCGTTCCTGTGCAGGAAGCTGAGAGCATGTGCAGGCAGCAGCATTGCCATGTGGCGAGCCTGCACGCCTCGCAGCAGCCCCAACCCACCACCCTGCACTGATGGCCGCTAGGCAGCTCCCCAAGCACCACCAGGGCACCCCCCCGCAAGGGGAGCCAGGGCTCCCAGCCTGGCAGCCAGCCTGGGAAGAGGCAGCGGGGCCCCTCCTGGTTGGAGGCCAAGATCCGGGACCTGCTGGGGCTCTTGCGTGAGGAGGAGGTGCTCCAGGTAATGGGGAGCAAGAGGCGGAAGGTGGATGCTTTCGCTCAGTTGGCCGAGGGCCTGGCTGCCCGGGGTCACCCTGCCCGCACTCGTGGCCACGTCAGGAGTAAGGTGAAGGAGCTGCGGCAGGGTTACACCCGGGCCCGGGACGTGGCCAGCCGATCTGGAGCCGCCCCCACCATTTGCCCCTTTTACAGGGAGCTCAGGTCCATCCTGGGCCCCCGGTACACCTCCTCCTCCCCGGCCACTCTTGACACCTTGGCCGATGAGCCCCAGCAGGCCCCGGAGATGGAGTCTGCCCCGGAGGCAAGCCCTGCACCCCAGGGGCCCCCCAGGAGCCCACCCATGGGATGCTGGAGGAGGAGGAGGGGGACTCCTCCAGCAACGGGGGGCTCCAGATCGCCATCCCGTCCCGGAGGTCCAGCAGGGCATCCGCCCAGTGGGTGTCCCCCGACTGTGGGAGCGTAGCGTCAGGTATGTACTGCCCCAGTGCACACCCCCAGGGTTAAGGGGAAGGGACAAGAGACATGACCAGGGCCCTCCACATGCCCAGATGACCATGGCCCCAAGGACAGCAGTGGCATGTCCCTCAGAAAAGTGCATCAGCCCCTGCCCCCCAGCAGGACAGCGCCATGCCCCATCCCTGGGGATGGAAGGAGCGGAACCGAGGGTCCCCCGGCGGGGGGACACCCATCATCATCAGCAGCATCTCCTGGGGACGGGGATGGGGAACCAGCAGCAGAGGGGTGGGGGGACAAGGGCCACGGGTCAGGGCCCACATTATTGGCTGTCTCCACTCTTCTTCCCCCCGTGTTCTGCAGCTGCACCATTGGAGGGCCTGGAGAGCCCACCGGGGCCATCCCAGCAGGCCAGCCCCTTGGCGGAGCACCGACCAGCCCCAGGACGAGGCCAATGGCGGACCCACCAGCAGAGGACGGCTACGGACCCCCAGCTGCTCGCGACCCTCCCGCGTCAGCTGGAGGTGTCGGAGCGGTGCCTGCGGGTGGAGGAGCGGAGGCTGGAGCTCCAAGAGCAAGCGCTGGCCTGGTGCCAGGAGGCCTGGGGGGCCTTCATGCGGACCTTCGAGTGCATCGCGGAACACCTGGCCCCCCCATGCCACGCCGCCCGCCGCTCTGACCGCCGCTCCGAGCGCCGTCCCTCCACCATCCGCCACCCTGGGGCCTGCCACCGAGGGGGACCTGGGGCCTGCAGACACCGGCCGGCTGTATCTGCCGGTTCGCCCAGCCCCCACCCAGCCTCAGCCAGGGCTCCGGCCGAGAGGAGGGTCGCGCCCTCCAACCCCGGGCACTGGACAGTAGGGGTGCAGGGCTGAGGACGTGGCCCCCCCCTCCTTTGTACATATCCCCCATTATTTTATATAGTTTGTGTTGGACCCCTGTTCTGTTCTGGTACCTGCCCCCCCTGTAAATAGTTCCCCCCTTTTTTTCTATATATATATATATTTTATTATTAATAAGAGATTGCACTGTTTGGTTTCAAACAACAGGTCCATTTATTTGCAAGAAAAGTGGAGGGTGTGCTCTTGGGTGCTCTGTGGTGTGGGCGTGGGGGCAGGGAGTGTTGTGGAGGATGGGGGGGTGCAGTGGGTGGCCAGCCAGCGTTCACCCCTCAGCCTGGTCAAAATGGGCCCTCAGGGCCTCCCGGACCCGGATCCCCTTGGGGTCGACCTGGCGACTGGGGACAGTGGGTGGCTGCACGTCGGCCCTGCCAGCCTCCACAGCCCAGCCCTGGAAGAAGGCCTCTCCCTTGCTCTCCAGCAGGTTGTGGAGTGCGCTGCACGTGCCCACAACCTGGAGGATGTTGGTGGGGCCTGCATCCAGTCGGGTGAGGAGACACCTCCAGCGTCCTTTGAGGCGGCCAAAAGTGCGCTCGAGCACCTGGCGCGCATGGTTCAACTGCGTGTTGCACCGCTCCTGGATGGTTGTGAGATGGCCCGTGTAAGGGTGCATGAGCCAGGGCTGGAGAGGGTACGCCACATCTGCGACGACGCAGAGGGGCATGGTGGTGTCCCCCACAGGGATCTCCCACTGGGGGATGTAGGTCCCCGCCTCCAGCCGGCAGCACAGGCCCAAATTTCTGAACACCCAGGCGTCGTGGGTGCTGCCAGGCCAGCCAACATAAATGTCCAGGAAGCGGCTCTGGCTGTCCACCAAGGCCTGGAGGACCACCGAATGGTAGCCCTTCCTGTTGAGGAAGTGTCCTCCGCTGTGCTCCAGGGCATGGATGGGGATATGGGTCCCATCCAGAGCCCCAAAGCAATTTGGGAAGCCCAGGCTGTCAAACCCCGCAATGGCAGCATCCGGGTCCCCAAGCTGCACGAGCCTGTGGAGGAGCAGGGCATTGATTGTGCGGATGACCTGCAGGGGAAGGACATGAGAGAGCACCAGTGAGGGGTGTGCAGGGTGTGTCTGGCCCTCCACCCCAGGGCTGCTCCCCCAGGGCTCCCCCCCAAGGGCTCCCCCTCCACCGGGTCCTCTTACCTCCATGAGGACAGCCCCGACGGTGGCCTTGCCCACGCCGAACTGCTGCTCTACAGATCGGTAGCTGTCTGGAGTGGCCAGCTTCCAGACAGCGATGCCGACCCGTTTCTCGACCATGAGGGCACGTCTCATGGAGGTGTTCTGGTGCCGTAAGGCAGGGGTGAGCCACTGGCAGAGCTCCAGGAATGTCTGCTGGCTCATGCGGAAATTCTGGAGCCAGTGCTCGTTGTCCCACTCGCCGAGCACCAGCCGCTCCCACCAGTCTGTGCTCGTGGGGTAGCTCCACAGCCGGCGGCGTGTGCGGCGGGGGGGGTGGGGGGGCCGAAGGGCAGCAAGGTCTGGGGCTGCTTCCTCATCCCCTGGGGGCAGCTCTTCTTCCATGAATAAAAGGTGGTCAGCTGCCTCTTGCATAGCACTGAGCAGGGCAAGCACTGCTCCTGCAGGGGCGGGTGTGGGGACCTCTGGCTGCTGCTGCTGCTGGGGGTCCATACTGCTTCGACGGGGTGTGCGTGCCTGTGGCTCTGCAGACCGCGTGCTGTGCAGGCTGAGTGAGTTTGGGAGGGGCCCTTTAAGGGAGCGGCTAGCTGTTGCCCCGGAAGTGCTAGTCCGCCCTGTGACCCTGTCTGTAGCTGTTCCTGGCGCCCTTATTTCGATGTGGGCCGCTTTGGCATGTAGACGCTCCCCTACAGCACCTACTTCGATGTAGGGCTGCCCAACGTCGACGTTGAACGTCGACGGCACCAGCCCTGGAGGATGTGTAGATGCTATTCATCGAAATAGCTTATTTTGATTTCGCTACATCGAAATAGTAGCATTCCCGTGTAGACGTAGCTTTCATGTTCTGGTCCCTTCATCTTTTTTTCACATTGTAAGATGAGTCTCATAAACATAAACAGGATTCTATTACTATTAAGGGAATAAAACTGTATAAAACAAAAAATTGTTGAACTGCTTATACAAATAAACTAAGAATTTATTTTCTTCTGGGAAATTTCTTTGACCAAAAAACTAAATGCTGAATGTGCTGGTTATCTGAATTGTCATTAAAAAGAGGGTGTTGATTCTCCTGAGAAAAAAGAAAAAAAATAGCAAATAATCCATTCAAGCATTATCAGTCAGTTTAATCACATTGGTAGCAGAGTCTTTTTAATGCCAAATAGTGATTCTGAAATGAATCCTGTAGATTTTATGCATCTAATCTAGATTCCTCTTCCACAACCCCTACTTTTTAAAGGTGATAACTGAGATTTTCAAAGGAATGTAGGGGATTTAGGTAGCCATTTCCCATTGAAAGTCAGCAGGGTCCTTCCTGATGAACTTTAAAGAGTACGAGTTATTAGAACATTAATCACTGACTGTAACATAAGACCAATGAAGACTTTAGGTGCTCTAAATCCAGAAGACCACAAGATACTGTACTCCCAGCCCCATTACCATATAACAAACAAGATGAATATGTTTAGGATATGCACCTTACTGTTATTGGGAATAGTCTTAATATAGGTTCAGGTGTAACATGTGGAGGACACCTGACATACTCGGTGATAGCCTGGTTCTGCCATCAATGTATCAATAATTGCAGAGCTTTATTTCTGTGATTCACTTTCCTCAGATTTAGAAAGGTTTTCAGATCCATGAAATAGGCCAAGTGTATCTGGCCTGAAAGACATAGACATCTCTGTCGAGCTTTTCTTTTAATAATTAGGAATAAAATAACCTGGAAGTATCTCTTTTCCACATCATATCTTTATCACTCATTGGCTGTGTCTACACGTGCACGCTACTTCGAAGTAGCGGCACTAACTTCGAAATAGCACCCGTCGCAGGTACACGCATCGGGCGCCATTTCGAAGTTAACTTCGACGTTAGGTGGTGAGACGTCGAAGTCGCTAACCTCATGAGGGGATCGGAATAGCGCGTAGACGATCCGCGTCCCGCAACGTCGAAATTGTGGGGTCCTCCATGGCAGCCATCAGCTGGGGGGTTGAGAGACGCTATCTCTCCAGCCCGTGCGGGGCTCTATGGTCACCGTGTGCAGCAGCCTTTAGCCCAGGGCTTCTGGCTGCTGCTGCTGCAGCGGGGGATTCATGCTGCATGCACAGGGTCTGCAGCTCGTTGTCGGCTCTGTGGATCTTGTGCTGTTTAGTGCAAGTGTGTCTGGGAGGGGCCCTTTAAGGGAGCGGCTGGCTGTTGAGTGCGCCCTGTGACCCTGTCTGCAGCTGTGCCTGGCACCCTTATTTCGATGTGTGCTACTGTGGCGTGTAGACGTTCCCTCGCAGCGCCTATTTCGATGTGGTGCTGCGCAACGTCGATGTTGAACATCGACGTTGCCAGCCCTGGAGGACGTGTAGACGTTATTCATCGAAATAGCCTATTTTGATGTCACCACATCGAAATAGGCTACTTCGATGTAGGCTTCACGTGTAGACGTAGCCATTATGGTAAGAAATATATTTTGGTTCAGTGAGGCTCCATCAGCATTAATAGTCCACAGAATATTTTGCAGTTGTTTCAGAATTATGGAAAAGCAGAAGTCTCTTCACAGTTCATGCTGTACAAGCAGTTTCCATTATAGCTAGGCTTGGAAGGACTTTATTTTTATTGGTAAAGACTGATTTCACTGTAAACATACAAGCTGATAACAATGACCTCCATTGATAATTACTGACCTTTACAATTAAGGAAAATAAGAAAAATACTGCTCGAGAACTTATTAGAGCTTGGTTTAAGAATATTTGCTTTGTATATTGTCACGGGAAGTTGAAAATTGTGTTTTAATGCTTTGACGTTTTTATTCATTATATAATTGTCTGACTCTCCCATCATTACCCACAACTTTGAAAATTTAAATCTATTAAAATATTTTAAAATTAACAAGGTTGTCATTGGTTGATATTACTAAAAAAAATTCAAATTCTGCCACACCTAATTATGAAGCCCTGTTTTAGCCTCTCCCGTAGTCTGTCTTTGAAAAGTAGGTTTGATATGAAAATTGCCTGATTTATCCAGAAAACAAAACAGAATGTTTCTGCAAAGTTTCAAGGAAATCTGTCAAAGAGTTTTTGAGTTTCTGGTCATCACAAGTTTTCGCTGGAAATACTCCGTCTAATGTTTTGTGTTGCTTTACTTCAAAAACTTTTTGTACTGATTTATCTCTTTGAAATCTCATGTGTTAGCCATATTTGAAGAAAATGAAACAAAGTTGTTGACAAGTTTTGATGTGGTTAGTTCTGAGGATAGTTCAGCTCCTAGTGAGAATAAGAGCTTGTTTACCGTTTAATTCATTCGGAGCAAGATAAGGCTCAGCATGTGTGAGTATTTTGCCCTCTAATGGCTGGCTGAAGCCTAAAATAAAAGAAACAGGACTTCTGCAGCTGGCAACCAGAAAGCTGGTTTTCAGCTAAGATGGTAATAGTGTGTTTTGCAGGAGGATCAGAGTTCCAGTCCAGGTTCCACAGTTGAGCATCTTGTAATAAAGTTAGATGACTGTCTTTGCATATCCAACGTTGTAATCCTGGTTCAATTACAAGGCTGATTTTGATCCCTCTAGCTTAAAAAAAAGAAGCACATAATAACCATATTTTCAAATCTCTGGGGTTAGGTCTCATGGGCAACGATAATGTATTCAGTGGCGTCTTGTCTAGGATTAAAAAAAAAAAAGCAGTCAAGTAGCACTTTAAAGACTAACAAAATAATTTATTAGGGGAGCTTTCATGGGACAGACCCACTTCTTCAGACCATAGCCAGACCAGAACAGACTCAATATTTAAGGCACAGAGAACCAGAAACAGTAATCAAGGGTGACAAATCAGAAAAAGATAATCAAGGTGAGCAAATCAGAGAGAAGAGGGGCGGGGTGAGGGGTGGGAGTTAAAAATTAGATTAAGCCAAGTATGCAAAAGAGCCCCTATAGTGTCCCAGAAAATTTGCATCCTGGTTCAAACCATGTGTTAATGTGTTGACTTTGAATATGAAAGAGAGTTCAGCAGTCTCTCTTTCCAAAGCAAAGTGAAAATTCTTCAGTAACACACAAACTCTAAAGTCATTAACACAATGGCCCACTCCTTTAGAATGTAGACTAACTGGTTTGTGGATCAGGAGTGTTTTGATGTCTGTTTTGTGCCCATTAACTCTTTGTCTAAGAAAGTTTGAAGTCTGTCCAATATACAAAGCATCTGGGCATTGTTGGCACATGATGGCATATATGATGTTAGTTGAGGAACATGAGAATGTGCTCGTGATTCTGTGACTAATCTGGTTAGGTCCAATAATGGTATCTCCAGAATGGATATGTGGACAAAGCTGGCAATGGGATTTGTTGCAAGGAAAAGTCTCAGGACTTTTGTTCCTGCAGTACAGACTGTGGTTGATGGTGAGAATCCTCATAAGGTTGGGAGGGTGTCTGTGGAGAGAACAGGCCTGTCACCTAGGGCCTTCTGGAGTGTGGCATCCTGATTAAGGATAGGTTGTAGGTCTTTAATAATTTGTTGCAGTGGTTTGATTGGGGGCTGTAGGTAATGACCAATAATGTTCTGTTCTTGGCTTTTTGGGGCCTATCTTGGAGTAGCTGGTCTCTGGGTATTCGTCTGGCCCTGTCGATTGTTTTTTTTATTTCTCCTGGTGGGTAATTCAGGTTTATCAATATTTGGTAAAGATGTTGTAGCTTTTGGACTCTGTCAGTAGGATCAGAGCAAATGTGATTGTACCTAAGGGCTTGATTGTAAACAATGTATCTAGTTATGTGTGCAGGATGGAAGCTAGAAGTGTGTAGGTGAGTATAGCGATCAGTGGGTTTCCGGTAGAGTACGGCACCAATTAGGCCATCCTTGATTTGTACAGTAGTGTCCAGGAAATGTGTCTCTCATGTGGAATAATCGAGGCATAAGTTGATGGTGGGAGGCAGATGGTTAAAGTCCCTGTGGAATTCTTCTAGAGACTCTATCCCATGGGTCCAAATCATAAAGATGTCATCAATGTATCTTAAGTAGAGGAGGAGTAATAGGGGACGAGAACTGAGGAATCATTGTTCCAGGTCTGCCATAAATATATTAGCATATTGTGGGGCCATGCGGGTGCCCATAGCAGTTCCACTAATCTGGAGGTATAAATTGTCCCCAGATTGGAAATAATTGTGGGTGAGAACAAAGTTACAGAGGTCAGACACCAGACTGGCTGTGGTGACATCAGGGATGGTATTCCTGATCACTTGTAATCCATCTTTGTGTGGAATATTAGTGTACAGAGCCTCTACATCCATGGTGGCAAGGATGGTGTTGTCAGGAACTTTTCTGATGTTTTGTAATTTCCTCAGGAAGTCAGTGGTATCTCGGAGATAGCTGAGAGTATTGGTGGCATAGGGTTTGAGGAGGGAGTCCATGTAACTGGATAGTCCAGTGGTAAGGGTGCCAATACCCGAAATGATAGGTTGTCCAGGGTTCCCAGGTTTGTGGATTTTGGGAAGTAAATAGAAAAATCCAGGATGGGGCTCAGATGGTGTGTCTGAGTTAACAAGGTCCCGAGTAGCAGCAGGGAGTTCCTTCAGTAGTTGTTGTAATTTCCTTTGGAATTCCAAAGTGGGATCAGAGAAGAGAGGTCTGTAAAATGTGGTGTTGGAGAGTTGTCTGGCTGCCTCCTGTTCATAGTCTGACTTATTCATGATGACAACAGCACCCCCTTTGTCAGCTGGTTTGATTATAATGTCTGAGTTATTTTTGAGACTCTGGACAGCATAGCGTTCAGCATAGTTGAGATTGTGTCTCATTTGGCATTGTTTGCGTATAATGTCAGTCTGAGCACGGTTGCGGAAGCACTGTATGTAGAAATCCAGACTTTCACTACGGCCGTCAGGGGGAGTCCACATAGAGTGCTTCTTCTTTTGGTGTTGGTAGGGGGCGTTGAGAGAGTCAGACTGTTGTTCATAGTTGTGTTGGAAGAATTTCTTTAGACGGAGGTGGTGAAAGAAGGCTTCAAGGTCACCACAGAATTGTATTAATTTTGTGGAGGAAGTAGGGCAGAAGGAAAGACCCCGTGATAAGAGAGACTCTTCTTCTGGGCTGAGTTGGTAGCTGGAATAGTTAACAATATTGTTAGCGGAGCTGTCGTTATTGTAGTTGTAGTATCCTGAGGTATGAAGTAATTTAGAAAATGTATTCTCTTTTCTTTCTTGTAGGAAGTGGAAGTGTGTTTTATAAATTTCTTGTCTAGTATAAGTAAAGCCTCGTTCGGTGGGGTCTTGCATTGATGCCTGGATGTTGATTAGAATATCAAGTTCAGAGAGTTCATTTTTAATCATCTTTTGTTTATTGTAAAGAATTTTGATCAAGAGGTTCCTCAGTTTCTTAGAGAACGTGCGGCATAGATGCTCACTGTAGTTGGTGTAGTACATTGATTGTAATGGGTTTTTCACTGTCAGTCCCTTGGGTACAATGTCCATTTTCTTGCATTTGGAGAGAAAGATGATGTCTGTTTGGATCTGGGAGAGTTGTTTCATGTACTTGATGGATGTGCCAACAATGCCCAGATGCTTTGTATATTGGACAGACTTCAAATTCTCTCAGACAGAGTTAATGAGCACAAAACAGACATCAAAACACTCCTGATCCACAAACCAGTTAGTCTACATTCTAAAGGAGTGGGCCATTGTGTTAATGACTTTAGAGTTTGTGTGTTACTGAAGAATTTTCACTTTGCTTTGGAAAGAGAGACTGCTGAACTCTCTTTCATATTCAAATTTGGCACATTAACACGTGGTTTGAACCGAGATGCAAATTTTCTGGTACACTATAGGGGCTCTTTTGCATACTTGGCTTAATCTAATTTTTTACTCCCACCCCTCACCCCACCCGTCTGCTCTCCGATTTGCTCACCTTGATAATTTTCTTCTGATTTGTCAACCTTGATTACTGTTTTTGGTTCTCTATGCCTTAAATATTGAGTCTGTTCTGGTCTGGCTATGGTCTGAAGAAGTGGGTCTGTCCCATGAAAGCTCCCCTAATAAATTATTTTGTTAGTCTTTAAAGTGCTACTTGACTGCTTTTTTTGTTTTGATAGTGTATAGACTAGCACAGCTTTCTCTCTGTTACTTGTCTAGGATTATGTTTGTTCAAGACAGTGGTTTTCAACTTTTCTGTGTTTGCAGACCCCTAAAAATTTCAGAGTGAGGAGCTGCCCTTTTGGATACTGTAGGCATAGTTTGCAGGGCTCTGAAATTGTGTTTATCATGAGTTGAAAACCACTGATATAAGATGATCCTTTTGTTGACATGAGCCCAGCAACTGCAAATTCTTTTCCACTGTGTTTATTACTAAATACCTGGATGCTGAATGCTTCCTGGAATTAGCATTTGGTGAAAAAATGGCTGATTAAAATAGTTTGCTTTGACATCATGGTCTTTGGTTGTATTCTTGCTAATAGTAACAAAGAAGCTGCCCCTTTTCCGGGGGGTGGGGAATGACTGGTTCAAAACAAGCCATAACCTAGAGAGATACAGTAATGCCAGTCAAAACAGCAAGGGGGGTACTGTTCTTCCCACCCCACTGTCCATTCTTTCTCCTGCTTTCAAAAGCTTTATTATGTTTACAGGGTTTATGATATCTCTGGATTTTTTACTGTTCAGTGCTTTCCAAGCTAGTGCTGCTATTTCTCACGTGAGGCACTTTAAGAAATCCCTGTTGTGTCTTTGTCTGGGGATTGTTGTTTTTTTTTTTTCATTTTAATGCCCTGCAGAGTGGTCACTGGGCTATCTTGTAATTCCACAGTCTGCCCCCAGCTGAACAGCAGTGTGTTGTTGCTCTTCCCCAGGATGAAATCAGAGAAGGGACTGTGACTCAGAGATGTACAGGTTCCTCCTGTGTTTCTCCTTGTTCTGAAGGAGGAGAAAGGTGCTTTACTCCCACTTTTTAGTGGTGCTGTTTATTCTTGCTTTGTACCTGGCCAACTGGTTGGGCTAGTGGGCAGGGGGGATTGAGCCAGGGCTTCTCCCAGACCTTGCCACTGCTGGCTCCCCTCTGTGCCCCCTCTATGTCCACATGTTGAGCGGGTGGAGAATGTAGGTCAGCAGGCCTTGTTCTCCTTTCAGCAGCTAAAGTCACTGCTGGAGGTGGGACCAGAGGCAGTTAACGAGGGTGGCAGGAGTTTAGTCTCATGGGTGGCCATTAAAGGCTGTGGCAATCCAGCGGTTTGGTAACATTGCAGACTATTTGGTCCTTTGCAAAACCTATTGTAGAGCTGTGTTCTTTGCACTGCACTTTGGGACTTTCAGTGCATTGTAGCAATGTTCAGGTGGAATGTCATGCCACAGCAAGCTGGAGCACTGTAGATTCATGCCCTGACTTGCCCTGCAGAACGTTTCAGTGAAGACAATCCTAAGGTCCCAAACTTGGAATGGCTGAATGTTGCCAGCTTCCGCTGAAATTAATTAACATTTCATTATGTTATTATGACTGTTTCAACAAAGTATCACATCTCCTTGGGCATCTAGCACTCCTACGTTGTGAATTCAGGTAGCATATGGTGGACAGACGCCCTCCAAACAAACAAAAAATAGGGTCATTATATACAACCTTTACTGTATTCTCTGGTTCTCTCCTCCAATACCTTATCATCAGTTGGCTTTTCTTTGGATTAATCCTTAGCCCTCTTTCTGTCATCGTAGATGGAGAGCCCTGCAAATCTGCAGATACCGGCTTCATATTCACAGACTATTTTTGTGGATAGTGGATCAGATGCAGATACAACCTTGCAGGTCTCTACTCACCTGTGGCACCTGGTCCATGGCATCTGGCTTGGGCAGCCTTGGGGGTGCAGCATGCTTGGGTCAGTGGTCAGCAGCCAGTGGCTGGAGTTCGGTGGCAGGTTGGAGTCAGGGCTTTCTGGCACCTGCTTACCATGACACTTCCTGTCCATCATCTCAGGCCCCTTGGGCAGCACCAGCTTCCTCACCATGGCCTGGCCCAGCATTACTGGCTGTGCTCCCAGTCCTGGCCGGCTGGCCCTCAAGAAGCAGTCCAGCCCCACAGCCCTGGAAATTGGAGAAGGCAGAGCCCTGATGCCCACCATGTGCCCCACTACAATGCAACACATGCTGTTGCTGCCATGTACCATCACTCGCGAGCCTCTGGGAGCAGCACATGATGCTTCCTCCAGAAGAACCACCTTTGCAGTAGTCCCTGTCATACTGTCTTTTCCCTGCCAGGACCATTTCCCTGCTCTCCCCACCACCTCCACCGCTCGCTCCCTTGCACCTCTTCCATCCCCTGTGACTAGCCCTTGTGAGAGGGCTTGCTGCTGCAGATGCAGGGGAAATACAGCTAATGGATCATAGGTCAGACTGCAGCTTGATCCTGGCAGATGTGGATTGGATGCGGATTCCTCTTTTGCATCTGTGCAGGGATGTAATTACACTGGCCAGGTGCTGGGTTGACTGCATCCTCTGGGTTGAATGACTTAAAAATTTAGAGGTGGGAGGTGTGATGCCTCTGCATGCTGAAAATGCCTCAACCCATAGTCCACAAGTCAAATGAGAGGAGAGACCGGGTAGACACCTGCAGTACCCCACATTTGAGATTTCTTGAGCATGAGGAGTGATTGTTCACAATCATCTTCTGCAGGCTCTCAGAGGAAAGAAAGGACCCAAAATGCTCAGTCAGTAGGGTCTGAAGCTACATCCACATCATCTAGGGTTCGCATCTTTGACACACAAACGCCTCCTGCCCCCAAGCCAATCCCACAGGAGCCCCAGCCCTCAGCTACAAGGCATTCTTCTTACTTAAATTGCAGAAGGGAAACACAGACATTTTTAACATTAGATCTCTCAGTGTATTGTGACAATAGGGCACATTTTTAGACCCACATTAAAAGAAACTCTGACAAATTGAATTTGGAACAACTTGTATAACGGGGATGCTGAAAGCCATTGGACCAAACTGCAAACCATATACATGAAGGAAACTACTTCTAGCCGAGGTTTTGGCAGCACCTGCAGCAAGACTAGTTCCAGCAACTGTTTGACAGTTGGCAGATCCATAAAAAATGGCCAGGTTGGTCAGATGCTGTTAAGGTGGTAATCCTACCATCATCTCACTATGCAGGGCACCAGTGGCTGATGATGTAGCTAATATCAGGGCTTCATCCATCACCAGAAGGACCTCATTGACCAGAACAACCAATGCTGTCTCTGATAACCCCCTCCCACACTGGGATCTGCCCACTATGAGAGAGCTTTGTGTTCATCTTTGCTAATGACCTTGGCCACAAATGAGAGACTAGATCAAGATCACAACTGGACAGATAGTCAAGTGATGGTTCTTTGAATAAAGGATTAAACAGAGCAAAATGTTCCCTGCCTTCCTTAGGAGAGGCGAGAGTAATCTCCTCCAACAGTGGAGCTAGCATTTCCTTAAACATCCTCAATAACCAGGAGAGAAGTAAATTCAGTGTGCATATAAATCCAAAGCCATGAAATTTTCCCAACATTTTTTTGGTGGCTCGCTGAGTAACATTGGCCAAAAATGAAGAAGAGAATTACTGGCATTTGCCCTCTCAAAATATTGCTCTGCCCCCTTAGACACAGACAGCTTGTTCCAAATCATTTGATTTTTATCTGCAAAATAACAAGAAATTTCCTCACAACAGCAGGAATTTATATCAGCCACTGAACAGAGACAGCCCGGATTATACAGGCAATCTACAACCCCAAACAAATTTGCCCTCCGAGATTTTGCAAATGCTAAGGTTAAGACACAGAAATGTTTCCCACACAGCTACAGGGTTAGATTTTTTAAAGCATTATGCTGCATGAAGTATGATTTGACATGAGTCTTCCACATTGCTGCTCTCCCACCGTGGTTCCTTCCTACTGCCTTTGGCACAAGCTGTCCATGATCCAGCATGACCTGGGAGTGTAAAAGAGAGAAAGAAGAAGCCTACTTGCAACCCTATTGATGGTGAAGGACAAAATATAGGGTAACAAAATATAGTCTAGCAAAACCTTGGGGAAAAATATTCTCCCTCATGAAATTCTCAGGCTTCATTAACTACTGTGGTTCAGCAATCAAAATGGGTCTCTCATCCTGCCAGGAGAGGTGTACTTCACAGTCACGGACGTGAGAGTGCTACTCAGGGTCTTGTTCTAGGTGCCTGTCATACTTCTCTTGACAGATAAATGGCAGAGGAAAGTCACTAGTCAACAATTACCTAAAGGAGGACTCTTGATTATTCGGGCTATGCCTATTAAGGCCAGCTAAGGATTTGCCCCAAATGTTTAAAGTAGGAAAACACTGAAAGGGAACAGAAGCTATTAACAACATAGTTGGACATGGGCAGATGTACTTTGCCCAAAGTTTATTTTGCTTTTTTTTTTCCATTTTAGGGCCATCATCTTCATAGCAAATGTATTGTTTTGGCACAATATCAATGGCTTTAGTGTTTTTCTTCTGCCTCTTGTCGCTGTTGATTATTCCTTTGAGTTATTTGGGTTTTTTACTTTGGAGAGAAATTATTTTAAAATATTTTTGAGCTGTCCTAGTCAATTTCCTCAGCAAACTTCCAAATGTTTTCAGCTCCCCAGAGTTCTCTGATCAGTGTTTAGTCCAGTTCAACTATAACACAATTCCATGTCCTGTGAATAAACCATTTTTGGACTTGTCACTGCTTGTTCTTTATACATACTGGCAGGCCCAAGGGAACCTTTTATACACTTGTAGTGCAGTGCTTCTAAAATGTACATGCCTGTATCCTCATGACATTTTCTTGCCTCCTTTCACTCACCTACATGCATATAACTTTGGGATCTTCTACAATTAAAAAAAAAATTCCTTGGTTTCTTGTTTTTCACAGGTTACTCTCGTCATCCAAGTCCAATGTATCAATTGCATATGTTTGAACTCTCAAAGCTTATTCAGAAGTTTAAATGTCTGTTGATCACATGAACCTCAAGAAATTCATGATCTAATGCTGATCCATTTTTCTCAGCTATTGGGACAGACAAGATAGAGTTGAAATAGAATAGTTCCTTTGCTGGCACAACAGAGGTTCAGATGTTAGCAAAGTTCATAAGAGCAGAATATATACAGACGTGTGTGTGTGTGTGTGTGTGTGTGTGTAATGTCAATTTGCGATAATTTCTGTAACCCTTACTGTCACTAGAAGTGAAGTCCTGGACCCACTGAAGTCAATGGCAAAACTCCAATAGTCTTCTTTGGGGCCAGGATTTCAGCTATGTGTTTCAGTGGGGTTACTGGTTGAATAAAGCAATAATTGGTTCGGGTAAGGGTGGCAGAACTTGTCATTAACATAAAGGGGCTATCAACTAGCATTGGAATATGAAATATTTTTCTACATTTAAAAAATATAATAAAGCTATTGGTGGTACACTGCACAGGGCTTCTTTTTGTTTTCTGGTTTCTGAGCAATTAAGATGAATTTGCTTCACATTTTTCAGCTTTTCTCCACAACCAAGAAGGGCAGAAACTTTTTTTAAAAGAAAGTTGAAATTCTTAAGTTATCACTTGTTTCCTGCACATGAAGGATTTTGAGAAGAACACCAACTGTCATGAAACTAATAAACTGGCAACACTAGCATCATAATTAATATATTTAGTTAAAAGTTATTCCATTTTGTCTAGAGGAAATAGTGGCTGTTTATGTAATTAATAAATCATTGATTTTTAGTGTCTCTCTTTCATAGATGCGAGGCTTGGTTTGTGGTTTGTTTTGGATAGTCTTTGATTTTTTAAAATAAAAGTGGTCTAAAAAAACATATGAAATGGACAACAGCTGTGAATTATATCAAGCTCCAAATAAGTAAGGGTCCACTGCTGTTTAAGAATGTCAGAAATCCTTAATGATGTCTTATGTTCTGAAAAATAATTCTGACTGCCATATTCACTCTTTAGTGACCTGAATTGGTTGGATATAATGCTCTGCAAAATAGTATTGAATCAGCTCAGTTATGGGTCAAGAGTACTGATGACTCTGGCTCATGAGATGTGCTCGAACAAGACAAAGGAATTCAAAACATTAGTAGTTCAAGATTCTTTGTTGCACAGTTCTCAACGCTCAGGCTGAGATACAAATTAGAGATTTCAGAATGTCCATATTTCTCTTCTCAACTTTCTTTGCAACATTTGATATTAATTTGCAACGGTGCTGTGCCTACAGTATTTACACTCTGCAATAAATATTTCTTTGTTCAACAATTATAGTAACCTTTTTCTTCCCAAAACTTCTCATTATTTTGATAGTGTTGTATCACTTGTTTTTTTTAGGTCATGTTTGATTTTTTTGAAAAGATGTATTGTTTAGGTTAAGCTAATTCTCCAAAAATTAACTTAGAGAAAATTTATTTTCTTAAGCATGTGATATTATCCAAGTGACAGCCCCAGAAGTGCTCACTTCTTTTGACCAAGAGATTTTATTCCAATTCAAAGCTAAGATCAGACAGGGTTTCTTCTTGAACTATATTTTCTTAATTTGTTTATGATTGTATTAGTGGAGCAGGGTGAATAACTTGTTGTGAATAATTTAATTGAGAAGTTAGGCCCTGGATGCTTGCTGTATGTCAGAATAGCTTGAAATTTCTGTGAATTATTTATTATTCAGGCTTAGCCAACTTTTATAACAAATTTTACTTTAAAGATTGAATGGTGAGGTGGTGTTGCTTATTTGTAATTGTCCTGTTTCTCGTACATAAACTGTTTCTACTGATTGATTTGGATGAGATTTTGAGTGCTCTTGGGCTATTTTTTAATCATGTAGGGTTAAAATATGCCCAATATAACTTGATTGCTTGAAAGTTTGCAGAAAGTGAATACAAGCTCATGCAAGGATGGCAAAGGTGAATTCAACTGAAAAATGAGAGTGAGTAGTAGAAAATAACTGGCACAATGTTTAGGTAGGTATATGAAGTGATATGAATTAGGTCTGATACCTGTTTTCATGGAAATCCATACCAAGGCTCTCATTAACATCAGCAGGGGTTTGGACACACGTCTCCTCACTGTAGTGCTGTTTGGGAAGTTTCTGTATTAAGGAAAAATGAAGTTTCTGCAAAATCAATAGCCTCCCATTTTTAATTTAAAAATTATACATTTTCCATCAAAATGAAATACTTTTGGTTTGAGTCAGTTTCACTTGAATCAGAATGTTCCGGTGTGTTGACCTGATCCAAACTGTTTCATTTCAAGTCGTTTGAACGTTAAACTACATTTCCCCCCATTGTGCCGCATGGCATTACTGGAATTCTATATCAGACCTTCATTCTCCCCTGTGAGCTGGACTTCCTGGCATATAACATCTTCCATGCTGTGTGGGCTCACTGCTGAGAGAAGTGCATGGTATATCATGAGACTCACATAACTGTGATTTCACTGTGAGAGCTCAAGACTGCTTAGGGAGTCTGGCCCGTAAAAGGCTACAGCTCCTCTATGTCCTGAACCTACAGCAACCATAAGGTCATGTGCATCATAAGTACATGCAGTTTAATGTTAAACTGAGCCAAACTAAACGATTTTGGGTCAGTCCAACAAACTAAAATGAAACTTTTAAGTTAGGAGATTGTGATGGTCTAATTAGGAATGTCAAAATGAAATGTTCTCAGAGGGGGTCGTCTGTCGCTTCACAAAAAACAAGCAGTCCTGTAGCACCTTAACGATTAACAAAATTGTTTATTAGGAGGTAAAGAGCTTTTGTGGGTAAGACCCACTTCTTCAGATTTGGCGCAGATAATAAGAATCCAGCGTTTGTGCAGCAGGGAGAAAGGAAAAGTAGGAGGAAGAGAAGAAAAGAAGCAAAGGGAGTCACCTGTCATTGATAGGACCAGTGGTAAAAGTACATTAAGTGGGATGAATGCAGTTCCTGTGAATGTGAAAAAGAAATGTTGTAACATCTCAGAATACATTTTTTAGAATGTTTCATTTTGCAAATTAGTTATATATTTCAACTTTCCATGTTGAGGGAATAAAAACAGAGGCTGAGCTATTGGAAGGTGCTGCAGGGTAAAATCTGCTGCTTTGTCGTTCATGAGACTCTTGGAATGAGTTCTTACTTCAAGTTTTTCAGAGCGTATACAACACCAGCTAAACATTCTGACCTCAGTTCTCTCCTATAGTTTGGTTGCTTTCCACTGTACCTGTAGTGCAAAGCATCTGGATAGCTGATTGCACAAGAGGAATTCCTTTTCATGAAAAGAACCCCAAATGAGCATGCACTACCAGTGGGGACATGGCCAAAGCTAGGTATCCCACAGACAGGGGAATTGCAAAGGTGGCATAATGATACTTTTGCCTCTCTGATTTGAGCCTGTGCTGAACGCTGCTTGGCTACACCAGGCTCTTAAACCTCCAAGTGCATGAAAAAAATATTAGGTAATAGGTTAAGGGCTTGATCCGATCGATAGTCACTGTGTTCCGGCAGTTCCTGCTGAAGTCACCCGGAGCTTTGGATTCACTGACAATTCTCAAGACTAGAGTCTTACTTGAATACTCTTGTAAGTTTTCCCTCAATTATCCCATCATTCTGTCTGTGCTACTGACGTTTACTTTAGTCAGGAAGTTTGATGTCCTCTAAGACCAAAAAAAAAAAAAAAAAAAAAAAATTCTGGGTTTCCGTCTTGTGCTTAATTTTTTTTTTTTTGCCAGAACAAGGACCAAATTTTGAGGTCACTACTAAATCTATTTGCCAGCAAGACAATAAGGCCCCAAATTCCTGACCCCAGTAATTTGTTTATAACTTTTTGCTGTAATTATGGTGCTGAGCATTTTCTTTCTCCTCTGGTGCTAGCTTTCCTGAGCAAATGCTCTATATGGTAAATATAAAAAAAATATTCTTTAAATGTGATTTAGCAATCTGGGAAGACTGAAGTGCAACATTAGTATACAGTGATACAGATGAGAGTCTTTGTTTCTTTCCAGAGGATGACTGCAGGATCTCTAAAATATCAAGTTAGAAAAAATATTCCTGGGAAGAAGAATAGATTTTCATTTTAAAAACATGAAGAGACATATTGCATTCTGTTCTTGGTGCATGTGAGTAAAGTATTAATGAGAGACATGCAAGAGCTTCAGAGAGAAACAGTATTTTGTGGGAGAACAGTAAGTTTATTTAAGGTGAGAGACACTTTTAAGCCCTGCTGAAAAAGCCACGAAAATGTCAATGATAATTACTGAGAGAAAATTCATACAAATTTTGTGGAGTCTATTTTAAGAAGTTCACCTGAGTTCTTTGGACCTCAAACACCCCTTCATTGTTGCTACTATCCTGATAATAATGTGCTCTCAATCTCTTGCATTCCAAGACTGTAAGTAAATAATTATGTCCTTGAACCAGAGTGCAGATTAATTGCTAGTTGGAAATTGTTCCTCTCCAGTAGAGAATGTGAACATTTTTAACAAAGAGAATATTCATTAATCTTGTGTAATGGTGGGATTTTTTTGAAGACCAATATATATTTCTGAGAGGAACACTAATAAGGAACACTAATCTGTTATAGCGCCAGATTTTCTACGTACTTGTACACTGTAAGTGACCAAAACAAATAGATATTATAAAAGCGGCATGTCCTTGAAATATCAAGCTATCTGGTTGCTGTGGGATAAAATAGTTGTTCTGAGATGCTAAGAATTTAAACAAAGTATTCAGACGGGCATAAATGATCTTATTTTAACAGAATACTTGGTACAGAAAAGATTTAAAATCAATCAAGGGCAGCATGCAGTAAGGGAGGCAGACAGATGAATCTCTTTAAACTTCATATAATAAATATGAAATGTTTACTATCAAAAACATTAAAGCTATGTGAGAAGGCATCCAGCTGGCAAGGAATATGTCTTATTGCAATTGTAGGTTTATTTAATCTTCTCTCTTAGCATATTACTTAACATTATCTTTCCACAGTGGCATTATTTGAGGACTGAATTGAGAGGTGCCAGTCCATAGTTAGTTGCAGCATGCAGTCTTCTGCCCCTGGAGCTGATCAAGGAGGGAATCATGATTCAGATAGCAACAGTATGCATGTTCAGCTCTCCCAGGTGGTGCATTGGACTGGAGTCGAGGCTTCACCCACTTCTCATTTACAAACACTGGTAAGGGAATAGCTGCTCATGGTCCTTCACTGTGACCTGTAACGTGGGTAAGTTCAGCCATAGGTTTCAAGGAATGCCGTGTGCCCCTTAGTTTGCACTTCTGGTGTGAGCAGGATCTTACCCACAGATGAAAGATTATTCATAGGCTTTAAGGTTAAATGGGACCATCATGATCAGCTAGTCTGATCTCCTGCATATCCCTGGCCACAGAATCTCACCCACTCCCTCCAGTACTAGGCCTTTTATCTCTGGCCAAGTTATTGAAGTTCCCAAATTATGATTTAAAGACTTCAAATAATAGAGAATCCATCATACACTCTAGTTCAAACTAACAAGTGACTCATACCTCAGGAAGTTGACCCCTCCACCCTCAGGGTTATGGTTGATCTGACGTAGGGGAAAATTGCTTCATAATGCCAAGTATAGTGATCAGTTAGCCCAGGGGTCAGTGGAGTGCTGAAATTTGACCTTTTGATGTCTATGTACAGTCTGAGTGCTGGTGATGCTTCTTAAAGCCTCTAATAGTCCTACTTACAACAGCTTCATTAATAGATAAATTAAGATGCAGAGCTTTACTGTTTAGATGGTGGTTGGTAGCTTTAGCTGGTCTGTAGTTAATCCACAGGTGGCATGGCTTTGAGCAAGATTCTGGTTGCATGGGGGAGGCGGGGTGGGACTGTGGTCCTGCCTCACGTGCTGATGAAAATCAGCTCGCATGCACTCTTGACATCTGTGCTGGGGATTGCTGACTCCTGAGTTAGACCCTGAGCATGTGGGCAAGATCCATCAGTCAGACTCTTGGGAAATAATTTAATGTAGTAACTCTGGACCTTCAACATCCAGTGTCCCTTCTCTGGCTGATGGAAATATTAGCTAGTAGCAGTCACAGATGGGTCATATGCCATATAGACAATCTCGTCATCCCCTCCATAAACTTATCAAGCTCAGTACATACATAAGAACATAAGAACGGCCATACTGGGTCAGACCAAAGGTCCATCTAGCCCAGTATCCTGTCTGCCAGCAGTAGCCAATGCCAGGTGCCCCAGAGGAGGTGAACTGAAGACAATGATCAAACGATTTGTCTCCTGCCATCCATCTCCCGCCTTTGACAAAAGGCTAGGCACCATAGCTTACCCCTTGCTAATAGCCATCTATGGACCTAACCTCCAAATATTTATCGAGCTCTTTTTTAAACTCTGTTAGAGCCCTGGCCTTCACAGCGTCCTCTGGTAAGGAGTTCCACAGGTTGACTGAGCGCTGTGTGAAGA
The DNA here is from genome assembly GCF_033958435.1 of Carettochelys insculpta. Taxonomy (NCBI): domain Eukaryota; kingdom Metazoa; phylum Chordata; order Testudines; family Carettochelyidae; genus Carettochelys; species Carettochelys insculpta. Next base: position 23,864,216 of record NC_134142.1, read on the forward strand.
AAAACTTTCTTTTATTAGTTTTGAACCTGCTACCCATTAATTTCATTTGGTGTCCTCTAGTTCTTATATTATGGGAACAAGTAAATAACTTTTCTATATTCACTTTCTGCACACCATTCATGATTTTATATACCTCTATCATATCGCCCCTCAGTCTACTCTTTTCTACACTGAAAAGTCCCAGTCTCTCTAGCCTCTCCTCATGTGGGACCCATTCCAAACCCTTAATCATTTTAATTGCCTTTTTCTGAACCTTTTCTAATGCCAATATATCTTTTTTGAGGTGAGGAGACCACAGCTGCATGCAGTACTCAAGATGTAGGCATACCATAGTTTTATATAGGGGAAGTAAGATATTCTTCATCTTATTTTCTATCCCTTTTTTAATTATTCCTAACATCCTATTTGCTTTCCTGACTGCCGCTGCACACTGTTTGGATGTTTTCAGAGAACTATCCAGTATAATTCCAAGATCCCTTTCCTGATCTGTTGAATCTAAATTTGCCCCCATCATGTCGTATGTATATTTGGGGTTATTTTTCCCAATGTGCATTACCTTACACTTACCCACATTAAATTTCATTTGCCATTTTGCTGCCCAATCACTCAGTTTGCTGAGATCTTTCTGAAGTTCTTCACAGTCTGCTTTGGTTTTGACTATCCTGAACAGTTTGGTGTCATCTGCAAACTTTGCCACCTCACTGCTTACCCCTTTCTCTAGATCATTGATGAATAAGTTGAACAAGATTGGTCCCAGGACTGACCCTTGGGGAACGCCACTAGTTGCCCCCTTCCATTGTGAAAATTTACCATTTATTCCTACCCTTTGTTTCCTGTCTTTTAACCAGTTCCCAATCCGTGAAAGGATCTTTCTTTCTATCCCATGACCACCTAATTTCCATCAGAGCCTTTGGTGAGGGACCATGTCAAAAGATTTCTGGAAATCTGAGTATACTATGTCTATTGGATGCCCCCGTCCGCATGCTTGTTAACACCTTCAAAGAACTCTAATAGATTAATAAGACATGATTTCCCTTTACAGAAACCATGTTGACTTTTGCTCAACAAATCATGTTCTTCTATGTGTCTGACAATTTTTTTCTTTACTATTGTTTCTACTAATTTGCCCGGTACTGATGTTAGACTTACCGGTCTATAATTGCTAGGGTCTCCTTTAGAGCCCTTTTAAAATATTGGTGTTATATTAGCTGTCTTCCAATCATTGGGTACCGAAGCTGATTTAAAGGATAGGTTACAAACCACCATTAATAGTTCCACAATTTCACATTTGAGTTCTTTCAGAACCCTTGGGTGAATACCATCTGGTCCCAGAGACTTTTGACTGTTTAGCTTATCAATTAGTTCCAAAACCTCCTCTAATGACACTTCAATCTGGGACAGTTCCTCAGATTTGTCACCTAAAAAGGACGGCTCTGATTTGGGAATCTCTCTAACATCCTCAGCCGTGAAGACTGAAGCAAAGAAATTTAGTTTTTCCGCAATGGCATTATCTTCCTTGATTGCTCCTTTTATGTCTCTATCGTCCAGTGGCCCCACTGCTTTTTTGTAGGTTTCCTGCTTCTAATGTACTTAAAAAACATTTTACTATTGTTTTTTTGAATTTATGGCTAATTGTTCCTTAAAATCTTTTTTGGCTTTTCTTATTACATTTTTACATTTAATTTGGCAGTGTTTATATTCCTTTCTATTTTGATCAGTCTTGAAACAAGTTAGTTTTTGGGGTTGGGGAGAGGATGTCCCCACTGACCTTGGAAGGCTGCTCCAGAATGTGACTCCTGTGGTAGTTGAAAACATCCATCTCATTTTATTCCTAAACTTACTGATGGCCAGTTTTCATCCATTTGTTTTTTTGCCATTGTTACTCATTAGCTTAAATAACATCAGTTTTTCCCTGGTGTTTGTGCTGTAGAAATATATCAGAGGGATAATCATACATTCCTTCATTTGTAAGGCTAAATAAGCCAAGTCTCTTCTCATTAGATAGCGTATTAATGCTTTTATTAACAACTTGATTTTGAGATGGGCCAGGAACAAACCTTTTGAACCAGTGTAACCCAAGTAAGCAGTGAGTGTGTTACACATCCTCCTCCATGCCTAATCCACAAAGAACATGAATCGCTTGCAGCTCTCATCCTGATTTTTAAGCCCAAAATTTTGGAGAAAGCTCTTTAAGTTCTGCCGCTTCCAGTGCTGGCTGAGATGGCAGCCAGCACACCAACACCTAATGGACTTGCGGAACTGGGACATGGATCCAAATTTTGCAGCACAAACCTACTGATAAAGGAGAAGGAAAAGGTAACATTCCTCTGTTTATGGCTTAAAACACTGCATTTAGCCAGTGGGGGGAATTTGTTCGCAGGGAGCAGGCCCTCTCAGCTCTCAAAGTTCCATCCTTCTCCCAAAACCTTACACACATTTGATGAATTTGTGGCTTGGTGCAGTGAGCCATATTAAAGCTAGAGCATCGAAGACGGGCGGGGGGAGAGAAGAAATCATCTTGGTGGAGCTGTATAAGAATTACAGATTCTAGGCTTTGGAAACATAAGAAAAAAGCATAATTAGTGGTTTCATGTGTGGCTGCCTAAGCTGGACAGAACCAAAACAGCTGGTTCTTGGCCTAAAACACTGTTAGGCCGTGTCTACACGTGCCCCAAACTTCGAAATGGCCATGCAAATGGCCATTTCGAAGTTTACTAATGAAGCGCTGACATGCATATTCAGCGCTTCATTAGCATGCGGGCGGCAGCAGCGCTTTGAAATTGACGCGCCTTGCCTCCGTGCGGCACGTCCAGACAGGGCTCCTTTTCGAAAGGGCCCCGCCTATTTCGAAGTCCCCTTATTCCCATGAGCTCATGGGAATAAGGGGACTTCGAAGTAGGTGGCTTCCTTTCGAAAAGGAGCCCTGTCTGGACGCGCCGCGCGGCGGCAAGGCGCGTCAATTTCGAAGCGCTGCTGCCGCCCGCATGCTAATGAAGCGCTGAATATGCATTTCAGCGCTTCATTAGTAAACTTCGAAATGGCCATTTGCATGGCCATTTCGAAGTTTGGGGCACGTGTAGACGTTAGTGAGTTATACTGTGCTGCCTGGTGTTCAGAGGCAAAAACTACTAGAATTCAGTACATCGATTTACGTTCATTCAACATCAAAATGTAGTAAAATGTCAGAACAAAACAAGGGAAGACTTGTGCTGCATGGAAAAAAAGTGCTCTGTGCAAGAGCCACTGGGACCTACCCTGGGGCTGTGCTCAGCAGGGTGAAAGCTAAACTGGTAAACCTCTATCTCCATGAATTTTTATTCCCAGCAGAGCCAGTTTTATGATGTAGTGGGAGAGATGCTTAATGATGGCTATTTCCATGGCAGACAGACTGGAGCCAGTATTGAAATACCTTCTTCTCTCCTGTTCACTTGCCTCACACACCCTCTCCTGATGCACGGTATGTCAAAATCCTATAGCATGTCACAGAGACAGAGCTACAGAAGTTCTGGACCATCCTAGAATTCACTAGGCTAAATAAATAATGGTAGCTCTCCTATAGGAAGCTGCAAGTAACGTATGGGAAGGCGAGCATTCCTTCATATAGGTTTTTAAATAATTTCACACACATTCCTATTATATCTTCCTCTCTTTTGTGCTCCTCTGTACTGCAACTCGCACACTTTCCACATGTTGCCCAACCCATGGACTTTACCTCATCTCTCTATCCTCTGTATTCCACTGAACATGTGGTCTAGTGTGGGATCTGCTCCAGTGTTTCAATGAGGGGAAGTTTAGGGAAAGTCACTAGTGAATATCAGAAGGAGGGGCTGGCAAAAGCAATAGCTCTGAGCCAGTGGCCAGGGTTTCTTGCTTCACTTCCAGATGTGATTGAGCCTGGGGTTTGTCCATGCCCAAAACTTATTTGGATTCATCAGTTGTGATGAACCATCTATCAAATATATTATAGCTGTGATTCCTTATTGTTCATCTTGTGGTACAGTTCTGAAGAGCTCTTGCTATCCCAGCATAATATACCATGACATCCTCGTTAAAAATCAAGTCCTTGGTAACTTGAAAAGAAAGTGGTATTAGGAACATGTTAGGGAGAAATAATGGAAATCTCTCTCTCTCTGTCAATTGTCACTTGATAACGAGTAGGATGTCTTCATGTCACCCTCCTATTTGTGAATCTGTTGATGGTGTATCACAGGAGGGGCAGGTGTGGATACCTCTTGGAAGGCTGTGAGGCAGTTTTTGACACTCTTTTCTTCTTCTCCGCCTCTCCTCATCTGCACTGCGCTGGATTGCACCATCCCCTCAAGGATTACCGCTCTCCACTGGAGACAGTCTTGGGCAAGGTTCTCCCAAGTGTCAACATTGATTCTGCACGTTTTCATGTATGCCTTCAGCATGTCCTTATATCACTGGCCCCCAGTGCTTCTCTGTCCTTCCTTCAACTTTGAAAACAGAATCTCTTTTGGGAGGCACTGATCAGACATCTGAACCACGTGACCAGTCCAACAAAGGTGTTGATGAATGATAATGGCTTCACTGGTGGTCATGTTTGACTCTTCCAGGATTTTAGTGTTCATGCACATATTCTCCCAAGAGATATTTAGGATTCTGCTGAGGTAGCATTGATGATATAGTTCAGATGCCTTCAGATGCTTGTATGTTGTCCAGGTTTCACATGCATACAGTAGCGCTGGAACAACCACTGCATGGTATACTAGGAGCTTTTTCTTGGGAGAGATGTCCTGGTTCTCAAAGACACTCTGTTGCAGGGGGTCGAAAGCAGAGCTTGCACAGCTCAGACGATGCTGGATTTCTGCATCAATGTCAACGTTAGCGGAAAGATGACTTCCAAGGTATGGGGAGTACTCCACACTTTCCAGGAGTTCTCCACTGACTTCAATAGAAGGTACTTAGATGAGATACATGGGAGCCTGTAAGGGATGACAGGAGTTTCACTGGGTAAGGGATGAGTGTCTTGTACTGTGACGAGTCAGCCACAGCCTCCCATTGCTGTATCAGTTATGGCATATTCACAGTTTTATTATCCAATTATTTCATGAATATCTCTGAGCCTTCTTCAAAGCTGTTCAATATGTATAGTTCAGAAAACCATGACCCTGTCCTCCTCCAGATCCTGTCTCAAGATTCACATCTACCAGGATGTTTGTGTGAAACAGCTAATTGGCAATGACTTGGTAGAGAACAATAGGGTTTCCTGATACATATTTATTCATTATACAGTATTTTATAGCCATCCATTTATGCACATTGTTATCCTGTGTAATAACCTGTTCTTATCACTGGTTCTCCATCTCTTGATGTCTTCAGATCAAGACTGGTTGCCTTTGTAGAAAATATGCTTTTGTCAAAGATGAGTTAATGGGCTCAGTACCAGAGTAACTGGATGAGTCCTATCACCTATGTTACGCTACATGACCTAATTGTACTTGCTTTCTATTTGGGGAATGGACCATATCTTCCTGGGTATTAGCACAGCACATAATAGACTTGGCCTGTGATTCTTATGGGTGCTAATATAAATAGTTAAAATACATGACACAGTGGGACACCAAAATGAAAAACCATTTACAGAAGACTGCCCTTTTGACATGTGCTTTATCAAAGAAATACAAAATGATGTTGACTTTTTAATTACTATTATTAGGATTCCAGGTTAACTCACTCAGCTCTGAATTAAGTAAATTGCATATCTCAACACTACTAATTTGGCTGTTTGCAGATTCAATCAGCCATTTTGGCATCTCTTTATGCCTGGTTCTCAGTCTGAAGCTCCTCTTTTCAACAGTGAGCATTAGAGAGTTAATTCATTTGTAAATGAAAGCTTTGCTGACAGAGACAGCAGAAACACAAAGATTTAGTGAACAGTTTCAGGCTGGCCCAGTTCAACACCTACATGAGGCCTTTTAAAGTGAATTTACCTGCAGCACAGAAACAAAGTGATGACTTTACTAGAGTAAAACAACTGAAACCAGAAATATGGGCTAGTCTTTATTTACTGGTGTATGGTTATCAAGCCATTAAATAGAATCATCCACACGTTTGCCAGGATTTGCTTCCGCAGATAGACAGTTAGCTACCAGAGTTCTAGGGCTTTAAAATTTCAGCTGATCTGCAGAAAGTAAGCCTGCCATGTGCAGGAACTCAAGGAGGCTTCAAGGACTCAACTCAACTCAAGGACAGGCATAATATGAGTGCTCCAGAAATATTTCACAAAAAGGGAGTACCACTCTCTATGGAAAAGAGAGATTGGGGCTGGCATATGGACCCACAGGCTCTCTAGAGCAGTGTTTCCCAACCTTTTTAATAAAGTATCCCTTTTTCAAAAAAAATATAAGTACCCCAGTACCTACAATTTGCAGACATACATTTTCTACCATTGCAACACATTTATTTAAACAGCTTAATTGTGAATGGTTGGCTGGATAACATTGCTGATAGGCAATAATCTTACGATTGTACTTATAATTGCGCAAAAAAGATAATTAAAAATAGATAAACATAAAATAAGTCTAATTTTTTTTTATTCATAAAATGGTTGAGAAACAGAGTCAATGTACCCTCTGAAAGAGCTATTTGTACCCTCAGGGGGGGTACATGTACATCTGGTTGAGGACCACTGCTCTCGAGATACAAGAGCATTTCAGCTAAATCGTTTCAGGAGGGTGGGCCAATGAAGAATCAGTTCTTAGAAATGTCCTAGTTCTAAAGGTAATATAGCTTCTTGAACTTGTTCATTGTGAGGCAACGGAACAGATACCACTGGGAAGGAAAAGATTTCAGAAGAGAAATGACCTAGAACAACCTGGAATATATTAAACAACTCTTTTTCAAAACTAATACTTAATAATAAAAGCAGTTGCCATAGGAACTCAATCTATGAGAACTAACAAGTTCTTTAGGGACACATTGACTGGCACAGCATAATAATAAGACTTAGTGCTGATAAAGTCCTTATGTGTGCAGTGTATGCTTAAATTTTTTCGTTACATTTCTTTTCAGAATAAAAGCTGTAGTATGCATCCTCCTTTCGAACTTTTATTTTCTAGCTCTGGACTCTCATCATCCTCAGCTTCCCTCTTCTACCTTTGTTCTACTACTTATTTACTGCAGAAATTTTACTTGAAAAATGAAAGCATTGAGACTGGAGAATTTGGGGTAGTGGCTGTAAGCTAGAGTCTAGGTCAGTGGCTTCAATCCAGCCCTGTTCAGCCGAGAAGGTCTGCTAGAGCTGGTGAGAAGATTTCAAAAGTGGCAGCAAGCAATTATGTGCATGTATGTGGGCAGGGGAGGAGGTGTGCAGAGGTCAGAATCTGTGGTACTACTGCATTTTCTAAACAGGGTTACAACCAGATCTTGAGCTGGTGAAAATGGAGGCCAGTGAAACTATGTCAGTTGAAACCAGCTGAGAATCCTGCTCCTTGTTATTGCTATGTGATTGGTGGCCTGGTGTCACATTCCCAATGGAGAGTTAACTGCATGACATCACCATTCATAACCTTGTTAGTAGTCTATAATTTGTATGGGCATGGAGATTTCACCACCCTTTTCCCTACAGCTATTGTTGATCCCTCTTGCCAGATTTGCTGTAGGATGATGTCGGAAAGGTCATATTGATAGCCAGAAGTGGCTCAGATTCAGCTTTATCAGTGGGACATCTTGTAGAGCCCAGATTTTACCTTTTCTTGCCAGACACTTTGAACAGGGTGATAACAGTGCCCCCTACCAGGAAATTTTCTCCTCTGTCCCTTATGGGAAGAGTGTGGTCCTTTGTATGTGTTTTGTATGTGTGCCTCAATGCTGGTATTTTACTGATTGAGATCTAGTGCTTTTTTCCTCAAAGGTATGGTAATGTTTCCATAGATTTCCTGTGTGCTTCTAATACTGCATGGCAATCCAGGCAGGTATTTTATTATTCTTCAGATAATAATGCTGCGTATCCTAGTGCAGCTTGTAAAAAATGTGTTCTAGATTGAGGTGTCTCTTGAATGCTGCGTCTACACTTGCTTTCTGCTTTTGAAAAAGGCAAGAAAATGAGGTGCAGATTTACATATCGGGCACCTCATTTGCATAATCTTCTTTCGAAAGAAGAAAGGCAGTGTAGACACGGCTCTTTCAAAAGTAAACCCCAGCTTCTAAAGAACCTTTCTTCCCTTTTTTTATGGGAAGAAGTGTTCTTTCGAAGATGGGGTTTACTTTTGAAAGAGCCGTGTCTACACTGCCTTTCTTCTTTCGAAAGAAGATTATGCAAATGAGGTGTCAGATATGTATATCTGACACCTCATTTGCATTTCCAATTTCCCTCATTTGCATGTCTCTTTTGAAAGAGGAATGCAAGTGTCGAGGCAGCCAAAGAGAGTTGCAGCTATTTCAGAATAGCTCTTCCAGAATAGCTTATTTCGGAATAAAGCTGCTGGGTAGATGTACACTTAGTATCAATGTATATAATAAAAACCAAAACCATCACTTCTTAAGTGAAAAGATAAACTAAAACAAAGGAAGAGGGGAAAAACTGAGCAAATCATGCTCAGACAGAACTTTAGTTCCCCGTTCTGACTTTACACTGTATGCTGTCAAAACCCATTTTTTTTGTACACAGTGTTTCTAATTAGTTTGCCAGAAAGCTTGCTTCTACCTATTGAATAATATTTTGAAAGACATTTGAAATTAATGTCATGTATTTTGTTGGCATTTCTACATACTGGTCTGCAGGGGGAGATAAGGTCAGAAACAGAATTTAGAAGGCAGCAGTAAGATTGACAAGTAATGTGCAGTATTGTCTTGGTATTAAGCCAGGAGCTTTGAGTGCTATTAAAATGGTAAAGTCTATAGTCATACTTGATGTGCCAAACCACAGAAGAGGGTTGATGATGGTTATGGATTGGAAGAGATTCTGCATATAGTCCCTGAAGCATACTTACTGTACTGTACATTTTGCACATGCTATTTATTACAATGCTGGTAATACGTTTACAGTCTTTTTTTTTTTCCAGTTACTTCACTATATGTGAACAGAAAACCAGCAGGACAGTTTGACTTATTGTGAAATGAGCTTTATGTTTCTTGCTGTCCTGTAAGTTTAGTTCTATGGAGATCTCATGTTAACATGTTCAGGAAGTGATGGAAAGCAAGTAGTTTATTTACATAAAATGACTTTTCTGGGAAAAAATGTAAATGTTACTTTATTCACCCACACTCACAAACCAGAAAAGATTGTTAATAATGAAGTTAATTACAAAAATATTGACATTCAAAATTGTTGCTACTCCCCAGTCACTCTGCTCCACCACCAAATCCCTCATTATAGCTCCATTTGTGGAGTGTTTTTTCCTCCCTCTCACACACATTTCTTTCATGAGTCCTTTTGTCCAGCTTCCAGGAGACTAGAACATTCTCTCTACCCCAATATGTCGATCACATCCTCTCTCTTTTCAAGTATGTCTGTAACATTCAGTGATTTCTAAAGCTGCATATGCTAACTTACTGAGCCATTGGTTATTTAAAAAAAATTCTAAAACACAGGAGGTCTCTCTATGTGTATTTGTTGTCCGTCTATAGTAAACTCTTTCATATCCGGCATTGTCAAATAACTGGCATTTTAACCATAAGTAAATTTTAGTTATGTTGTCCATAAGTACAGTATAGTGAAAGTAAATACAGATAAATACAGCAAATACAGTATAAGTTTATAGTGTACAATACTAATGTTGTTGATAAACAAAGTACTCTGCATACATTTTTGTTTGTTTCTTAATATCTAATCTTGTTTTTATTTAGTATTATTCATTTCTAGGCATACCTGTCTATTATCCAGAATATTTGAATATCTGGCAACCTCCTGGTTCCAGAGCTGCCAGATATGGAAGAGTTTACTATATTTGGAGTGTAGGCTCACTGAAGCTGGGACCCTGTTTTATGTTTTGTGCAGTGTCATGTGAACTGATAGTGCCTGATGCACAGTCTATGAATGTAATGAAAGTTTTTATTGACTTCCATGAGCTTTGGGCAGGGCACACATGCAGGAAACACTCTGGATTCTGAAGGGAGCCTATAAGCAAGCCTTGATTTTCACATACAACATCTTTTCTTTCTGTAGCCAAGCCCAAGGTTGGACTTTTAGCCTTGATGCTAATCCTGTTTGCCTTTTTAGATTTAATTAAATCTCATATTCATTTAATTTGTGTCTAAATCTGATTTGCTCGTAGTTTTGTTTAAAGGAAAATATATCTACACACAGGTGTCTGATTTGCATACTATGGCAAAATTCTAGACAGAGCATTTTTCAGAATAAGAATTGCCGAGAAGATTGACTACAATCCTATAAACACTTGTGCTCATATTTAATGTTAAACCCCTCTGTAACCTTGATGAAGACAATAGGACTGCTCACCTGGTTTAATGTTAAACGTGCATAAGTGTTTGCAAGTCTGGGGCTTATAACTCTTCTTTTCAAGTATTTACAGTTCAATATGTAAATTCACTAGGCAGCTTTAAACAATGAACTTTTATACTATATACAGCAGCTATGGATTTATTATACCGCATTTATTTGGAAATCCACATCTGATGTTTCCGGAAATGTTTGCGCTAAGCCAACAGTATGACCTTTTACAGATGTGTCTGAAGGTAAGGTAACAGAGGTGGTGGTTTGCCCTCAGAGAGGAAAAGGATGGATAAGACCAATAAAGATAATTTATATAAGCTCTATTTTAAATCCAGATGCACACCTGTCAGTGAGCATAAAGAGATGCAAGTGGCCCTCTTATGCCTCAGGCATGGTCTGCCTGTATAATCTTCATGAGGAGTAGAGCAGGTACTACCAGGCTGCTACTCCCCTTCCCATGCAGCTGAGTGGGCAAAATACGGCGGGGGTTGGACAGAATATTAATGCCAGTGTGCTGACCTGGGCACCTGACTTGGGGCATGATCTGTTCCTCTGAAGCGAGGGAGAAGGAGAGGCAAAATTGACTCTTAAAGTAACAACCCGGTTTCTGCCCTGCTCTGGGTAGAACAGTTCTGCAGTGACCTCATTGGCGCTGGATGGTAGGGTTACTGTGCAGCACATAGCAAACAACAGAAAAAGTGCTTTCAAAGGCTACCATAGTTTAATGTGGGAATAATGCACTTTTTAAAAGATAGTAAATGTATTGACTGGTGCTCACCAACTTCCTTTGAAGTCAACGGGATGCAGAGTCTGGAACTTTCATGCCACAAGAAATGGTGTATTTTTGAATGATTTTTCTCTCCTAATTAGACAGTATGGTGAAATTTTCTGCAAAAGAATTTCTGAAAAATCCGTTGCAAGAGAACATGTATGCAATTTTTCAACGCAGGAACTAGCCAGCCAGAGACCAAGCCAGCCCACCCACTTGCCAGGCTGGAGAGCTAGGTTGAATAGTCTGGATAAACCCATATTTGAATATTTTGTATTAGATCTATATTAAGCTGCAGTGGAAAAGGAAACATTGTTGAGTACACAGTTTGTCTCATTTCTGTCTTGCTTTTAACATGACTAGTGTCATTGGGAAAAAGAGGACATTCACAGCCAGATTGCTTACCAAATAAAATGAAGGAAAAAGGATTAGCTTTGGCGTCTGAAGCTGCCTGTGCCAAATTTGCCCATGCAACTAGTTGGAAGTACAAACTGCATTTGTTTGCTTATTTTCATGCACCGATCAGGTCAGAAGTCTTAGTGCTACTGCACTGACAGATAGAGGCTCTCAGCCTGCAAAAGAATGAATGTCTTGGGCAGTAGATGTTCACCTGCATATGTCTCTTTGCAGAAGTTATCAATCCTGTCAGGTAAAGGAAGGTCTTGTCCATGTAAATCATTGTAGGTTCACATGCCTCTCCTGTAGGTTTAAAGTTTCTTAGTGTGACTTGGTGGCTCTCCAGTATGCTTATTGCCAATAAATCATATACTAACATAGTGCTTCTTTGCTACGTGTGGATAGTTACTGAATACACAGCTGCCTGTGCATACTCACTGCACCACCAGGATCTGATTTATTGCTTGCAAAGCCCTTTAAAGTGCTCTGGAAACATAATAATATACAGGATGCGAAGCCAAAATCAATTCTATTCCATTTTCTTCTTGCAAGAGTCTAATACTTCACAGCTGTCAACATGGGCCAGACCATCACCACTAGGAATGTCATATGACCCCCTTCAGAGAATTCAGATCCTCTTGCTCCCACCCTGCCTTTGAGGGAAATGAGAATCATCTTTAAGTGTTAGTAATATATGGACTATGACATACAATTAAACAATTTTGATTCCAACCACACTAGAATATACACATATGCTACGTCTACACAAGAGGAATTTTCCAGTAAAACTGGGCTTTTGTCGGAAAAACCTGTGCCTGTGGAGTGTCTGCTCACAAAATGCGCTTTGTTGATAGTTTGGCAACAAAACCCAGCATATCCAAAAGCAGCGTTATACCTCTCCCTGTTTAGGTATAATGCCTTTGTTGGCAATGTTCTGTCGACAAAACATCAGTGTAGATGCACTGGGGGCCCTTTGGTCAACAGACAGGGCTTCCAGTTCTCCAGGCAGCTCTGTTTGCTGAGTTTCCGCTCAGTCATTCTGTCTAGAGTGGACTGAGCAGTCTGGCTGCTTTCTGTCGGCAGAGCGGATTGCTCTTTCAATCTGCTTTTGTGTGTAGATGCAATCTGCTGACAGAAGTTTTGCCGGGGAATCCTTTCCAGCAGTGACTTCTACTGATCGAGGCTTGTCATGTAGATGTAGCCATAGTAGTTGCTGCCAAAGAATAGCAATAGTGGAACGGAAGCAGAATTCCTATCTTAAAACAAAACAGTTCCTTATTTCTTTAAAAAAAGGGAACCTCGTGAATCCTTGCAAAACACTTAAGTGCTTGACTGTTGCTATTTAAATGTAACAGACGTGGCTTATATAAAATGGCATTAATTGCTGCACTCTAAAGATGAATGTATCAAACATCTTAATTGTGTTCTGCATGCTTAGGATGCAAACAAAAGTGTTCATTGTGAACCTGCCAATTAAAGGAGCTGCCAGTAAGGAAAGGGGACATGCCTGTGGCTTTTCATGGGTTAGCTGAGGTCATGTCTACAAGTAATGCACAGGTTCTTAAAGAACTTTGGCATCCAAGTGCATGAAAATCCCAGGCAGCGCTCAGCTCTTTCTATTAACAGTGTTGCACAAAGAGCAATGTTTACAGAAAAACATTAAGAATTTGTATACAGTGCTGGAAGAATGAGAGAGGCTGGCTGAGCCATTCCTAATGAGAACCCAGTTAAAGGGCTGGTTTTATGAGATACGGAATGCTGTATACTGTCCTCGTCTAGCAAAATAACAAACACATGCAGTGCTTAAATGCTCCCAATGACGTCCCTGGGACGATTCCTGTGCATGCAGTTCAGCAAGCGTGCAGTGCTTTGCTGGATCAGGACCTAACTGCAGATTCATTCATTTCATGTCTTTTATATTTTCACTGCAGTTCTAAATGAGACAGAATAACAATGGCATTGTTCCCACCTACCCTTCCAAATGCCAAGACCATATATGGTCTACCAAGCCTTTTCATTTTAGAAATGGTTTCACAGGATTATAGAAGCTGGCGAATCAGTTTTTATTCACATCCTTCTATCAGATGAGACTAGCTGGGCCTGGTGCTCATTTCATTTCCCCCAGGATCAATTCTAGTGATGCTGAATAGGTGATAAGCAGGCATATGTGAGCTGAGAATTAGGCTGTTGGAAGCTGATGTTTCACTCCAAATGTTAAGTGGAAACTGCATAGGATACATTTCTGCTGGGATTTTAAAGTATTATGTATGGCAGTTAAATAAGCATGACCCACTGTAAGTGAAGGGATCTAAAGGAAATGTGTAAGTCTGCATCTGCTTGTCTGTGTTTGAGGGTTGTGCCATATCACACTTGGTGTTACGCAAATACTAATTCGATACTAATTATACTGACATTCATTCAAATTGGGGTTATCATATTTGAAATTTCCAAAAAGAGTACACCCCTGAGAGAAATGTATCCGTACCAGTATCTACCAGCTCACGTTGTTCTAATGTGTTATAATATATTTAGTATATTAATACAAGATGAGTTGGTAGATACTGATACAGCTACACTCCCTCTCAGGGGTGTCCTCTTTTTTGAAAGTTCAAATATGGTAACCCTATTTAACTTCACTAAGAGCCATAATGCAAACCTGTGTTATTTTCAGGACTCTGTGACTACCACTAACATTTCTTTGCCAAATGCATAATTCCCTCCCTAGCAACAGCATGGTGTGCAAGCAAAGCTTTCGAATTATTTTTAACCTGTGGATGAAAGCCACAAAATCCTAACCACTCACCATTGAAAGACAAGGTTAAGCTCCAAGGCCTGATTCAGCAACAAATTGCTTTATCTTTCTCTCCACATAAAGGAGCACACTCCTTTTTTCAATGAAGGAAAGCTGAGCAGATTTTTTTTTAAATTGAATCTAGTCTTAGTGCTCAGTAGTATCCCAGAGTATGGCACATTTGAGAGTAAGCACGACATTCTGTTTGTAGGAAAGATGTTGATTTTGTTTTCCAAACAGGAAAATTGACCTTTATGGCAGTAAAATTAGTTATTTACCTATTTCTGTCTAATCTATATAGTTTCTGAGACTGGGTCATTATCTGAGACAACATGCAGCAGTGGTTGTATAATTTACTGACCACTGTTTTGCAAGAAGGCTTCCAAAATTTCTCCTGCAATTTTGCATGCCCAAGTTGTTTACCATACACTTTTAGATTCCTGTTTAGGGCCCCTTTAAAAATTGGCTCACTGTGTCTGCACTGATCTTTTTAGTAGAGTTACTGTGTCATTACTACACAATTTAAATAAAATAGGAGGCGGCATCATGAAGCCACTGTGTCAATAATTCAAGTCAGCACTGTACTGTATGTCTTGCAGGAATGGAGTAAAGATGCTGCTATGCATGTACCAAAGGCATAAATATGTTGCTGAACAACATATGTATATTTTTATATATTGGATGCTGGGATAAGATAAGAGAATGCATATGCTGTAGCAAGTCCTCTTCCCATCTCTGGATCATCTTCCATTCTGCTTCCTATGCTTAGAGCAGCCTCTGAATCCCGGTTCCCCCAGCCCAGACCTTCTCATTCAAATTCCTTTCTACTGTGAGGCCCATAAATGCTAACCTACATCACTTATGTCCCCAGCTTTTATTAAGTGCAATCAAATTAAGTTAGAACTTAACATTAGTTTGCAGATGGCTAGAACTGGGGGAGTGGTAAATAAGAAGGAGAGCGAAGCTCTGATATAGTGTGATTGGGATCACTTAGTAATCTGGGCACAAGCAAATAAGATGTGTTTAATATAGCCCAATGTAAACATGTGCATTTAGGAACAAAAAAAAGTAGGCCATACGTATAGGATGAGGGACTCTGTCCTGGGAAGCAGTGATTCTGAAAGACTTGGGGATCATCTGAACATGACCTCCCCATATGGTGCATTGGCTGCGTAGGCAAAACCAATCCTTGAGTGTGGAAAAACAGAATGTCAAGTAGGACTAGAGAGGTTATATCACCTCCGGATTTGGCTCTAGTGCTACAGGTATTGCAATACTGTGTTGAGTTCTGATGTACACAGTTCAAAACAGATGTTGATAAATTCGAAAGGGCTCAGAGAAGAAACATAAGAATGATTAAATGATTGAAACTTACCTTACAATAATAGTGGGCAAGCTATGGCCCAAAGGGGTTCTGTGTGCGGCCTGTGAGACATTTGGTTTATGGTTGCTCTCATGTGAGGTTGCCAGATTCTGCTGGTTTCTGCCCAAGTTTCCCCCCACCTATCACTATTACTAAAGTAACACACATGTAAGTCAAGGGTACGTGAAGTAAAGCGCATTATGATTGCACACGACATTGGCTATGAGAGCCGTGCACTCCCTCTGCATCCAATCAAAATGCTGCTATGGTACAGTTGGCACACACTGCAAATTCTAGGTATGCAAGCACAATTAGTAAAACTACCCTATCCCAGGAGACCATCTTGGTTATGAGTCTTGTAGCCCACTCAGATGGAAGGCCACACATGAGGCCCACTAACTAGCCTAGGTTACCCAAAGCAGCCTTATGGACTCAAGGAACTCAATCTATTTACCTTAACAAAAAAGAAGCTTAAGAGGTGATTTGAGTACAGTATATAAATACCTGCATGGGGAGCAAATATTTGATAAAGTGTTTTTCATTGTAGGGCCCAAAGACACACTGAGATTCAAGGGCTGGAAGTTGAATCTAGACAAATTCTCAGTTAAGGTGTACATTTTAACAGTGAGGGTAACTGACCATTGGAACAACTAATCAATGGTTATGATGGATTCTTCATCTCTAGCAATTTTTAAATTAAGATGGCAGATTTTCTAAGAGATATAATCTAAGAATTATTTAGTGGAAGTTCTATTATCTGTGTTACGCAGCCAGTCAGATTAGACGACCAAAACTGTCTCTTCTGCCTTAGAGTTGAATCGTCTCCTGCATTCAGAAGGTCTGACAGCTTCAAAGGGGCCTAGAGCTCAGTCACCACTGTTATTTTAACAGTGACAGTTGTTGGAGCTCTGAGTCCCTTTGAAACCTCAGGCCCTTACTCCCTGCTACTATTGTCAGACGTGCCTGCACCTCCCATCGCATCCTGCTGTGTCAGCCTCTCATTTAGGCAACACTAGCCTAGTATATAGACTAGCACAGCTCCCTCTCTGTTACTAGCCTATGCTTATTTGTGTTTTGTACAGTGTGAAGCATATTGTCAGTGTTTAAAAGATTAATAAAAAAGAATAGTCCCATGTGTCTTTAAAAACACCTTGCAGAAACAAGATGTGTTAGTCTTATTCTTCCTACTTCCCTTCAGCTCTTCAGACAAGTTATTTTTAATAGTCTATATACTTTAATTCAGTGGTTCCTGAGCTGTTCTGTGATAAATCATGCCACATCCACAGAGCACATAGTGGTGGCCTGTTGACATCTCCTAGGGAGAGGTCCTATTTTCTTCCAGATAAGAGAAACAAAATCAATAGCAAGGGGGATGAAATAAAGAGCAAATCTGAACAATGGATAAAATCTCCAAAAGCTCCTATGTCCCATTTTCAAAAGTGACTGCAGCACTTGGCACAAGCATTAAGCACCTAAATACCTTTGGGGATTTGTGCCTTAAGATCTTAAGTCTCTTTGAAAGTCAGTGGAATTTAGGCCCATAAGGACCAGATCTGTAAAGGTAATTAAGAAATGCTCTGTTCAAAGTTGCAAGGCCCGGGGGTCAGAATTTGAAAGAAAATTAGACTCCTGGTATGATTTTCAGAAGCACCTAACAGCTTAGCTCTCATGGGAGCCTAGGCATCACTAGGTGCCTAAGTACTTCTAAAAATCTGGCCCTACATGATATGAATTAGCTAAGTCCCACTTAGAACTACAAACTTTTGCTGATGCGAGTTATGTCTCTTGTCCATATGAATATCGTCTCCTGGCATTGGAGCTGCATGTACTCACTGGCAATGCTTTTTTAAGGCATGACATGATGCATCATATGTAAGTGTCCCAGTGTAGCAGAGGGTCTTTTGGCTAGTTTTGGCAGTGCATGATGGGTCAGAAATGAGTCATTCAGGGACAACTGGGGCTGTGGAGTGAAGTCCCCATCATGCTACATTCTCCACCCCATATTGCCCTCTCTATCCCATAATTATCAGGTGTATTTTGAATATCTGACAAACTCACATAGGCTTTGTTGCTGTTGACCATCTCTGAAAGCATAGAGCATGTTCAGCGCTTCACTATTTTTATGAATGTTGCACACACAGGAGACATGATCCTGCAGTATTTGCAGAGCTGCAAGAACAGCTGCAGGGAATATGACTATTTCCTGGAAGGCCAGTTGCTGTGTAACACAGTGGCTACGTCTACACTAGCCCCAAACTTCGAAAAGGCCATGCAAACGGCCATTTCGAAGTTTACTAATGAAGCGCTGAAATGCATATTCAGCGCCTGATTAGCATGCGGGCGGCACTTCGAAATTGACACGCCTCGCCGCCACACGGCTCTTCCTGACGGGGCTCCTTTTCGAAAGGATCCCGCCTACTTCGAAGTCCCCTTATTCCCATGAGCTCATGGGAATAAGAGGACTTCGAAGTAGGCGGGATCCTTTCGAAAAGGAGCCCTGTTGGGACGAGCCGCGCGGCAGCGAGGCGCGTCAATTTCGAAGTGCCACCCGCATGCTAATCAGGCGCTGAATATGCATTTCAGCGCTTCATTAGTAAACTTCGAAATGGCCATTTGCGTGGCCATTTCGAAGTTTGGGGCTAGTGTAGACACGGCCAGTGAGAACAGCTCTAATGTGGTCGATGGCACTGATGGAGCAGTTGCAAACAACGGAGCATCTCTTCTGGGCCCAAGAAACAAGGACTGGCTTGTGAGATCACATCATAATGCTGTCTTGGGATGGCAAGCTGTAGTTACAGAACTCTTGAATGCACAATGTTGCATTCCTGTATCTGTGTACTGGGTTCACCCTTCCCCTCTAGTAGAGAGACACTAGAACAAGTGCTTCGCTGACAATAGAGAAGTGAGTGACGATCACACTGTAAAAACCTGCAAAGGCCGATTGGTACTGGTCAGTGGGAAATTATTTGGGGTTGGAAAATCCATTGTAGGTGTCGTTGTCATGCAAGTTTTCAGCCCATTAATTGCCTCCTCCAATGCAGGACTGTGAGTTTTGGCAATGGATTTTCAGCCGTGGGGTTCCTGAACAGTGATTGTAGATGATGGATGGCATACATATCCCTATTTTGGCACCAGACCGCTTGCCACAGAGAACATAAAGAGAAAGGAAAGATTCCATTACTGGCACAACAGGTGCAGAATATAAGCTGAAGTGCTTTTTGTGTGTTGAAGAGACTCTGGCATTGCCTGGAGTGGATCTCAGTGAGGAAACTATCCCAATGATTATAGTTGCCTGCTGTGTACTACATCATATCTGTGAAGCAAAGGGGTAAAAGATACTGCAGGGGAGGAGGCAGAAGTGTGCCAGCTGTCTGCTGAGTTTGAACAGCCAGACACAAGGGCTATCAGAAGAGTGCAACGTGGAGCTATAAACCTCAGAGAAACTTTGCAAGAGTATTTTAACAGCAAGCCACAGTAACATAGATTGGACTGATTTACTGGGCCCAGCAATTTAGGGGCCTGTTAGGAATTGTTTTTGATGCACATCTATGAAAATAACACTGAAAATGACCCTATTAATTTAGTGATGCTTTCTGTATACTTATGATTATTACACTGTCACTTATCCTATGAGTTATGTCACAGTGTAAAATAACAACCAAATGGGTGGTTTCAGTTCTGCCAGGCATTCTGCAGTATATGTTTGGAACTAATAAAGATGAATTATTTTCCAAACTATAGAGTTTTTATTGAGTAACATAAACACTTAAAGTTCTATGCAAGTTAAATAATTTATGGAACAGTTTAAAGAAGGGGAAGGAACATTCATGTCCATTTTAGCTGCACATATATCAACCCTGTGTCTCTCAGCTCAGCGATTGTGAAGTTGTGGTTGGCCTTATGTCTCTCAGTGGTGAGTGCTAGGGTAGGGATGCAGTCCCTGATGCCACGTGGAATACTGGGGGAGAGGTGGATAAGGGGTTGCTCTACTGGAATTCTCCAAGGATTGAAAGGGAGGGAAGCCTAGAATTGTTGAACCTATAGGACCACAAGAATCAGTATAGTCACAAAGGAAAGTAAAAGTAATATTCAGAACTCCCCTCTCTCATTTACTTGAAGTTTTAAAGAAGATATGCTTCACAGTGCTTGTGCAGAGCATCAGCCCTGGTGTACAAGGTCTACTGGGGTGCTGGAAATAATTCAGGAATTGCTCTGTTGCATGAAATGACAAATATAGGGCAATGGCACTGATTACTGGCAACATTATCCCCAAGCAGTGGTGATTTTAGTTGATCTCTCAACCTTCAGGCTGACAATGACACAGAGCACAGCTGCTGCTGGTATTCTGGGTCTGTATGCTGCTAGCTTGCTTAGTGCAATGGTGCCTGGTGAAGTTATAGCTGAGTGGCATGGGAAGGCATCCTTCCAGACAGGAAGAAATAAGATGGTCATCCCAAGAAACCTTCAGGAGAGGATTTTA
Organism: Carettochelys insculpta; assembly: GCF_033958435.1. Lineage (NCBI taxonomy): Eukaryota > Metazoa > Chordata > Testudines > Carettochelyidae > Carettochelys > Carettochelys insculpta. Next base: position 23,884,432 of record NC_134142.1, read on the forward strand.
GAGCACTTTCATGGAAGTTTCAGTGAGATCCCCACCACAGCACAGAGGAATGAAAAAGAAGCTAAAGAACTCCACTTCTTAGTTGCATCTCTAGATCTTGTAGCATAAGTAACTTTATGAAAAGTTGATAGCTGTGTCATGCTAAGGTGGGGTGCCATCACTGTTATGGAAATAAATTTATACATGTATTCAAAGTTTCAAGGTTCATTCTCTTAGCCAATGCAGGACTGTTGTGGAGTCTCAAACAGATACAGGATCGTGGCATAGCTGAGCTATCTGGCTGTGCTCCCTAACCCCCTACTGCCCTGCTCCCCATCCTCCTTCTTCTCTACCTTTCAACTGCACAGGCTGCATTCATAAAACTTGAGCTCCTAATCCTGGGGAATTCTGCAGCAGTGTGCATGTGCATAATTAATATGCCACACATTTTTTCCCACTGAAAATAACTTCTGCTGGAAAGTTGCTGCAGTTCCATCTGCCACTGGGGCACTAGAACAGAACAGTCACTCCCAGACATGAGCAGCCTCTCCTATTGACAGAGAAGGGAAGAGGTTGCCTATAGAGGAACACACTATGTGAGCCTGGGGCCACAGATTGTTGTTCATATGGGCTTTTGGTGAAGGATAGACTGGGGCAGGGTAGAATAGGAATGAAGGTGCAGGGTCATTTGCAGTCATGGAGGGGAAGGTGCAGAGCCACATGGGGGCATGGGAGTGGCTGAAGAGTCACAGAGACACGTGAGGATGGGGTGTGGGGAGGAGATGTGGATCCATATTGGGAAAGACTGGCTTAGGAGATACAGAAATACAGGGGGCAGGGATGGAGGGGGAGGGGACTTGTTGAGGGTCCTCAGGGATGCATGAGGATTGGAGGAGGAGGTGCAGGTACACATGGGGTGACTGATTGGGGTGCAGGGACTCGGGAATAGTAGAGGGAGTGCAAGGGCACATGGGTGTACAAGGACACATGGAGAAAGGGGAAGACATGCCTTACTAAATGACAGATGTCAACCAAGATCTGAATGGCGAGGCTCCCTAACAATCCCTCTCTGTGTGCCCTCCCTAAAAAATATCTGTTCCATATTTTTATCTCCCATACCCCAAAACCTCCAGTTCACACCCAGGCTGTTTCCCTCTCTGTCAGTTCTCTGTCTTTGTTACTTCTGATTCCCCTGGCTTTTGTACTGCTTCAGAGGCGGGTTTGGAAATACAGTTCTGTGTGCAAAGAGCCACATACTCAGAGTAGCTAGATACTGAATTAAAAAGAGAGTAATGCAAAGTAGATGCCATTTTCATAACTGCCTGAAAAAATTTAAAAATAAGAGCAGAAAGCAGTTAATTTGAAGGCTCAATTACAGTGCTGATGAGGCCTCTTCTTGGGAACAAATCATGAAGGTATGCTCTCACAAATGAGAAACTGCTTTGTCCAGCCATGGAACATTACAGCATAGAGACTAACTCCTAGCTGTCTTTAACTGCTTTTATTGTGAACAGAAGGAATTGTCCAAAATGATTTCCCAGCTAAGCAAATGCTAGACCAGTCACAGTTTTAAAATTCACTATTGACACTTTGGGCTGTGCTGTCCGTATTGCCCTGGTGTTTGGCTCATCATAGTTACTGGCCAGGTGATTTGCTTTATGTCTGCAGCCTGGTATGAAATTTTCCCCTTCGTATCACATAAATTATAAAGTACAGAGCAGGCTGCCACTACAAGGGGAGTGTTACCTTCACTGAGGTCTAACGAAGTCAGAAAGCTCCTGAACCTGGCTTTTAAATGGCTAAAGGCACATTCTATTACCATTCTGCACTTGCTCAGCCTCTAGTTGAGCGTCTTCTTACTGCAGGCCAGGCTGCCTGTGTATGGTTTCATGAGCCAAGGGAGCAAGGGGTAAATTTGATCACTTAAGATCACTATTGACATCTCTGCATCTCCAATGGGGATTTTCTGATCTGACAAGAAAGTTCCATTCTGTACTTTCTGAACACACCAGAGTTCCTAAAAATGAGCGTATCATGCACTTTTCCGGACCACCCCACACTGATGTCAGTGAAACTATCCTTGTGATCTACCAATGCCTGGAACACCATAGAGAAGGACCCCTTGTGGTTTAGGGACTCTGTGGCCAGGTGTTCTGGTACCAGGATAGGGATGTGACTTCCATCTGTTTCCCCACCACAGTTGGGGAACCCTAACGTGGCAAAACTGTTTAGTATGTCCTGCACATTTCCCAGGGTCACTGTCTTTTGTAGCAGAAGGGTATTGATTGCCTTGGCTACCTGGTCACTGGGCAGCCCCCACTATAGATTTGCTCACTCCAAATGAATTGTCCAGTGACTGGTAGCTGTCTGGCATTGCAAGCTTGCACGGAGCTGTTGCCTCACACTTCTGAATTGTCAGAGTAGGTCTCATTTTGGTATCGCAGCACTTCAGGGCAGGAGAAACAATTTGCAAAGTTCCATGAAAGAGGCCTTACTCATGCGCAAGGTTTGTAGTGACTGCTGCTCAACTCATGCCTGCAGAACAATGGGGTCCCATGAGTCTGAACTTGTTTCACGGCACCAGAACTGGTGCTCCACAGTGTACAAAGCATTGAGTGCAGCCAGCATCTCCCCATTTTTCCTCTCCAGTGTCTCACATTTGTACATGTCTGTGTCCTCCATGGAGTCTTCATCACTCTGATGGCTGCTTTGGCTCTGCACATACCACAGTCCAATGTCTGAGGTGCTTATAAAACTGCCCACAACAGTTTTAAACTGTAGGGGGTTCCATGCTAGCCTTATAATGGCATTTGGTAGGATATGGAAAAAGGGCATGAAAACTCTTTCTGCTGTTGCTTTCCAAAGGGAGGGCGAGGAGACAAGTGCCCTGTGGGAAGCTGACAACACATCCCCAGAATGACCAGCAGCACATTTTTGGCCCATCACACACTGGGACAGAAACCCATGATGCAACGGGGCAGCAGGAACTGTGGGATAGGTACTCACAGTGCATTGCTGAGAGTCAAAGCTGCCTCATTCTAACGGGGAAGCACTCCATTGACTTCAGGTGCCAGCGTGGACATGCTCACTCTCTACAAAAGTGGGTGCTAGAAAATCAACCTTAATACTTACAACCTAATTTCATAGTATAGACCTACAGACTCCTCCTGACCAGGCTGATTTACTGCAGCTGATCCAGGCAACAAATGTGTGGGTTGGCAATGTGATATTACATGAGAGAAAAAAAGGAGCAGTCCCCTGGCATGCAGCATTTGAAGTAAACACTGTGAGCCACATCTGTGCCTAACTGCTCTCTATTGATGGGTGCAATAAATGTCCTGTGTCTCTCTTCCTATTTCCCCTTCCCCTCCTTACATCTTCTCCTATCTGGGCTGAGCATTAGTCAGTTTATTTTCATCATGATCCCTGCCTGTATACTTGTGTGGCAAATTTATCTCTGGTTTGGTGTTATTGATGTCAGTAATGGCAGATGAATTTGGATTTGGGACAGCAACAAGACTGTGGAATGCAAAACAGACAGAGAACTTAATATCAGTGGCACATTCTGACACTGCAGCACAAACAGTGAAACCATTTGGGAATAAACATGGAAAGAGTAAGACATAGAATGAGTTACACAGAGCCAGAGACACCAAAGACAATAAGACGTTTTTTCAATAGCTCGGGAGCAAAAAAAAAAATGAAGGAAAGTGTAGGTCCTCCACTTAGTATGGGAAGGAGAGCTAATGACTTATGACATCAAGGCTGGGTCGACACGTGCCCCTTTCTTTCGGAAGGGGCATGTTAATGAGCACGTTTGAAATATGCCAATGAGGCACTGCAATGAATATGCAGTGCCTCATTAGCATAATGGCGGCTGCGACGATTCGAAAGTGCAGCTTTTCGAATCGCGCGCCGCCTGTGGAGACGGACCTTCCAAAAGGACCCCCCCCCAGTTTTCAAAAGCCCTTCTTCTGATCACCAGATAGGAAGAAGGGCTTTCGAAAACTGGGGGGGGGGTCCTTTCAGAAGGTCCCGTCTCCACGGGCGGTGCGCGATTCGAAAAGCCGCACTTCTGAATCACCGCGGATGCCATTATGCTAATGAGGCACTGCATATTCATTGCAGCACCTCATTAACATATTTCAAACCTGCTTATTAACATGCCCCTTTCGAAACGAAGGGGCACGTGTCGACCCAGCCCAAGAGAGCAGAGTTGCTTAATGTCTATTTTGCTTCAGTCGTCAAAAGGTAAATAATGACCAGACTGTGAACACAAGCAATATGAACAGTGCAGGGGAAAGACTGTGTGTCAAAATTAGGGAAAGGAACAGTTAGCAACTATTAGATAAAGTAGATTTATTCAAGTTGGCAGGTCGTGCTGAAATTTATCATAGTGTATTTAGGTAACCAGCTGAAGCAATCTCAGAATTGTTAGAAATTACCTTTGAGAATTCCCAGAGAACAGGTGAGATCCCAGAAGACCAGAGAAGAGAACAGAGAGGAGCTAGGGAATTATACATCAGTAAGTCTAACTTTGATACCTGGAAGGGTGTTGAAACAAATTATCAAATAATTAATTTGCAAGAACCTGGAGGATACTAGAATTGTAAGAAATAGCCTGCATGGATTTGTCAGGAACAGATCATGCCAAACCATCCTAGTTTCCTTCATTGACAGGGTTACTGACCCATAGGGCAAGCAGTACACATGATATATCTTCATTTTAGTAGGGTTTATAACTTGGTCTGGCACAAAATTTTCATAAGCAATAGGGAAATGTGGTCTAGGTGGAATTACTATAATGGGTGCACAAGTGACTAAAATACCATACTCAAAAGTTATCAATAGTTCACTGGGTTAGCTTATAGAGTAGAGTCCTGTAGAGGCAGTCCTTGGTCTGTTACTATCCAGTATTTTCATTAATGACTCAGAAACTGGAGTGGAGATTATACTCGTAAAATCAGCAGGTGACACCAAGCTGGAAAGTGTTACAAGTACTTAGGAGAACAGAATTAGAATTCAAAAGACCTTGGCAAGCTGGAGAATTGGTCTTAAAAGATGAAGTTCAGTAAAGACAAGTGCAAAGCACTATGCTAAGGACGGCCAGATCAAGCACACAACTACAAAATGGGGCATAATTGACTATGTGGCAGTACTGCTGAAAGGTATCTGAGGGTTATAGTGGATTACGAATTGAGCATGGGTCAACAATTTGATGTAGTTGCAAATAAACCGACTGTAATTCTGGGGGATATTCAGAGGAATGCTGAATGGAAGACAGACTGGGTAATTGTCTCTCTTTACTCTGCACTGGTGGGGCCTCAGCTGGAGTAGTGTCCAGTTCTGGGCACCCTGTTTTGGGAAGGTGGAGAGAAATTGGAGAAAATTCCAGGGGAAAGCAACAAAAATGTAAAGATCAAGAAAGAGAGAACACCGAGAGGGGGAAATAACAGTCCCCACATGCATGAAGGGCTGGTAGAAAATGGATTTTGCTCAATGGTTGTCTGTATCCATTGCCGATAGGACAAGCAGTGATGGGCTCCATCTGCAGCAAGAGAGATGTAGGTTAGATATTGAGAAAAAACTTTCTATGTGTAAAGGTGGTTAACCGCTGGAATAGACTTCCAAGGGAAGTTTTTAAATCCCCATCACAGGAAGCTATTAAGATCTGTCAGCATTGGTCTAAGTTTTCTTGGTCCTGCCACTGAGCAGGAAGAGGGTCCTCATAACTTCTCAAGGATCAGGCGTACAGTTCTATGCTTCTGTGAGATCCCATTGCTACATCTTTGAGCCTTTTACTGGAAGGCATGAAAGGATGGAGGATGCTTGTGAGCTGTACTCTCCAGGACCTCATGGAGAGAACACACCCAGTGAAGAGCTCTGTTGTCCACCCCTGCAAGCTCTTGCAGCTGGTTCAAATATGTCTGTAGTGATCATGAAAACAACAAACTTGCTTTAACAGTGATTGTAGGCAGCAGGGGCAGAAATTCCCTAAAAGTGGAGGGCCACCGCTACCTGAACCAATGCCCCACCCCTCCTGCCACCCCTTCACCTGAGGCCCTGCCCCCAAACCATTCTTCCTCCCAAGACCCCATCCTCTGCTTGCCGCTGTCTAGCCTTTCTCCCATGTCACTCACATTTACAGCTGGTAAAAAGTGGGAAGGCCATGCCACTCTGCTCCAACTTGTTTTGGCATTCCTGGTTGTAGCCCTTTTAATTGTCTTATCTACACTGATTTGGTTGGGTGATTTTGGGTTTCAAGAATATTTGCAAAAGGAAATATTTACATGGTCATGATATCTTAGAACTGAACGGGGTGGTGGTGTGGGAAGAGATATTTTTAAAGGCACAGAAAGAAGTTCGGTACCCAACAGCCCCTGACTTGACATGAGCATTAGGAGCCTAAATGCCCCTTGTGCCTATGAACACATCAATCCCTTCCCCCAGTTCTTATTCTTCAACAAATGCAGGGTGCTATGAGAAGTGATGGCTCAAGGATTCTGCATCATGTCAGGGATATTTTCTACTGCCTGAGTGCATGAACTCTGTAACAGTATTTCACAAACAAGAGAGAATGTCGATATTAGCCATGTCTTTGGGGGCCTGTAATTTGCAGCAAACTGCAAAATTTGTGGTCAGTAGTTGGTATCACAAAATAGCCCACTTCAGGTTTTATTTTGTTTTGTTTTGTTTTTTTTTTCCAAAGAACTGGCTTTTTGCTGTCTTTCAAACCAACTTGACATTTCAAAACAGAGGAGGCAAATGGCTCTGGCAGCAACTGATGTTGTTGCTGTTAAAAGCCTGATCTCAGAATTTGGCTTTTAGGAGTTATCGTATCAGTCAAGTCTGCATAAAACAAACAATAATTTGTACATGACCAGTTCTGTGAGCTTCGTACAATTGTGTTCAAGTGATTGGAGAGGGAAGGCACAAATATATTTAAATAAAATAAAAACAGCAACAGCTACCTTTACACTTTTTAATGTATTTTAAATGTTCTTGCTAATAAATTTAAAGGTGAAGCTAGTTGAAGCCATGGCAGCAAATGTACAACATATCCATTCAAAAGGAGCCTCGTGTTGAGCACAGAACTCACAAGTGAAATGACAGTAGAACATTCTTCGATAAAGGCCTTACATCTCTGTGTGTTGCATTCATGTCAGGGTGATGTGACTACTGGCTGGAGAGGAGAGGAGGACACTGCTGATGTGTTTTTTTTCCATGTAATTTGTGGCTAGATTGGGTGAGAAGCAACTTAATGGATCTCTGCTCTGTGTAAATATTACTTTATGTGCTTACACCGCAGCATAGGTCTGGGGGTCCTGCTCCACCAAAATTTGGGGCCAGGTCTCTCCCACAGCCCCACCTGCTACCCCAACTTGCTCACTATTGGTGTGTCCCCTGACCACCACTGGCAGTGTATCAGCCCCGCAGGGGAGGGTCTCCATTCACTGTCCCTGCCCAGAGTGCCCCTGCAGCCGTTTGGAAGCTATGGAGTCATTGTTGCAGGCAGTAGCATGTGGAGACCTCAGCTCCCTGTGCTCAGGTGCCCAAGGTAAGCACTGTGCCCCTGCACCCCCCACCCACCTCAATCCCTCCCAGAGCGTAGACTCCTCCCGCACCTCTCTGCCTGCCTTCAGTCCTCAAACTCCCTCCCAAAACCTACAGCTCGCACCCTTCCTGCACCCTCACCCCCACCCCAACGCAGACCAGCGTCCAGATCCCCTCTCACACCTACATTTCCTCCCACAACCCAATCCCTTTATCTTTCAGCACCCAAACTCCCTTCCAGAGCCTGCAACCTACACCCCATCCCCTGCCCCAGCCAGGAGTCTGCACCCAGCACCCAAACTCCCTCCCACAGCCTGCACCCTGCACCCCCACCCTCTGTACCAGCCCAAGTCCAGAGCCTGCACACAGCACACAAATTACCTTCCAGAGGCTGAGCCCATCCCTCACCCAAACCTCCTCCCAGAACTTTAGGTACATGGGATGGGGAGGGAGTTTTGAGTGAAGGGGTGTGGGTTCTGGGCACCACTGAATTTTTGCAAACCTGCTGCCCCTCTATTGCATTGAAAAATTGCTGCAAATCTGTTTTAGAAGAACATAACTCGGTGCAATATACAAATAGTGCTAATCTGCCAAACCTCTGAGGCTGTTGTGGTATAACTGGGATTCTGTAATAGCCTGTGATCTAGCTGGCTTTGCCCGCTTCTAACACACAATGTTTATCACTTGTGAGGCTACTTAAGTAATGTTTGAACAACAGTGAAGCCCTACGAGTGAATTACGAGTGTGGTCACACAGTGGTCATCCATTACACATAATTACTGATGGAAATCTGCTCCCTCTCCCACGTCATCCTCTCAGCCCTCCAGAAAAATGCATGTGCTATGTTTCGTGCCTGAAGAATGTGTGATACAAGAGTCCAGTGCTTACATTCCAAATCCCTGGAGGACAAGGAAACTGTCTTAAGGATTTTAAGAGAGAACCTATTATAATAGAAAGAAAGAGAGGGAAAAATTATAAACAATGTATCATTTAAAAGTTGGCCAATTAGGACTGAAGAAATTCAGGTGTAAAGATGATACTAGGGGCCAGATTCAGATTTTGGATTTTATGTTGGCAGCATTCCCTCTGTATTCAAAATGCCACTTGTATTATTTTTATTTTATTTTAGTATCAAAACAGCTACATAGGTTAGGATTTTTTTAACAAAACAGCATTGTTTCCAGTAAAAGCCTATGTGGGTTTAATAGTCTCCTTCCATGTTGACACTATGGTATGCTGTACAAGTGTCTGTAAATTGTGGTACAGATTGAACCTCTCTCATCCAGTACCCTCAGCTCTGTAAATTCTTGGTTTGGCACAGGTAAGGTCCTGAGCGTACGCTTAGAACACATGCACTGTGTCTACACTAGCATTCCTCTTTTGAAAGAGGCGCACAAATGAGGAAAATCAAAAATGCAAATGACACAGATTTACATGTCTGATACCTCATTTGCATATTCTTCATTTGAGTGAAGAAAAGCAGTGTAGACACAGCTCTTTCAAAAGTAAACCCCATCTTTGAAAGAACCCTTCTTCCCATAAAAAAGATGGGGTTTACTTTTGAAAGAGCCGTGTCTACACCGCTTTTCTTTTTTTTTTAAAGAAGCTCTTTTGAAAGAAGAATATGCAAACAAGGTGCCAGGTATGTAAATGTGCACTCCATTGGCATTTTTGATTTCCCTTATTTGCATTCCTCTTTTGACAGAGGAATGCAAGTGTAGATACAGCCATAAAGGGGTAAATTACATCTAAATAACAGTGTAAAGAGCCAGGACTGGTGGCTATACACAAACTTTATGGGACCCCAGGAAACTTGGTCACACCCATAATAAGTGGACATCCGGCTAACCAAAATCATGCTGGCCCACAGATGTTGCCAGATCAGAGAAAGCTGGACTGGAGAAGATCAACCTGTATCAGAATGTAAACATTGATTCAGAAAATTATACAGTAAAACTGCAAGAGATTCTCTGTGCCGGAAGGGCTTGAGTCGCTGGACAGAGCGAGATCCATCTGTATACAATTCCAAATTCAATACTCTGGTGGTGTAGGACCTGGTTTCTGTTCATTCTTGCAAAGGAGTGGAACTGCTGCCCTATGCCCCACTCCTACACAACCTGTCTTAAGGATTTTAGGAGAGAGCCTATTATAATAGAAAGGGTCCTGGCTGCTGCACACCTGGGGCTCTCTTAGCTGCCCCCATGCCCATGCATATGCTGGGGGCTGTCCTGACAGTATGCAGGGCAGGGGAGCAGTGTTCCCTCTAAGATTTTCCTTCCTTGGATGGGTTGAAATACTTCAGAATTATGGGATGGAGTAAGGGAGGCTCAGGACAGTGAGCTGGGGATGTGGGGGTGCAGGATTCAGGGTTGGGTGGCATGAGGAGCATTGCTTCCTGTTGCCTCTTATACCTGCCACCTGTGCCTGGTATGGGCCTGTATGGTAGCCCTTGCTGCTTAGGTACTCTGTGAGCAAAAGAGTGATGAGGTAAGGAGTAGGTTAAGCCTTGCTTCTGCATTTGCGCTTGTTGGCCAGCAAATTGCTTGCTTTCCAGTGCTTCAGTAACATAATCCACCGCCTGACTCTGCAGCAAAAGGGAACTGGGAAAGGAATGATGATGTTTTGTGTCATAATTCCTCCCTGAGGCTGCTTTATGGGGAGAGCAATGACCTGTCACCCTTTACTCTTGCTAGAGCATAATGTTTAGGGCTCTACAGAGGAATCTGAGAGCTACCTCAGGGTCCTGGTATATTTTTTTTCTAAGAGAGTCACTTGAGGTCATATGAGCCGTGTCTACATGAGCCAGCTACTTTGAATTTCGAAGTGCCAATTTCTACATGTGGCGAGCGCTATTTCGAAGTTGAAATCGACGTAAGGCAGCGAGATGTCGAAGTCGCTATCCCCAACAGGAGATGGGAATAGCGCCCTACTTCGATGTTGAATGTTGAAGTAGGGCACGTGTAGATGATGCGCGTCCCGCAACATCGAAATAGCGGGGTCCACCATGGTGGCCATCAGTTGAGGGGTTGAGAGACGCTCTCTCCAGCCCCTGAGCTCTATGGTCGCCGCGTGCAGCAGCCCCTTAAAGCTCCCCGCCCCCTGAGTTGCTGTGCAGGAAGCTGAGAGTGCGTGCAGGCAGCAGCACTGCCACGTGCTCAGCCTGCACGCCTGCAGCAGCCGCAGCCCAACACCCTGCGGTGATGGCAGCCAGCCAGCCCCCCAAGCGCCCCCAGGGCACCCCCTCCAAGGGGAGCCAGGGCTCCCAGGCTGGCAGCCAGCGGGGAAAGAGGCAGTGGGGCCCCTCCTGGACGGAGGCCAAGATCCGGGACCTGCTGGAGCTCTGGGGCGAGGAGGAGGTGCTCCAGGTAATGGGGAGCAAGAGGTGAAACACGGATGCGTTCGCTCAGCTGGCCGAGGGCCTGGCTGCCCGGGGTCACCCTGCCCACACTCCTGACCACGTCAGGAGTAAGGTCAAGGAGCTGCAGCAAGGTTATGCCCGGGCCTGGGGTGCGGCCAGCTGATCTGGGGCCGCCCCCGCCACTTGCCCCTTTTACAGGGAGCGCAGGTCCATCCTGGGCCCCCGGTACACCTCCTCCCCCACAGCCACTCTTGACACCTCAGCTGATGAGCCCCAGCAGGCCCCGGAGATGGAGTTCACCCTGGAGGCAAGCCCTGCACCCCAGGGGCCCCCCAAGGAGCCCACCCCTGGGATGCCGGAGGAGGAGGAGGGGGACTCCTCCAGCGACAGGGGGCTCCGCGTCACCCTCCCGTCCCGCAGCTCCAGCAGGGCGTCCGCCCAATAGGTGTCCCCTGACCGTGGGAGCGGACCATCAGGTATGTATCCCCCCCGGTGCACACCCCTGGGGTTAAGGGGTGGGGACAAGAGACATGACCAGGGCCCTCCACGTGCCCAGATGACCATGGCCCCAAGGACAGCAGTGGCATGTCCCTCAGAAGAGTGCATCAGCCCCTGCCCCCCAGCAGGACAGCGCCATGCCCCATCCCTGGGGATGAGGGGAGTGGAACCTAGGGTCCCCGAGGGTGGGTGGGGGGGGGACACCCATCATCATCATCAGCATCTCCGGGGGATGGGGATGGAGAACCAGCAGCAGAGGGGTGGGGAGACAAGGGCCACGGGTCAGGCCCCACACTAATGGCTGTCTCCACTCTTCATCCCCCCCTGTGTTCCGCAGCTGCACCATCGGAGGGCCCAGAGAGCACCGGCGAGGTGTCCGTGGTCCTGGAGAGCCCACCGGGGACATCCCAGCAGGCCAGCCCCTCGGCGGAGCACCGACCAGTCCCAGGACGAGGTCGACGGAGGAGCCACCTGTGGACGGCCACGGACCCCCAGCTGCTTGCGACCCTCCCGCGTCAGCTGGAGGTGTCGGAGTGGCGCCTGTAGGTGGAGAAGCGGCGTCTAGAGCTCCAGGAGTGAGCGCTGGCCTGGCGCCAGGAGGCATGGGGGGCCTTCATGCGCACTTTCAGTCGCATTGCACAACACCTGGCCCCCCCTGCCGTGCCGCCCGCCGCTCTGCCTGCCATCCCTCCACCGTCTGCCACCCTGGGGCCTGCTGCCAAGGGGGACCATGGGCTTGCAGACACCGGCCGGCCGTATTTCCCCGTTCTCCTGGCCCCCACCCAGCCTCGACCAGGGCTCCGGCCGAGACGTGGATCGTGCCCCCCAACACCGGGTGCTGGATATTAGGGTGTGGGGCCGAGGATGTGGCACCCCCCCTCCTTTGTACATATTCCCCCATTTGTAAATAGTTTTTGTTGGAGCCCTGTTTTAGTAGCTGAGCTGCCCCACCATGAAAATAGTTCCCCCCTTTTCTTCTGTTAATAAGAAGAGGTTGCACTGTTTTGTTTGAAACAACATTTCCATTTATTTCAAAGAAAAGTGTGGGGGTGTGTGCTCTGTGGTGTGGGCGTGGGGGTAGGGTGTGTTGTGGACGAATGGGGGGGTGCAGTGCGTGGCTCACCCACAGCTGGCCCTGCCAGCGTTCACCCCGCAGCCTGGTCAAAATGGGTCCTCAGGGCCTCAGGGTTGACCTGGCGACTGGGGACAGTGGGTGGCTGGACGTCAGCCCTGCCAGCCTCCGCAGCCCAGCCCTGGAAGAAGGCCTTTCCCTTGCTCTCCACCGGGTTGTGGAGTGCGCTGCATGAGCCCACAACCTGGGGGATGTTGGTGAGGCCTGCACCCAGGCGGGTGAGGAGACACCTCCAGCGCCCTTTGAGGCGGCCGAAAGTGCGCTCGACCACCTGGCACGCATGGTTCAAGCACGTGTTGAACTGCTCCTGGCTGGCTGTGACATGGCCCATGTAGGGGTGCATGAGCCAGGGCCGGAAGGGGTATGCCGTGTCTGCAACGACGCAGAGGGGCATGGTGGTGTCCCCCAAAGGGATCTCCCACTGGAGGATGTAGGTCCCCGCCTCCAGCCGGCGGCACAGGCCCAAATTTCTGAACACCCGGGCGTCGTGGGTGCTGCCAGGCCAGCCAACATAAATGTCCAGGAAGTGGCCCTGGCTGTCCACCAAGGCCTGGAGGACCACAGAATGGTAGCCCTTCCTATTCAGGAAGCGTCCTCCACTGTGCTCCGGGGCATGGATGGGGATATGGGTCCCATCCAGAGCCCCAAAGCAATTTGGGAAGCCCAGGCTGGCAAACCCCACGATGGCAGCATCTGGGTCCCCAAGCTGCACGAGCCTGTGGAGGAGCAGGGCATTGATTGCGTGGATGACCTGCAGGGGAAGGACATGAGAGAGCACCGGTGAGGGGTGTGCAGGGTGTGTCTGGCCCTCCACCCCCGGGCTCCCCCCCTTCCCCCGGGGCCTCCCCCCCCAGGGCTCCCCCCGCCTCCCTGGGTCCTCTTACCTCCATGAGGACAGCTCTGACGGTGGCCTTGCCCACGCCGAACTGCTGCCCTATGGATCGGTAGCTGTCTCGAGTGGCCAGCTTCCAGACAGCGACGCCGACCCATTTTTTTGACGGTGAGGGCACATCGCATGGAGGTGTCCTGGTGCCGTAAGGCAGGGGTGAGCCACTGGCAGAGCTACAGAAATGTCTGCCAGCTCATCCGGAAATTCTGGAGCCAGCGGTCGTTGTCCCACTTGCCGAGCACCAGCCGCTCCCACAAGTCCGTGCTCGTGGAGTAGCTCCACAGCCAGCGGCGGGGTGGGGTGTGGGGCTGGGAGGACAGCAAGGTCTGGGGCTGCTTCCTCATCCCCTGGGGGCAGCTAATCTTCCTCAAATAAAAGATGGTCAGCTGCCTCCTGCATGGCAATAAGCAGGTCAAGCACTAGTCCTGCAGGGGCGGGTGTGTGGACCTCTGGCTGCTGGTGCTGCTGCTGCTGCTGCTGCTGCTGGGGGTCCATGCTGCTTCCACGGGGTGTGCGTGCTTGTGGCTCTGCAGACCGCGTGCTGTGCAGGCTGCGTGTGTCTGAGAGGGGCCCTTTGAGGGAGCGGCTTGCTGTTGCCCTGGAAGTGCTAATCTGCCCTGTGACCCTGTCTGCAGGTGTTCCTGGCACCCTTGTTTCGATTTGGGCTGCTTTGGTGTGTAGACGCTCTCCTGCAGTGCCTACTTCAATGTAGTGCTGCCCAACGTAGACGTTGAACGTTGATGGCACCAGCCCTGGAGGACGTGTAGACGCTATTAATCGAAATAGCTTATTTCGATGTCGCTACATCGAAATAAGCTATTTCGATGTAGCATCCCCGTGTAGACGTAGCCATGGAGTCACTTGTGTGGAAGAAAGGGGCGTTGTGTAAATTTCTTCTTTGACATTCAGTCTCCTTGCCCATAAGCTTCTGTCTCTGTCAGTTCACTTTCAAATCCAGGAGGCTTGCAGGTACCATGAGCTGAGTTCTGTCACCCTTGCTCAACAGTCCCCATAGCTTCAGCATACATTTAAAGCAATTATTTATGCAGTCACTAGAACTCAGTTTTACATCTCTTATTCAAAGTTACTAGACAGTTTCAGGAGCACCAAATTACACAGCTCGTTGAATTTTTGTCTCTCTTACTCTACTTCAAGTGTTGTATGTGGTAACATGCCTAAAAATGGGCAGTTGTTTAAGGCCTATCCTGTCTACCTTTAGGTAGATACTACACATACCACATGGTGGGTAATAACATGAAAAGAGTGTATGTTCTGAAAATTAATCTATTAATGGAACTGTTTACAAAGGGGCTGCAAATGCAGCTTGCATTCCAGCAGTGTGTACACAGACTGATTTTCTATGCCTCTTCCCAAACCACAACCTGTGGTCCTGCCTGGAAGTCCCATGCAGGTTGCTACAGGAGGAAGTTTACTCCAACCCTTTGTTGCTGAAGAGGGAAAAGAGCGTACAAAAGCTTCACAGAGGAAGGACCCATTCTTCCACCATATGTGGTTTAATAAGGGAAAGTAAGGCTACAGAAAGAGTTCATCTGCAGAAGCTTTCTACGCAGAAATCCTCCACATGACCCTTTGGAGAGTCACCAGTAATGTAAATGAACACTGAACTGGTGAGGCATTGGGACTGAATTAACAATGAAAGGGGGCTCCTGTTTTGTCTCAAGGCATAAATCTCTAGTAGTAAGAACTCTGCTTAAGCATCCTGTACATTCTCCTCCATTGAGTTAGGCTGAGGCACTGGGACAGGGGGGCGGCTCTTTGCTGAAGCTGCAAAGCTCAGCAGCAGAGCTAGGTTGAGTGTACTGCACAGAGGGGTTGCCCCTACTGAGCACAAGTAAAGTTGACCTTGCTGTAGTTGTGTGAGGTAATGGAGCCTCAAGAACAAGCCAGGCAGCACTTCCCCATGAGGCTGGAGACAGAATGCTTGAGTGTGCTCCTGTATTCTGTGAGTACTCACTCCCACCAGAATGTGAGTGAGGTGTAATGGAGGTGGAAGGAGGAATTGGTGTGTTAAAGGGACACTTGCTGATCAGATAGTCACACTGGTAGGTGAAGAACTGAAGTAAAGGACTATTGCCAAAGTTACTATGTGGGTATTTTATTTTTGTTGACCTTTTTGATTAGTGTGATTAGCTAACATTCACGATCTTGCAGGTTGTGTCTTTTGGAGGAAGAAAATGATGAAATCAGATACGTTTTTGATGCAATTGCATTGATAAAAATGTATACGAAGTCTGGTTTCCCTGAACACGGTAAGAATCAAACAGCAGGAAACAGTTATTTTGTTCATAATTCTAAGCCTTTTATAAAGGAATCACTCTAACCAATGTCTCTTTCTTGGCTTTTTTTATTTTCAGGGTCATGCTACAAGTGCTTCTCTGGCTGTCTCTGACATTTGACTGCTGCTTGCTCTGTGTGCATTGTGAGGTTTCTGTCCCTTTTTCTCTCACGCAGACAGATATAGTGGACCATCAGACAACAGATTGGAGTCAAAGACCTGAAGAGGTTAACACATCCAGCCCCCTGCACCATCTCTAACACATGTTCATCTAATCTGCCTGTAGGTACTCAGAAACAGTTTTCATGAAATACATTTGAGGACATAGCAAGGGTCAAGCTCACATCCCCAATTTACAAGGCTAGTGTGCTAACCATTTAGCTATTCCCTGCCCCATGTGCACACACAGAACACTCCATAAAACAGTACCACCCCCTGCACAGAATGATCCTTCTAACAATACCCAGCTTGTAATACCATGCATTTGCATGCTGACCACAGGGAAACCCCCCTGGGCTGCAAGGATCAACTCTTTCTCCAGCCTTGCATGTGGCTTGTATTTTGTTTCAGCTATCTAATCCAGAAAGAAGCTTCATTGCTTTTTACATTTATCTTGAAAGAAGGGAGTCTATTGGGCACCCTGTTTTAATTAGATTTCACCCAACCCCTAGTATAATACTTAATATAAATATCAATCCTTTGTTGCTGTGTTTCCCCAAGTTGATGCTCCATTCCCTTTTCCCTTAGTAAAACATTTCTTGTTTCATGCACAGACACAGTGTGCGTGCGTGAGGAAGTTTTGACTATTACGTGTGCTCAAGGATGATATTTTGTGTTTTTGATGGGGGCTTGAGCCAGTGGTATTTTGTTACACTTAATAGGAACCCCTGGTATTTTGATCCCAATCCCACTGTTCCTGCCAACACCACCTGGCAGACGAGTTACACTAGTAAAGTTTCAGACAGGTCCAGGACATATTTTCACTAAAGCCTGTCTGAGGGTGTGTGTTCCAAGTTTTAGCTGGAGCTAATTTTAGCAGCCAAATTTTAAATCTAGGGGGGAAAGGAGACCCCTAACAAAAATGTCAACAGATTCTTAAAGTGCTATATAATGAAAATGATTGCAGGTAACTCTATAATATTAGTTTAGATAATTGCCATAGTTGCAAAACCCAAGATTTCCAGTCTTCAGGGCTCCTGAGAGCTGATAGAAATGAAGAAAATTAAATATAATGGATCCCATGTCACACAGAGTTATGTTCTCTATCCTCATTCTCAAAAGGGAAAATCTGACCTACTTTCAATCTGGTTTAGTCTAGTAGGAAGTTCACTTACTTGCCAAACTCAGTTTTCTGTATTCTTGTTCCCTGGTCCTATGTATTCAGTAATTTCTCAGCCAGGGGCATCAACCCCATTTCCATTTTTCTATAGGTTGCATTATCATTTCCTGACTATATTGTGACACATTCTGTGCCCTAATTTACAATTTAAACCCATTGTATTACTTCTTACCTTCCAGAAGATTCGTGGAAGTATACGTCTAGCCATATTTGTATAGGACCTATAGTATTTTCTGCACTGAGGTTGCAGTCAGTCACCCAGAAGTGAGGGAAGCTGTTAAACAACAAACATATTCAGAGAGCTGTTTTTTATTATTGCTGAAGGCATCTAGAATTGCTTGAAAAGTAAGGGAAAATGTCAAGCACATTTTATTAAATCCCTTTCTCAAATCCCTTCCTCAAGTGTATTTGTCAAAATTAAAAGTTTAGAAATGAGGACGAAATCATGAGAAACCAAATGTAAACCAAAAGGTCCATGTTAATTTCAGCTCCACTGAAAAGAGAGTGAAGTAACGAATGCTTGTTCAAATTATGGAAGACAAACATGTCATAGACAATTTAATTTTCAACATGTAAGAGAGTATTGTAAACATAATAACAAAATTCAGAGAAATGTATTTAAATTACAGTAAACTCTTTCATATCCAGCAGCCTGGGACCAGGAGGTTGCCGGATAGTCAAATATTATGGATTTTAGAGAGATATCCCTAGCAAAGGATAACACAAAAGAAAAACAAGATTAGATCCTAAGAAACAGACAAAAATTAATTCAGAGTACTTTATTACCAATAGTAGTACCATACACTATAAACTTATACTGTATTTTCTGTATTTATTTGTATCAACTTTCACTATACCGTACTTATGGAAAACTTAACTAAATTTACTTTAAATGGTTAAAATGCTGGTTATCTGTGAGTTCTGGATGATAGGATGCCAGATATGAAAGCATTTACTGTAAATTTCTGTTCAAAAACCAAATTATCTTCACATTTTCATGGGTGAAAATTCTCAGAGGAGTAACTGTTAATCTGTAACTTTAAAAACAGCAAATAGTCCTGTGGCATCTGAGAGATTAATAAATTGGTGAGGTGGGTTTTAACCACAAAAGCTCATGACCTAAATATTTTGTTAGTCTCTAAGGTGCCACAGGACTGTTTGTATTTTTTGAAATTTCACTGGTGTTTTGCAGAAAAGAATTTGGCCCCTGCTGTCTTAGAAATACATTGAAATATTGTCTTTACAGCAGTTGCACAGAAATACAGGTTGAACCTCTTTAATCTGAACTGTCTTCTTTGGCAAACTCCATAATCTGGAGTGATTTTAGTTAGTCAGGCAACCACTTATCATGGGTGTGACCAAGTTTCTCATGGTCCCATAAAGTTTGTTTCCAGCCACCAGTCCTGGCTCTCAGTGTTCTGTGCTGTTATTTAGCAGCAATTTACCCCTAAGCATCTTCTAACAGTGGAAGTGTTGGTAATGAGCTAGAAAATATTGACCTCCCATCATCTGGCAAATTCCCTCATCCAGCACTGGTCAGGTCCCAAGGGTGCCAGAGGAGAGAGATTCAACCTGTAGTACTACGTACAGCAGTGACAGATGGTTCAAAGAAAACACATTTGAATCAGCATGAGTTTTATGGTGTGGTTCAAATTCAAGATGAAGCATGGTTGTGCTTTGTATTTAGGCGTGGTGATGTAGGAACTTTTGACCCATTCTCATTAGATTTTGCCTCAAAATTGAGTGATGAGCAGGTCTTGCTGTTTTATCCATTTCTGGCTACAAGAGCACTAGTTTTAGTAAATAGGCCCCTTTAGTTTTTAGATGCCAACTGAAGCCCAAAGGCTAGAGGCAGATTTGAAATGGCAGGAATCAGATGTGAAAATCTTTCCCACCTCCATGTCAACCCCTTCCACAAATAAAGAAAAAAAATAAAAGAAAATCTAGAAGAGGTTACAAATCAGGTCCCTCTCCAGTTACCAAGTAAACCTATAGAAGTATACCAGAGACAGCCGGGAGCCACCCCTAATAAGTTCTGAGCACTTCCTGAAAAGCCAAGACCAACCTGAACACCCACTGAAGCTCATGGGAACTGGAGGCACTCAGGACCTTGCAGGATCAGGCCCCATATAAAGGAAATGGGTAAATGTCCAAGTGAGTTTTTCTTCTATTGTTGCACTGAGCTGCACTGTCTAACTTCATTCATGGAGGGAATTTTTCAATTGCTTCAAATTCTTCATTTCATGCACTAAGAGAAGAGTAGTCATGCATGTGTTTTTCCAAACTGAAATGTGTGGCATTCTCACACAAGGAGGTGTAGACCCATTCCATGGCTATGTCTACACTAGGACACAAGTCGAAGTAGCCTATTTCGAAGTAAGAACATTGAAATAGGCTACTTCGACGATTATCGTCTACACGTCCTCCAGGGCTGGCAACGTCGACGTTCAGCATCGAAGTAGCACTGGGGAACATCGAAAAGAGCCGCCCCGGAAGGAAATGTGGAACGTCCACACACACAAGCCCCCTCTTTCGAAATAAGGGGCCAGGAAAGTCCATGGACCAGGTCACAGAGCACACTAGCCCTTCCGGGGCAGCTGCAAGCCTCTCCCTTAAAGGGCCCCTCCCAGACACACTTGGCCTGCACTGCACGAGCAGCACTGCGTTGGTGATACAAGCCTCGCAGACCTCGAGCCCGCAGACATGGACGTCCAGCGGCAGCTGGAAGCCCTACAAGCTGCCTCCCGTGGAGCAGGCGCCCTTCTAGATGCTGCCTGGGCAGCCGCCCAGCAGATTCTGGAATGGGAGCCCTCCCCAGGAGCACCAGGAGATGCCCCCGACCATTGGGCCCTCCTCACCCTCCCCTGCTGGGTGCCCCGCCGACTCTGGAGCTACCCCTCTAGCACCGAGTGGTAGGAGCACCTGGTTATGGGGGAATGGAATGATGAACAGTGGCTGTGGAACTTCCACATGAGCTGGCAGACCTTCATGGAGCTCTGCCAGTGGCTCACCCCTGCACTCAGGCACCACGGTACCCGGATGCGGCGCGCCCTCCCTGTCGAGAAGAGGGTCGCAATAGCTGTCTGGAAGCTGGCCACTCCAGACAGCTACCGCTCCGTGGGACAGTAGTTTGGAGTGGGAAAGGCCACAGTCGGGGCTGTCCTCATGGAGGTAAGGAGGCCTGGGGATGAACCCCCTGCTGGGGAGGGGGGCCTAGGTGAGGGGGGACCTGGGGAGGGGGGCCCAGGGAGGGGGGCCGAGGAGGGGGGCCTGGGTGAGGGGGGTCACACTCTGCAAACCCTCACAGGCACCCATGTTCCCTCCCCACAGGGAACTTTCGTGCACTCAATGCCCTGCTGCTGAAGAGGGTCGTGTGAGTTGGGGACCTGGACGCAGCCGTCGAGGGATTCGCCGCCATGGGATTCCCCAACTGCTTTGGAGCCCTTGATGGGACCCACATCCCCATCTGCGCCCCAGACCACAGTGGTGGCCGTTACGTCAACAGGAAGGGCTACCACTCTGTGGTCCTGCAGGCCATGGTCGACAGCTGTGGGTGCTTCCAGGACATCTACATGGGCTGGCCTGGCTCTACCCACGACACCTGCGTTCTCCGGAATTCAGGACTATGCCGCCGACTGCAGGCGGGGACCTACATCCCCCAGAGGGAGATCCCTCTGCGGGATACCACCACCGTACCCCTCTGCCTTGTGGGGGATGCGGCATACCCCCTCCAGCCCTTGGCTTATGCAGCCCTATACAGGCCACCTCACTGACAGCTAGGAGCGCTTCAATGCCCGACTCAACCATGCCCGACAAGTGGTTGAGCGAGCCTTCGGGCGCCTGAAAGGCCTCTGGCGTTGCCTCCTGGCACACCTAGACCTGGGCCTCCCAAACATCCCCCAGGTTGTGGGGGCCTGCTGCACACTCCACAACCTGGTGGAAAGTAAGAGGGAGGCCTTCGTGCAGGGCGGGGCACAGGAGGCTGCAACAGCCTACCCCCAGCCAGCCACCGCCCCGAGCCACCAGGCCCACCAGGACGGGCTCCGGGTCTGGGAGGCCCTAAGGGAGTACTTTGAGCAGGGGGCCCAGTGAGCGACCCCCACGGCCATCTCTGCACCCCGCCCCAACACCCACACCTCACCCTCACCAAAAGCACACGGCACACAGGTTTTTGGAAATATAAAACTATCATTATTTACAAGAACAAAAATGTCGCCTCTTTTCGGCAAATAATATTAACAAATATAAAACAGATTCAATGAATATAATAACTATATGCAATTGGGGACATCTCTAATAAACTATTATGGGGGTGTCAACTATAAATAACTATATACAGGGGTAGGGACAACTATATATGGGGGAGACGTGGGCACGCCACGCATCGGCCCATCATTCTGGGGTGGGGGTAAAAGGGCGCCAGCCCCGCTGCATTCGGCTGGCCGGTTCCCCTCTCAGCCGGGGTACCTGGTGAGGCCGGCTGGGGGCTGGGAGCACGGGGAGGTATGGCCGAGGCAGGTCCTCGGCCCCGGGTGGCTCCTGCTCTGAGGAACTGGTGGGTGGGGCAGCAGGCAGGACAGCAGGTGGGTCGGCAGGTGGGACGGCAGGCGGGACATCGGCAGGCGGGACATCAGCAGGCGGGGCAGTGGGGAGGGCAGCAGGCAGGACATCAGGGGAGGCAGATGGGCCACCAGCTCCTCAAAGGTGTTGGCCACCCAGTTGCAGGTGGCCATAAATTCCTGCCAGGCCTCCCGGCGCCAGGCAGCTTCCTGCTTCTCGAATTGGAGCCTCCACTCCATGAGGTCCGCCTGGCGCTGGAGGGCCGCAGCCACCTCGGGGTCACTTGTGATGGTGCGGCAGTGTCCTCGGCGGGGATGGACCCATCCTGGGGCAGGCGGTGACCCCGGGAGTTGGTGCTCCGGTGGTCTTGGAGGGCTGTCTGGGACCACGGATGGTGCGGCTGCAGAAATAGCAGGAAAGGGGAAGGAAGGCCGTGAGTACCCAGCCTTTACCCGTGGCCCACCCCCATCCCCCCAAGGGCCTGTGTCCCCCTGCATCCATCCCCCATTGGTGCGTGCAGTGATCCTGTGGGTGGCTCCCTCCAGTGGTCCGCCCCTCTCCCCTCCCCGGGGATGGGGCACGGCACTGTCCATGGGTGGAGGTGCTGCTGGGCACTGGTGGCTGTGTCACCATCCCTGTGCTGTGGATTGCCTGGGCCATGTCAGGCTGGGGTGTTGTGGGGATGTGGGGGGGGGGGCCCAGTCAAGTGGTGCTCCCACCCCATGCTCAGGGGGTCTGTGCCCTGTGGGGTACGTACCTGACTATGCACTGCCAGGCTCAGGAGATGCCCATGCAGTGGACACCTGGCTGGAGCTGTGGGGCGGTATGTCCAGCACAAGCTCCTCCTCCTCGCTGGACCACTCGGTGGCTGGGGTGGAGGGTCCCGGCTCTAGCCGTGAGGGTGCAGGGCTGGCCTCTGGGCCTGACCCTGTCTCCAAGGCCGGCTGGGGCTTGTCGGCCATGGTGTCAAGGGTGGCTGGGGGGGAGGAGGTGCCCCAGGGCCCGGGATAGCCCTGAGCTGCCGGTAATAGGGGCAAGTGGCGGGGGCAGCCCCAGACCAGCTGGCTGAGTCCCGGGCCCGGGTGTAACCCTGCCGCAACTCCTTGCCTTTACTCCTGACATGGTCAGGAGTGTGGGCAGGGTGACCCCGGGCAGCCAGGCCCTTGGCCAGCCGAGCGAAAGCCTCCACGTTCCACCGCTTGCTCCCCATGATGTGCAGCACCTCCTCCTCCCCCCAGAGCCCCAGCAGGTCTCGGAGTTCAGGGTCTGTCCAGGAGGGGCCCCGCTTCCTACGCCATGGGCTGGAGGCCTGGGAGCCCTGGGATGGCCTGGAGAGGGAGCTCTGGGGGCGCTCGCAAGGCTGGCTAGCTGCCATGGTGTCCCTCTGGCTGTGCAGGGACACCTCGTTGCAGGGCTGCTGCGTGCACGCTGCCAGCTTCCTGCTATGGGGTTTCTGGGTCCCTGCGGCTTTAAGAGCCGCTGGGTGCAGAGATCATAGAGCCCTACAGGGGCTGGACAGAGCATCTCAACCCCTCAGCTGATTGCCACCATGGAGGACCCCGCTATTTCGAAGTAGCAGGACACGGATCGTCTACACACACCCTACTTCGATGTTCAACGTCGAAGTAGGGCGCTATTCCCATCTTCTGATGGGAATAGCGATTTCGATGTCTCGCCGCTTAACGTCAGTTTGAACGTCGAAATAGCACACGGTGCGTGTAGACACAACGTGTGCTATTTCGACGTTGTGCTGGCTACTTCGAAGTAGCTGGCTAGTGCAGACGTAGCCCATGAGTGTATGTCTAATTGCATTTCCTGTGAGAAATGCATGTTGGCTTAGCTTAGTACATGCTATCATGCACATTCCTATGCAGTACACCCTCAAGTTAGGTGAGGTTTGCATTTCTGCAACCTCTGGGTAACTTGAATTTTCGTGCAAGTCAAAGGGAGACAGGAACCAGGCTGCAGCCTGGTTTCTGGCTTCCCTGGGCTTGCAGGAGCCCCGGAGACTAACTGGCCCAGCAGGACTGGTCAGTTTCCTGGATCCCAGAGTGGCAGAGAGCCCAGAACCAGGGGACAGCCTGATTTCCATCTCCCTGCCATTTGCAGGACCCGGAAAACTGACCAGCTGGTTCTGTAAATGGCAGGGAGGTGGGAGCTCCTGGCTCCCCTCCACTTGCAGAGCTGGGAAACTGAGTAGGACAGCACCTTGTTCAGTTTCCTGGCTCCCCAGTGGAGGGGAGCTGGGAACCAGGGGTAGCCTGGTGCCCAGCTCTCCTCTGCTCCTTGGAACCAGGAAACTAACCAGGACTGCTGCCCTGCTCAGTTTCCTGGCTCTGCAAGTGGAGGGGGAGCTGGAGCCAGGCTGCCACCTGGTTCCCAGCTCGCTGCCACTCCAGGGACTGGGAAACCACTCCTATCAGGGACGGCAGCCTGACTCATGGCTGCTGCCTTTGACAGCAGCAGCTGCCACCCTGATATGACTGGTTTCCCCGCTTTCGTCAAGCACAACAGCCTGACTCAAGGCTGCCGCCCCTGACAGGAGCAATTTCCCACCCTTGTCACGGGAGGCAGTCGCATTGCCCCAAGACGTGCAACTTGATTGCGCGTATCTCAAGGGTTTACTGTACAGTGTACACTGAAGAATTTGGCTGGATATCTCAAACAGCATGCATAAGAAAATCATATTTTTCTCTAGAAGGGATGCATCCTTTATAACCATTTGTATATGTAAAATAGTCATGGTTCTTTTTAGTGACTTTGGAAGATAGACATTCCTTCCAGCTACAAACATGAAGCCAGTTAGAAGCAGACTTGTTCACTAAGTTTTTGTTTTACTTTTATGGGCCACATGACCATTTAGGCATTTGGATCCAAAGGGAGTGAATGTACGTATGCAGTACACGTTGTTCAGGCAGCTAATACAGTAAACAGAGGTTGCTTAACTGTTGAGTAATGCTACAGTAGTTATTTCCAATATTTTGCAAGAAAAAACGTTCATACAATGTTTTACCACTAGCAGTTTGTAAGTGGTTTTAACTTCTTGCCAAGCAAGCCTCTTAGGCCTGTAATTTTAAAAACATGGGGCATTACAGATTGGAAACTTTAGGATTGTTCTGTATCTGCAAGATAAAGCCAATCAGAAAAGGATCCAGTTTCTAATCTCCCTATTGTGTTATTTAAAAAAAAAAGTCTGCAAAATTCCCTTCTTCCTGTTACATTTCATGAGTTATGCAGCCTGAACATGAGAATGAGCTGAACAAAATGGACAATACAGGATGTATCTTTAAAAGGCTTTTCTATTAAAACCACAAAAGCCTATTAGAAGAGCACAGGTAGGATCAGAATGATTTTGTTGGGTTTCTTCTGTAAAAGACTTCATAGACCTTCTTACATGCTGCTGTTGTAACAATATTAAACCTGGTGAGACAGGAACCCTGATACTAATTTACAAAGATGTTTGCCTCCTGTACTGTAGATACACTTTCCCTTCATTTTAATGACGTGTACAAACCCAGGTTTAGTTGGGAAAAGAATACAGTGGTGTAACAGTCCTTGCTCAGAGGATGGTTGGTAGGGGAGTATCAACAAGTGTCTCAGTCCCATGACTTGCAGGGGTAATGGTTGCTACGGGAGCCCAAGTCCTCCCACTCCAACATGCTCCAGCCTATGGCTCTTTGCAAGACATCAAGTGATCTGCTAGCTGGGACACTGAAGGCTACCCTTCCTAGGTCACTTTCTATTCCCGCCTGCAATTTTCCCAAGGTTACCCTCTGGGTTAAGGCAGCATGCAGGGCATCTGCTCCTCACCAGCAACCTTCTTGTAGCTGAATGTACCATGGTAGCTTCCTTTCTCTCAGGCAGCAACTACTGCCTCTTGTAGTGTGCCATGCTCTCCTGTCATGTGGCACACCCTCCTGTCATGTGGCTCTCCCTCCTGGGACACACCAGTTCTAGGGCTTCC